>NW_026944433.1:1220536-2441072 GCF_033439665.1 Chaetomium strumarium | reverse complement strand
CGTAATCGTCTGAAGGACGGTGGTGGTGACCGGCGCGGTCGAGTAACAGGCGTTGGGCGCACATCCCATTCCACTCCTACAACACCCATAGCCGACGGTGGATGGACAGAGGAAGTAGTCGTTTGGACAACTGAGATCGCTGTAGGTAGCACTCGCAGGGGGGATACAGTCGTCACCATCTCCACACAGATAGCCGACAGGGCAGCAGCCCACTAGATTCCATTAGCTTGGGGTCAGGACTCTACCGACAGTACACGGCGACACGCTGGTGCGAATCGCTCACCTCCTCCGTTCACGGGTGCGCAGGCAAAATAATTTGCCTTGCCACAGGCTGATGTCGGCCCAGCCGTTGTCGCATAGCACGAGTCTACCGCGCAGGCATACCGAGAAGGGCAGCAGCCGCCGCTCAGGGAGGCTGGACAGGACGTATGCTCGGCTGGGCATGTGCCCTCATCCCTGCGCGCCGGGTGGGCAGTGACCTGAACCTTTGGGATCTGGTGTACATCTTTCCTCCATAACTTCCCGGCGTGCGACGCTGATGTTTCCCTTCCGAGAAGCGCAACGAGGAGTAGAAGGGCGCAGGACGAGCACGGCCATATGTTGCGCATGGCGGCCTCGCTGGTTGGCGGACTCGGCCGCTTATCGACGCTTATCGAGGATTCGACCAGGGGTTTTCGCACAGTTGGATGAGCCGGGCTTCTGGCGAACGTGCGGGTGTGACACGGCCGGCGAGGCACGGCCTTCCGTGGTTTGTATATCAGCGCAAGTGAACGGGCTGCTTGCTTGTTGACAGTTTTGAAACCTGAATAGGCTTAAAAGTGTCTTGGAGGAAGGCAGAATCGGCCAGGCAGCTCTTTTTGTTTGCTGAGCGGGGGCTGACATGCAAAGCGCCACTAGTCGATCGGACTTCAACGTAGTCGGGGGGCGGGTGCCCGGATCTTACACACCACACGTGGGTGCTGTAACCCAAGCCAAGGTAGGGCTGAGGGCAGAAGCAATAGAGAAGCCGTGTTCTACTGATTCGTTCCCAATGTCGACCGTGTCAAATTGACTGAGATCAGGATGGGCTGAAAGCATGAGAACCTCAGCCAGACGACGGGGGTCAAGTAAGGAGCGAGAGCCGCGGGAACCGATCGTCGATGTTTCCCGGCGCGTTTGCACGTTTGCGAGACATCACGGCAAGCCCGCAATCCCACCTTGACAGGGAAGCTCTTGGCGCATCGGTGCGGCCTCAAAATGGCTTCGTGGCGCTGAGTGGGTTGTGTCCAAGTCAACAAGACAGTGATTGGTTCCTCGACAAGGCCCTCGATAACCGGCAGCCCCCAAGAGCGTCGCCTTCTGTGGCACAAAGGGCCTTGTGGAGGGGGCTGAGATACTGCTTACTATCTTGTAACGTGCCAACGATAGATTCACCGCAGCGGGCGAGAGAGAGCGGAAGGCCAGGCTCCCAATGGTATGGTAGCATCGTCCGCTTTAAACAACCAACCGCAGCGGGCGAATCTCGGGCGAAAGAGTTAAGTGATGCAGGACAGGGGCGGGGGCGGGTGGGAGAGATGCCGTAAATATGTCTCGGTATCCTATTCCTATAAATGGACGTGGTTGGAAGAGAAATGGAGTGCTTCTCAAGCAGCACAACAGTGGGTGAACGGTCCGATCCAGTGCTGCCGTCTGAGCTGGTACCAGTGTTACGGGGACGGCAGTTGCTCGGCTGGCGGTCTGCGTAGCTGTCCTTGCTCACCTCTCTCCCAGGACTCGCGTCGTTCTTGGGTCTTGGAATGAGTTTGTTTGCCGCAAATTCCCTCCCCTCCCGCGTGGAGATGGAGACGAGGTCATTGCCCCCGGCCCCGCGCTGCCTGCCTTGCTAAGAGATTTCGTCGATTTTCAGTTGGATAAATCGCAGCGTGCGGCTGCCGGTATAGGTATGCCACACACACAAACCCCAGAGCTGCTTCGTTTCTGCATATCGCTGCGGTATAGAATGAGCTTCAATCAGGTGCGTTGCCAAGTTCGATGCAAGACGGAGGAAGCTGGGGAATCCGCTACTGTGTAGGTGTTGGTATAGACGGCGGGCCGTCGGGCAGCTCGCGACAGCTGCGGGCGGGACGCCAACTGCGGAGGTCCATCTTCCTTTTCGCCGGTTGAACTCAACTCTCTCGGAACCATGTACAGCTCGACTCACAAGATTGATTGATCGAGCAAAAGCCAAGTATTCGAGTCTACGACAGGCCCATATTGCATCAGATACACCATTATCGAGATGAATAGCGATCATGAAGCGGGACGAACTTCCCGTCGCGGCGACAAGGCTTTAGAGGGTTTGTCACAGGCTTCAACGTCAACCTGGAAGTTCCCTCAGCGCAATATCCGGCTCAATCGCATAATCCAGTAGGCTCTGAACTGTCACCTCTCCCTCGCGTCGAATGCCCATATCGTACCTCGGAGGTGGCTCCGGGAAGCATGCTGTCAGCTTCCGAGGCAAAGGCTGGGCCTTGCTGAGTAACAAGGTGCCTTCCCTGTGCACATACATAGACGAATCCTCGAACACGATTGGCCGTAGCTTCTAACCATGGGGAAACCAACCGTCAATGCTCCAAGGAGATGGCGAATTAAGCCCGGTACGGAAGTAGATGGATGCCTTCCGGCCGTTTATCTGCATGCTATAAGGCACATAGATACCGTAATATTGTACCTTAAGGTAAGGTATGCAGGTGTGTCGCGGATTTGACTTCTACAGACGTACCTGACATATCATGTACAGTGCACGCACCACTGTGGGCGGCACTGCCCGAGGGACCCCTTCCTATGGGCCCACCGATGGAGAAGAGCCACCTGGTGTTCGAGCACCTACATAGAAGCAGGGCAGACTTGGCATTGTTTTGTACAACTGCGCTGATGTCGTTGCACCTCAAGGGCTCTTCATCTTCAAGCCAGCTCTTCACATTTCGAAAAGCTCGTGGCCTCACAGGCCTGTCGGACGGAAGAACCTCATCTCGTGTTCCCAGAAGGGATCGGAGAGACCTTCCCCACTCTCCATGCCCCGCACAACCTTCTCCGCAAAATCTCACCTTAGCGGCGAGGGCGGGCAACACTATTGGACAACCCCGTGATTTCAACATGGAAGGAGAATCTGGAAGCGTCATGTGGGTTCATCCGAGCGCTGACCCTGCCGCATTTGACCACTTACCCGGAACCCTCACCTTGGGTCGAGCCGTCCGCAAAACACTGCCAAATGGGAGCTGTCTGCCCTTTGCATGGCCGGCTGGAAGTTCTCGGATCTTCAACCCAAAGATCCCACACTCTGCTCTTCATGTCGGACAGTCGACTATTGCCACTCGTTTGATCCTCGTCGTTGTATCCTGACAACTAGATGCCGAGGCTGTCTTTTTCCTACGCGTCGGAAAGAATTCTGCATCAACCGTTGTCATAGGACGGTTATGAGTGAGCGCAACGGCGAATAAGCCTACAGTGGCGAAATACGGCATCCAATGGCCAAGGAATAAACACGGGGCAGAAATTGTTCCTTGACGAGCAGCCGCGAGTAGCCCGTGAAGGCCGCAGTTCGCGAATACCACCGGAAGACGAAGCAGTGCATAAGCGGATTCGAATATGTTGCTGTATACAAGACTCGCGGCTCCCAAGCAGCCCAAACGACGGTCGAGAAGCGGTACGTACTATCAATCAGCCATATCTCCTGCCCAGAACCGCCGCGAAGGGGAATAAGGAGTGTCCCATGTGAGCAGAGGCTGACGCCTTCCTGATTGCACATACACAGGTTGCACATACTGGTATGTGGTCCCCTCCAACTGACTGTAGGCGTCGTACTCTGACGTCTGATCGTTTATAAAGCAAGGAAAAGGTTAGTCCGGGGCCGATTCAGCAAGAAACAGTGTATCTGGCAACTAGAACAACGGCTGACACCCGGTATAGAAGAAAAAGTGTGATGAACGGAGGCCAAAATGCGGTCGTTGCACCGAGCACAGCGTTGATTGCGCCTATGAAGCCGTGAAGCCGCGCCAGCGGAGGAGGCGTGAGTCGACACTCTCGGCAGCACCAAGAAGCCCTATCGCTCTTCACTCAATCTCCCGAAGGTTGTCGGAAGTCAGTTATTTCAGTCACGACACCGACTATTTTGGCGGCATAATGCCGTACTTCCACAATGACGCTCCCGTCTTGAGCCCAACCGACAGCACCTTCGATGGCTTTTCTCTACCGCCTTTATCTCCAGCAGCGGTGTCGGACAGCTACTTGGAAGATGGCAACCCGGCAGATGGCCAGGCTACTACCACCAGTACCGCAGTGGTCCCACGGTCAAGATCTTTACACCCAGATCTCGCCATGATTGCGCCTTGCCCGACTGGCTCTCCACTTCTCGACTTTTGTCTGCCGAAGTTCTCGGAGTTTTCAGACCAACAGAACAGACGGGCGCTTGTGGATCACTTCTGCAATGTCTTGTCACATCTCATTGTCTTCCGCGAGGAAACGGGCAACCCGTTCCAACAGCTGGTTCTGCCGCTCACCCGAGGCAGTTCACCGGTGACGTACGCAATATTCGCGCTTGCTAGCGCGCATCTGGAGTACCGGGGCGTTGAGAACGCGGAGAAATCCCTATATTTCCACAACATGGCTATCAGGGGCGTTTCGCAACTGATTGAGCACAACAGCCAAACCAGCCGGAACGAGATTTTAGCTGCCATCATGTTACTGGTCTATTACGAATGTGTAAGTCCATCAGCGCCAAGCCACACAGTGTGACAGAGGCTTAGGGTGTCACAGCTTGTCCAGAAAGGCCACTCCAACATTGTAGCCGGTCACCTTAAAGGCGCCCTGACGATCATGGCCAGCGACCCTGACTCGTCAGACCCGACGAGTATTTTCTTAGAACGCGTATGCAAGCCTCTAGCCTAGTTACCGCTCTGCACCAGGATTCTGGGATTCACACAGCCATAGGCATTCCGGTTCTATGACGTGATCACGGCGCTCTCGAACGGCACCACCCCGCTCTCCGCTGCACCTACGCCTGGCTGCCTCCTCCCACTCTCGCCCTTAGGAGTACCCTCTGCGTCCCCCTTGGGCAACGTGGATACGCTGCTGGGCATGTCCACGACCCTGTGGCCCATCATTCACCGACTCGCCGGCCTACGCGCGCTAAAGAACGATTTCGAGACAGCGATTCGCACCAACGAAACGCCTTCCAAGATCGCTGTCCTCCGTACCGAAGTCGAGTCCACCGCTCAGGCGATCGAATCTGCCCTGCTCCAATGGCAACCACAGCTCCCGCCAGGTTTCAGCCCCGATGATACCGACTGCTCCAACCCCACGGATGCCGAGACCCACCCACTAACCAACACCACCCACTCCGCCGAAGGATCCCCCGGCCCTTCCCCGTCGATTCCGTCTCCAGACCAAGCACGCCTAGCCTCCATCCTCCACAACGCCCTCGCCTACCGCCACGCCTCGCTCGTCTACCTGTACCGCACTGTCCTTGGCCAGCCTCGCGCCAGTCCCGCCGTGCAGAACCACGCCCATCTCGCCATCGTACATTGTGTCGCCACCGTGGGCCACAAGGGTCCCATGTCAGCGCTACTGTGGCCGTTGTTCGTCTCAGCTTGCGAGGCGGTTACGAGCGAGGATAGAAAATTGACAGAACGGGCGTTTGTCGAGGTCGATAAGAGGCAGGGCATGCGGAATATCGATCGCGCCTGGGGCATTGTGAAGGAGGTTTGGCGGCGGGCGGATAAGGCTGAACTAGATGGTGCGGATGGAGATCTGGAGCGGGGCGTCGTTGGCATTGGCACTCGGGGAGATGGAGGAGGGGAGGAAATGTGGCGGAGGGTGTGTAGGGAAATGGGGGTTAGTATCGTGTTTGGATGAGGTTCTTCACTCAGCCCTGCTTGGGGAAGCGGCGGCACACTCTTGATTACCACGCTTCGACACTGGTATTATCTTGTCGTTCGTGCCTGGCACCAGCCCGCAGTGTCTCGTCCTCTCCGACACACACGCATACTCAAACTGGGGGTTCAAGATGCAGTTGTGGACCGACATGGTGAGCTTGTCATCGCCGACAACCAAGATCCCAGGCATGACAAGACACTGTTCGGAAGAGGCTTCCCCCGCTATTTACAGAACGGGCGGGCTAGGGAGAATGTTTCAATGGGCATATACGAAGGAAGAGTGGTGTGGCTCGACGAGCTGCCGAAGACGACTTAAGACGAAGGGAAACGCGAAAACGAGGAGACGAAGTTCTGTGAAGGGATGTCAACAAATCCAGAAAATCAGGGCTGTATGGCGATAACGGAGTTGTGAAGCTGGGGAACTGGACACACGTGGGCCGTGGATGATTTGTGAGGAGTTGAGGTGGGTGTTTCGGATGAAAAGAGGTGCGGTTTTACCGTCCAGGGAATGTGGCACATCAGGAAACAGCCTTGAGCCTGTTAATAGCGGCAACTGAAAAACACAGAGGAGTTGTAGGATACTTCGACATGGTATTTGAGGGGCTACAAGTATGCGGAGCACAAAGTGGGAGAGGTTAGATCGTGGAGAGGTGCAGAGCATGCCTCTCAAAGGCCTGAGATTATTAGGTATCCTGCTATATCCCTGTACACGCGATCATTCTTCCCTCTTCTGCTTGTGCCCTGAAGCGTCCGGTAGTCTTGTGACAATCCGATGAAGCGAGGCGGACCTGTGAGTCTCAGAGAAGATACCTTACATATGCTGTGCATCGTTACGCCGGTTGCTACCTCTTGAGGAAGAGTTGACTGTGTCACGTAGAGTGCGCTCAGATAAAAAGAAGACGTTTTCAGCGGGGCAGGAAATTTGGCGTTCTCCCGTATGCGAGTCAGTCCGAGGCTGTGTGAATGTGCTAAAGAAGACGATCTCCCTCGGAAACCCTTGATCAGAGAAGTTGATTATGTAGGTAGGGGTTGACCGTTCCGTCTTTAGGCTATTCTCTTAATTCCTAGAATTGGTTTCCGTTGATATCACATGCAGTTGGTTGCACCGGAGTGAAATATACTGTGCAGGGTCCTTTTCGACTGGATAAGGTTGGGCCTGGTCTGGGCCTGACATGGCCGTTTGAGTGCCCGGTACTCTGGCCGGCAAACTGCAGCATACACAGTTTAGCTGCGCTGCCGGGGTCAGAAGAACGCCGTCAACTGGCTGCCGGAAGCATGCGAAATGACTCCCGACACGGGTTTCGGCGTCCTAGACTCTCCCAGACTCTCCCAGACTCTTGTCCCAAGCCCACTCTTCCCAAGGTCGCTTATCTCACTAACGAGGTAGGAGTGCAGCTCGGTGTAACGTACGACGGTTGACGAGGGTTCAGGCTGTGGTTGCGAAACTGGGGATTCGCTGAAATCGCAGATAAGTCAAGGCGTGGCCGTACGCCATTGGTATTGCTGACTCCTGAGTCTCGGGACGGCCCTGTCCGCTCACGGTGCACCAGCGTGTTGAGAAGAGTTGATCTGCTAATGTGCTATGTAATTGCAAGGAAGATCGCTGGAAGCACCGTCAGCGGCCCAGGAAGAAACCAGTCTGTCAATCGGGAGGGAAGTGAGCAGAAGCCTTCCGGCCCGGGCCCTTGATGCTCCCTTCTGTGTGACGGGACGGCGCGCTAAGCCGTTTATGACATGGAAAGGTGTCTCAGCAGAGTGGTAATCGCAAACCTACAGTGCACGGTAACCTGAAAGCCTGCCGGCAGAATCGAGTTCCTAGTCGCACACCTTCCCGCTTCTGCCCTAAAATGAAGCACCTCAATGACTCCTATGCTTTCAAGTTTATTATTCAGGCTCTCTTATGAGGTGGTTCGGAGACATCAAGGCGGGCAGAGCGACGGCCGGGGCAGTTTCCGGGGAATGTGGGGCTGACAGTTACTAGCGAGGGCTTGCTCCACTTTGTGCGACACGTCTCCGAAAGGGCGAGGAACGTCGGCAGCCCAGCCGGCCGCACGCACGGATCAGCTAATTCTGATCTCTGGCATCGTCGGATCCAGCTGCGTCAATCAACTGAGCTTCCTGTGTTTCCCAACAGCCGATGGAATGGAAGGTGTCTACCTACATAAGTACATCCGTATCGGGGGCACTAACTTGCTGGCAAAAGTGGGCACTCTGCATTGGCGCCAGACACGCACCTCGAAGACCAGCACACGCGATTGGAGGGTTGCGAGGTTGCATTGGTGCCGGTTCGCCCGAAATGGGCCCGCTAGACGGATCTCGCAGCATCATCAAATCCGCCTTTCCCCGTAACCCAAGGAGGGTGGTGGTGCTACTGTGTACACTACACATGGGACTGTCCACATCGTGCAATGGGCTGCGTACGGCCGCGATGCACCACACATAGGCGGCGTGGGAGGCATCGTGAAGCGGAGGGAGGGGTTGAGAAATGATGAGGTCTGGATCAAGCAGGACGGGGCCCGGGAATGAGGGAAGCTCTCGAGCGAGACTCGCATGAGTGCCAGCGGATGGCAGCACCGCAGACGGGACATGCCGATTTGCTATTTTCCCTATCACTTTGTTCGCTCTCCCATTGTTTGGAGCTTTTTGGGCCGCTGCTGCCGTTAGCCCGCCCCTTTTCTCGCTTCCGTGTCGCTAGCAGCCCGACCGAACCATTTGATGCATCGTGCCGGCTCACATTCAAAGGCGACATTGCCGGCACGTCTCATTCTGTCCCGGGCTCTTCCCGTTGCGACCAGAACTTCCAGGTTGCGCCTTCCCCTCTCTTCCGGCCCAAGCTTGGTCCCCAGGTTCCTCTCCCCTTCTGCTCCCCCTTCGCTCTCCAAAGTCTTCCTGCGCATCTCTCCATCACCACCCTCTCTGGTGCGCTCCACGCACCCAAGCACCCGCACACACTGCCGTCCGGCGGTACAGGGCAGATCGTGCTGCTCCAGCCAACCCGCACGCGACGTTTGGAACACGCTGCAAAGCTCCGCAGCAGCTCGCTGATCCTCCGTCGCCCTGAGCTGACAAACCCTTGGAAGCTTGCCTGCCCGTTATTGACTGATCTTACCTGCACCATTTCCCGACTGCCAAAAAGGAACAAAATGTCTTCATCCAGTGCTCTCCGCCTCTTATCCGCATTATGACCATGCTGCGCGTCTGCTGATCACCACGAGCCCCGAGTTTCCGGGACCGCTTCCTCACCTCACCTCACCGCAGCAGCGCCAAGCCGAGTCTTAGCTCACTTTCGCTGTCTCGTTTCCCCGCTAAATTTCCAAGTCCTTCCCATCCCCTGAGATTCTCGCCGGAGCGCAGGCTTCCTGCCGTTGAGGACTCATCGTAACGAGTCCGCCCCGGTGCTGCAACTCAGCTCACCATGGTTTTGCTATGAGGAGCGCCCGACATGTCAACCCCGATCAACGGAGCCCTGCCGCCGCCCAAGCAAATCCGCTTTGTCAACAACCAAGGCCAGCCCCCGTCCAAGAGGCGGCGGATCAATGCAGCGTATGTTCCCTTCCTGCTACATTCTCCCCCCGCCCCTCTTGCACGCTCATTTTTTATGTGGAATTTGTCTACCTCGCGCCTGCTCGTGGGCTTGATTCCGACCATCGTGGCAATAGTAGCATGATGGTATGGTACGGCAGCACCGGGAGGGTCCCCTTGTAGGATGGGCGGACGCATGGATGTTGGTGATGCAGAGTCGATCGGAGTCTAAACGCACACTAGATGCTTGACATGCCGTAAGAGGAAAACACGATGTGCGGGGGAGAAGCCGGATTGCTCGACCTGCAAGAAGAATGGGCACGTTTGTCTCGGGTATAACGACAATGTCGAGAGGAAGAGGGACGACCAAGACATTGACGGGTTGATGGCCGTGAAAAGTGAACCCACCGACACATCTGATCTAAACAATGGGCCTGATGACCGCTACCTTGGAGATGACAACGAGCTGGAACACCGCCGCCGGAAGAGCAAGGTGGGGCCTCCTATGGCAGGCTTCGTCGACCAGGACGTCACATCGAGGAACGGCTCCATTGCTAGCACGACAGTCACCCCAGGCCGATCGCGAGAACCCGGCGACGAATGGAACCAGGATAGCAAGCCGCATGATAGGAAGCCACAGGGTTCGCCCGAGACCATCAGGCGCCCCAACGTGGTGCAGAATGCGTCCTATGCGGAGGACAGCCGAGGTCCAAGCAACCGCTCGCTGGTTCAGTTTGGATGTCGCCGCGTGCCCTACTTCCGGTATTTCGGCCGCACTGCCATAGTACCGGGCTTCAAGCAAATGGTGGTGAATCTGGAGCGCGGCAGCAGGCGGAAAAGCCGCGGTAACTCCTTCTCTACAACCTCCCCGGGATCACTAGTCGGCTACGGCATGCCTCACAGCCACACCGGGCATCATGAAACCGTCTTGGAGACACTCGAGGACCTGCCGGTGTACGACGCGAACAGTTCTGGTCCCGTCCATCCGTTGATCATACAGCTTGCGGAAACATTCTTCGTCCATCTCGGCTGCAACTACCGGTTCCTAAGAAAGGAAAGGTTCCTACGCATGCTGAAGGAGAAGAGGGTAGAGCCCATCTTGGTCGATGCTGTATGCGCGCTAGCTGCTCGATTCTCAGACCACGCGATCTTCACCAATGAACACGACGGCAAGGTGAAGCGGTCCGACTATGGCCAGGTCTTCGCGCAACGGGCAAAGGCCGCGACTGTCGACACCTTTCCCTGTCCGTCGGTTGGTGCCGTCCAAGCCTGCCTTCTGATGGCGTACGAGCGGTTCGGTGCCGACCAAGACAGTGCGCTCTGGATGTACCTCGGCATTGCTACCAGGATGGCCGTTGATATTGGACTGCACAGGATGGAGGGTGTCAAGTACCAGGGGGAACGCGACCCATGGTACACTAGATACTGGAGCCGCGGGGGCGGTGACGGATCGGATGGACCTGACAACAAGCAAGATGAGGAAGAGACGCTCAGCCCCCAGGAACAACTGGAGGTGGAACAAGAGCGCATTGATACGTTCTGGGCCGTCTTTATTCTGGACCGCGTCATCTCTTCAGGCACAGGCAGGCCTGTGACCTTTCGAGACTCCGACTTCGAGTTGTCGCTCCCGCCGCCATCGATAGACCCAGTTTCCGGCTGGCCCGATCCGTTCCCTCCCTTCATTGAGATCATCCACCTGTACGGCCGCGTGTCTGATGTCCTCAACAACCGAGATTCCAAGGAGCTCACCGAGGAGAAGCTGGACAGTCTACGCATTATGATGAGGGACCTCATGGCGATCTACCATAAGCAGGACCAGCGCCTCAACTTCGACCCTCAGCACTTCCAAGCCTACGTGAATGCGAACCAGGGCACCACCTTCATGTTGATGCATTTCTGGTTCCATGCGCTGGTCATCGTCCTCCACCAGCAGCAACCCGGTTATCGCGAGATATCCATGTCAAGCGCCAAGTCGATTGCGGACATCCTTACCTTCGCCGAGTTGATCGACTACAAGAGCTTGGTGGGCAATCCATTTGCCTCCCAGCCCATCTATATTGCGGCGTGCGCCTTCTTGTCCGAATCGGTCGCCAACTCCTCGCAGCCTCCGTCTCGGGAAACGTCTCCGACCCCGGATTTCAGGATCGACCATGCCAAGAGCACCAGTTTGAGATACGGTTCGAGTCATGACGCGCGGCCAATGAAGCACTCGCTCCTCGCATCGGCCGCCAGCCAGAACTACCAGCGCTGCTACAAGTCTCTTCAGCAACTACATCAATACTGGGGAGGCGTCGGCTACATTCTCAATGTTCTGGACCAGAAGGCGAAGGGCATCCAAGACTGTGAGATGTTCACGAACGAGGAGTTTGAGGCCCTCAAAGTGGCCCGGCGAGGGTCGTTGAGGCGCCTTCCCCGGTTGGAGCACCCATCGTCGCCACATGTTCCACCCATCGCGTATTCCCTCACCGGCACGACGAATTCCCCCAACTCCAATCTTACAGTTCTCTACCAGGCCAACCTCTCAGCTCTGCCCGGCGCGGCCGGTTCGGCTTCGATCACTTGTGGCCCCCCGCCGCCGCCGCCGCCGCCACCGCCACCATCGAGTGTCCCGGTATCGGCGGCAACCCCTCCTGGCAACATGATCTACGATCCAATCCGACAGAGTCTTCCAGAGACGCCCCCTGCGTTCCCGCCCTCCTATCTGCAACCAAACTTCTCAGACGTCCGTAACGAGCCCCATACGTCCAAGCCATACCGGTTATCCCAGTCGCCGGCTGTTGGAAAGTCGGTATTGAAGTATGAATCGCCATCGTCAGGCGATTTGGACCAAAGCAGCCCACGCCGCGACTCCAAGATCCAGCTCCACACGGTCATGTCCCGCTCCAACCAAGGCATGCACAGTTACACGTCTTACAACCACGGCTCGCATCACCACTCGGGTTACGACTCCATGGCCCACGACCGCTCGTCCTCCAGCACACCCACGGATTCTGGCATGGCCCAACAGAATGTGGCGTACGGGCATGATCACAGCCACAATCATCACCACATCCAAGAAAACGATGTTGTTCACCAGCATAACAACAGCAGTAGCAGCAACAACGACAATGACTACGAAGCAGACTTTGCGCAAAGTGGCCTCGTCTCTGGGTCATATTCGTACATGGGCCTGAACCCGATCAACGACATGATCACGTTCAATAGCCAGGAGGTCACATTTGATGTGCTTGGCCTGCACAGCGACATGGTGCCGCCTTGGTTTTTGCCAGGGGATGCCCTGAGTGGCTTGGTATTTGAAGGCGGGATGATGGGGGCGAGCCACCACATGGGATAGGCCGTCGCAGAAGGAAGTGGGACTCATGAGTGTTGAGATCCCGGGTTGGGAGACGAGAGCATGATCATGTTGATTGCATCTGGCGACATCTACACTTGGCTATGTTTATTTTCATTGTGATGATTTGACTATTTCCCCCCCTGTTCCATCCGGCTTTCTTATGTCTTTGTTTTGGTAATTGCTTCTGCAGTGCAAGCGAATGCACTGCTTTGGTGCGTTTATTACCTCGGGCACTCTCCCCTCTCAGTTGAAACGGAATTGATGGATATCGGCTGGGTTCTAGAGGGACAGAACGGCGGACGTGCCGCAACTAGCTATCTGCTAGTCTGCTAGAACAGCGCGCACAGAAAATACCAGACTGTGGGGGAGGGAATATTGCTGGGCGTGTTTTTCTCCCACTATGACACACTGATACGACACGAGCAAAGGGTTACAGACACAGAGACAGACGCATTGATGTACCTGGTTCTTTGGGCGCATGAAGGGCATACAATGGGAAAGAAGGCGGGAAGGGTCGGGTTCTCTTGCATATGATTCATTTTCAGCCATCTCGATACCTCAGTGGAGTTAACGGTATTCAGTGAGCGGCAGTCAGCGAGCGAAGGTTCAATCTAGCGGACCTTTCCGAGTCTATGGAGATGGAAATAAATATGGAGTTGAAAACAGAAACGAACGGGCGATGATGACCGTGAACTCGTCAAGCCTAACCATCCCTTGCCAGGTTCCTGAGATTTCGGTGAAGGTCATGCCTGAGCATAGTACAATAAACCTGCTATATGGTAGAAAGAAGTATTGTTGGAGAATGCATATCCTGTGCTATGCTATGTATTGCCCCGACAGAGGTCAGTGCCGCACTCACTCCAACACATATAGTCTAATGTGCTTTAATGCGCGAGCAGCAGCGCAGCGGCTGAAGCATTGGATTGCGGTGTTAGACTCAGGAGCAACAAACAAGACATTTGCAGAGCTCAGGTTCGCTGAACCTGAGAATGGGGTTATGGGCTGGTGAGTAGAATGCAAAGTAAAGCTGTATAGGTAGGTCATGTAAGAGAATTATAGTAGCTTTCAGCACCTCAGTGGGTTAAAAGGGGTGGTATTGTACATAAACATCAGAGATGATGTTTCACCTTGAACTCCAGGTCACTATAAGCGCCTTCATTAGAGCAGCATAGGCTACCGTAGCTACCTGGTATGCATGAACTTTACACAGAAGCATGGACACATTTTAAGGACTCGGAAGCTATATACGTGCACGAAATGAGGTGATCTACAGTTCATAAACCCCCTAAGGAGACTTAAAGTCTAGTGTATCTCACTACCTTTCTCTCCAACCTAAGCCCATCATGTCTTCTACTAATACCACTCTAGGGACTTCCGCCGCCGGATTATTAACACCACACGCCGCTAATAGATGGGTAAGGTAGGTAAACAATATATCATAGACTTCATTAACCACCCCACACACCCCAACCCCGTACTCCTTTTTCTCCCGTCCCCGTCCCCGTCCCCGTCCCCGTCAAAAGTCAAAGTCAAAGCATAGCCTGCGTGCCCCCCAAAGGCTTACTACAGAACGCGCCAAAGTACGCGTTCAACGCGTCGACCGTGCCGCTCCCTTCCTCAAGCGCCACCACGATCCCGACATAGCCGTCCGGGCGGACAACCACCACGCCGCCGCGGTCTTCGTCCAGCCCCATCTTGGCGTGCGCGCAGGCCTTGGCGTCGGGCACGCGCCGGTCCCAGCGGTCGTCGGCGTACACGTGGTCGCGGTACGCGGCCAGCGGCGGGGGCACGTCGCGCGCGATCTCGACGTCGGGGCGTCGCGCGGCAAAGATCACGCAGAGCGTGAAGAAGAGGGAGTGCGGGTTGTGCCGCTCGTGGTGGGAGACGGAGGTGAGGTCCTGGCGGGTGTAGGTCGAGTAGAAGGATTTGGGTCTGGACATGTGGGCTGCGAGGTCGGAAAGGGCGCGGGAGGTGAGCGAGGGTCTGCCGGCGAAGATGAAGATGCGGAAGGAGCCGTTGAGCGGGATTTCTTGTTCGAGGTGGACGACGTTGGCGTCGACTACCCTAGTTACGTCGGCGTTGATGAAGAGGCGGCCGGGGACGAGTTTGGTTTTTTGGTTGGGCGGGAGGATGACGTGGGATTGGGCGGGGTGGGAGGGCGACCAGTTCAGCGGGTTGGGCTTGTAAGCGACGCCGTAGCCGCTGGTGAACTCGCAGGATTCCTTGAAGGTTTTGACGAACTCGTTTTCGGTGTTGGTGTCGGCGGTCGCGGCGGCGACTTCGTTGCCCGAAGGGGGCCGCTGCGAGAAGAGCTTGGCGTACTTGTTATCGAACGCTAGGAGGGTCTCGGCCACGTCCTTGCGCTCTGGCTCGTACGTCTCGAGAAGGCTGCGCTGGGCAAAGCCGGCCTCGACGGCGTGGATCTTCCATGCCAGATTGAGAGCGTCGAGAAAGGCCGTGTTCATGCCCTGGCCGGCCTTGGGCTGTATCCGCGGGTTAGCTTGAATTGGCCGGCTGACGGGATAGTCAAGTAAAAAAAGGAACTCACGCTGTGAGTGTGGCAGGCGTCGCCGCCCAGGAACACCCGGTGATCCAGGGTGTACTTGTCCGAAATACCTTGGCCGATGGGGTAGACCGAGTACCACTCCACCCTCTCCCACTCGATCGAGTACGGCTGCAAGATCCGCTTGGCCGAAGCCTGGACCTCCTCGGCGGTCGCTGTCTTGCGCGGGTTGAAGTCGGGGTCGGTCGACGAAGCGATCTGGATATAGAGGCGGACCATGTTGTTCTCCCGCGGGATCACCATGATGGAGCCATGCTCAGAGTGGATGTTGCATTTCATCTGCGCCTGTGTGAGCATACAGGGTCTTCTCGCTTTGGAGACGAAGTCGGCGTACCTTGATATCCGGGAAATCCGTCTTGACGACGCCATCCATGACACCCCACACATAGGCAATGGGGTCCTTGTGTTTGATGCCAATCCCGAGCTGCTCGCGGATGAACGAGCGCGCACCCTCGCCACCAAACAGGTACTTTGCCTTGACGTTCTCCTTGGCCGTGCCATCGACATGCTCCAGACTGACCGTGACGGGGTACTCCGGATCCTCCTTCTCGTTGGAGGTGAAGCCCCGGATGGTCCACGGCCGCTGGACCCTGACGCCGTTCTTCTCGAGGTCGGCGATGAATACACGCTCGATATGGCCCTGGTGGAGGAGCGTGGTGAAGGGGTATCGCGCGTCGATAAAGCTGGGGCAGCTAGGCCAGGTGCCGGTCCGGACGATGCCCTTGCCGGCTTTCGTCGGGTCCCAGAAGGCAACCTCGTACACCCGGGCGGGCTTGTGGGCCATGAAGGCCGGCTTGAGCCCCATGTTCCGGAGCAGGTCGAGCGAGCGCGGCTGGATGCCGTCGGCCCGCCCCGTCGGTGTCGGCTCCGCTCTGTTGTCGATGTGCTTGATCTTGTAGCCCCATCGTGCCAAGCAGGTCGACAACATCAGACCGACTGGTCCGGCGCCGACGATCACTGCCGTATCCTGTCAGGAGGAGACTTCACGACGCGGGAGGTTGATTGGCTCGGCTTACCGATGTCATAGTGGCTCGCGCTTGGGTGTCTATCCGCAGGCGCAGCCATGGTTACGTTGACCCGGAGTTATATCTCCGAATGCCTGGAAAAAGAAGAGAATATATAAAGAACAAAACCGGAAACAACAGGAGCACTGGGGTATCTCAAGACGGAAAGTGGAAAATGTTGGATGGTCTGAAGAGGAGAATGGACAGATCCTACAACAGCTTGGGGGCGGCTCGGGCTAGATATTTGAGCACCGCGCGGGTCCAAGCTCCGGTTCCGAGATCCGGGTTGAGATCCGAAGCCAAAGGTCAAACCTCTCACACAAGACACAATAAGAACCTATCAAGCACATCATCAACAGTTGGGATGCGCTAGGGATCCCACGGCCCAGAAAGGCGCGGCAAGCAGTTCGGGAAGATCCAGGGGGTCGGGGCCTGGCTCGGGTTGAAGCAGAAAGGCGAGCGAGCCCGAAGAGGCAGCATCAACTGGGGCCAGCCGGCAACCTAGGAGGAACTTTCGAGCTCCAGCCTGCTGTGACACCGTGTTTCCCTGGCCTGGTGTGTGCGGGTCCGGGCATGGTCTCGGGCGATGCTCCGGCATGCTGCGGCGTTGGGACGCTGCCAGTTTAGCTCATCGGCTCTCCCATTGTTCGCTGCTGAAGCTGCGGGTTCCAAGTGGTTACTTGGCTGACTCGGGGTGAGGGGGATCGTCGGGACTTAAGCACGGGAACGAGCAGCGGGGCCGTTGTGGGGCCCCTCACGGCTGGAAATGTCGGGAGCGGTTTCCCCGAGTTCTTCAGGTAACTAGCGGTAGCGTAGCATGCTGTCCGTGCTGTCCCGCCTTGATTCCCGTCCTTACACTATGGCTCTTACACTAGGCTCCACAGGACCGTGTAGTGTACACGTCCAGCACGTGAAGATAATGCGAGATCCTGCTGCCATTGCCTGTGTTTGATGACTCAGCCGAACTGTCCTCCGGACTCGCGGGCGGCGCTGCCGTCCCTTCAAGCCGGCGGGTTTGGGTTGTGTGGGGCGGTGTGTCCACCCCAGTCGTCGAAGAAGACCCTTGTCTCCGCCCCGGCCGTGACGTGAGCCGCATGGCAACGACATACGGTTAGCACCCCGAGCACCAGCCCGACGCTTCGCCAACACAAACTTCGGTGTTAGAAACGGCTGAGCCACAGGAAAAGGAGAGATAACCGGCTCAGTATGCTCCTCGGACGAATGAATGAATTGCTCCCTAGCAACATCCGAGAGAGCGGCAGCTCGACATACTTATCGCTGGGTCTCGGTGGCTCCGCCGCTGCTTCGCAAATTCGCATGGGATTCCATCAACGTGGTCCGTTGGCTGGGATCGCCATTCGCCATGTTAGAGGAATACCGCCTCCGCGTCGCCGGGCCTGACGTCCGATCCTCGACGGAAATCTGTCGCCTATGAACTAGATGGGATGGGATGTATTGGGTTGGGACACAACCAGCGGTGTTATGCTCGTCAAGACTGAGGGCTTATATCAATCTCCCGCAACCTGTGCGGCACCATGACGGCACTTTCGCAGCAATTGCGGAAGACAATTCTTAGGTGACTAGTTGAAGAGATGTCGAGATATGGATGGGTACAGCCTGACTGCCATCCCTTCCCTCTGTCGGCCGGTCGTGGTGCGGCAATGATAGTCGATTTTCGTGAGCAAGACTCGGTGGACATGGCCATCGCGGTCATCTGTTGATACTGCCTGGGATTTTCCAGAGTGCTCATCGCTTATGAGGGGACAGCGTGACAATGCCGGTCTGTCAAAGTGAGATTGGCAGCAAGGACAAAAGAAAGAGCTGTCGTTTGAGAGCAAAGATGTCTGGGTTGGATTTCCATTAAAGGCTTCTTCTGCCGGACGCTCCTATTGCCGCCACTTGTGAGTTCGGCTTGGCCTCATCCCTTTCCCAGTAAACATGGCCCTGACTGCTTTGTGTTATCTGACTCTCCTTCGCAGGAACTGTTACGTACCCGGGGCAGGCAGAGAGAGGTCTTGCATGGCAATATGAGATGGAAAGGAGGTTATCTGGTCCACGATGGGACTGTCACATCCTCCCTTGTCAGCTGTTAGCCCCCTTTCTGCGCATACCATCCCCTTGATGCTTTCCCACCACACGGTCATGCGGGAGTGCTTGCAACCGGTGATGTGTGTGCAGCTCCTGAGAGCCTCCCTTATCATACCAACCGGCCAGCCATGCTGTCACTGTTGTCGACCGCCAAGCGACGAGGGGCGCAGCGCCGAGAGTGCCCTATCAAGCCAGCCGGTCAGGCACGCCGTCGACTGCCGTCAACCGGCGAGAATCGAGGCGCGTGAGTGGCCGGAGGCTGCTCTCGATCTCTTCTTCTGCGGACTCGCGCGCGCCTGTTTTTCCCCATCACAACCCCTCCGCTCCGAACTCCCTTCACTCTTCTGTCGTGCTCAAAACAACTCCAAGGTTGCTCTGTTAGCTTGTTGCGATCACAACCCTGCTTGAACGACAGGAACATTTGCTCAATGCGCTCCTGACGACGGAAAAGGCGTAGCCGTTGTTGAAGAACTAACTCCCTTTGCTGATTTATCGCTCGAAAAGAAAGGTCGCATATTATCTCTGGGACCGGCTGAAAGCCCCGGCTGGCAAAGTCCGACAGGATGGAACACGACCCGCGCCAGTCTATCCACGAGATATGCCTGGCCAGAGAGATGGCTGTCCGCCCAGGCAAGCCAATGCTAGTGACAGTTCGAAGCGCTTCAGCATTAGTCCCTAGGTCGCGGCCAATTGGTGAGGACGCTGTAGCAGACCATCGTCAAGATGATGTTGAGCGACCCGAAGGTAAGTTTGGCTTCCCTGTGTTGAGTTCTGACTTGTTTGTCTTTTTGTTCTGACGGTCGTAGAAGCAGACTCCTCATTGCTGAGCATAGAATCCGAAAATGTGCCAGGTGTGGTCCCGCGAGGGCACAACGTCTCTGGGCGCACCGTCTCTGGGCCGCGAGTGCTGTTTATGCTGGAGACGGACGCCTGGTCTACGTTTCCGAATCCAGGTTGCTCGCACGAACGGTGGTGTGGTCACATGCCACGGCCTCGCATCCTGTTCAGGCCGGACGGGGAAGAGCCAGTTGGGGGGGCGAACGATTTGCTGAGAGGTCTGAGTCGCTCAGGTACGGGACTGCCCACGCTGCCACTCCCCCAAATTCAAACTGCCCCAGAACACTGCATCGTTACCGCAACATTGAATCTTCTGCGCGCGTCAGCTGGGGGAAAAATTCAGTGACATGGCGGAGAACACGATGGACGACCCTTTCCACCAGAGCCCCTCCGAGCTCCCGAGCGAACTGGGACCCTTTCTTCTGAGGGCCATATCGTCCGGTGGGAGCTTCGTTCCGGCAGAGCTCGAGTATCGCCTGCCTGCTGGTACCTAACCTCTCCACTCCCACCTACAAGACTCCTACTCTCGTTCCAACAATAGCTATTATGGCTATTGTAGAGGCTACAGCTAACATCATTGAAGTTTCATACAGTACCGAAGTCATGGCAGCCCCTCCGCCGTATCCAGAGGTGCAGGCTCGACGAGTCAGTGGTAAGTCGCCAACAGCACCCAACAGCACCCACATCCCAATAAGACGCTCTCTGACCGACTTTAAACGCAGAGCAACATCGCTCGACACTTCGCACCGTGGACTGGATCATGAATCTACCCGAAGCGGCCACCACTGCTCCCGGACACGCCCCTCCTCTTGCTGTAAGTTGTTCGAACGTCTTGACCGAATTCGCTTTTGCTCTCCTTCGCTGAACCTAACCTGAGTAGGCTATGGAAAGCAACCACGCCGGAAATCGCGTGGTCATGGGCAACTCGGATCGAGAGCATCATTATCAGATGCCCGGCGAGTCGGCCATCCGTGGGAACTTCATCCCTCTTTCCACTTCGTTTCAAGCGCGTTCGCCATCGCCCCGACGCAAGCAGGGATCTCACGTGCTGCAGCTCAGCTTGACTGATTCCCAGATGGATAAACTGACGGCGGCGTAAGTGCTTAGACCCGCGAGTAACTTGGCTTGGCGACAATCATGCTGACCGCTCCGCTCACAGGCTGTCCTCGGAGGGCGACGATGAACCTTTTGCTCGAGGCAGGCCCAGAGACACGGCCCAGAACAATGAGCCGGTGAGAAATATCGAGCAGAATACGGGCGGGAGCATGCGAGCGACTACTACTACACGCTCCCGTACGCGCTCCCTTTCCCCGGTCAAGTCCGGTTTGATCAAGACTCCCGTGACCCAGAGCATCCGCCAGGGCATCGCATACGGCAATGCGAGCAGATCGCCGGGCAAGGCACAGGAGGTTCGCTTCGCCGATCGGACTACGCCCGCAGCTAATGGAACGCCGTCTCGCTCCGGCAAACGCGCGGTGAGAGGCCCTCCGCCTCCCATTGACACGGACATTGCTCGGTACTATGCGAAGCAGGAGGCCGCGTTTGACCGTCCGATTATCGTCCATCGCCCGCCCGAGAGGGATGCTTCGCCCGTGCGTGATGATCCTAACCAGCGTAATCCGTTCGAGCGATCTTCCTCGGTTTACTCCCAGGACTCCACCAAAGAGCGCCATCCCACCCGCATCAGTCCTCTGCGCATTCACAAGCATTACGAGCCCAAGCATGTCAGTATTCTCCAGGATTACGCCCAGAAAGCGGACAAGGGCTCCGCGGGACTCGACATCAACGGAACCGCGGATGAATCGTCCAGCGGAGCAGAGCAGTCCTACACCCCATTGGCGCCCTTCCTCGCCCAGGGACCGACCATCAGAAAGGCTTCCAAGACCATGATTGGCGAGGGCGGATGGCTCGAGAATACCTCCAGGCCCGCACCGACGGGCTCCCCGAACCGCGCGGGCGGCTTCCTTGGCAACATGATCAAGAAGGCAAAGGAGATGGCAAGCAAAGAACCCCCCCTCCCCCAGTCTCTGACACAAAACACGTATACAGTTCAAACCACTAACACTTTCCCGCAGATCTCCGAGGCAGGCTCCGACAACCGCGCGCAGCGCAAATCGCGCGAGTCGGACAAAGACAGAGACAAGGGCCGCCCGGCCTCGCGCGGGCTCGCCATCTCGCTCAGCCCGCGCGAGCAGAGCCTGCTGTACTGCGAGCTCGAGTTCGTGCTGGCGACGGCGCTCAACGACTACATCACGGCCCAGTTCAATGCGGGCCGGCTGGAGGCCGACCGGCTCAAGAAGGTGGCCGAGGACTGGCAGCGCAAGGGCCGGCCCAAGGTGGTCGGGTTCCGCTACGACCTGGAGACGCAGCTGGACCTGGTGCGCATGCACGTGCACGACTTCAAGTTCTACTCGCGCGTGGCCGCCACGACCGCCCTCCTGGGCATCATCGACACCATGAAGGCCAACGCGCGCGTGCTGCGCATCCGCACCTTCTGCCAGCCCGACACCGTCGTCGCCAAGCAGCTGCTCGACTCCCAGAGCCTGTTCAACATCCTCGGCTGCCCGGAGGACCAGCAGATCAAGCTGGCCGAGATCTTTGCGTTCTTCAAGGCCGCCATCGAGCGCGAGCGCCTGCTGGCGAAGCAGGAGCAGGAGCAGGAGCATCAGGGTCACGATCACGGTCACGGACAGGAGACCACCGCTGGTACTTCGACTGCGGCTACTGCTCCTTCGACCATGCGCAATAGCAGGAGCCCGAAGCACCAGGGCGGCGGCGAGACGAGTGACTGGTGGGCTACCACGGCCACGACGCAGATCCATCGCAGCGACCCGCATGCTGCCGGTATCGGCGGAATGGATCCTGCCCAGTATGACCAGCAGAACGAGTAAGGGGTTCTTCTTCTCTCGGGCATTTGGTGTGGTGTGTCTGTGTGGCCGCCCCCCTTGGCAGAGTTGCTGCGTTTGTTTTTGTTACATTGCAACCGGGTTCTCTTTCTTTTCTGTCAAGGCGCTTCCCGTTTAATCTCGGCTACGGGTCGTCGACAAAGCCTTACTTCAAGGGAGCTCGTTCTACCAATCTGGTAGCGGTCGCTCTGGCTTTTGGGACCAAACTGTCCCGTCCTCCCCGTTCTGGGCTCGATGCTACATAGCCTGGGTCACACGACTGATCTATGGGAGTCGTTTTCATGGTTGTTCTTGTCGGAGTTATCTTGAGGTCATTTCCCCGGATGGGCTCCCTGGCGTTTCTCACGGGATGGCGCTCGCATGGACGATACCTCCCTTGGTTTGTGGAACTGGGAACAGGTCCTTGCGGACTTACCAAGGAGGCAGGCGTATTACGGGGTTTGGCAGAGTGTCGGGTTTATATCCATGTATGTGTAACAACAAAAAGAGAGCATCTGAGCTACATTGCTCACATAGCAAAATGAAGGCAATATATACTTAAAACGCTGGGGCCGTTGATCGAGTGACTCTAGTCCGACCGACCGGTTGAGTTGGAGACTGCGAGGGAGAAAATGTGAAGCATGTACGGCCACCGGCCTTAGGTATGTGCCTTGGCTGTTCTGCTTATCCATAATAATACAGAGGAACCATAACAACGAGATATTGCCCGACCAAAATGATGTAGTTACACGCTATGCCCAACTCCTCCGTGTATGTCTACAAAAGTACATCTTGATGAAATGCCGCCATCCGGTAACATGTATCACAACCCAACCTCCCATTAAGTGTACAATACACGCCTATGTCCTACAGCCCAACCCAAAGACAGAAAGAAAGAACCCCCCAGGAAAGAACCACCTCAATACCTGACCCAATCCCCACCGCCACCCCTCTCTCGACTCCCCTTCCTCCCAAGACCATCATCCCTATGAGATCTACCATTATCCTCCCTATACCTCCCAGCCTCCCCGCTCCCCTGAGTTCCCCCCTTCCGCTCCTCCAGCCGCTTCTCAATCGCATTTGCCCCCAGCCCGCCAACCGCAGCACCCACCACGGTGGAGAGCAGCCGATGCCTCTCCCTCTCCCTACTATTATAATTATCTCCGCCACCCCTCCCACGACCGTGACCGTGACCGTGTGAGTGGTGGTGCTCGCTAACCTCGGCAGCCGCAAGCCCGCCCACGATGGCGCCCAGCACGCCGGCGCCTAGGCCCGACGTGGAGGGCGTGAATGTGGATGCGAGCAGGGAGCGTGCTTTTGCCAGCGGCGAGCGAGACCGGGACCGGGACCGAGAGCGGGAACGGGAACGGGAACGGGAACGGGAACGGGAGTGAGAGGGGCTGGTGGTGTTGCGGTTGCGGTTGCGGCTGTCGCTGGCCCAGGCGGAGCCCCTCCCTCGGTCTCGCTCTCGGTCACGGCTGCGACGCGGCATGATGGTTGTCTGTTCTGCTGCCCACGTGTCTGTAGTGGGCCCTCCTGCTGCGCGCTTGGTTGGTCCAGGGCCTGCGGCGCCCGAAGCCATGGGCGGTGCGGTGGGAGGATAGAATGGGGTGGGGCCGTCGTATTGGAAGCGCGGGCGATGGTCGGGGGACATGTCGCGGACGCGGCGCGGGCCTGGGGTGGGCGAGCGGCGCCGAGGAGGGGAGTAATCCGACTCTGAGTCGGAGTGGTAACGTGGCATTGTGCGGAGATGGAGCTGGGGTGTTTGGCCGGATGAAGAGTAACTGAGACAGTGCCGATGGTGGTCGGGTTATATGTGTTTAGCGAGAAGCTGTCTGTTAATGATCGCGCGTCTTTCTTGAGACCTGAAATGGGGCTGAGCCTCGTGCTCGGAACTGCCGACGCCTGGATGTGCCGAACTGCCGGCGGAGTTTTGTGTAAGGATGTACCAATGTATTTGCGGTGGTATATTGCCTTCTCGGGCAAAGGAATGAGCTTCCAGAATGGCTCGGCCTCCGGTCCCTAGGTTGATGCTGTGTACTGCTGTTGCTCGCCCTTGTACTTGTCAAATGATACTGGATGTGAGATATCAAGTCGACAGCCGCTCGGTCTGTCAATTCACATCAATCCGCCACCTTGTCGGTGAGAAAAAAAAAAGTTGAACGCCGCTCTGCCTGGGTTGGCCGGGAAAGGATGAGATGATAAATATAACCAAGGCTTTAGAATAGAGCCAACCTGCTGGACCACATAGTGTAGGATGAACGCTGGCGATCAACTCAACTTTGGGATGCTCAATTGTGGGGCACGCGATGATGTCACCGGGTTGCAGAAGCCGCGTGCTCGGGATGTTACCGTTACCTGAACTTCATCCTATCAGCCTGCGGCGTACAAGTACCATTCATCGTGGAACTGGGAATTGAAACTGTCCGACTGGACCAACCCTAATGTGCACAGTCCGTTGGAAGGCTCACATCACAGACTGCCGTGGATTGCAATGGATTAGCATTAATCAATATATGTTATCCTTCCATCTTGATCCTTTACCACAGCTTTCTCCCTTGGCCCCTGAAATTGTTCGGTTGGCTCCCAACGCGACGGCGGTAGCGACGCCTTGACTGATTTACTGGCTCGGCGAGTATGTCAGGACATAGGGCAGATCCGTCGCATCCCCGCTCCCGGCCAGCCGGATAACAGATCCGCTTCCCACCGACCGTACGCTGGCGCTGGAAGCTTGGCTAGCCGGGTACGGGAGTCTTGTGTGCGCAAAGCTCTCCGAGCTAGATGCCCTCGACAGACCGGTATGTCGACTCTTGGGCGTCGTTGGCGCGGTGCGATACTGCCATGTATTAGCGGACGAGTTGCGCAACCCTAATCCAGGCCGCAAGTGTTTTGAGCTTGCCGTGCTCGAGCTGTCTCTGCGTGCTATGTCTGGACCATCATCTCGGTGCAAGCCTTGGGAGGTGGCCGAACTCGACGAGCTCGTGCCGCGCGGCGCATCGTTATCGATGTCGCTGTACGAAGACTCGCGGCTCGACGAGGCGCCATCCACGTAACTTGCCAGCGCGGTAGGGCTGAGCGGATGCATGTTCCGCAAGATCTCCGCGAAGAGGTGCATCAGGTTGCGGAACTGCTCGTTGGACAACGGTCTCGCAGAGAAGCGCGCAGCCTCGTACCGAGCGAGAAACTCGGCTGTTGTGGGGAGGGGTGCCAGGACCGCCAGATCGGTGAGATGCATCAGATACTCGCGGAGGCCCATGGACTCTGGTCGTTGAAGAAGTGCGATTGCATCCGGATCCAGTTCGGGGGGCACAGCCCGGGACTCTGGATCCGGAGGCGCGAGCGTGAGAGCCTTTGCCTCGATCAAATTGGGCAGTTCTTGGACGACGGTGTCGTATTGCAGGTCAGGCAGATCTGGGGAGGTAGGCGACGACCAGCCAGGATGCTCAATCTCACCCCAGACTGCCTTGTGCTGCACGATTCCGACACTCGCGCCCTCGTCTGGCGCGGTGCTCTTCTTGAAATCTGACGGGGAGGGCTGGCGTGCCCCAGAATTGCGTGTTTCCTGCCTATTTCCTCCGCTGCCTGACTGAGACTCTTGGCCGAGATGGACAAGTGGCACCCGCGGCCTGGCCTCGTACGCAATCGCGGCGCTCCTGCCGAGGCCCTCCACGATCATCCGACGCACGTCACGCGGAACATCGCCTTTCTCGATGGGAATCCATTGCTTTGGTATGGATGCAAGCACGGAGCGGCTAATGTAGAGACGGGTGGCATAGATGAAAGCCACGACCAGAATCGTCGCGACGTAGCAGACGGTGATGACGAGGATGTCGTAGTTTCGACGGCTCCGCACGGCTTGCAGGATCACATCAATAGGCGTAACAACGATGAATGCAAATAGGATTAGGTAAAGGAAGTAGTAGAGGAAGTTATAAACGATGGAAAAGAGGAGCGACGCGGCTGACATGACCGCGATTTACCCCCCAACCGTGGGCTGCACAACGGGGAGATTGCGAAGCACGGCGCACGGCAGCGTAATGCTAGTGATGGTCATGGCTGCGCTGAATTGATAGCAGGCTTCAAGAGCGAGAATTGCGGCAGTCTCTGGGATCGAGGTGCGGCATTGCCGCGGTGCACCTGTGGTTGACCGTTGAGCCGGCAGTTTAATGGAACTCGGGAAGTTACGAGCTTCAATTAATCCTCGAGCTCTACCGCCAACACCGAGTCATGGTTCTGCCGCTCTTCACCGCCTCGCTGCTTGCAAAAGGCAAGTGACAACCCTATAGGTCAATAGGTGACGGACTCAATGGAGGCAGTGCCAAGATGGTACAGGCTTAGTAGTCTCAGAGTCTCTGCCACAGCATTGATTCCAACAATCATAGATAAGCGGGCGTTTCGGAGCTAGAGGGAGAGGGCCTGATATTAATTGAACCCCAATTCCTATGGTGCATTTGAGGAGACATTGAAATTAAGGTAGGTAGGTAGGTAGGTAGGTAGGTAGGTAGGTAGGTAGGTAGGTATGTGTGGCTGTTAGGCAAGGGTAGATTTTCTTTTTTGCTGTACGTACCGAATTCGAGAGTGAGTTTGGACGGGCCCCAATGCTTTTTACCAGACCCTTTCATATCATCTAAAAAAACAGAAGCCAGATATGATCTGCTTTTGTACATTCTGATACACCCCGGCCAGCCGTTATCCCAAAGCCTAGCCTAATAACCCTCTAGTCCAGTTGTGATGTATGAAACAGCCGGCTCCTCCCCCAAACCAATCACTTCCTCCCGTTCCTAACCTCCTGCACCTCCCCCTCGGACCCAACCAACCCTGCCGCTTCCCTCGCCAACCTCACATCCGCCAAGCTCAGCCTCAAATCCCTCGCATATGGGCTAAACGCTCCTACCAGCTTCGCCAGCGCATCCCTGACCGCCTCCAAAACCTGCTCCACTTCGGGACACTCCCGCTTGCCCTCGACATCGGTCCAGTGCGTGGCCAGCTCCGCCTTAAACCCGTCCAGTTTCTTCGCCAGGCCCGTCAGGGCGCGGATGATGGCCGCCACGTCCCGCTGCACGTTGCCGTACTTGTCCTCGTGCAGGCTGTGCACGGCCAGCTGGCTGAGCGCAACGGCCGCGTTGATGTACAGGCTTGGCTCGCCGTAGGGGCCGCCGAAAACCGCGTGGGTGAGACGCCGGCGGTAGTGCTGCCTGAAGGGCCAGCCGACGGGCGAATGAAGAACCTTGAGGGCGAGGTCTTTGAAGAGGCCTTGCGTGTCTTCTGTGCCGGTGGCCTCTTTCTGGAGTTTGATAAGCCCCTGCTTGGCGGACTCGACAGCCCTTTTCGCGGCCGGGCTGAGCTGGGACGCCTGGCCGGGCGCGAGAGCCGTTTGGTTGACGGCTTTCTCCACCCGGTTGAGGAAATTTCCTTTGTTCGCATGGATTGGCTGGAAGATGGGATCGTCCTTCGGGGGAGAGGTCGTCCGCTTTCGTTCTTCGGCTGGCGGCTCAGCGGGAGCAGGCGCGGGTGCCGGCGGTGCCACGTAAGTGTCAATATTTGTTTCCATGGTCTTGAGAATGTCTAGACAGAGCTTGTAGACCTGGGACCACATGGGACCGTCCTTGCGATCGATGTCTTCAAAAATAGCTTTGCGTCTCTCGGGGAAGTCGCGGGCGATAAAGGCCAACTCCCACATGGCAAAGCACTGATGAGGTTAGAGATCAGAAGCTAGAAAAGGATGAGGGGTAGGGTAACCGCCGAGCATACCTTGATGGAAAGCTTCTTATTCTTCAGTCCATTCAGGAGACTGCCATTCGGGTCCTTTGAATCCGATGTCAATGGCTTTCCGTGCTTCAGGGGACTCTTAACCAAGAAGAGGGAGAAAGCATTGTTGGCAACTGTCCAGGCGAACATGAGCATCAGGCTCACGAGGTAACAGCGCAAGATATTCGAGAAGGAGTAAGGCAGAGTCGGGGGAACCATGTTGCTCCTGGGGAGGTTGTAGATGGGGCGTAAGAACACCATCATGGTCTTCCATAATGGGGCGCGGAAGAACATGGGATAAAGGACACCACTGATCATAAGGCCGAATAATGACTGGTTGATCGTGTATAGGAGGATTTCTGGCAGCCGATCCCGGAACCGGCGAACCTGGAGGGACGAGTCCCCATCCTCGGGCTTCTTCCCGCTCCTATTGTGCGGCCTAGCAACGCCGATCGCCAGCCTGTCGATGTCCCCGAAGAGATGTTGCAGTGCCTGGTAGACCCCCAGAAGCACCAGATGGGTAGTCAGGAAGATCGGCTTCTCGTTAAGCCTCGCCCTGTCCGACACGAAATAGGTGACCCGCTCCATGCCCGAACCTTCGGGCACCGACCACAGGTAAATCTGACTGAAGACGAATGCCGACAATGCATATGTCAGAACGGTCTCGACGGTCTGGAACTTCGGCGCATAGCGGAAGAAGGTGTGGACAGCCGAGTCGGAGGTACGCAGCCCGGGGTGGTACTGGGCGATTCGAAGGATGATGACGGAGATGCTGCAGAAGAAGAAGAGGACGGCACGGAGGCCGGTCGGCCCGATTGGAAACCATGACCAAAATACTGTGAAGACATCGTTAGAGCCATAGTCCCTAGCCAGGAGGGAGCTTCAGAGCTTACGAGAACTCCAATTCGCCAAGAGCAGCGCCTGGAGGTATGCGACGGCGAGCACAAACAAGCTTGCCGTTGCAAAGCGCCGTTGCAGCGCTGGCTGTAGGAAATCCTTATACGGAGGCCTCCTGACTGTCGCTGCCGCCATCTTCGCCGCACATCGTCCAGGAGACGTTGGCTTGCTGTGTTGTGGTCGGTTTGCCGACACGAGTTGAACTGTCTGCAAATAAAAAAGCTGTGTTGAAGCAGCCCGCCAACTGTTACGGCGGAAACGCGATGCTTGAGTAGCGCCCCACATGTGCACCTCTGATTGGTTAAGGCCTCATTACGTAGGTGTGGGGAGTCGGAAGTCAACCCAGGAAGCATGCGACCGGCAGGTTCGCTCGTTCGACAGGGTTCCTTATCATGTCACAGGCAACCAACCTCAACAACACCGGTCAACAAGATTGACGACATCATCCAACCGCACGCCAGCGCCGTCGCTCGACGCATATCGCTCGCTATCGCATGTTTCACGCCGTCGTTTATCGCATTGTATCACCGATTGGGCCGCGCGACTATACGCAATGTCTTTCGACCAGCTCTCGTCGCTAGAGGCGGGGCGCCGCCGAGGCAGCCCCAGCTACGCCGATGATCCCGAATTCCAGCGCCTTTCGCAGGACCTGATGAATAAGATTTTCAAGCTCAACGGTAACAATCAGCGACTGACTGGAGAAGTCGGGCACTTGGGGACACGGCGCGACACGCCACGGGTGCGGGAGCGGGTGCATGAGTTGATTGAGGAGTCGCGCGGGATGTTCAAGGAGGTGGGCGAAGGCGTCAAGAGGATCCAGACATGGGAGGACGTTACAGTACGCTTTCCCCACTCTCCTCCACGGTATCACGCTGCTAACCCATTTCCCAGCCAGCACAAAAGTACATGCAACAGAAGTTATCGCGCGAATTCCAGGGTTCGCTCTCGGAGTTCCAGAACCTCCAACGACAAGCGCTTGAGAAACAGAAAGCCTCCGTCTCAGCAGCGCGCGCTGCCGTCGAGAGCGAAGGCGGCGCCACCGGCGGTGCGGGCGGGCCCCCGAGCCCACAACTCCTCCAGCAGCAGGAATTAACCCGGCTCGCTCCTCAGGATGAAGTCGACTTCCAGGAAGCGCTCATCATCGAGCGCGAGGAGGAGATCCGCAACATTGAGCAGGGCGTGGGTGACCTCAACGTGCTGTTCCAGCAGGTGGCCCAAATCGTGACGGAGCAGGGCGAAACGCTCGACACCATCGAGCGGCAGGTCGAAGTGATACGAGACGATACGCGCGGGGCGGACCGCGAGCTGATCAGCGCGGCGAGGTACCAGAAGAATGCGCGGAGCAAAGCGTGTTGCCTGTTGCTTGTTCTGGCGGTTATTCTGACGATCGTGTTGTTGGCGGTATTTTTGGGATGATGGCGACTGGGAAGGTGTAATGGCATCATTTGCTGTACAGGAGGGCGTTTGGAGTTATCCTCGCAGGTCTATATCCATTTCGTATTTGCACATTCCAAATCAAACTTTTTTCCTCGCAGTTCCCTCCGGCTCTTTGGGTGGCGGTGGAACAATAGGCCGCTCCTTTGGTTTGGCTGGAGGGACCTGCTTGGGAAGCGGCATCAGCTTCCATACGATCGAAGTTTGGGCCCACGTCAGTGCTGCCGAGGTGACCCAATACAGATGCAAGGCGGCCGGCAGGTCCATCGTGAGGAAGCCGGCGGACGTAGCGACAACCAGGAATCCCCTGTGCATCCGCAGGCGCCACTTGGACGTGGCCACCGTGGCTTCCGGCGGGGTATCCAAATTGAGCAGGGCCCTTAGCCCAACCTGCGACTTCGGCACCAGATTCATCACGAGGATAGCAGACAGGGCAAGCGGCAGGACATGGTATGGATCCGCCACCATGAGGTCAGGAAACCAGAGACAGCCGCCCGTCGCCATCGAAGTATCGGCGCCGACGCCGGAGACAGCGCTGGCCAGCGTCTCCTGAACATCGGCCTGCTCCGTCGCCAGAGAGCTCAGATCCACCTCAGAATGCACAACCTCGTGCACTTGACCCTCGATTCCACCCGTTCCCACTCCTCCCCCCGAAGACCCCCCAGGAGCAACCGCACCATCCGCCTCGGGCTGCTTCTTCGGCGGCCCAAGAACAAACGTGCCCAGCAGCCCCCTCGGCCCACCACACATCCTCCGCAGCGCCTCAATCCCGACCACCCAGAAGGGAAACACCATGAGAGAGGGCACCCAATCCTTCCACCTCTGCACGCCCCACCGCTTATTCCGCCGCGCGGTCTCCTGATTGTTCGCTTTCAATAACAGCCTCTTCCGCTTGTCCAATGTCGCCAGACTTGATCTGTGACTACTCCCATTATTCGTCTTTACCTCCTCCGCCATGTCCCGGATCAGCTCGCTCCTCAACCGCACCACATACGCCCGCTCCAGCGGCTGCAGCTGGAGTGTGGCGCGCCGCACCGCCACGCGCCGCGAGTAGATCACCGCCGGCAGGCGGGTGAATAGATTGAGTGTCAGGGCGAAGAGTGGGATGGTGATGTACCATGGTGTGGCGGTTACCGAGTGCAGGGTGGTGAGGACGGTCTCGGCGGACGAGATGGCACTCGTGATGAAGGGGGTGATAGAGAACTGGCGGCGGGAGGGGACCGGGTTGAACAGCGGTTTTGAGTGCAGGTGAGACAGTGTTGGTATTGTTTGATGGTTAGCGTGTGCTTGGTTGTAGGGGAGGACGAGAGGTCGTCGGAGAGAGGAGAAGCGTCGTGATGGTGATGTTGGCGAGGCTCGGAGTGTACTAGAGAGAGCATGGCCGGCCCGAATATCGGTGAAGGGCCTTATGCGGCTGATGGCCATGATCGGTGGTCAATCGGCTGGCGCCTACGTTATTTGCTGGTCATGTCGTGAAAAGAAGCTCACTTCTCATCTCATCGGGTGAGAGTTTCACATGAACTTGCGATCTCAGATTGGACATGTTCGATGCCGAGAACTCGAATGTCTTGGCAAAGCGCGCTAACGCGCCAAGACCGTTGCAGGGGGTCCGTGCTTGTCCCGGGTGACACTGTGGGACGTCATCTGGAAGCTCGATCCGCCAAATACCATCCCGTGCTCTGACCAGCTGTCCGAGCTGCAATTGCCCGCCCAGATACTTTAGATACTCAACCTCTCCGAGCTATCCCTCAACTCATCCACACCGATGGTTTCCCAATAGCAGCATTTTCGTCTCTCGTTCCTTTTCCACATACCTTCTCGAATCTCCCCAGAATCAAGCGGCCCATCGATGGCGGATACCTGCTCCGCCGAGAGCGCCAGCACTTGCTCGACTCAACACAGCTTCCCTTTCATGGATAGCAAATTCCTCTCCCATGTCGCCCTCCCGATTTTATGTCTCACTCCGTTAGCGCATATCCTCTTCTTTCCTCTGCTCTGGCGAGCATTGGGGTCTCTCCTTGGCTGGTACCTGCGCAAAAAGACGGACGGACGGCGATGCCACATTCTCGAGCTTGTTGAGGCGGATGAAAAAGCTTACCAGGAAGAGAGGAGGAAAGGCGGCAGCAGCAAGGATGGCACAGAGAACGGCGGATTGGAGAAGATCGACGCCTCAAGTTTCCTAACGGCGAGGAACGGGGCTCTGGGCGACGACAGTTGGGACGGCATTGTGGGCTTCTTCCACCCGTTTTGGTGAGTTATGCGACTCCAGGACCTTGCTGCTGCGTTGTTATCTAACTGGGGCAGTAATGCTGGCGGCGGCGGAGAGAGGGTTCTCTGGGCAGCCGTCCGGGCCACCCAGCAACGCTGGCCAAAGGCTAAGTGCGTCGTGTACACCGGCGACCACGGCGTCACCAAGGATGCGATGTTAGCCAGGGTGAAGGTAAGCCAGACTGCTCCGGACACTCATGATCAACCCCCCACGCTAATTCTCCGCGCAGAACCGCTTCAACATCCACCTCCATCCGCCGACCGTTAACTTTCTCTATCTCTCGACCCGCCACTGGGTGCTCGCCTCCACCTGGCCACGCTTCACCCTCGCCGGCCAGTCCCTCGGCTCGCTCATCCTCGCTTGGGACGCCTTCTCCCTACTCGTCCCGGACATCTTCGTCGACACAATGGGCTACGCCTTCGCGCTGGGCCTGTCCAAGTTCCTGTTCCGCGACGTGCCCACGGGCGCCTACGTGCACTACCCAACCATCTCGACCGACATGCTAGAATCGCTCGACCCTGCCTCCGCCGTTGGCGCGCTAGGCGTCAACGCAGGCAAGGGCGTGGGCCTGCGCGGCAGCGTCAAGAAGCTGTACTGGCGGCTGTTCGCCAGCGCCTACTCGCGCGTGGGCGCGTCGGCCGACGTGGTCATGACCAACTCGAGCTGGACGCAGGGCCACATCCAGAAGCTCTGGGGCCCGCTGCGCCGAAAGAAAAAGATGACGGCTGCGACTGCCCATCCCATCGCCGTCGTCTACCCACCCGTGGCCGTCCGCGAGCTCGAGCAGGAAGTCGACGTGTCTCCCGCGAGCGAGGCCAGGCGGGAGAAGATGCTCCTGTACATCGCGCAGTTCCGCCCGGAGAAGAACCACCAGCTCATCCTGCAGGCCTTCGCCGAATTCCTCAAATCGGGCAGCGAAGCGGCACGCGACGCGAGGCTGGTGCTGGTGGGTAGCGTACGGGACGACCACGATTCCAAGCGGGTGTACCAGCTCCGCCTGCTCGTGAACGAGCTGCATATCCGGGACAGGGTCGAGTTCCACCTGGACGCGTCGTGGCCCGAGATCCTGGACTGGCTGCGCCGCGCGTCGGTCGGGGTCAACGGCATGTGGAACGAGCATTTCGGTATCGGGGTGGTCGAGTACCAGGCTGCGGGCCTGGTGGCGGTCGTGCATGATAGCGGCGGGCCGAAGATGGATATCGTGGTTGATGTGGAGGGGGAGCCGACTGGTAAGACCCTCCATTTTCTCATTTTGTCTGGGTCGGGATCTAGGAGAGGGATAACAGCTAACAAGCGGTTTCGGTTTATTATCCGATCTAGGCTTCCACGCGACTACGTCAACGGAGTTTGCGCAGGGCTTCGAGAAGGCCCTGAGCCTGCCGAATCCACATGCCGTTCGCCAGCGGGCGAGGCAGTCGGCCAAGCGGTTTACCGAGGAGGAGTTTGCTAGGCGATGGACGGAGGAAATGGAGAAGTTGGTGGCGGCGAGGATAGGGAAGAAGTTGGCGTGATGTGGATGCCCTTTTCCCCTTACTTTCCTCTTCGTCTTTCCTTACTCATCGTTTCCCTCTAGTAGATACATGGATACCCCTTTCCTTCATGCATCTTGGGGCATAGCAGGTGTTAGGGTACCTCATCGGTTTAGTATAGTCTTTCCAAGGAATCCTTAGTATAGTCACTCTACAGTTGCCCACCGCTTTTCTGAACACGGGCTTCTCTATAGTTGAAACACCACCAAATAGTTAGGGGTCTACTCATCAACGCGGTTCAAGATCGCCACGCCTTCCACATGCCCCGTCTGCGGGAAGAAATCAAACCCCCTGATACTCTCAATCGCATACCTGACATTCTTCTTCTTCTCCCCCCCTTCCTCTCCTCCCTCCTTGCCCTCCTCCCCGAACCCCTCTTCCACCTGGCCCCTCACCAAAACGCCCACGTCCCTCGCCTGGGTATGCACGTTACAACTGACATACACGACCCTCCTCGGCCCGTACTCGAGCAGCTGCCGCAAGAAGCTGGCGTCGCACCCCTTGCGCGGCGGGTCCAGCACGACGACGGTCTCGTCCGGGTCGTAGGCGCTGACGCTCTTGAACAGCTCGGGCGCGTCGGCCGCGAGGAAGCGGCACTGCGCCTCGTCCAGCCCGTTGAGCGCCGCGTTGCGCCGCGCGAAGGCGATCGACTTCTCGGCGATGTCGATCCCGATCGAGCCGCCCGGGAAGAGCGACGACTGCGTGATGGTGAAGAGCCCCGACCCGGAGTAGGCGTCGATCAGGTACCGGATTGGTTTCGGCTCTGTGGTAGTAGTAGTGGCGGCGGGGTGGGTGCCGCCGCTGCTGCTGTCGGGTGCGGACGACGTGGGAGAAGGCGGCGGCGGGAGGATGTGTTCCCGGATGTAGGCGGTGAAGGGGGGTAGGATGGAGTTGTTGTTTTGGAAGAAGGCGCCGGCGGGGTTGGTGAAGACGAACGAGTCGATGTACTCCGTGCTGGTGGCGTTCTGGTCTGTGATGCACGTCTTGAAATCCGTGTGCGTGTCGCTGTCGACGCGGATGGCGGTCGGGGGGGTTCCCTCTGGCGGCTGGGGGATGTCGGAGGGGGAGGATTTGGGGACGCGCTTGGTGTTCTCGCGCAACAGGATGGTCGCGCCCTTGGTGTACTTCCCATACTCGACCGCCAGACGCGCGCGCTCCTCGGTCAGGCCCTTGCGCACGGTCTCCGTGGCGATGGGGCAGTCTTCGATGTCCAGCACTTTGCGCGTGTTTTTGGGCGTAAAGCCGAACGGCGGCATCTGCTCATGGCCCTTCTTCGGGCCCCGCCTGGGGTTGCCTCGGGGCCCGTCGAAGTGAGGCGTGAGCTTGGTGCGGTAGCCATACTGCAGCGGGCTGCCGATAGTATCGAGGATCTCGGGGACCAGCTCGGGCGGCAGCTGTGAGAAGTTGCGGTATGCCTTGACCACAATGTTCTTCTTTATCCGGAGCTGCTCGGCGTAGTCCAGCATCTGAAACTGGCACCCAGAGCACTTGGCGAAGTACGGGCACTGGATTCGGCTGTCGTCGCGGACGGGAGAAGGCTTGACGACCGAGAGGAAGTCGGCCGCCGTGTACCCGTCGTTGTGATTATGACGGTACACCTTGACCTTCACCGTATCTCCGGGGACGGAAAACGGCACCACGTAGAGATGGTCGGACCCCTTCTGCTTGGCCAGCCCATCGCCCGTTGAGGACAGCTCCACCACGTCAACTTCGATCTCACTGCCCTCCTCCGGCAGCGGCGCGCTTTCCTCAGCCGCGCCGTCCTCGGCTTCGTCGGTGATCTTCTGTGAAGCCAACAGCGCCTGCACATCCGCTAGCAGCACCTCTTCATGGGAACCCTCCTGAACGGGCTTCTGCTTCTTCCTGTACTTTGCCGCCTTACGGTGTTGGCCCTGAAACGGCCGCTTGCCGTGCTGCTTTTGGCTGCTTGTCTGCCGAGCCTGCGGTAAGCTGCCGACATTCACGGCGCTCTGAGTAGTAGCCATGGTGAATTTCGTCCGTCTCAAGATGCTGGACGTAGAAGTCTGGCTGCCTATGACTCGAGTGAAAGTGGACGGGACCTTTGAGAAAACTTTGATGTTGCCGAGTCGCATCGGTGACCGTTACGCCCAGGATGCACCGAACCGCAAGCTGCCCTGCAGTCGTAGTGTGAGACAGGAGGGCCGCTTATTAGTCAATTTAACTCTTCCCGATTGAGTGAAGTCGGAAGTTCTTATACAGGAGTGTCATTCCGAGAACCCAAGCTTGACCAAATGGGAAAAAGAGACTTTGATAGTAAGTCAGTTGACCAATCGAAACGGGCCCATTTCGACTGGCTCACCGTCGCACCTTTCGCACTGTGTACGGTACCTCTCTAATCCTTACCTCGCTTGCTCTTGTCCCATTCGAGTCCTCAATGAACTGTCAGATCAGCTGTTGTTTCCTGACCGGCGATGAACAACTACTAGTACTGCCCTAGTTAAACAATGCCTAGTGCTGCTGTTGCGGTCGTGGCACGGCGGGTTGGCGCTACTTGGTATGTTGAAAGTGAGATGTAATGTCCATTCACGCACGGTACCTATCCATCCTGAACCTTGACTCCTTGATGAGGGTATCAATACTACTAGTACCAGTCATCCTACAAACCAGCCAACACCCAATGCCCATATGCAAATTTCACATTTCTTGTTGTCTACTCGCTTAGCCAAGCAGCACCTGCTCGTACTGCTCAGGATCCAGGTGCTCACACAACGTGCCTTGCAGCGCGGCCCTGCTCTTCGCAATTGCAGGCAGCACGCTCTCGATCTGGCCAAGATTACTCCTCATGCTCTCCATGTGGTTGCCAATCTGCCGTGACAGCGCCAGCAGTTCTTCCTCCTCAAGATCCTGAAACGGCAACACCTCGGTTAGTACCGCCACCCTACAGCCAGCAAGAGCACTCGCAGCGGGACGGGAAGGCTCACCTTAAAAACCCCGCTTCTTCCCCCGGACACGCCCTTGACAATCTCCAACCCCCTCCACTCCGCCTCCCCTTCTTCATGCCCTCGAACCCCCGCAACAAGAACGTGCTCCCTGCCACGGCCTTCCTTCCAACCCCTCACCTGCGCCCGCGCGTTCGCCTCCAGCCGCCGCAGCAGCTTGTACTCCCTCTCGAGCGCCCTCTCTTCCCGCTCCTTCTCTCCACGCAACAGCACGACGCTATGTAGCAGCGGGTCCAGCGCCTTCTCCAACCGCCCGATGCCATCGACTGTACGCTCAAAATCTAGCTCGGCCGCGTGGCCGCCCTCTCCGCCCTTCTTGCCCTTGGAAGAGGTGGTGGAGGCGGGAGGAGGGAAGGGCATGCCCTTGACCAGCTTGGAGCGGAGGCGCGAGGTGAACATGCGGAGGATGGTCTGGGCTTGGGCGTGGCGCTGATCACGGTCGCGGAGGCGGTGCAGGACGGGCCGCGTCGCGTCTGTGAGGATGGATTCGATGGCCGTTATGGCGGGGGTATCGAGAGGAGCCCATTTGGACGAGATGGTGGAATGCGGGACCTGGCGGGTGCGGGCTGCGAGGTGGCGATACTTTGTTGGTGGACCCGCGGGTTGTTCGGCGTGGGGGGATGGAGGCTCGTTGGCGGAGCGGCGACGGCCTCTTCTGCTTGCCGGCTCTGTTTCTTGGGAAGGGGAAGAAGCCTGCTTCTTTGACTGCTTGGCGGGTTTGGCTGATGGTGCTCGGGTATTTTGCGAAGTTGCATCGCCTTCGTCGGAGGCAACCCGAGGGCGTCCTCGTTCCCTTTTCTGTCCTTGTGTTTCAGGTTGAGACGGTCCGGAATTGTTCTGTGCTTCTCTGGCAGATAACTCCGCTAGAGACGGGCGGCCGCGCTTACGTCCCTGAAGAACTGGCACTTCTCTTCCGCCATTGGCAGCATTGAGAGATGCCTGGTTGGCAGCAGGTCGTGCGTCGTCATCTGCTGATCGACGACCCCTCCTGCTTTGGCGCACTGACCGATCTTCCGCGGCTTGTTCTTCCTCCTCTCCTTGCCCGGTACTAACTGCAGGCTTGCGTCCTAGTTTACCTTTCGATCCATCGTCGCGTCCCTTGTTTGTTTTGAGGTCTTTCCCGAGAGGCTCCGCAGGGCTGGTGTCCAACTGACGGCCCCGCCTTCCTCGGCGTTTCGACGCCTCTGCTACGCTTGGTCCCCCGGATTCTGTAACCTGCTGAGCTGCATTGCCTGACGTCTTGTTCGACTTAGCGCTCTTACTCATTTCGCCTTCGTCCCGCCCATTGTTTGCTTCTGGCGTTTCACCAGCCCTCCTCCGCTTCCTTGGCGGTGGTTGGACTGTATCCGCTTCTTGTGCTTCAGTCTCGCGGGCCACTGGAGGCCGTCCCCTTTTCTTGGGCGCTGTGACCGTGGCCGAGCTGGCTTGGTCGGCCTCCACCTGTGCTGGTTGCGGTTCGTTTTGTGATTCTGTATCAATGCTTTTGTGTGGTCTCCCTCGCCTTTTTGGAGCGGCGGTGTCCTTCGCTGATTGCTCGATCCCCGGCTGTTCCTGGACCGGCTCCGTCGCATTCGGAGTACTAGTTTTAGACGCGGCCGGAGGGCGACCGCGTTTCCGCTTCTGATTCGGTTCACCAGGCGCCTGATTGAGTATTAGTCCGGTTCTATATCAATCATTGGATCTCGTACCATAACATGAAAATATATGCATAGGCGCACAAGAAGTGGCTTTTACGTGGTGTTTACAATCGCCCTGACGCTCTCGATACCAGTAGACTGTAGAGGCAACTAGGTAACCCCCACCCAACACGTCGCGCACGGTCGCGCAGCATTGAGCGTTGCCCGGACACGGAACGCCCCACTTAAATTCGAGATGCGAACGGTCGCCGGCTTCCTCGCTGCTCGGGCCCACAATTTGTCCAGAAAGGGGTTACAGTCCGGACAGCTTGCCGGCACCCTGGTCGACGCGCTCCATGCAAGCACGCTAGCTGTTAAGGAAACAGATAATCTCGATAGTAGAATCTTCGTCGCGACCCTTCCATTTCTCGAACTTATCCGCCGATCGTGCGACAACAGACTCTGTTGGTGTCAACCCGGTGAAGCCACTCCTTCCCAGCTCTAGCAGTCCTCTGGCTCCGTCACCGACCCCTCATTTCTCCAATACAACTACATCATTACCAGGCCCGCGCTCCAAACCGGACACAGATCTATACAAACTCGTGTTCCCCCTTTCCCATCTCTTTGTCCAACGCACCCGAAGACAAGTCAACCAGTCGTAGATTTATATTCCGTGACAATGCGCTTCTCTACAACCGCAGTACTGGCGCTGCCGCTGCTCGCGTCGGCTGCCGAGAGCCCGTTCGAGCAGTACAAGGCCAAATTCCAAAATTTCCTCAGCAGCTTCGGCGCGTCAGTCCCTAACGCAGAGAAAGCGGCGGACGCAGTATCTTCTGCGGCCAGTGCCGCCACGGACAAGGCAAAGTCCAAGCTGGTGGCGGAGCCCATGAAGATCGAGACTCTCACGCTCGAGAACTGGAAGGACACGTTGTATGCGCCCGTCAAGGCCGAGGCAACGCAGCCCGAGGAGTGGTTGGTGCTGGTAACGGGCCGGAATAAGACCTGCTTTGGTGCGCTTTCCCCGCGTTGACAGCCCGCTATTCAGCGGTACCTGGGTAACTAACCATACATGTGATACGCCGAACAGGCCACTGCAACAAGGTTGAAGCGGCCTTCAACGAGTCGGCGAAGTCTTTCGCCAACCTCCCGGCGTCTCAATCCCCACAGCACCTAGGTTACGTCAATTGCGACGACCAGCCCGTGCTCTGCAACGCCTGGTCGGCCAACACGGGCGCGCTCTGGCTCTTCGAGATGCTGCCCGCCCCGGCGAATGTCGACATTTACGCCAAGCGGCTGAACCTGACTACCACCACGACTCAGGACATCGTGGACGCGTACAAGGCGGACAAGGCCGACGCGGAGACGGGCTGGCGCAGGATCGATCCGGAAGGTTACTTCCACCCTTTCCACGGCAAGTTTGCGAAGTGGGGGCTTGCGGTGCCGCTGGCCTACTTCTTCTGGGCGCTGAGCGCCATCCCCTCGTGGGGCATGATGTTGATTGTATCATTCCTCAGTAGGACGATGATGTGAGTTCACAGGACTCCTTGGTGAAGGGGCATTCTTTTTGGGGGGGCATGTGCTAATGATTGTTTGACAGGAACCGCCGCATGGATCCCAGGGCCCGGCAGGGCGGCGCCCCGGGTGCGGCACCGCGTGCTGCTCCTCCGGGAGATGCCCGCTCTTAAAAGGCATGAGGGGATGGGGCTGCCCTGTTATCTCTAGCTGTGTATTTCCTGTGAGAATGACGGTGGTGTAATTACTGGGTCGGATGCCTTGTGTTTCTATTGTTGCTTGGGGTCTGGCGGCCAGATAAGGCAGGTTGGAAGGCACACCACACCGTGTATGGATTCGAATATGTATGGACATCGCTTCTGTCTCGAGCACTAGGGATATTGCACGGTCATGGGACAAAGGGAGTTGCGTTCAAATCCAGATCAGCTTTTTCCTCTGCAGATCTCTTGAAGGTTGACTAAGCCGTCGAGGACTTGCTCCGGCAATCGGCTGTTAGCCAAACGGCCGTAACGCAGGTCGCTCATGCCGCCCACAGTGCCCCGGACAGAGGCCAGGAGAGCGGCTTCCTCCTCCTCGAGGAGCTGCAGCTCGGCTTCCAGCGCACCGATGGCTCCTTCCATATCTGGCAGGATAGACGCCAGGCTGTGCCGTGGATTTTGAGGCGCTGACCAGTTTCCCAGCTGCGGGGTTGTCAGTCAGCCGGATTCCATGTTCTAGTTCTGCAATAATTGTGCTGTGAACAGCTACGAATAAGACTGACCATTCTCTCGATCTCGACCTCGTCATCCTGTTCCTGTGCCTCTGCCTCTGCCTCGCGTTTTGACCTGATCACCGCGCGGCGCATTGCCTTGCCCTGCTTCACCTCCTGTTCGATTTCCTCTGCAACAGCGTCGACAACTACATTTCGCTGGCTCTGCAAATCACGATAGAGGCTGCGAATTCGCGGGGAAGACTGCAACTGCCGCGGAAATAAGGCAATGAACTCCTGCAGTGAGATAATTGCTGGCAGCTGGGCAGGAACAAGCAGGTAGTTGCTCAGAATAGTTTGCTCTGTTGGCGCCATGGTGTGTTTTTATGGATTGTCAAGAACTGTCTGAGACAAACCAGATGGCCAGGGCAGTCGTGGTAGATATAAGTAGCACCGGTAGCAGTAGGTGGTATTATCTTTAGTCCCATCCAGACGCTTGAAAATGCTCTGAAGGGGAAACAGCAGACTAGTTGAAGTGGGTAATGATGGATGGGTAATAACTGCCAAGCAGTGTGAAGGGTGCACGGCCGCGGAATGAGGGAAGCGGCACTGCGGCAGGGGTTGACAAGGCAAGCGCTACGGAGTAGTAGTTATCGCGTGTTCCCGTGATCCTCTCTGACCCCTGGTTAGGAAAGAGAGAACATGTCCCCTTTGGCAACCGTGACGCTCACATTCTCAACGTCCGATCACCGATAGGCTTCTGTTTTCAGAAGCTACTCAAATTCCTGCCCTGAAGGTTCCGCTGTAATCTATATAATTTCGTTCTGCAAGAGTCCAAACGCTCAACAAGGCGCGTACCATCCTCTCCATCGTCACTTCGTCACACCGTGCCGGGGAACATTTGGTCACGCGAACCTTTCGGAGCCCTCGTGCTGCTAGAACGCGCAGGAACATCGCGCATCGGGAAAGTATGTATGCAGGCTTTGTAAAATGGACTTCCCTTTCGATCGATCCGTCGAAGTGGGATTCGTCACTAAGAACATCATAGCGAGTCTTACTATCATAATCCGCCTTCACCTTCACCTTCACCCTCACCATGGCCCCGTCGAAACAGCCGCAGCCGCCGTTCCAAAAGGACGAGCGTGTGCTCTGTTTCCACATGGAGATGCTCTACGAGGCCAAAATCCTTGACATTATGTCGGCCGAGAGTGGCGACGGTTGGCTGTACAAGATCCACTACAAGGGCTGGAAGAACACCTGGGACGACTGGGTGCCTCAGGACCGCATCCGCAAGTTCACCGACGAGAACAAGGAATTAGCCGCGCAGCTCTTGGCCCAGTCCAAGTCGTTGCAGTCCAGCAAGACGGCCAAGCAATCGGCCAAGAAGGGTGGTCGAGCCTCGGACATGAGTTCTGCCCGCGGGAGTGAGGAGCGCACTGCGGGCACCACGACTGCCACCGGGCGCGGTCCTCGTCGGGCGAGGGACTATGACCTCGAGCAGGTAGGTTGATATGTTTTGATGACGTTGCCTCTGTCTCCCTTTCGTGAGCTTTGTCCCAGTCTGTGCGTCTGCAGCATCGCAGCGCTATTTGTGGGAGTCTCTGGATGCAAGTGCATCCAGACCTCGCCCCCCGCTTACACACTAGGTTCGCAACAGACAGTCCGTTTTGGGGCGGCGTTGCCGCAGCTCGCTTCCCGGCAGTCATGTGGTCACATATCTTGTCGAACAGCGCGCTACTTCGCACTCTTCCGGCTCAGCGATGACGAACCCTTTCCGAAAAGGGGAAGCAGATGCGCCGCAGCTCCGTTTACACTGCACCGGACAGTGTTAAGCACTCTTGCGAATCACCACCGAGCGAGTGCATTGACCTTGGGCCACTGTGGTGAACAATGGTCCGCTTGCCAGTCAACAGCAATACCCCTTAAGGACGTCTTGACCTCTCCCCACGTTTTTCCGACTCCTGCTTTCACTTCGACCTTCCACCTCTGCATTGATTTGCCTGATCAGAACAACCAACCCGACCCTCCGGAGGATTTCTGGTCAAAACTCTCGTCATTACGACAATCGTCGTCGTTTTGTAGCCCCTTAATTCTGCCCATGCTTTGCTCAATTTTGAGTATTTCGTTGGATATCCATCACAATCCTTGTTTTCGCCCCCCCGAAATGGAGTCTCACGGAACTGGCAACCCGACTCCAACCTCCCGAGCCCCGCCGAACCATCAACTGCAGGACGGCAACGATTCCTTGTCGCCCCCCCGGAGACTGGCGATACTGTTGGGGCAGATAATACCTGCCCACGACATGGCGCCAGTCCCTCCCGTCCCTTGGGCCAGCGGCGCGCCTCCCGTCCTTGCGCCGGAGCCATCCGATGACAGAGCCGGAGAGTTGGGGAAAGAAAACATCTCTCCCGAGCGAGATCAATCGGCCGATCAGGGAGCTAAGCGGCCTCGCCCCGAGTCGGACCCCTCTATGGAGCGACCGGCAAAGCGCATAAGGAAGCCGAGTCAGAAGGTCACAGAGACCCTGGAGCAGGAGCAGAGGCTCATGAACCTCGATCACGCCGCCAAGAAGGGAACTAAACGTTCACGCCCGGAGTCGTGCGAGGCAGTCGACAAGCCAGCCAAGCGGAAGAGGACGGCAATCCCCAAGGCCGAAACGACGCTGCCCCGGCAGCAGGCTTCCTGCCAGCCGGAGCAGGATGTCGGGACCCCCGTCGAGCGTGCCCAGACTCCTCAGGCCGCGGCACTGCCGGCTCAACAACAGACGCTCCCAGAGCCCGAGCAGGCCGCCAAGCAGCCGACGAAGAGGAGGATAATCCTCAAGGTCAAAACAACGTTGCCCCGGCAGCAGACTTCCCGCCAGGCGGAGCAGGATGTCGAGACGCCCGTCGAGCGTGCCCAGACTCCCAAGGTCGCGGCACTGCCGGCTCAACAACAGGCGCTCCGAGGGTCCAAGAAAGCCGCGAAACAGCCGGCCGAAATCACAGCGAAAGGGAAGAAGGCCGCCAGACTGCCGGCCGGAAGCACAACGAAAGGAAATAACGCCGCAAACCAGCCGGCCAAGCGTACGAAGGCCGCAAACGCTGCCCCGACGTCAGGACAGGAAGCACCATCGGAATGGCACCGAAAGGAGGCGAGGTGTTTTGCCCGCGCGGCAAAGAACGACAGGTTGATTCGGCCGCCAACCAAGTCCACATCGCAATACATGGACAGTCACGGCCGAACGGCGTTTGACAACGCCTATGACCAAAAGCCTCCAAAGGCTCCGATTGGTGCTAACCACCCTAAGATAAGGGAGGCTAAAAAGAACGGCACCTTGACGCAAGAGCTGGTCAGGTACTACGAGCACATGGATCCCAAGATCAATGTGCCCGTTGCAGGGGTCCCCATGGATGAATCGGATCGACTCATCTTCCCGCTGGCGGCGCCTCGGTCGCTTTGGCCGGTGCTGCGGGCAACAGCGGCCGCTTGGCCGACGAGCGAACAGAGCCCAAGCGGGCAAGCGGACGGACCGCACCACCCCCCTCAAGACTCTTCCGAGGGTTAATCATCTTCTTATTCTCTGTTGTCTTCCTTCGACTAGAAATAAATAGATTTCTACCTTTAATAACCACAGATTTTATTAGAATATTTTTGATCAATTCACTGATCTCAGGAATGATGGCTGACAAGGGGGAATCCAGGAGGAGAACTTCTATAATCGGCCATCCGTCAAGATTCCGGTGCCCGATCACATCAAGTCCCTGCTCGTCGACGACTGGGAGAATATCACCAAAAATCATCAGCTCGTACCGCTTCCCCATGTCCATCCCGTCACCGAGATCTTAGAGGACTACCTAGCACATGAGCGCCCGAACCGCCAACCGGGCAGTGCATCCATGGACGTGCTGGAGGAGACAATTGTCGGTCTCCGAGATTATTTCGATCAGGCTCTCGGCCGCCTCTTGTTGTATCGGTAAGCTCTTAGGGCCGCCTTGCGTTGTATTCGCCCTATCTAACAGTCTTCCACAGCTTTGAGCGCCTTCAATATCATGAGATGCACCAGCTGTGGCACTCAGCGGACAGCAACCACAAAAGCGCCAAGGACACGTACGGTGCAGAGCACATGGCCCGTCTGCTGGGTATGTGCTCCCCTTACATCCCATGACACACGATGAACAAACAATTGCTGACAAGAAGAACAGTCACGCTCCCTGAACTCATTGCACAGACCAACATGGACCAGCAGTCGGTCAACCGTCTTCGGGAGGAACTTATCAAATTCACCAACTGGTTCTCCCGCCATGTGACAAAATACTTCGTACCCGAGTACGAGAATCCCGACCAGGACTACCTCGAGAAAGTCAAGAGCGTCTAGGGAACACTTGATGTCGCAGAAAACGTCAAGGGGACGAAAGAAGCGGTTGAGGGACAGAAAACACCTGAGGCCGGAAAAGCTGACAAGGGCAAGGGGGTGAAGAAAGAGACGGACGAGGAACAACTTGAAGAGGGCCCGTTTTACGGGCTGTGGCCAGGAAGATCTATCAGGGGCTATCCTCCGCGTTTCCGGCAAGGACAGTTTGAGGAAAAACAGGAGAGGTCACCGTCTCCCCCCATTAGTCGTCGTCTTCATTCCCGGCAGTAGCCTTTCCGTTCCTCCTCGGCGGCGGTGCGAGCGGATTTGCTTTTGCGTCCTGTTTGCTTCGGAGGCTTCTTTTTTCGGTTCGTTTGTTTCGGGCACATCGGGTTATCAGGCTAGGTAACGTAGGGCATAACTAGGTAGAAATGGTCCCCTGATCACACAGTATCGTCTGGTCAGCGGTCACAAGATTATCAGGCTAGGGAACGTGGGCAGAAATAGAAATGGTTCCCTGTATCACAGTATATCGTCTGGCCAGCTATCAAAAGATGCAAAATGCTTTGCGCTACCTTATTGTCGGCTTTGCATGTTGAGATGGGCGTTCCTTCACAGCTATCATCATGGCAGCTGGCGGAATGGGCACCACACTCTGGACAAGCCCATGCAACCAAGCTAATTGTACAACCATGTATCGTACACTACAGCAGTTCTTCCTGTCCCTCATAACCTAACCTCCTCCGCTTGAGTCTGGCTCTGCTGCTGCGGCTGCTGCGCCTCCAAGGCCGCCTTCAACAAAGGCGACGACGACGGACCCGTCCTGATCCTGTCCACCGCCCGCTCCACGTAGAAGCCCGCGGGCGGCTTCCGCGAGTCCTGCAGCTCGCGCTTCGACAAGGCCCGGTCCACCTCCTCGACTTTCACCAGCTCCTTCACCTTCATGATCATCCCCGCAAACTGTGCCTCGACCGGGTGGAAGACCACCTGCGAGCGGCGGTGCAGGCCGAGGGCGGCCAGCACGCCGCGGGTGCGCTTGGGGAGGCCGATGGCGGAGCGGTGGAGGGTGATGCGGAAGTAGGACATTGTGTTTTGGTGGTGTGGTGTGTTGTGGCTTCTCGGGTTGATTGTCTCTCCCTCTCTCTCTCTCTCTGTCGAAGGTACACGGACTCGTCTTGGCGTCGTGAAAGCCGGCCTCGATGGATGGTTGCCAGGGCGTATGGACGGGACAACAGCAAACTTGGATGATATGCGACGCAAAACAAATGGGATGTTACGCCTTGCTTCTATTGTAGCTTTCGCGCCGTCGTCAAGGCGGGCAGCGAGCAAGGCGATTCTTCGTGCCTTCAAAGCAACCGCAATCAGCACCTGGACCAAAGCTTAGGACCGCTCTATAGCCTACGCAGGAATAGACGTAAAAGAACTCACCCCAAGCCAGGCCCCAAGGCCAATTCAATCTTATGTTACTGGGAGTTGGTCGTAAAACAAGACCCGTGTACCAGCCAAATGCCCTCGATGTCGTCTAGCTCCCGTCGGCAAATTCCGTGAAAGCACAAGAAAATACGGCCCGGTAGTACAGTAGTCCGGCAGGCAAGCTTGCCGAGACGTGAGCATTCTGCCTTCCCCGACCGCCTACTAGTTATCTGCCCGAGGGTGGAACACCGCCGCCCCGCAACCCCTCCTCCCTCCCCCCACTTTTCAGTACCTAGCACGTGCCTAGTAAGCGACACCTGTGGACGTGCTGTGTCAGTGATGGTCAGCAGTACCTGACCGTGCTGACCTGAGTTTGTTCACATTACTAGAAAACCTTCGGATTTCAATAATTCGGGAGGAATACTGGACAGCAGCTTGAACACATCGAAGTCCGCCGGAGTTCAACACCCCAGATGCCCAAGTTGACCACAGCCGCCCGTTGTCCTCGGGGGCAAACCAAAAAGAAAGTCGGCGATGGGAACCGCCCTCGGGACATTTCTCACCTTCATCGGCGTTCTACGGATATTGCTGACACACATTACCACCTTCATCGGCATTCCGATGCTGACACTGCAGCTGTCCGACGACATGTCACTGTACATGTGCATTGACAAGACACCGCATCGGAGAACACTGCGTACCTAATCTTGGCGACTCATTAAAGTTTCTAAAACCGTGTAAGCTAACTCGGGCCTAGTTTATGCCCTCCTCCGGGCCATTGACTACCTCGCCGCGTTGAGGCACATCATTTCATCATGACAGAAAACCATGTTTGCTGGCCCGTTCCAAGTAAATTGGAAACCACGCCTAAGATCATCGACCATCTAAGAATAAACCCGTAGCCCCTTTTACATCTGCACCTCCACACGGCCCTCAGTGCCCGGTGGGCCGTTTTGCTGCAGGCTCGGCAGGATGTACGTGATATCATCCCACGGGTGACGGTACAGGCCGGTGCGGAGACGCTTCTGGTCAAGGTAGTGGGCAATCAGGCCGATGCTGCGGCCGAGGACGAACAGGCCGTTGAGCACGCCCATGCTGAGGTAGTCCTCCGCCTCCTCCGTGCTGAAGGCGCCGCAATTCCGGAGGAGATCAACGAAGCAGACAGCAATGCAGCCGTCCACGTTCAGGATGAGGTTGTCCTTCTTGGAGGTCGTGACTGTCTCAACCGCCAGCGCGTAATCGAGCATCTTGTGGCTGGGGAACTTGGCCTTCACATACTCCTTGACCAGCTCCACACGCAGATCCGGGTTGTTCCGCGACTTGACACGGTGGCCGATACCCGGAATCAGCTTGTTTTGCTTGCGCATGCTGTCGACGAACTCACGGGGGCTGAGGCCCTTGTCGAACGCCTTGGTGAACTCCTCAGCAGCACCATCCAGGGCACCACCGAACCGAGAGCCGATCGTGAGCAGACCGCTGACCAGCGCAGAGATGAGGTCCTTGCCGGCACGAGTGGTGATAATGGTGTTCATGGCACCAGACACGGCCGGACCATGGTCGGCCGTAAGCATGAGCACCATCTCAAGGAACTTGGATGCGTAGTCAGGCAGGCGGCGGCGGAACCACAGCAGGGACATGACGCCACCGATGCCAATGTCCTCCTTGAAAACGTCCGAGATGGGCATGCCAGCATAGAGAAGTTCTTGGCCACGGTCATCGGAGATAGTGGAGATGAAGGCAGCGGGCTTGCGGATAAGGCCGAGCTCCTGGGCCCACGAGTAATCGATGGGGATCTTGGGAACGACGGGCTCTGGCTTGGGCGTGATGGTGCCCTCTTTGACGAGCTTGTCGTATACGGACTTGAGAAGGGCCGGCAGATCCTCGAATGTGTCGGGAACGTAGAAGCCCGCTTCCCGCATGCTCTTGTTCTTCATCGCAGCCGTCTCGAGCTGCGAGTTGGCGAAAGCACCAGCGTGGCCGAACTGAACCTCAGTCTTGAACATGCTGGCGCAAGTGCCGATGGCCCACGCAACAATTGGCTTGGTGATTACGCCATTCTTGACCGCGTCGATGACCTTGTACTCCTCAACACCACCGACCTCGCCAAGAAGCAAGAGGATCTTGCATTCGGGATCCGCCTGGTACCGCAGAAGATGGTCGATGAAGGTAGTACCCGGATACCGGTCACCACCGATCGCCACCCCCTCGTAAACGCCATCTGTGTTCTGCGAGATGATGTTGTTCAGCTCGTTGGACATGCCGCCGGACTTGGAGACGTAGCCGACCGAGCCCTTGCGGTAGAGCTTGGAGGCAACAATGTTGTCCATCATGCCACCGGTGTTGCCAATCTTGAAGCAGCCGGGCTTGATACCACCAACTGTGGCGGGACCAATGATTGTGACGCCCTTCTTCTGCGCTACATGTGCGATCTCACGAGCCCGCTGTGATTTCATCCGTTAGTAACCCAAATGCCCGCTAACGCTGTCAGGAGATCGCAGAACCTACGCGCTCCGGAACACCCTCGGCGATGATCGCAATCGTCTTGATTTGCGGGTACTCCATCAGCTCCATCGTCGAGCTGTAGACGCTACGAGATGACGCGAAGTTGACCACCACATCAACATCAGGGTGCTTGGCCATCGCCTTCGACACCTGCTGGTACACAGGAAGCAGCGTCTCACTGGTTCCCCAGTACATCTTGCTGACGAACTGACCACCGAATGTGTAGATGATGCCGGCCACAGACGGGGTCGACCGCTTGCAAATGAAGTCGAAGTCGAGCATGCCTTGTACGGCACGCGGCTGCAGACCGTAAACAAAGCATCTTGTCTTGTCGTTGAAGAGAGCATGGGCGGGGAGTGGGCTGAGGGGCCGGCTAGGGGCAGCAAAACGGCGAATGTTATCATTCGCGGACAGCCCGCCGGTCTTAACGCCGTCGCTGGCCATTGTGAAGTCTGTGTGCTTTCTCAACTCGAAACTCGCCGGGAATTGTCTGGATCAGAAAGAAGGACAAAGAGGCGACGCTGCTTGTGGGCGCGGGAATCGGAGCGAGGGAGAATGATGGGTTGGCAGGAATGGGAGGACAGGCGGGCAGCAATTTTGGGGGAGAGGTTTTTGTCGGTCGCTGCTGTTTCGTCGGGAAGCACCACACTCGGGGTAGGCGCAAGAGCTCCGCAGCTGTAGAATTTAGTGAAGTTGCCCCGGCAAGGTTCCGGAACTCGAGCCCTCGTTTGCTGGAATCGTCGCAAGCCCTTCAATTGGATGGAGGCCGGGTCAACGGTCCAACAAATGGTGGCAGTTCCCCAACTCTTTTGGACCCTTGTCCGATCGTCTGACGGACCTGCACCAATTTGGGTCAAGCCTGAGCTTTTCTGCCACGAAGCTGACGCGAAGTGGGGTGCCGAATGCGCGCCAAGCATGAAGTACCGCTACCTCAGCCACCACACCATCCGATCCCCCTCCGAAAGTCCAAAAATTTGAGAAAGCGCTGGAATGCCGTTCCCCGGCCAGCAGTTTCCCACGCAACAATGCACCAGAGGGTGAAGGCACTCTTTGAATAGAACTGCCCGAAACGTAATAAACACACAGGCACTTGCCTTGTGTGTATTGACCTGACGACCAGGAAGGAACGAGACGGCTGGGCTGTCGAGGGGAGCTGCCGGCTGCTGCGGGGCACCGTATCGCACTCCGGAGTTTGAGATCGGGGACCCATCCCACATCTCGGGCATCGGGCGCCGCGGGCCCAGAACTCAGCATGTCCGAACTGAGCACACGAAAGCTCAAACCACCTTGGGGCGCTCGGCAATCGTCGACGGGTGCAATCCCGTCCGAATTCTTTTCTGACAGACTGCACCGGCCCAAGTGGTGTTCCCGGCCGGAAGATCCCCAACTCCTTCCGCCTTTTTGACCCCAGCACTAGCAGGAAGGAAAGAGACACCCGTTTGCGAAGATAATAGCAATAGAAAGACGGGAAGTAAACCACTCGGGCATCGCCAACGAGAAAGAACAACCCCAGGTCGGGTATCTTTGCGGCCACAATGCAGGAGCGGGGCGAGACGGAGAGGTGAGGAAGAGAGCCAGGTGTTCGGCCGACGGCTCCACTGGGGTCGGGACAGGTACCGGTACCTCTGGTTCCTGACCGCCCCGAGGGCACTGCCCCGCTTGAATCAACCCCAATGGTTTTGGCGGGGAACGGTACCTGGAACGTTTTTCTGGCGCCTCCCCCAACCCAAAGGGACACTGCGGTCCCCTGTGCTGCTGTTGCCCCGAGTGTTTTGCCAAAGCCCAGGTTCGGAAATCGTCCTCGAGGTTTTTCCAAGGGAGCTGCATCTTAAGAGAATTCCTCGCTTTGTCCACCACCTTCTCTCCCTCACTTCACTTTGCTGTGGCATTCCTTCGCGTACAAGCGTCCATTTTTCTGCGGTCCAGTTTCTTGAGACTTCTCATCTGGTAAATTGCCCCTCGCTTGAGGTTGGAATAGCACTGCCACCTCAGCTTTGATTCCTTCATATCCGTGCTCGGCCACACGCGACTTCGCGAGCGCCAGTACAGAGCTATTTTGGGACCGTTCTGACATTTTGCAAAGGGTAGAAAGGAGCAGAATTCGGAAAGGATCAAGGAGAGAAAAGGAGTTGTCGACTCACCACCACAAAGATGTCTGCGAAAAGCATCCTCGAGGCCGATGGCAAGGCCATCCTCAACTATCACCTTACTCGGGCCCCGGTGATCAAGCCCAGCCCGCTGCCAGCCCCGACCACGCACAACCCTCCTCCCAGGCTCGCGTCGCTGTACTTCCCTGAGAACGCCGACGTCAATGCCGTGCTTGACCAGGCCGAGATCACATACCCGTGGCTCCTGCACTCGGACGCCAGGTTCGTGGCTAAGCCAGATCAGCTCATCAAGCGCCGCGGCAAGAGCGGTCTGCTGGCCCTCAACAAGACCTGGGCCGAGGCGAGGGCGTGGGTTGCTGAGCGCGCCGGCAAGGTGCAGAAGGTCGAACACACTGAGGGCGTTCTCCGGTCGTTCCTCGTCGAGCCTTTTGTGCCGCACCCGCCTGAGACTGAGTACTATATCAACGTGAGTCGCATCATAGCCAACTGCATCGTTGAGAGCACGTCTCGCTAACTCCTCATAGATCAATTCGGTTCGCGATGTAAGTGACGATTCTCAATTTGGCACCACTCTGTATTCGATTCGCAGGACCAACCCCACTTGCAAGTGCAAGCGAAAGGCAATATTGTCCAAGAGCCGAAACCATGAGAGTCGGGAAAGGTGGCGATGTGAGAGAAGGGCACAACATCTGCATCAACCGGCGGATGTTCCTGAGTCTTTATACTCAGAAAACTCTGTGGGCAAAGAGCATTTCATTCCCGGTCAAACGTGTCCCGCTTGGAAATGGCTGCCGAGCGGTCACGGACGAACGGAGGCTAAACCCCATGCATTGTGTGGGTCGGCTGGCCCACAAATCCGGAATCAGGCAACGCACTCCGAAGGTATGCACGAGGCTGACAATATTATCAAGGGCGACTGGATCTTGTTCACCCACGAGGGTGGTGTTGATGTCGGCGATGTCGATTCGAAGGCAGAGAAGCTCCTCATCCCTGTCGACCTTACACAATATCCCTCAAACGAGGAGATCGCTGCCACGCTCTTGAAGAAGGTCCCCAAGGGCGTGCACAATGTCCTGGTCGACTTCAGTAAGCCTCCATTCCACGCGGAAGTTGGTATCATCAAGCAACTAACACTCTTGAAGTCACGCGGCTGTACGCCGTCTATGTTGATTGCCAGTTCACATACCTTGAGATCAACCCCTTGGTCGTCATTCCCAACGAGGATAACACCTCTGCTTCGGTGCACTTCCTCGACCTTGCTGCCAAGCTGGATCAAACAGCAGACTTTGAGTGTGGTGTAAAGTGGGCAATTGCGCGGTCACCGGCTGCTCTGGGCATCGTTGCTCCCACAACCAACCAAGGCACGGTCAACATCGATGCCGGCCCGCCGATTGAGTTCCCTGCGCCCTTCGGCCGTGAGCTTTCCAAAGAGGAAGCTTACATCGCCGAGCTCGATGCCAAGACCGGCGCCTCGCTCAAGCTGACGGTTCTGAACCCTAACGGCAGAATCTGGACCCTCGTGGCCGGTGGTGGTGCCTCGGTCGTCTATGCCGATGCCATCGCCTCAGCCGGCTTCGCCGACGAGCTGGCTAACTACGGCGAGTACTCCGGTGCGCCCACCGAGTCTCAGACATACCACTATGCCCGGACCGTGCTCGATCTGATGCTCCGAGCGCCGATGAACCCCAAGGGCAAGGTTCTCTTCATCGGTGGTGGTATCGCGAACTTTACCAACGTCGCCAGCACTTTCAAGGGGGTCATCAAGGCGCTCAGGGAGTACGCCAACGTTCTTAATGAGCATAATGTGCAGATCTGGGTCCGCCGTGCCGGCCCCAACTATCAAGAGGGTCTTAAGAACATGAAGGCGGCGACGCAGGAGCTTGGTCTGAACGCCAAGATTTTTGGCCCCGAGATGCATGTCTCGGGCATTGTGCCCCTGGCCCTCATCCCGGGCAAGTGGGAGGAAAGCAAGGCTCAGGAGTTCCAGGGTTAAAAGGGTGGTCACCAAGAGGGTAGAAATGATGCTTATTCGCCTTGCCGTCTGACGATTCTTTTTAATACGGCACATTTTATGTCATGGGAAGAATAGGGTCCCCGATAGAAAGTATAATAAACCAGATGAGTGACGTACTTCTGGAAGCGTTACGAGAGATGGCCTTGTCCCGAAGGACTATGTCATATGAGCCGACCCAATTATCATTCCAACCCTGGTACTCTAATAGATGAGCTCTCTTGGTCCTTTCTCTCCTATCTTATCTTCATTCTTTTCTCCGTGCGTTCTTTTTCTTTATTTTGTTGCTCCCTCTCTCCTCCTCTTCCCTCTCTTCATCTTGGTATTCCTTCTTCTTTCTATCTTTATGCTTTTATTTGGTTCACCACATACGCTTTGACGTAAGAGCCGAAGTTTGATCTACAGCCTTAAGGAGGGCTACTGTTACCTAGAGATAGATAATTCTGGGGTTGAAGTTACCTTATATATGTGCCATAGTCCCGTGGGACCGGGTATTATAATCTCAAAACGACCATCTCCAGAGCAAAAATAAAGCAGAAGAACATGGTATCACATTATACACGGTCATGAGAGAGCCGCATGCAAGCTGAAGAAGCGATAATCCGAGGACTGAAAGAAACCAGTTCTCCCCCTTCCCTCCCTACTATGCTTTGACTCAAGCTACCTATCTACAAGAAACACACACCCCGTACATTATAGCAAAGTCTCAAGATCTGACCGCCACAACCCCCCGTTATGACCGACGCAATTCACGGCATGTTCTCCCAACAACCAGTCCTCGATGCCGGGGGCTTTAAAGGGCAAAACCAGCCACGGCGGCCAGAGCGCCCATTGCCACGGCAGGGAGGACAACGGCGCCAGCGCGAGGCGCGGCGTCCCGGCTGGGGGTGGACGAAGCAGCTGAGGATGAGGTGCCGGTGCCAGTGCCGGTACCGCTGCCGGTGGTGGAGGCTTCCGCGGTGGTGGCGTCGGTGTTGGAGCCGGGGTCTAAGTAGCCAAGTTGGTTAGTACCTTACGTAGTGCTTGGTCGGAGTTTTAGAGGGTGAAGGGCGGAGACTTACGGTTGATGGTATCGTCCTTGAGCGGGACGACGTGCAGGTTGGAGATGACGCTGCCGTCGGGGTTCTTGACGGTGAACTTGACGTTCCAGTCCTTGATCTCGACCAGCTTGCCGCTCGGGGTCGGCTTGACGCCCTTGTCGATGATCTCCTGGGCTCCTGGGGGCAGCTTGGGCAGGGTGAAGTTGGAGTTGAAGCCCTTGGTGGTGATGAGCTTGGCGTCGCACACGGGCGGCTTGGGCGTCGAGGTGGAGGCGGGCTTCTGGGCCTGGATCTCGGTGAAGTTGAGCTTGGCGTACTGGCTCTGCAGCGACAGGAAGTCTCCCATGAGGGTGGCGGAGCCGTCCTCTGTCATGTTCACCAAGCCGTAGTTGTTGGGCTCCTGGGTGTACTCGTAGACGACGCCGCCGGAGAAGACGCCCGTCATGTCGGGGCCATAGATGGTGCCGACCTCGGTGAAGACGCGAGGGTAGGGCGTGTTGCAGCCGAACTCGGAGAAGAAGATGGGCACAGAGTTGCCCTTGAAACCTTCGACCAGCTGGTCGTACTTGGCCTTCTTGAAGGAGCTGTCGCCGCACCAGCTGTAGCTGTTGAGGGCAAAGATGTCGCCCATGCTCATGTCGCCATCGTCACCCTCGAGAGAGCACTGGAAGTAGTTGTACGTGTCGAACAGAATATCACGAACGTCGGCGGCTGAGTAGCCGACCGGGATGGGCCGCGAGGAATGCTTCTTGACATAGTTCTTGATGTCGCGAGTGACGGCGCGCATGTAAGGCGGCACATCAGCACCCGTCTCCTCGTTGTTGAGCACCTCGTTTCCGGAGAAGAAGGCCAGGGTGTTGGGGTAGTTCTTGAAAGCCTCGACAACAGCGAAGGTGCGGTTCAGGTAGGCGGCATAGTACGATTCCCACGGGTGATAGCTCGTCAGGGATTCGCCGACCAGTGGCGAGTTGACATCGAGAATCATGTACATGCCGGCGGCATTGAAGATGCTGGCACACTCATCGTGATTCACGTTAGGGTTAACGTTGTAGACCCGGATCGTGTTCACGCCGAGAATCTGGAGCAGAGCAGCATCGCGCATGCAAATATCGGCATTGCTCAGCGGATCACGGCCCGACTCCTCATTGTAGCCCGCAGCGCCGCCCGGCTGATACGCGACACCGACAATCTGAAAACGGTTGCCGGTCTTGGGGTTGATGAAGTACTCGCCCTGCACCTCCAGAGGCTGGAGAGCTACAGCAAAAGTGGCACCGAGCGCCAGGAGCGCCGAGTGAATCTACATAGCGGGCACATCAGCACCTGCGCCCCCATTGCTCGCTTGAAGCCTGCGGGACGGCAGCATGTGTCACGACAGCTGCCCCCGGACATCGACAACCAAAAGGACGTACAAGCATGATTGACGGGGAGCGGACGAGAGATAGCCGTTTCAATAAAGTCGGTTTCTGGAATGTGAGCTGTGTTTTTCGGCTGGAATGTGAGACAAGAATCGGTAGCTGAAGTCAGATCTCCTCAAATGAGAAATTAAATAGTTGTCAAAGGAGCGACGAGAACGATGAGATGATGCACAGAGCGACCTGGGCTCCCACCTCGGATGCCAACGAGCGACTGTCGAGCAGGACAGAATCGACGAGAGCCCAGAGACGTAAACACGAAAGAAGAAGAGAGAGAGCTCAGTAAGAACACGAAGGGGGCAGCCTCATGTGGTCGTGGGGGCTTTCTAAGAAGGTTAGCGGCATGTTACCCCAGGAATGGAGGCCGAGATGGGGTACCCACAACGTTTAAAGTCCCTGGCTTCCTGTTAGACGATTGGCTAAGACGCTCAGGGGAGATTGGGCGATCAAAATACGCTATTCCCGCTCGAGTAATAGCAGACAATTTCACCGAGCGAACTTGACGAACAGAGGAGGTGCTTGGACGACGGCATGATACGAGATGGAGGAGGGCACTAGTTAAAAACTTCCATGAGCAGCCAACGCAGCAATACGACGTGTGAGCGGTATAAGCTGATGATGTAACTGTGTGTGACGGATACAGCGGCACAATCTTGCTTTGTGTCTCATTTCATTGCAGAGATGTTGGAAACCCGGTGCAGCACATGCATCGAGCCGCCCCGCCATTGATCTTCAGGGTTCGGCCCCTGATGCAATCAGTTAAGATGGTCAGCGCGGTGAAGAAAACCAGGAATTGTTTCGGAAGCCATCTCGGTTGATCCAACCGACTGGACCCACACTCCTCGGACACAATGTGTGGACCAATTCTTCGTTTCATCTGTTGAAGCTCGTCTCAGGTAGAAGTCAGTGGTCTTGCGGCGTCGAAGACCAACAACGTTATATAATTCTGCTTGTGCCGCTCCGATTCACTGGTATCGACCAACCTGTGGTTGAACCGGTTTTGGAGGATGCTGCGCTGTCTGGCTGTTCATGTTAACCTGGCCAGGAGACATGTAATTACAGTCAGTGAGACATGTAACTGCATCAGACACAGACAGCCAGACCCGTCATTACACCAAAACCTGTGTAACGATTCCGGTAATGCCGCCAAGCATGAGCCACGACAAAGGTAATTACACCAAAAATATGGCAGCAACACCAGTTACAACGATGGAAGCTTGGAGAGCGACATGGATGACAAAGCATGTCTTACAAACTGGCTTCTGGATTGGCGTCGAACATTCTCCTGTCGGAGGCGACTGAGAACGTGAGCCTTAGAAACAATTCTCAGTTCTCAACTAGGTACTTTCAACATACAATCTACATATCACCATCTGATCTTGAATCTCATTCCTTGTCATCCCAGTTCATTTGTTCTCGAGAGTGGCAGTCGCTGCCTCAGTCCACCTGCACCGTCGAGTGAATGACGTGATTGAACGACAAGTGAGGCGCTCATCACAACTCATCGCAAGTCAATCGGATAGCCCTTTTCTGCAGCCCTCATTCATTCACCTGTGACACATTCTCTCTACACATCACGTCACTTGCTCATGTTGGATATGGCGGAGCCATCACCGAACGATACCCGGATAGACTCACTCAATCCCTCAGACGACGATGAGTCGTCGCCCGTCGAGATCACACTCAAATTCCCTCCGGAGAAGCACAGCCAGAAATGGGTCTTCTCTTCTTCCGACACCTTTGAGCACCTAATCCTCTCCCTTTCCCTCGAGTTTCCATCCTACGACTGGTCCAAGGCGAAAGCCCTCCTCGAGAAGCGCCAACCAGGCCTCAAATCGCTATACACCCCCTCCGACGACGCGCATATCCCCCTCTCAACCCTCCATGACACCACCCTCCGGCTGCTCGCCCCGCAGACCTCAGCCCTGTCCTCCCTCCAGCACCAGCGGGACGCCGCGACAAGCTGGCAAGCGAAACGGGCCCTCGCGCGCGCGCGCTACGCACGGCTACCCGCCGCACAGCGCGCCACGGCCGACGACCTGAACTACACCTTCCACACCCTCCGCCCTTTACCCCACCTGCCTAACTCGGCCCGTAGCATGGCCTTCCTCGAGCGGCTCAAGGCGGACCCGGGCATCCGCGCGACGATGCGCAAGCACCGCTTCAGCGTCGGCCTGCTGACCGAGATGGACCCGCTCAGCCACACGGCGGCGTCGCACGAGGGGGTCACGCGCATCCTGGGCTTGAACCGCAACAAGGGCGAGGTGATCGAGCTGCGGCTGCGCACGGACGCGTACGACGGCTGGCGCGACTACCGCGTCATCCGCAAGACGCTGTGCCACGAGCTGGCGCACAACGTGCACAGCGAGCACGACGCCAAGTTCTGGGCGCTGTGCAAGGAGATCGAGCGCGAGGTGGAGAGGGCCGATTGGAAGCACGGTGGCCGGACGGTGGGGGAGGAAGAGTACGCGCCGGAAAGGGAAGGGGGGCAAGACGAAGGGGAGGGGGAGGAGGAGGGAATGGTCATGGACCATGGCGGGTGGGAAGGGGGCACGTATGTTCTTGGTGGAGGGGCCAATACGGAGGGGTTGAGCGAGAGGGAGATCAGAGCGAGGGCGGCAGAGGCGAGGTGGTCGAATCTGGAGAGGGCGACGAGGCAGAGTGGTGATGGGAAGGGGGAGTCTGCGCAGGAGAAGAGGGGCTAAGGGGGGTGATGGTTAGGCGCTTGGAGTTATTATCTATAGGGTCATATATCTAGGTTCTAGAACTGGGACTGCGAAGGGATCATGATCTTGACTCAATATCACATAATATTTTGATACGTAGGTCAAATTTTTTCCGGTGTTGCAACTGGTGCTAGCAGCGGTTCCGACTGCTGTTCAGCAATGGGATGGACGCTCAGGCTCGGAAGTATGCTACCCCCAACACGCACCCAGAAACCAACAACCTTACCTCTTACACCCGCAGCATGTGTCCAGGCGCCCACGCACGGGAGCATCCGCTCAGGAGATAGGTTCCCTCGACATGACCGTGTTCAACCAGACAATCATAAAGTGCCGAACAGCTAGGGACTCCCGGGACTAGTCTGCGAGGAGGCGCGTAAGCGCTCACTCTACTCCTACCAGTACCTCAACACCAACGTCCAACAATCGCCATCACGAGCAACATCACACCGATCTGCAGCGGACACCGGCACCATCAAAAATGGAAATCAAGGTTGATCACCTCTATTCGGCCCATCCAGTCCATCCACTCCGCTAATGGTATCGCTATCAGTAATTGCAAGCTAGATCGGACGCCACCCCCCCGAGCCTCTAGCATCTAAACCTCCGTTTCCTTTGCCTTTCCCCCTTCCCCACAACCGCCATGTCGATCAAGCGCCCCGCCATCCAACGAATGAATCCCAAAGCGACTCGAAGCCTCCCCAGAGAGCCGAAACTGTTAAACTGACACAGTCGCGGGGATGCGGAAAGAGGAAGGAAGGAAAAAACCATGCGAGATGGAAATGCGATTAGGCATATGCGCGCGCGGAAAGCGAGCCAAAATTATCCTCCGGCCCAGAAAACAGAGAACGCCCGGCGCCTTACTCCCCTATGGCAGTGGCTGGATGCCGATATCGACTTCCCCTTCCGGATATCTGATAGAAAAGCAGGGCCGTTCCCTGTATAGCCTAGCGGTTGATAATAATAGAAGACTAGAGGTAAGGAAAAGAAATGATAAAAAAGTAAGAGGTTCAAGAAGAGGGAAAGGTTTCTAGCGCCGCGAGAAGTTAAGTAATTTGGTACAAAGAAAACGGAAAGGCAAGAATCAGGGTGTAGTCCACCACTGATAAAGGTATCACATGCTCTGCGGCTCTTCGCAAACGACCCCGCCGCCACTACCCAAGCTACCGCCCTCGCTCGACCGCCTCGTCGTACTCGGCGACCCATCGTCGGCTGTACTAGGCCGCCGCTCCTTGGCCAGAGCATCCTTCTCCTCCTCGGTGAGCCGCAGCCTCAGCTTCTCGTCTAGCATCGAGACTAACCGCTCGCTGTACTGATCTAGCAGCCCACTTAGTAGCGACTCGCTCAGCTCCTGGGCGCTGCCACCACCGCCGCCGCCGCCATCCCGACCCCTGTCTTTAGGACTCCTGCTGCTAGCGGCAGCGGCGTTTGTCCGACTCCTAATCGCCCTCTCCCCGAGTGCGGCCGCCGTCAACCGGAGTTCCGCATCCAGCTGCGCGAGCACATCGCTGCTGATCGTGTCGGTTGACGACAACTTCTTCCTATACGCGCGCAGCTGCCGGCACGTCTGCTCCGTGGCCATGCTGAGGCTTCCAAAGCCGTAGCCGCCGCCGCCGCTACCACTGCCGCGGGGGTGGTTGGAGTTTGACGCTTTGCGGGCCTTGATGCTCGAGGACGGGGTGGAGCCAAGGGCGGGGAGGGACGGTCTCCTATACAACTTGGAGCGGGTCTTGGGGCTTGAGGGTGGCGGGCTGTCGTCAGAGCCCCCGAGGAGTCGCGGCGGGTGGGCGTGTAGTTCATGGCGGCGCTGGCGCTAGTAGGGCTCGTCTGCTGTTTATCGGCGGTGGGAGTTCGTAAGGAAGAGAAAGGGAGGTGGAATTTGGAGGTCAGGCGCGAAGCGCGGGGTGAACGGCGTCCGGTGGTTGTGGTTGGCGACGGGCGCTGGAATTCCGCCAATTCAGCTTTAGAAAGGACTCTCCTCAAAGGGGGTCTGGTCGAAGTTGACTGCGGTGGTGCTTTTTCCGGTGAGGGATCACGGCTTCTTGACCCCCCCGCAGAATCCTGGAAATCCAGGGCCCAGATCATGATGGTCCCGTCTTCTCCCGCACTGACGACCTTGCGTCCCGTCTCTTCATTGTCGATGAAGATGACGCCGTTGATGGCTTCGGTATGGCCCCACTCCCGATCCATGAAACATCCCGACTGCGTATCATAGATTCTCACAGACTTGTCTGTATTCGAAATGCCGAGGAGGAACGCAAGGCCGTCAGGGCCAAGCTCGCCATAAGTTAGAGACTCGAGGACGACGGAGTCGAGCCCCGCTTCGTCGTTGCACTTGAAAGACGTCGAGAGCCGCCCGCTGCCAAAGTCGAACTGACATACAGAGCGATCCAGCAGCGACACAAAGATGGTCTTGAGGTCGGGCGTGACCGTCATTGACGACGGAGACGCCCTCAGCGAAATGTGTCTGGAGGGAATGGCTGCCACGACATCGGGCTGCCCCTCCTTACTCACCAAATCATGTATCTGGAGCGTTCGGTCGAGGGAACAGGTCAGGACCTTGTCCTCTGTAGGTATGAGAACCTGCACCACTTTGGCGCTGAACTCGAGTGTTTGGAAGTGTTCAAATACTCCAGTGGATGGGCGGTGGAACAACTGAACCGTCCGGTCCCTGCCGCAGGAAGCCACAACAAATCGCGACTTGCCCTCATGGACTGTGATGTCTTGGCAGTTGGAAGCATGTACCTTCGACTCCAGCAGACACTCTCCGCTGGACACCTCGACGATCCGGAGAACACCAAGCTTGTCTCCAGCAACGAAGAGGCTCGCATCGTTCGAGGCTCTCGCCGTAACGACCTGGTTGACGGGTTCGGCTTCAGTACCACCCGTTTCTATTTGCTCGATTGGGATGTCAAAGGACGACTTTATCATGCCGTCCATATCCCAGAGGGTCACTTTCCCGGGCCCCGACCATGTGAAGAAACTGGCCCCGTATTTATTTGATGCGGACAACCGTTGTATCCCAACGATGGGTTCACCGAGGCCTGGAATGGGAATGTAAGAGCCGCCCCCTCTCGCGCAGCTCGGCATCTGGTCAGCACTCCAGATACCGATCGATCGCTTGCTGTCGATTGTCACGAGATTCTCTGCCAAGAATCCCATAGCTATAAGACCGGTAGCTGTCTGTGAGGTGTGAACAGGGATCTCGGGCTTGCCAGTCAATATGGTGTCAAGGGAAATGATAGCGAAATAGTCTTCTTTCCCACCAATGTAGACGTTGTCTCCTCGCCGGGATATGCAGGTGATGCTGAACCCGAGATCCAAAGCCTTCGTTAGCTTCATCTGCTTGTTGGCATCGTCTAGAAGACACACACTCCCTGTCTCGGTGCAGATGATGGCTCTGTCCTCGGATATAGGAAGAGCACAGGAGAACGTGGCGTCCAGCATCGAACCCAGAAGGATGTTCCTGCCCGGCAAAGGTTTCTGTGCTTGTACCGGCGCGACAGGAACTGGTCCATCGCTGGGGAACTTCTGCTTCGCGCCAGAGATCTCCGGTCCGTCGTCCACCCTCCAGACCTTCACATGCCGCACACCAAGCGTGAGCAGATTACTCCCCATCCACACCATCCCCTTGACAAACGAAGTGCACTTGTTCTGCTGGAACAACTTCACTGCACCCGTCCGGGAATCGACTCTCCAGAGATAGAGGAACCCGTCGTTTGCGGCACCTAATGATGCGAGGAATTTCGTATCTGGCGACCACGCCACGGCGTTGACACCGAATGTATGTTCGCTGATTGATACGAGGGGGGTGTCGGAGGAAGCATCCTGTAGGTTGAAAATGAGAACTCGCGGGGCGTACCCCGTTTCGCCCACTGCTAGGTACCGTCCATCTCGGCTGAGGGCAAGGCAAGTCGCGGCCTTGATCCGCTCACGGCTCGTCCAGGTCTTGGATGTGGGTGAGTCTGGCCAGTCCGAGGAGGCAAAGAGCGATTCCCTCGGAGACGCAGCAGACCTATTCCTGCTGTCGTTGGCTTTCGGCGTTGAGTTCGCGGTCGAGGATGTGTTGGTGACCGGTGAGATGGAGAGGGAGGGGACCGCTGTTGGTCTGGCCCGGTAGAAGCGTTGTGAGTACTCCCCGCCCGAGACATCTACCACAACAACGGCGCCGCCGGCAATGTATGCGAAAGACGAGTGGACGGTATCGAATCCGGTGGGCGAGCTGCAGGTGGTGCCTATCACGCGCTGGAGAGATAGGCAGCTCTCTTGGGGGTTGCGGGGTCGAACGGAAGACCGCGAAGGCCGCGCGAGGAACGGAGAATTAGATGGTGTAAGCTTAGTCCGGTTTGAGGGAGTGGCTGCCATCGCTCTTCGCCATGTGCTGTTAGGACGGGCTAGGATGGCAATCGAACCGGAGAGGGAGACGCTCGACGAAGGCGTAGGAACATCCGCAGTAAGAACTGTCGGTGTATGCAACAGCGGGATGCAGAAAGGAGTGCGGTGAATGGAAGAAGTATGTCCGATATGCGTGTGTGCCTAACGAGCGTGCCGTCCAAAAAGAGTGAAGACGGGATAGGTGAGGTCGTTTGCAAGCTGAAAGCTATAGGTGCGCAAATAGAGACGGGTCAGAAGGCACACCTCGCACCAAACAGTAACACCGCACCGCACAATGATCGATGCAGAACGTGAAATCGAGGCTTACAGTGACATGAAGACGTGCAGCGAGACAAAGTCAATTGTCTCGGAGCCGAAGTCAACTAGAGCCAAGGTGAGGCGGACGGCATTTGCTTGACGTCGTCATGGACACCGGCGGGTCTGGTGGTGGAGGAAAAACAGCGACGCTGCGATCTTCAGCAAGCCACATCCCAATCCTCTGGTTGAGAATGCGCATCGAAATGTTGTGGCAGGGGAGAGCATCATTTCACGACAGGGGAGCAAATAGCTATGGCTCGTGCTCCTGTGCTGCCCATTTGTGGCCCCTGTGTGCGGCTATTGCTTTTTTGGGCTGCACGTCACTGTGCTCGCCAATCACAGCCGCGCACTTAGTTCTACCCCACCCCTGATCATGTCCAGGAAGAGCGACGCCCACTTTTGATGTTTACTTCAACCGGGAATTCCTGAAGGGAGCTCGAGTCCAGCACAAGATCCGTAACACAGCATGATGAAACTGTAACACCCAGGCAAGATAAATTCCGTCCAAGCGAGCGCTGACATGCTACTCTCCGGAGCTCATTCCATAACACCGTCATCGGCCGGCAGCCTCTTCGACGACCGCGTGATGGAGCCTCAAGGTTGCATTAGCGCGGGCCCTCTCCTATCTGGCGCATCAGCCATTGGCCGCCGAGTCCCCGTCGAGTCTCTCGGGTATTAGCACAGACCATCTCAGATACCTACAGTAGGCTCGAGCTAGGGAATCTGCTCCCAGATCTCGTCCAACATGGTCCCAAACGAACATCACAGCAGTTGATATATAGTGTCGATGAGGGGCTAGCTCGTTCAGCCGCCTTCGCACAGCATTGCGTCAGCAACCGATGACCATGCAGTAATCACACAGCTCAAATGACACGGGGCTGTTTCAGTGAGGTCCAATATCGTCGAGCCCATACTCGTACAGTTGTATTCTGAGACATAACGAACGGCGGATTTTCAGCGTGGCGTGTTGCTGCTACATAGATAAGATCAGAGTCTGCAAGATCTGTCAACCTCCTCCTCATATCTTCCAAGCAGATGCGGTCACTCCGGGTCACTCCGGGTCACTCCGTCAAGCCTTTTGCAAGCCTGCGCTGCGCCTCGGCACGAGCTGCTGGGTCCTTGTGATTCGGCCCTCTTGGCCGGTTCCAGATGGGATCACGGACGATGCCCTCGGCGCGCCACTTCCTGGGTGGCTTCTTGCCCAACGCAGCCCAGTGCGTCCAGACCTTTTTGCCTCTGTTGAACCATCTTTCCTGGCGTCTCAGCTCCTCCTCGGGGTCCGGTGTCCACTTTGACTTGAGGATCCTACGGATCGCCTCGGGCGACACCTCGAATTTCTTTGCCAACACCTCGGTCGTGTATTCTTCGGGGAACTGCTGGTGCAGCATCCGGATGCCGATCAGAGCGTCGGGCGACAGCTTCTTCCGCGGACTCCAGCCCTCTGGGAATTTTTTCTTTAGGGCTTCCTTCTGGATCATCCAGGGCTCCTTCTCTTTCGGTCGGTCGTCGCCATCATATTCAACCCCCAGCCCGCCCTGGAATCTTCTCTGGTCTTTCAATTCTCTCTTTGCCCTTTTGCTCAGCTTCTTGGTTTCAGCTTCGGCAGCCTTCTCCTTTTGCACCCCGGAGCCCGCTGTGGGTGCATGATGGCCTTGCGATTCGGTGTCGCCGGAGCGGCCGGGTGCAGGTTCAGAGGAGCGAGGAGTCGTGTCTGTCACTGTTGTGTCTTTGTGCTTGTCTGCTCGTTCCAATTGCCCTTCGCCAGCCTCAGCTACTGCTGCTGGGCTACTTCGAACGCATGATGATGTATGTAACGCTCGAGATCCGGTTGCAAATGTGGAGGTGGGCGTTCGGTGGTAGAGACGGCTTCGTTGACTATACCGAGCCTGTGCCTGGTACTCAGCCAGGCGCGATGGTGCGGCGCGAAGAGGTAAATGGACTTGTGCGATGCTCTTGACAAAAATCCTAAGAGCAGCCGTTCGGCAAGCACAATCCATTGTTCGGGTGATGAGGCAGGTACGTGCGATCTGGCCGGTAACAAAAGGAAGTCGTACCGACCTGAACGGGACTGCAGTGTTCATCAAGTCCGCTCGCCTCAAAAATTTCCCTCCGAGTTGGCCCCCCGGCTCCCTGCATCTGGGCTGGGTGGGACCGGACGGCAAGTGGGGCACGGGACTTCCTGATCTCGGGGCGTGGTTGGTGAGCATGGGTCCCGGGCCGCATCTAGCAGTTTCCCATATCCTCCCAAGCCGGCGGTAAATGAAGCACATGGTTACGGGGAGTCCATCGGAAGTGAGATGTTACACACCCTCATCCTTCGAGCGGACATTGTCAACAACAGATCCATGGACCTCCAAGGGGTACCGGCCTCTGAAACGCTTAACTTCAATCATCGTCAAATGTTTGGCCTGCCGACTTATAAGTTATAGTCTCGCCTATACCCCTTTCTGACCATGACACCAGCTTTGTTCTGCATGCCGAATTTGGCTTATCGGAGTGATACCCCCATATGGACCAGGGTGTGGTTGAGCTTCCGGAGATTCGGTTACCGGTATAATAGTGCCCTGCCATGTGGCAATGGACGTCATGGCGGGAAACTGGGAAGAACGAACCGGATGCGGGGCTGGGACGAACAATGTAGTTGTCCGGGCATTGCATTTTCACTACAAGTTCCAGGTTGCCATGAGGGAGCCCATCTGGCAATGTCCATATCGAATTCATCTAGATGCTCGAGGCATCTCGGTCTCGTCCCCTTGATATCCACCCGTCCGCCAGGTACGACGAAGCTTTACCTCGATACCAGAAAGCACACTTCTAGCTTCAACACCCCTGGATTTGTACTGTCAGACACCGTGAAAGTAGCTGCACCACAATGACATCTCCTAGGCCGGAAAACGGCAGTCGAGTGAGAGCCTGGGACTATGACTTCAAGTGGACGCCAACACATTGCACAGCCGCGGAACTGCGGCCCCTGGTATTCTCCTACGACGAGCTTGCCACCAGATGCCTCGACCGTTTTGATCACTTACTAGGTCCATCTGCGCGAGCGAAGAGCAAGACTGGTAAAGAGGGAGCTGCCAATGCATGTGCCCATAGTGGATTTCCAGACTTGTACGAGCTCCTCAGGACGCGCGCCCCAGAAGATGACACCCTCCAGGAGCTCTGGGACCAGGTCAACACTGTCCCTTACTGGGTCGACTGGGATCAGATAGAGCGCGGCCAGAGAGTTTTCTACCGCTACGCGGGACCGTCCGTAGTCGGGCTCATCTTCCAGTCCCTTCTCGGCGGGCTGGCGTCCGCGCGCATCGTCGAAACACTCACCCGCACAGGGGGCTTCGGCGTGTGCGTCGCGCGCCGGCGGCTGCTGGAAACCTCGCAGCACATCCTCGACGTGACCGACTCTCTCCCTTCCATCCAGCCCGGCGGCAAGGGCTTCGCCTCCTCGATCCGCGTGCGCTTCCTGCACGCCTCGGTCCGGCGGCGCATCCTGGCCCTCGCGCGGGAACGGCCAACGTACTACTCGATCCCCTCCCACGGCATCCCCATCAACGACCTCGACAGCATCGGCACCATCCTGGCCTTCTCCGCCGCCCAAATCTGGATCGCCTTCCCGCGCCAGGGCATCTTCCTGACTGCCGCAGAAATCGAAGATTACCTCGCCCTCTGGCGGTACGTCGCCTACCTGCTCGGCGTGCCCCCCACCCCCTATCTATCCTCCCCCGACGCGGCCCGCACAATGATGGAATCGCTCATCTTCTCCGAACTTGACCCTTCTCCAGCCTCCCAGGTGCTGGCGAACAACATGCTGCAGTCCATGGCGCACCAACCGCCGCTGTACCCCTCGGCCGCCTTCCTCCGCGCCGAGGCGCATTGGCTGAACGGGCACGCCCTAGCCGACGCGCTGGCCGTGCCGCGCCCGGGCGTCTGGCAGACGCTGCTGGTGGCCGGGCAGTGTCTTGTCTTCATGGCCGTGTGCTACACTCGGAGGAGCGTGCGGCGTTGGGACGAGGCGGGCATCGCAAGGGCGCGCAGGGTGTTGAGGAGTCTTGTGGTGAAGGAGGGGATTGCTGCCTATGGGGGAGGAGGGGAGGCGATGCATGAGCTGAAGTATGTCCCTTCGCTCGACAGGATCATCACTGCTGCTGCGGTGGGGGAGAAGCGGGGTGATCAGAGGGCTGGGGGGAGAGTGACGATGGGGGATGGGGTGGAGTTGCGGAATCTGAAGGCGGTGTTAGTTGCGTGCGTGGTTGTGGGCTGGGTTGTGGGGCTCGGGGTTAGAGGTGTGTTGGGTATGTTACAGAAACTGCGGTGATCCCTTCGGATTGCCTGGTTCCGGTTGTTCGAGATCCTGTTGCGGCGAGGGGTCCGGCAGTTACATTGTGTAGATCTGAAGGGGCAGGAAGGTGTAACGTTGGTGACGACAGACCTACTTGCCATTTGCGAATACACTGGAAACACTAGATGGGAGGGCTCCGGAGCTCTTCTGTTTCTTCTTAGATTTGCTGTCTCACGACACAATGCTATCACATAAAACGCCAGAGCGAATGAACTGAACGCGCTCACCACTCTTCTACCCATCCGACATCGAGCTAGAGCTACTGTTCTCTGTGTAATCCCACTTGTGCATGCAACATGACCATGCTTTTTTACCCATGACCTCCAACGCTGCCGTAGAATATAAGTAATACCGTTTGCGACGGCTCCCCTATCGCACATGCACAAGCACCCAACGCCAACTGCCGTTCTCCATGAGCCCCAAACCGATCCCGTGATGTCTTGTGTAACAACCAACATGTGCCGATAGCCAGATTAATGCAGAGAATGACCAAACAGCGAGAGAAAAAGGGCAGTGGGAAAAGAAAAGAGTAATAGAATGTAATTTCCGCTTCAGTTCCGCCTTCAGGCATCGTGCATCAACTCGACCGGCGGGCGCGCCGTATGCGCCATGATCGGCTTCGGTGGCGCAACCGGAGACATCTCTTCCGGCTCATCCGTCATGTCGTCGATAATGACACACGGCAGGTTCGGGCTGGCTCCTGAACCGGGAGTCGGCTGGAAGACCAGCGTCGAGCTACGACTCCGCCCCTTGCCACTACCACTCTCAGCTGGCGATACGGGGGAGCCCATCGTCATGCCGTCGTTGCTCTGGTTCTGGTGATGCCTCAGCTTCGCCAGTGCTTCGGCCAGATCATCCGCGTGCACCATCTTGTTGGGCGCGTCCTCCATCTTTTGTTCCCACCCGTGCGGCGGGCTCGGCGGCGGCGAGATGAAGAAGAGCTTGCCTGCGTCAGGCAGCGCGAGGTGGGTGTCCGCCAGTGTGGTCAGGGGTGTCGGCTGGCCGAAGTACACGCGGCACCGATCGCCCATGACGGCTTCGCCGTCCCAGACCTGGCGCACTGCGATGGCGTCGGCGTCGCTGTAGAAGGACACGACAATGCGGTTGAGCGACTTCAATGGGGAGAAGGCGTGGATACGGGCTGTTTGAGAGATGAGGTCGCGGATGGTCTGGAGATTGTCTGGGCGGAAGATGTCGCGGGATTGAAGGTTGGTGAAGATCAGTGTGTTGCATGGCGGCGTTGGCTTGACAAGCGGGGGGAGGTTGGTGAGGTCGAGGGTGAGCGTGGATTTGCGAGACCGGGTGCTGCTGCCGGTTGATGAGCGTGAGGGGGAGGATGGCCGCAGTTCTGGTGTTGATAGTTGTGACTCCTGAGGGGCTGCCCGGAGTGGGAGTTCGCGGTGTAGATGCTCCATCTTGACGTCGGTATTGTTGACGCTGTAGAGTGCAATTGAAGTTGTAGCAGGTCCCTCTTGATAACTCTGCCTGTACGATGGTGATATTTGCGGAGTGTTCCCTTGTCGTCCTAGGCTAGCTGGATGTTGGCCCCCGCAGAGAAAATCGGTAGGTAGCACAAGCTGGGTATTCAGAGATGTAGTGTAAATCAACTAATGCGGATGGGAGGCGGGTGCCAGCGGGATGTTAAATGCGAGGTTGAAGACCCCCATGTAGTGTGATGCACTCTGCAGGCGCAATGGATCAATCATTGTCCACGATTACAGCGCCCCTCCCGGTTGGGCGATCACATGGAGGCCGTTTGCGAAGCCCACAAATGCCGCCGTCAGGATGCCCAGTTGCATGGCTTAGCGCTGCCACAAGACACCCGGAAAACTGTTGAGATACGGCAGCACCGGCCCGCCTGGGGCTTGAGCGGGCTATGGCTTCCATGGCAGACCTTGCGCGTTCAATTTGCCTCTTTCATTGCAAAGCCTCCCTCAAAAATTCCTGATCCCAGTTCATTGGCGGCTGGCTTTCTCGAGAGTTCTCGATGGTCGAAACATCCCAGCGCTTCTTGCCACGGCTTTCGTACACTCCAACCACACCGTTTGCAAGTGGAGCAGCGGAAGGATGTGATGTGGAACCGGCCGGCAACAAACGGGCGAATCTCCGTTTGCGAAGTCAAAGAGTGCGCTGGACGCGATTGGCCCAAACCTCCTTCCGTCGTGGACTGCCAAGGGCTGTCGCATCCTCTCCCACGACTGCACAGCCTCATTGCACCAAGCCGTTGGGAAGACAAGAAACAAGTCCACGAGCACGCCGGCCTCCAACTGCCACATGCTGAATCCGGCACCCCGTCTCGGACTTCATCAGCCTCGCGTTCTTCATGGCCTTCGCCAGTGGCCGAGGCTCTCAGAAATGGGTTGAAGGCGGCGCATCGTGGTCCCAACCGTCGTGACTCCTCAGGTGAGCAGGGCACTTGTGTTGGTGTCCACCTGAGTTATGGCTCGTTGCTCAGCCATCTCACGCCGCCACCATATTGGCGAAATCTAGAAGGTCATACTCGGGACGATTTGAATGCAGAAAGCAGCCCGCTGACCCGAGCACGCCGAGGGGGAGAGAAACGCTGAAGACCTGCCGCATCAGGAAGCAGGAGGAACACAATCAAACCAACGAGACTTGGCCAGTCTAACACATGCATGTTACCCATGTTGAGTAAACAGGTTACCAGAGTAGGTAGGACTCTTTTCATCTGAGTGATAAAAGCGTGGAATCCGACAAGCTGTCGCGTTAAGCTCGACCGAATCTCACCAACTGTCAGCGGCGAATGCTCAAAACTGGCGACGAGGCACAGCATGGTCATCCTTACCCGGCACCACGCTGGACGAGCCACGCAATATGCGGAATGAAAGAAATGTCTCCTGAGCATTCATAAGCTCTGCCCTCAACGGCTTGACGAGTTGCGCCAGCACCACCAAGGAACAGAGAGAGACACCTGCGCCGCTGCCACGTAGGCACGAGAACCCAAAAGCCATCACGACCTCTCTGCCGAGAAGTCCGCCAAGTGAACCCATCTGATAAAAGAACAATCTAACATGGCAGACTGACCTCTGCTCATCCAAGAGCCGAACCCCTCACGCATGGCTCCACAGCTTTTGCACTGCCCTCCGCGTGCATTGATGAATTACCGACTTTGGAGAGGGCGGTCTGGAGCGGAGCTTCGAAGTCTTACGTTGCCGTCTATCCGCCTGCCTATCTTTTCAGTGGTGTATACTATGGTACAATATAAGTACAGCCCCCGACATGCGGACGGCGGGAGAGACATCCCGGTCCCGTAACCCCGTGAGGCGGATGGTGAGGGTCAAAAGCCAGAGGAAAAAGACAGAGGAGGGGAAAGCCGTCACCAGCGTCTTGACCAATTCGTGGCTGAGCAGGATGATTGTCAGGCGAGACGGACCAAGAACCTCTGCCCAGACAGAGAGGTAAGGGAGGAACGCCGACCCAAGACAAAGCAGCCGTAGCAAATCCGCCTGCGAACTACCTAATCTCCACCCCCAGCCTCTCCACCAGCGCGCCCACCACCCGCTCATGCATCTCGTTCGTCTCGGCATTGGTCAACGTCTTCTCCAAGCTCCGGTAGTTGATGCGGTAGCACATACTCCTCCGGCCCGTCTTGGGATGCATGAACTCATCCACGAGCCTGATGTCCTCCACACAGTCCCCGGCCACATCGCGCACGACCTCCATGAGGTCGTTGGCGTGCCAGTCCGCCGCGCCCATGCCTTTCCTGTCGTTCCCGCCCGCCGCCGACGTGCCGCGCAGCCAGAACGACACGTCCTTGTAGCAGGCCGGGTGCTTGCTGAACGGCACAAACGGCTTGAGCCTGGCAAGGTCGTCCTCGACGCCGCGGAACTGGCTCAGAAAGCGCTCGTCGCGCGACCAGAAGAGCCGAATGTCCGGGATCTGGAACAGCAGCATGGCGATGCGCTCCAGCCCGATGCCGAAGGCCCAGCCGATCTGTGAGGGCGACCCGGCGTTGATGTGCAGCTCCTGCTTGCTCACGCCGCAGCCCAGCACCTCGAGCCAGTCGCCTTGGTAGAAGACTTCGAGTTCCCAGGACGGCGAGGTGAAGGGGAAGTAGGCCTCTACCCAGCGGACGCGGAGGGGTTCGGTTTCTTCTTGTTGTTGTCTTTGTTGTTGCTCGGAAGAGGGGACCGCGGCCTGTTTTCCGGCGGCGGCTGCGGTGGCAGCTTTGGCGCGGGAGAAGATCTCGTTGACCATTAGTTCGAGGGAGTGTTTTAGGTGGGCTGCGACGGCGGCCGCTTCTTCGGGCGTATGGTGCTCGGCCTGGAGGGGGTTCCGTTCCGGGTGGAACGGCGGGTTGGGGTCTTCGACGCGCACATTGTGCTTTGGAAGTCGGGCTAGATCCTCGCGGATCGCTGCAGCCAGGTCACCGTTGGGGACTTTGGTCCTGTCCCACACCCGAGCGCCCTCCATCTGGTGGAAGACGGGGTAGTGGCTGCGGTCGACTTCATCGCGGCGGTAAACATCGGCGCTGATCAGGTAGCCGCCGCTTTCGCGGGCTCGGAATATCTCCGCCTCATGTGCGCTTGTGTGTGTCCGTAGCAGCGTGTCCTTGTTGATGTAGTATGTGTCGGAACGAGCGCGGCCCGGGTGGTCCGGGGGAAAGCCGAGCGAGTCAAAGTTCTCGTAGGTTGACACCACTGGGTCGAATTCATTGTAGTACTTGTAGGTAGGTCCCGGAAAGACAGATTCCACGATCTTCCGGGTGATCGCTACTGGGTGGTCTTTCTGGAGGTGCAGTTTTCGCGAGGTCAAATTGAGGACGGTAGAGGAAACATTGAACCACGCATCAGTCGTGTACGCCTTGCCGTTGATCTCAACGGTCCTGGGAGTTGTGGTGCCGGTTGAAGGCGAAGGTGTAGAGTCTTCTCGACCATCCCATCAGCAAAGTCGCACTGGTCGTAGGGCAAATCTGTGTATGCCTTCTCCTGCATTGCTAACCTGAAGAGTACGCTGCTCGCCAGCAACGTTGAACCGGCACGCTGCTTAGTCGGCTGCCTTGGCGTAGGAACAGCGTCACACTAGAGTGCCCTCCAGCACGCTGCCAGACGGCGCCCGCAAGGCACCGTGGCCCGATCATGCTGAAGTTTGGATTGCGGCTCTTTGGAGGCCTGATCTGTGTGGGGATTTGAGAACAGCCGGGCCGGTGATCGCTGCTGGAGGGAGCTCGAGAAAATCCAGTGGGTCCGTTGAGCGACAGGGGTCAGTCTGCATGATGACATCGCCAATTGGCTGTCTTCCGGAGATTCATTATTGGTCAACCAATGGCTCGGGAACCATAAAGGGGTTCTCAGCTCTTCCAGATTCTGGGCTGCGCCGGCTTCAGACGGGCACTCAAATATGCAAATCATGAGAGCCTCAAGTCACAGCGGTATTTCTTTTTCATTGGATATTTCTTATTTTACATCCAGAAGCAGTTCACTTGCTGAGCGGCTCGCCATCCTTGATCTTCTGGAGGCCGTACTTCTCCAGGCGGATGGCTTGGATAGCGATGAAACCGGTGGTGTCCATGGGCGAGAAGGTGTCGAGGGAATCCATGGAAGCGTCCTCCTGTGAGTACAGGTTGCTAGCATCGCTCGAGCGGCCCAGGACGTATGCGGCGCCCTTGTAGACCGACATGCGGACCTGGCCGCTAACGTTCCTCTGGGAGAAGATAATCGAATTCTCGAGGAACTCGCGCTCGGGACTGAAGTACATGCCATTGTAGAGGCAGTGCGACCACTCGAGAGTCACGAATTGGTCACGCAGCTTGCGAACCTTGGAGTCCATAACCAAACCCTCAAGATCGAGGTGAGCAAGGCGGCTGCAGCATGTCAGCATCTAGCTTTAGTAGACTTTGCGTGTCAGCAACGGATCTCTGGTCACTTACGCAATAGTAAGGCCAGGAGTGTCGTAGCAGCCTCTGCTCTTGAGGCCGATGAAGCGGTTTTCCACAATATCGACTCTGCCGACACCGTTATCGTGGCCGATCTTGTTGAGTAGCTTGAACAACTCCACCGAGTCGGTGGCCTCGCCGTCAGGAGTCACCACCTTGACGGGGATACCCTTCTCGAAGTGGATGGTGAAATTGTATGGCTTGTCGGGAGCATCGGTGGGATCGACCGTGCGGGTCCAGAGCTCCTTGGGAGGGGTGTGGTCGGGGTCCTCAAGGACGCCAGCCTCGTATGAGCAGTGGACTAGGTTGTCGTCCATGCTCCACGGCGCCTTGGGGCTAGAGGAGACGGGAATGTTGTTCTCGGCGGCGAACTTGAGGAGATCGGCACGGCCTCTGTGTGCCTAGTCAGCTCCTGATCTTGCCCGGAATTGCCCGGTGAAATGCATACTGGAACTTCTGGATGAACTCGGGCAGCCTCCACGGAGCGATTACTTTCATCGAGGGGTTGCAAGCCTTGAAGGCAAGCTCGAAGCGGACCTGACTGAAGGGCTGTTAGCCTAGATGGACCCTTTTCATGCCCAGCCCGGCTCGACATACTCATTCTATGCGCGGTGTTAGCAGCTTTGTTCCAACATCCTGAATCTGTCATCACTTACGCCCTTGCCAGTGCAGCCGTGGCTGAGGTAGTCGCAGTTGTATTGCTGGGCAACGCGGACCTGAGCCCGTGCGATTACGGGGCGAGCCAGGGAGGTGCCGAGGAGGTAGCGGTCCTCGTAGATAGCGTTGCACTGAATGGCGCGGAAAACGAGCTCCTCGACGAACTCGCGCTGCAGATCCTCAATGACCATCCGCTCGGCGCCCAGTGCAAGGGCCTTCTTTTCGACTGCGGCCCAGTCCTCCTCCTGACCGACATTGGCGAGGAAGCACACAACGGTGTAGCCCTGTTTTACCGGTGTCAATATCCTGAGATAACGCAGAGTGGTGCAGGCAGCATGGGGTCGGACCTCGAGAATGAGCCATTTCAGGATGGTGGAGGTGTCGAGGCCTGGGACGGACGGTCAGTTTCAGCCGAGGTTAATACGGGAGCTTCTGGGGATACAAGAGCCCCAGAACGCTATAAGGGCACCATGACACCATCAAGCATGGCATGGAACTACAAGCGAGAATTGCAAGTGTATAGAAATGCGTACCTCCAGAGTAGGCGCTGGGACGAGTGAAATCAGTCGCGTGCTTCCCCAAGCATTGGCGGGGTACACTTACAGACAAACACGGCCTTTAGACATGTTGAAGATGTTTGAGCTTCACCGCTAGGATGGTTCAGGAGGGCAGTTGTCGGCGCAAGCAGGAAAAGGACGAATGACTCCGCGACGATGGAGGAGGAAGGGAAGTTCTTTAGCTTTCCCGTCTACTCTTCAAGTTAGTCACTAGCTGCCCCACGCCAACTGACCTAACCCCTGGTCTGGCAATGACTCGAAGGCGGTCAAAACTTTTGTTGTTGTCCCTCCCGATATCGCACATCTCCACCGATAACGATAAGAGACAAATCGATGATAACGAGAACCCCTGGTCCCAGAATCTTGGAACAGCCCGCTGACGTCGATCAGACGCACGGCCCATCTGGAGCTTGAAAACGATGCCGGCGGTGCCGAAACAACCGCCGAAAAATGGTTGTAATCGCGGACCTGCTTTTGAGACCCGTTGGATTGGATTCAGGAATTGATTCTTAATTCATTCCCGCCATATTTCTTGGATCTGATAATAACTATTGCAGTTGTGGTAGTTATCCGTTTGTTTTGGAGTCATCGCACTCCTTTATCCTATTAGAAAAACCGGAATGTTCTCATAACGACGTGTTGCTCGGTCACTGCAGCGTACGATGCAGGCAGCCAAGAATGAAGTGCGACCGCCGGCGACCACAACCGCCATGCAGGACCGGGCGGTTGCACCGCCGACTAAGCCGCGGCCAGTACACTACCCGTTTTGGTTCGGGGGCAGCGCAAGCAGCTTGGCCGCCTGCGTCACCCATCCTCTTGACCTAGGTAAGTAGTAGCCTCTACCCAATGATGAAGCCCCCAATCCAGTCGCGCCCGCTGACCGATGGGCATAGTCAAGGTACCGAAACGCCCCCCATGCCGTGTTATGCCGTGATAATTGACGGCCTCAATCCAGGTCCGCCTCCAGACCCACAGCGGCGACATGCCCAAGACAATGAGCGGCACTTTCGTGCACATCGTCAAGCACAACGGCGTGCGCGGGCTATACAATGGCCTCTCTGCCTCCCTGCTGCGCCAAATCACCTACTCCACGACCCGCTTCGGCATCTACGAAGAACTCAAGTCGCGCTTCACCTCTAAGAAGGATGACCCGGCGACGGGCAAGCCCAAGCCACCGTCGCTCGCCCTCCTGATAGCGATGGCCTCAACATCCGGGTTCATAGGCGGCATCGCCGGCAACGCGGCCGACGTTCTCAACGTGCGCATGCAGCACGACGCGGCGCTACCCGCGGCCGAACGGCGCAACTACGCGCACGCGCTGGACGGGCTCGTGCGCATGGTCCGCGAGGAAGGGGTCGGCAGCGTGTTCCGCGGCGTGTGGCCCAACAGCGCGCGGGCGGCGGCCATGACGGCGAGCCAGCTGGCGAGCTACGACGTGTTCAAGCGCACGCTGCTGCGGCTGACGCCCATGCAGGACAACCTGGCGACACACTTCAGCGCGAGCTTTCTCGCCGGCGTGGTCGCGGCCACGGTGACGAGCCCGATCGACGTCATCAAGACGCGGGTCATGTCCGCGACGGGCGGCAACCATGGGGTGGTCGGGGTGCTGAGAGAGGTGTATGCCAAAGAGGGGATGCGGTGGATGTTCAAGGGCTGGGTGCCTAGTTTTCTGCGGCTAGGGCCGTAAGTCCTACTCCTTTTCTCTTTGTCTTCATCGTGACGTGGCCTCTTCTCACGTGGTTGTGTCAAGAAGATGCTAACATAATCCTGCAGACAAACAATCTGTACATTCCTCTTTTTAGAATCTCATCGCAAGTTGTACAGGAAGATGAAGGGCATAGAGGATCCGGTATGAATGAACTGAAAGAGCCACTTGAATATGGGGGGATGGCGGGATAGAAGTCATAGAGTACATAGAGCTCTTAGAGGGGAGCGCTATACCATGTACATACGGGCATATGGGCACGCGAGGCGTTTGTTTTAGACATCTGTAATTGCATTAGCAGGCATTGGTGCCTGACAAAAGGGCCCCTTGGCCGGCCCGTCTATCTATCTCTCCTCTCACCCATTTCCTTGAGTGCTACTACTAGCTTTTCCTGTATTCCCGTGCTATTAAATTACAGACCATGCAAAATACACACGAACTTTTGTCGCCTTGGACACCTGTAGAACCAATTTCTCCCATGAAATGATGCGAAAATCCCTGCCCCTTCCCTTGCCAGAACGCCTGCTGGTATCTCCAAATATAGAACATATTATGAGTGCAGCCTGCTATCCAGATGTCCCCCTAAAAAACCGGCGACTGCACGCACGGGGCACCGGTCGCGCGAGAGCGACATGGCCACCAAGACTCATGACCAGCTGCTCTGGCCCCCGCCATACGGCGTTGTCCCATATGGTGTCGTACCGCCAGCGCCGCCCCACGAGCTCTGGTTACCCCCGTTTCCGAACGGCGTCGTGTACCCGCCAAACCCGTCGGCGCCCGTAGCGTATTCTGGGCTGCGGGGACCGCCGTAGTCGCCGTTCATGCCGTCGCCGCCGTCGCCTTCGCTGAGCTCGTGGATCAGGCCGGCAAGTTTCTGCTGGATGACCTTGATCCCTTCGCTGACGATCACGTCGGGTGGCAAGCTTCCGGCGCTTTCTACATTGAAGTAGAATCGGTTGGGAACGGCGTCATAGTCGAATGGCTCGCCTTCTTGGGGTGGTTCCTCCCACTCGGCATACTCGCTTGGTGGCCTAGGGGCATATGGTTAGCGAGAGTTAGAAAGAGGTCTGGACGGAGTGAGGCTCACCATTCCGCTTTCGCATCCTGTTCGTACCAGAGGTCGATGTGATGAAGCTTGTTGTGTGGGTCGTACTCAAAGCCGATGGCCGCCGAGGGCGCCCACTTCGCATGCTCCTTCGCAATACCCTTCTTTGCGATGCACACAAGCTTGACCTCCTGGCCTGGCCGGAGCTTAAGGATGAGCGGGCCGAGGCCGTCGGGGTCCGAGATGATGGGGTTGCCGAGAACCGAGTTGATGCGCTCGCTCGTCGGCACGAGGTCACGCGCGAACACATGCATGTTTTCGTCACCGGTGCACTTTGCGTGTAAAGTAAGGGTAACCGTGCATCGCTCGCAGGTGCTATCGCAATCGCAATCGCGCGAGAAAAACATGGAGTCGACACCCTCGGAGTTTAGTGGAATGAGGCCTAGGCGGTGTGCTACGAACTCGTCGGCGAGCACCGAGCTGTTCTCTTCGATCTCCACAAGATCGATCGCCAACGTCGGAATCTCCGCGAGCATCACGCGCCGCAGGGAGTTTGCAAACGATATGTCTGCATTCGCTAGCTGGTACTTGACGCGTACCGAGTCCGCCTGGATAACATGGACGCGGTTAGAAGACTGCGCGCTTCATCTCAGAACAGAAGCCGGTGGCGACAACATACTTGGGAGATTTTGACGACTGGGCCCATGGCCTCGGCATCGTCCATCACCATAGGATCGTAATCCATCTTTAATATTCTGTATTTGGTATTCCGGTTCTCGACTGCGATATCGGGCGTTGCGCGCGGCAAGATGGTGATGCTTCTGAAGGTTGCCGCTTGGAGAATGCGTGGTTGAGGTTTCGCTGCAACCTTTCTGTGCAGCATGGAGCTTAAGTAACAGAAGGCAAGGATCTGCACGAGCCACACCCCGCGATGCAGCTAGCCGATTCAAGTTAGCTTTGATTGCCACTCAAGCAAGCTGTGGCGGCCCGTCGATGATCCGCCTGCAAGCGGCGGAGTGGGTCCTCTGTGGAAGCTGGCTTGATGACGACCCCCATAAAATTCTTGAGCCAAACCGCACGCGACTCGGGAGGTCATTGAAGCGGAAGTCATAAGAGAGATCCAGATTTCCAGATCATCCGAACCATGTTACGACAAACAATCTCAGCCACATCCAGAGCCCTGCGCTCGACCGTCAGACCCGGCACACAAAGGCCAACCATCACCCTCGTCCAATCCTACCAGAGGCCGCTGGCGGCAGCACGAGCACTAGTGCCGCGGACAAGATGGTACAGCTCTGAGGCGGATGCAAGCAAGGCCGAGGAGTCAAAGAACAACGGCGAGGAGGCAAAAAAGCAGGGTGAGGAGGAGAGCCCGGAAGCGACGTTCAAAAAGCAGCTCGAGGCCAAGGATGCCGAAATCCGGGACTTGAAGGTAGGCGCCTGTCTCTGCCCTTTTCCGCCCTCCTCGCAGGCCACAAGCTAATATGTCCCGCGCTCCAGGACCGGTACCTCCGTTCTGTCGCCGACTTCCGCAACCTGCAGGACAGGACAGCGCGCGACATGAAAGCGGCGCGGGACTTTGCGATTCAGCGGTTCGCGCAGGACCTGGTCGAGTCGGTCGACAACTTCGACCGGGCCCTGAGCATGGTGCCCGAGGAGAAGCTCAAGACGCCGGTGGAAGGGCAGGAGAAGGCGGAGCACCAGCAAGACCTGGTCAACCTGTACGAGGGCCTGAAGATGACCGAGACGATCCTGCTGCAAACGCTCAAGAAGCACGGCCTCGAGCGCTTCGACCCCAGCGGCCTGGTGTTCAATCCCAACGAGCACGAGGCCACCTTCATGACGCCCATGCCGGACAAGGAGCACAACACCGTGTTCCACGTGCAGCAGAAGGGCTTCAAGCTCAACGGGCGCGTCCTGCGGCCGGCCAAGGTCGGCGTTGTCAAGAACAATTAAGGGGGTAAACCTCGTTGCTCTCCTCTCCAACCCCCCCCGCCGCGTGTTTCAAACCATGGGATTTGAGTCTATTCTCTTCCCTTTGTACTACTACTGTTAATTGTTGGATTCGATCGCACGCGCTGATGTGTCTTGAGCTTGGCGCTGCGAGGCATCTCTCCTCTTTATTTCGGGTCTCATGTATAATGCTCCTCTCATGATGTCGGTTCATACCATTCAAGCATACGGAATGCGGTCGCAAAAAAAAAGGATAGATGACGGGTTGATGTTGGGCGAGTGGGATAGAGGCTGGGGCGCAGACAGTCGCGCAGCTTTGTACACATATCACTGGGATGGGTTGCTGCCCAACTGGCTGGCCGACTGATGACAATGAAGAATCTCATATGCCCGCATACTTATTTCAGTTCGGGGTATCTTCGGAACCAGAGCAGAACGTTTTGTGGTCCATCACAGACGATTGGGTCCTCACTCTGTTGTCTCCATGAAAGTGGTACCAACAAGACAGGCGTTGCTTATTTTATTAGCCTGCATCAGTTGCGAGTACAGTCACCCGTCGAAGGCATCAATGACCGCCACAGACGGTATTGCACATGCATATGCTCTCGTTAAAGTAAGGTCCTTATTAGAGGGGTTTGTGCCAATGGTACGGCAATGGCTACGATGGGCACGATAGCCTAACCCTTACATTCTAATGAACTACTAGTAGGCTCTCCTTACCTTGCTTATCTTCTTTCTTTTCTTTGAGTCGCCCTCTTCTCTCTCCTTTTTTTCTTCCTCTCTCGCCTTTCCTCCCTTCTTTTAATCTTCGTGTTCCTTTCTCTAAGCTCAGTCAGAAGATATCATGATGTATGTACGCCTCCTCGTTGCGAATGCCGTTGCCAACGCCAAGTGGCTGATCTCCGAGACGTCCAGGGCTTGTGGGCTTATTTTAGGCAGGTCTACCACATAGTCACTGCGTCCAGCATCTACGTTACCTACCTAGGTATACCTCGACCAGGCCATCTTTGGGGCTGTTTACGTTACTCATTTCTTTACTTCCCATACGGGCTTTCCCCATGCGATTCAAGGGAGGCGCTAATAAGGGCCGAGGTGCAGGTCAAGCAGGACATCGGCTCTGCTTGACTCGTAAAGTTGGTTTTACAGGGATTACTCGCAATGCAAAGGAGATACACACAGGCAGACCCAAGGCTCAATGGAGGCCAAGGAAGCGGACAGTCGACACGACACAGATGAGCGAATATCACACTGGATGTTGTTTTATTAGGTGAGCGACGGGGCCTGCCCAGCGTCTTCTATCATAGCATACTCGCAGCATTTCACTTGTACTTATTGACCATCTGCAGCAAGGCAGACCCGACCTCCTCCGGGCTGGTTGCGTTGAGATAGTGGCCGCCTCCCTCGACCAGCGTGAGAGTGGCCTCCTTGGCCGAAGTGAAGAGCTTGATGTGCTCGGCGGGCAGCGACGTGCCAAACGGCGCATCTTCGGTTCCCTAAAGGGAGAGTTAGACAACACTCCTGACACACCAACAAAACTTTATATAAACTAAGGTAAGTTAGTTCACATACCTGGAGCCAGTACACGGGACAAGTGATATCCCGCACCCTGCGCACGAGGCCGTCCCGGTCCAGCAGGCAGGCCAGCGCCATCTTAAGCTTCCTCCGGCCCTCGTCCCCCCGGTACACGTCCCTGAGCGTGTCGGTCCAGAACTGCACCAGCTCGGGCGTGCCCTTGGACCCGAACCCGAGCGTGGCGACCATGCCGCACCACACGTCGTCGACGACAAAGTCGGGCGTGGGGCCCGTCGTGCTGCACCACTTGTCGTAGAAGGGCGCCAGCAGCGTCTTGGGATCCCAGCACCCGTGCTTGGCCCGCGACTCTGCCGACTCGTAGTCCATCGACGTGCCCAGCAGCAGCAGGCCGCGTATCCTCTGCGGCGCGAGCAGCGCCATGCGCGCCACGATCCAGCCGCCCTGGCTGGTGCCCAGCGCGAAGGCCCGGTCGATGCCCAGCTTGTCCATGACCTGCAGCGCCATGGCCGCCGAGTCCCAGTAGGTGAAGTGCTCGGCGGGATGGCAGCTGGTGGCGCCGTGGCCGAGCGGCTCGATGGCCAGCAGGTTGACCGCGTCGGTCAGTGTCTTGTCGGCGAACTGCGTCTTGTACAGCGACACGGTCGTGCACATGGAGTTGATGAGCACGCAGGTCGGCTTGGCCGGGTCGTACTGCCCGCCCGAGAGGGCGTATCCGGCCCTGATGCCGCCCAGATGGGGCACCTCGATGGTGGTTGTGGCTGCCATCGTCTCCTCCGGTGTTGTTCTCGTGTGTGACGGTGTGATACTGCTGGGTAAGCTGACTCAAGGCTGACTTATTAGATGATATGACCGTTGATCGACAGTTTGACAGCACGATGGTGGAGGACGGGGAGAGAGGATGTTGAAGCTACTGGCTTGGCTGCGGAGATGTAGTTGCAGACACTGCAGAGACACAGTCCGTAGAGGCAGTTGCTGGCAAGGACTCCCCGACTCCCCTCTCGAGCCCCCTTTCCCACCCTCAAGTGTCTCCATGTCTGCCCGGCCTCAGCCGACGCGCGCATGAATTCAAAGCGCTTCAAAGCAGCGGCCCACAGACAGGTGGATATCTGCCGCCGGGAGGTTGGACTATGAGCACCCCGAGACTCCGCCATGTAACTTCCCTAGGCTTAGTTTGGGACGGACTTCGCTTAACGTAACTCGGCACGGACTTCGATCGGCGTCGTTCATATTGATGTCCCTCCCCTTCGGCTCCACCCCGGGCCCGTTTTGCCTTTTGTCCGCGACAGTTGACTGGACGGAGGAGAGTCGCTGCTTGGTGGTGCCAAGGGTTAGGGCGGAGGCTGTCCGGCGTCCGCTTTCAGCCCCGCATTCTTTTGCATTGGCCGGCCGGCCTCCACGCCCGGAACGGGTCCAGTGTTCATTTGTCATGGTATCCGACTGCCATCGTAAGGGCAGACCAACTTTTTTATTTTTTTTTTTTTTTTTTGTTTTGGCTGGCTAGGGGTGGCGGGAAGATGGAAGGTACTGTGTAAGAACAGAAAAGTTCATTCCACCAACTTTTACAATGGAGCTCGGGTCCTTCCGATCCACTTGCAGATGAACTGCCGTGGAGTCGTAGCGTCCCGGCCGAGTGGAACCGAGCTGGACCGGGGATCCCGGTCCTGCCACACACCCTCCTAGCCGAAGCACACCATCAAACCGACGTCTTGTGCCCCCTGACTCCATAAGGGTGCTCTGACCGGACAAAATTGCCAGATGTTCCCCAGCTCCGACCTTTCGATAGGACTCCGGCGTCTCCAGCTCTGAAGTGACTAGTTAACGGACCCTGATTGCAGAAACAGCGAATGGGACCGCAACGGCCGAATTCCGTACCTACTCGAAGGGGTCTCTTTGTCTCCCCATACGCGTAGGTAACCACACGATGCGATATCTCGGATTGCCAAAAGGATGGTCAAGTGCAAAAGGCGTTGCTCAGAGTAGTGTATCTACAAGTAACTACCGTATAACTCTCGACGAGACTGCTCACTCGTACAAAATCAAGTCAAGCAACGGCTGCGGCGCCGCTTCCAACGTCACCCAGGGGATCCGCATGCTTTTTGATCCTTCTCGAGGGCGATCGGCGATGAACCAGACGCAGCCGAGCTGCAGCTTCTGCGAGGTCTTGCTACCTCACGACGCGACATACACTAAGAGCTCTTCCTAAGCTTCTGCAAAGCGCTGCAAATGATGACTTTCTCTCCGGATTACTCCCCCACGTGCCCCCCTATTTCGTGCCTCTTGTGCCCGAACCGCAACGATGGGGTCCACCCGCCCGTGGTGGCGACTGGCGAGATACCACAACTAGTTAACAGGGTGTCGAAAAATAGAATAGCAAAGAAAATAGCTTAAGCCCAAGACAGAGCTCTGTATGTAAATCAACCCCATGGATGTCCGTTGTTCCGTGGCCGTCGAAGGTCTGCGAAGCGTGAAGTCTCTTCTTATTACTATCCGTAGCCCATCTGCTCGCTCGCGGCTCCCGTCGTGAGACTTTTTTTTCGAGCTTTTTTTCTTTTCTTTTTCTCTCTCTCTCTCCCTTCCATGCTCTCTCCCTCACGCCGCCATGGCCTCCTCGGCGCTCCCCGGAATCCCGGGCTACGACCCTGATAACCTGCAGCCGTGGACGGTGGCCGTCGTGGTGTCGGTGACGGGCCTGAGCGTGGTGACGGTCATCCTGCGGCTCGTCAGCCGGCACGTCAAGGCGCACCAGCTCTGGTGGGACGACTACATGATCATCTTCTCGCAGCTGTGGAACTTCCTCGTGGTCGGCTTCATCTTCGCCATGTACGCGTCCGGCATGGGCATCCACGCGGACAAGGTGCCATTCGACCAGATCGTCATGACGGCCAAGTACCTGGTCGTGGCCGAGATCCTCTACGTCTATAACCTCGTCTGGACCAAGATCAGCATCCTGCTCATGTACTACCGCATCTTCCGCTTCCCCTTCTTCAAGAAGATGGCCTACGGCATCGGCGGCTTCGTCATCGCCTGGGTCATCACCATCATGTTCCTCTTCATCTTCATCTGCGTGCCCGTCGAGAAGCTGTGGTACACCGACCTGCCCGGCCACTGCATCGACCAGGTCGGCACGTGGATTGCCAACGCCGCCTCCACCATCGCCACGGATGTGGCCATCCTCGTCATGCCCATCCCCCAGGTGTGGAAGCTGCAGCTGCGGAAGGCACAGAAGATCGGTGTGACCATTGCCTTCTGTCTAGGTTTCTTGTGAGTGAGCACAACAACAAAACATCATTTTTCTTCCCCTCTTTCTCCCCATAATCATAAAGCTGATTCCCGTACGTCGTGTCTACCCAGCGTCGTCTTCGCCTCCGCCTACCGCTTCCGGGTACTCTTCACCTACAGTGCCGCCGACCCGACCTACACGCTGGCGCCGACGGTCGGCTGGACGGCCATCGAGATGTCGGCGGGCATCATCTCGGCCAACCTGCCAACCATCGGCCCCGTCATGGCCATGGCGGGGCGCAAGCTCGGCATCCGGGGCTCTCTACTCAGCTCGTCCGGCACCGCCGCCCGCGGCACCGGCAACGGCACCTCCACCAACGCCAGCAAGCTCCATCTCTCATCTGCCAACCACCACAAGGCAACCAACTCCCGCTCCGAAGGGGGCGGCCTCCCGGGCCAGAAGCCCACCAAGAAGGGCAGCGTGGGCACCTTCTACCGCCTGTCGGACGACAACATCCTGGACGGTAGCAGCCGTGGCAGCCCCAACGGCTCGGGTGAGACTGCGGTGGTAGTGGTGGGTGGTGGTGGTAATACCGACGCACGCCTGCGGCCGGATCACGATCATCACTCGTATGCCTATACCGTCACGGGCGGTGGTGGGGGGAAGAAGAAGGGCGATGGCGACTCGTCGCTTAGCGGGGATGAGATTCCCTTACATGGTATCAGGGTGCATACCGACTTTAAGCAGGTGGCGGACTAGATGGCGGGTTTTTTTTGTGAAGCAACGGGGGGGAATCGAAAAAAAAGGGGGTTGCGTGGGTGTTTTGTTGTCGGGGTGTAATGTGATATTTTTAAAAGAAAGGAAAGTAGAATAGCGCGTTGGGAGGTATCTGTCGGACAGTCAGCCAGTCAGGGGCGCGGGCATGGAAACAGTCATGGCTATCTCGCGCCGTGAGGGGTATTTCGATTTGTTATAAGATAGCGATACTATTTGTATGTATTGTACACATGTACCACCGCGACGAGATATGATTCTCTGTCGGAGCAGGCCGCAGTTGTGGCTTTGGGTTCGCCCTCGGGAAGGGGATACCCCAAGCTAAGGAGATGCGATGCAATCGCTGGAAGAAAAGGGGGAGGGATGAGGGGGGATATACAAAAGGACTTCCTATCTAATAGTTAGGTGTTGAGGTAGCAATAGTAAACACTTCGTATGAACTAAAGGATTTAGTTTGGTTATATTTAAGTATATTTGATATGATATAGTACTATCGGACCGAGCCTTATAGTCCCAAAAGACCCTCTCTCCTTTTCAAGTAGCCAGATGCGTTCTTCACGCGGCATGCGACTTTCCAGCTTAGTCGCCCGTCAAAAACGCGATAAGGGGATTCATAACCTCTCATCAAGTAGGGCGTATTGTACCTCGGTAGGGTCAAGTTCACGGAAGTCCTGATGTGCCTTGGGATAGGACGGAACGCTCAATCCGTCACCTGGGAGGGAGTAAGGAGGAGCTTCAAGTGGTTGGAATGACACCAACTATTTTCATTGATGATCACTCGCGACTCCCGGCTAAGGCAATCTGATGCGACGCCTTCTAATAATGGGAGTACTTAGCCCCTTGAATATAGTATGCTAATAGGTTGCAGCCGCCCAAGTTAGTCAATATACGCGCCAGCCCAAAAATGGAGAGATGGAGAGTATATCCCCAACTACGTTTTCTTTGCCCTGCCCCGGCCCCGGATGGCCCCCTTGCCCTTGGCCTTCGCCGGCTTGTCACCGTCGTCAACATCGTCGTCCTCCTCATCAGCCTTGGCCGTTTTCTTGGCGGCCGTCTTCTTCTTAGCCTTGGGCTGCTTGATGTACTTGTCTCCCTTGAGGTCGAGCTCCTCGTCCACATCGGCGTCAGCAGGCTCGACAACATCGTTCTCGTCTTCCTCCTCAAGCGCATCCTCAATGTCTGGCACATCCTTGCTGAGCTTCGGCGGCGCTATCACGCTGCTCGCCTTCATGAACGGCACCGGATGAGATGCGGCATTGTACCTAGGAAGACGTATTAGCTTTGCTATGCTCATCGGCGCCCTCACATCGCTGCATAACTTACATTCGAGTAAAAGTCGCCTTGGTCTGTGTTTCGAGGTTGACCGTCTCCTCCGACTGGGGCCCCACTCCGAGTTCCTTGATCGAATCAAAGTCCTCGCGAGTGAGGTAATAGCTGTCCATGAGATCGATGACATCCGGCACCGCCTCCTTGCCCTCAATCTCCAGCCGCTTGATCAGCTGGTGCCAGAGGAGAGGCAGATACTGCTGTCTGACTTCGTTGTGGTCGCCAGACGATTTGAGACGCATGTGCGAGTGGATCTCGCGCACAAAGCGGTTCAGCTTGCCGTACTTGCTATTGTTGCCGAGCCAAGTTGTAAACGTCGGCTGTTCTGTAAACGCACCGGCGATGAAGCTCGACGGCCTCACGGTGCTGAAGACGGCGTGCGTGGGCATCAAGCTCCAGTGCTGCTGCGGCCCATGTATCATGCGGTCGACCAGGTCTCCGTCGCTGATACTTTCAGCCGCCTGGTCAACCAGCTCCAGATACTTGAGATTCAGCTCCCTGGGGTGGTAGCCCTTCCCGTGCAGAACCGCCGGCTTTGACCGCAGATAGTTCTCCTGGATCATCAAAAAGCTGAACTCGTGGTCGTGGAAGTAGAGCTCAATCTTGTCGTTCAGCGTCGACTTGCTCGCCGGGCTGAAGAGGCCGCCCCCGATCATCTTCTGGCAGATATCCCAGGGCTTCAGCACGACGTTCTTCTCCCAGGCCTTGGTCATTGCCTTGCTCTGGTCGTAGTCCATCGTCGACTGGTCTAGCTTGGCGGTCGACAGCATGTTGATGATTTGCCGGATGTCCTTTCCACTGCCCTCAATAAGTGCGTTGACCACCGGCGGTGGCATTTTCATGCCTTCTCTGTGGCAGATGGTCATGATTCTCGACCGGATCTGGTCTACAGTGGGCCGCTGGAACTTGATGTCAAAAGCGACGTGGTCGAAAGGCTTCATCTTGGGCAGTCTGCGCTCGTTGCAGATCAAGATGAGAGGAACGTCGGTCTTCTTGCAGAACTTGGCAAGCGCGCCAACACCGCCCCGGTCACCTGCTGACATGCCGTCGACCTCGTCCATGATAAGGACGATCTTCTTCTTGGAGGCGTCGACCTTCTTGCCATCGCCTGCAAAATAGCCGAGCAGCGACGTATTGTTCATCACATCGCTGACCCCGTCCTCCACAAGCTTCTTGCTCCGCGTGTCACTCGCGTTGCTCTCGATGACATCGTACCCTTCCAGCTTGGCAGCCAGGTGCGCTGCTGTGGTCTTCCCAATGCCCGGCGGTCCCGAGATGATGACCGCGCGATATCCGCCCATTCCATCCGCACCCCTCTTCTGGAAGTCATACTTGCGAGATTTGGGCCAGTTGCGGAGCCACGACTGGATACGTTCCACCTGTGCCTTGTTCCCGCAGATCTGGCTGAGTTGGGTGGGAGCATATTTGCTTGTCCACAGCTGGGAGAGGACCTGAGACGGTAACGGAGCAGGAGCAGGCCCACCACGGGCAGCGGCGGCTCTCTTGGCAGCCTTCTCCGCTTCCGCCTTCCGGGCTTGCTCCTCCTTCTCCATGCGAGCGGCTTCCTCGCGGGCTTTCCTCTCTTCCTCCTGCTGCTTTTGCTTGGCCTTCTCCGCACCAAGACCGCTGCCGCCATGAGCTGGCATGGTCTTGATGAGGTAGAAAAGGCCCTCCTCATCGATAGTCTTGATCCCATGTTCCTTGATCTTCCTGAGCTTGCTGGGGCCGGCATCGTCACCAAGAACAACAAAGTCCGTCTTGCCGCTTGGGGCGCCGGTAACCTTGCCACCGTACCGTTTGACAAGGGCTTGCGCCTCCTCTCGGCCGATTGTCTTCAGGAGGCCCGTGAAGACGAATGTCTTCCCCGTTAGACAGTTCTCCGCGCCTTCTGGGATTTCCGCAGCGCCAGCCATGGGAGGCGGCCCAGTGTTGCCGCCCGCAGCGGCAGCCTTTCGCCAGTCAAACTTGGCGTCGGGGTCTTTTGGCGGAGCTTCAGGCGCCTCGACCGTAGGGACGCTGTCAAGGATGGCCTTGATATCGTCGGGCTCGGCCGGGGCCTCCTTCTTGGTCCTGGGGGGCGGGGTTTGGCCGCCTTCTTCGCAGGCTTGACATCCTCTTCGCCCTCCTCCTCGCTATCTGACGCGGGTGATTTGCGCTTTTTGCTCGGTGCAGGTTTCTTGCCGACTCCCCTCGCGGGCTTGGTATCCTCGTCAGATTCGGCCTGGACGGGCTTGCTGGCCCGGGAAGCCACTCGCTTAGGCTTAGGGAGCAGCTCTTCATCACTATCTTCTTCGACATACTCGTCGTTCTTCCTCTTGTTGCGTCCCTTGATGTCGGCAGTAAAGACGTCGTCCCCGGCATCCTCATCATCATCTAGGAATGCATCGTCATCATCCCGGTCGTGCTGCTTGTATGCGGTGACGGGCTTCTTTTTGGGGCCATTTTGCGTCGTCTTGGCCGGTTCTGGGGCCGGCTTCGGTGCAGCAGGCTTGGTCCTTGGGCTCACACGGAGCTCGGGTCCGGGGGTTGCACGTGTCTTGGATACGGCCTTGGGCGTAGCTGGAGTAGTCTCAGACTTCGGTTTGGACGATGCAAAATACTTCGCAGCAGTCGTCTCTTCCCCTTTTACCTCGGCCGGCGCACTGAACATGGTCAGTGACACAGGCTGTGTACTAGTAGAGCGCTGGACTTACGGCGCCTTCTTCCGCGGGGTGGTTCTGGTTGGCTTCTTGGTCCTAGCAGACTGTTAGAGGTTCGGTATAATCAGGACAGAGCCATTGTGCGGGCCTACTCGACAACTTCATCCTCGTCACTGTCCTCAATGACCTTGCGCCCTTCTTGAGCCGTGTTAGGAGATAGGTCAAGAGCCGTATGATGCAAGATCTGGGGGCACGCACTACCACGGGGCTTTTTCGCTGCCTCAGCTTCTTTCTTGGGTGCAGGCTTTGGAGGCGGCGCGCTGCCCTTGGCACTGAAGAAATTCCGAATGTCAGGCATGGCGGCGGCGAGAACGACGAATTGTTGATCAAGCGTTTAGTAGGTTGTAGTTCTAGCTTTAGGGGGAGATTGTGACCCCAAAGTAACCTTTCTTTGAAGTCTGCAACCTCCCTCGTTCCGGACTGGCGTTGAGGTCCAGGCAGGCTACGGGTGCCTGGATTGCTGGTCGTGAGACTTCGGATCGCTGACGCGCGATGTCATTGGAAAGGCGACGCGGGTTTCGTCTTAATCAATTCTTGGCACCCAGCGGAGACGCGCCAAAACGTGACATGCTGCATTAACTAGCACACATTTGAGCCTAGCGCATACCCGAAATTTACCCGGCGTTCGCAAGTCGGGTTTGTCCGGGGTCTTTTTCGGCGCTGGAACCACAACTCGTCGAGACCCATCAAGACCGCCCAGCCAGCCAATTCGACCGCCATGAGGCCAACCGCTTCATCGGCGCTCCTCGGTGCCTTCCAGGCACTCAGGATATCGCCCGCAACACCCGTCCGAGCTTCCCTCCCTTCGACTGCCGCTTCCCGTTGTTCGCCGCCGACCACATCCGCCAGTGCATCCCAACATGTCAGGTTATTCTCGGTGACGGCGGTCCGGGCGGGAACATGGCTGGAGCCGGACCTCCCGCGCAAGAAGAAGATGATGAAGGGGCGGCCCAGAGTGCCTACGGGGGGTTCAACCAAGGGTACGACGGTCGTCTGGGGCGATTATGGTCTGCGCATGTGCGACCACCACCGCCGAGTCAGCGCTGCCCAGCTCAAGCTCGCCGAGGACACCATTAAGCAGCGCCTCCGTGGCGAGAAGTACCGGCTGTATAAGAGGGTTGCTTGCAACGTTGGTGTGTTCGTCAGCGGCAACGAGGTGAGATTACAGGATACAAGCTGCGGACGTGATATGGCAGCTGGGCTAACTGGTTTGGCGCAAAGATGAGAATGGGTAAAGGCAAGGGCTCTTTCGATCATTGGGCAGCCAGGATTGCTGTCAACCAGATCGTTTTCGAGATTAGGGGGTTGCTGCACGAGCAAGTCATCCGGGATGCCTTCCGGCTTGCGGGCAACAAGCTGCCAGGTACTGCCTCTCTTGCTGCAGTAGTTGGCCAAGATGCTGACTGGTACATAGGACAATGGGAATTCGTGAGAAAGGGCGATCCGCCTGTTGTGGGAATCACGAAGCTGGACGGAATCACATTGGAGGACCTAAAGAAGCCGTGGAAGAAGCTCCCAGCACCAGAAGCCCCTGCCTCGACGCCGTCTAGCTCAGCGCCTCCTTCATAGGGAGCAGTGCTGATGTTGACACCTTCATTGTCTAATATGTAGACTAACATACTATCGATCGGCTGGAAGGTGAGCTCTCCCGTGTCTTGTTATGGCGCTGTCTATAAAGCTATGGCGAGAGAGTCGGGTGAGCTTGGTCTCAACCAAGCCATCGTCCGGCAGTTCAGATGTCGAATCGGGCAGCATACGATGGGTGGCCTGTCTGGTCTGAGGACGTATTGATGCATTCTCCGCATTCTATTGTGAACCACGAGGAATAAGAGAAGAAAATGGAACGAGAACAAGAAGGAAAACAAAATGCCATAAACAACAGAAATAAGCCTTGATATGAGAGCACATGAGACCCCTGTCGGCGATGTGGCCCGTGCACGCCCGCGCTTAATTGATTTTGGGCGAGGTCCATGCAATCGCGTCACTCAGACGCGTCTTCTCGGTTCCTGTCTTCAAGTCATAAACTAAACATACTCGCAGCAAACGCACCACCACAATGGCATTAATTGTGGACAAGCACCGTCCCAGATCTCTGGATGCACTCACATATCACGAGGAGCTCTCCGAGCGACTGCGCTCATTAGTATGGCTGACTCGTGAACCTTCAAGGCTGCTGCTAACGCTGATGCAGGCGCAAAGCGGCGACTTCCCCCACCTCCTCGTGTATGGCCCATCGGGTGCCGGCAAAAAGACGCGGATTGTTGCGACCTTAAAAGAACTATATGGACCAGGCGTCGAGAAGATCAAGATCGATGCTCGCGTCTTCCAGACAAGCAGCAATCGCAAGCTCGAGTTCAACATCGTCGCCTCCGTCTACCACCTCGAAATCACCCCTTCAGATGTGGGCAACTACGACAGAGTGGTGATCCAAGATCTCCTCAAAGAGGTGGCACAAACACAGCAGGTCGACCAGGCGGCGAAGCAGAAATTCAAGGTCGTGGTCATCAACGAGGCGGACCACCTCTCGCGGGATGCCCAGGCTGCCCTGCGTCGGACGATGGAGAAGTATTCGCCCAACCTCCGCTTGATTCTCCTCGCCAATTCCACAGCGAATATCATCGCGCCTATCCGGTCACGCACGCTACTCGTGCGGGTTGCGGCGCCGACACACGAACAAATATGCGACGTGCTCGCCTCGTCGGCAAAGAAGGAGGGCTGGCCTGTGGTGCAGGGCCTACACCGGAGGATTGCCGTGGAGAGCGGGCGGAATCTGCGCAAGGCGTTGTTGATGTTTGAGGCGGTACACGCACAGAAGTGAGCGCAGCTGCCGTACACAGTAATCGCTCAGCCGTGGTGCTAACTTGTGTGCCAGTGAGAAAGTGACAGATAGCACACCCATACCGCCGCCAGACTGGGAGGCGCTCATTGGCCAGATCGCCAAGGAGATCATGGAGGAGCACACGCCAGCCCGGATTCTGCAGGTCCGGTCCAAACTCTACGATCTCTTAACCCACTGCATACCAGCAACGACAATCTTGCGGACGCTCACTTTCAAGCTGATCCCTCTGATCGATGATGCTCTCAAGGCAGATGTCGTCAAGTGGGCTGCATTCTTCGAACACCGAATCAAGACTGGGACGAAGGTCATATTCCACCTGGAGGCATTCGTGGCTAAGTTTATGAGGATATTTGAGATGTATCTTCTGAGCATGGACATGTGAGGTTGACCATGCGTTACCGGGACAGGCTGGGCGTTCCGGATGGGTCTTTGGAGGCGACAGAAGTCAGCCACAATGAACAAACTAGGTGCTACCACTTGCCCAGCTGCACAAGGCAGATTTTCGGGATCTCAGCTGGCGTTAGAGCCCCAAACCAATACCCCATCCAGTTGGGGCATCATTGCAGGCTACTACCACGGCAGTAATAATTCACAACTTCACGCTGTCTGTGTTGAAGGATGCCGCTCGCCCCGTCTACTCCTATTGAGGGGGGCCTCGAAAGTTCTGCTTTCCGCCTCAGTTACCTTCTCATAATCTTATTTCATATCTCCCTCGTGTTCTATCAAACTTGAAGTGATTTAGCTGTGGGTTTCTGCTCTCCCCTTCTAGACCGTACCCTAACCCTAATCAGCCTCGATCAGCTGTAGCCACCAGCATGCATTCAAACTGTAGCAACGATTGGCCTGCCGGCGCCTTGTGGGTCACTGCTTGGCTGCTTGCAGCTTGCAGACTGGCTTGCATCACTGCGACTGCCGTGCCGTGGACAAGGATCAGCAATTCCTCGAGCCGAAACGCGTTCGTGTCCTTTTTGAGGAAGCAACACCAGCTTTGTTGGAAGCTGTTCCGCGGCGCAGTTCTTGCTTGGTACACCACACCCAACATCCAGGTCCCCGGCGACGACCACCCGCCCAGTCAACGGTAGCAATTGCCAGCTCTGGCTGCTTTGAGACCGGACAGTAGGTGATGCTGCACTAGCAGCTTCGACCCTGCGATATAGGAAAAAGGCCATATTTCCTCGGTTGAACGGGCGGGGATACAACTCTCAAAATGCCCCTCAACCTCTTTCGAGTAGCCGGTATGGGTGCCCCTGGAGGACAACAGAGATGCGGGGTTTCGCGAAGGAGGGATCGGACTGACATGCGTCAACTGCCATAGGGGACTTTTCCCATCTGGCGTCAATCTTCATTCTGCTGCACAAAATTGTACAGCTCAAGGTGCGCTCGACCATTGCCGTCCCGAGGCCGGTCCATGGCAGATAAACTGATAGTCGCGCAGAGCTGCTCAGGCATCTCGTTCAAATCGCAGGTCCTGTACCTCATGGTCTATGTCACACGATATCTCGGTATGCGCCCTTGCCCTCCTCGCCAACCCGTGCCACTAGCTAGCAACGGCGAAACTAACAGTCTTTCCCTCAAGACCTGCCCTGGACCCATTCCCCTTACAACTTCATCTTCAAGGTCCTCTTCATCTCGTCGCAATGCTACATCATTTACCTGATGGCGCGCGAGTACCGCCCGACCAACGACCCGAACCTCGACACGTTCCGGGTGGAGTACCTGCTGGCGTTCGCGGGCGTGCTCGCCCTCTTGTTCCCCGTCAAGTATACGGTGCTCGAGGTCTTCTGGGCCTTCTCGATCTGGCTCGAGAGCGTCGCCATCCTCCCCCAGCTGTTCATGCTGCAGCGCACGGGCGAGGCCGAGGTCATCACGGCCCACTACCTGTTCGCGCTGGGCACGTACCGCGCGCTCTACATCCCCAACTGGATCTACCGCTATGTGACCGAGGGGCCGAGCAAGCTGGACACCATTGCTGTGGTGGCCGGCGTGCTGCAGACGGTGCTGTATAGCGACTTCTTTTGGATCTATTACACGAAAGTGGTCATCAGGGGCGAGAAATTCAAGTTGCCTGTCTAAATTTAGAGGGCAGTGGTTTTGGGAAGCTGCGGGAATCGCTATTGTTGTAGTTCAAGGGAGAGGGAGGAGGCCGGGAATGCTCAGGATGAGGCGGGCGGCTATGAAATCAATTCCCCTGCGCTTGTCTGTTCAGGGGTCCGTTGCTGGGTGTGGGGTGAGGAAATGTGTGATGAACAACATGGGTGGATGGGATGTTTGGGTCGGCGGCACCAGGCTGGTCTGGACTGAGGCGGGTTGAAAGGGCAACAACACGGTTCGCAGTCAGAACTGGGCTGTGAGAGGGGGAAAATGATAGGAGGTGCATGTGTCTGGCGTTTCGGAGATACTGGTATTCTTCAGTCGAACTTGGAGGGGTCGGGTAGGCGTGTTGGAACATCTCCAATGTATATAGACATACCAACTTCTGTGAAAAAAATGGATGGACGGCTTTTTTGGTACCTGGCATATGGCTTCGGATGCACTGGCTGCCGGCAAAAGTGAGTTGAGTGGTCTTCCATTTGTTACACCTCGGACCCTTGCCCGAGGTTCTGCTGTGTAGTATTTGAAGCAGAAAGGAGTGTGGATCTGACACGAAAGACAGCTGCGAAGAGGGACAGAACCAGAAATCTTTTCAACTGGGTAGCCGTCTGAACAAAGCTGAGAGGATCTGGAAAGCATAAACGCCGCTAGTCTGAAGTTGAGCGACGATAATGCACCCCCCGCGTCCATTCGGTCTCAGAACCCCGGCCGACCGAATCAAGGTGTGACGGGGCGGTCCGTGCGCTCCGGGGCAAGCGGGCTCCGGTGCGATCTGCAACCAGGCTCCGGGGACCGGGGTGCTCTTTCCTTCGCTCAAACTGGTCTCTCGCTTTCCCAAGCATCTCCGCCGTCACCTGTCACGGTTCACGAGACTCACGACCCTGGAGGGCACTGAATTTTGCAGGACGGGGCTGTTGCTTCGGTTCGCGCGTCACAGGATGTGCCCTAACTAGGCTTTTGTGGCATGGCCTAAGGGGAGGCCACGTCCTGATCTTCCCGTCCCCTTACGCCAATATTTGACATCTATCGCTGCTCGGTTGCAAGCTATTTCCGGGATGGATGAAGGTCAGCCATGTAGGCCGGATCAACTCTAGACGACCGGGAAAGACAGGTCGGGAAAAGTACGATGCAAACACTTGCGCATTTTATCCTCCCGCTGCCCGCCTCGGTTTGTTTCTGACGTCCCCTCTTGCTTCACTTTCCTCCCGTTTTGGCTAATTCGCCATCCACACCCTCCCCCCTTCTGGCTGAAAGGATGATCGCCAGACCTGCCGCTGCTCTTGCTGCTCTGCTTCGATTTTGCCGCTGGCGGTGATACCTGTTGCTTTGATTCGCCTGCTTTTTTGTACTTGCCATATGATGGGCAAGAAGCCGTGCATATTTGCGCGCCTTTCTCTTCTGTTTTTGATATGCTCAAGCTGTGCTTGGGTGGGCAATGGAGCGGCTGCACACAAGCTATGGACGGGCCCGGTTGAGCGGAGGGGACAGGTCGGAGGAGCGGCAGGGGCCGAACCGGCATGGAGAAGGATAGCCGGTGAAGCGGATGACCTTTATCCCCCGTCGCCGTCCGCCGAGCCGGCCCACGCCGCCCGGGACGGGTGCCGGGCCATGATCACGCCCGCCCCTTCGCTTCTCGGTCGGCAGGACCAGGGACAGATCCAAGCGCTCAGCAACCAGCTACAACAACTCAGCGAACAATCCCGGTCCGTCAGCCAGTCGAGCCAACAGCTGAGCCAGTCACTCCAGCAAGCGACACAGCAGCTCAGTCAGACCCAGCAGTCCCTGGCAAGTGCCCGACTGCAGCAGAGCGCGGCCGAGTCGGCATCGCGGTCCATGTCACAAGCATCGGCAGATGCGTCACGGCGCGCGGAGGAGGCCAGCGCGAGCGCCGATCGTGCCATCTCCCAAGTGATGCAATCGGCCTCGCAGAGCGCTAGCCGTGCGCTATCCAGCAACATGGCAAGCATCACCAGCTCGATGGGCGCCAGCTTCTCGAGTGCGCTCAGGCTGGCCAGCCAGAGCGTATCAGATGCGATGAGGTCGGCTGCAAGCGTGGCACAGAAGGCGCAGGCGGACGCGACGGCGCTTAGGGTAGGTCTGATCCGGAATCTAGTTGTCAGTTGATCATATAAGATTTGCTCACCCAGCCCCAGAACGAAGCCAACAGCCAAATCCAGCAGGCCCAGGGGGCGGCGCTCACGGTAACGCAGACCGCTCTTGCGGTGGTTGGAGGCATCATCGGATCCTCACTGCTGACCGGCGTCGGATTCGTCCTCGTCCTCCGTCACCGCCGCAGGAAGCGCCGGCAGCAGCGCAATGATGGTCCTAACGCAAACACCGGATACCCACAGCTTTCCAGCACCTCCAACAAGGCCTATTCGGTCGCATCCCTCAAGAAAGGCTACGCCGTCACGAGCGACGACGACGGAAGCAGTAGCACCTATAGCACCGACGAGGACAACAACGGGTTCAAGTTTCCGGTGGGCACTAGCAACAACGACATCCAGCGACCATTACCGGCAAGAGTCAACACAATAACAATACCACCACGGAAGAAGCCCGGTTCCTGCGTAGGCGTGGGCTACGCAGTCAGCTATTACAGCCCGCGCACCAACCAAAGACATCCGTCGTTCCATCTGGGCAACCCGCCCCCTCCCCGTGCCGCAGACACAGGCACAGACACGGGGGCAGGCGCAGGTGGAGGGAAATTCGCTCTGTTTCCCTCGCGAACAGTCGCCAGTACTATGGATGCTGGGAATAATCTCGGAAATGCCACCAGCACCAGCACCAGCACCGGCACCAGCGCTGGTGAAGATAGTTCCTCCCCTCCCGGACCAGAGAAAGAGTCGTCGTCAGCTAGCGGGACCCGGGTGGGGCAATTGGGGGAGGGCAGGGAACCCAGGGTGGTGTCAAATGGGGCAGCGACGCCGACGCCGACGCCGACGCTGGAGAGGTGGATGAGGGATGGGACGAGCGTCAGCCCGTTTTCGACGCTGAAGCGCGCCCCTCCTGGGCCGCCAACAGGGTCTGGGCTGTCCGGGTTGCTGGGTGGTGGAAGGAGGTGGTGAATGGGATGGGCATGGGATGCGTGGCCGCAGGAACGGGATGTGGGCGGGATGCGGAGATCACCCAACTGCTAGGTAGTGTGTCGCGGTCTTTCCTCGATCGGATCTCAAACATCTACTGGAGGAGAAATACGGATAGTTTGAACGATTGTGGTAGGAGGATCGGGTCGCATGCTACGTGCGTAATAATCTTCTATACCGCGTTTTGTTTTGACTTGTAACTTCGTGGCGGTACTATACTACTACATAACTCTATACTGTTCCCTACGGCCCGTTTGCTATGAACGTGACATTGATCCTAGTGGAACTTATAAGAGCAAGCATTCTTGGCGAGGACTGGCCCGGCTTGGCGTAGTCTCTTGGCATCTTAGATTCATCTTTACTAGTACTAGTAACATACAGTCTTGGAGATCTAACTAGTGTATAACACCACACACATCTCCCACTTAACCGTGTTGGCGACCAGTCGAGGCCGTTTTCAAACGTACCTCGACAGCACGTATCAATTTTCCTTTAAAAACCTCAACCACGTAAGCTCTGCAACATGTCGGGCCGGTGGGCGGTAGCTCAGGGGTAAACCCTCCCTCGACCCTTCACTCGGATCATCGTTTTTCAAATGCCCCCCAGTGTCATGAAAAGCACCCGGCAAATTTTTGATTTTTTCTCTTTTTCAAAGCTAGAGATTGCTGAAGGCTTACGCAATCCGCAAGCGGCGCTATGGAGAAATGAGGCTCTAGCTCCGAGACCGGGTAGTGGGGACGGCGGATTGGTGACGTCTGGACGGATACCCGCCAGGAGACCAGGCCGTGAGCAGTCCGGGAGCCGCACTGGGAGGGATCAGGGAAGGGAGTATTAATGGATGTGGGAGCGGCTTCGGTAATGAGTCGCGTGCTCAGGGAATTTCCGCCACCACCATCGAAGGCTATCACTCATGCGGCCATCCCTGATGCATGATAATCTGCTCTGTTATCTGGCGCATAACTTCGAGTTGGATTGAAATGGTCCAATGAGAAACCGAAGAAATATCATACCTGATTGCCTGGATCATGATGTGGGAATCAGATGGATGCTTTGTGCCTCCCAGGGAAAAAGATGGCGAGACCATGGAGTAGCATATCGCTGCTAGAAAGGCTGATGGGTTCCAGGACCATCAGGTTTATAAGTCCGCCTTGTAGACCCATTTCCATCTCGGGATAATTCCAGACGAAGATGGAAGCTGGTCTCATGTGCTTTTCCCATTCGCTCTTACCAGACTCGGACAGTCCACTTTCCACCCCTGGCAGGCACGACGACTTGGACCACGGCGGCACCAGTTAGACGCTTATTAGTCCAGGCCTGATAGTGGCGCATCGATCCGCCCTTGGTCGGTAGCTGGAGGTTACGCGGCTGCTGACCCGCATGCGGAGGCAGTTTGAACTTTGAAATCTGAAAGGCCATGTCAAACCCATACGCTCACACTCATGAGTGCTGGCTAGCGTTGGCCTCAGATGAGAGTGGCAGACCCCTGATTCCGTGTCTTCTACCTATAATGCCTCATATCAGCAGCCCATCGCCGCCTGGCTTGGATAGGCGGGCATGATGTGTCGCCGCACTTTTTTTCCTCAACCTAGTATTAGTTACAGGACGAATAATCCGTTCGAAGAGCCGCATATGTTGAGCCTCGCCCCTTGTTTACTTATCTTATACCAACACAGTCGAGCCATCTCATCCCAGCTGGCCTACCCAACGCCATCGGACAGCACCGGCCATGCGACCAACGCCGGCTCTCTTCTTCCAGCCGAAGTTCCTCCTCGTGCTCACGACACTCCTGGTCCTCTCGGCCATCATCAGCACGGCGGCGGTAGCCCGTAGCGGTCAGCCCCTCTCGTCGTTCTTGTCGACCCAACGGCCACAACAACAAAATCAAGAACAACAACAACAACAACCACCCCACGGCTCTAACCCGGACCCAGCCTCCGTGCCAACAACAACTTCTCTTCTTCTTAACCACGTCCCACCACCAACAACCCCCAAACTCTCCACCCCGAAGAAGACCACCCCCGCCGAGGCAGCAGCCGCGGCAGCAGCACCCGCAGTGGTGGAGGAAGAGAAAGAATACAAATACTTCCACGAAGCCGGCGCCAGCTACGAGCTGACGCACTACGACGGGCGCTTCTTCCACGGCGCCCTGCCCTACGCCGAGCACCGGGCCGCGCTGCGGCAGCTGATCCGGTCGTACCTGTCCGTGTTCGCGTCGCGGGGGCTCGAGACGTGGCTCGCGCACGGCACGCTGCTGGGCTGGTGGTGGAACGGCCGCGTCATGCCGTGGGACTGGGACGTGGACGCCCAGGTGAGCGGCGAGACGATGCGGCTGCTGGCGGAGGGGGGACTCGGGGGCCGGTATAACCAGACGGTGTACGAATGGGTTGTTGTTGAGGAGGGGGGGGAGGGGGAAAGGGAAAGGGGAAAGGGGAAGAGGAGGAGCAGGTCGTATTTGCTGGATGTCAACCCCTTCAGCACCAGAGTCGACAGGGGCAACGGGATGAATGTGATTGATGCGCGCTGGATCGACACCGAGACGGGCATGTTTGTGGATATCACCGCGCTGATGGAGCGGGATCCCGCGGGGGAGCCCGGGGTGGTGAGCTGTAAGAATCACCACGTGTATAAGAGGGAGGAGCTGTATCCGTTGAGGGAGACCGAGTTTGAGGGGGTCACGGCGCTGGTGCCGTGGGATTTTGAGGGGATTCTGGTCGAGGAGTATGGGGCGAAGAGCCTGGTTGTGACGGAGTGGGAAGGGTGAGTTTTTGTTTTTCTGTTTTCCTTTTCTGTTGTTTTCTTGTGTTATGTGAAAAAAGGGGGGAAGAAAACTGACTGATTGTTGTGACACACAGACATCGATGGGATTCGGAGCAACAGGAGTGGGTCAAGATCAACAGGACGAGAAACTGAGCGGGTGCTGAAGCTATAATAAGCGTTGGGTTTTGTTTTAAATTTTTTTTTCTTTTTTTTTTCTTTTTTTCTTTTTCTTTTCTTTTTTTTTTTTTGGATCGACTGACGGCCTTGGAAATTGGGGCTGCTTGGATGCCTGACGCAACCGATCCGGTACCATCATTTTGGTCGCAACCCAGATTGACTCCGAGCACACGGCGTTCGGCGAACCGGCGTTGGGGGTTTCTCTTAACATTGCCAGTGTACATATGTACTTAACCAGAGCAGCGTTCACAGTAGAGTCAACCAGCGATCTTTCGAGCGCACATTACCATCACGGTCTGCCCAAGCCATGGCATATACCACTGCGTATACCATCGCAACACAACTCCTCTATTCAAGCCGCGGCATAGCTACCCATCAAAGTCCGCCAGTGAGCCTACCCTCAAACTCCCTACAACACCAACAACAACAACCCTTACCTAGGGTACTTAAATATCCAACACGCTCCCTACCTTTACTAGGCCCCCTCACACTCACACAGGCAAGCCCTCCTCCATCGCCTCATCCCGCTCCAGCCGCTCCAGCCCATTACACGCGGCCCCGTACACGCGCAACGGCACCGCCACCTCGAAGCTCTCACACATCAGGTTCTCCACGCCCACCAGGACCAGCCCGCCGCGCTCATCCCTCGAAATCTCCTCCAGCAGCGGATGCTCACCACCACCACCACTAGGGGACGATAACATCTTAGACATCCTCCTCCCCTGAGCGGGCCCCCCATCCCTCTCCTCATCCTCAAGCATCCCCTGCCCTTCCCCTCCCTCCCCTCCCTCCCCACCTTCATGATATTGTCCCTGCCCCTGCCCAAGCGCCTGAGTCTGAGTCTGTGTCTGCATCTGTTGCACAGGCACAACAAACTCCAGCCTGACCTTCCACTCCAGCGCAACCCCGCTGGTCACAAACTCGGGCGTAGCCCCCGCGGGGATGGTGGGACTGAAGACCCACCTCCTGCCGAATAACACCACCTCGCTGCCCGTCGCCCACACCTTCCTCGTAACGCGGTGCACGCTCGCCTCGGACCTCAGCGCCAAGCTGGCATCGACCCGCTCGCTCGTCTCGAGCGCGGCGTGGATCGCGTAGCAGGGGACTTGCGCCCCCGCGAAATCGACGACACACGTCACCGCCTCTCCTAGACGGTAGGCGGGCCGCGTGAGCATGACGACCCCGACGCGCCGGCCGTTGCGGGCGATCTCGAAGCGGTTGGGGGACTGAGAGTTGTTGGGGGAGGTGAGGTTTGCGCGGAGGATGGCCAGGTCGATCGCTTCCTTCGCGGTGGGCGGGGATAAGTGGGATGATGACCCTGGGTGGTCGGTTAGGGAGAGGACGGAGGGGCGGCGCGAGGAGGACGGCGAGTGAGGTGTCAGCGGCGTGGTCGCGCTTGGACTGAGGAGGGATCTGCTGGTGTTGTTGTGGTGGTGCGGTTGAGACAGAAGGTCGTCGACGTAGGAGAGAAAGGAGGCCATGGTGGATGACGAGGATGATGACGCGGATGTTGAAGAGGGTGGGGGTTTGTTGTTGTTGATGTTGTTACTATTGGTCTTCTGCTGGGTCTTTGTGTCGACGCTCTGCACGCGCGCCTGGTCGCGCAGCAGGATGTACGGAGACATCAGGTCGTGGCCTAGAATCTCGCCGTGGCTATTGACGCTCCCCAGCACCCGGAACGGGATGTCCACGGACTTCACCTGCTTCTCTTTGGTGCCGCCCGGCCGCTGTGTGCCGATGACCAGACTGTAGGATATCTTCATGGCCTTGCCGCGGTGTGTCGGTGGTAGGCCCTTGGGCAGCTTGAACGAGTACTCAAATGCCCTGCTCTCGCCGGGGCCCAGCTGCAGATCGACAAACAGGATCGACTGCGGCGTGGATAGCAGCGGAATCGACCTCGAGTTTGCAATCCCGCGCATCTCCTTGATGCTGCTGAGCTCGCCCCCGCCCAGGAGCTCGCCAATGGAGCTGGTGATGTTGCCCCATCCAAAGCTCCGCAGCAGGCCGCTGTCGCGTTTTGGCGTCTCCAAGCCGATGACGCCGCCTCCCTGGCCGCCGACTACGGCTTTGCGCTTGACCGCCTCGAACGGCCCAATGTTGATGAGCGATCCGTCCAACGTGAAGGACCCCTGGATCTGTGCATAGCCCATCATCAGCGACTCGGGCGGCCGCGCTGAGCCCGACGAGAAGTTCGACGCCCTCCTGCTGTGGGGCGAGCGCACTTGGGTCCGCAGCGGCTGCTGCGTCACATACTCCGAGGCAAGCGTCTCGGACGAGTTGTTGCTGAGCGAGTAGAACTCGCCACTACTCCTCGGCGTCCCTGCTATGCTCATGGTCGAGAGCACTCTTGCCGAGGGCGCCACCCCTTGCTCATTGATGATCGGCACGGGATCCTTCGGCCGTATAGGTAGCTCCGCCGTTGTCGGGCTCGTTGGGTCCTCGTCCGCCAATCCTCCGACCATAGCGGGTGTCGATGGCGAAGGTGATGACATGGGGAACCTGAACTCAGCCAGCGGGCTTGGCGTCGCGGGAGACCGCCGTGGGAACTCGGCCCTCGGTGTACCGGGCGCCGTGACGGTGCCCGGCATGCGGCCATTGATGCTCCTATCAGGCGGGTATGACGCATGGAAGAGGGGCGACGACTGAGAACTCGGGATCCTCGGGTGTGTAGCAGATCGTGGCCCGTTGAACAGTCCACCGCCACGAGGCAGGATCTGCAGACTCGATGCCCGTGCATGTCCCCTCGGCCGGTGCGGTCTGGGAGACGAGGCGCTGCTCTGGACGTCGTCGACGGTGCTCAAGGAGCCGACCGAGACAATGGATACCGATCTCTTGTGCCCATGTCCTTTCCTGCTCCCATTTCCATTACCGTTTCCACTCTCACTTCCAGTGCCACTGCCGCTGCCATTACCATTGCTCTGTGACCGACCCCCAGCAGCAGGCGGCTGGGACCAAGAGGACACCGAACCGGTTCGGGCGCGGGACGCGGCGGACGGGACGGAGAGGGAGAGGCTCGACCGGTGACCGCGGACATTCGGGGGCGGCGCGAGGCCGGCGTTGGATTTCGGGCGCCCCGAGACGCCGACCCCCGGGTGCAAGCTCGAGGGCAACGATTGCCGCGGACCGCGCTCATGCCTCGACGACGACGGCGGCGGCGGGGGGAACAGCGAAGGCGGCTTCTGGGCGGTTGGCGTGGCCGGCGCCGGGCCGCGGGTTACGTTCTTGAAGGTGATTGTGCATTTGACCTCCTCGCCCGCAAAGACGACCTGCTCGTGCCAGCGCACAAAGACGCGGATGTTGCTGCTGCCGGGGCCGTCTGGCGACATCGTTCTTTGGGGCCAAGGGAAAGGCGATCGATGGCGAGCTCCCAAGGGGATCTAAGGGTTGGCCAACAGTTGGAGGGGTCGGGAATGTGTTAGATCTCCTCGGGGAGAAGAAGATGGGTCGCCAAAATCGTCAGACCGCTTGATGCAGCATTGCTGATAAGCAGCATCTTGCGGCACGGCGTGCGCGATGCGTGGGTGCAGGATGCGGTCGGTACCGGTGTCGTTGCTGTCGTTGACTACTAACCCTGTTGCTTTCATGGGCCAGGGAGCGGCTGCACAGTGGGAATGTGGACACCTAGATCGCCCGGATCATATGGAGGCGCCAATGAGCTTATTGGACCCGCAGGCTTGAGTGCTCAACCAGGTTTGTTATAGAAAGTGCTATCTTGACCCTAACCCTACGTCTATCCATCCCCCCCTTTGATCCAACACCAGGATAGGACAGTTCAATTTCAACAGAAACAACAACGCCAACACAGAAAGAGCACGTTCTCCCTGCCTGGTACCCTATATATCCGCGTCCCCGCTTTCCCCCTCACTCATCCTCTCCTTCAAAACGCGACACGCCACCTCGGCAGCGCTAATCCGGGCCTCCTCCCTACTATACGCCCCTTTCTGCGCAGTCCCAACACACTCCCCCCCAACAAACACGCTACACGCAAACAGCACCCTCTCCGCAGTCCCATCCCCGCCATAATAATGATCACCACCCGCAAGAAGCCCATCAGCACCATCATCATCACCACCATCATCACGCTGCACAACAGCCTCGACCTCGTACACGACCCTCTCCCTGCCGGCCAACTGGCCCAGCTCCTCCTTAGGATGCAGCAGCCAGACCTCATCCCTCAACAACCTGTCCATCAGCGGGAAGATCCCCAGTCTCTCGACGATCGCCTCGCAGGCTTGGATGGAGCCTGAATCGACCCACACGGCGCCCAGCAAGGCCTCCAGCACGTCCGAGTAGAACTTCTGCGCCTGCAGCCGACAGAGCAGCGACCAGGGGTATCGCTTGTCGTCGTCGCGCCCCCGTTTACCCCCCCAGAGCGCGTCGGCGATCTGCTGGCGCATGGCGGCGTGTCGGAGGGACGTGGCGCGCTGGATGGCGCCCATGTCGGGCGAGGCATGGCGCATGAAGGACCAGAGCGGGAGGCTGGTCTGAGATTTCTTCAGGGTGAGAGTGTCGGAGATAGACTTCGAGTTCGAGTCCAACTCCATGGGGTCGTCTTCCACATCGACCCTTTCTAGTGGTATGCTCCATTCCATGACCAAGAAGGCGAGGATGTCGGCGTTGACCAGCGCGGTGCGCAACAGGTGCAGGGTGGAGTTCTCCAGTTTTGCGGCTGCATGGTAGCTGAAGAGTCTGGTGACCACGATGTAATCCAGTATGGCGTCCCCCAGGAACTCGAGGCGGTCGAGCGACGCGCGGATGCCCGGCCCCGTGCAGGAGGGGTGGGTCATTGCCTCGGCGAGGAGGGATTTCTTGGTGAAGGTGTACCCGATCAGAGACTCCAGGGGCTGCATCGTCACCGGAAGGGGCTCGTCGGCAGGAGCTTTGTTATACAAGACCTCGCGGCCGTGCTCGATGCTCTTCCACTCGAAGTCGGGCAAGAACAGCGACATGCACGCGAGCGCTCGGGGGATGCCGCCGCTGAGGTACGAGGCCGCGATGAGCGCCTCGACCACGTCGGCCAGGATCTTGGTCGACAACTTCCGCGTGTCGGTCGCGGACGACGGCGGGTGCTCGAGCAGGTCCTCAACGTAGGTGGGCCGCCATTTGTGCAGGGTGAAGGCCTTGTGGCAGATGTAGCGGTCCAGGCCGAAGTCGACGGCGGCGCGGAACAGACGCGAGTTGGCCACGATCTTGTCCTTCAGGGGCGACAGATAACCCTCGGGGAATTTTAGGTCTGGGACCACAGGCACAATGTGTCAGTTGCGATACGAAGGCAAAACCCCAGGGAGAGCTAAAAAAAAAAAAAAAAAAAAAAAAAAAAAAAAAAAAAAAAAAAAAAAAGAAAAGAAAAGAAAAGACAAGAAAAGAAGAACAAAGAGAAAAACAGAAAAAAGACAAGGAGGTGCGTACACTTGGCAGAACAGTTGATGGTGGTGCAGAACTTGAGGATCGAATCTCCGAGGAACTCTATTCGCTCGTAGTCGGTCGGTCCTCGCGACCCGCTCGTGCTGACGGCCATGACCACGAGCGACAGGTCGGTGATGCCCGTCTGTTGCAAGCGGGACTCCAGGAGGTCCTGGGCCACGAGGTGGACCTCGAGCGCATGCGTGATGGCGGGGATGAGCATGCCGGCATGTGCATACACCGCAGGGACGCTGTCGACCCGCAGCTGGCTTGCCGGCAGGACGCGGGGGTATGGCTTGCTGCTGGGGACCGGGGCGGCGTTGGGGTGGAACGGCCGGAATCCGCCAGCCTTTTTGGGCCAGCTCTTGACCGCGACATAGGGGATGTCCTCGGGCGCCTCGTCGAAGCCCTGATAAGGCTTTCCGACCAGATCCGCCGCGGGCTTGGACGGCAGCCAGTCCAGGTAGAAGTACGGATGGTTCTGGTTTGCGACATCTCGGATTAGGTAGGTCGAACCCGCCTTGCTCATCAGCTCGGCGCTGATGTCTTGTGCACCCAGGCCATCGAGACTCAGATCCCCCTCCAGGCAGGCCAGACGGACGGGATACTGCTTCTCCTGGATCCGCCAGCGGTGGCCGAACGCCATCGCAAGTAGCGCAGATGTGTGGTCCGCTCGGCTGCTGACTGTTCCCTCGACCCCTGACATGACCTCGTCCGGATCCATCTGGACCCGCCACGACGAGCTGTAGTCCCAGTGCAGATCGAAGGGCTCCATGTACGGCACCGGCACGGGCAGCACCAGCTCGAACTCGGCGCGGACCGACGTTTCGCGGCTCAGCACCGTCAGCCTCCTGCTCGAGGTCGCGGCCCCGTCCCTCCACGCCTGCGCCACCCGCGGCCAGGGGTTGAACTGCTCCCGGACGGTGGCCAGGCCGGCGCGCGGCTCGACGTCTCGCACCAAGTCGCTCTCCCGAATCGGCAGGAGGTTGCGGTTGACCAGGCCAGCCTCGTAGAGCTTGGCATAGGCCTGGAAGGCGGCGTCCTTGCACGCGTTGGCCTCGGACGGCCACGCGTAGAGGCTCTCGAAGCAGCGCAGCTCCGGCGCCAGCGAGACGGGCAAGTGGACGGTGGCCTTGCGCAGCCCCGGCTCGCGGGCGTCCACGGGGTTCCCGTCCAGGTCGTGGACCACGTAGAAGGGGCTCCAGTCGACGAACTTCCGCGTCGAGAGCGTGGCGCAGAAGTGCTCGAGGTGCTGCTTGGCGTCGTGGATGGTGAGCTGCGCGCCGGTTTCGGCGTCGCGGAGCAGCGGGTAATCCAGCACCTCGCTGTTCTCGATTTGTTCCAGGTCCGGGATCTCGCGCATGTCGTCTTCGTACTTGCGCTTCATCTCGCGCTCCAAGTCTTCCCATGAGCGGGCCGCGCTGTCCGACCTGTCTTCGACGAGGATGTACAGCTGGGACGCCGACATGCGCGCTCGGCCGCGGCGCTGGATGAAGGAGCCCAGGCTCTTCGGTTCGTCGAAGCAGACGACCAGGTTGCACGCCGGCACGTCGATGCCCTCCTCCAGCACGCTCGTCGCCACCACCAGGTTCGTGGTCCCCTTCCGGAACGCGTGCAGCGAGAGCAGATAGTCCTTGTGCGTCAGGTCCAGGAAATCCCGGCCCCTCGCCGGCATTCTGGACGTGCCAACCATCGACCCGACCCGGTAGCGGCTCCGTGTCTGCGGATGGACGGACAGGATATGGGCCAGCACGGCGACGGTCGCTCGCTCTCGGACGAAGACGATCCCGACGGGGTTCCCCTGGTACGACTCGAGGATGTTGAGCAAAGCTCTGACCTTGGGCGAGAGACCGGCCGGCGTCTCGGGCGGCGGCTGTGCATTTACGCTCGTGAAGGCCTCGGCGAGATACCGCCGTTCTCGGTCCGCCAAGTTGTCGTTGGGCTGGTTCGTAGTAGTACTAGCATTCCCCCGATCCTGGAGAAAGGCAGAGATGACCCTGTGGATATAGTAATCCGCGGCCCATGGTCCCAGGGTCTCGCACATATCGGAGGCCCTGTTGTAGAAGGACTTCATCTGCCCCTGGCAGTAAGTCCTTCTCGTATTAATCGCCTCGACAAGCTTTGCCTGGTTCCGGGCCGTGTTGTTGGCCGCCAGGTGCAAGATGTACGGGTCGCGTGCGATTTCGAGCGCCTGGAAGGCCGTTTTGAATCTGGCCAGGTTCAGGGTGGTCTGGTCAGCGCCCTCGGGGTTGGCTATGTCGCCGTACGGGACGGTCACCAGCTGCGGCCGGTTGACTTGCGCCATCAGCTCGTCCCGGTGCTTGCTCGGTGTCTTGCAGACGGCGTCCATGGTCCGCTCCAGTTCTTCGAGCTCGTGCAGGTCAGACCTGACCAGGGGGCTCGCAGTGAGTCCCAGGATCTGTGGAACCGGGAGACCTTTGGCCTTGCGGGGGGAGTAGTGCTCCCTCATCAGCCTCGCCACAGCATTCTCTTTGCGGGCATTATGCACTATACCCCCCTTTGGCGTCAGCAGCGAGACATTTGGGCTGTTGGAGTAGGGTAAAGAAGAGTTGCACACCTTCGTCGACCACAATCAGACAGAGAGACGAGAGCGGCACAAAGGCGTGCGATACGGCGTCGAACAGGATCTGGTAAGTGGACACGACGATGCGCGTGTTGAAGAGCACCGCGTCCCACACGGCCTGGGTCGACCACGCTTCGACGTTGTCGGACCCAACAATCAGCTTGGACTGAACGCCCGGAGTCTGCGCTCGGATCGCTTCGAACTGTTGCTCAGCGAGAGCCACGGTGTGGGCCAAGAACCAAGCAATCTGGGAACCGTGTTAGTCCGTCCGTCCGTCCGCCGGGGAAACTGTACGTTTGACAGTCGTCATGACCGACCTTCTCATTCCGCTCAAGCTCTATCTTGATACGAAGGATAGCACTAGGATCATCCATCAGCAGGGCCCTTGTTGCTAGTAGAGACTTCTCGTTAGAGAACTTACACTTGGGTCTTTCCACTCCCCGTATCCATCTTCGGTCCATGAATCAGCGGATACGTCTACCTCGGGCTCGAAGTCCAGCATACCGCGACGATAATATTCTGCTTCAGGCTCTCCTCGAGCATCTCAAGCTGGTACGCCCTCGCCGTCATGGTTATTATCGTCGGGGTTTCTTGCTCTGGGGTGGTGCTGTACGTGTTGGTAACGGTCCCGAATTTGACGTCCGACGAGCCCTGATCGCTGCCGGACGAGTGGGCGGTGTCTGATTCATCTATGGCTTCATGAGCGCTTAAGTCGGACGGAAGTGATGCGGTCCCCGGTGGCTCGTCCTCCAGCTCCGACGAGCTCGAGCTGCCGTAATCGGGCGCCATCGTCGTCATCCGGTCAGCCATGGTCGAGGGAAAAAACCAGATGTCAGCGAGGCCACGACGAAGGTTGCGTGGCTAGGCCCTCGTACGGGTGTGGGGTGTGTCAACAATGACTCGACTCTTGACAGTATAGCTCTTCAGTAACTATGACGCGGCTCGATCCTGCCTGACGGTGATTTGGTAGAGACTGCAGATGGGGGATGATGAATGACGAAAAGCATTCGGGGCATTGGACGCTTCGCTGCGGAGGCCAGCATATATCCAGTTGTTGCACTTGCACCTCTCGCCCACTGGGTTAACATCAATTAGATTCAGAGAAAATGGATAGTATGAACAGTCCAGTCGGTCGAGGCTCACAGGTGTGCCTCAGTGAAGCCTCAAGCAGCGGCCAGATGCAAGGAGGCCCACTACTTCCTGAGACACATAATGGCTACCACTCGCTGTAGCCCGGCCTCGCATAGGCTCTCAGCTTCTTGTGGTTGTGCCATGCGCCCATGCCTCCATAGCGTGCAACTGAAAAGTGAGTACCTTATTCATCAGTCAACGATGGCGTGGAAACCCGTGCTACGCATCATGCTGCAGAGTCCTTTTCCGAACCTCGTGACGTATTCCATGTTTGTTTAAGTCCCGCCCGGAGAGTCGGAGACTCCGCCGGGCTTCGGTGCTGGGCGCGGGGTTACTGAGTGGTGTTACGGCGCTTTCGGTCCCGGCCAAGACTTGCCTGCAGCACCTCGTGCGGAGCCGGGCCAGACCATCTCCAGTGACTCGTCACCGTCCCCTTCAGCACCTTCCTATTCAGGCTCATGTCAGAAAGGAGGAGTCATCCTTTTTAAGTTTTTCTTTGGGTTTTAAGCAACGTTGCCGTTGCGGGTTGACGTTAGCACTTGGACGGAAGGGGAGAAGCCTCTCGCAACGGCCATGGTGTTATACGCAACCGGCTTCAATGCCTGGAACCAGTTGCAGGTTGATGGGGATGAAAATCCCGAAGAGCCAGATGACATTTCATCCTTCACTTGCGTGTCGCGGGATGACGCCATTGAGAGTGTCCGTCCATTCTTCTCTTACACTCGAGGTGAGTCAGTCACGGTGCTGCAAGACCCGAAGTGAGATGATATGCTTCACTGATCGTGCAATCGTGTCGATGGCTTACATGGAAGTGCAGTAACCTCAGAAAATGGCGAATGCCGTGTAGCCGGCATGGTGCCAAAAGACCATGAGACCTTACGCGGCACCAACGAAAAGGCCTATGGAAGCTTCGTTGAAGCATCCAACGGTGTCGTCGTAGGTAAGCCGCCGACCATTCAACCCCCTTTTACATGCACTTACACCACCATACCCCGGGCAGTCCACGACAACGAAACCCTCTACCAATATGCATCCATAAACAACCTCCTCCTCAACAACCCTTCCCACACCTTCCCCAACTTCCCCGACATAGCCCAACTCGTCGCGTACGAAACGGGCTTCGCGGCCCTCTCATCTACAGGCCAAGTCTGGACATGGGGCGATGAGCGCTACGCAGCCTGCCTCGGCAGGGAGCCATCTGACGACAGGTACTGTACAATACAACGATAGACTGCCACCCAGTGTCAAATACTTAACAGTCTCGTGGGGACAACAACAACTAACTAACTTCCCCCCTTCGACGAGAAATGTGTAGTCCCGCAGACACCCCCGGCCTGGTCACCGACCTAGAGGACCTCCCCACGGGACCCATAACCAAACTGGCAGCAGGCGGCTACGTCCTGGCCGCCCTCACAGCAGGGAACGACCTCTACTGCTGGGGCCATGCAGGGCGGTCGCCCATGCTCCTCCAGGACCTGCCAGACACCCCGGGTCCGGTGGTCATAGACGACAGGGACATCGTCAACGTGGCGGTTGGCGGCGCGCACATGCTCGTGCTGACCGCCGACAGGGAGGTATACGTGACCGGGGACAACGCCAGCGGGCAGCTGGGCCTGTTAGAAGTGAGATCAACTAGCACCTGGGCGCGAGTCGACTTGGGATCTGTACTGGCGGCGGAAGACGGTGTTGTCACGGGGGTGGTAGCCGGGCCGAGAAACTCCTTCTTGATCGTTCGGAAACAGCTCGACTAGGGAGCAAAAAGGGAGGGGTTTACCCCAGTCCGCGCGGCCGATCTTCTATCGCCCCTTTCGTGTTCCTGCCCCGTCTAGTGTACAATGAAAGTTTGCCTGCCGAGAGAGGAACCTCAACCCCACCAAGAAGCGCTTCCCATGATCATTCCCTTCGATGCCATCCCAACGCCGTCTTCTCAGAAATCATAGATTCGTAAGGTAGTCCTCGATCTCTTGCGGCGTGAGCTTCCGGAACCGGGGTCCCACTGCACCCTCGACGCCCTCGACGCCAAGAAGGTGGTCTGCAGGGGGTCCAACAATGCCTGGAAAGAGTTAGCGCACTCCAAAGCCAGAGAAGAGCAGCAAGTATCTGAGAGAAGAAGAAGGAAGAAGAGAAAAGAGCAAAGAGAACCAACCAATCTCAATCGTCTCCCCGTTCATCTCCCCCTCAATCGTCTCCTTGAGCGTCAGCAGCGCGATATGCACCGCATCCTCCAGCTCCAGTCCCTCCGTGTACCGCTTCTCCAGGAACGTCTTGGCCGTCGTCGCGCTCTTCCCGATCGCCGTCGCCTTCCACGGGAAATAACTCCCGCTCGGGTCGACCTGGTAGAGCATGGGACCGCCCTTCAGGATCCCGCCCGTCTTGCCGCCCACCTTCTTCTTCTTCTCCTCGCCCTCCCCTTCCTCCTTGCTCTGCAGCTCCGGGTCGTCCTCCTCCGGCAGGATGCCCTCGTCCCACCCGGCGATCAGCAGGCTCACGCCGTAGGGGCGCACGCCGCCGGACTGGGTCGCCTCCTGCATGACGCGCGCCACGTCCTGCACCAGGATCCGCGTCGGCGGGTACTCGTTGTAGATGCGCTTGTAGCCCGTGTGAGACACCTTGCGCGCCCGGTCCACCAGCACGCGGTAGTCGGGCCCCATGCCGCTGTACACCATGCCGATGTTGGGCGTGATGAGGCTGATCTTGGACAGCGACGACGGGTCGGCGAGCGGGGACGACGATTTCTTTTCCGTGGCCAGGACGATGCCATTTGTCGCTGTTGTTCCCCGAGTGAGGAGGGTGAGGTTAGTTGTCGGTGGTGGTGGTGATGGATAGTTGGGGAGGAAGAGGGAGGGGAGGAAGACGAACCCTTGATGCCTAGCGCTGTTACGCCTTGGTTGACGGCGTTGAGGGCATATTCTGTTAGGACTGTTTAGAATGAAATCCTCCGCATGGGTGGGTGCGAGTCGTCGCGGGCTGTCCCGCTGGTGATGGGGGACTGACCGATCTGAACCAGCTTGCCGCTGCCGGGCTGTTAGCTTCATCGTTTTACACCTGGAGCATGGGAGATGTAATTACCTGGGCGAGAATGTTGTGAGAGAGAACGAGTATCTATCCGCCATTGTGCCGGTTTGTAAAGTCAAACAGATTTACCAACGTAGATGAAGTCCCTCTTCGAATCGTGGAATGTTCCCCAGTCTACGTCGCGAAGGTCAAGGCTGTTGCTAGTATTCGCAGCGACCGCCCCAGGCACAGCGATGTTGCGCGTCGATGGGCGGCACCTCAGCCTGAGAGCTTGGGCCAGCAAGGCGGCGGCGGGTCGGAGCTACTGATTGGCTTGCTGCCAGCTGCTGTGGAGCGTGACTGCTAGGGTCTGCTCCACCGCCGGCCTAACTGCAAAGGGAAAGCGGCCTTGAGAAGAAAAAAAGTCACCCGCTCTCGAGGCCCCATCAAGTCTTGCGCAAGATCTCTCTCCGACTGTTCTGTGATGCAGGCTTTCCCGATTTATCCTTGACTTGTCTTATGGCGGTAGGTATGAACATCCTTGGTGAGAAACCGTGAACGATGAGGATGCCTAGGCGGCTCACGGTAGATCCGATTGCCCGAACCGGTTGGCGTGGCTTGGAACACTTGTCCCTTCGGTGACGTTCGATGTCCCAAGCTTTCATTGTTAGGAACTTAGCTCCTGCCATTTTGTTCGACGGCATGTCTTGATCTCATCACACTCAACGCAGTTTCACCTGCAATATGGCCTCCGGCTCTTTTCAGTCACAATGGGCTTTCCCCTCGGGGATGGATTCGCAGAATGACGGCGATAGGAGTGGCGGCCAACAACCACGCGACGCTGCCAGCACCTCGGAAGCTTCGTCCCAGGGACCCACGCCTACACAACGGCAGCGGCATTACAAGCCACGAACGTGCCGCATCTGCCTGGAGGTTGTCAATCCCACCACTGAGCTGGACGATTCGCTTGCCGGCCGGCTCTTCTCTTCCAAGGCTCGCGTGTACTACGTGTCCGAGGACCCGGAGCTTGGCCGGCTGATCAGCCCCTGCAAATGCAAGGGCTCCCAGAGATACGTCCATGAAGGATGTCTCCGGGCATGGAGGAATGCGGCGCCATTGTCGGACCGGAACTACTGGCGTTGCCCTACCTGCCACTTCGAGTACAGGCTTCAGCGCCTGCGCTGGGGCCGGTGGATTTCGAGCAAGCTGCTCAGGGGCATTCTGACCTTCTTCATCATGGTGGCCACCATTTTCGTTCTCGGGTTCATTGCAGATCCCATCATCAACTTCTGGGTTGACCCGTTTGGCACCGTGGCAGAGACCCTTCTCACGGGCCTCAAGTTTGACGAGCCGATTGTGGTCGACGATGAAGCGGGATGGTCGGCTCATTTCATGAAGGGGTTCCTTTCTCTAGGGCTTCTCGGCTTCCTCAAGACGATGTTCGTCATGTCGCCCTGGAATTGGTTCAACATCCGGGTTGGTGGGCGCGGCCGCAGGCGTGGCACAGGGAGGGATAGGATGGAGCAGGTTAACTGGGCGCTTGTTGTCATTGGGGTGATCACATTCCTAGGGGTAAGCACAGCTCCGTTTACAGAACATTGACGGCGAACTAACTCGGGTGATAGGCGACTTGGAAGTTTGTCAACCACCTCACCGCCAAAACTCTCGAGATGGCGAGTGATCGTGTTGTCGATGTCCAGGAGGACACTCCGGATGACGACGAAGAGGACGACATCCCGGATGCCGGAGCCGGTCCTCAAGAGTCGAGGAAGGATAGGTAGTGTGAGCGATGCGCGTTCACAGTGTACCAATAGCGATCATATCCATATCCATATCGACTCGATGTTGCCGTGAGTGGAGTGCTCCTCTGTCCCTACTCCCCTATCCCACCCGCACTGCACACTCTTAAGTTGTCACAGCTCCGCCTCCGTGCCGTGCCGACTAGTCTGTGTGCAGAGATGAAGCTTCGTTGCCGCCCTGGGAATTTGGCGTCTTGCCTTGCTCCCGTCGTGGTCTGGCGCGAATGCGTTAACTGTGCCTACGCTGAAGGGTCCTTCGGGACTTCTTCAATCTGATATGCTTCCTGGGTGTTATCAACCACTTTTAAAACGGGTTGCTGAAGGGCTAGGTTAATACAGATACATGTCCTCATCGGGGTCGGGTCAATCAGTCGAGATGTTGTTGTTGTCACTTTACGACAAGCCATGTACTGGTTAGCCGGCGCTGATGTGTTTTAGGAAATATCACATTATTTCCATGTTACATGTTGGGTATCGGGTGCTGGGCAGGGGATTGGAGCAAGAGGATCGGGATTTGGTGCGACCCGGTCACTGAACAGGCCACGGTATATATAGAAGTTCCGCACCTCAGATCGTCAACGGCCCTCACCCCTCACCCACAGTTCCCTGCGTGGTCGAGTGGTATGGGGAGAAGGGCCACGGCCCCTGTCCAGTTCGGCAAGTAAAGTGCGTTCCGCCTGATCGCCGGAAGTCTGCGCGTACGAGCCTTGAGCGTTACAGATGTAGTAAAAATCTTCGGGTTTTTCGTAACCGACTACAGCCTGGGAACCGCGTCCTAGCCCAGCCGCCACCTACCCAGTAGGTGCCCGCTCCCTAGGTACCACGCCCCAACGATCTAGCCGGCTAGCTTTTTGCCCTTGCTGTCTCTCCGTAATTTTTACCCACATACTTTGGCTGCGATCTTCCTTCTCAGTGCTACCTAAGTTGGAGGTGAGGTTGAACTGCTTCATTATTGGAGAATCAGGGTTAGGGCTGCAACTGCAAGTCCCACGATAAGCTTATCAAAGGCCCTGCTTATCATCATTTCTAAATGTGCTGTTGTAACGTGCCAGGATTGAAGGAGGGAGTGTTTTGCGATGAATCTACTCTGAATCGGATATCGCAGGGATCAATTCGTCTCCTCGTGTACTCTGCGCTTGTAGCACCGGGGCGACTCGCTGTACGAGCCCTCCCGATCTCGCTCAATGTCTTGATGTGGACCTACGTGCAACGCAAGCACAAACTCTCCAGGACATGATCGCTGATACGATCGACGCAACCCGCAACGTCGTCTCCTGAGTACATCAGCGTCGCGTTGACCGTTGTCCTTCCGATTCAGTCCCAGTCGCTGGTTGTCTTCGGCGAAGAGACCGAATTCGCGACGTCACACGGACTCTCACCTGCGCATCCGGCGGTGTCTTCATCGTTCCGTCCCGTTCGACATCGGCTGCTCCTAACCCGAAATCCCGGGACTGGTCCCCGGCGCATTGGTCTCGCTCTAGGCCTAGGGACCGCTCCCCGGGCCTCCCGCTGCCCGCGATGCACTTCGCACTACCCCCGCGAAAAACATCACATCCTCCGCCGTATGTGCCGCGCTCGACGCGACTGCCGGGCCTACGAAAAACCCGCCTCAAGCTCATCGCGCTCGCGGGTCTCGCCTTCCTCGCTCTCGTATACCTCATCACTCGACCAAGTAGCGGCGGGCATGCTGCGCGCGCACAGCGAGCTCCCAGGGGCAACCCGCCTGTCGTTCTGGTCACGGTGCTAGACCATAGCAAATACACCAAGGCGTATCTGGATGCGGTCAAGGAGAACAGGAGGCAATATGCCGAGAAGCACGGTATGCCGCGGTCGTGAATGCAAAAAGTAGCATGCGATAGGGCCTAACAGGGTTTGACACACATACACAGGGTACCAAACGCTCATCGCGCAAGTAGGCGACTACGATCTCAAAGGCGCGCCTTTCTCCTGGACAGCTGTCCCCGCTGTGCGCCATGCACTGTCGAAGTACCCCGACTGCCACTACGTGTGGTACCTTGATGCCAACAGCTTCATCATGAACCCCAAGCTGAAGGTTGAGGAGCACATCATGCAGTCCTCGAGGCTGGATGAGCTCATGAAGAAGGACTTCCCCGTCGTCCCGCCGGATAGCATCATTAAGACTTTCAGCCATCTTAAGGGGCAGGACGTGGACTTCGTTGTCACGCAGGACAAGGAGGGGCTGTCGCCGGGCAGCCTCATCGTCCGGAACGGCGACTGGGCCAAGTTCTTTCTGGAGACATGGTTCGACCCGCTGTATCGGAGCTACAACTTCCAAAAAGCGGAGAAGCATGCCCTGGTGAGTCAAAATGAACCGGCAAGCCGGAAACCGAAATGGCGGCTTTCTAATTTTGTGGTGCAGGAACATATCGTGCAATGGCACCCGACCATCCTCGCCCGGATGGCCATTGTCGACCAGCGGCTCATGAACGCGTATAACAAGGGCGCCAAAGAAGCCTTGTACCAGAACGGAGACCTGGCGGTCAGGTTCCCTGATTGCGAGACGTCGGGGGGAAAGGCATGCGAGACCGAGACCGAGTCGTTTGTGCAGGCATGGCGAAGGCTCTTTGAGATCTCATAATGAGTAAGGAACACATTGACACGACCGACGCGGGTACTCTCCCATCAGGGGCCCGCATGCTAGACTATTGCGCTCGAACCTAGGTTCGGACTTGAGCTTATTTTGAACGTCGGGGTTGGTGTCCTCAAAAATAAGAGGGCGTCAAGGTTTTGCGCTTTTGGCATGTATGGGATGGTGACCAAGCGGAAGTGGTGTCCTCACCTCCACGGGGCATTGATAAAAATAAAGATGTGTAAGAAGGTACATGAGTTGCTGCTTGCTAATGAGGGCTTGGGTCAATGGGTGACTTGTCTGATAATGCGAGCTTGACCCACGACTGTTGGGGTCCAGGTGTGCGTTAAGTACCAGACAATCATATCTATCAACATGTCTAGACACCTTTCAGGACTTGGCCGTGTCCTTTCCTATGGTTCCAATCTGCTTCCATACTTCTCCGTGAAGGACTTCAGGAACTCCCCCTTCTTGATTGCAAAACCGGGTGTAAGCCGAGGATGCAACGCTACCTAGACATAAGGTATGTATGGGATTCCCCGAATATTCGGTGCTGTCAATGAGGCGACGTTGATTTCCGAAATAGGCTCTACCGCCTTTGATCGAGTGACTCAAAGGTGCCCGGGCATTGGCACAAAGCATGGAGGGCTCAGCCGATGATATCACACCTCAACCTTGGGAGCATGTGATAGCTCGGGTAACGGCATCGGTGGGGCGAAGACAGGGCATTTTTCGGGCCCTGTCTCTGCCTGCTCTCCACGAACCGGGCCCCGCGGCGTGCCGCGGGTGTGATGCAAAAGGGCCGGGGTGCCCCCTGCTGCGCAGCACAGATCCGAGCTGCAAGCGTTATGGATAGAACCGAGCTCCAACTGCGCTCTTACCGTGCCTTCCGAATTAAACTCCTCAATCTTTTCCATGTCCATTTCTTGCTGACCACGCCGTCAATACCGGCTGCCTACTCGGACGGTGAAGCAGTTGTCCGCTGCAAAAGATGCCGGGAACGTCGCGCATGCCCGTCAGCCTGCGGGAGGGCTTCAACAATGTCCGGAAGAGGTCGCGGGTGACTCGGGGCAACCCGTTGGAGATGTTGAGCTTGGATCTGTCAGTGGCTGTCCCTTGACCCATTTTCTTACTGTTGTAATGCACCCCTCACGGGCGGAAAGCTTATGGCTTCCCGTCCCTCCAACTCGGCAACCAGAGCAGTTCCGAATACAGCCCCCAAATCAGCGCCAAGCCACTCTCGGACATCAAGAGTAGTAGAGAAGAAATTGCGCTAACATAGGCATGATGAGTTAGAGTTCGTAACATCGTCTTCTTCCTCTTCGTTCTGCGCTGGACCCGCCGCGCGCTCTGGAAGCTAAAGGGTCGGGGTCTGCTGGGCACGCTTGCCGAGGTCTATACCGATGTGCGACGGGTCCTGTATGGATGGTTTCTCAGGATGCCCGGCGTGCGCACCAAGGTGCGAAAACAGGTCGATGAGGCGATCGCCCAGGTCCAGTCCAAGATCGTACCAGCGAACATGACGCGGTACCTGACGCTGCCTAAGGAAGGGTGGGCCGAGGACGCTGTGCGAACCGAACTCGAGACCCTTGCCAATATGGACCACACACGCTGGGAGGACGGATACGTCTCGGGCGCGGTGTATCACGGCGAGGATGACCTGCTGAAACTGCAGACTGAGGCGTATGGCAAGTTCACGGTGGCGAATCCGATCCATCCGGATGTGTTTCCTGGCGTGAGGAAGATGGAGGCCGAGGTGGTGGCCATGGTGCTGAACCTGTTCAATGCGCCGCCCGGGGCTGCGGGAGTGAGCACCAGTGGTGGAACAGAGAGTATCCTGATGGCCTGTCTGAGCGCAAGACAGAAGGCCTACGTCGAACGGGGCGTCACTGAACCGGAGATGTAACCACAAGATTCCCTATGGCCTTGTACGTTCGGAATACCTGCTAACAGAGTCCCCTAGGATCCTTCCCGAAACGGCACACACAGCCTTCCGCAAGGCCGGCGAGTATTTCAAGATCAAGATCCACCTGGTCGCATGTCCGGCACCAAACTACCAAGTGGACATGCGCCGTGTGTCCCGGCTCATCAACAGCAACACCATCCTCCTCGTCGGCTCTGCGCCAAACTTCCCGCACGGCATCATCGACGACATTGCCGCGCTCTCCAAGCTCGCCCTCAAGAAGCGCATCCCGCTCCACGTAGACTGCTGCCTCGGCTCCTTCCTGGTCCCCTTCCTCGACAAAGCCGGCTTCGAGACCGTCCCCTTCGACTTCCGCCTCAAGGGCGTCACCTCCATCTCCTGCGACACGCACAAGTACGGCTTCGCGCCCAAGGGCAACAGCACCGTGCTCTACCGCACCCAGGCCCTGCGCACCTACCAGTACTTCGTCGACCCGTCCTGGTCTGGCGGCGTGTACGCGTCCCCGGGCATCGCCGGCTCGCGGCCCGGCGCGCTGATCGCCGCCTGCTGGGCCTCTCTCGTGTCGGTCGGCGAGGCCGGCTACCTGGCCTCGTGCGCCCAGATCGTCGGCTCGACCAAGAAGCTGCTGCACCACATCCAGACGCACCCGACCCTGTCGGCGGAGCTCGAGATCCTGGGCAACCCGCTGGTGAGCGTGCTCGCGTTCCGGGCCAAGTCGCTGAACATCTACGACATCGCAGACGGCATGAGCGCGCGCGGCTGGCACCTCAACGCGCTGCAGAACCCGGCGGCCATGCACGTGGCCATGACGCTGCCGCTGGCCAAGGTGTGGGAGCGGCTGGCCGCCGATCTTGAGGCGGTCGTCGAGGCGGAGAGGGAAAAGGAGCGCGTGCGGCTGGTGGAGGGCAAGAAGACGCGGGGCGGCGCGGACAAGGGCGGGGATGCGGCCGCGCTGTATGGCGTCGCGGGCAGCCTGCCGAATAAGAGCGTCGTGGTGGATTTGGCGACGGGATTCTTGGATTTGTTGTACAAGGCATAAGTGATTCTTGTACAATTATTATTAGCATTGTTCTGGTTCGGGTGCAGATGGGTGGCTGCGTTCCTTCTCTTTGCATATACGGTACCTAGGTGCATTGAAAGAGAACTGTGTGTGGGTGTAAGGAAGGGGTTTGTTTGTACGTAGATCAGGACGCTTGATTCTGTAAACACACAAAGGTAGGTATGCACATCCATTATGATCCATACGAACGAACCTACCCGGGCACATATGAATACATAGGTAGGTTGGTAGCTATATGCACTGCATAGGTAATGTTGAAGCTCATTCCTTCGCCTGCTTCCTCCTCCCTAACCCCTCCCTTGTCAATTTCAAACGTTTCCATATGTTCTACGTCGTACATACAATCCACGCGACCAAGTTCAATTATTTGGTGTGTGTGCGGCAGTGCTGCTTCATAGACAAATAGCCTACCCTCAAACCTGAAGCAATGGGGTGAGAGACCCCCCTTCCCTGTCCTATCCTATAACGAGCGCCGGTTTCCCATGCAATAAAATAATGACTTTGTTATTGAAACCTTTCGGACTCTGAGGGCGCATGAGGAGCCCAACAACAGTGAACATCAGCCCACCCAGGGGAAGCAGAAACGCTTGGGTGGATATCAGTAGCCACACATCTCCCCACTACCTCCGTAAGGCCCGGCGTATCGTATCGAGGCGTCAAACAAAATCATTTCAAAGCTCGCGATCGCTCCCTCGAATGGGCTGATATTGTCCCTGGTCAATGGCTGACGCCGACGCCGGGTTGACGGTGGCTTCGACGTCGCCGACCTGCCTCCGCTCTGTAATCTCCAACGGGGCCGGGTTCTTGAGGCGCTTGCGCAACAGGTATCGCATTGGCAGCGTCAATCCTCGGGGCGACGAGGATGAACCAGTCCCCCTCCTGACGGCGTATTCCTATTGCAGAGGCTCCGACGAACTAGACAGACGATTCAGGTGCAGGTAGACGTCCGTCCCGTAGCTGTGCGAGGAGGGTTAGCATGCAGAACAAACGTATCGGGAAGAGGATCTAAGGACGCAAGCTTACCCCTCCATGCTGATCAACTTCAGGTCGCCACCGAAATACCTCGCGTACAGTCGCGATATCGGCAGGCCGTAGCCGAAGCCGGCCATGGGCGCCTTGAAATCGCTCTTATCAAAGTCCGGGTCAAGGTTCGGCGTGCGGTCGACGGTGGTGTACATGTAGGTCCAAACAAGCGGGATGGCGCTGCGCGGAATGCCACCGCCCTCGTCTGAAATCTTGATAGTAATATCTTCCTTGCCCTCCGCTACGATCACTTTGGTGACCGGGAACTCCTGCTTGTCCTGGCCGTGGGTCTCGACAACGGCGCGCAGCGAGTTCTTGAGCGTCTCGAAGAGCATGTGCGACAGGTGGCCCGGCACATACATGAAGTTGAGATTCGGGTCGCACACGAGTTGGATCTTCGGCGCTTCAAACAAACCGTAGTGGTCCTCACACACGAAACGTGCGTTCTCAATAGCCTCCTGAGCCAGCTCCTTGACGTACGTTTTGGTGCAGATGATGCCGACATATGAGGGGTCCCGGTAGTGACTTTGGTCTGTCAACGCAATGTGCTGGCCGATCAGCATGCGTATGCCAATGCGGGACATGTAAAACCGGTCGAGGAACGACTGTATGTTGTTGTCGATCAGCATCCGTTGCCGCCTGCGCTTCCACTCGAGGATTCCCTGCGCCATCGTGGTCACGACACTATCGTGCCTCCGTTTAATGCGATGCAGCGTCTGCGCGAATTTCTGGTTGTACAGTTGTAGTTCGGGCGGCCAATCGCCTGTGTCGTCCACCATCGCAAAGTATCTCCGTGTCGTAGGGAACCTGCCCTTTGCCCAGCCGTTGTTGTTATTGTTGCTGCCGTTCCAAGAACTGTATTGCCCCTCCTCGATGCTCGGGTTCGGTGTCGCCTCGCTCAGCCACGAGTTGCTTTTACCTGCCATCTTCGCCGGTCTCATCAACCTCTCCCGTACATCTCTGGGAAGCTCTGGTCTGGGAAAAGTGGTGAGTTCCTGGAGCAGGGGGTCTTAGTGAGTCATCCGCTTCGGGCGCCGGGATGTCAGAAGGGAGGGCGTACCTCAAACGACTGCGCATACCAGTCCGCCACCTTCTTCACCGACGGCATCTCATTGAGTCCGTCAGGGAGAGTTTCGAGCTCTTGGACACGGTGGGCAAGTCGGATGGGGAGTTCCTCGGCGAGGAACTGCGAGGCGCGGAATAAGGTGCCTGTGGAGAGCGTCAGCAGGGAGCGCTCAAGAGACGAGTTGGTCGCCGCTCACCAGTCGACGGCTTCTCGCCGAACTGGACCATCTGGCGCAGGCTTACACCGGTAGCCGGAAAGCTTGCATAGTGCCGGATGGTGTCCATCAGCTTCTCGCTCCTCTTCCACGACATATTGGCGGCTCAGGCTTCGCCAATTGGACTCCGTGGATGATGCTGTGGTCGTGTAGCGTGCAGCATGAGGACAGGGAGGTTGTCCCGTGGCGTGACAGAAGTTACGGAGGGTGGTTTGAGCAATGTAAGCGTAGCAAGCCGTTCGTAGGCGTGGAGTCGAAATGGAGTCAGCTATGCCGAGGCAGACGGATCCGAGCGCCTTCAATGACGCAACCGGGATGCCGAATGCAGTACAAAAGTAGGTACACAGGGAGGAGTCCGGTCAACAACGGCGCCGATTGCGCGCGAACATCAGCGTCCTCGTCGGCATCGAGAATGGTGTACTCCAGGTTGGGGATGGAGGAGAGAGCGGGAGAGGCGGGGCCGGGAAGTTTATCAAGGAAGTTTAAGGTACTAGTACTGTTAGACTCTTGGAGATGCGTCAGAAGCTCGTGTGCTTTTTCCGGGCCATGCCGCTGGAGCTCGGAGCCAGAGTTGTCTGCGGTGGATTCGGCACTGCAGCCCCGCCTGCCCGTGCCCCCTCGCTAGGCCCCTCGCTAGCTGCATCTGTTCAGACAAAACGGGGTGGCTGGCTGCGTTCGTGACCATTTAACGACAACGACTTTGCAAATGGGCGGTGGCGTCCTGTACCAGTGCACATACATAATGTACTGTTACCCCACAGGTTGCCATGCTGCACAGAGGCACGGCGCAAGTTGTTCCTGGAATTAGCTCAATGGAGTTTGATGCTTCGTTTCAGGGCAGCGTCTCACATGAATCATTCTCTCTTGACAACAAGCCGGAACGTTCCACGGAGTCTATGTTTGACTTGTGGCACATTTTCCATCATCAACCAGTCAAGATACGTAGCTTAAGGTACTAGTAGTTAGCAATCTCCGTGACTGGGTTTATTAGCGACGGTGATGGCTCAACTATGCACTTTAAGGGACATTGCACATGCTCCTTTTTTCAACTGTCTCTGCACGTTTGCTTACTCTGCAGCTTGCTGACTCACATGTGCGCAATCTACGGAAAATATACTGTGTGATCTCTGTGGCTGCAGCAAGCCTGGAGCTATCTGAGTCTCACGTATGTAGATCAATTTCAGCTGCGTCGAGTTGACAGGTCCCTCTACGTGGGATTCGGACGGGAAAAGGTGGTTATTCACTACTCCGTAAAGACTTCTGTTTCTAATAAGCCTGCCTTGCAGGTTGATGAGAGCCTTCTGAAATGAGGAATTCGCCCAGAATATGGAGTTTACCCCGGATCTGCACAGTGCGGTGGATGTCTCAGCTCGTCAACTCCCGAGCTGCTCGGCCCAGCCCGGTTGTAACGTCGGGCTAGCGTCCGGACGGGCGGAAAACGCTCGGGCGCGGCCGGACAGATAGGGTGTAGGTGTCGCACACCGAGGCGACACCGAGGCGAGGTAGGTGGCCTTCCAGTTTCTTTCGTCTTTGAGAGTTTTCAGCGTCTTGGTAGAGTCAATTTGGGCCAGGGACACTTGGTCCGGCTGGGCCATGGTTCGCGGTGTATTGATACGAAACGATACCAACAAAATACAAAGAAAACCTGGAGGAAACCACCGGTAGTGTAATACTTGTAACCTAAATGGAAGTGGGAAAGAAAAGGCAAAGAAGACACAGAGGAAATGGTGATTGGTGAGCAGGGGACACATCTGTGACAGACATGATTGGCGCTTTCCCCAAGCAGGTGCATTGGTGTTTCAACACCGTTGTCATTCACCTGGACAACGCATGAGTGGAGCCCGATGAATCGTGGAGAATCACCTCACCCATCGCGCTCATCCTCTGTGCGAACGATCATAATGCATGTAATTACAGTTTCATGTTATTCAAGAAAGACCAGTTGAAGACGTTTCATGTGAAGTCTTCTGCAGTGAGACCGGCTGAGCAGATCACTAAGATTGCGAACATGCATACTTGATTGCCTGACCCTTTCTGTCCTCTCACCGCAATCCGATTTTCACCACTTTGACTGAGAGCTGTGGAAGGTCCGGTCAACGACTTCAGATGAACGACCCGGACGATGTCGCCCCGGGCTCGGGCGACGATGACTGGGAGCTCAACTTCTCCCCGTCAATCTCCTCTCTTTCATCCTTTGCGCCAGAGGAGTTCTCTCTCATATCACATCGCGCATTACTAGACCCAACGCCAGATTCAGGCCATGTAACACAACCGACTTCACCTCGACGACAACCCCAACAACAACTGCATGGAGACCGCCACAATCTCAATAATGGTCATAATCGCCCGCCCACTCAAACCCACTACCAACAACAACAACAACAACAACAACAACAACAACAACAACAACAACAACAACAACAACAACAACAACAACCACAAAAAGCCGACTCAGAACAAGAAGAGCGAGAACGAGAACGGTCCCGCCAAAAACAGCACACCCCACCGCTCCAGCGCCCGCCACTGGGCAAACAACCTCAGCATCACCTCACATCCTCAGCAGCGCAGATCTCCATCCCAATCCAGAACCTGCACACGCCGCCCCCAACGTCGCCCCGCCGCAGGCCAGGCCTCCTCTCCCGCTTACCGTCAGCAAACTATCATGCCGCTGCCGCTGCTGGTGCTGGTGCTGGTGCTGGTGCTGGTGCTGGTGCTGGCGCTAATAATCATGGTGGCGGAATCACCTCGCCAACAACAACCAACATGAGCAGCAGGAGTAGCAACAGCAGCACCCTCGGCAGTCGTCTCGGCCTGCACATGGGTAGGGGCACGGGACGGGGCGTGGGGCTGGGTGCCGGGCTGCCTATCTCGCCTTTGGGGATGCATCGGGCCGGGCCGCCGAAGGGCTATGGGCTTGGGCTTGGGGCTGGGCGGGGGCAGCTGGTCGCGGAGGAGGAGCAGGAGGGGGTGCGGGGCCAAGGGGGAGAGGAAGAAGACGGCCAGGGGCAGGGGCAGGGGCAAAGGCAGAGTCCGAGCCGGGTGCGTTTTGCAGCCGAGGAGGAAAAAGGGGGAGAAGGGAAAGAGGAGGAGGGAGAGGAGGAAGAAGAAGAAGAGAAGGGGCAAGAGGAGGGTAGGGGGTTTGATGACCAAGATGGAGACCAAGGACACGACAAGGTGGATAAGGGCTCAAATCCGGCCGGAGAGTTTTGGTATGGACGTGACGATGATGATGCGGATGACGAAGATGATGGGACTCGCCTTAGTGTGGCGGAGGACGTCCATGTGCACGAGGATGAAGACTCTGTCGGGTACCAAGACTCCGAGAGGGAGGAGAGCTCGTTCTGGCGTGATGGGGAGACGCTAGGGGGCCATCCGGTCGGGGAAGACGACGGCCACGATGACCACGACGACCACGTTCACCCTGATGAGAATCCACGCAATTTCAATGATGCTCAGGAGGAGGAGAGTTCTTTCTGGCATGATGACGGGACACAGAATGCGGGTGACGCGACTGGCAAACAACGGGACGAGGCTGACGTGCTGCATGGTGACCCACAGAAGGAAGAGGAAGGGGACGAGGAACGGAGATGGCATGAGAGTGTGCCAGGAGATGAAGAAGAAATCATCGAGGTTGATACAGAAAACCTCCCGCCGGCTAGGGTTGAGCTTATGGAGCGGCTCTGCGACCTGGTGCAGAGGCTTTCTTCGGCGAAGGTGGGCGGCGGCATGGAGGCGGACGTCCTTGACGTCTTACATTCCAAGGTTGATGAGATGGAAGAGCTCCTGCTGTTGGCGGAGGAGACCGCCCTGGTGGAGGCCACGGCGGAAATGGAAGGGCCAGTCGAGGAGCAGTCACAGCCAGCGTCACAACCAGAGGAACAAGCACAGGAGCGACCGGAGGATCAACTGGAAGGTCAATCGGAAGGTCAACCGCAAACTCGACCACAGGCAGCGGAACAAGCGGAAGCGGAGATCGAGGCTCCTTCGGAGCCCAGAACACAAAGTGAAGGGAAGAGGGACGCAGCGACACAGGTGGAAGAAGAGGCGCTGGGAGAGGTCAGGTCCGGGTATAGGGATGACAGCCGGCCATCCAGGGGTCGGTCACCGGCCGCGCCCCCGGTAGCGCTGTTACAACCAGGAGACCAAGATATCCGCGACCTAACGAGCCCCAGCCCGCTCCCCTGGCTCACGAGCAATTTCCGGTTCTCGGAACTAGACATATCCCCGACGCGCTCGCAACCGGAGCTAGCGGCCGCGACGAATGAGGCTTTAGAGGCGGCGAAGCGAGCCGCCCAAGCTCAGATCGAGGCGGCCGAGCGGGTGGCCAGAGAAGCAGAGAGGATGAACGTCGAGCTAGCGGCGATGGTGGGACGGTTGCAGGTAAGGAAAGAAGAGTCAGACGTGAGTCTCCGCCGCTGTTCCTACGCTATCTGCCTATCTATCCTCCACGCAAACCAAAGGCCTGCTGCTTACACAACGCCCAGCATCTCCATGCCCTCCTCGTCGACCGCGCCGAAGCCGCCGCGACACGCATCCTGGACCTGGAACAAGAGATCTGCGACCTCGAAGACGACATCCTGGCCAACGAGTCCGAACTGCGGCACCTGCGGCTCAAGCTCCGGGCGGTCGAGACGGTGTGCCACGAGTTCGTGGGGCCCGACGCCGACCCGGACCTGTTCCAGAGCATCGCGAACTGGAAGGCCGACTGGGTGCTGGTGCGGGACCGCATGCTGGAGCGCAAGAAGGACCGCAAGGCGCGGCGGCTGCGGCTGCACCGAGCTGGGTGCGTCATCAGCTCACTCGAGCAGCGCGAGCAGCAGGAGGACGGATCGACCCTGACCAGCCTCGGCGGGCTGTCCATGTCGGTGTCGCTGCTGGGGTTGCGGAGTGCGAGTACGCCGCGGAAGGCTTACTGACGAGGAATTTAACTTTCTTTCTAGTGGCTTGGTTGGTATGTAATTGACGCTCTTTTTTCGAACTGTCTGTCCATGGCATACATTCATCGCCTTTGATGATTCCAGGACTACAGGACTGCGGTCGACACATGGCATGCATGCAGGGAATGGAGTTACAAATGGGAGGGTGGGGGATGAAGAAGGGCATTGCGAGGGCGGTGTAAACTGTGAGTGAGCAAGCGGCATCTGGGTTCTGGCTCCCGTCCGTAAATACGCATATAGAAAGCAGGTTAGACTACTAGTAGTAGTAAGTACTACTACTACGTCCAGTGTTGATAGCATTTGCCCTAACCCTGACCATCTCTCGGACTCCCCCCTACCTAATCTTCTATCCACCTTCCACATGTGAGCTGTTGTTCTATTTGTCATTGCTACCATACAACAGTATTCCGTACAACCCCCCAGAAGTCCCTTGCAGCTCCAACAAAGAGAGAGAGGGGAGTGTTGCACCAACAGAATCCTTCCCAGTGTTTGTTGGCTCCGGACTTCGTACCCTTCCCTACTTCGAAGTGGGTCTTCGGACTGTTTTTCGCGCTCCCGCGGTTTGTCTCCACCACAACCCGGCCGTTGGCCCGCCGCAAAAGCCGAGAAAGCTTGAATCGACGTTACTTTGCCAAACCACCAGCCAACCAGCGCAGCCGACGTCATACGGGGAAGTTCGGTCATCTGCCCGCACACAGCGCTGATCTTGAATCCTACTGCACACCTGAGGGGCTACCGTTGCCTCCAGGACCGGTAAGACCGCCAATGCGCCGCAAGATGGACCCTGACCGAAGTGCCCTGTTTTGCTTCAGGCAAGCGGGCTGCCCGGGATGACGTCGTGTTGGTTGGCCGGTTTGTACACTAAAACAGAGCCATGTTGTTCCCCGCGCGGATAAACAGCCTCGAAGAGTGGATATCAAGTTTGAGTGTGATGGCCGGGTGCTGCGGGGACTGAGAGTTCGAGACGGATATGTTACTGGTACTCAAGGTACATATATAACGCCGATCGCCACTGCCACCCACCCATCCATCCATCCATTTCCATTCGTGCACCACAACACATCTTTCTTTCTCTCTCACGCGCGTGTTGGACTTCCTTCCACTTCTCTCTCCCATCCGCGGCTGTGAAAGGTAAACAAACCATGGCCTCGGAGAAGAACCCCGACGGCTCCAGCGGCTCGCTCGGCTCCAAGGCCGAAGTCGAACACCATGACCTGCAGAACGGCAAAGGGCAAGGAGCTGCTATCCCCGCGGGTACGGACGGCCAGGGGTTTCCAGACGAGCGCCTGGCCGCCTCGCGGAAGCTTGCCAACCCCCTGGCGGGCCTGACCCCGGAGCGTCTGGCGGCCATGGGGGAGGACTACGCCCGGCTGGCGGGCCTGACCAGCGAGGAGGACCTTCGGGCCTTCCGCCTGGGGGCCATGATCGCGGGCGACCAGACGCGCGTCGACGCGGTACCGGGACTCACGGAGCGCGAGCGCGAGGTGCTGGAGCGCGAGACCACGCACAAGTGGTCGAACCCGCGCATGCTCTACTGGGTCATCGCCATCTGCTCGCTGTGCGCGGCGGTGCAGGGCATGGACGAGACGGTGGTCAACGGCGCGCAGATCTTCTACAAGGACGTGTTCGGCATCGGCACCGAGAGCCAGCGCGACACGTGGCTGCTGGGGCTGCTCAACGGCGCGCCCTACCTCTGCTGCGCCGTCGTCGGCTGCTGGCTCACCGACCCGATGAACCGCTTCTTCGGCCGCCGCGGCACCATCTTCGTCTCGTGCCTGATCTCCGCCTTGGCCTGCTTCTGGCAGGCCTTCACCAACACCTGGTGGCACATGTTCATCGCCCGCTTCTTCCTGGGCTTCGGCATCGGCCCCAAGTCGGCCACCACGCCCATCTTTGCGGCTGAGTGCTCGCCTCCTAAGCTCCGCGGTGCTCTTGTGATGGTATACACCTTTTCTTTTTCTTTTTTTTTTGAGAAAAAATGTCGGAAGGGCTAACCAATATTTTTCACAGCAATGGCAAATGTGGACAGCCTTCGGCATCATGGTAGGCTACATCGCCGACCTGGCCTTCTACTTCGTTCCGGACCGCGGCATCGAGCTGGGGCTGAACTGGCGTCTGATGATGGGCTCGGCCATGATCCCCGCCGTCGTCGTATGCTTCCTGGCCTACATCTGCCCGGAGTCCCCCCGCTGGTACCTCAGCAAGAACCGCCACCGCGATGCCTTCGCGTCGGTCTGCCAGCTGCGCTTCGAGAAGGTGCAGGCCGCCCGCGACCTCTTCTACACCTACACGCTGCTCCAGGCCGAGCAGCAGGCCATGTCGATCGGCACCGCCAGCCGCGTCAAGGAGCTCTTCACCATCCGCCGCAACCGCAACGCCATGGTCGCCTCCGAGATCGTCATGTTCATGCAGCAGTTCTGTGGCGTGAACATCATCGCGTACTTTAGCTCGGCCATCTTCGTCCAGGCCGGCTACTCGCAGGTCTCGGCGCTCGCGGCCTCGCTCGGCTTCGGCGTGATCAACTGGCTCTTCGCGCTGCCGGCCTTCTACACGATCGACACCTTCGGCCGACGCAACCTGCTGCTGACCACCTTCCCGCTCATGGCGCTCTTCATGCTCTTCACGGGCTTCTCCTTCTGGATCCCCGACGACACGCCCGCCCACATTGGCTGCATCGCGCTGGGCATCTACCTCTTCGGCATCGTCTACTCCCCCGGCGAGGGGCCCGTGCCCTTCACCTACTCGGCCGAGGCCTACCCGCTGTACATCCGGCCGATCGGCATGTCGCTCGCCACCGCCACCACCTGGTTCTTCAACTTCATCCTGGCCGTGACCTGGCCCAGCATGCTGACGGCCTTCAAGCCGCAGGGCGCCTTCGGCTGGTACGCCGGCTGGAACGTCATCGGCTTCGCGCTCGTGCTGTTCCTGGTGCCCGAGACCAAGGAGAAGACGCTCGAGGAGCTGGACGCCGTGTTCGACGTGCCCCTGCACCGCCAGGCCGCCTACGGCGCCCGCCAGGCCGTGTATTTCTGGCGTCGCTACCTGTTCCGGCGCCGCGTGGCCAAGCCGCAGCTGCCGTATGACGAGCAGGTCGCCTTCAGGGAGAAGGAGGCCCTGAGGAGGGAGGGCTTGCAGGCTAGGGATGGGAGTGCCGGGGTGTGAGGGTGTTGTAGAGTGGTAGGTAGGTGTCGTTTAGTAGGAAACTGTTGCGTATTGGGTGTTGGGTGCTCAGTGGGGTTATGGATATGACTAGGCGTGTACTGGCGTTGGGTGGTTGGCTTAGAGTTGCTTGAGATTTGGATTTAAGGTATTATGCGGACTAGGTACGGACTATAAATACCCTCATTGTAGCCCGAGACATAAGAGGCCTCGGGGTCCTTCTCCTCCATCAAATTTCTGCCCCTGAAGCGAACGCGACATGCCATCACTCTTATTTCATATATTACCCTCCCCCTTTCCCGCCCCAAATAATAACTGCTAATACTAGTACCTGGCAGAAAGGAAATCCCCCCAAGTCAACCTCCGCGACGACGATGTCTGCCTGTCATCCCGAACCACCACCGGCACCTTCTTCCGCCCCGCGCTGCCACCGTCCCTCCGTTCAGAGGCGCGAACAGCGGCAACCGACGCCGACCGCCTCTCTCTAGCTCGGTCTCGGTCCCGATCGTTACCTCGCCTGCTACTATGATCCGAGTCCCTCTCCCGGCCCGCTATCCTTCCCTTGGTCGGCTCTCTGTCTCTGTCCCTCCGCTCTCTGTTACTACTATCCCTCTCTCGGTCCCGGTCCCGGTCTCTGTCGCGATTGCGATCATGACCATGTTCTTTCTCCCGCTGCCTATCCTTGTCCCTTTCTCTTTCTCTTTCTCTGTCCCTTTCCCAGGACCCACTGCTTAGTCGTCTGGTCCGTATGCCACCCAGATCGGAACTCGAACGCTGTAGGACGTATGGAGCCTCCACGGCAACTGAGTGCCGGTGGTGCACAGGCGGAAGGGGACTGCTGGTCCGCCGCCTCGCCATAGGAGGAGGAGGCGGCGGCAGAGGGGGATCGCGCCGGATGGAGCCGTTGCTCTCGTAGATTTTCCTGCTGCTGCCGTCGTTGTCACGGTAGCTGCGTTCCTTTTGTCTCTCTCGGTCGCGGTCGCTACGTCGACGCGGATCGTGATAATCGTCACCGCGGGTTTGTTGTGCCGATCTCGGTGGTGGCGATGAGGATGAAGGAGGTCGGTATCGAGACCGGGGGCTTGATGGGCGGGATGATGATGTTGTTGTTGTTGATACCGATACTGGTACTGTCCTCCGCGCGGAAGAGTCAGGGGATCCAAGATGGGACTTCAGCGCGCCATCGAGAAGCAACCGCGCCGCTCTGTCAGGCCTTTCTGGCATCAGTCGGCGCGGGATCTGCTTTGGCAACCGCTCCGGCTTGCCGTCGAGGAGAGACTCTGCGTTGATGGGCAGAGCGGCAACCGCCTTGGCGAGCCGCTCGGCCTCCTCGTTGGGGTAGGCCCGCACGGCGAGCGTCGTCCATTGCGTCCAGCCCGCTAGTGTGAGGCCTGGCAGAGTGGGACGAGCTTTCGGTTCTGCGGGCACCAGGTAGTACTCGCAGGACAGTTGCTGGTACAGTTCTGCCAGTCTGCTGGGCGGTGCTCTGAAGATATCTTCTAAGGTGTCAACATATCGGGCTCTGGAGTGGTTGGGTGAGTTGAGCAGGAGAACGAACCTGGAAACGGGAAGACTTCAGTCTCCAGGCGATGGTGCGAGTAGAATCCCGCCATCTTCGCCGGTGTGACAACTAGTGTCTTTTGTGGCATGAACTCGTCCATCTACAAGAATTCATGAGTTAAGGATCTTCCGTGGCTGCTGGGTCATTATCGGCTTACCAGATAGCTGCCGATCCCCTTGAGTACCTGTTGCCATCTCTTCGTCGGAAGGCCGTCCCGGTCAAACAGGATGCCCCATTTTTGGTCGATGACGCTGGCTTCCTTTGCCAAACCCGGAGCAGTACCGACTGGAGGCGGAGGGACTGGGTTGCTCCAGTGGACACCAGGCGGGGGAGACTGTGGTCTGGCACTCGATGGCATGTTTGGTTCCGGCATCCTGGGAGGTCGATGGGCCGGGCCGGGCCCGCTGTCATGTCCTGCCGGGGCCGTGGGGCTCTGAATATTGCCTACTGGACAAGACATCAGATTTAGTTGAGATGGAGACGACGGAGAAAATGGGGATCATACACTCCTCCTTGATCATCTTCCTGATCTCGGTGCGCATATCCATGGAGGGAACCTGTCCGGGAAGCTTCAAGTTGGGAGGCCCAGAACTCCCTGTTGGCCCCTGAACTTGTCCATTTATCGTTGTCGGTGCTGTGGCGAATTCTTTTGGCCTCGCAACGTATGGTATGATCTTGGGATCATGGTCATCCTCCGTCTCTCCTTCCGATTCATCATAAGACTCGTCCTCCGAGCAGCTCTCTTGTATATCGGTCACCTCGTCATCGTCTGCACCGTGTCCGGGCGGCGGGGGAGGCGGGGGGAAGGCGAAGGGCCTTCCATTCCCCGAGAATGCAGGAGGAACAGCGGGAGGAGGCGGGGGAGTAGGGGGAGGAGGACCTTGCCAGCCAGTTCCGGCCCATTTCGGCAGTTGTGAAGCCATTTCAGATTTCGGCTCACAATGGAGCTTCAGGGGAAAGTGGGAACTGGGCGTGTGTGCCTGAGGGGGGAAATTGAACCCACAGCTTGAAGTTCCTGAAGATTGAGAGCGGAAGGAGCGAGACAGACTGCAAGTTGCCGACCAATCCCCAGATATACGGCTCTCTCCTCCTTCTCGCCATCTAAACCCCTGCCATATCCCTCAACTTCCGCCAACTTGTCGATGAGGTGACGAGGCTCGCATCTGCCACATGCCGGGCAACAGGACTGCATCCGGGCCGACCACCTCCATGATCACAGATCAGCGATATTCGCCTCGTCTCCCCCACCTAAACTCCGTCTATCTCTTGATGTCAGATTATCAGATTTCAAGCTCGCCAGGCATCCATTCCCTAGGTCGCACACAGAGGACCCTCTGCTTGAATCAGCCCAATTGAAAATGCCGCCGCGGCCGGATGCCTTACGAGACCAAGGAAACCTAAAAGTGCTCCGACGCACAACACCATGCAGTACGCACTATACAGCAAACCCATGTCGTTCGTGCCTCGCTCAGCATCCGAGATCATAGCCGAGTGCCATCCTACATACAACTGGGGCGGAAGTGGTGTGGCGTCTCGCACCTCTCCTCGCGGCCCGAGGCTCGAAAAACACAGCATAGCCGGGCAACCGCTGATCAACATGTAGCAGCCCGGGACGCCCGACCGACCTACGTATGTTACACCACATGCTAACCAAATGACTGAACCGCATCGGGAACCGAGCTATTTATCGGTATACTTCGAGCTTCCCCCGCATTTCGCCGTTTTGTAATCATGCTCTAGCACTTGCCCGAGCCTACAATTAGACACACAAGGCTCGCCCGTCTTGTTCGTGAGAAAGCATTGAAGATCGAAGGCGAAGGTCCAATGGGCCGAGCTAAAGCAGTAATTGTTACGAGGGCCCGGTGCTTCGGACAACCAGCTAGCCTTGCACCCCGAATGATTCCGAAGACCGTACCTCGTGTCTCTCATGTAAGGCTGAATACAAGTGGGCACACTGCATGCCGAGAACAGCACCATTCCATCCAGTGCACTGCGAATACCATCCTCAAGGAACACCTGATCCAAGGAAGTATTGACCAGGGGAAATGAAGAGTTCGGCGCAATGAAGCAAGCCAGCACAACCTACATGCCTACTACCGTAAGCAACTTAGCCAGATCCAAAAATGACAAGACGCCTTAATCCTCTCCTCTACCAGACCCGACAGGGACCAGGAATCCGACACATGATAGACGGGTAAGGCACACACAAACACAGTGCGCTACACAACGCGCAAGAACCTGATTGTCACGCTTTGAGACCGCACATACATGCAAGGCGGAAACAGAAAGCAAGGTACCTTAGTTACTATTCAGTAGTCTACCATAGTCGGTGGCTGCAATCATATTTCCCATCTGCATACCTCAGTATACATCCGCTACGGACGTCATACTTCTTCTCCCTATCCCTTAGTACTGTTGTACAAGTTCATCCAATAAGTTCCTTACATACCAGCCATGTGAAAGGCTACCTGCAGTAGGTTAGGTAAGGTATGTAGTGCACAGCGCACGGCAGAGCCCACTTGATCCGCGTCCCAGACTCAACCTGAATTTTCGTGACCGGTAGGTACCTGGCATACGTCCGTTACCTCTATCCCGAATTCTGTTCTGCAAGTCGCACTGCCGCGTCGTCCTAGTTGACCCGCCGTCCATAGGGGAGGGTTGTCTCCCAACCACACGCTGGACCGGGCTCGGTGAAGCTTCAGAATGAGCAAATACCTAAAGGTACCTCCTGTAGTGAGTACCCAGCTCGAGGCATCTTTCCCAGGCAACATGGCTAACATCCCATATTACTGCAGGCGGCGGGCAGCCGTCCGGTTCCTGGGTACACACAAAATCTGTCACCGATCGCCATTTGTCCATGTCCAAGAGACGTAGAAAAGCAATAATTAATGCTACCATGTGCTAGAGAAAGCTGGCTGACCCATAGAGAAGGGGAAATTTTCCACCGATGGATGCCTTTTCTCGAGCCCCATTTCTTGACTCGAATCCTAACCGTTACCGATGACCCCCCGTTTCTGCTGTTCTCCCGTGTTACTACTTTTGCTTTTCCGCCTAAGAATGGCTAGAATGGGAAAAAAGAAAGAAGGGGAAAGCAGCGTAGAAGTGGTTAGCCGCATCCCTTCTTCTCAGATACGAAAAGAAACCGCGAGCATTCTGTACCGCAGATGGCAGTCCCTAATCATCTTTTTAGAGGGTTTGCTGATTAAAATTTTTCCTCCTGAGAAGAGATGCGAAGACGAATAGCTGGAACGAAAAAAAAAGAAACTTGGCGAAAGATCAAAACGTGCGGCGAAATGTAAACTTCAGTAGAGATGACCTTTGCATGCGGAGGCCCTCCATCAAGCCGCGTCGTCGACCGTGGCCTCAAATCAATCATCTTCCCACCAGGGTTCCTCAAACTCCTCAACGCGTCGGGGAGGTGGGAAATTCTCTTCCTTCTTGAGGTAGTCGGGAAGCTGGGGTGCCTGTTTGCGCGAAGCCTGCATTGGCGTTAGCCCACAGTACCTATTGTGAGATGAGACAGTATAGCTCCTTACCACCTTGACCCAACCACTCTTACCGACAGTAACAGTCTCGCTACGTGTCGTTCCGTTGCGCGTGCTGTTAGACACTACTGTTGGGGTTTTGGTCATGCGGACCCGTTCGCCGTTAGGACCCCAGGCGTTGAATGAGACGGCCTCGACCCGAGCTCGGCGGGGACGTGTGGTCACGCTGTCACCTGCAGCCGACGTCCAGTCTGTCACAGTTCCTCCACGAGAACTTCCATCAAGGTTGGGCATCAGCCAATGTGGCGCCGCGGTCTGAGGGTCTCGAAGATGCGCAAGGTGCCAATTATCTGGTCCGTCACCATACACGGACGGCTCCAGATCGACGCCACCCACAGCAGGCGCTCCGCGGGATTCGGAAATCGACAACGCAGAAAGCGCCATCGAAGCGCCATCATCAAAGCCGGACTGGAGAGGATCAGTTAGCACCTCAACCTGACGAGCCAACGCAGGGTTGGGGCGTTGAGCTCTTCTTACCTCATCGTCATCGAAATCTGTGGCGGCCCCGCTCTCTGCGGCCGTACCGTTCCGCGAGCGCACGACAAAGACCTCCGCAGGGTTTGCTTCCTCCACCGACAGCTGGCTTCCCGGAGGGGGCAACGCCTCTCCATTCTCAGTTCGGATCTGCCAGTCCGTGCAATCAATGCACCACTGTAACTGGAGGTTAGGATACATCGCGATGCACGCAACATTGGACCGGGATATACTCACCATCTTCCCAGAGCGTCTGGTACTCTTGCTGAAGAATCCCAACTCCCTTCGGCGGCCACAGGGTCCATTGCATAGTCCCTCTAAAACAAGTGCTCCAGATGCATGCTCCAGGCAGCGGATGCCGGTCCTTCTCGGCGTGGCGTTTCCAGATCGAGCTTCACGGTCATACTTCTCAAGCTGCCTCTTTGAGAATGCGCTGCGATCCTTGTATTCCCCGTGCTCGCAGCGCAGTCTGCCCGCCATCGGCGCCATTGTGGTCGATCTGCTGTTTTCTACCAACTCGCCCTGCAAATCAATCTGTCAAAGGCAACTTCGCAATCGCGGTTTGATAGCCGGCTGTGACGAAATCGAAGTTTGGAGATGATGGGAGACCAGACGGAGGAACGAGCTATGATCCAGGAAAGGACCAGGGGCTCGCTGCACATGAACGGCACTAGCGGGGAAGGGAAACCTTAGAAATGAATTGGGCGGAGCAGAGGAGAGGTGCTGCTGGATGGGAGAGCTTTGAAATATCGTGAGGGGAGTGGCTCTCGGAAGAAAATGGAACACACTTACTGCTAAACAAGGATCGGTGTCTTATTGAGTCGGGGAAGCAGATTTGGATAACCGACTTTGAATTTGAGATGGAAGTCTTGGTTTGTTTCAGTCGAGGTTAAAGTACCGTACGCAAACGTTAGTGCGTAGGGTTGAAGACGGTGTAAAAGGTTTCGGGGTGTGAGAGGCTGGAAGCCTGGAAAGGGAGAAGGGTTGTGGGAGGTTGGAAGAGGTATGAAAGCCGAGGTTGGCTTGCGGTCAAAGTTCCTGATATACAGTTTCCAAGTTAAGAAGACAATATGATTCACCGAGGTCAATACCACTGCCAATAGCAAAAATACAATGACCTGAACAAACCGAATATGCACGACAACGTCTTGCAAGTCAACAAGGAAGGAGGCAGTCTACCTACTTACGTACCTAGGTACTTTACACCACACAGAGCACCCAGGCATTCTAGGTTGGAAGGAGCGACTTACTCAACAGGTTAGTATCATTATTGCAGGTTCAATTTCTTGGGGCAATGCATAATGCCCTTGGTTGAAACATTGCAAGAAGGCGTCAGCTACTGACAGCCCTTGGGATACTTATGCTATAGTAAGCCCAGTGAGGGCCATGAAGAAGAGAAGCCGTAACAGAAGAGGATTTCCACAACGTCATGGAGGATTTGAGCCTGGTGGGCACTTTAATTCCTCAAGATTGAACCTAGGGCTCCCTCCAAACCGGTAGGTATTCCAGGCTGACAGGGAAATGGAGATGGAAACCCGCCTGTACGCCATGTCTGCTGTTTGCATTCAACTTGAAAATGAGCACAGCTCCCTAACAAGATACCTATCGAGGTAACTTATTACTAGTAGATACACTTGATCCGTTGCATACCAACCCGGTGCCCTCGGGGATTCTAAACTTCAGGTTCTAATTACGGTCAGCGTCATCCCTTAGTACCGGTGCAACTATTGCGGTGCGTTTCGACCTTACCGTTAAATCACACACACTCGACCTCGGAGAACAACAAATGGGGCGAGGTTTTGATTTTGCGTAGCGACCGCTGGCCGCTGGCGACGGCTCTCTCTGCGTCTTCTGGCCGGTGACTCAGCGGTCAGACTACAACCTGGAAGGTACTGTTAATTCTTGGCTTTCCCATTCTTCCTACTTGGGGTTCCGCTTACCTCCTTCATCCCTATCCACCATCTACACTCTGGGTTGCTCCCACAGATTCAGAATGTCCGATTTGGAGTTGTTAGTAAAGCCCAGATTGCGCCCAACTTGTGATCTTGCTCACTGGTCGCTTACCTTAGGTCCGCTGCTGCCACGTCCCTACCGTACAGGGAAGGGATGTCCTTACGGCTTCAGGTCCTCCGAAGTTTTGGCGACTGGCCCTTCTCTGGGCAATCTATTCTGTCGAAGACGTTGATAGCTGGGATCTACAGTGTCACCAGGTCTTCGGTGCTGAACTTCGTCCTATTCGGCAATGCAGAGTCGGGCTCGCGGCCTCCTTTGCAAGCAGTCCTCAAACTTTATGATCGTCGATTTGGCACACGCCTTCGGGACTACCGCTACAGACACGTACCACACACAGCAGAACGCGAAGCGGCTTATCATTCCTTCGTTCGGCAAGGCAAGATGGGGGCATTTCTCCGCGAGCTAGACGAAAAAGAGAAGGAGACCAACCTTATCATGCCAGCCTGGCATTTCCTAGACGATTGCGGCCCTGAAAACAGCGAAAACAGCGCGAAGTATGAGGCCATCATGTGGCGCGAGTGCGAGAGCAACTTCAACCGCGAGACGGAGGCCTACGAGCGGCTGAAAGATGTCCAAGGCACGACGATCCCGCGGATGTACGCCCACGTGCGCCTCGTGCTGCAGGACCCAGACATGCCTCAGGATCTGCTGGGCTCACCCGATACGGCCCGCTACTTTGAAGTCAAAGGTGTTCTCCTGCAATTTATACCTGGCCATACCCTGTCGCAGTTGCACACCTCTCCGCTGGCCCTTTTAGAGCCGGAGAAATGGCAGGCTATCATCCAAGCCGCTGTTGACGCTGTGCATGAGATCGACAAGCGCGGAGTTCTCAACATGAGCGTTGCGCCACATAACGTGGTCGTCAACAGCCGCACACAGACTCCCTACATCGTTGACTTCGGAAACTGCGACTTCAAGGACAGGATGATCAAGCTCTGGAAGGAATCCGGGCGGATGGATGATGACGACGACGAGGAGATTGAGTATTGGGAGAGAGTGGTGACTCAAAATAATGGACAGGCGATTGGAGGGGCGATGGCTGCGAGACTGCAGCGGGCGCACGGCGTGAAGCTGGATATCAAGTACCCGGATTGCGCTATGATTCTCAAAGACCTAAAACGAAGTAGAGGGGTCGAATCCGACGAGGACTCTGATAGTGGATGGAAGATCATGCATTTCTAGCATGTACCGTGTATCTAGGATCCAAGTCTGCCTCGTATGGAAGCTTGGAGGTACGCTAGCCTTTCTCACCTACGGGGTTGTCAGTTGCTCATCATAAACCCTTTACGATCGCCGTATACATTGTTTGCGGATGACTTGAGCCCTTGAGAGCTTCGCTCAAAGAGTTCGGCTGCTGATCCCTGTCTGATGATGTGCGTAGATGTCTTCCAATACACGGACGAGCACCTTGAACATCGTCTGTCTCGCTCTGTCATCCACATACTAGACCGTGTATATATACGCTCATAGCTGCGAGGACTTTTGGTAACGCACCCGATTGCACCTTGACGAACCGGTCACCGGAAACGGTGACCAAGCCTCAAAAGCAGATTTCGGATTGCATTGTAGAGGTCTGTAGAGTGCACGTACGACTAATATCGCCGGCAGGTGGTGTCATATAAAAGCGATAGACTTGCGGGATTGAGTTTTCGCCGGATAGTATAGAGTTTGCCTACCACCTCTAACTCTCCGCTGTTGATGTTAGGCTTCCTAACATGAATCCAAAGGAAGAACGATACATACAATCGGAACCTCATGGAAGTCCAGTCATGGGCCCAATCGCTCATGGATTGATTCCTTCTGATATTTTCCAGTTGCTAGACTTTCTACTGTACTTGTGTAGGCTTCCATACTGTACCCAGCACTGTAAGCATGAATCATATGTAGAACCCGGGATGACCTGGCTTCCCCAAGGCCGCGGCGAAGTTCCGGCGGCGGTTCCGGATGGGACGCCTTCATGCCACCATGCGCCTAGGGTGCTGCTCGAAAGTGGCGCATGCAATTTCCCAGACTCTTGGAACGGCCCTGGTGATCTCGATGCCCAACTCCTCATCAACAACAACAACCATGCGGTAATACCATGACTCTGTTACACCGAGCTGACGTTCTCGAAGGAATTTGGAGGGGTAGAGAGATATGAACTGCCAGGGTGGTGCCGTTGTTCGAGCTGGTGAAAGTCCAGGGTGGCACTGCGCTTTCTACTGAACACGCATTCGGATCCCTGCGTAATCCCCTTGCTCCTCGATGAGGGGCTTGTCGAGCATCGGCAGAGCTCCATTTGACGGTGCGAGGCCTCATGTGAATGCTGGTGTGAATTGCACATCAATATGTTCACCACGTTGAAATGGAAAATTGCCCCAACCTCCTGGCCCCGCTCTCGAGTGGCTCGTGATGCCGAAGCTCTCTCGCCTTCATTTGAAAGCTCAACGATCAAAAAGCGCGGCGGCTTGGCAGGTTACTTTTTGGGATGGAAAACCGTTTTGGTTCCCCTTTTCGGTGGGCCAAAGAAAGTGAACCAGTCAACTGGCACGAGGCATTACTGTAACCACACTATTGCTCCTCCCGCTTTGCCAATTGTGACAGCTCGGGGCCACTGAGCAGCCGCGTCTCGTTGTTTGCTCCGTCATGCATGCCGTTTGGCCTGTGTCGCAGGTGGTGGTGTTCCTTCGAGATGACTCTTGAAACGGCAGAGCCTTTAACGAGTTCCAGGTAACCGCGAGTCGAGGTAATTAAAGAGCCCTTGGGATGTATCTGATGAATCCATAATCCTAACTCCATCATGAGGAGTTCAACCCCTTCCTCCCCACCTCGACTGTCCGCTCCTGTTCCAAGTTACACGTCCCACATCTCCGGGTGCAAAGCCGCACCGTTGCGAGAAGGATGCCCCGTTATAGCTGTTGCGGAGCTGCCGGAATCGCTGTCAAACGCGGCTTTGGGTCCCTATCACCAGCCACTGTGACCAAATCGCGATAACCCCCAGCCCGCTCTTCTTGACGCAACTCTGCTGATCGCGCGCTGGTCGCGTTTCTCGCCAGGGTCGCCATTGGCGCACATCTCTTCAGCCGCTCGATTTCCCCTCAAGAACCGTGGGTTTGGCAGATTCCCAGCCAATGGACGTATCCTGTGATCAGTCAACGAAGCTTCGCTTGCCTACCTACACTGCCTAACTATCCATTTTATAGCCGTTGAAGCCATACCGTAGCGTGTGCGGAGTAGGTTGTACACAGTACGACGTAATCTTCAGCGGGATGGAGACTTGGAGCCGGGCAACGAGTGAAATTTGCAACGGCCATACCGCCATTTATGGTTGCTGCCGGCCCGACCGGTACGCGAGCAGAACACAAGATCAAGACTCCATCCGCGCGGACGAGCCCGACTGCCCGCACGATTCCCAAGATACCGGCGCCACCCTCGAGCCAGTGAACCAAGCCGCGGCGCGTGTGCCACGAGCTCGCGTGCGGGCCTGGAATACGCCGCCAGTTCTCACTCATCAATGACCTTCCATTGAGCACAGGTCCTGTGATCTCTGCAGAATCGTGCCTTTGCTTTTTTTGCTTCTGCAACCCCCAGTTGGTCTCAAATTGCCGTTCGAAAAGAGCAAATCACTAGCGAGATTGGGGTCCCCTAACGTATCGTTTTTCTCGAAGCCCACCCTGGCCCCGTAATTAATGCTAAGGACGGGGTCACTTCCCACACAGTTTCGGGACCTCCTCTTCCACCCAGCGTCTTGGACGGGTGAAAACTCGCGGCCCATGGGCGAACTCATTGCTTTCTGGATAGGTATTCCGCGGTTGTGTTCCTCATTCCCACTCTTTCCCGCCCAGCGATAGCAATAGACACCGAAAAATCCGCGCTATCCGGCACAGTGGGAACTTCGGGACCTTGAGCTCCAGGCTCTGACCACCTTACACCGACAGTACATTCTGCCGTCACTCTTTAGGGTTTCGAGCCGCTCACACCGAACAGAAAGCTTCTTTGGGAAGCATATTCTGTTTACGTCCTTGGAAAGCAGATTGGATCTTTCCATCCTGACGCCAAATTGTTGGAACTTGAGTTTACGCTAGTCGGGCCTGCTGTCACACTCACGAAAAAGGCTCCGTTTTCCCAGGCCCCGGCTGTCGTTCCACCCGCCCGCAACGCGGCCCTGCTCGGTTCCCCCAAAACCGTGCCCACCCTCGACCACCTCCTTTTTTGTCGTGCAATCATTTCATGTCACTCTTTTCCGAGGAAGCACTCGTCCACTCGTTTCAATAACTCCAACTGTTTTCGCTCCTTGCACATTCACCACGCTTTGATCGCTCGCTGCCGATCCCGACGACAAGCTTGCGACTCGTACGACTACCGGCCGTCTGAACCATACACCCGACACACCCTATCCTCTCGACATCTCGCGTTGAATGTCCCGGTAACAGCGCGTGGCTCTTCTCTTGAGAGCTCCCTTTGAGCAGTCCGCCCTGTCGCAGCGCGCAAGGGGACGTTCCGTTGGCAGACGCAGCGTTGATTCAGCGACCGATCGAAGCATCACGGCCCGCAGCGTTGACACTGCTCCACATCTATTTGTCACCATGACTGTAGGGCACGATTTGACCCGCCGAGGGTCTACCCAGGTCGTCAATGGGATGGCCTTGGAGGACAGGTTTGAAGTGCTGAAGGAGATTGGCGACGGCAGCTTCGGTAGTGTGGTGCTCGCCCGGGTCCGGAGTGCCGGTGCCAGTGTCGCTCGCCGTGGCACGGTGGTACGTCGATTGTGCCCCCATGAGCCAACGTTTGCATACTGACCGTATACACAGATTGCCATCAAGACAATGAAGAAGACATTCGATTCTTTTTCGGCATGCATGGAATTGAGGGAGGTTGTGTTCCTCAGGACATTACCGCCTCACCCTCACCTGGTCCCCGCCCTCGACATCTTCCTCGACCCTTTCAGCAAGAAGCTCCACATTTGTATGGAGTACATGGAGGGCAACCTCTACCAGCTAATGAAGGCTCGGGACCACAAGTGTCTGGATAACGCCAGTGTCAAGAGCATCTTGTTCCAGATTATGCAAGGCCTCGAGCACATCCACGCCCATAGCTTCTTCCACCGGGATATCAAACCCGAGAATATCCTCGTCTCTACATCGTCCCACTCCGACTACAGCAATTCGTTCAGACGGTATTCCGCATTGGTCACCCCCCCATCAACGCCGCCAACCTACACCGTCAAGATTGCCGACTTTGGCCTGGCTCGAGAGACGCATTCGAAACTGCCGTACACCACCTATGTTTCCACTCGGTGGTACCGTGCCCCCGAGGTGCTGCTCCGGGCGGGCGAGTACTCGGCACCGGTGGATATTTGGGCGGTCGGTGCCATGGCTGTCGAGGTAGCCACACTGAAGCCTCTGTTCCCAGGCGGAAATGAGGTTGACCAGGTCTGGAGGGTCTGTGAGATTATGGGAAGCCCTGGAGTCTGGACCAGCAAGTCTGGCGAGCCGGTCGGTGGTGGGGATTGGAGAGAAGGAATCCGCCTTGCCGGGAAACTCGGCTTTTCGTTTCCCAAGATGGCGCCGCACTCGATGGATACGATTCTATCGACTCCACAATGGCCAGCCTCGCTCGCACGCTTCGTCACTTGGTGCCTCATGTGGGACCCCAAGAACCGCCCAACCTCAACACAGGCGCTTGCGCACGAGTACTTCGCCGACGCTGTTGACCCGCTGCGGCCCAAGTCGTCAGCCTCTAAGATACTTGGCCGGAAACAATCCGATGCTGGTTGGGCCAAGGATTCTGGCGCGTCGGCTTCGTCAAAGCAGTCGTGGTTCAGGAAATCCCTGATTGGTCGTTCAGAGAGCGTTGAAGCCATGGCTGCTGCGCCGCAGCCTGTTGCAAAGGAAAATGTTGCGCCGCGCCCATCACCGATCATCTCATCTGAGCCTCCAGTTCCGAAGCCGAAGGTCACTGCCGCAAAGCGGGCGACTTGGACAAATGGGATGTCCAACGCCGCGCCCATGCCGATTCTTCCCACAATTCGCCCTATCTCCCCGCTATCCAACGCCGTTACCGTCCAAGGCGATAGCAGAACGCAGGCAGACGAGAAGGCTTCTAAGAAGATTAGTCGTCAGCTATCTGTGCAGTCAAGCAACCATTACGCCGAGCTCCACAGGCAGCAGGCGGAGCGAGCGCTCAACGGGAACTCCGGCTTGGCATCCCCGACCAGCAGCTCCAAGGAAAGCTTCTTTTCCCATCTGCGCAAGCGAGCAAGGAGATTTTCAGGGAGACATCAGACGCCAATGTCACCAAGTTACGATGACCTTGAGGCCCAGGCTGGCTGCGGACCGTGGGGAAGCACTAGTAATAGGTCTTCCATGGTTATTGATAGCCCGCCCCCGGCCCCTGTTCCAAAGGACACATACGAATCTCTGGACAAGAAGCTTCGTGAGAAACCGCAAGTCTTAGAGGTTCCTCCCGCGCCACCAGCACACCAGGTCGCACCGAGCGGTAATCTCAAGCGTCACCACTCATTGCCTCATCATCAACCTAGGTCTATCGATAACTTGATGGTCGCGGCTCGTGGGTCGGGCCCGGTATCGAGTCGGCCACGGAGGGCACACGCCGTACAGGGTGTCAACCAGTACGATGCACCGGATGAGGAGGACGAGCTTCTCGATGAGGTCTTGCAATCCACCCAACGTGTCATGAAGCGCCTCGAGAAGGACGAGCAACCCCTGAGGCAAGCGCCCAGCAACATGGGGCTCGCCAACCCCTATCCAACGCCATCACCGTCTGCCGGCGGCAACGGTTTCTTTTTTGGCGACGGAAAGGAAGCCGTCACCCCGAAGCCGCTGGACTTCAACAAGAAGACGGCAGAGTACAAGTGGCCTACGCCGCCGTACGACGAGAACGACTGGGCAGCGTCCGCATCGGCAAGCATCTGGGCGGCAGGGAACCGCTTCTAAACACAGTCGACACAGCGACGAGGCTTCGCTGGAATTCCATATCCTGTCTTACTCTCTTCCACTCACACAAAAGTCTTGGCTGGGGTTTCATCGGACGGTGTTGGGGCTTGTATCCGCTTTTTGGGTGGCATCATTGTTATCATACACTGTCGGTCGCATCATTCATTGCTTTGTCTGCCCATTCAACCTACCATTTCTTAGTCTGCCCGGCGGTATTCTACATCCCCGCCTGATGGGCATTATTTCACGCTTTCCCGCAAACGCCGCGCGTCTGGACGTGGCATCTCTTGTTGCCTTGCACAAACTTCGAATCTCGCGAATACCCCCAGGGATGGATATTTGAGATACATATTCTAATAATCATGTTGGGGCTCAACCCGCTTTTGGTTTGTTCTGCCGTCGGATACCCCCCTTATATATAGATTGGAAGGCGGAGAGACTGGACTGCGTCATATTCAGCTGGCTGCCTATCTACTGATGCTACAGGCCGCCAGAGATGCTGTATTGAAATCCACCGATCAGGTGGATTGGTGTTTGTATCTCATTGTTTTCCTTTGTCACCTAAAACACCACACATATATCCTATCAGGTGCTCTATGCTGGGTTGGAGATGGAGGTCGGGGGAACGGAGAGCGCGGAGGGGGCGGTCGTCGTCTTTGTTCATCTTGACTACCATCCCTTTTCACTACTCGACATAGCACCATCATCAGGGACTTACCTCTCACCGTACATTATTTCATCTCTTACATACTTCCTACCTGTGTACCATACCACGCTGGGCATAACCTCGCCTCGCATCACCTTCGGGAAGTGTTGAGCTACAGTAGAGACATCTTTGTCGTCGTCGTTGCTCCAATTGTATTATATTGTTTGCACATGACGCCTTTTGTGTTGTGCCATTCCAAGGCCTGTATGCTTATCCGTGCTTTTCACTGGGAATTCAGCACAACGTTATTCTGTGATGCTGATGTTGAGATTGTTGTCTCACACCTGGGAGCGTTTCCCTTCCAAAATGTGGAACCGAGGATCTGAACCTTGGTTTGCAGATCCGAACCTGGGGGCGCACAAACCACTGAATTTTCCCGACCTCGCCGAGACACCGGGCCCTAACAGATTTCTCGTGTTTGTTTGGACTATCAGATGCTAATGAACTGTGGGGCGGCGGTGACCGGTTGTCACACCGGGCCGTTGATTCTGCAGATTGTCCGGGTGTCTCTAGTATGTGACTTATTGATTTGGTTGCTTTTTTGACCGGCAATTGCAAGCCCAGTTCCTCTTTTGGACTTGAGAGATTCGTCGACTTACCAGAATCGGATATCTGTTCTTTGGGCTACGATCTCGGCAGCTGCGGCGGTCGACACTGGGCATCAATCAACTTGAACTCTGTTGAAGGAGTGGACAATCCTCATTCTCAGAGGTTTCTGGCAGATCCGATCTTTGGATTTCCTGACTTCGTTGTTCGGTGTCGCTGCCTATATACCTAGGCACTGCTTGCAAACATACTTATTTCTGTGCATTGAAGGGATCACGGATATAAAGGTTTATGCAGGGTGTGCTAATCCTATCCCGTCGTCTCGGAGTGGGGGGGAAGATGGGAAGGAGCTTCGACTTGTCATCGAACTTCTAAACTCAGACCAAAGGAAGGAAAGAAGAAATCAGTGAAGGAGAAGAACCCAGAGAAGAACAAAAATAGGATATGAGAACTCTAGTACGCAGGATTGTGTGGGCTGTCAATGTTCAGCACTGCCCCTGACAACCACGTGAATCGCAAGGCGCTTGCACGCGCTCCTGAGGCTGACGGGAATTTCCCCTGGCGCCTCACTCAGCCCCGCCCGCCGTTCTGGACCCCGCAACGCCGCTGAACACCCGCTCGATTCCCGTTGCTCGGAACAGGCAGCAGCATTCGGCCGGCCAGGACTCGACGAGCACAACTCCTCGCGGCTCTGGGGTTAGCGTAACGACACACTTGCTTCCCACTACTAGTTACGTCATTTCGACGGTCCCGGCCTCCAGCGGGTTGGTTGCCTTGTGCCGGGCGGCTGGCCTGAGCCCCTCATCGTCGACCTCAGCTCACCGAAGGAAGCCCCGCCATATTCAGGTACCCCGGATTTAGCTCCGTCAGCTTATCGCACTACCAGTGCCGCCTTGGTGCGTGAGGGCTTTGCTTGGGTACGAGTCTGGATGTGTCTGTTGTGTATCTTCATGTGGTCTTGGTTGCCTCCTCTTTCTTCTGTTCTCGATAGTGTTTTATGCTTGTGCCGATACCTCCGGTTGCCGTCTCTTACCGAAGGACATACAGCAGCCTACCTATTCTGTGATCTACGGTGGACAACACGCGTGCAACTCGCCGTCCCACTCGTCTCAGCCGCGGTTTCCCCTTAGCCTGCTTACCCTTGATTCCCTGCTTTGATGTCGCGAAGCTGTGGGGTTTCGAGGTGAAGCAGACCGTGCTGCCGTGACCATGAGCATCTCCCTACCGCTGCACCCATCTCCAAGCCAGAGGAACCGCGACAGCAGGAACTACTTCACAGGCGTCCACTCAGCATCCGCTGCGGAGGCTATCAATGGCCCGGAGAGGGAGCCGGCCAAGGAGCCACCGCCGATCAACGACCGGCTTATTGTCGGTGTTGACTTTGGGACTACCTTCTCTGGGTGAGTTTGCCCTCCACTGCCTCGCCTACTCTGGGGCAGCGTTCAGGGGCTGGCTGGGCTGACGACGAACAAGGGTTGCTGCGGTCTACACGGGGACACCAGACGACATTGAAATCATCAAGACATGGCCCGGGGGGAACGGGATCACCTCGGACAAGGTCCCCACCGAGATATCCTATGATCTACCCGCCGGTGCAGCACCAGGAACCGCCCCTACGGTGAAATGGGGCTTCCAGTTTAGACCGGAGGAGTCCCGGCTCCGGTGCATCAAGTTGTTTCTTGATCGCTCGCAGAAGCTGCCTTTCTATGTCAGCCCCCTGGAGACGGCCGCCCAGCTGAAGCGGTACAACAAGACTGTGGTGGATGCCGTGAGCGACTATCTGAGCCAGATATACAAGCACACCATGGACACCCTCAGGAGACGATACGGCGAGTCCTTCATGGCCTCGACCAAGGTGGACTTTGTCCTAACATGTCCTGCGGTGTGGTCTGATGCGGCCAAGAACACGACCCTTCAAGCCGCCGAGAGAGCGGGCATGGGAACACAGTCGCAGATACAGATGATCAGTGAACCAGAAGCCGCTGCCGTCTACACTTTGAAGGCAATACAGCCCAATCATCTGAAAGTGGGCGACAACTTTATCGTCTGCGATGGAGGCGGAGGCACGGTCGAGTGAGCGCTGCTTCTTCTAAAATGAATTCGGTAGCCGCTAACGAATGATTGCAGTCTAATAGCTTACAAAATCGTCTCTCTTAAACCAATTCGTGTAGAGGAGTCCGCCGTTGGGACAGGAGGTCTTTGCGGCAGTGCCTTCCTCAACTACAGGTTCGAAGAGCATGTGAAGAACCGACTGGGCCAGAGCAGGTTTGACGAGATGAAGACGAAGAAGGGGAAAACATGGCAGATGGGCCTCCGGTATTTCGAGGAATTTGTGAAGCGCAACTTCAACGAAGATGAGCACCAGGAAGTGAACATTCCGTAAGTGAGCAGCCCTTGAGGACAGGCGCAGTTAAACCCCTTACTAATAAGCCTTACAGATTCCCTGGCCTCCCTGACGACGAAGAAGTCGGCCTCGACTCGGGATTCCTCGTCATGACAGGCGAGCAAATCAAAGACATCTTCGAGCCCGTGGTAAAGGAGGTCTGCGACCTGGTCCAGGGACAAGTGGACACTCTCCGCGCCAAGGGCGGCATCGTCTCCGGCATCATCCTCGTCGGCGGCTTCGGCCAGAGCGACTATCTGTACCGCAAATTAAAGAGCCACTTCACCACCAGCGCCGCGCCGCCTCCGTACAGCGAAAGGCCGACGCAGTCCAACATCGACCCGAGGGAACGACCGTCCATCGAGGTGATGCAACCGGTCTACGCATGGACGGCCGTCGTGCGCGGTGCCGTGTTGCGCGGCCTCGAGGGCAACATGGTGATCTCGCGAAAGGCCCGGATGCACTACGGCACGTCGTACGCTACCGTCTACGACGAGACGAAGCACTCGGTTGCCGAGCGGTATTGGTCGCCCCTGTGGGAGCGCTGGATGGTGTCGGATCGTATGCAGTGGCATATTGCCAAGGTCAGTTTACATTATTTCCCCCTCCCCGTCTTCTTATTGCCCACTTCAGATCATTTGACGGGATATGATGTACGACACCAGGGCGAAGCAATATCCCCGCTCCAACCCATCGCCTTCCACTACACGCGCAACTTCCGCCCAGGCCAGTCGCTCATCGTGACCGACGACCTCATCGCCTGCGAGGCGGACGAGCCCCCCGCGGCGTACACGCGTGATCTGGTGCATGTGTGCACGCTGACTACGGACCTGAGCGCGGTGCCACGATCGCTATTCACCCGTCTCACCACCACGAGGGGTGTCGAGTTCGACAACTTGGATTTCACGCTGGAGATGATTGTGGATAGCGCCGGGCTCGGGTTTGAGTTGAAGGTGGATGGGGTCCGGTACGGGCGGGTTGATGCTGAGTTCCATTGACGCGCTTGATATATGTACTTGTACATACACACGGACAGTGGAGCATGGTGAGAGTGATGGCGATGGTGGTGGTATTGTACACGACATATGTCGATGCGACGGCCCCATTGGCGTTGAAGGGGGTTGGTTATAGCGTGGCCGAGTCTCGCTGTGCGCTTTTCAGGCTTATAGAGATTGATGGTTGGTTGCTTGGGAGCTAACCTGGGGGCGTTGTAGGCAGTGTCGAAGCGTTATTGTTGGCTAATAGAAGCGAGTCAGGGGGTTGGTCAGCCGGCACAGATATCTAACGTTGTATCAAGAAAAGGCGGAATTCCGACAGCGATGTCATTCAAGTTCTCTGAGGAGACCTCCCCGCATGAGATAGGCTAACTCATATCCCTCGCTCAGCATGTTCCTAGAACCCGCCGTCGATTCTCCCGTAACGGATCAATTGCTTTTCTGAACCCAAACATAACCCCCCCTTCACACCCTATCTCCCGCACCTAGCCTAATACCTCAACCCCGTCATGACTTCCCCTTCCCAAGCAAAGACAGCCTCGCGAAGGACTCCACGACAGGCGGCGTCTGTCTCGCCCTCATAGCCTCCAGGCTGTCATACAGCACCCCGTCCGCACCACCAGGCCTATACCCGGGGGCCTCGGCAGTCTCATCACCCTGCTGCATTCCCTCCTCCTCCGGCCCACCAGCACCAGCTCCCTGATGACGCTTCTGCAGCTCAGGAGGCCAGACCTCGTCCACCGCCTCCCTGCACCCTTCCAGAACCTTCGCCATCAAGCTCTCCACCGCCCTCGCCCGCTCGGCCATGTCGCGCCGGACCAGGCCAAAGACGAGGCGCTCCACCTCGGGCTTGGTCGCGTTGACCCGCTCGACGAGCCGCCGGACCGAGTTGACGAGGTATTCCTCCTCGTAGACGGTGCCCTTGCGGCCCCGGGCGCGCTTCTTCTCCTCGCGGCGCCGGTTCTTGCTCGTGGCGCGCGAGACGTTGCTGCCCACGGTCCCGACGCTCCCCGCCTTGCCGGTGTAGCGCGTGAAGAGGGAGGCGCTCGTGCTGAGGCGGGAGCTCGCGGCGACGGAGACGTTGTCCGGGATGTCGGCGTGGTCGGTGCGCGAGCTGAAGGGGGTTTCGCCCTCGTAGAACGCCAGAGGATCGTCGCGCGCCTTGCGCCGCAGCTCGGCGATGCGCGGGACCTGGGCGGCCAGCTGCGCCTTGCAGTCGGCGAGGAACTCGGTCGAGCTCGAGAAGGCCTCTGCCAACCCCGTGTCGATGGCTGTGGGGAGCAGGTCGGCACGGTTGTGCAGGGCCACGAGCCGCAGGGCGTCGGCGAAGAGGTAGCCTTTGCAGAGGTGCTGGATGGCCGCGTCGAGCGAGGAGAGGTAGTCGAGGTGGATTGTGGCGGCCGAGGCGTGGTCTTTGGCTTCGCGGAGGGCGTCGGCGAGCGAGGTGGCGATTTCTTGGAGCTTTTCTGCCGTTATGGGCGGTTGCTGTTGCTGCGCGGCGTAAAGGCATTCCCGCCAGCAGGCGGCGCCCGCTTTGAGGTAGCAGTCGGTTGCGTCGACGAAGTTGCCGAGCGACTCGTACGCCAGACCGGCTTCTTTGAAGTGGGAGGTTGACTTGAGGTAGGCGGCAAAAAGGTCGATGATGGCCCGGTGGTGCTGCTCCTCGTGGCGGTAGATGCTCAGCGCGTGCTGGTAGAGTTTGTGCTTGACGACGTAGTTTTTGACATCGTCGAAGTTGCCGAGCGCCTTCAGGTGGCCCAGCGCCTTCTCCCAGTGCTCGAGCTTGTCGTCGATGGTGAACTGCCTTTGGAGTGGCGGCATCCTGTGCAGCTCTTGGATAGACGGCAAGTACTCTCGCGGGTCTCGCTGTGATTGCTGGGCTACTAGCAGAGTAAGCTCCAGGTTATACAGCCCAAGGGCATGGTCGAACAGCTGGTTGACGTCGGTCAGGAAGCAGATGTGCTCGACGGCACGTTCTGCCAGCGTCTCGTCCTCCTGCATGAGCTCGGCCACGACGAGCAGGCCATCATCAAGCGCGGGCGGGTTCTTGCAGACATGCGCCGTGATGATGTTTTGGAGGTTGGCCTTCTTCTGGGACCGTAGTCTCTGCAGGACGGCATCGCAGATTCTGTTGATTTTCCCCGGCTTCGCCGCCGCCTTCGGGTCAGAGGCTTGTTGCGCGGCGACCAGCCGGGTGTCCTTGTACATTGTCTGCGTAACGTCTTCGTCCCTGGGCACAAGGTCAGCACATCTTCATCCGTTATCCTCCAAGGAAGGCTACCACAACGCACTTGAGTGTTGACAGAAACAGATCGACGTTGGCCGGGTCATTCACCTGGTCAAGGAAGAGGCCGACGTTTTCCAGGAATTGCTCGGGACGGTGGTCGAACAGGATGTTCATATCCACGCGCTGGCTCCGACATGTTGCAAAAGCAGAACCGTAATCCTTCTGCTCCACTAGCCTTCTGATACCAGCCAAGACCATAGCACGCGGATAGATAGTCTCAAGGTTGCCTCGCGGCATCTGCAGAACCAAGCTCATTTTGGTAGGGACGGCAGTGACGAGCCGAGCTCCGCGCTCGATGCTGCGGCAACGTTCGTCCCTTTCCGGGTCGCCTGGCGGGACATCGAGGTCTTTCAATGGTCAGAACCTGCTCGCTAAGGCCAAAAGATTTTGCCCTTACCTTGCTCCGACGCCAAGTGAACAAACTTGACGAAATGGCTGCTGGTGGTGAAGACGAGATGGTTGTCCGTGACGAGGAACGATGTGCAACTCTTCGCGAGTTGTCGGGAGTTCGCATACAACTGTCCGTTCCTCGACAGGCCGAAGGCGAGGATCTCGTCTTTATGCACCACACAGCTGATCCAGGGGAGGAAGGAGGGAAACTGGACTGGCAGAGGCAAGTGTTCTCCTCCGGAGACCGAACTCAGCCTGCCCGACCAATGCTGCGCCACGACACCTTCGATTGAAGCTGAGCCAGGAGTTGTGATTGTCGCAATCGAGCCTGAATCCGTTTGGAGCCATGTCTTTGCATCCGGACCAGAACCAAAATCGTATCGCAGCAACTCAAGATCATCGGCCATATGCAGAACTTGGACCTCGGTGGGCGAGGAAAAGCCGATTTGGAGGAGCGACTCCTCGTACCATTCAGGAACCGTCTTCTCGAATATTGCCGTGGACACGTGCCTCGGAGCGGAAAGGCGATGGGCCTTGGCCTCGAGGGCAAAGAAGCTGACACCGGTCCGGTGCAGGACCGCCATCGAGGAACAGTCAGTCGCAAATGCCACGTCGATCGCGGGAGACTCGACTTCGAGCTCGCACATCGCCATCGGAGGCGGAGCGTTGGCAGTCCGGAACGGCGTGAACTTAATGGTCTGCCCGTCGATGACTGCCACGGTCCCGTGGTCGTGGGGGGCCCTTGTTGGGCCCCTGGAGACTGTAAGGGCAAATTCATTCACAAGGACCTTGCCTACATCAAGGATACATTGTTAGCGCTGCACATGGTTAGGAGAAATGGGCAGGTGAAGCTGACTTGTTGTCGCGGCCGCAAGCAGGAGCGGTTTCTCAGCGTGCCACGAGAAAACCGGCCACTGCCGCCACTCGGAGTGCCCACAGAGAATCTCCTGCTTCAGATACCAATGGTAGTTGCCCATCGTCCACAGCTGGACCCGGTCCTTTAGGACAACAGCGAGGACGGTCGAGTCTGAATTCCATTCCAGAGCCAAGTTCTCAAGGGCATCAATGGGGGCTCGGAGAGTAAACTGCCCGTGTCGTAGACCGTTCCTCTCGAAGAAGGCCACGTCTACACGGTCCGCAAGCCGCTGGATACCAGCGATCAAGTTGCCCTCGGGCCGCCAGCTCAGGCTGCCCTCGAGGCCGTCCACCGGTTCGCTGACGCTGTCCAGCTCGCCCTCTCGGTTGTAGACGCGGATGACACGCCGTACGCCCTCCTGGAGGTAGTTGACGGCGACAAAGGCGCCATCTCCTCTCCAACTGATGGTGCAGCGCCCGTCGTCTTTCGGGCTCGGCGTGCCCTCGTCCACCTTCTCGGGGATGGTGGGATCCCGCAGCCCCCTGGCCTTGGCGCCTCTCCCCTGAAACTGCGTCTCCTTCTTGCCCCATCCGACGGAAACGTGTCTGGAGAGCTTCAAGTCCTCGGCGGAGAGGCTGGCCTCGGCAATGACATCGAAGGTTCGGCTCATAAACACCACCTTGGCGTCGCCGGTCGCGATGACGAGCAGCTCCTCGTCCGGAGACCAGCGTGCCGCGGCGATAGACGGCGAGAGAGTGCCTACGATCTCGACGTGCGCCTCACCGGGATCAGCGGCGCCCTCCTCATCTTCCGTGACGGTGACAATGTCGCCGCCGGCCATGATGACGCACGTCGTCAGCGTATCGCTGAAGTAGTGCAAGCTTCTGACGACATCTGGCTCGCCATTTTGGTTCGAGCCCGACGCATCCCACGAGGCGATGAGTCTTGAGTGTCTAATTGCGGATCTACTTAGGATGCATACCCCTAGCGAACGACATAGACGGTGGGACGATCTTACAGATGTGACGGCGAAACATTGTGCGTATGTCTAGCAAGCCGAAGAAGCACAATTTGAGAGTCCCCGGCGACCGGGCCGCATGCGACAATCACCTCATCCCGGGCAACATCCCAGCACGAGGCAGAGATGGCTGATGCCGAGACCGAGGATGGCGAGTCCGGCACCCGGAAAACGCCATGCCCGATATTGCGCAGGTTCCGCATATCGACCGCTCGAAGGCCTGTTCACTCAGCGAGTGGAAGCTAATGTGCAGTGAAATTATCGTCAGATCTCACTTTAGCCTCGGGATTTGTCGGCACTTGGCGCGGAGCGTTAATGCACTGCACCGTATTAGTGTTGCAAAAACTTGAAAATGCGAAAAAATGTGCAAAAAGTGGCGCAAGAGGAGATCGAAAAGGAGCATCTCATAGTTCCAAACTAGGATCTACTGGTAACAACTGAGTCCTGACACATTCCCGTTGTCGAACTCTGAGGACGAGGAGCTACCTTCGTTCCCTTGTTAGTCCGGCGCTTCAGTGGTTTGTGTTTACACTAAACACTGACCATGAAAGTCCATCATACGGGGTAGCCTCAGCACAAGCAACCTTAACAGAAACCGAGATGTGATGCCCTGCGTGAGTGTTAGAGGAGGTGGTCTCGTCGATAAACTGTAGAGCGGTGCGGGGCCAGAACCTATAAGTGGCCCCACCATCGGTCTGTCGATCTGATCATGGCAGCCAATCAGAGCACGCTATCAGTGGCGAGACGCGGTAGTGGTGCGCTCACCAGCACCAAAGCTTGAACCTTCCTGACTTCTTGACCATCCGGGCGCACCTCTCTGTACTTAAACCCCGACCTTCGCGACCGGTCCATAGTATACTATCCTGCGCAGGACTCTTCGCAAGCCAGCTGCCGAGTACGCACATAGCCATCCGACTTTAAATATACCACTACGATGGACGAATCCTTCAGAAGACATTCCCAGGGGCGGCGCGTCTTCCTCGCTGAGCACCTCTCCCTGGCGCCGCTCACCTCTCGTCTACCGATTATGGATTATGACTACGAGCCAACCTCCGCCCCTCCCCACACGACCTACACTCAGGGGAGATCTGCCCCTACAACTCCGCGGCTCCTGTCGCATTCCTTAGAGCTACCACCCACACCACGATCGCAACGGGGCGGCTCTGTCCCTACCTCCAATGGCGGAGCCGCGGCTCTCTCCAAGAGCAAATCCACCAACCATCTCACGGGCAACAAGGGCCGGAGACACCGCGCACGTCGTCGCAACAACAACCATGACGAGGAGCCAAACGACCCAGACTGGATCCACCGCCTCGGTACAGTGATCTCCGCCGAAGCTCGTGAAGCCCGGGGCCAGAGCTGGCTGCTCACCCGCGCCAGCTCCACCAGCCTCGGCAGCAACCACAACCCGCTCCTGTCGCCAGTGGGCTACCTGTACGGCCAAGATGAGACGGATCACTACACGGTGTCACGGGAGCGGGCGCTAGCTGCGAGTCGCCACGCCAGCCGCCGCGGCAGCGCCCAATACTTCTCACCTCTGCATAGCCAGCTTGCTAGCCGTAGGGGTAGCTATACTCCCAGCTATCTCAGCTTGCCGGTGACGCCTGCGGATCGAAGGGGCGTTGCGTCCAACGGGAACGGGGAGGATTACTTCGGTAACGGGGCGACAGCAGCGAATGGGGACGGACAGGAACAGGGCGAGGACATCACTAGGCCGGACTTTGTCAACCTGGACGAGACCCTCGAGGCGGCGGCCGTCCCGGTCGCCGTCCCGGTCGAGGAGGATACGAGCGCGGATGACGAGGCGTATATCCGCCGGCTGGTGAAACGTCAGAAGGGTGGGGTGTGGACGCATTTCGCGAAGATGTTCGGGTTCAGCGCATCTTCCGTCTCTGAGGACGACGACGATGACGAAGATGAGGAAGAGGAATGGGAGTGGGAGGAGGAGGAGGAGGAGGAGAGGGAGAGGTGGCGGACAGCGAACTTGAAGAGACTTCAGGCGGCTACGATAATGGCTATGGGGGATACGCGCGTCCCTCCACCTCCTGAGGACAAGGGCGGATGGCGGGATGCGGCGTGGCTTATGAGCGTGGCGTCGAAGGTGCTCTTCTGAATGGGCAAGGCAAGGCTGCACATCGTCAGCCCTACGCCTCATAACTGCAGCATATTTTCAAGGGGGCTGCTTCCGGCTCCGCCGGGCTGAACCCCTTAAGCACCCATCCGCCTAAGCTCACTACGGCGGTGGGAGTTGTCGAACGGGGAGGAACTTTTTATTCTAGTAACTCTCGAACGGGGTGGAATTCTTTATTCTAAAAGCTTCCGAGTCGGTGCTTTAACGCCGCTTGACTAATTAATAATATGATCTTTATTGATCACCACTTCTTACCTCAAGCGTGCATGTGATATATGTACATGTACCAGGTCTGTCTGTTAGTCGCAGTACCTTCGGTGCCCAAGGCCCGCACCGTGCCCAAAGATTCCTCGCTCCGCAAAGGATTCCGGCGCCCCTATACCCATCCATATCATCCCAACGGCGCGCTCCGGTCCCCGCTCACCTCACCTTGTCGGGACCCTCCTCGCCAACGACATCTTACCACTTCAAGTTCCACGCAAGTCGAACCATGTCACGATCGTTATTAGATTAGGCATCTTTCCGCTCTGTTGGCTTTTCCCTTTTGGCTGTGATAGGCTCGTCCCCTAGACCGGTGGGGAGGAAACGACTGGCGGGTGCCGGCTCAAAAACCGGTTTTCGAGAAGTGTCACTAACTGTATATGCAAGTCCCCTCATGCAGCTCGGCGGCTTTTTTCTCTCTCTCTCTCTCTCTCTTCTAATTCTGGGGGCATGGGTCTGGATATGGATAGGTATTTATGGCTTCGCGTCCGTCCGAACGTGAGTGAGGGACCAAAGGAAAATGGTGAGATGGTCCGCGGCGGAGATGGCATATCGGATAACGCTGGGGAAGCCGTCGAGCTTGGCGTCTTTTGTGTGCTGTGAATGCTGCTACTGATCGCGTGGCTGGTGATGTTGCTGGACTGAGTGCGAGCATAGTCTCGTAATCTTTTAAAGGACTCCTTGAATAACTATCGCGTCCGATGAAGCATCGAAGCTGACGAGAGCTGTTGGGGATCTCCGAGTGCCAGCACCCGAACCGTCTCTACCACGGGAGGCCGGGATACCAAGGTTTAAGTGGGGAAGGAAGTCAGAGTCCCCCGAGCCATAATGCCTTGCAAACGGTGCCAAGTGCACGGCAATGCGATATTGAACTGCTTTCCATCAAGATGGTGCCTAGAATGCTGGATTCGTCCGAGGCTCCGAGCATGGTAGGTTTCACGTACCGTGGCTAGCTAAGGACATCGACGAACATCTCCTTTCGGCAGCGTTGGTATCGAGCACATAGGCTTGGAATGCCAGCGAAAACTTCCGCGAACTATCAAGTACAGAGGACCATTCTCCAAATGAGCGTTCGGACGAAGTGATCAGTTGTAAGAAAGCCTTGCCGGCGTTGTCTGATCGTCTTGTCGTCTTATGGCCCGCGAGTGGCAGTCCTTATCGGGGTGATTGTCCGTCTCCGCCAAAGGAGCTGCCGGGCCAGTGGTAGGAGAATCTCCAACCATCCTCATATTTAAGCCAATTGAACTAGAAACCCTCCCAAACTGGTGCGTGTAACGGAGCAGCATCCCTCCGTTTCGTGAGCTTTTCCGTTCCCGTTGATCAGTACTACTACAATTGTGGAAGAGAACTGCGGAGAACCGTCTATGCGATCCGCCCCGAGCGTGGCCGCAGAAGAATACACAGTGGCCCGTGTCTCACCTGTACCGACAACGGTGCCGATATCCGGTCGAGTGGGACAGCAACAAGCGATGAGCACCTGCAACCGTCCCTGCGACCTTTTCAGCGATCGTTAGCCTGGAGGGTCGTTAGTCGCCCCCACACCAACACCAAAATCAGCCAGATCATCTGGTTCCTTCCGCCGGCCAATGAGCTCCCAAATCGGCCGAGGACCCTGAATCTTTGCAGAAGAGAAAATATGAAAGAAAACCGCGAGTTCCGACTGCTTTTGCTGGAGAGCAACCGTCGTCTTGTAGCAGCTGCTGTTCGTTTTACATAGGCTTTTGTTGGTCAGGCGTTCAACAATGCATGCGCGCTCCGACGGGTCATGCTCCCGATGACGACAAGTCTGAGGAATGACGTCGTGTACAGATGAACTTCGTGTCGCCGGCCCCCACCCGACGACAAGGGAAAGGGTCCAGATGCAAGTGAATGCAGTGAGCTGGCTTGGCACCGAAAACTATCATCGCCCTCTAACTGCAACTTTGGATATACGCATAAATACTTAATGCCCTCGGTTTCGTCGTTTCCGAGTCCCGCACAATTTTCTCTGTTTATCTATCAGCAGAGAATGACTTGCAGTGGAGAACCTGATTCGGGCGGATAGCGTCTCCGCAGCAGATGTCGCACGGATTGAGAGTGCCCCGAGCCGGTACCACATCCGGAGCTGCCGCCGCTAGGATATCCACGCCAGCTGCATGTTGTAGGTATCCCACCGATTAGGGTTGGCCGGTCGATACTCCATGGATTACATGCTCTTGGAAAGACTTTTACACAGTGCTGTACCATATTATTGTAGAATCCAGAGCCATCAGACCCTTGCCATGTGCAGCTTGCCGGATTTTCCGGTCAAGCGACAGTGTACGGATTACATAAGGCATGATAGAGCCATACCTTTGACATATTACTCTATCCGTGATCTATCCGTGATCTATCCGTGATCTATCCGTACTTATTTCATTCCTTACAAGCATACCGTTCCTGAGGGGCTACCTAACAGGTCCCTGCATGCTCAGAAAAGCACTTCAACTGCCCTCCTTTTTGTCTTTCTGTACTGTAACGTGGCCTGGTGTCAGTCCGTCGCGAGAACAAGAGGTCAGATGATTTTACGTCACTGACTTCAAAGAACGTCGTGAACGAAGTGCGCGCTCCACAGGACGTCTGTGTTGGGTCGTCGTTGGGCGGGCACAACACCATCTCGGTCACCTCAGTGCTTTATTACCGATCTCGCACGCCTCGATACCGTGTAGCCGGTGGGAAAACATCGAGTCAAGAGTGGGGGAGAAGGTGGGAGAAGGAATTTCGAACCGTCGATCATTGGCTGTACCACAATACGGATAATGCAGCCCGCTTGGACCCTGGCCTTTTAGAAACCGATCAGAAGAGGCACATGCTGCAAAGTAAGACGGCCGGCAAGTTAACCGATGAAGGCAGGTAATTGATCGTTATACTCTTAAAAGGAAAGGTAAACGGGCATATTGTGCATACCCTCAAGTACCCTCAAGATACCACAGTAGCCGAGCAAGAAGACCGTCCGTAGATAGCTGGCGGGGTCAACTTCTGCTGCTACAAAAGGCATACCTTATCTAATGCGGGGCTGGTACCGGTTGAGATTGTGTATTGTATGTATGGATTCGTACGATACATGATCCCTTACTATAGCTGTAGCTCGCTGCATTGCAGATACCTGGTATAACACAGTCGTACGTAGTGCATAACTTGGTCCCTCTATTAGATATGTTCCTTCGGTCTGTCGTTCATTGATTGCCCGGTAATGCAAGAGCGGCTCGTTCAAGTACATCGTTTACTAACAAGCAAAATCATTGTAATTTACTAATTCAACACGGGACGCTCACATATGCCGTCATCCTCAGACGACTCAAGTCCCCGGCACCTGACCGAGTTATAACACGAGCAAGAGTGGGCAAGGCAGGAAGCGAGAAGAAGAATGGCTGATAGCTCACACACTGTTTTTCGAGGTTCCCGGGGCTGTCCAAGAACAAAGACAGACATCATTGGTACCTGAGCTGATGTTGGTTGTGCGGGGAGTAGGATGCCCGCTCTAGTGCGGCCCGGGTATTTAATAATTTAACCATCGTTGCCATTCTACGCGGTTCTCAACGCACTCCTCCGCCACCTATTTGGAGAAAGTGCATCTGCCTTGTTGGTAGTGTACATAGATATGTTGCTTGCGTTACCTCGACTCTAGACTTCCCGATCTGCCATTGACCTCCCCACCTCTGGAAATCCCAACCCTCCGTTTCCTCGTCTAGTGCCTGCCCATGGTCAATGCCTCCCCGCTCTTGGGCAGTCACTTCCCCTGAGAACAGCACAGTCTGCCCTTCTTCTCTTATACCCCGCCATAAATTTTCGCAACTCACATCGTCACCCGCTAATAACATCGACGTAAGGGATCTGTGACACTGATCTCTGTTCCCTTGCCCACTGTCACTTCTTCCTTCCCGTCACCGCCGGCCGGACTGGAACCCCACCTGTCTCCGCGACTGACGCGCAAAATTAGGTAAGGCGTTTCCCTAAATCCTCACCCCTGCCCACAGCCCCTCCGAGACAGCCTGAATGCTAAGAACGCTGCTGGCAGACGTCTTGCGGTGCAGTCCTCCGTCTAGAGACGCCGGTTGTCCTTTGTTGTCTGTGCTTTGCAGATCGATATACGGATAGCGGTCCCTAATTCTGTAAGCTCATTCTCCTCAAGACCGATTTCTCACTCCACCCCCGCCGTGTCCCCTCTGATCGGCTTGCCACGAGGTTTTGCGTGCCCCTCCTGTCACACGATCATCCGAAGGCATTGTACGTCAGCGCGGGGACAGGTTGCACATTGATCCCGTCTGTGCAGACAGGGCTCTGGACAACCTAGAGAAGCACTGCAACCAAGCCGTACTAGTATACCTTGACGCCTGACCTCGCTCCTAGGTTCTCCAAGCTTGCTTAGTGCTTCACATATCGTCGGGTCGCTTTTCTACGCTCCCTCCTACGGATCACTACCGTACACTACTTTCGCAACAATGGCCGGGGACAGCACTGGGGTGTGTGACGTCGAATGGCAGGCGATACCAGCAGCTAACCGCCGGTCGTTGTCACAGGACAGCCAAGACATGGAGAACACGCCGGACTTCGGAGACCATGTGGATGACCAGATCTTCTCCCAGATCCTGGAGATGGACGAAGATCAATCAGACCGCGACTTCAGTGCCCCTCTTGTTTTCGGCTTCTTTGAGCAAGCACACGAGACTTTTGAGAAGATGCAGGATGCTTTGTGAGTCCTATCTGTGTCGGCATATGGCTTCTTTCCTCCCTGTGCCGTTTGAACGTGCTAGTCACCTCGACCGACCCTTCACTCTAGCGGGGCCGGATTTGTTTCTGATTTCCCCTCCTCATCCTCAGAATGGACCAGCAGGCGTCGAACTCCAGACAACGAGGAACAGGGCATTGGACTAATGGCGACTTTATATCAACGAACAGGAGTGCCAACGATCTGTCAACGCTCTCGGGGCTTGGCCACTTTCTGAAGGGATCCGCAGCGACGCTTGGGTTCAACAAGATCAGGGACAGCTGTCAGGTCATCCAGCAATACGGGCACAAGCTGAACGTGGACGGGACCAGTGAGCCAGACGAGAAGGTGTGTCTCAAAAAGATCTCGGAGGCTCTCGAGACGGTGGAGGTCGACACGAAGGAGTTGGAGAAGATAATGAACGGGTTCTTCAAGAAGGAGTGACGGACCACGGTTGACTCGCCAGTCATCAGTTCCAACGGTTGAAGCACCCACCCTCAACATCAATTTGGCGTCAGTGACAGGGAGGCGTGGCTTCCTCGCCGGATCAACGGGCCTGCTGCACGACCAGACGGCTTAGCAGCGGTAAGCTGTTTGCGTAATGGACAGGAGGGGTAATGCAGAGGGGCACTTCTCGGGCCAATTTCAACAGTACAGTCAGTGCATGAAAGACAGCAGCAGGCGAAGCCTGAATAGGCGTCACTCGTGAAGTCGTCGTAGGGAAATGGGCATGAGGCATCCAAAAAGAAAAAAAGGGCATCCCTAGTGTTACGTGGGTTATAAGAGAGCGCAGGGCTCGAATATCTCGTCGTGTTGGGGTAGATATGCGCAATACCTTGGGGGCGTTGCGATCCTCGGGGCCCTGGTCACGCGCAAGGGCATCTTAGTCTTTGGGAGGTTATGGCCACGGCCTCATTCATCCTTTCTGATTCATGTCCTCTGAAGACTGCCCTTTGAGTACTCTCAACTGTGAGCTCTGGCGATTCCGTGTGACTGCAAATTGCCAACCGATTATCACTAAGCACAGACCATGCCCTGTCTCTCCGTTAATCCAACCCAACTCATTAACCGGATTTCTCGACTCTACGACTCACGACACCAGCATCAAGTTCACTCCAGACCTCATTCTCCTCGGGAACACAACATCGCCGCTGCAGCGACATACACATCAAATAATAACACAATCAGATTCCAGGGGGGCGGCAATCGCAAAGGCCTCGCCGCACAGAATCTCTCAACCCTCCCCAACTTTCACGAGTTCCCCGCCAGAGACAGAAAGCGCAGCATATTCCATATCACCCATAATAAGCTCCAAGAAGCAAACTAATATATTATGACAACAAAAATGCCCCCGAAAAAGCCAATACCAACCCACTTTCTCTGCATCCCGCTCGTGACAGCCCACTCCCGCCCGCAGCTAGCCGCCTCGCTGTCCGCCTTCCGCTCCGACGTCACGTCGCCCGTCCCGCTCGGCTTCGGCCTCGCCGACGACGCTATCCGGCCACTCGGCACGCTGCATCTCACGCTGGGCATCTTCAGCTTCCCGCGCGGCGGGGATCACCAGGAAGGCGAGGCGCAGCTGGCGCGGGCAAGGGAGGTTCTGGCGGGGCTGGAGCTCAGGGAGATATGGAAGGGTGTTCGGCGGAGGGGTATGCCTAGGATGCCTGGGTCAGAGGCCGATCTTCGTAAGGGAGAAGGGCAGGGCAGAGTGGAGGGAACGGAGGGGACGGAGGGGACGAAGGGGAAGGGGGAGGGGGAGGAGGAGGAGGAACGGCCCAAGATCACGCTGCGCGGGCTGGCGTCCATGCAAGCGCCGACGCAAGCGGCTGTGCTGTATGCGCCGCCGGTGGACCAGCTTGGGCTGTTGCAGGCGTTCTGTGAGAGGGTCCGAGACGTGTTCCGGGAGGCCGAGCTCATGGTGGACGAGGGGCGGCCGCTGCTGTTGCACGCTACGGTTGTGAACACGGTGTATGTGAAGAACAAGAAGGAGTGGAATAGTGGTGTTGCTGGGAACAACAGCAGCAGCAGTAGCAAGAGGGCGAGGGGAGGCAGGGGAGGCAACAAGTGGGACCGGTTAGTGTTTGATGCCACGGGGATTATCGATCGCTATGAGGACCAGGTGTGGATGCAGGATGTGCCCGTGGAGAAAGTCGCGATTTGTAAGATGGGCGCGAAGAAGGTGGTTGTCGACGGTCAAGAAGACGAGGCATACGAGGTCGAGGCTGAGGTCGAGTTCTAAGGCGAGCGCCACCAGCTATTGAGTCTTGACAGCCACCGGCGTGGTAGGACTACAAATTCAGCGGATTGGGTAGCGCTCATTACCTGCAGTCTTTCGACTATCAGACCGGGTCTCAGATGGGTTTGGCGTGCCGTGGTGCTTGTTCCCTCACCACGGCATCTGATAACCGGGCTGCCGGCTCAGTGGAGGCAGCTCAGGTCTACCTTGAGACCCACTGTAAATATGGAAGGTACGTACTGCTTGGCAAGCTCGGACCACCCCCGCACCCACCTAAGGCTGAGCTTGTCCAAGCCTCAGATAGCTGGTGCTGATCTCAGCAGCCTAGGATATCCCGCCCGAAAACATCTTCGATTCGTTGATCAGTCCAGGCAGCGGCGGCATATTATTACGTCGCCTCTGAAATTGGTCAGCAAGGACCGCCCAAGCCAGACCATGCCATGATGCAGTCTGTAAACCGCAACCTCGCCGTGCAGTCTCACCTCGACTTGGAAGTCGTCGAGCCCGTCAGCTAGCATAACGGACGAGCCGAATAGAGCACTCGCTAAAGAAACACCCTACATATGCCTCGCAAGAACATGCCGTCTCCCGAGAAACGCCGTCCGCCCGTGGGTACCGGACCCAAAGGCGCCGGCATCAACGGCCCACGCTCTCCACCGCGTCCATCCCGCACTACCCCGAGTAGCCCCCGCAAAGGCGGTGGCAGCAACAACCCCAGCAACGCTCCCAGCAGTAGCGGCACCTTCATCGCCCCTCCTCCGCGAGCAGCTCTAAGCCGCGCGTCTTCCCCAGCCCCGGCCTCCGCCAACCCGCGCAATAATACCTCCAGCAAAGACCCCGCCGGTCCGGGTCCGGGCCTGCTCCCACTCAACGCACCAGCGAACCGCCGTTCCGCGTCCCCTTCGCCGTTACCACATCTCGCAACAGCTGCCGCATCAACAGCAACCGCAACAGCAACGGCAACAACCGCGATCGCGCCGACTATCACTCTGGCCAGTGCACAGTCGGCCCTCCGCGAGAAGGAGCTGCGCATCGCCTCGCTCGAGCGCGAGCTGGCGCTGATGGAGGCCGAGTTTGTGCGCGAGCTGGACAAGCTGAGCAGCGCCGAGAGCGACACGGCGGCCTTCTGGCAGGCCAAATATGCGGCCATTGAGAAACAGCTGGCTCTGATCCTGCAGGCGCAGGGGGAAGAAGCTCCTTGTATGAGACAAAGGGAGAAGGACGAGGACGAGGGGACCGAAAGGGAGAGGGAGCGGGAGAACAAGGCCAGGATGGAGCAGGAGCTGGATGAGTTACGGGGCGCGTGGGAACGGACGAAGGAGACGCTTGCTCGGAGGGATGAGGAGGTTGCGCAGCTCAGGGCGCAGGTGAGGGGCCTCAAGGAGTGGGTTAGCACGAGCACGCGGACGGATGGGCAGGCCCAGACGAGTGACGAGGTGTTTGGGGAGGGGATGGCGAAGTTGGGGAACGGATTGCAAAACTGGGTGCTGGTGAATTTTAGGAGGGCGAAGGTTGGTAAGTGGAGGGCCCCCTCGTTCCCGTTCCCCGTATTCTGCTTGGTATGTTGGGATAAGCTTTAGGGTGGGGGCTAACTGCAAGCAGATCTATCCAGCGCCGACGAAGAGACGATCTCGGAATTGGCCCGTCTGGTGCCCATGTACGAAGAGCTAGCCTCGACCTTCAAAATCCATCTGCTTCAGTCGGTCGTGTCGCGGTTACTTGTGGACCTTGTGTTTGACGCCTACTTTGTCGGCCTTCCGACCAATGTGGCTGGCCAGATTCGGCAGGTTGAGGCTTTTCTGTCATCATTTGGTAAGACGCCCTCAGCGCCGACCTGGATCGGGCGATGAAGTACTTACTCATTTGTCGCGCAGCATCGTCTCCGGAGTGGATCAACCAATGGCGCTCACTTACCCTCACGATGCTCAAGAAAGACGCCAATGAGAAGCTACAGACAGAGACAACGGCCGTCGTTGGCACGGTCGTGTCCAAGGTCAACAGGCTGCTCGATTCCATCACGAACACGAAGTCAAGCGAGGCGCGAGACCAAGGTCTACAGGCGCTCGTCTCCAGCGCCATTGAGATCTCAAGGCTGCTGGCCGTACAAAGGGCCGTCTTCACGATCGAGATGCCCGAGATCCTGCCGCACCAGCGGACCATGTTTGATGCCGAGACCATGGAAGACATCGGCGGCGAGGACGAGGACAGCTTGGCCGACAGGGATATTTGCTGTATCACGTTCCCCGGCATCATCAAGCGGGGAGACGAGAGCGGAGGGCATCTGCAGTATCGGAACGTCATCTCCAAGGCAAAAGTCATCTGCAGTCCGGAGTAAGGGGCACTGTCCGTGGTTCCATTACGAGTACAGAGTTGCCGAGCTCAAGGTGCTACGCTGCACTTGGACTGGTTAGAGGAGATTGAGCCACCCCTTGACGTGTCTCGGAGCATCCGGCATGCAGGCTCTGGACTATTCTAGCTTCCTAGGCCGCGGGTGAACGGGCCTACGCTAAAGTCGCTTCCCTCTGGCCCTAAACGCGCTCCGGATCTTCGGCCGGATCTTAGAAGCTTGCTTGCGGTATGTATGGTGCAAGTTGGTGATCGGTCGCCAAATAGGACTGGGCAAGGTTGCACAGGACGGTCTTGCCGACAGGTAAGCTGCGGCAAACTTTGTCAGCTCATTGGGCTGCTGCCCGCAGAGCCTCAAAATCACCCCGCTCTCTCGAGCTGATGACGCCGACTTGTCGACTGCGGGGTGCGTGGCACGTCACTCGGCGGGTACCCGGCGAGATTGCAGATGACGGCATGGAGACGTGGGAAGCAGGAAGCAGGAAGCAGAGTTGCTCACCGGATGTGTCTTGGCTCGCGAATCGGAAGTCGCCGGTGAGATACAGCATACCTGCATATGAAGCAAAACCTTTGGCTACCTACCAGCCGTTCGAGCGGCTTATCCGGCGATTTCCACGGCGGAACTGCCTCGAAGTGCTCGAAGTTGCTCTGGCTTCCGGAAGCCAATAGCTCTCGGCAATTTTGGATACGGCTGACCAAAGACAAACCCTCTGAGTGGCCCATGTTTCAGGGGCACACCAGAGATATACGCACATATGCGACCACTAAGTGGATGCGGCTTCGAGGCCTCGCAAGTACACGGCTATTCCGTGAACGCAGAATCGCTTTATTGAGATGAGGTCTGTGCCAGTTAATATCAGGATAGCTACCAGCATCCGGCTTATCACGCTGCATGCCGCGTTGTGGGGACGGCGTGATCGGGTAAACCCCGTACATGGGGTGCATGAAGAAGGAAAAGGCCGACGGCTGGATTCTCGTCCGAGTGCCCTCGCCTTGATAGGCCCGGTTTCGCCACGGTCTTGAGGAACGCGGTGGCTGCCCAACGGAGAGCGCTTGACGGTGGTTACACAACGGAGGAGTGTTCTCAGGACGACAGATAAGGTAAAAGGTTCAGTAATACCAACAAGACTGTCTTAAACTATCGACCACCTGCTGCTGTGATACCTAGTGGCGCTTGCCAACCCCTGAACATGGGCGGATGGATTGATCATCCCATAGCTTGCTCGCGGGATCAGGTCGGGCAGCCGCTCCGACGTCGAAACACCGGGTCAGTTGAGAGGCCGAGGAGCAGCAGGAATTAACCCATGAACAGCCAAGCTGTTTAAAGCCACTGCATTACTATCACAGTAATGGCATCGGTGGCACACGGCGCTTGCTCAGGTTGACCAAGAGATTGTGCGCTCTTGCGCAATGGGACGGAACCTGAGCTGTGCGCGAGCGCGGCAACTTGATCCGAACAGAGCCACAAACAGATATTGAAATCTGGCAGTGCAGTCCATGATGATCGCGGACCTGAAGGCGTGTTACCTGTTGATAGGTGTAGCGCACCCAGTCGCATCTTGATCACCCTGCGCCAATGCGGGGAGCGCATGAAGCAGAAGCAGATGCACGGAAGTCGCAGGTGGAATTGGCTCGAGTTTTTGCGGTGAAAGACCACACAATGAATGGTTGCTATGCAACAGCCCACGGGCACTTGCCCCTTTCTGGCATCACTCGATGTCTTGTGAGACGGTTGCTGACGAACACTTGCCAGGACGGCAACCGGCCATCGAGTCTCCGAGCTGCATGGCGAACACCCGACGACAAAAAGTTCCTCGAGTCGCGTCATGTCGATTGTCGGGACGGCGCGTAGACCGCCAGAGATACCCGGACAAGCGGTCTGGTGCCGACGACTCGAGTGCGCAGATGGGCGGGTTCGGGACGGCAACTGGATGGCGTGCACATGCAGTTATGCAGTTGGTTCTGAGGTGGGATCACTTGTCGACGGGTGTTCGCACATGCGCAGCGTCGGATCGGGCAGCGGATGTTGAGCCTCAGGAAAATGAAACGATGGACAGAACCATGCAGATCGATCGAAAATCTGCCAAACCGTAAGTAGTATATGGACGAAACGATATCGAGTACACAATGGTGGGTAGAGGAAACCGCGACTTACCGATATTAGGATCCAATTCCGTCCAACACAACCACCTTCCTTCCTTCCTTAAAAGTCAGCCGTTCCCGACCTGGCTGCTGGTCTATTTTATCTGGTCCCCCAACCGCAATCATATCTCAGATGCAAACAGACATTGGCGTCCGATACTTGCTTGCTGAGATCTCGAAGATCCCCGGACCCTCAAAACGACCACCCCTCATCTTGATGGTCGTCGTCAGAATAGGCAACAACCAAAAATAGCAGCGTTGCTGACCGTCGATCCAGCACGTCCTTGAAAACCCCCGGGCACTGGCTTGAAACTTTCCATTTCGCGTCACCTGGGCGTCCATACCCGATCTCTCCTCGTTCTTCCATCTCATCGCAGAGCCACAGCTTCGGGTTGGGCTAGGAATCGCCGCTGCAGTTCTAGGTGTCGATGGTACTACACCCCGGTCAACACGGCTCACCCCCCACTACCATCGCACCCCCTCACTGCAGCACCTAGCTTGCATCCTGATCGGCCACTGCGCCCCGCCGCCTTGCATGCCACTGTGATGGGATCTTACATCAATCCCGACGAAATCCAACACTTCCTTAGCCGTTACCGCAGGTCAGCGGTCGACGATGACCAGGAACCCTACTTCGGCTATGCCAACCAGCCCCGCGGGTATCAGCCAGCGGCGGCGGGAAACGGAGTGCTGGAAGATACCAGCTCTTCGGAGTTCGACGACTGGCGAAGCGAAGTCACAATGACATCAACTGTGAAGTCGCCGGCCTACACCGTAAGCACCGGGAGATCGGCCGCACGATCCTCGGTCTTCAGCCAAGACGACAGCCGGAGCTTGGTGGGTCCGTCTTCAGCGCCGTCTTCGGCGCCGTCGGTAGGGGTTCCACAGATGACTTGGATGCAGCAATTCGGCAACCCAGTCGCGCCGCCACCCGTGGCTCACCAGATCCTGTGGTGCGAGTTCTCCGGGTTGATGGGCTGCCAGGCGACTTTCGGCCTCGACGAGGAGAACCGCTGGATCGAGCACCACGCTGCGCATCTGAACGGCCTCTTCCCGCAGCGTCTGATATGTTGGTTCTGCGACGACTTCAAGTTCGTCGCTGAGAATCCCACCGATGGGCACGCCAACTTCGTGCAGCGCATGCAACACGTCAGAGACCACATTTGGGAGGACCACCGCCTGACGAGTGGGAACAACCGGCCGGATTTCGATATGGTCCAGCACTTGTACGCCTGCGGCTTGCTCTCCGAAGAAAGATACGATTGGGCCATGTCGTTCGACGAGTCGCCATATCCACTTCCCGGGTCGCACTCGCACCCCTCGTTGGCCCAAGGACCGAAGAAAACCATAATAATAGAGAGAGAGAAGGGCCGAGCCCATGATTTGGCCAAGGAAAAACGCGAGCTGCGGCGTAAAAAGGAAAGGAAGGTCAGAAGATGAAGTACCAACTGGTTCGTATCTGCGCGAATGCGTCATACCGTCATCGCGCTGCTAGGCTTCGACTTCCGTTGACAGAGATGGGTGTGTTGGGTTGGCGAAGAGGACAAGGCTGCAGCATCAAGACGCGTTCCTCAACAGCGCGTCAGTGCCGGGATCATCAATCTCAGTCGTTGCCCCACCAACGCCCGGACCCCGACCCCGACCTCCGGCCCCACCCGAGTCCGATCGAGACAAGTACTGTCCGGTTCTGTCCCGGCGCCAGCCAGCAGTGGAGGCTCCAGTCTTTTGATCCTTGGGTCCTTATATTGTCGTTCTTGCCTTTAAGCTTGTCCTTCCGTCCACGGATTCCTTGAGGTCACGACTCGGCTGTTCAGACTTCTGCTCTCTTCCCTTCTCAGCTCTCACCAAGCCAGTTGGGATCATATGTCGCAGGGAAGGGCATCAACAAACCCCCTGCGTATGGACATCGCGGTTCATCGTATCATGGGTGCGCTGGGTTTCTCTGTTATGAATACGGAATGCTTGAAGGTGGACAAGTTCTGGTCAGGTTCTGCCTTGTCTTTCTGCCTTCGCGCGCGTGTCCTTTGTTCGGCTCGTTCGATACTTGTTGACAATTTCGTTCTCTCTCGTCCACCTCTTGTTTGGATTCCCTTTCCTGCTTTTGGAAGGCTATATGACTTGATGACTTTTTCTGGTCGGATTCTGGTCGGTGGGAAGTCCGCGCATATCGGATGAGCCCAGGTGGAGGAATGGGACACAACATGAAGCCTGACGACAGCGGTGAGATGATAACGACGGCGCTCTCTTCTTTGCATTGGTTGCTTGGATTTACCGTTGGGTTCGCGTCGAGTTCTTTTCCTCGGCTTGATCGTCTATGGCGTCTCTTCTTGGATATCGGTCGGTTGCTGGGCGAGGGTTGCCTGATGAGATACGTTAGGGTATGGAATCGGGCATCGACACTTCTCAGGAGCTCAAGAAGGAGGAAGGGTGGCCGGCTTGTCGATGTTTGCGCTGAACAATGGGAATCGAGGGACAGTGAGCAGCAGTGGACACGTCCAGCTCATGCAGGAGACAGTCGTTACTGCAGTTAACAGCAGATTAATACTGGTACGTTCCCCTCTCTTGGATATCATTCTCCAAGGAAGAAAAAGAAAACGAGTGTTCAAAAGTAGCGGGCTGAATCTCAAAATGCGAATTTTTCTCTGCGTCGTTTGACCCCCTGACCGCCTGCCCCTCCCTGGCAGCCTGGCTGTGTAAGTCGAGTCTGCCTTGCGTGGCGAACTTCATCGCGAAAATCTTGCACAGTGGTACCACCACACTCCCGTCGCCCACTAATTAAGGGCCTTCGGAATGCACTCCCTCAAACTGAGTGAGGCAAAAAGCCGGTTGAGGCCGCCTGGTTATCCGGTTCTTCCGTTTGTCCCGTCTTTCTTGCCTCGTCTCGGTATGGTGCCCCCTTTGCGGATGGGCACGCTCTGGGGCCGTACTTATTCCGAATGTGGCCACATAGTCATGGAATTTCGGGATTTCAGCAACGCCATCAACTCCGTCCCTCCATGAGCTGATTACCACTTAGTGTACTCCGTAGTGGTAGGGCACAAGCTTAGGTGTGGCAGTGCATGGCTAGCAACCACGGTCGGGGGACCTGTACAAGTAGCAGTCGAGGGATGGATACCTCCTACCTTGTACCTTAGGTACAGTACATGTACATACTATATCGGGTTGCCGAATTCGGTGCTCTGGACTAATGTTGATTGGTTCGGGTTAGGTACCCCTGAGAGCCTTCAGGCGCGTTCTTGTATGCGCTGGATTTGCAGCATCAGTTTGGAGGGGCCGGCTTATAGTATGACCGGTGTCTTTGTTGAAGGTGTTCTAGCTATCCTGATATGCCAGCACGATGGGATTGTGTTTGCGGAAAATGCAGGATCTTGGGGCTATCGCAGCGCTGCTGAAACGCTGTTCTTTCTCCGTCGTAAGATCCGAATGACTTCCCTGGGTCAACGAACCAAGAACCTCTCCGCCCTGTACTCCTGGTAGTGACCTAGGATAGGTCCGAATTGGCAGACAAATATCCCATGGTATGTACTCTATATCCACAATATCGTTACACGGAACAAAGAGCGCAGAGGTTGCAGTCGTGACAGCTATATGTTACAGTGAGCCCTTTGCCGAATGCCGAAGTTTCATCCATACACGGCTATCGGTTGTCCGGAAGGGGAAGATACCAGCTCTCTCTCTCTCTCCCTCTCCCTCTCCAGCGCCCAGAGCTCGCATTGAGGCAAAAAGCTGGCCCGAATCATGATGCGCTGGGCTGATCCCCACCCGTCGCTGTCCCCTGGGCGTCTCCCCCAAGTGACAGCTCCTCGACTGCCTTCTGCATCTTGTCCACCTCTGTCTCGGAAGCGGCAGGTGTGGGTGTGAGAGTAGCCGCAGCCTCTCCCCCTCCCAGCCTGGCCAACCGGTTCCGCGCAATAACCTCGCCGATCTTCTCGAGCATCTCCTCGGTAAGCTCCGGCTTGCCGCGAGCGCGGCGCAGCTCGCGTAGCTTGCGATTGTACTCCTGCAGTGGCAGCAGCATCTCCTCGATACGGGCGCCCTTCTGGCGGGCCTTCTTCTCCGCCTCTTTCTCCTCGATTTTGGCGACGTACTCGGGCGTGTGCCGCGTGCGGAACTTGGAGTACTTGTTGCGCAGCTCGTCGACCACACTCTCCGGGAAGGGCGGACGGAGGAGCGTCGGCACGAACGTGCGCTCCTCAACTTCTAGGCGGAGCGTGTCTACGGGATGGTCCTCGTGTTCCTTCTTTGGCTGCTTTGGCCAGGGGATGCGGACGTTCAGTCCCGGAACGATGCGAGAGAAAAAGACCTTGCGTGTGGGCCGGTCATGCGTTATCCCGATAGGTTTGAGTTCACGGATGATGACGTCCCGGGCCGTCCCGGTCTCCGGATCTGTAAGTGGGTGTACTAGCCGGATGGCTGAGATTGGAATGGCTGCTTTGAGCTGCTGAACTGGTGGGTGGCCATGTCGATTCAGATACTCGGGGATCTTCGCATTCACCTGTTTGGAATCGGTAAGCATGCGGTCGAGTGCGAGCACGGGTTGGGGCAAAAGCATGACTTACGATGCCAATGTTACCTTCCAGCGTGACGGTCATGGCACTCCGGTCCATTGACGCAATGGAGGAAATCTTGCCCTTGTAGGGGCCTTCGGTAACGACAACACGGTCACCGATAGCTATACAGAGGTATTGCGATCCACCGGCCCAGGCAGCACGGGCGTTCTTCTGCTCATCAGTGAGAGCGAACTGGAGCAGGCTTCGCTCGCTCGAGATGCTGCCCCAGTAGTTGCCGAACTCATCGACCTGACTGACGTCGCGGCGCGGAGCAAGCGGACCGAGCTCCCAATCCTCGTGGCGAGCCTTTATGGCGGTGTTAAGCGCAACGCCTGCCTGTTTCCGGGACCTGGCGATCATACCGGTCCGTTCGTTCTTTTTGATGGCGTGGACCAGCTCGTTCCGGCGCTTCACTCGCCGTGCAACTTGGCGCTCGGCCATGCGCACCCGCCGAAGGATCTTCTCCATGGCGCCGGCGAGGGAAGAGGGGCACGTCCTCAGTCAGCTCAAGCACAGAGCCAGGCGGCGGGGGAAAAGGGTGATTGAGGTCCGTGTCGTCGGCGGCGGCGCGACCAAACTGCGAATCTCGAAAAGTTGCGGCATTCGACTTCCCAACCCATCCGATGGCCCCACAGTTCGAGACGCCCGGGAAATTTTGTGCGCGGCTGGCGGAATGTGGTCATCAGCTGGCAGCCTTTCAAGCTCCCACAGCCGGCCCCGCAGAATTGCAGCCTCAATGCAGGGCCGGAATCTCCTCCTCGGCCCATCATGCATATGCACGTGCACCAACCTCACTTGACCTGTTTTGGAGAGCATAAGTACGGACATCGACAAAGAGCCCACCGCAGCAGCACCGACGGGTGTCAAAAGAGAGACATGCTGCTGCTGCATTGCCAGTTTTCACCGGCGGTAGCATAGTAAACGGTCAGTTGACCGCCCTGTGGTCTCCTGCGTCCCTCTCTTCCTGAATTCGCATCCAGCATTCGTAATGCAGTGTCCTCATAGATTCGCAGTGCTGCCTTTGTTGCGCTCTTGCGTTCTCAACCCCCGGACATGTCCTAGGACAATTCCGTAGGACTCTGCGGCCCCACCTTTCACCAGAAGGACGCGACAGTCAGCGACACGCGCCACAACAGCTCACCCAGCCCCAGCCGCGGACGCAGCAAAGCTTCAGGACGGAGGTCCCAATTCCTTACATGTCCACCACCGCGATAATACAGTCTTGACGCGGATCACCGCCGTTTTGACGATGATTGATCACGCTGCGGTGGCGAGGCTACTACCTTAATAAAAGCAGCTGAGTCGGGGCTGGCTCTACCACATCGTCAGATTCCTTCTTGCATACTCCTATGGGTGATCGTTTGTTGCCTAGCTTGATTCATGTCTGTCTTAGCTACTAGTAGTTAACTGCGGACATCGTGCTGCAGTTAGTGACTGTGAAGGTCCTGTCTGTCTGTCTGTCTGCCTTGGTCAATGCTCACAGGACTTCAAGGCTGTTGTAGGCAAGGACACCCATCCTAATAAACATGACATCAATGATAAAGCGATGCTTCCAAGGCTGCATGATGCTTCGGACAGTTACCTACACGCGTACTAGTAGGAGACAGAGCAATGTGAAGAAGGCCCACCACTGCCCGACTTGACGCTCTGCACTACTTTCAGGGGCTGCCGTATCGTTCTGCGGAGTTTGCCAGCAAAGCCTGGGCCAGCCTTCCTGGCTCCGATCGACAAGCAACAAACAAGCCGGGCCGTCCCAAACTCGGACCATAGCCATTGATGACGAATTCACATCCCGCTGCTCGTATAGTACACCGATAAGAACAGAAAACAAGTGCCTACGGGACATACCAAGCACTGAAGACTCTCGTTCATCTACGGATGCACATATACGCATCGTGTTCTCAAATAATAGCAACGTCGACAACCTTACAGGACAAGACCGCCCAGGCTGTGAAGACGGCAGACACCTGGCACCGCGCGCTGCCTCATTATCAGCCCAGACCCCAGACCAAGCGACCAGCATTCAAGCAAGCCCCCACAGGTCTTCCACCCACTCACAGCGCACCGTTTCAGGCGGCAGCACCCACTCTCCCCTTCTCCCGACCGTTCCCAGCGCCCTGCACCGTCGCCTTTTCTTCTGTCATCAATCGCAGCGACCGCCGGGACTCCTGCTCTTTTTCCACCGAGCAACTTCCTCCACTTTTCACCCTTCCATCTCTCTTGCACTTTGTTGCATCAACAACCCGGCAACCCGGTTCACCCAGAGATATCGGCTTGCCGCTTTCTCTCATTATCCGTGACGCTCCACTGCCGTTGTTTTCCCTCCGGCATCCTTCCAATCCCGCGTCCGGTTTGCAGCGAGCCCATCCTCCTGCAGCAACACCAAGTCCATATACGACACTCCGTAACACCAATCTAATCCCTAAAAGCAACCATGGCTGCCGAGTTGCGCAGAAAGCTGGTCATCGTCGGCGACGGTGCCTGCGGTAAGACCTGCTTGTTGATGTGAGTTCCCCCTTTCCCTGCGGTTCTCTGTCGGATTCGGTCGGCGTGTACCCCTTTGCCCTGTTACGCTCGTGATCCAGGCATTGCCTTTGCTGACTCGATCCGCTATCAGTGTTTTCTCCAAGGGCACCTTCCCCGAGGTAAGTTTTACTTGATCTATAGCATCTCGTCCGCTCCAAACGGCTGTGGCATTCTTGCGTCGGCGCTAGAGTGCCGCAGACCGCCTCTCAGTTCTGATCCCCGGCCGTTGGTGACGGCGCCGCCGTCACAGCCTTCCTCACCGCATCGAACATAACATAGCCTGCAAACGATGAGCTGACATGGTGTGCAGGTCTACGTCCCCACCGTGTTTGAAAACTACGTCGCCGATGTCGAAGTCGATGGGAAGCACGTGGAATTGGCGTTATGGGATACGGCTGGCCAGGAGGACTACGACCGTCTGCGGCCCCTGTCATACCCGGACTCTCACGTCATTCTGATTTGCTTCGCCATTGATTCTCCCGACTCTCTGGACAACGTTGGCGAGAAGGTTAGCTTCCAGCATGATCCCACTGCTCATAGCGCACGACATCTGCTGACATTCTGATCCCTCAACAGTGGTGCTCCGAGGTACATCACTTCTGCCCTGATGTCCCCAAGATCCTCGTCGGTTGCAAGAAGGATCTGCGTTTCGACCAGAAGACGATTGAGGAGCTTCGGAAGACAAGCCAAGCGCCCGTCACCCCAGAACAGGTAAGCTAGATCGAGATATCCCCATGCCGGTCTGCCAGTATCAGACTTGGGTCGTTTGTATCTGTGAATGGAGTGCTGACTCGATACTGCAGGGCCAACAAGTTGCCACTAACATTAAGGCCACCAAGTACCTCGAGTGCTCCGCCAAGACCAACGAAGGTGTTCGCGAGGTGTTCGAGTTCGCGACACGCGCCGCTTTGTTGAAGAAGACGGGCAAGAAGAAGACCAAGTGCGTCATCGCTTAAGTGTGGATTGGTTTCAAATTACTCGCCTCCATTACTGTCAGCCTCGGCTGCGCCAGCACCCAAATACGTCGCGGCCGGTAACACAGCACATTGGATCTTGTCCCCGCGGAGAGAGATATAGAATCTCTTGCACTTTCACCAGCCGGCTGTCCTGAAATGCCCGAGGGCGGGGAAACAAAGAACGACCTGCTCCAGCAGGCATGGGCGTGGATGCTCACCGTTTGAAAGGGCTGGGGAGAAGGATCTCGGTTTTGGCGAGCTAAGAGCTGGGGAATGGAAGGATGCAGGCGTGGGCATCCTGGGCAACTCTGAGGCGCTACTTTAGTCTCGGTTCAGTTTGGCGAGGCTGGCGAACAGCTACGGGGCGGCAAGCTATAATCCAACTGTCCTCTTTCCCTTTCTATCTTGTCCTTTTTTCTCTGTCTCGGACTACTCCACGGCACCCGCGGTTCCCATGCTCTTTTAACCACCTAGCTAGTCATTTATTTATCGTATTTTCTTGGACCCGGCCCTGTGTCTTGTGCGCGGATGTCTGTCGAGTTTTGGTTCACCTGTTGTCCCGGGCTTGGTATGGAGGCACTCGGTCAATATACAAATCGCCATAGCTTGCTTGACTTGCCGTTCACACGTGCTTTGCCCGTACCGCTGGTGTCTTTGGCGACCTTGCTCCCTTCGGCTAGGGGCCGGGAGCTTCTCTTGATAATGACCAAGTTATCCCAGCCTTGGAAGGACCTGACGGTAGGCATCTGGGCAACGTCGCCTGAGGTGTGGATCGCTTTACATGCACACATGGTACAGGGCCGTCACTACACGTCTGTCTGCTGGGCATGAGAACGATTTGCTCGTCAAGATTCGTCTCAATTCGTCACTCGTTCAAATCGATTACAACCCTTGACCGGAAAGAGCGCCGTCACCGAAGTCTGAAACCGAAGCTCCCAAGAGTCCCGTCCCTCGTTCCCCGAAAAGGCGAGATCCCCCTAGCATCATGTCGTGCGAATCGACACAGCCGTACCGCATGGTATAACCTTCCCCGTTCCGATGACGCAGGCGGGTGCCTTAGACATCAGCATGAGGGTTCTTCTGCACCTTAGATGGGGCAGCTCTGAGGGGTTTGCGAGTGTTAGCAAACCTGATACGTTCCAGATGGAAGAGTAAGGGCGGCCAGAGGCGAGCACTTACAGCTCCGCAAGCACCGCACGACTTGGAGGAGCCGTCCGAGGCAGCACCGCACTTGGGGCAGTCGTTTCCATGCATTTTTGTTTTTGGGCTGTTTGACAAATCGTGTTTGCAGAAGCTTGTGAAAAGGGGGGCGTCGCTGGCTGGCTGGCTGTCTTCGGTTCGGGTCTCGGATACTTGTTATGTCGAATGGGGATTGCGGGTGAGATGAGAATTGAGTTTCTGACTGGGGGGAAAGTGAGGGGGGTTCTTTCTTATAATGCTACAACCACCAGCTCCTCCTCCGTCTCCTCCGTCTGCTCCTCCCCCCCCCCCTCTCTACCTCCACTATTAGTCCCCTTATTACAACTCACACCTTCCCTTGTTGCGGAATAGTATGTAGGTCACTCGGAAAGGTAAGGTGGGCGGGTAGGCAGCCCACGCGGGAGGCAACCCAACATCTGAGGTGCTTAGGTATTCCTTCACCTTTCATTGCTCGGGCACCGAGGAGAAACGGAGACGGAATCCACAGCGGCCACCACCAGCCCGGCAAGTCGTCAGTCATGTGGTTCGTGTTGGCAAATCGAAACATGTCCCCCTCTCTATGCCATCGAGCCCACGCCGGAAGTGGGTGAGGCGGTGTAACATTAACGTTAGGTAGTGTAGGGAGTTAGGAAGTAGCACGGCAGATAAGCTGATACGGCTACGTCCGGCAGGTAAACGATGACCCTGAGGTGTGTGCGTGCTGCGTGATCACTGGATGCGATCAGGCGGTTGGGTTACGATGCAGTCCCGATTCCAGTCTCGGGTGTGGGGGAGGGTGAGGGGAGGGGGGAGTAAGGTCCCACGCCAAGGGTCCTTTGCATAAAGTAGCACACTCGACATGTGCAAAAGGTATGATGATACGATGAGCCTGAACTTCTGAAGGTATGAGCGAACCTACCTACACAATTCTGTAATACAGAATCATTTCTTATACGGATGCTGCAAGTACTAAGTAAGTTACAACATAGATACCAACAACCATCCCCCCTGGTGGTGGGTGTCATCTACTCCAGAGTCGTTCCCGATACTTGACCGTTGTCTCGGGAGATTTCTGTTTGCCCCTCATGAGGGAGGACCATTGGCGCCTATGTCAGATCTCCGGATGGGGGAGACTCTGGCTTGGAGTGATCTAGCTAGTACCTATGCTCATACCGGATGACCCGTCAGCGGACCTGCAACAAGCACTTGAGCTGAAAAGGAAAAGCGAAACACTGAATGTCCCATTTCAATGGCTAAGGTTGAACATCCATGATGCACCGCTGATGGTCCGCGCCAGGTATCCGACCCCGACCCCGACCCCGTTTCCATTTTATCTATGAGCCCCGAAAAGGTACACACCCTTATCTTGTGGTACGCTTATTAGTCAAGTTAGTAAAGTATTCTATATAGATGCTAGTAACACTGCCTGGTGCCTCCCTCGCCTGCCAAGACACAGATGGTCAGTCACTCAGCTATCGTTCAAGACCTGTCTGTACAGGCTAGCGGGGGCTCGGGGGAAAAAAAAAACTCACCCTTTATCATCTTCTCCGTGGCTTGCAACATACTCATTAGCATAACCGTACACCCAAACGCCACGACCGCCCACGCTAGATACGTCTTCCACGACCTGGTGGTGAGCTTGATATAACACAACGGCGGCAGGATATACGCCATCGCGGCGGCGCTCGTGCCGCCGACCAGGTCAAACACGGTGCCCAGATCGCACGTCACCAGGCTCAGCACCATGGCAGTAAACACCAGGCTCGAGCTGAAGATGAGGTGCAGGTTCATGTTGAACGGCTCGCCGGGGAAATAGTAGTTGAGCATGACCTCGCGGCAGACAAAGGCCTCGAGCGGCAGCGTGGTGAGCATGTTGAGGCCGAAGCAGAGCCGCGCGACGTTGACCATGGTGTTGTCGGGCGGGAAGTTGTTGAGCACGTTGCCCTGTGTCTTGTCGCCGAACGTGAGGAACCCGGCGAGGGCCATGAACAGGCAGGCAAACATGGAGACGGCAGTCGAATAGTGCGTGACTTTGGCAAAGCGGTCGATCGTCGGCTTCTCGAGGGAGCCGTAGATCAGGAGAGAGTTGTGGTGGCAGACGAAGGCTGCGAGCTTGCAGTCAGCATCAACCAAGTAGACAACACAAAACTCCATATACTCAATAGGATAGGGTAGAATATACCAAACGATATCACGGCAATGGCCTGAAATATGCCGTCGTTGATCACCAGCAGCCGCCAGTCCTTCAGCGACCCCCTGGCCTCCGCGGGCACCATCAAGCCCTGCACCACAACCGTCACCACGATGACCACCATGCTCACCAGCGCAAGCGTGCTCGCCTTGGCCAACTAATAACACACACATGTCAGCCGCTTGCCCTCTCCTCTCACACCACCACTCACTAAACAACCAGAAGATCTTTCCCGGGTCCTCCTCCTCCCTTCCGCCCAACTGAGTTATAACTGACCTTAGCAATATCCCGGTACAGCGTCAGCGGGTAGCTCACGCCCAACGTAAAGACCACAATCACGACCCTGCGATCGGCCAGCAGGCCCAGGACCGGCATCTCGCGCAGGCCGGGCCACACGGCCCTCAGCACGCTGGGGATGGAGTCGCCGACGATGACGCCGAAGGCGACCATGCCGCCAAAGGCGAAGGCCCACTGCGCGACCGAGATGGCCACCAAGCCGGTCCGCCCGAAGCACTTCTCGACGGTGCCCTGGAAGGAGCTGGCGCCGCTCAGCTTGGAGTTGACCACGATCAGGCGGATCGTCCAGTCGACCACAAAGGTCAGCGCCACGAGCAGGGCCACGCCCGAGAGCAGGCCCGCCTGGCGGAACGCGTAGGGCTGCCCGATGATGCCCGCGCCGATGATGGAGTTGGCCATGTTCATGAACGCCGACGGCAGCGACGATTTGGGCCGCGCGCGCTCGGCCGCCGCCCACGTCTCGGCGTCTTCGTGGGAGTGGAACGGGCTGCTGGGCGTGGTCGCCACCGTCACCGAGGGGGCTTCGATTCCCGTCAAGAGCGGCACGCGTTGTTGTTGTTGCTGGCGGTGCTGGTGGCGGGTGTGAAGGGACGACGACGACGAGGAGGAGGAGGAGAGGGGGTCGGACGCGTCCAGGTCGTCGAAGTCGAAGCTCTCGCGCGGGTACGGGTCATGGTCGTCGGCTTGCTCCGAGGCGGAGCCGTCGCTGCGCCGGTTGCCGTCGTCGATCATAGTCGGGCGCAGGTCGAAGCGGACTCGGTTTGGTGTGCGCGGGGTTCGCGGGGCATGGTGGCCGTCCGAGTCGTCGCCCGGGTGGACTATGAGTGCATCATCTCCATCGTCGTCGTCGTTGTCGTCGTCTGCTGCGTCTGGCCCGGCCGCGAGCAGGCCAACTCCCTCCTCGCTATGACTATTATCATCATTATTATTATTCCTGCCTGACGGCGACGACGCCGCTCCGTGTCGGCGATGGTTGCTCTGGCGCGGGTGGGCAGCTGCAGCAGCGCCATGCGATGTGGCCCTGGCCATTCTTGGCTGCACTCAGGGCATTTTGCGCCGGACACAGAACCGTTTTGATATCTTTCTCCAGTTTGGTTAGTGTTTTGCTTGAGCCGAGGAAAGATCTCAGTTGGTCAACGAGATATGTCGTCTTGTAGTGAGCGAATGGTGTTGCTAAAGTTACACCTATTTTATGTATGCAAACATTCCGAGTCAGCTTCCAACCATGTGAATGGGAGTAAGCTCAGACGTCGATAACCGGACGCCAATCAATTTGCGCCCCTGTCGTCTCGGTTTGTTCAGGGGTCACGGGTAGCAAGCACAGTTATTACCAAAAGCGGCTGAAACATGCAACTACCGATGCGATCCGACGGATCCGGTTCCGCGGATTCTATACTGTTTGCATGGATTCGTCCTCAAATGCGAAGCGGTTTATGAAAGGTAAAGAAACGAAAACAGTTCGGCTGGATTACCTGGCAGGATCTATTAATATATGATACAGACAAAATTCGAGATCCCCTTTGGCCAACCAGCTCATACACTATTCTGAGCCCAGAGCTGACCTGTCCATGAGATCCACTCTTCCTCCTTTCCTAAGGGTATCTATTGCTGTTAAACTCGACCACCGAGGTCCCCCACATCCCAGGACGCAAACGCAGGTTAGACACAAAGACCGCATGGTCGATTTGCAGTGAAATGGCAATGGCAGCCTTATTATCTCTTAGGCTGCCTCCTATAAATCCTCGGCCTGAGATTGCTCTCTACGGAGCCTGGTGTGCTAGGTCCAGTCACTCCCCGGACCAGCAGTGTAACTACCACCGTTTCACCCCAGGATAGCAAAGCTAGCAGCGATGCAGAGCATCGACATGCAGACACTGCTCCTCAACTGGTTTCCAGGCGAGACCGTGTGTGCCGCTGCTGGGCTTGACGTCGACTGGGCAGTGCCCGCCGCCGGCGTCTCCTGGCCGCTAAACCCCGGCATTTGGGGGTGCGCATCGCTTGCCAACGACGTAACTGCCGTGACGAGTGTAGTGGCAGACGAACTAGTCGATGCCGATGCCGATGCTGTGACCGATGTCGAGGTCGGCTTCGGCGGCGGCGCGGGCTTGGCGGCGAAGCCAATCCGCATCTTATCAGCGTCGAAGACACTGTAGACGTTCTTGAGGAAGGTATCGCCGAGCAGCCAAGTGCCGCTCTTGATCTCGTAGCCGTAGATGCGGCTGATGCAGCTCTTCTCATCCTTCCTCACGACCCAATCTGCCGCCGAGATTTCGTAATTGACGCCGGAGAAGGTGACATGGATTGGCAACTTCGTGTCGCATGGGATCTGATATTCCACATACTGGGCGTTCTGGTACGAGCTTGAACCCGGAATGAGCTTGAATAGCTCGACCAAGTCGTCCGGTGGCGCAAAGATGAACGATGTTCCCGTGTCAATGTAGGCCATTGTGCTGCCGATGCTGACCGACTTGCCGTTGAAGCCCACACCGTCCATTGGGATAGCCCATTCTCCAGCCTCTTTTTCCGGGGATTGGACGTTAGTGTACGTGATCTCACCAGTATACTTGGCTTTGTCAACCCCGCCGAACGTGACCTGACCGTCGTTCCTTCCATCCGAATCCCGGTTCAAGGAAATGCCGACTGTGAGCGAGTTCAGCAGTTTGTTCGCCTTTAGTGTCTGCAAGAACGTCCCCGTCACCGATGAACTCATCGCGAGACCGAGGATGCCGTCAAAGGCAAAATGTTTGAAATCGTCGTGAGTGTAGTTGGCCAGCCCAAAGGAGAAGTCGAAGTTCTTCAGGCCAGCAAAGGAGGCCTTGTCCTGACCCACGATGCCGGTAAGGTCCCCGGAGCCGTATGCAATCGAAAAGGCTTCCTTATCTGTCCGCCATGTCTTCGAAGAGGAAGGGTCGAAAGTTGCGTGCATTTTGCAAGCATCTGACTGGCAGTCGGAGCCCATAAGCCACGAGTTTGCAGCGCCGGTGTCGAGGAGCATGTAAAACGACTGTTGCGCGGAGCCGACTTGTGCCTTGATGAAGTATGAGTAGTCGGGCCCAGCCTGGTAGATACCCGCGCTGTTGGATGTTGTCGGGCCCGCAGGTTCGGATACGGAATACTCGTTCTTCCTTCTATCCAACTCGGACGGCGGTGAAGACCGCAGGCCTCCAAACTTGCGAATGAGCTGCTCAGTGGCTCGTGCTATCGGGTCGGTCTTTGCGGAGGCGTCATTCTATAGAGCTGTCAGCACCTTCCGCGGAGAACCAAATCCAACCATGCGCTGGGGCACACGCACATTACTGGGCCTGTGATAGAGCTCGAGTGTGATTCCCTTGGACGTCTGGTCAAACCCACTATCGCCCCTCCTCGAGCTGGCGGGAAAGGGGCCACAGTGCTCATTTGGGTCACACTGGTCGTCCGGGATGAACGGGAAGAAGGCGTAGACGGTAGTAGCCCATAGCGTCAGCTGCAGGAGCAGAGCTGCTACTCTCAACATCATGAGAAACCGGCACCCGAAACCTCACCACTCCCACACCAGCCTTGGCGCGGAGGGAGATGTATTGCCAGTTAACACTGGGGTGAGGGTCGTAATGTCCTGTGGTCTAGGTGTCGATGACGGCTGGCGGATGCTCACAGCATACGTGCTGCCAGAACGTTCGGAGAGCTCGATGAGGCCTGGTGCTGCCACTTGAGTGACGGCGAGTTCCAGACTCTCGAACCGAGAGATATTAAGACTATTAGGTATTAAGTGGGCGGCATTGGAATATCGGCCTAGACGGTTGTGGCTTGGTGGAGAACGGTCCGCCACACCAGGAAATGCGCAGGCAAGGCTTGAGATTAATATGCAGGGCTGGATGAAACTTGTTGACAAAGGAACCAGAAGATGGCGGCCGAAAAGAAGCGAGACAAGCCGAATCAGACGACCCAAGAAATGTATGGACAAGAGACACGGTTCAATGCGAGACGGGTGGCTCCGCAGATGCAAGACAGAACAACCAACAATGGAGCTGAATTGAGATGCAAAAGAAACTCCCTCGAGGAAGGACACACCATAAACACCACAACGAACGTCAGTAGGTGGAGAGGAGGGGGCGAGGTCGGGTGAAGGTGAGGTGGTAGTGAAGAAGAGGGAAAGGGGTGAGTTGAGGAAACATCGGATGGGTGTGGATCTGAATAGAGCCGAGAATCGTGGAGGTGCAGAAGCTTGCCAAGGTGAGAGTGAGGTTGACATGCACGGGGGTGGAGCTTGTGGCAGGCCGTTGGCGAGATACATGCTCCACAGCAGTGCAACTGCGGAGTCAAAAGGTAGCAAACTATCAAAGTCCCGAGGATTCCTTCCCGTTAGAGACGCAATGGAGCATTAGGCCAGACGCTGAGCGACGGGCATCGGACTCCTTCAATTGGTCGGATGGCGTCTTCAAGCTGCGTAACGCAGTGGCTTACATGGCAGATCTGTTTGAAGTGCGGAGAGACGGAGCTTTTGTTCAGAGACAATCAACCCTTCAATTCCGCTGTGACTCCGCTCAACGCCGATCGTCCTTGATGCACTGCTGGGGCGACCTCATCAAGAAGGAACTCGAGAAACATAGCACTGAGACCCGTGGGGAGTTCAATTCCGTGAGCAAGCAAATCCGACTGCAAACCGCATCACGGATCCTGAAATCGATGATCTGCTGATTGCCTGTCAAAAGTCCATGGTCTAATATGGGACCTCGTCTTGATTGGGTGGCTGTCAAGACAGGCCCGGTCGTTGGTCTCGGCCTCCGTGGGCTCTCCATATCAATTGACCGCGCCCAACTCTGCAGTACCTCAGGTCCCACAAGATGCTGAGATTGTGTCATATCCCATGAAGTTCACAAATTCATCCACACAGTCAACAACTGCGAGTATCTCATTCCTAATGATATGGACATGCGAGTATGGAAATGATATCGAGGCTTCCTTGCATCCCCGAACCTGCAGTATGGGCGCTCATTGACATGCAAGTTGAGAGGTAGGTGGCCCACCAGAGCTGGCGCTCGTCCTGGATGGCATGGAACGTGGGGTTCAGCGCTAATCTAGCCCCAGATAACTAATACCCCCTGGTCCCTGTCGGCGGGCCCAAAACCCGAGTTGCGACCGTCCCAAATCGGCCAATCGGTTTCGCTTTCAAAGTTGTTTTCAGTGCAATGCCACACGGCGACATGCTGCAAAACAAGCAAGCGCCTTTGCTGCTCACAATTCTGCTAGACATTCAACGATCGAGAGGCGAAAAAGGAAGAACATGCCACAACCCCCTGATTTACTCAGTTGGATAAGTGGCTGAGGCACAAGGATGCTGCCATTGTCTCGGACATCGTCATTACTGAGAACTTGGCGTGGACCGTTGCGTGCCTCAGCGTGCAGAGCAATAAGAAAGATGCTTTTCGTGATGCCCTCTAGCCTTCTGTCAAACCACTTCGCATGACAGATGTTCATAGAATTTAACTATGCTCGGAACCGGCTACAGTGTGTTGCGTGCTCAGAACCCCAACGTTCGCCCATCTGGTCTCTCCCCAAGGCAACACTCCCTAGCAGTCGAATCAGTGTCAGGGGTAGGCGACAGTATCAAGCAACGTCGCTGCCTGCTGTATGTTATAGTGAGACCACGGCTCCCATGCAGGTCGTTACAGTCAGATTCGAGATCGGCTTTGTCCCATGCAATGGATATTCCGGACGTTCCCGAACCCTGACATATGGCAAGATGTTGGAGCGTTATGTTACACAGCTCATATCTCAGGGAGCAAATGTGCTCATCTGCAGTCTGAGTTTGAGCCGTTCCCGCCGAGCACCTGAGTTGGGCCTGCAGGCTACGCCAACATGCTTCAGGATGTTATGTTGGCTGTGCACAGCCCAATGAAGCAGGCCAACGCCGGTACCTGCATGACAAGACGAGGTTGATCCGGAAGAGGGAATCATGATCGGAGTCCACGACTTAAGGATCAGATACTGGCGTTTGTTTGTTGCTTGCCATCTCATTTCCCGCGCAATTGACCATCTGCAAGAGGCGGCCCACTGCGCCGCCGGTATGCCTCGCACCAGTCGACGGCGGCTCGTAGTACCGCCTGATCTGCCGGTGTTGCCACGGTCTCCAGGATAGCTGCTTGGACAGCGCGTAGTTGCGCGCACTGCTCGTCACCAACAAGCCGCGAAGCGGCGAGGGTCCGTAGGAAGACCCAGAGGGACTCATTAGCCAGCCGAAGCGAACTGGCCAGATTCAGAACGTTTGTGAACGTCGTGCATCCAACTTCAATATTTGTGCCGCTCTCTTGATGCAGGAGGAAGGAGAGGAAGGACCACCCGGAGATATCGGTATGATGTTGGAAACACCAGGCCTGCACGGCGGCCGAGATACTCGGGTGGCTGATGCCCCTTTTCAATCCCATCAGGAACCGCGCATGACACCAGGCGTAGTAATTCCTTGGGTGCCTTTCCCCAGCGACAAATACGACGTCCCTGATATCCCCAAGCACGTCCACCGGCAGCCCAAGCAAAACAAACATGTGGACAAGCCAGCGGCGGTGACTCCATAGGGTAGGCGACTTCGTGTGCCGGTGTAACCTGCTTGTCAGGAGGCTGTCAACGAAGCGCTTCTCCGTCTCCAGTCTTGCGCGTACATCGCTGCCGCTGGATATCTGTGCTTGAAGGAGGCGCTTCCTAGTGTTGGCGGCCGTGAGGTATTCAGGGTCGAAAAGTAGGATAACCGCCGTCATGGCAAGGACATCAGTATCTGGCCGTGGCAGAGTGCCGTCAAGATGGCCCTTGAGAAACTGCCTGGCGACCATGAAAGCTTGGACAAGACCCAGCTTGGAAATAGCGACCGCAGATCCATCCTGGAGGACATACTGCCCTTCCTCAAGGAAATGGGTTTTGCCCAAAACCTCGATTTCGAGCAGACCATCTTTTGGCGAGATCAGCACCTTAGATATCGTCTGGTAAGCCGCCAAAGGATCACCTGCTCTTAGAAACGCAGCGGTGTCTGGATCCAAGGCCCTCGACATGATAAAATGATTGTCTGTCAAAGACGTGTCAATTAGTAGAGAGGCCAAACAGCGTGGCCAAATGTGCCTCAGGAGACGGAATAGTGGTACAATGCTGTAATCCGTACAAGCCAAGGGTGGTGTTGACCGTGTTGCAGGTCAAGGACGGGCCTGGACAGCTCCTCAACTCCAGGCGAAGTAATCAAAAGCACGCGTTGAGCCCTAACCCTAGTTAGAGCATCCTGTTTCTTACCCGCGGGTTCTGAGTGAGTGATTGGCAAAACCACGCCGCCAGGTGGTGTGAGCTGGCAGTTCCGTCATCGCCGAGTTCAAACAGACTGTGTGGAGGGAGAGGAGCTGTTGGCGACCCAACGAGACAGGCCATGACATCGACGTCCCTCTGTCGTTCAACCGCTCCCGTCGATCCGCACCATCTCCTAGTCTCTCTGTGAAGCCAAAAAATGCCTTCTCTCCTGGTTGTCATCTTCGTCGTCGAGCTACTCGTACAGCTTGTGAACACGTTTGGCGCAACGACGATCAACAGCTTGGTGCGCAATTCCTCGGCTGCACGCGCTTGCTGGGCCGGATACTGACAGGGCGCCTCGTGACAGCTATGGCGCCTTTACATCTCCCTCCCGACACCACTCGCCCGCGAGTTCGCCGATCAGCGCAAGAAGCAGAAGGAGTACTTGGCTGTCCGGCATGATTTGAATGCGACCAGCAGCCAGGACGAATTCGCCAAGTGGGCAAAGCTGCGGCGGCAGCATGACAAGCTACTGGACGAGCTGGAGAAGAAGAGTGAGGAACGCTGCTGCTTCCTGGAGCAAGTCTCGATGCTAACTGTAGACCTCACAGAGTCCGGTCTCGAAGCCACTCGAGCAACATTCGACCGCTACCTCACGGCCGCTCGTCTAGTTTCCACCCGCGGCGTACAGTGGCTCCTCCCGATGTGGTACGGCCGTGAGCCCATGTTCTGGCTGCCCTACGGATGGTTTCCCTACTACGTCGAGTGGTTTGCCTCCTTCCCACGGGCGCCGCTCGGCAGCGTCAGCATTGTGGTCTGGCAGTGGGCTTGCACGGGGATCCTGACGCTCATAGTAGAGGCGATAACGGGGATCATGGGGCTCGTCGCGGCGAACAGGCAGTCACGGAGGGAGAAGCAGAAGCAACCGGTCCCAGCGGCCGGGGCAGTAGCTGGAAGCAGCGAGGACAAGAAGGACCTGTGAATACGCTGGGGCACGCCGATTAGAAAATAATGTCTCTCATCCATTTGACGCAAAAGATTCTTCATGGCCGGAGCTGGAATATTGCAACACGACGTGAGATGACTCTTGGCAGAGTACTTGGGCTCGCTCTAGGCAACACATTGACTTCGATCGACCATGGAGAGGGCCGCCAAAGCTTCGATAGTGCCAATGGTGTCGAAACGGCAAGTCACAGAACGCGAAGTGGGTGCTGGAATTGTGATGTTGTATTCGTGCGATATATGGCTGAAAAACAGTTGTACATGAGTGTGGCTAGCATTGGTGTCGTAGATTGTCATATGTTTGAGAGGTGCAGAATGTTGAAAGTGAAGCGTTGATAAAACTTCGGTGCAAAATTTATATTGTTAGCCTACCACGAGGCTGACAAGCGACTGGAGCCTGGGTGGGCCCCGCTTTCTAAAGCCCCACAGAGTCCCAATATCCATCCCTGCGAGCTTTCAGCCTCGTCTACCAAATTGCGCCTTTGGGCGTCGACGAGCTCCTATTCTGATCTTCAACAGAGGAGCCGCCCTGGAGGCAGCAACAACACATGAGAATGGCGATACCGTGGGGGACGTAAGTTCTTTTTCCCAACTGGCAATACAGTCACCTAAGCTTCGTATCTAACGGACATCGTCAGCATCAAGTCCCTCCTCATCTTCTTCGGTCCGCTCCTCCTCCCCAAAGCAATAGGCTACTACCGCACCGTCCGCGCGGCGCCGCAAATCCACGGGCTCAAAGTCCGACCCCTCCCATCACATCTCTACCGCTCCCTCGGCATCCTACTCACCGTATCCGCCGTCTTCCTCCTGCGCACCCTCCCCATCCTCTCGCCCGAGAACGTCTTCCGCGCAACACAGTCCCGCCTGCAGATCCCCGCCGACGTGCTCTTCACGCGGCTGGCCACCCTCCGCCCGCAGAACCGCCTCACGCCGCAGGACCTCGCCTTGCGCGCCAAGTTCGCCTCGCTCGAGTCACGCCTGCTCTACCTCCAGTTCGGCCCGGACGTGCTGGCGACCTGCCCCTTCTGCGCCTCCGACGACCCGCGCTCCTACCTGTACTACGCGCTTCCGGACCTGGCCGCGCCGCACCTGTTCAACCTGGTGGTGATTGCGCTGGCGACGTCGGCGCTGCTGACGCGCGGCGACCGGGGCGCCGTGGGCTGGCGCACGCCCGCCACGCTGGCCGCGGTCGCGATCGCCTTCGTGGATGTGTATCTCGTCGCGACGTACAACTACAACGCGAATGCGAAGGCGCTGAGGCTGCCGGAGCTGGATCACTTCTTCTGGACGGTGCGCGCGACGCGGTATGTGGCGCTGGCGTGCCTGGATGCCGGGCTCGCGCTGATGCTGTATCTGGGCGGGACGCAGCGGGCGTTTGTGACGCCGCCGAGTGCTGCCGAGCGGGTGGAGGGTGTGGTGCGTGCGCTGGCGGGCACGAAAGGGAAGGTCAATGCTGCCGGGGTGGTTAAGAACACGGTGCTGAGGGACGAGGAGTTGAGGGGCCGGAGTAATGCGTACTGGGCACATGAGGTGCGGCTGATGAGGGAAATGATGGAGGAGAGGGAGGTTGTTGAGGGGGTGAATGATGCGCTGCAGAATAGGATCGACATCGGCGGGATAGAGAGGGATGCTGAGGCATATGCAAAAGCGGTATTGATGGCGCCTGCGAAGGGAGCCACAGGGACTGCTGTGGGAGAGGAGGTTGTGGGCTGACAGATTCTTGATTACTTGTGTCTAGACATGGCCGTCCATATCTCTAGAAACATGCTCAATTTGGAAACCGTCATTGTTTGTCTCAGTATCCCTGCTTTGTAGAGCGTGTCGACCGCTTAACAGTGTGTTTATTCTAGCCAAACAACCCGCTGCTCACAAACGCCGCCGCGATTTCTTTCGCTGTTTAGATACAGTAATGGGCAGATTCCAAGGGTAACATAACACCTTTACCCTTGTACTCACAGTAGCCCCATCATACACGTCCCCGGTCCTGGGTATCACATTAACTCTAGTTAGGTATGGCCCCTGGTATCAGGCCTGCCCCCTCCAGTCGCGACACTGGACATGCTATCCTTTCTAGATGGCCCGCCCGCGGCCTCATCGACGCTCTGCTCCAGAAAGCTAGCCCACAGGTCCGCAAGCGATTCTTTCCCACTGGTCGTTGACAGCGGCGTTGGCTCAGAAAAGAAGTCGCTGTTGAGTGCGGGTGAGCTTGGCGTCCGGTGGAACGGGGAAGTCGGCAGCCGGAGGGTGTTGCCGCTCGTCGAGGAGGTGCCTGGCCTTGCGAGACCCGCCTTCTCGCGCTGCTCGTCGTTCCAACTCAGCAGGTTGGCCATGACTTGGAGGATCTGGAATCGCTTGGGGTCGGAGCGGTCAAGGGAGAGGAACTGGAGAAGGTGGTTCGTCACGAGTTGTCTGGAGCGGGGTCAGTAGCTGTCGTGGCCGTAGCTCAGGATAATGGCGGCTTACTTGTCAATTGTCTCTTCGGGCTTTGTCTTCTTGATGTATTTGAGGGCCTTTGTAAGATGATCGTTCAGCACGATCGCTTCATGCCGTAGCTTGCCGATCAGCAAGTTCTTTTCCTTCACCTCCTTCTCGAATGGCGCCGTCCGTTCGAGCTCTGTTGACAGTGCTGTCTTGGCCGTTTCGGCGGCCGCTGCCCTGGCGTCCGCCTCCTCCGCGCGCTTCTTAAGCGCCTGCACCTGTTCCTCCGTCGACTCGACCATCTCACGCAGCTCTTTCTTCCGCGTCTCCTGGAGCTCCTGCAGTGCCCGCTGGAGACGGTCGACGGCTTGCGACTGGGCATCCCGGTCGGAATCCGCCCTCTCGTACGCCTCACGAGCGCTGCTCACCTGCTCTTCCAGGTCAGACACTTTATCCGCCAGGCTCTCACGCAACGAGCGCTCCTCCATGGCAATCACTTCCCACTCGCCCATGGCGGCAGTCGTCGACTCCAGCTCGCTCTTGAGGTGCTGCACCTGCCGTGCTATGTCCTCCTTCTCCTTCAGCCAGTTCTGTTGCGACAGGTTGCTCCTGCTGCGCAAGCTGGCCAGCTCGCGCCCTTGCTCCTGCACTTCATTCTTCAAGCGATCGGCCTCCTCCTCGCGCGCGGCCACCGTCCGTTGCAGCTCTTCGTTCTGCACCTCAAGCTCCTCAACGCGGTCCTTGGCTTCCTCCAGCTCAGCCTTGTCCCGCTTCAGACGGTCACCGAGGGTCTCCTTGATCTTCTCGACGCGGCCTAGCAATGTTTGATACTGTGTTTCGGCGTGCTCCTTGGCCGCCTCGCTCTCATCCAAGTCGGCCCGCAATTGTGTGATCTCCTGCGCGTGGGCCTCCTGTATGCTCTCGAGCTGCTTCCGCAGCTGTTCCACCTCGAGCCGCAGGGCCTCATGGTCTTCTGCCATGGCTTCTAACTTGGCGCTCGCCGCCCCTGATATGATCTTGGCTGGTGAGTATCCGTTTGCGCCAGCATGGCCGTTGACGGCAGGCTTCGAATGGTTCGCGGCAGCCGCTGGCGGGCCCTCCTCCGCCTCCGTATCCGCTTCTTCTGTGTCGGGACCGCCCGGTCCTGCTCCCGGCTTCTCTGACGCGGCGTCTTGGCCTGGTGGCGGAGCTGGTGCGTTCTATGTACATCGTGGAAGTCAGAACCATGAAACTGAAAACAACTTGCAAAGAGACAAATGTGGACTCAAGGAAGAACAACGCGGGCGAGTTATGAGATGGCCAAGCATACCAGGTCCCGTGCATCTAACTCTTCTGACACTTCCTCTTCCGGAGCGCCCTCAGCGCCATCGTCTTCTCCGTTGATGTCCGTCTCAGGCACAGGGGGGTTTTGCACACCAGAGGCACCGTTGGTGTGGTTGCCGCCAGCAGGGCCGTTCTTGTTGCTCTTTCTTTTCTTATTTCCCTTCTTTCTGCTGTTGGGGACGACGGCGGGGCCTGCTCATTACCGCGACGCATCATTTCCCATTAGCGCAAATGCACATAACGAGGAAGCCAAGGGTGGTGATGTGGCCTGGACCGCCTTGCGCCTGCCCCTTGTGCCTGTGAATGCCCCCTCAAAGCCCACTTTGAGACGTACCTATGCTTGCTGATTGGACGGAATTGGTGGGCGCGGCGGAAGAAGACATAGTTCGGAGGCAATCTGGCGGTGCTGTTGCGGGCGTCGTGGCTGGTGAGGACACGAATGGTTCATAGGATAACGAACGGGCGGGCCGCCTGTCTTGTCTCGATGTTGTTCGTGAGAGTGCCTCCGTAGCACAACGGATTCACAAAGTTGGATGGACGGACACTCCCGCGCCCACTCACTAACATCCCGGACCAAGTTCCTGCGTCTCGTATTCCCGGCGTCAAACTGTCGCTCTTGTTTCGCCGAGTTTCTGTCGCAAGATTGTTGAGAAATGGTCGAGATAGTCTTCCAGTGTGCTGCCTTCCGGCAGCAGAATTCCAAATACACTAAGGAAACGAGGCTTGATTACCGCTGTTCTGGGGTAGGTGGAAGACACATGCTTTGAATTGCCAGTAAATGATGTACATGTACGGAGTACTGTGCGGCATGTGCCTGAGGCCATCCACTCACTCAGCCGCCACGCCTTTGCAGCTTTAGTATCGGCGGCTCCAGGAGATTGGTAGTGGTCTACAGTAATCTATCTGTCAGTTGCTGTTTACAGCTGTACAAGCACGTAGCAGCCCACCAACTGTCTGGTTTCGGAACGCCAACATCATTCCTGGCGACCCGAGCGAGCAACCAAATGCACCATGACGATCTGCAAAAAATCAAAGGATTACATAATCAGAGTAGGCCACGGACCAGCCAAGCAATTTAAACTTCGATTTCTTGGTCCAGTTTTGAATTTTCCCCTTCACAACACATCTTCGCCCAATTTTTGATAATGGATCTGCCATTGCAACTGGCAAACCGCTGGCTTTTTCACAAGCGGGCAGAAGTAAATTAGCTGTTTCGCGCTTTATAATCCTGACAACTCTCTGGGCGCGAGCTCTACTATTCCAAGAGTCTGTCAGGTTCGCTTGGTGCGTACATTTCAACAATACGCAGTACGCTGCATTTGTAGGCTCTGCACGCTGCAGAACAGTGGGTATCGAATGGCAGCTTCGAGACTGTGATCCCTCTCATGACTTCGTCTTCTTGCCTTTCTTGCCCTTCTTTTTCTGAGGGGTTGCCTCTTCCTTAGCCTCCACCGCTTCCGGCGCGGCAGCTTGCTGCTCTTCCTTCGGCTCGGTTTCCTCGGCAGCAGGCGCAGCCTCGATCGCCTTCGGAGCCTCGTCTGTACCGTTCTCCAGCATCGGCTTTGCCTCGGCAGCCTTGAGCTGGGGAGGCTCAAACTCGTAGCCCATTGCCTTCAGCTTCTCCGCCCTCGCAGCCCGCCGTTGCTCCTCCTTGGAGATTTTGACTTGCCACTGTGACTCGGAAAGAGGCCGCTCGAGCTGCCTCCCGGCCATCTTGTTCCAAGGGACCACCTTGAAACGCCGGTTGGCGCCCTTGAACAGGTTCGGGTGTACCTGGCTTGGCGGGACGACTTTAGCGGTGAGGATATGGCCGAACAAGAGGTACTTGTCCATTGTGCGGGCGGCAATATCGGCCACCTCGGCGTCAGCAAACTCGATGAACGCCCGGTGTTTGCTCGCGCCGGTCTTCTTGTTCCGCACAACCCTGAGCCTTGTAATCTCACCAAATTGGCCAAAGTAGGACCGCAGTTCGTGCTCGTAGAAACCGTGGGGAATCCTTGCCAGGTACATGACGCCCGGCTTCTCGCTGCCGCCGGAGGGCTTCGTCGACTTCTTCGCCTTGGGAATTTTCCCCACATCTTGGCCCTCCTTGTACGTGCTGACCTGGTTCGCCGGCTCCTCTTCATCACTGCTGTCGAGAGCCTCAACGAGCGCCGTGGTGTCGTCGTCAACCTCCTCTTCCACCATATCAGACTGGGTCTCCTCAGTTTGCTGCTTCTCCGGCTCCGCAACCTTCTTGGATTTTTGGGAGGCGGCCTTGGCATTTGGCGACTGCTTTTCCTTCTTCAGTGCTGACTTCTTAGGAGCGGCCTTGTCTTCCAACGCGGCAGCGGCCTTCTTGTTGGCAGCGACATCCTTGAACGACTTCTGCTTTTTGACGGCAACTGGGGATGCATCCTCGGGAGCTGTAGCGAGAGCATCTGTTAATGCGGCACAGAATATTCCCAACTCGAAGGTTTAGACCAACCTTTGCGCTTTTCAACCTTTGGCGTGGCCTTTGCCACTTTTGCCTTCTTGGTGACGGCCTCGGGCCCTGCGACAGCAGCTAAATAATGGTCAATTCCCTTTGTAACGCCTGAAATCCAGTGGAGTTTGTTACTAACGCTTTGCCTTCCTCTTGCGAAGCTCTGGCGCCATTGTGTATAATTGTTCCTACACGTCGGATGTAAGGTAACTAAGGTAGGTGGCTGTTCTTTCTCTGCAGCGCCTTACCTGTGCTGGGGAAATTTTCTGGTTTCTGCCCACGCGCACTGGGGCGGTGAGCCCACGCCAACTTGAAGGCCCCACCCACTAATACCCACGCGGCACGCGCCAAGGGCGACGGGAACTCGACAGTGACCCTGGCATGCCTGGGTCTACACAGTATACATAGGTACACAGTACTCAGGGACGGTATGAGGACAGTAAGAAAGGAAGCAAGCTACCTTAGTTGGAACTGTTCGACATCGGTTCCCTTCGAACGAAGATGCTTTTTGAGGTACGGAGGTAGTGTCGAGTGTAGGCGTTCCATCTCACTAAATGGCGGGGCACTTTTTGAGCCACTGACAGGTATTCCAGGTTATTGACCGCTTTTGCCTTGTCTGCTTGTCTCCACCCACGATGGGCAAGGCGGAACTTAATGCTCTTGGGCTCTTCCCCGCGCAAAACGAACTGGCATTTCGACGCCGTACCAGTGGTGAGGTTTTGGTTAGACATGTAAGGCGGAGCGGAAGCCGTGTCAACGCAGCTGGGCTGAGTGCCGTTGATTGGGCTCAGGTTCCTTAGCATCGGAGACACCCCCGGCATGCAATCTCAGGTGTGGCTGCACAACCGTGCCAGATCAGGCGGATATCTGCGCATGCTTCCTGTTTCATCCAAACCTGTGCCTTCTCGAAGGAATAAGATCTCGTCGCCTCAACCCGGTTCTCCCTCGGACACCTATCACCAACTTACGAATTCCAGCTGTTAAACCACCTAACCTCCTCGTCAGACTTGTCCCATCTTCAGTGCAGTGTTCAGATTTGGCTTGACGGGCCCAGCAACTGATGAAGGTTTCGAGAAGTACCTTTAGCTGCCTATCACCTAACTCGCACTCTTGTGCATGGTCCTCGGTGTATGGGTAGACGCTTGCCATGACACGCGTGTCTGCTGCAGCTCAGCCTCGCAGACGCTCCACACATTGAAAACAAAACCCCAGGGATACATACCCACATGCGGGTGTTGGGCACGCCTAATTGCGAAACTCCTCAATACCAAGATCCGACACGGGACTCGTGACTGGGCTAGTGTTTGCCTCAAGGATGGCGGACGAGCCGAAGAAAAAGGGCTTCTGGAACCTGCTGCGCAGCAAGAGTCTAGCAGCCAAGGGCGGGAAACTGGTATGATATGCGCGCGGTCCTCGCATACATGAAATAGCTGACTAACCCACAGGCGAAGAACCCGTTGAGGAGAGTAAGCGAAGGTGATGTGACCGACCACAGGGGAAGACCTGACGGACCGGGAGAGGTTCCGCCGCGCCGCCGTAGGCCGAGGCGGACCGACTCGAACGCTGTCAAGGGCAAGGGCCGCGAGGATGTACACGGCTCACCCTACGACTTCGGTCCCTTGACGGAATGGCCCCCCTCGGGCATGTCGAGTAGCGAAGAGCTGAACTTGGGCCCGGCCATGCAGCTCATCTCCAGAGGCGTGCCTGCCTTCAAGGGTTACAAGCGGCCAATTCCCCATGCCTCGGACCATTACTATGCGCTGTTCGCGACCGCTGCTGGGAATCGTGGTGACGAAACGGACGCCGCGAACCAACACGACTCCATGACGCAGCTCATGACAGTACGTCTAGCCGAATCAGGGCCGGCCGCCTACCCGTGGGAGACGCTAGAGCAACCTAGCTACGCGTTCTGCTTTGGCAAGCGCCCGGGCACCATCACCCTCAACCACTGGGTGTCGCTCGCGAGTGTGGTGCCGCCCGCTATCGACCTTCGCGATCCAGGGGTGGCGCCGCGCAAGATCGGACTTGAGGGCATCTTTGCGCGTTTGAAAGAACTGGACAGGGGCCTGGAGGATGATGACGAGGATTTGATGTACAGGAATCTCTACAAGCGGCTCCTGAACGACCCGGACAAGAGGCTCAGTCCGCACAAGACGCTGGATAAACAGATCATGGATCTGATTATGGTGCTTTCGCGACCGGACTGGATAGATTTCACCGTCCCGAAGAACCAGGTGGTCACGAAGTTCATCTTTGACACGAGTCCGGCCAACAACCAGACCTACCATAAGTTCTTCCACCAGCTCCTCCTCAGCTTGGAACTGGAACTGCGAATCCAGTCCAGGCACCACATGACTGAAGCGAAGGAGAAGCTCCTAACCCAGATACCACCGAGGATACAATGGAATCTGGCGCTCGCGCGCAGGTGGCACGACAATATCCGCGTCGAGGAATATGGCGAAGCTGCCGAGCAGGTCCAGCTGCGGTACAAACTCAAAAGGCGGCAGGTCAAAATGCTTAAGCGCTTCGCACAGATGATGAAGTGGCCGAACCTCGCCGAAACGCTGGCGGCGCTCAAACGGCGCGACGCCAACTCGACACTCGACCTGGTCAGCTCGCATGCCATGGCCTTCTTCAGCGGGCTCGTCCTCCCCGGCCCAACCTTCCCCTTCCTCATGATGAACTCGCTCATCGACATCGACCCTGACAAAGCCACGGACGACCTGACCCTCCTCACTCACCAACACCCGAGCTGTGGCTTCCAATACCGCAACAGCTACACCTACTGGACCGCGACCTCCATCGTAGGCAAAGTCCTCGCGCCCACGTGTCGATCTCTCGCCGGCTGGGTCGGCCCTGCGCGTCCCACCGTCGACCTCGGGCGCAACCAAATCGCCCGCATCCGGGCGCGCCGGCCGCCGAACCGGGTCACGCAAGAAGACATCCGCTCTATGAGCGAGCGCTCCGACCCGCTCGGCCCGCCGACCCAGGTCTTCCCGGTGAAGGAATACTCTCTCGTAGCCCCCGACCGCGACGACGACGCCTACCTAGCCGACCTCGTGCGCATCGAGCTGCTCAGCCTCCGCCCTTGCTCCGACCACCACCGGGGCCCGACGCCCTCCTCCCCGTCCTCGGGGCCCTCCTCCGCGCCGCGGTACTACGACGCATCCATCCAGTTCGCCATCGATGGCGTCTCGTGGCCGCTGCGTCTCACGTTCGACGTGTCCTTCGTCTCGGCTTGGCCCTGCTCCGACGGACCGCACCCGCTGTTCTTCGACTATGTCTACACGCCGGTGAAGGCGGACCAGCTGGTCAAGGTCAGGGACTGGAACGGGGCGGCGTATGGGACACAGCAGGACAGGCACGCGGGCAGTCGCCGGTCGCTCCCTATTATCAGCCCCCCCCCTGCCGCCAACGGGGTTGGTGCGCTAGGCGGGACGGGCGTGTCGAGCCCGAGTACGCTGAGCGGCGGCGACGAGGAGAGGGTGCTGGTCGTCGAGGCGTTTGGGGTGCCGGATAATGAGGTGCTGGCGAGAGCGTGGTGTGCGCACTGGGGGCTGAGCGCGGTTGTGGCGGATCTGGGGAGGACTTGGTGAGTTATTTTTCTACTAACCTCCTCCCCCCCTCCCTGTTGTTTACCTACACATTATGGTAGGAGTGAGCGAGTGCTAATGGGATTTGGATTGGTCCTGCCAGCATGGCGTGTGCGATTCGCGAGGCGTATGCGGCGACGATGACGGTGGTCATTCTCGTTGACGATGAGCAGGATCGGGGAGACGATTATTGAATTGGGTTGGCGGCGGTACTTGTGAACACTATCATAGTACTTTCTGGCGCTGGAGGCGATGGTGGTGCACGCACAGCATCACGTTTTGCGTTGCATTTCTGACTGCGGCAATGAGGCATGGTCTGAATCATCCCGCCGACATGAATGGGATAAGATGCTCCTGGAACGGGAAAAGGTAGAATCTAGGAATAGAACCGGCGGTCCCCGAAACTGATCCCACTCGGTCAAAGTTGGTGGGGTGATGCTGGCTTCAAATGATTCAATACCCAAGGTTGTACCATAATATCAGATTCAAATCTCTCGGTGGTCACCTAATTTGACCGTGGCTAATCTCTCAATCTCTTCTTGCACAATCATGTCCAATGGCCTTGACGAGATCGGTAGATGATGAGTTCAATGATATATTTCAGGAGGGTATATATATGCATTTCCTAACCCCAAAGATTGATTGGCTGTGTCATGAGTGTGTGAATTATACATTATCATCACCGAAAACAAATCCTTCCGTCTATCCCTTATAGCGAGCGTGGGTATCTTCAAAACAAAAGGCTCAAGGTGCATTCCACCGTCAAATCCTCCAATTTTTCGTTTCTGCGTTTTGCTTGGATTCTGCGGAACGGAGGGGGAGAATTGAAGAACCACAGGAATCGGGCCTCACCCCCTTCTCCAAACTCGTTCTTTCTCACCCCTTCAGATCCGTTTTGACTGATCATGTTGGGCACAGCTCTTTACACAGCGGGAGCAGCGGTAGCAGCCGGCGTAGCAGTCGTGTTCTTCTCGGGGAAGGTTCCGGCGTGGTGAGGGACACGGCCGTACTGGGTGAAGGCGATGTTCAGGCGGTTGTAGTCCCAGCGGCGGGACAGTACGACGATGCCATAGGCGACGCCGCACAGCAGCAGCACATCGAGGATGCCGAACCAGATGAAGCTCGCGACAACGCCGATGCGGTTGCCGCCGTCACTCAGGCCCCAGGCAATGGGGTAGAGCAGCCACAGGAAGTTGACGTAGCCGGCAAGGGCAAAGTAGTCGCCCTTGATGCCGACGCGGGTGGCGGTCTTCAGGCCGGTCTGCAGGGTCGACAGCGCCAGGAAGATGTGGGCCAGCAGACCGAAGGCGAAGAAGCCCCACTTGTAGTTGGACGGCGTGTAGGCGGCCACGAGGTAGCTGATGATCCACACCCACGACAGCGCGACGTTGAAGAAGATGGTGGCCCAGGAGACGCCGCTCAGGACGCCCAGCGCGATGATGATGGCGGGGAAGGCGACGACCCAGAAGACGTACTTGGCCCAGAAGATCTGGCGGAGGACACCCGAGTGGCCGACCTGGTTGACCTGCCGGACCGTGTCCCAGGCAAGATCGGACGCCATGGCATAGTAGGCGACCAGGCCGGTCAGGAAGGCGATGATGAACAGGTAGTGGAAGAAGCGCTCGCCGGCACGGGCACGGAACTTCAGGGCATAGAGGGCAAGCTGGAGCACGGCGATGCGATTAGTCCAAAGCGACCGACACTCCGGCGCGTAGGCGGTCATGACTTACAGCAGAAAAGCCAAAGATGGCGGTGACGGTAAACAGCCAGTTGGAGCCATTGGTCGTCAGGTACTGGTCACCCGCCGGCGGATGAGTCCTCAGGGCGTCGTTGCGAGGGTAAAGTAGGGCTACCATGGCGGCTACCAGATCAGACTGTCCTCTGCGGTCTCGCTTGGGGTATTGTACAAGAGTTGAGTTTTGAGGTGTGTGATGTGTGAGATCGGCGCTGGATGTCTGAGCAATTGTGGGCAGATGTTGGCTGTCTGGCCACGAGGAGGGGAAGGGGGGAAGCGGTGCGTCTTATAGCCGTGTCACACACAGCTCAGGGCCCGGATGATGTCTTCGATCTCTCTCTCCTCTCTCCAAAGAGCGCAGCTGCCAGCCCTACCTCGCTCGGAGCAGCGAACGAAGAATCTGGAACTCCGAGGAGCCCGGCCGGGAAGCTCTGTCATCGACAATGAGCGATCTGGAGCCCATCGGGAGTGCCTGACTGGAACACTAAGCGAAACCACCCAAGAGCAGACAGAAACCTGTTTCTGATTTGCCATCGTGCTGTGGTAGCGACAAGCGCCCTGCAACAACATGCCGATAGAGTCCAAAATCACTCGATCACTCGATCACGCCCCTCACGGCCCTCGCGGTTTGCTGCATCACAGCAATGCACCCTTCCCGCTGCAACCCGGTAGCTTCGGGATATCGACATGCCCCGCGGTTCCGTGGTCTCCCGGCTGTGTGATGTCTTACAAACTCAAAATACAAACACGGTTTAGCCTCGAGTTGTGTAGTGTAAGCAACAAACATGGCGAACCCCAACAAAGTCCCAAACGGCACCGACACCAAACAAGCGCACGCCAGACCTATTGGCTTCTTCCAGCCATGATCGCCATCGAAGGGAGAAGTCAATGCAAGGCGTGTCTCTGCGTCTGCAGTTTGCACTTCTTCATGCACAAGGCGTATCGATTGGCTTCCGGCACCCTCACCCAGCTAGCAAAAGTGGATCATGACATCGGCATCCGTGTGGAGCCAATGGCCGGCTCCGGGCCGATGCTTGGCATCATTGCGGGAGAAATCACCACATGACGGAGCAGTGACGATTGCTGATCGGGATGGGATTAGTGTACCACAGTACACTAGCTCGATAGGACTCACAGATGAGGAAGATAGGGACGGATCGACCGGAAGCATCGGATGGCCATTGGCCGGAAGTAGCAGCACATGACGGCAGGACTGGCGATGAATAGGGATGTGATTCGACGGCCGAAGGAAAATTTGGCCATCAGATGCCACGCCTTTTTCGCGGAAACGAATCGAAAAGTTTTCACACTTGCAGTAGACCGCAGCCAAATCACGACAGGAAGGAACGCTTCACAGACGGCTCACCTTACATGTAGTGTATTAGTGCCATGGGTGCAACAGAAGTTCATTGCAGCCCAAATAGGCACCACACAGCAGCGGCAAACCGCATTAGCACATCTTCGCGTCCGCAATCATTCACTGATTCCGGATGGCTTCATTTCTCGATAGATTGATTGCATTGACTGCTCATATCATAGCCGTCATCACGCATTCAACCTAGCCCTCGCTAATGCCGGCACATGGAAGTGACGTTCAATGGTGAGAGCCGCGCCGATCACAGGCGGTGGGGCAGACAGGGATCTAGATGCATGCCGTCCCACTCACCACGCCACCAACACATCGGCTTTTTGGAGCTCGAAGCTTCTAGCCAGATGCACCTCTCGAGCCACAAGAGCATGGGTAGCTCCCGAGCTGTGTCATTGGTTGAGCTTCAAAGTATTGCACAGCACGACAACCCTCGGAGCCCATTCTCCAATGTGATGTTCAGAGACGATCATGTCCTTGAGCACCTTCCTGTCGAGGTTTCAGTACAACTACACTCATGCGGGGGCAGCTGCCTACCTCAGCAACGCTCAGTTGGGTCACCACTTCGTGCTTTGGTCGCGCTTTCGGCATTGTGCAGCTCTGCACGAGCTCTGCCAGTCCAGATGAGTGTTGGGCAGTAGTAGTGTATCGGGTTCCGACCCAGGTCCGGGATCCGAGAACATGCATGAAACGACCTGAGCCGGGCATGACGTGACTTGAGCCTTAAGACACGCTACCTCTTCTCCCCTCAACTCCTTCTTCGCCTTACCACTAGTATCACACACGTGATACGCTAATAAATTGGGCTGTAGCCACTCCCGTGAATCACAAAGTCCGCGTGACTCAGCCCGACTCAGTTTAGGAAATACATCCCGTCCATTCCAGCTAGAAGCCGAGTATATCCGCGAAAATCTGTCCCCCATCTCGGCAGTCATGAGGGCACTACTAGTATGTGCAGTGAGGTTGATCGTTCCTTTTCTGGTGCTAACTTGGGCCGAGACCGACGGAGCGGACGTTTCCCACAGCTTCACAGAGGATAACATCTAGGTACTTCATAAACTATATTAAAACCCGAGCTTAAGCTACTGGTATTATACCCCAGTAAGATATAATGACTACAGTAGCTGCTTAAAACACTGGCACGAAAACACGTATTTGTATGCACCGTATATACTGAGCCGTAGGAGCCTCCCTTTCAGCAATTTGACCTGACCAAACCAAAACCATTCAAAATGAGTTCCATACTTCTGCTGCATGTGCTATGTGACGCCCGTCCTCCCAGTCCAAATACCGGCTCGCGCCATAGAGTGTGAGAATACCTGAATACCCCGTTCCCTGTCCCGTCGTTGCAGTGCTGTAGCTGCAACCATAAAACCATCGTACTTTGTATTGCCTTGCGAGCTCATGTGGCCTCGCGCGGGCGTTCGCCCTTTCCCCAACAACTACAACACCAATGAGGATCTCGACGATCCGACGATCCCGACAGACCTGGCCCCGGTCCCGGTCCCCTCACCTGGGCTCCTACCCTCTCCTCGTCCGGTCGACCCCCCTCACACGCCGACTGTAGTGTACAGAGCGTAACTACGAAGTAGGCGTCTTCATCTGCGCCACCGCAGCCTTCGCCCGCTGCCGGACATCCAGATCGGCATCCCCTTGCTCAAGCCCCTCCAACTTGGCCAAGAAGCCCAGCCGCTCCAACTCCAGCGCCCTCTGCGCGGAAGGGCCCCTCTCCCCGTCACTCTCCACAGTGCTCAGGTTCATAAACAGCTGGCACAGCGCCTTGCGGACCCCGATGTCCTTACTATTCATATGCGCGCTCAGCAGCTTGAGTAGCTCCGTCTGCGCCACGACTAGCTGGCGGTGCCGCGGCAGGCCCGCCGCGATGTGCGCGAGGATATACGCCAGGTTCTCGACGATGCGCGCCTGCGGGTACAGCACGAGGGTGTCGCGCCCGCGGCTGAGGCGGCGGCTGAAGGCGCCGACAACGCGGACCTTGAGCTTGTCGGCCAGGATACCGAAGAGGCGGTCCTGCCCCAGCTCGGTGAAGAGGTAGTCGACCATGTCGGTCTGGCTGGACAGGTTGGGGAGTGCGATCAGGTTGCGAACGAAGCCGAGGCCTTGCTCTTGTATAGCGAGACTGTCGTTGCGGGCTTTGCGTTGCGGGTTGAGCTCCGCGTCGCGAAGCGCTGAGAGTTTGATGGATGTCTGCTGCAGCCGCGGTGAGATTGTTCGCTGGGCAATCCGGCTCAGGGCGGGCCAGGTCCAGGATCCGTGCGTGTCGTCTTCGTAGCGGGCCTCAGCCGTGCTTATGTCTTCGCCGTCACCTGCGTCGGTGGCCCGTCGTTCCGATCGCCCTTGCACGTGCAATGCTTCTTCTTCGGATGTGTCATCGCTTATGAGCTGGACGAGCCAGCCAGGTTCGAGCTCTTCGAGACATTGCTTCCTGCGGGTGTTGTCCAGGTCCATTACCAAGTGCTTGAGCGCCCATAACGCGTTGAGTCTCAAGCCAGGATTGAGCGAGTGCGCGTGTTCGCACAGGGTCCTGACAATTCCAGCCTCGAGAAGAGGCTATTCAGCCCGTGTTAATATGCATGCCACTTTGCAGTAGGCACTGGGACATCCAATGGAATCGAGACTCACCTCCACCATGGGGCTGCAGTTTGTCACCAGGTTGATGATCGCGCTCAAGGCGGCAATCTGGACCTCAGCATCTGGATGCCGGGCAAGCTCGTTGATACGCACCCCGACGTCATGATCCTGTAGAGTCGTCCGCAAAATGCTCGGTGATCGTCCCAGTGCCCTTACTACATGGCAGGCTGCGATGATAACTGTATTTGGATTGTGACTGCCAGGCGAAGTTGCGCCGCCCGTTCCGTCCTCCGTGGCCCTCTCTGTCGTCGGTTTCTCCTTGGCGTTAATGGACTTCTTCAGAGACGGCGATAGATACTCCACTACGTATGCCATGACCCCCTCCTTGACAAGCGCCTGCCGGTAGTCGTTGCTGAGCGTGGCCATTCCCGCCACAAGCTTTAGCGAGTTCTCCCTCATTTTTATGGTATGAGCATAGGCCGGAGTTTGGCCGGCAGGCCCGACTCGGCACGTAGGCGGACCGTCCTGGGTGCCGGTCCCTCGATTGGGCGTAGGTGACCACGGCCGCGGAGGTGACTGTACTGGCGGCGACTCGTACGAGTCTTTCAGGATCTTTGCCACCGTCTTGATTATGCCGCAATCATGGGCGGCCTTTTGCAGTGTCTCGCTCTCTCCAACAAGGCGAGCCAAGACCTCGGGCACCTTCTCCTGAATAGCCCAGCGCCTGGCGATCTCCGGCTCGACGATCGCCGCGTGTTGAACAGAGCTCCGGACCTCCTGGTCGTTTTCCCTCATCATTCGGCAGAGGAGCGGGACAACGAGCACGGCCAGTGCCTGTTCCCGCTCTGGAGTGGCGAAACCTGCCTTGAACAACGATGTCAGAAGGGACGCGGCCATGACTCTCTCGAGGCCGTCTGTCGACCGGATGAGATGAATCAGCCACGGAATAAGAGGGCTCTCTGGCTCGTCAGCGTCGCCGTCCTCTCCAGAAGCACCATCGAATCGACTCGATTCCCAGCCCGTGAACTTGAAGGTGGAAGATCGCGTGCTCGAGGCAAGGTTGTCGCGCGATAAGGAGACGCCCAAGGGCGGATACTCGGCAAAGCGACCCGACTGAGATCTGGTTGTTGGCACAGCGATGGCCGGAAGCAGATAGTCCATCGCTCCGGGGTTCCTGGCGCGAGTATTGCCAAAGCCGCTCATCTCGAGCGCATTCCAGGCGGCCTTTGATTCCGAAGCAAGAGGCACAAACTCGGCTGAGGGGAAGATGGCCATGATTGCTGGGGAACACAACAAAAGACATGAGCAAAACCGCGAGTTCGCGATGATAGTTGACAGTGCCTCGAGAACCAGCGCAAGATCGGCGCCAGGAGGGGCAGGATCTGGTATTTCGAACGTCAGACCGTCGCTCTGCGCTAGTATCTCGGCTCTCGGCACAACTTCCCCCCTGGCTACGACGAAGCTCGCAAGCATCGTAGCGAGCGAATCCAAGATACCCGAATCGGCCAGCGCCTTTCGATGGTGGGCACATTTACACAACTGACTTATTAGCCTGGCTATCAAGCGCTTCTGCTCTTGTACCGTAGCGTCTGTCCTTTCGTCGTAAAGAATACAGCGTAGTTGGTCAAGCGTGCGAGGAGCGAATATGACTTCTGATAGACCGCTCGTACCGTCCGCCGCGGTAGGTGCGAGGCGGGCGGAGGCCGTGATGTTGTGCAGGACCCGTAGTGCGGCTAATACAACCTGGGGAGGATTATAATCAGGAGATATTGCCGGTATGATGGCCGGGACCACGCCGGCAGCATGGAGAGCGCCAAGGAATGCGGCGCCAGCTGGCCCAGGTTAGTATACGACATCGGCTTTGAAGTCGGGGCCAGGGCGGACTCACCGTATGCAAAGCTGGCAAGAAGTTGGAGAGACAGCAGCCGCACCACTTCACCTTCTCCCAGCGGCCCAGACTGCCCTGCTCCACTGCGTTCTTTGCCGCTCAACCTTGGTGACTGGACATTGTTTTCTAGGAATTTGACGAGAAGCTCCAAGATGCCATTTTGCACCCACCACTCCTTCCGCCGGTCATGGCCGATTATTTCATCCCTTATCGCTCGAAGGGAGGCAGCTTGCTCCGAAAAACTCCTCGCAACTCTGATTTGCGAGAGAACTGCCGGGCTCTGCACCAGAGCCATGGCACCAAACTGCGGATCTCGTCGGGCTGCGGGCGAGCCGCTCGTTGAAAGGAGGTTCTGTCTATCTACGGTGGATCGATGTGTGCGGCGATGATCGATTTGGGCGTTTGAACAGAGCTCGAGGAGAGAGTTGTTGAACGCTTGAAGATGGACCGTGGACGACTACCGAGTGGCGCTTCGATATTTGCCTCCTGCCGATTCCCTAATACAGAGCGGTACCGCTCGCTTTTATTTGGGAACAGGAATTCGTGTGCCAGTCCGGGAGCCGTTCTTCACTGAGCAGCATTTGAGAAATCGATGCAGTGCAGGATGGCCGATGTTAAAGTGATGCAGCAGTTCAATGACTGCGGATATAGCCGACGCGAGCTACTAGTACTTGTGGGGGTCCGAGCGTTTTCCAACCGATGGACCACCACCGTCACGATTCACCACCACCACCACCACCACTGACGATACTCCCTAACAAAACCCATCCATCAACCGCACCGACCACGCTACCAACAATCTCGCTCACGTCATTGAGCACAATTTGTTTAGAGGAGGCCATCGGATGAAAAACGCTCGGACCCTCAAGTACTATAGGACAACCACCTTTACCTACGAGGTAGTTTACCTTGGGTATCTGTCCGTAGGTACGCAGTGTATGTAGCTAATTGAGCCCACTGGATGACGATTTGTATGAGAATCGCTGGCCATTGATTTCACTGATCGGACATGAGTGTTATTCTCTTGTATGTATACTACTACCCCTGCCTGTGTTGCTTTCCTACCTACACGAGAGCTTAAGCCGCGCTTCCTAATGCTTCAACCTCAGACAAGGATGGCAGAAGTCTACGGATTACCAGGAAACAAGAATGGAGAGGTTCTCGACCCCATACCATCGACCATTACTTGGCACGTGGACAGCTGATGGAAGATGACAGCTAGGTGTGTAAAACTTCCCCGGTTTTGACTTCAACTGCCATTTCCAGACACCGAACTTCTGATTGAATTGGCACTTTGACAGCTCTATGAAGGACACGCCCAATGACCTGCACTCTTACCTCGACTCCAAGTAATCTACATAATAAGTGCCCGGGAAGTTGTCCCTTTCTCAACAACAAAGAAGCGTGCCAGAGCACCACATGGCCTTCAATTCCCTGTTGTCACCGCCCATGCCCTGATCTTGCTGTGTCGTGGTGCCAAGCCCGCCTCTTTGCGTCGAGACCCCGGCACTGTGCCAATCACGGGCCGGCACTAGACCTGGATGGCTCCCGGCGAGTCGGTGTCCCTCGCATGGCAACGTGATCTGTGGAGTGGGTTCAGCTATCGCACTCAATTGCTCATTGGGCGCTCATTGAGGAAGAAAAGGCACACATCGACGTGCTACCAACCCTTACGAGAGCTGCGCGAGAGATATATATCTGATAAGTGTGCTCCTGATGTGGACACTATTTACCCTCACTGTCCATCATCCCTATTGCCCGAAAGAGGCCACCTCGGGATTTACCGCAACGAACACCGCTCCTGTGACCTGTCCCGCTGGCACGAAGAACCTGGAAGGCATCTTACGTCGGGACATCAATACCACAGCCGGTATCCGATTACTTAGGGTTTCGAGCCTGCGTCGTGCCAGCGCAAATCGATCTTCTGTCCGGGCATGTGCACGACTTGGGAACTGCCAATTCCCCGAGAAAGAGGTGACAGGGTGCTGGTGTTGTTGAAATTTCGAACTTGGGCTGGTTCCGGACACCGAGAAGGAGCGCGGTCAGTGCCCAGTGCTCTGTGGGCCGATCTCGCGCATGCCCCACCGTCCCGGACTGGGCTTGCCGCACAAGACTTCTCGGGTTCAACTTCTCACTCGCGCATTGCCTGCGCTTCGCGGGAGGAGGAAATGAGGTTGGGATGATGTTGGCACGGTCTTCTCCCGTTCCCGCCAGTCCAGCCAATGCATCGCCTCGAAGTAGCCTTCACAGCTTCCACTATGCACCAGGCCCCTCGCCGAGATACGCTTCTCCCAGGATTCCGGCGGTCGCCAAGTCTCGCCGGCCGTCTACCTCGCCTGCAGCCGCAATAACCTCGTCCGCAGCACCGCAACAAAAACGATATGTAGCCGTCGACGCTGCGACCCAGTACTCGCCTATGGAGCCTATGGATTACGCCACCGGCGCATTGCTCCCGCGAGTACCACCGACCGGTAAAGCCGACCAGCACGAGTCCAAGGCACAAAAAGCAATGGCCGCCCCCGAGGAGCGGCCCGCCGTTGTCGCGCGGTCGCCGGCGAAGCCCTCTAAAACGGCGCCTGCCGGTTCGAAGCAGCGCATGGATTCTCCGTCCCTGACTGCCTCTCCGTCTAAGAGAAGAAATTCTCAAGGGCCCGGTAGCAGCACGAGCGGATTGGCGCCCGATACGTTACAAAACCCCTCAACGATATCAAAACGGGCCAAGCCCGAAACCGCGCCCCCGAAAGTCCTACCGTTGCGATACGAATACTGTCCGGTAGAGGACATGGTCGTCCTTATCGCGCATATGCTAGGAGAGCTCATCGAGACGAACGATACGCTCGCCCTCAAGTCGGGCCACCTCACCCGCTTCCATTCCCGGTGCGTCTCTTTCGAGTGTTTTGTTTCCGTTGACCCATGTGCAGAAGAACTGACCGAAGTCCAGAACTGCCCCCGGGATATCAGTACTCGATTACCTTCACCGCCTCGCGAAGCACGCGACTCTAACCCCGCCCCTCCTCCTCTCCATGGTCTACTACATTGACCGCTTATGCGCACTATACCCCGATTTCACCATCAACACCCTGACCGTGCACCGATTTCTCATTACCGCCGCTACGGTCGCGGCGAAAGGACTGTCCGATGCGTTCTGGAACAATTCAACTTACGCTAGAGTTGGGGGCGTCAAAGTGGCAGAGCTCAAACTACTGGAGCTCGAATTCTTGCACCGTGTTGACTGGAAAATTGTTCCCAACCCGGAAGTCTTGGTTGCATATTATTCTGGACTTGTTGAGAGATGCCCGGGCTACAGGCTCGAAGGGGCAGAGAACGAAGATTCTGACAGCAGCGATGCCGTGGAGGATAGCGACGAGCTCGATGAGGACGACGGCGTTGTGGAAGGCCAAGGGGAGGCATCTTGAAACAAGCCCACGGTCTGGGCCCTTGATGAATGCTGTGTCACATACAGGCGGGCCCGCGGCCGTCTGTTGGAGGAATAGAATTTACTTGGAACTATGAGAGACGATAAGAAAACTCTCGCTTGGAGCGCGCAATTAGCCGCGAATAGGCGGGGACATGTTTGGAATTACTTCGGCTTTCTGGTGTTGGGGAGAGAGACCTCAACATCGGGAAAAGCAGGATGGCTATGAGCTTGCTAGGGTTACAAGCTCGAGGTTATGTTAGGATCTATATGTATCATGTCTGGTTAGAGATACCATGGCAGTCAAGCGAATATATCTCCACCTAAAAAAACAACATCAGTTATGCTCATGTCGAGACCCGTTGCTGGATTTATCAGACTCCCTCGAAGACTGAATGAACCCTTCCGGATGATACTCCGGTCATTCCAGCGTCATATCGCACGGTGGGGTCGCGTCCACTCCCGATGTTGTGGGGGATGTTGCAATCGATAATGGGTGGGTCACCATGCCAAGAACTTGCAATACCACGATGTCCCAACGGCAGCCGCCAACAACAACGCCTCAGTATCCAGCCGCCGACCGCGGACAGCGAAGATGAGGTTTCCGACAGTGCTTTCGGCCTTCCTAGCGGCGGTCCTCGCCAGCGCGGCAGAGTCGACAAGCCGTACCACGTCCATCTACATCCAGCCGCTCACTTCCGCCGAAACCGAACCGACCCCGTCCCTTCTCGTTGAGCTAGCCGTCCCGGATCTTCACCCATTATCAACAACAACAGAAGACTCGGAAGAGACATCGGAAGTCTTATCTTACGAGGCCCCCGACATAGACCCGTCAACAACTGAACTCGTCCGTATCGGCGTCTACGACGCCGCCTCGCAGCGCTGGATCTCCTCGACTTCGGTGGCATCGGTCGAGAACTTCGCCAAAGGCTACGCGCCGCGCTTCGTGCTCTCGCTGGACGCTGACGGCAACTACATCGGCGTGCTCTGCCGCGGTGTGGCGATCGATGCGGGCCAGACGAGGGACTTTGGCCCGCAGGCTGTGGTGGTGCGGACGACCCTGGGCGCGCAGCCGGTGCTGGGGAAGCCGGTCGTGCTGAGCCAGGATGGGAGAAAGGTGGTGGCGCCCGAGGAGAAGACCTTTTTGCAGAAGTACGTCGTGGGCGTTCCTCTCCTTCCCCTTCTACCCTACTCCTTGCGGTGATGTGTGAAGAACGGGTATTGATGCTGACATATTGCTACAGGTACTGGTGGGCGTTGGCGATCGGGGCATTTTTAATGCTTTCTGGAGGGGGAGAGCAGAAGTAATAGATTCAATCTGGCTCGGTCCTGTGTTTCGGCACGTCTCAATCATCGATCCTTGATATATCTATCCCGATGAGTGAAGGTGTTTCCTTTATTGCCTGTCTGGTAGGGTAGGTGCTTTGGCTCATTCTTCTGTCCAAATCCCCGTCATCCTGAGCCAGAAGCGGCCTCACATCTTTAAATTCTATGGAGCCGCCTGGTCCTTCTTTTGACGCTTACGGTTTCCCTGTCACTCTTTTTCATCAGCTTGTCAGCCGTTTGGTTGCGCTTGACACACCGTGGCTCGCAGCGGGATGTCTGTCAGCTGGTTGCCAGTGGTTACCGGCCGATCCACTTTGACCTCCCCAATGAGCCCCACAGAGCCAACACTGAGTTGGGAAGGCGCGCGCTGCAGCCCAGAGATTCGGAAGGCCTGTTTATTATCTGCCACCTTCCTGTTGTGTTTTACATTAACCATTACCTTTCCTCATCCCACCCTTCTCCAGTCAATCCTTCGCTCGAGAGTTTTCAAGACTTGGCAATTCGTGCTCAGAGCATCAAAACAAGCAACACGACAATCTCATACATTCTCTCGTGAGGTTCACTTCGATCGCAAACATGGCTGGCGAGAACGGAACGAACGACTCCATGGCCGTCACCAACCCTGAGAACGGCGCCGCGACCGCGACCGACCTCAAGGGTAAGGGCAAAGCTCCCGCGACCGAGGAGCCTGTTGAGGACACGTCTATGGCTGAGGACGACGACGATGACGATGACGAGGAGGACGACGATGTCCCCGAGGTAAGCCTCCCACAAGAGTCGCCCATCCCCTTCACAGTTCGGCGCTAACGTGATCTGTTCCTAGGAGGCCGAAGCTCGTATGTTTCTTGCCCTGCACTATCCCACGTGCATTGTTACGCGACTAACCGCTCCGCAGCTGATGAGGATAACATGGAGGAGATCGATCTTGACAACGTCATTGGACGTCGCACTCGCGGCAAGGTGATCGACTTCGCCAAGGCCGCGGCGGAGAATCCTGCCGACGATGATGAAGATGAAGATGACGAGGACTTCGAGGTTGAGGACGAGAAGATGGACGAGGATTAGGAGGACCCCGTCCAGCAGACCCCCGAGCTCCCCGAGGGCGCCATTCAGAAGCCCGCAGAGGCCCCGGTCCAAGCCCCCGCTGACACTACTGTGAGCGCTTGATACGACGATGGAATGGATACGATGTCATGAATGGATATGGCCAACCTCATTCATGCTGGATAGTTGAACTTTCAGCAGGGTCTGGTGGTAGCGAGCGGATCCAAATCGCTGCTTGTCCGCCTGCCTATAGTGATTGAGGGGCTCTTATTACTACCTGCGAGGATGCGCTCGCGGATGAAATTGACTTACGTACATGGGAATTTGCAGCTATCGTCGTCCGCTTGTGGTGCAGAGCACTTCTACTCGAGATTCTTGACTGTTTGCTCCCTTGCCGGGCAATTCATCAATGCACCATCCAGCTTTGCGTTGCGACCCTGGTACTCAAGCGACTTTCAGGCATGCCACCTCCATGTAGAAGCGCACAGCCCATTGATCGTGCGGTCCAAGCACTACAGTCCACTATGGAGGCGAGTGGTACAAGCTTGGGTTGTTGCGCCTAGCTACTGTACACTACTACAGCACTATAGCTGGGTCGCATCACTCAAGGGTCTGGCTCAAGCAGTGATTGGCACAGGATTCTTCGACGTGCAAACGGGGTTTGATTAAATTGAAGGCCAAACACAACAACGTCTGCCGCCCTAGCGTGCTGCCGGCATTGGCCAATCTCAATGGGGCAAATTGTGGCCACCTTGACTGGACAAAGGGTAGCAGGCTAGCAGCTAGCAACCGAGATGTTTGACTTTGTTCCACATCTCGACAACGCCGCAAAATATCGACGCCGTTGTAGATTCCGTTTCGAAGCTGTCTCCTAGATCGCCATGGAAGTTAAACAATTGCCGATATAACACTACCTCCTCTACGAAACGCGCACAACATGGCTTCGAGGTGAGTTCGTTTGGCTGCAGCTGCATTCAAACACCCGTCGCCGTGGATCGGATGAGACGGGACGCTCGACACTGAACCGAACCTTCCTGAGCCAACACGACACTCTATCGCGGCGCTCTCGTCGCGATATCTTTGCCCCTAAGCCGACAGCTCCGACACCACGATGCTCTGTTCCTTATCATACACAGCGATCCCATCGCAACCCTTCTCCCAACTGCAGCTTCCCTGTCAACAAAATGTAAACTACTAACAACGATGCTCATCACTTCTTAGATTCGGCCCCTCCTCCCTGCACCAGCGCGACTCGCGCAGCGACCTCTTCAAAGGCTACACAGGCGCCAGCGCCAGCAGGACACTCAGCACAAGTCCAAGTCGACACCTGGGTTCCGGCGGCTACGGATATGGCGGGTACCAGCCACCCAACGGCGCCAGCGGTAGCGGTAGCAGCCATCTAGGAACTGGGGTGACTGAGAGCAGGGGGTACAGGCCAGCGACGCCTAATCGGAAGTGCGTATTCGAGATCCCTTTGACCGTGCGCAGGGCAGGTCCTTTGAACGGGTTGGAGTGGATGCGGTTAAGAGCTGGCAAGAAAGAGCCAGGGCTGACTGGAACGAAACGAAACAAAACAGGGGCCAATACAGCGACGCGGTCCTAAACGAGCTGGAGAGCCAGAATGATGAGCAGGTGGAGGGGATTATGGGCAAGGTTAAGATGCTGAAGGATGTGAGTTGGCGCGTTTTCTTGCTTGGCGTCTCGCCGCCGAAAAAGGCAGTTGCTGATGTGTGCTTGGGACCCAGATGACGGTAGCCATTGGTGACGAGATTCGCGAGTCGTCTGCCTTGGCGGAGAAGATGAACGAGGGGTTTGATCAGACACGGCTGCGACTGGGCAGGACCATGAACAGGATGCTCGTCATGGCGGAGCGGACGGGCGTGGGCTGGAGGGTGTGGCTGGCCTTCTTCGCAGCCGTTATCCTCTTGTTCATCTATGTATGGTTGTTCTGAGCGGGCCAGAGCGAGGTATGGGCATTTCGTCTTGGTTAGATAATATCGCGTTGTCGGCCAAGGTAGGGCTTGGCCACGCAGGCGCTTGGAGTTTGGGAAGCATACATCCTTTGGGCTTGGTAACTGATGGAATGTTGGTGGCCCAATGTAGCCGCATGCATTCATGATGAAGAGGCTACCTAGTTTTGATACGAACGTTGTAATGCAGAACACGACCTTCCCTTTCTTTTGAACTCCGTTCTAGTCCCAGTCCTAACCGTGGTGGATAACAAATAACCTGCGCTGACGCCAATGCCTCCCAACAATACGGGTATCATGACTTTGGTGAACCGACATAACTCCCCCCCACCCGTTGTCCCATGCCTCAGTTTTCGTGATTAGCCCTTCGAATATGCGGGCTACTCCCCATGATGCTGCTGCCGTCTCTGGACAAGAAGCCGCTGATATCAAGGCTCGACCTCGCGCCCTGACTGCGCCGCAGACTACCCCTGGGGTGCAGCATCCGCGAACTGCGGGCGTAGCTGAGATCGTGACCATCGCCATCGCTACTGAGCGAGGCCTCGGAGTCGGTGTGCTCATAGCCACCGCTCAGTTCTGCCTCAGGGATGTCGTCGTCCAGGTTTGCGTCCATGTCCATGTCCGGGCCGGGCTCCACATCAGCCTCGGGATGTGCATTGCCGCTGAGGAGGTCGTCTTCGTCTAGCATTTGTGCTTGCTCCTCTTCGCCGATGTCTTCCTCTGCGCCGTAGAAATCCTCGCCGAGATGGTCGCTCTGCGAGTTCCCGCGTGCCATCATCTGGCGCATGCGATCCTCGGTAGCGCGTATGCTCGCGGTCTGGTTGGCCAATTCTCGTTGCTGCGCACGTCGCCGTTGTTGCATCTGGAGATGAGAGATCTCGTGCTCCTCCGTATCCTCCTCCTCTTCCTCTTCCTCCTCCTCCTCCTCCTCGTCATCATCTTCCTCGTCGCTGACTTCCTCCTCTTCCGCCTCCTCATCACTAGCTCCGTCATAGCCAAATCCGCCCTCGTCCGCATCCGGAATATCCTCGTCCAAATCCCTCGCCTCCTCCCCGTCCATCAGCATATCATCCTCCTCCCCCTCCATGCCTACATCCTCACCCATCGCCTCCGCAGCCGCCGCAGCCGCCGCTTCGGCCTCTGCCTGGGCTAATTCCTGAGCCAATCTCTCGCGTCGCATAGCCTCTTCGTGCTCCTCCTGTTCGCGTTGTTCCTCCCGCATCTGGAACAGCGTCTTGGAAACTCCGGGCGGCTTCAACCATGTGCTGCCGAAGTTGGACATTGCGGCGGCGCGGCGCTCCATCAGTATCTCTTCGGCGCGGAGCCGGCCCAGCGCGGAGCGCTCTATGATTTGGGCCGATGCCGAGGGGGCGTTGCTCGGGCGGGCTGTGGGGGTGGTGTTCGGGGCCGGGGTGTTCTGGGTCGGGTTCACGCTCGGTACGGTAGTATTAATGACATTGTCGTTCATAGAAGAAGGGTCAAAATGCGGGAGAGAAGTAAGATTCGGGTTGCGTGAAGAAGTGTACCAGAGGGAATGCGACTGCAGATGAGAGATTAGCGGTTGGTTCGGACGAGTGAGATAGCGTAGTTAAAGGGATCGTAGTTAAGGAATCCATAACTCACATCCCGCGGCATAAGATCTGGGAGGATTGAGAACATGGTCGCTTTGCTTGCTTTATTTCGGGATGTGACTCGGACTGGTGCGTTTCTCGGAATTTCAAAGCTTCAACGTTTTGCCATGAGAGAAGGCAAAACTCAGTACTCTTGCTTGCAAGTTAGAGAGTGATATATATGCCGACTGAGAGATGTCGCCATGACAACCAAGTAACTGCGCGCTCGTGGCCTCAACACGACTGACGCGCGCTTTTGAGGGCTCGTCAAAACGTCAGTCATTACCTTACTGTATACATAGTAGGTAGGAGGATGCGGCAATCATCACCGAGGAGAAGATCCGAGAAGTGTGGGTCCATCAATTTGCGTGATGTGCTCATACTGAGTTCCTTGCTATTAGTACTGTGTACAACGGGACTTACCTCGAGCGCACCCCACAGAATTTCACGGCGATAGGGTCTGTGCACGATGAGGCTTCGGGAGAGCAGGGATACTCGGCAGACGCCCCACAGTCTAAATCTTGGTGGGTTTGGGGAGTTCCATCTTCTTGTTCCGTGCAGTAAAATTGAACATGTGAAGAGGATCACGACGCAGGACTGAACTATTGTCCTGAATGTACTATATAAAGGGCCCTGTATTTCTTAGTTCTCCTGCTGCGTCTGCCATTACTCTGTGAAATTTCCCTCACTAGGTGCCTAAGTTACAAGGCAGATAGACCTGTAGATCATTCGTATGTAACCAGGCGAGCCAGGTACCTTACCTTGAGCGTACCTACGTTACCTTAAATCCATTGACTGTGCTCAGGTCGTTCGTTTGCTGACAGATCAACGTTCTTCCGGGTCTCAGGCCTCCTAGTCCATGGGCTGCAAACTGACAGTTTGTGTTTCTGTGAGGTAATATTGAAGCGCCTGCAACGTTGAAGAGTGCCTGCATTCAAATGTGATGTTGCTTTCGGAGAACCATAGGGACCTGATGTACATACATCCAATGGAGATATGCAGCTAAGACAGCGCCAAATGAAGGTGCGACAGATTATCGTGCATGCCCACGCTAATCGACTCCATACCGGGAAAATTCGGAAGGTCGTCCTCCACAAGCGTGGGATATGGCGCCGATGACGCTAGCCGTCAGGAAATCGCTCTGCGCTCCGAACTGCTTTTGCTTTTCCTGTCACTTGAAACCCGAAATGAAAGGCTCATATGCTGGACATGTCTGGCTTTGGTTGCAGCTGGCCTCGGCGGATATTTAATGGGCTGACGAGAGGTCAAACCGAACTCGAGTACACATACTGAAGTACAATTGAATGAGACTCTGTGAGCGTCGAGACGCCGATACCGGCCGCTGTCAACGACGGTTCATTTACGAGCATGCTGTTACGTGGTGTGTCCGCGGAACAATGGAACAGGATGATGACTCTGGCGGCCAAGTTGAGGAAGTGGAGCGAAATTGGCCGAGAGCAGCAGAGCAGATCGGATGTCGAAAAGCCCAACCACTGATGACAGGAATCGAGGCAATTGTTGTGTTCATGCAGCACCCCCCACGATGTGGAGCGACAGACGGTGCCGGAGCGGTTTTCCTGCCACCCGCCTTCAGATGAGTGTGTCCGGGCAGGTCGAACATCAAGGGAACCGGGAACTTCAGTGGACATGGTCAGAGAACCTTAACTCTATGATGGGTATACGCTTCGCTGTCTGACTACCTATAAGAGTACACAATTCCGAAGCCTATAACCAACAAATGTGTAAGTCGAATGTTCCACCGCGGGGTTAACGAGCCTCAAACTTTCCGTAGCCTCGGGAGCCCCACCACCTTGATAATAAACGCAACCACAACCAGTACCCGGACGCCGGGCATGTCCTTGGCTTTTCATTCACGTCGCCTGAGTGGTAGGGCGATCTCAAATCCGCTCCACAACCCGTTGCATTCCGGGCGTCAATAGGCTGACGCGGCGGATGGTCCCACCCATCCGAGATAAGGGTAGTTAAGCGTCGACATCAGCTGTCTGATTGGCGAAGTGCATCGTTGTCTGATAATTCTTTTTACAGCACTCATTGCCTCTCGAGTGGGTTGGCTCGATGCAGCGCGCCGAAACACTACCTGCGGCAGAATTACCGACAGCAGAATGTGTGATGCTGTCTTGTCTCGTGTTTTTCATTACTTGCTACATTCTACAGCTCGTGTCCCCCTTCCTCTTTCGTGGTGCAGAATCTGAGGGTTAAGCCAAGGCAGTTGTGCAACCTACTCGAGGGACAGAACCGGGAAAACTAACCAAGATTGATTATGCGTGTGTCCTCCTTGCTTGTCAGTGACATCAAAAGCTGGAGAGTTCCAACCGCAAGAGGTTGCAGCTCCCGCTCGCTCGCCTTCTTTCAATAAGTCCATCGGTCAAGGAATCCGCCATCGTCCACCTCTGCCTCCGCCCGTTAGCTTGCGGATGAGTTAAGGTGCCCGGTCCGTCTCGAACGATACCGGCGGGCAGGGTCTCCAGGGACCTTCTCCGCAACTTGCAGATTGGCGCTGGACAGGCGACATCGGCTGCTGCTCTTTGAAAAGCGCGCGTCATGATTGGCCTATGGCTGTGGAAGCTGCGTCCAACTGCTTTCTTAGCCCCCGGTAACAAGCAAGGATCCCAAACGTGCTTTGCATGCAGGCGATGCTTGCGGATCTTAGGCTAGCCCATTTCGGACATGCAAGATGCGACGTTGCTGTGGGGTGCGTTCATAAAGTCAGCCCTTCACCTGTGTTTCTCATAGCGAATGTTTTTACGCACACAGTTTGGCGAGAGCTCGATGCCGGTTTGCCGTGCGCTCAACCGTCAAGTCGCCAAGTTCCAGTGCATAGCTTTCGGGGTACAGGCCGGGCGACGCAGGTTGGCGGTATTGGTGCGACGGCGACGTCCGTGGCTTGGTCGCACAAACCTCGACAGCATCTTCCTAAAGTCCATCCACAATACGGCAGCCACGCTTACCTCTGTAAGTAGATAAGTCCGGCGTCGCTATAACTATCAGAATGTCCCAATGTGTGTCCAGTCCGCGTCCCCAGCGTATTCTTGCAACTAGGTGTGCGTTGAAAATTTGATTGGCTTGGCTCTGCCACAGCCAGTAAGCGGGGGGCCTTGCATTAATCAACTTGTCGCACTGAGTGAATAGCAACCCCAGCTTGGCCGACCAGGGTCCCCGCGACTTCCCCCACCCTATCCGGTCTGAGTTTGCCTCCAAAGCACATGTTTCTGCCTCACCACCCGAGATTTCTGTCCACTTCTTCCCCTGCAATTCGCAGTTCGCTCCGCTTCCCTCCGGTCGCCAGTCCATCTGACAAACGAGACATCCCGGACCAGCAGACCGGCAGCCAATTCTCCTCGCGCACCTGGCAACTGGGCGTCCTAGCCGTCATATAAACCACTCTCGCCACCCGCACCCTGCTTGGTTTTTCCCCTCGCTCTCCCTCCTTCAGGAATTGTTCGCTTCACCATAAGTCATCGCGCTCACCAACGAGTCTGCCCGAGCAAGCAGCGTGTAAGCGACTTTGCTCAGAAGTCGCAATCACGCCGATTGGTAAGTTAAAGACATCCTCTTTTATCTCATCCACAAACCCACCACCACGCGGAGGGCAAGATGGCGATGCAGCATCTTCCAACGGCATGATCTCCGCATGCGTTCCGACATTCCCATTCGACCGGAAAGGCTTGGGGAACAGGCACTCAGGCAGAGGACAAATTGTCTTCAGCTGGGTTGCACAACCACACCTTGCCTTACGAATACCATCAAAATCACGGCCATCTCGAGCAGATTACAGCAATATGGCAAAAATCAGATGGGTTCGACTCGGGACAAAAGTGGACAGACACAAGCGAACTGCGATTGTCTGCCTATACTCGACATAGCACACGACACAATCACTGTACGAGCGGCGGAGCGGATGGCTTTTGCTGACGCCCCGGATGGTGCATTGGCATGTGCTTGCGACTGGGGAACTTAGTGGGGGTTCGTACCCCTGCTCTGCGACCCCCGGTCTCGGCTCCTCTTACACACACCCCGCTTCTTTCTGGCACACCCTCGACTGCCACATCGGATTGGCACCCGCTGGGCGACACCCTGCTTGTTCGTCTCGTTATACAGCAAGTAATCGACCCATTGCCTCTTTTCGGCACCGCGGATATCGCTGTCGAATGCCTTATCAGCAGTACGATAAGACATAAGACCTGTTTTCTGTCGTCATCCCGCGTGGAATTTGGGGTGTTGTGCGTGGGCCGGCCGGGAATGGTTGGCTGCAACTGCTTGCCATTGCATCACAATCCCGGTATGACCCGCAAGGCTATCGGATACTATTGCGGCAGAGTGGGCGGCCAACCCATGCGACTGTACCGGCTCGCGATCTTTGCAGCACGTCACCTCAAACGACTTCGTACATGTCCATATTGTCTAGTTGCACGGGGGACTTCTCGTTCGACTCCAAACTCTACCCCGACCCTTTTGACAGCCTCGACTCTCAAAGAGTGCCGCACCTTTTCGGGGATATGTGGGCCGGTTGCCTTATTGTGTTACCCGGAACCGGGGGTTCATGCTGGATTGCTTCTTCCCCCTGGCCTTGGTACCTCACGTCATCTCGCCCGACGCATGCCCCTGATATATCAGTGTCACATTGCCCACTGCCACTGACCGGTTTTGGCTAACCTCCCTCATCGTCAAGGTGCAGATTATTCCGCTGCTTTAGTCGACTACGGCACTCGCCTACCTGTACTAGACCCGGACCAGGGCAGCAAAACGCGATCTCGAGTGGTTTGACGATACCCCTTTGCAGGCATCCACCGAGCAAGCTTGCCTAGCATGGGTGCTATCAAGATCCCCGAAGATTTCGATGACCGACAACTACACCTTGAGAGCGAAGCAGAGCAATACCATCCCTATGATTACCAGACGGAAAACAATGGGTCTTGGGCAGGCGCCCTGCCGGTGAAACAGTGCGATTCTAGTTGCCCAGAACCGTCTTCGGGATCGTAGTCACTGACTCGATGCGTACCAGGGGGTTGTATGACCCATCACTTGAAAAGGATGCCTGTGGTGTCGGCTTTGCATGGTAAGTGGCTTACTCTGTGTTAGCATGAGCCATCGCGCTAACAACTCGAAGCCACATCAAGGGCAAGCCTAGCCACAAGATTGTCAGCGATGGTAGGTCGTTTCTAGCTTGTTTGCGACGGCCGAGGACCTAACGTCTGTAGCGCGGAACCTCCTTTGCAATATGACCCATCGCGGTGCGGTGGGGTCCGACGCACGAGACGGCGACGGCGCGGGTGTCATGACCTCCATTCCTCACAAGTTCTTTGTCAAGAACTTTGAGCGTGAAGAAGGAATTAAGCTTCCTCCTCCGGGCCAGTATGCTGTGGGGAACCTGTTTTTCAAGCCTGATCAGGAGACGTTGCAGGAGTCCAAGCGGCAGTTGGAAGATATTGCCGAGAGCTTGGGCCTGAGGATCCTGGGGTGGCGAGAGCCTCCCGTGGACTCCACGCTCCTTGGTCCTGCTGCCGCCTCTCGTGAGCCTACCATTCTGCAGCCCTTCGTCGTGCTGCAGTCTGCGTATGGCTCGGGCAACGCTCCCGAGATGACGGACCCAGAGAAGTTTGATGAGAAGCTCTTCGAGAGGCAACTCTATGTTCTCCGGAAGCGGGCTACCCATACTGTCGGGCTCCAGAACTGGTTCTACATCTGCTCCCTTTCCAACAAGAACATTGTCTACAAGGGACAGTTGGCACCAGTTCAGGTCTACCAATACTACCATGATTTGGTGAATGCCGATTATGAGGCTCACTTTGCCCTCGTACACTCCCGCTTCTCGACCAACACGTTCCCGTCCTGGGATCGTGCCCAGCCTCTGCGGTGGGCGGCTCACAATGGTAAGCAGTAGACGAGATCCCGACAGAGAGTGAAGCGGATGCTAACTAATTATCCTACTAGGTGAGATCAACACTCTCCGTGGTAACAAGAACTGGATGCGCGCCCGTGAAGGCGTCATGCAGTCCGACATCTTCGGTGAGGATTTGGAGATGCTGTACCCTATCGTCGAGGACGGCGGCTCCGACTCGGCTGCGTTCGACAACGTCTTGGAGTTGCTCACCATCAACGGCGTGCTGTCCCTTCCTGAGGCTGTCATGCTGATGGTCCCTGAGGCGTGGCAGGGGAACACACTTATGGACCCCAAGAAGGCTGCATTCTACGAATGGGCTGCCTGCCAGATGGAGCCTTGGGATGGCCCGGCCCTGTTCACCTTTGCCGATGGCCGGTTCTGCGGCGCCAACCTCGACCGCAATGGTCTCCGTCCTTGCCGCTTCTATGTCATGGATGATGACCGCATTATTTGCGCGTCCGAAGTCGGCACGATCCCTGTTGATCCCGAGAGGATTGTCCAGAAGGGCCGCTTGCAACCCGGCCGTATGCTTCTCGTCGACACGCAGGCTGGCCGCATCATTGACGACAGCGAGCTGAAGGCTGCCGTCTCCAGTCGTCACGATTTCCGTGCCTGGCTGGACGAGAACCTTATCACCATGCCCGCTGTCTTGGATAAGGTTTCGGAGAACAAGGACGTCGTTCTAGCCGCGAAGCCCGATGAGACGAAGGTTCAGGAGGACCCGTTGCTGCACGCCTTCGGCTACACCTTCGAGCAGGTTAGCTTGCTGCTCGCTCCTATGGCCTCGGACGAGAAGGAGGCGCTGGGCTCTATGGGCAACGATGCGCCGCTTGCGTGCTTGTCGGATGCGCCGAAGCTGCTCTACGAGTACTTCCGCCAGCTATTCGCCCAAGTGACCAACCCGCCCATTGACCCAATCCGGGAGTCGATTGTCATGTCTTTGGAGTGCTATGTCGGTCCTCAGGGCAATCTTCTCGAGATGGACTCCACCCAGTGCGGCAGGCTGCTCTTGCCTAGCCCCATCCTCTCGATTGAGGAGTTCAATGCCATCAAGAATATGTCGACTCTCTACCCTGAGTGGACCGTGAAGACCATCGACATCACCTTCCCAAAGAAGGACGGCATTCAGGGTTACATTAACCACCTCGATTACATCTGCAGCGAGGCCACTGCAGCGATCGAAGGTCGGGACCGCATCATTGTCTTGTCTGACCGCAACACGTCGAAGGACCGGGTTGCCGTTTCGACCTTGCTTGCTGCGGGCATGGTCCATCACCACCTTGTCACCAACAAGTGGCGTGCCTTGGCTGCGCTCGTCGTTGAGACCGCCGAGGCTCGTGAAGTGCACCACATGTGCGTCCTGCTCGGCTACGGTGTGGACGCCATCAATCCTTACCTCGCCATGGAATGCATCCTGAAGCTCAACCGGGAGAAGTTGATCAAGAAAAAGCTGTCGGATGATGCTCTTATCCGGAACTACAAGCACTCTTGCGATGGTGGCATTCTCAAGGTCATGAGCAAAATGGGTATTTCCACCCTTGCCAGTTACAAGGGCGCCCAGATCTTCGAGGCTCTCGGTGTCGATGACTCTGTTGTCGACCGCTGCTTCCGCGGCACCGCGTCGCGTATCAAGGGCGTGACCTTTGAGCTCATTGCGGAGGACGCTTTCCGCTTCCACGAGCGTGGCTTCCCTTCGCGCGAGACTGTTGCCGTTCCTGGCCTTCCGGAGTCCGGCGAGTACCACTGGCGCGACGGTGGTGAGGCGCACGTCAACGACCCGACGTCCATTGCCAACATCCAGGACGCTGTCCGCACCAAGAACGACAAGTCGTACGAAGCCTACTCCCTCTCAGAGTACGAACAGATCAAATCTTGCACCCTCCGCGGCATGCTCGATTTCAAGTTCGAGGACTGCACCCCCATCCCGATCGACCAGGTCGAGCCGTGGACCGAGATTGTGCGGCGCTTCTGCACTGGTGCCATGTCCTATGGTTCCATCTCCATGGAGTCTCACTCGACTCTGGCTGTTGCCATGAACCGGCTGGGCGGCAAGTCCAACACCGGTGAAGGCGGTGAGGACCCAGAGCGTTCTCAGCGGATGCCCAACGGCGACACCATGCGCTCTGCCATCAAGCAGGTCGCCTCCGGCCGCTTCGGCGTCACGTCGGCCTACCTGGCCGATTCGGATGAGCTCCAGATCAAGATGGCGCAGGGCGCTAAGCCCGGTGAGGGTGGTGAGCTTCCTGGTCACAAGGTGTCGAAGTCGATTGCTCGCACCCGCCACTCGACGCCTGGTGTCGGTCTGATCTCGCCACCCCCGCACCACGACATCTACTCCATCGAGGACTTGAAGCAGCTTATCTATGACCTCAAGTGCTCGAGCCCGCGCTCCCGTGTCTCGGTCAAGCTGGTGTCCGAGACCGGCGTGGGTATCGTCGCCTCAGGTGTCGCCAAGGCCAAGGCTGATCACATCCTGATTTCGGGCCACGACGGCGGTACTGGTGCCTCGCGCTGGACGGGTATCAAGTACGCGGGTCTTCCGTGGGAGCTGGGTCTCGCTGAGACCCATCAGACTCTTGTCCTGAATGATCTTCGTGGTCGTGTTGTCGTCCAGACTGATGGTCAGCTCCGGACGGGTCGTGATGTCGCCATCGCCTGTCTGCTTGGTGCCGAGGAGTGGGGCTTCGCGACAGCTCCTTTGATTGCCATGGGCTGTATCATGATGCGCAAGTGGTAAGTTGTCGATTATCTTTTGCCCCTGCATGATCTGTTGCGCTAACGGCTCGAAGCCACCTTAACACCTGCCCTGTTGGCATTGCCACCCAGGATCCGGAGCTTCGCAAGAAGTTCACTGGTACTCCTGAGCATGTCATCAACTTCTTCTACTATGTCGCCAACGAGCTTCGTGCCATCATGGCCAGGCTTGGCTTCCGGACAGTGAACGAGATGATCGGTCATGCCGAGGTCCTCAAGATCCGCGATGACATCCGGTCGAAGAAGACTGCGAACATCGACTTGTCGCTCATCCTCACCCCGGCCCACAAGCTGCGCCCTGGTGTCGCCACCTTCAATGTCCGGAAGCAGGACCACCGTCTCTATGTCCGCCTGGACAACAAGCTAATTTCCGAGGCTGAGTTGACACTCGACAAAGGCCTGCCTTCCCGCATCGAGTGCGACATCGTCAACACCGATCGCGCCATGGGTACTTCTCTTTCGTACCAGATCTCCAAGCGGTACGGCCAGGATGGGCTGCCCATGGACACCGTCCATGTCAACATCAAGGGCTCCGCCGGCCAGTCGTTCGGTGCCTTCCTTGCCCCTGGTGTCACACTGGAGCTCGAGGGTGACGCCAACGACTATGTCGGCAAGGGTCTCTCTGGCGGCCGCCTGATCATCTACCCGCCGCGGTCCGCTGTGTTCAAGGCCGAGGAGAATATCTTGATTGGTAATGTGTGCTTGTACGGAGCCACCAGCGGTACTTGCTTCTTCCGGGGCGTCGCAGCGGAACGCTTCGCGGTGCGCAACTCGGGTGCGACGGCCGTTGTCGAAGGCGTCGGCGACCACGGTTGCGAGTACATGACCGGTGGCCGTGTGGTCATTCTGGGCAACACGGGACGCAACTTCGCGGCTGGTATGTCTGGTGGCATCGCCTATGTCCTCGATATCCAACAGGACTTCCTTAGCAAGCTGAACACGGAGATGGTCGAAGCCACTCCTCTTGAGGATCCCGAGGAAATCTCTTATGTCCGCGGCCTGATCGAGGATCACCACCACTACACTGGCTCGGAGCTCGCTGCGCGGATCTTGGTGGACTTCAACCGTGCTCTGCCCCGTTTTGTCAAGGTTCTGCCCGTTGATTACAAGCGTGTCCTGGAGGAGGAGGCAGCCAAGGCAGCCGAAGCCAAGCGCGCCGAGTACAACCTCCCGGTTATCCCGGGCGTTGCCCCCAAGAAGGAGCAAAAGGAAGCAGGAGCGAAGCTGCAGGACATTGAGGAAAGCGTGAGAGATGACACGGCCGACAAGAAGAAGGCACTTGTGCTGGACAAGACTCGGGGCTTCATGAAGTACCAGCGTCGGTCTGAGAAGTACCGCAGCGCGAAGACTCGTACCAAGGACTGGGCCGAGCTTTCCCAGAGACTGGACGAGGACGAGCTCAAGTACCAGTCCGCGCGTTGCATGGACTGCGGTGTTCCGTTCTGCCAGTCGGACACCGGGTGCCCCATCTCCAACATCATCCCCAAGTGGAACGAGTTGGTCTTTATGGAGCGCTGGCGTGATGCGCTTAACCGCCTGCTGATGACCAACAACTTCCCCGAGTTCACTGGCCGTGTCTGCCCGGCTCCTTGCGAAGGCGCCTGTGTTCTTGGCATCAACGAGGACCCGGTCGGCATCAAGTCGATCGAGTGTGCCATCATCGACCGCGGCTTCGAGATGGGCTGGATGGTTCCGAACCCGCCCAAGGTGCGCACCGGCAAGAAGGTTGCCATCATCGGCTCTGGCCCCGCTGGTCTCGCGGCGGCCGATCAACTGAACAAGGCCGGTCACACCGTCACCGTGTATGAGCGTGCCGATCGCTTGGGTGGTCTGCTCATGTACGGTATCCCCAACATGAAGCTTGACAAGCGGATTGTCAAGCGGCGTACCGACTTCATGGCTGCTGAGGGCGTCAACTTCAAGACGGGTGTGGCCGTCGGTGAGGACATCCAGCTCATGGATCTCAAGGCCCAGAATGACGCGGTGATCATCGCGACTGGCGCCACGGTGGCCCGCGATCTTCCCATCAAGGGCCGCAACCTCGAGGGCATCCACTTCGCCATGGAGTTCCTGCACAAGAACACCAAGTCGCTCCTCGACTCCGAGCTGGCTGACGGCTCGTACATCTCGGCCAAGGACAAGCACGTTGTCGTCATTGGCGGCGGTGATACCGGAAACGACTGCATCGGTACCTCGGTCCGGCACGGCGCCAAGTCGGTCATCAACTTCGAGCTGTTGCCGCAGCCGCCCCCGGAGCGGGCTCGCGACAACCCGTGGCCGCAGTGGCCGCGCATCTACCGGGTCGACTACGGCCACACCGAGGTGCGCCAGCACATGGGCAAGGATCCGCGCGAGTTCTGCATCATGTCGGAGGAGTTCGTGGACGACGGCAACGGCAAGGTCAAGGGCATCAACACGGTGCGCGTCGAGTGGACCAAGTCGGCGTCGGGCGGCTGGGACATGAAGAAGATCGAGGGCTCCCAGCAGTTCTTCCCTGCGGACCTGGTGCTGCTGTCGATGGGCTTCCTGGGCCCCGAGGGCCGTGTGCTGGGCGACGAGATCGAGAAGGATGCTCGCAAGAACGTCAAGACGCCGGCGGGCAAATACAGCACCAACGTGGAGGGCATCTTCGCCGCGGGCGATTGCCGTCGTGGGCAGTCGCTTATCGTCTGGTAAGTTTGCACCGCTAGTGTCCAAGAGGGGAACGCATACACTATACTTGATCTTGATCACTAACCAGTTTTTGATTAGGGGTATCAACGAGGGTCGCCAGGCTGCGCGCGAGGTGGATCTCTACCTTGAGAAGTGCACTAACCTGCCCGTTACCGGCGGCATCGTGAAGCGCACTGCCGAGGAGGTGTTCGCTGCCGCTGCGGCAACGGAGGTTGTCGCCGCCTAAGAGAAGGAAAAGAAAATGAATTCAGTTTGGGAGAAGGTAGATTTGGGGTCTCTTGTTCAGCATTTCTATTTGCTTCCTTGTTTTGGGTTTTCCTATCTAGTGTTCCCCTTTGCATCCCTCACGTTCATGATTTTGATACCATTTTCGCAACGAGCATCATCGTCAGCAGAGCGCTCTTGGGGGTTGGCAGGCAGGCAGGCGGTTGCAGTTTGCATACCAGGTAGTGACGCATCGGGCACGGAGGCGCTTGTTGTGGCACTTGGCGTCAAGGTTGTTATATTCTGTATTCTAAAAATGAATGTCGAATTGTGATCTGTAGAGTATTGCTCTCTAGTTACGATTGACGATGAGATAGCCTTGTGCAACATCCAAGTTCCTACTATCACAGAATCCTACCCATATATATCCCCAACCCTAGCACTAGCATACTGACAGATCACCTGTTCCCTTCAGTTCTCTCCTTTTTTACGTACCTTCATTCTTTTCTTCCTTTTCTCTCCGTTTTCCTGTGTCTCTCTTTTGGTATCCGTTGTAGCCCGGTCTTTTCTTTCCTTTTTTTCTCGCTTTGCTCTTCCCCTCTTTTACTTTTTCATCCACACTCTCTTCCTTTTCTTCGTACCTATTCCACATGTACTGACTGTGTAACTTACGTGAAAGGATGCCAGTGCCAAGAACACGTGGGACCTTCGATTGGTCAATGGCAGCACTCAGGCGGATCACGGTCACCGGCTGGTCGAGATTGAAATGGAAAATGAAGACGTCACTGAAACTTTCATATGGCAGAACGTAACGATATTGCAGACGTACCTTAGTGCAACTACGGATATTCTGGATACTCTGTGAGTGACAACGCTAGCGCCAAATCTTGTGTTACCTACGGTAAGTATGTAATGAACGGGCATGGGATGGAAGCGGTGCTCGAGCTATTGTGGGGCAATGGCCGGCTTCCTCGCCATGTGGGGCCCGTGTTGGGAGCTATGACGAATTCACGCCCCCGAACCGGTGACGCTCGAATTAACGTTACAACTTGCAATTGTAGTGTAAGGAATTATTTGAGTTTTGCCACCTTGTGTTTCTCCTACCTGGTGTTTCCTAGTGTAGCTGCTGGGCGACCACGCTTTGTTGACGGAGTTCTACGATTACCGCAATCCCCCGTTGGATGTCGGCTACCGTCTAAGTTTTAGTGTACTATCCCATCGAAAACTTGGGTATCTAGCGTCCGTCGCACAATCAGTACGCCGCAACTATGCGCTTTGGCAGGACGCTTCGAAAGTCGGTGTACGCGCCGTGGAAGGACAAGTACATCGACTATGTCAAGCTCAAGAGCATCCTACGCGAGGACCAAAACGACGATGAAGACGAGACGTGGACCGAAGAAGACGAGAACCGCTTCTGCGACGAGGTCTTCAACACGGAGCTGGAGAAAGTAGCGCAGTTCCAAGCCGAGAAAATCGAGGATCTGCGCCGCCGTGTCGATGGCGCCTTTGAGACGCTCAAAGAGCTCCCCGTAGCCGAGAGCGCCAAGCCAAAGACTGACGCCGATACCCAGCGGCTTAAGGACCTCGAATCGGAGCTCGACGCCATCACCAACGAGGTCAAGGAACTGCAGAAGTACAGCAACCTGAACTACACCGGCTTTCTAAAGATCGTCAAGAAGCATGATCGGAAACGCGGCAACCGGTACAAGATCCGGCCTATGATGATGGTTAGCCTGTCGAAGCGGCCCTTCAACTCGGACCAGGCCTACTCGCCGCTGCTCAACAAGCTGTCCCTGATGTACTTCGCCATTCGTCAGCAGCTCGAGGAGCCGGGGCATGGAGATGCCTTCCCCGTGGATCCTGACAGCCAGCCAGAGACGCACAACGGCGAGCGATACACGGCGCACAAGTTCTGGGTGCATCCGGACAACCTGCTCGAGGTCAAGACGTACATCCTCCGCCGCCTGCCCGCGCTGGTCTACAGCGAGCAGTCCGCGAAGGAGGTGGACGGACAGCAGGACCCAACCATCACGTCGCTCTACTTTGACAACGCCAAGTTCGATCTTTACTCGAGAAAGCTCGAGCGTGAAAGCGAAGCGTCGTCACTGCGGCTGCGCTGGTACGGGCAGCTGAGCGCGCGTCCCGACATTTCGCTCGAGCAGAAGATCCTGTACGCCAACGGCAGCAGCGAGGAGCGCAGGTTCCCCATCAAGGAGAAGTACATCAAGCCTTTCCTTGACGGCGAGTACAAGATGGAGAAGTCGGTGCAGAAGATGGAGCGGCAGGGCAAGAAGGCCGAGGACGTGCAGGAGTTCCAGTCGACGGCAGACGCCATCCAGCAGTTTGTCCGCGAGAACAGGCTGGAGCCGGTGGTGCGGGCGAACTACAAACGCGCGGCCTTCCAGAAACCGGGCGACGGCCGCGTGCGCATCTCGATCGACACGGACATTGCTTTCATCCGCGAGGACACTCTCGACCAGGACCGGCCGTGCCGCGACCCAATGAACTGGCACCGCGCCGACATCGACGGCAGCAACATGACGTACCCGTTCGCCAATATCAACCAGAGCGAGGTGTCGCGCTTCCCGTACGCGGTGCTCGAGATCAAGCTGAAAGAGGACAGCAGCCGCAGCAAGCGGCCGTCGTGGATCCAAGACCTGATGGGCTCGCACCTGGTCCACCCGTGCCCGCGCTTCTCCAAGTTTGTGCACGGCACGGCCTCGCTGTTCGAGGACTACGTCAACCATCTGCCCTTCTGGCTCAGCGACCTCGACACCGACATCCGCAAGGACCCGCAGGTGGCATTCGAGGCCGAGGAGGAGCGCCGGGCCCAGCGTGCCGAGAATGAGCACGTCGTCGGCAGCTTTCTTGGCACCAAGCTCGGCTCCTACAAACCCAGCCGCAGCTCGCCCGTCGCCAAGTCCTTCCTCACCGAACGCCTCGCCGCAGATACGGCCGCTCAGACGCCGAGATCTGGCGCTTTCCCGCGCGGCGAACGTCCCACGCAGCAGCAGCAGCCGCCGCCGCCCAGGGCAGACGAGGCAGGCGAGCCCTCCAGCACCGCAGCCACCACCACCACCAACGCCAACAACAACCAGCACGGGCAGCCGGCCCAACCAGGCCACGACCGATCAGGCGCCCTCAACTACGGCACGCTATCCTCCATCTTCCCCGGCTTCTCCCTGTCCAAGTACGCGCGCGCCAAGCAGGCCCGGCAACAAGGCCCCTCCTCCTCCCTCTCCTCCTCGGCGCTCCCTCCCGGGGTGGTCGAGCCGACCGAGTGGATCAAGAACGCCGGGCCGCTGCAGATCGAGCCCAAGGTGTGGCTGGCCAACGAGCGCACCTTCCTCAAGTGGCAGCACATCTGCGTGCTGCTGGGCGGCCTGGCCGTGAGCCTGTACTCGGCCGGCGGCGCCGCGGGGCGGCACAACACCCTCGCCCAAGCCATGGGTTGCGCCTTCATCGGCGTGGCCGTGTTTGCCGGCGTCTGGAGCTACTGGGCCGTGGTGAAGCGGCGCGAGATGATTGTGGCGCGGTCTGGCAAGGACTTTGATTTCCTGCTGGGTCCGCTGGTCGTGAGTGCCGCGTTGGGAGTGGCGTTGGTGACGAATTTTGTGTTTGCGGTAGGTTTTCTTTCTTTCTTTTTTTTCTTATCTTTTTCTTATCTTTTTCTTTTCTTTTTCTTTTTCTTTTTCTTTTTCTTTTTCTTTTTCTTTTTCTTTTTCTTTTCTTTTTCTCCTTTTTTTCCCTGTTTTTTTCTTTTTCTTTTCTTTTTCTTTTTTTTCCCAGTCCATTCCCCTTTCCGTACCGCATGCTTTGTGAACAACCTGCCGTCCTACGGAAAAGCATGTGCTGACTGAATGTGCGTTATTAGTACCGACAGGCCTTTGGGAGCTCTGACTGGGACGGGTCATCCTGGGAGAACGGGAGTGTTGCTGTTGGGGATATGGGAGAGTTGCGGATGAGGGGGAACATAGCGTAGGAGGAGTTCAAGTTTGTTAAGCGACTGTCTACAGAATGGGCACGTTTTGGACGCTTGGAGGTGGTGTTGGCGGTTGGGTGAAGTTTGCGTACCGGCTCGAGCATTCACAAGTGCCTGTGTACAGGGAGTGTATGCGTCTATGAGACGAATTGTACATCTTCTCCGGGCTGCTAGTATTGGGTGTTGTGGTTTATGCCTATCCTTTGGAGAGATGGCTTCGACTGCCTCGCGAATTGGGCATGGCTGGTAATAGCATCGGTTGTATGGATGAATCAACTGCACCGGATATCCGTTGTATTTGGGACCTAACATAGTATGAAAGGTCATCAACCTTGCTTCCTGACCCGGCCAGCGGAGCTTGACAGATGATAGGTTGTTTTGCTATGAATTGTATGGTATATCCCATCATCTGCTCTGGCTAGACACAAAGCCACGAAGGTCGCCATATGGTACAGTCTCAAGGAAATCGTCTTGGTGGTTGTAGGTGTACAGCGAAAAGGCGTAGATAATTTTAAGCTCATCTAGAATCCCATGTAAGTGCCTCTCCCTCGGAGTCTTCGAGGCACCATAATCGTGCTTTGGCATTCTCCGTCGGTAATGATTCATCCCAGCTACCAAAAAGTTCTTGTCAGGAGTGAAGATTTTGAACGGTAGGCCAACGAGATGAAGGGAAAGCCCAAGGGATCTATAAATGGAACCGGGCGAGCTGAGACGTTCACACGGTACGTACATACAGGCTCCAAGCCTTGGTCCGCTGCGGAAGCTCAACGCGCCCAGGTCCCTTTTTCTTGAATTTCTACACCTGACACGCGGAATACTCTATGCGGGCTAGCGACGGACATTGACTTGATCACTCTACACAAGCCCAGCAGATTATGAGCAATAGGCTATCATTGTCAACTGTTATCCGACACCGGGACCTTCCCCAAGTAGGTATATACTTCAGGTAGGTATGTATTGTACTGTACTGAAACCTGCAACAGGCCACCTCCCCCATTCAACAACATCCACAACAGTGGCAAATAAACCCCATAATCTCCCGCTTGTCTTGTCGTCCAAACCAGGCCTTCTCCCATCCAAACCAAGACGGTGCCAGCAAGACAAGACAAGCCGGGAAAAGCAAACAAGCTGCCCAGAAAGGAAAGACATAACAGGGCATTATCCAGACAATGGCTTTTATGCGTATGTACATTCATGTATGCATACATGCCCCGAGAGCCGAAGCATATACAACAACCCACAACCCCAATTCTCGTACCGTGCCTCTCCCCCAAAAGCAAAGCTCTGGGCCCCGTATGTATCCATTTCGTGAAGCTTCGTCATAAAAAACGTCATCAGGTCGTTAAAGGTTCTTTTTGGGTCATCAAACCGGGCCAGGGGTAAGTCAGGTAGCGAACTGACCAACCTATCTACCCTGGTCCGGCCGGTAAAAAAAAGGAAAAAACACGAAGAGGGAAGAAGATAATGACAAGTGAAAGAGGAAAGAAGAACGAGCAAAAACTACCGATCCAACGCCCCCGCCGTCCAGTTGCATCCGGTCATGGCCACTGCAGTTGCCAACTCGCCTTGTTTCTTTGCGCGGGTTTCTTCTGTCGTCGGAAGGCGATCACCCCCAGACGGCGATATTCTCGACATCTTCTCCAAGCCCCGAATCGCGATTCCCTTTCTCCGTCTTCGGAGGATCCGCATCACCGCCGCTCCCACCTCCACTTCCCATCATCATCGCCCCGGTCGCTGGCGGCGCCATGGCGGACATGGCGTCGCAGAACTCCCTCGGGATCCGCGGCACGAAGGGGATGCCCTGGTTCGGGTCCGGAACGATGCTCAGCGGTTCGTGCTCCTCCACATGCTGCACGCTTGCCACGCTGCTGGACGTGCTGCTGGTGCGCAGGCGAGGGGGTGGCGGATGGGAGCGGAATGCCGCGGGCGGCGGGGTGAGGATCCGGGGGACCTTGCGCGTTCTCTCCGTGGAAGAGCGTCTGGACCCGGGCTGCTGTATCTGTGATTGTGCCTGTGGTTGCGGCTCCGGTTCATCGATGGCCATGGCGTCGGGGTCGGCTTCGGCAAAAGCACCAGCAGCAGCAGCGGCAGGGCTTGGAGAGCGGTGCCGGCGGGTAAGGCCCAGGATGCGGCGGCGACGACCGTCCTTGGCTTTGGTCAGTTTACCGTGCCTACTCGATGCTCTTGTCTCGTCGGAGAAAGAGAACCTGGCCGGCGGAGGGGAGCTGATGATGCTGAAGATCGAGGATGTCGGCGAGAGCGGACCCGAACGGTGGGACGACGTGGAGAGCCGCGACTTGGCCATGGCATGGCCGTGATAAAGGTGGTTGTCCATCATTCCCGTCAACTCCATGGAAATACGCGAGGCCGAGTGGCGCAGCTTCTTGACGAGCTTGCGGGGGGAGAAGTCGGCGTCCCCAGTCACGTCTATTGACGCACCACGCTTGGTGCCTCGTCCAGGTGAGCTTTCGTACTTGTCGGTGTCCAGCTTGCGCTGCGACGAACCTCTAGGCGGCAGGATAGGAGGACCCATGTTGCTCCGGATAGGTGACGAGAGGGCGCAAGCGGGTTGAACCTGACGCTGTTGATGCTGCTGCTTTTGTTGTTGTTGTTGTTGTTGTTGTTGTTGTTGTTGTTGTTGTTGTTGTTGTTGGGCAGCAGCCATGTGGTCTGCAAACGATTTCCCTGTCGGTGACGGCAGTACGACCACCGGACCGTGTTCGGGCGCTTCTTGCCCTCCCGTTCGCGGCGGCCCGGGGTGTCTCCCGCCCCGGATAGCATGCGCCTCGAAGAACCCGGACGCCATCAGGTTCTTATAGCTCTCCAACACCTCTTCTCGACTGGGATATCCAGCTCCGACCGCCGGCGAAGCCGCCACCTTGTGTTCCTCCCGCTCTTTCTCTCCCAGCAACTTGCCACCGCTACCAACAACAGAACTGACCACCTTCCCGATACTCCCGATACTCCCCGATGATTTCGACCTGGTCAGGTTCAGCTTCTCCCGCACCCCATCCCACAGCGGCGCAAGGAAACTACTCCTCTTCGCCACCCCAGCACCTTCGTTACTCCCACTTCTTTGCTGGTGCTGCTGCTGCTCCTGCATCGTCACGGCCGTACTCCTCGGCCGACGGAGGTGCTGTCTCTCTCCCTTACCCCCGACGGTATGACTACCAGCCCTCGCCCGGCGAGCGGCGGCGTGATGGCCATCCCATCCGAAAGCGGTCCCGACATCGTCCCCGTCTTCATCATTATTCTCCAACCCAAGAAACCCCGGAGGCGGGGCGGCCGAGACCCGGTCGTTCATCGACCCTTCGACGAAACGGCTCTGCCCCGTCACAGCTGCGGCCGAGAGCCTGCGGGGGGAGAGCGGCGGGCGGGTAGCGCTGCGCGGCTCATGGTGCGAGACCGCGCTCCGGGGCTCGACCGAGATCGCGCTGCGGGGATGTTGCGGGGAGACTGCGCTGGCGCTGCCGCCGCCTGGCCAGGGGGGAGGCGGCAGATGCTGGGTTTCCAGTTTCCGGAGGCGCTGGCGGAAGGATGATCCAGTTGTCAATGGGGTTGACGTCGATGTCGAGGTCGACATCGTGGCTTTTTGGTGGTCCTGGGCTCAGGTTGTTGTAGGGAAGGTACGTAGGTAAAGTAGGTGGCATGTAAAGGATGGTAGCGTCGTTGGGTGCAGACTTAACTCGGTTGCAGGTAGGTAGTAGGTAAGTCGAGCAAAATGCCGTATATATCTCGGGTGCCGAGTCGGCGTGGGCGGCGCGGCGATCGCTCAGGGCCACAGTCGTAGCACGACGACTTAATGTTTTGGTTGGGTTTTGGTTTTGTTTACGTCAATTGGGCGAACCCACGAGCAAGTGGAGAGATGGATGTGCCACAATCGCTGCCCTCAAGACCAGAAGCACTCTGTCTCTCGGGCGCAATTGAGCAATCCAGATTGCAAGTGCTTGTCACAGGTGCAAGTCCCCCGTTCCCTTGATGCAGCTTCACAAGTCGGGTCAAAAGATGCGAGACAGGAAGAGGAAAGGAGGGGGGCACTGTCTGTTATTGACATTGCCTGCTTCCCCAGATGCGTGGGTCCTGTCCACCCTTGCTGTGGGCGGCCGGGCAACCGCAACGGCACAGTCACAGGTGCAACAGCCTGAGCCAATCGAAACCTGGAAATCACCCCACCCCACAACGATCCATCATCCATCCATCCAAGTGGGGATGGACTGGATGGATCATGGAACCATGAAAATTGAGACTTGAACAAGCCAAGAGATGCACACGCGAAAATCCCTTGGAGCAGCTATATTCGAGCCGAATCCTATTGAAATACAGTAAAATCGATCTTGAACCACCCATCCTTCCATAGCAATAGTTCCTTAAATCTTCTCATCCAGTTGGTTCACCTGTCCCGCGGTGGTTCGGGAAAATATTCCAGGACAAAGCCATCCCGCTTCTTTGTAGAAAGAGTCAAGAGCAAAACGTGAAAGAAAAGGACCGTCGTGTATCGAGTGAGGTATCCCAAACTGAAGTGACGGGGAAAAAGAAAACGAAGGGAACGTGTCGAGTGTGTCCCATGTCCATGGCCTCAACCTCAGAGGCTCGCAGGCTGAGAAGCCAGGCCGGTCCGTAAAAATGTCCAACCAGGACGCCCCATATATACAAGAATATGCAGAGCAGGGGGTTCCAGGTCAAGCCGTCGCAGCCGCAGCATCGCGGATGCCATCACAAGACCGGCTAGGGAACCACCTATCAAGCGGAACCCCCTTTCGCAAAAAAGGTAAACGCCAACACCAGACCCCCCTAACCCCCCCTAGACTTCCAATAGCGCATTCGGATTTAGAACGGCAAGTGAATAGATTGACTGATCCTGCCATCGGCGCGCTTGAAAAGCATTGCTCGTTCGTAATCCCCCCGAATGTCTTCCGCCGTAGCCTTTTCGCGCGCACCGTCCTGGAACCGAGGCTGCTCTTCCTCCTGCCTGAATGTCTGATCGCGCGCCCGCTTGCTGCCTGCATATTGCGGCGGCGGCGGCAGCGTGGCCGGGTGAACGGGTCCCTTGCTGCTGCTGGTAAGGGCCGCGAGAGGACGAGGAAGGGCGCCCAGAGTCGTCGGGCTAGGCATGGGCAGACGGGCCACACTGGGAATGCCGTTGTCGATGTGCAGCGGAGGAAGCTGAGGCTTCAGTGGCGGCATCTGCCTCTGCTGCGGTGTCGGAGGGCGATGGGCCGGCAGGCTCGGGGGTGGCAGCTGAGGACGGTAGTCATGCTGCACGCTCTCACGGCGCGGTGGCGCCGGGTTGATCGGGGGATACCCCGGCTGCGAAGGCGTCCGCTCTCGACTGTGCGACTTCGCCGTCGGCGGCGGCGGAGGCGGCGGGAATGAGGACTGCATTGGGTATGGGGCTGCCTGGCTTGGTGGATACACGGGCGATGCAGGCACGGATGGCGGCTGAGCAAAGCTCGGTGGTGGTGCGGCAGGATATTGCGAGCTCGCATTCCCACCTAAGAACTGCAAGTGTCCACCAGGCGGGGGGTTCTGCGAATACCCTGACGGGTAGTCAGCCATCGACGGTCGTCGCTGGGGGTCGGCCGCCGAGTAGGGCGTCCGCTCCGTGCTGCCACTCATGGAACGAGCTCGGTTGTAGTCGGGCCGCGTGTCAACAGGCGTAGCGGTCCTTCTCCTGCGGCTGTACTCGTCTTCGGCATTGTCGTAGTCCCCAGTGCCCTTGCCATCACGGCGCCTCATCCGCACGTCACGGCGAATCCTGACGCGGCATCCCTGCTCCGCAACCACACGGCTGAGCGCTGTACTCTCGGCAAGGCCAGGGAACTTCTTGGCGCTGTAGACGATGAACTCCTGCGATTTCACCTCCATCCGGAAGTCGAACGAGCCTCCTGTGGCCGGATTCACACCAGGGATAGGCGGCTGGCTCTCGCCTTCGCGTTCCTGGTCCTTGTCCTTGTCCTCTTTGGTTTCTTCGTAGAGGTTGAACGTAAGCTTGTAGCGGCCCTCATGCCTCACCGACAGATCCGGAAAAAGGAAGTAGCCCGCCTCCTGCGGCCGGTCAAGATACGCCATACCCGACACGGGCATGCCGGTGAGCACAGGCGGCGTGTTAGCTGCCGGGGTGCCGCGGGCATGAGCCATGATGCGGGCATGTTCAAGCGTGGCAAATAGAAAAAAGTTGGCATTGTAGACGAACGTGACGTCCTTCTCCTGTGCGATCTCCCAGGTTTGACCCTCGTAGATGCGCAGCTCCACGACCGGAGGCGGGTCAACGGGACGACGGTCGGCGGATGCTGCAGGCTATCGTCAATGTCAACTGGTCTACTGGTAGCTCCGAATCTCACTTACACTTCGGGCCAGAACCGCAGGCCCTCGCACGCTCCGGTTGTTCTCCGGATCCGCGGATGTGACCAGGAATACGGTGTGGAGCCCCGCCTCCGTTTCCGGCCTTTGATCAACGTTAGTACTGGGGTAATGGTAAGGCACTAGTGTACGGAGTAGACCCGCCGCTTGACCCACAATCGCGACCCAAGCGCCAAAGAACTGTGCGCTTCCATCTCAAGTTCTCAACGCTCCGTTGCGGAAAGCGCAAATCAACTCGGTCGGTTCCAGAACAATGGAACATCACCCGAAACCGTGGCCGTAGATCGGATGCGCTGAAGGAATACATGGACGAAGCGCAACAGATTCCGCCCGGTCCTGATTACGTATTCCGCAGACGACAGTTGTAGGTATCCGTATCCTGCTGCCCCCATGCGCTTTGCCAATGATGTGCCCCGGCACTTCCAGGTCCCGGGCCGCGGGGGGCGGGGGGCCGGGGCGCCTACAGAGTGCACAGTACCGAAACCGCCAACAAATGTCCTTCCCAGTCTGATGAGAGCACACTATTAACCAACTGGGGCGCAAGGCATATTGAGATCGAGCTGAATCTCCGGCAACGTTCACACCGTGACCACCAAACAGGACACCCGTTTCCGGTTTTGCTAGTCTCACCACTCAACTTTGAAGCAACATCATCCTGATAGGGTTAAGATATAGGTACCTTACCTTAATTCATCCAACGCAGGAAGTGCCTGTGGTAGGTCCGGCCGTTCGGTCCCGAGAGGTTTCTGGCTTTCCTTGAGACGCTGCTCGGCACCAGGTAACTACATAGTTAGGTATTCTCTTAATCCCATCTCCGCGAGGCTAGCTAAGGTGACAAGGCCACTCGAGGACGGCCCGGTGTGGCGGCTTCCCCGCTCTCCAGAATAGAGACAGCACGTTGGAACGGTATCGTTCCTCTGTACCTTAACGCACCTCCATCATACGCTCTGTTTCCGTTCGAAAAGGAGACGGCGAAGTCGCCGTCGAATATTTCAATCTCTCGGTTAGGTAGTGGCTTTTTCGCCCCTGGATCGGCAGCTGCCTTGCATCAGCAAACCAGGTCTCCTGCGTGTTAGCGCCAACTTTGGCAGCTGCATTGCGACTCGGTGGCTGACGCACGATGACAGTCAATAATAACAAGAAGGTGGGGGCTCCAATCGGTATGCGCAGCGTTTGTGGATGCGTTCAACGATTCATCAGTTTCAATACAGTAGCAGCAGCAGCAGCAGCAGCAGCAGCAGCAGCAGCAGTAGTAGTAGTAGGGTGTAGAGGAAAAGGGGTAACGACAGCTCCAAATCAAGCAGGCTAACGACCCCTTACGGCGCATATAGTAGTTCCTTGGTAATCCCGTATCACCTAGGTACATACAACCAGCCCTGCAGATAGGGTGTGTATACCCTTTCGGTCTGTCTCACACAGTAACTGATGCAGGAGCACGACACTGTGAACAGAACGCAAGCAGCAATGGAGATGCATGCATGCACTTGGCCGGCTTCTTGGGATAACTACAGTACAGTACGTTCATTCCAGACGGGCCCACGCAGGTCGGCTAGTGAAGTGGCACGGAATATGTGGTTTCGTCCGGTTGGGAGTTCCAAAGGCTGCGGTGCAGCGTTACGAGCAAGATCGGGGCTTCCCCCTGACGTTAACGCTAGTTATGGGACTCTCTTTCGTGACCCAGTCACAGCAAACCCAACCGTTGTGAGATATGATGGGAATGGCGTGACTTGCACACAGGTTCTACTTCCGGCGTAAAGCAACTTTCACCGCTTCTTCAGAGAGGATACCATTCAACTACGCCGATCCGAGACGGTCGGGGTTTGTTTGTTTGTATGTATGTGTAGTGTATGTGTGGACTTGTATCGCCTGCCGTCGACATGCAAGCAGCCGTGGGACGGAACGGTGTATGTTGTCGGCAGTCGCTAGCCGTCCCAGCCTCTGGCCACAGTCGTGCCGAGGACTCGGATGGGGGTTGCTGCCCGCTGTCGTGTCCCGTGTTTCATGCGAAGTGCTTTCCTCCCGTCCGCGCTCCCCCTGGAGCCGGCCAAGCAAACGTCGAGTCGGGTTTGTGTTAGTTCTTTGGCACGAATGGTTGCTGGTGCCATGCAATGGAGTGTGTGTTTGAACTTTCGAGTCAGTTCGTGCAGTAAGATGTATGTATTGTACACACACACGCAAAACCGCATACTGCCACGCATCCTTTCCACTGCTGTTAGGATACGGCTGAGACATTCAGCACAAGCCGGTCCATCCCCGACGCCACAGTCCGCTAGCTGACTGACTCCAGCCTTCTCCTCCTCCTGACAAACACAAGAACGCCCACTCACTCACTCACTCACTCACTCACTCACTCACTCTTCTGACAAAACGTTTTTTCTCCCTGGGCAAATGAAGAAAGCGCGGCGAAATAACCATTAACTCCACGGAAGTGGTTGTGTGACCGGGTTCCCACACATTTCCCTGGACCGTCCTCCATCCGCGTGGCCGTGTTGCGTCCCACGACTCTGGTGATAACCCAAGCCCAACAATGAGCCCAACAACCGGTGACTGGGGCTGGCTGGCTGGCGGGGTGCTGCTTTACTTTGCACAACATATCCTAGGTTGGGGGGGACGAGAAACGCCACACCTTGTTTTCTGTCCTTGAATCTTGTGCGTGTGTATCACAGTTGTACAGCACATAGTTACAGGTTGTGGTACTTCTGCCGGATCCATCTGCGGAGGTCTTTTAGTTTTCGGTTCTTCTCTGCTTGAGGAAGTGGTGTCTTTGTAGTGAGACTCAAACGGTCTGCAGCGCCCCCGGCCAGGGGAAGATCACCCTGGTACGCGGGACTCGATACCAGAAACACATGCCGAGCAGCCAGCGGGATACACGCAGGCGCGGTGTGGAATCGAAGAAGTGGTTCTCGACCTCGACCTGAAGAGAGACATGGCGGTCGATGTCATTGGTATCGTGCATTTCCGAGCCCTCACTGCCCGGCCACGCCGAGGTGAAGACGAACGCCGGCTCTGCTCCCGATGAGTGGTGCGTCCCGTCAGGCCACACGAAGACGGCAGAGTACGGGCCGGGACAGTCCTATGCTCGGTTCCAGATGCGGCCCAGCCGTAGCTCCTCGCCTGCCAGGATTGCTGCTGCCAACTCCATGGCCATGTCATGCAGGTACTTGTCTTTGAATGAAAGCGAGGCAGGTTCTCTCTCGGAAATATCAGCGTCTTCGTCGAGGTACTGTTCAAGCTCTTGAGCGAGCGGGAGGCGGTACGTATCCCTCGAATGCTCCAACTTGAGAACAAGCTGCAGCATTCACCGTCGCTGCTCCATTGTCAGTTGCACGTTCGGTTCATCGATTTGCCGGCGGCACAGTCGAGTGCCGTGCGGCTGGAGTCATTGGAGGTTCTCGATCAAGTACCGGAACTTGATGTGCTCTTGCTGGTTCCGCTCGTCGCCAATCTTGACGAGTTGCGAGACAATAGACGCGCCGTGGCGTTGACGAACCTGATGCAACAGCTGGTCTTTGTCGTCATCGTCCATCGTTGCGTAAACCCAGGACAAGGACAGTCCTATGATGTCGTCGGTTCAAAAGGTAGGTACCTGGTAGGTAGTTTCTTATGTGGCTCCCAAGGCAAGGCGCGAGGCATGAGGGGAGATCAATGAGAACCAACACCAGACGCCTTGTCACCTCCAATGCGAACCACTTACGCCCACCGCCGTAGCGTTGTTATGCATGAGCGAAACCAATGGGAGTGGCAAGAAGAAGACGGTCCCCAGTAACCACGGAGCCTGGATGTTCGCTGTGGTGGTGTGCGTTCTGCTTCTATTCGTCGCCCAGTAAGAGTGTGGCACTCACTGCCTCTAGGGAAGATAAAGCCGGGCCGCCGATAGTACTTCAGGGATGACAGACAGATTGGGTGACTAAAGATATCAATACACGTTTTATCTTATATATATGCAAGAAACCGTTGAAGAGTGACTGATACCATGTATCTCTCGCTCAGTCTTCAAGGAACGTATGGTACACCTTGATCTGACACCTTGATTGATCTGGAGAGGCAGCTGGACTCCCGACCACCGCAGACAAGGCTCTCTTATGGTACATGAAATACATAGACGAGCCCAAGCGGAAGAATGCTATAAAGAAACAAAGGAGAAATAACCTCGCTGAGTCCCGTCTCAAGACTGACAAGTGCCCATCAGGAACTTGATCACCCAGGGACCCACTCCCCCTTTTAGTCTCAGTACAGTTGACCCTACACACTCGCTTGATAACATTTGAGCCTCAGATAATATATCGTCTAGAAAACAGTGCTGGAAAGAAAAAGCGAAGAAGACACCCTGACACCAGACGCCGATGTGTTGTTACCGACCGACATTACGCATGCGTCCACATAGATTAAGCCAAAGGTACTAGTAGGGTGCAAGCGTCAAATAGGTACCTTGGCAGGATTATGACAACAGCCCGGCAACCTCGATTCCCTCAAGAGTAGTGTCTGCCTCGTCACGATGCGCCTCAGCTACGTGAGCGGCAGACACCCCGGTTCGCGCTTCAGCGACAAGCGATGCAGCCTTGCGGGTCGTGGCGACGAAGCCTGGCGTGCCATGGCAGATCATGGCGCCGATCATGAGGATGAGCAGTGGAATCTAAGTAGAAGCACTTGTTAGCCGACTTGATCTCACGACTAGACTTTAACTTGATCACCACGAGAGTGGTGATGATGGTAACGTACCCAGATAAAGAACAGATTCCGGTCACCGCTCAGCTTCTTCATCTTCTGCGCGTGCGCCCGTCGAAGCGTCGCCTGCTGCTCGCGGGTGATGGCATCCTTGCGGCCGATCTGCAGGAGTGCAGGTATCTCCTGACCCTCCGAGTCATCGCTCTTGTCTTCTGCCGTGCATGTCTCACTTCCGACGGCGTGCGTCGTCTGGGTATTCTCCGATGTCGAACCGACCGGTTGATCAAACAGAACGGCGCACTTGGCATCCGCCACAGCATCCGCTGCTGCTTGCGCCGCCGCCGACCGCTTGGTGTCCAAATCGCCGTGTTGTTGTTGTTGTTGTTGTTGTTGTTGGGGAAAGATCTCATCGTACGCAGGAGGTGGCGTTGCGGCCTTGGCCGAGAATGGTAAGGGGTATTGCCACATGCTTGCCTGCCCCTTGTTTGACGGCCCATCCTCACCCGTTTCTGGCTTTGCGGCTCCGATCATAGTCGCTAGCCGCTGCAACACCTGGTACTCTGGCAACGGGGGCATGTTGGGCATCTGGGGAAAGTTCGGGAGTTGTGGTAGGTATTGGAGATGCGGCCCCATCATTTGCTGGAGTTGCTGGAACTGAGCGGCCACTTGCTCCCTGATGGCCGCCATGGCAGCCGATGGCAAAGCCAGCGCGCCCGTAGCATCCGTCCCTCGTCGCCGAGCGCGGGAGGGACTCCTCCTCCGCGCCGGCGTGTTCGCGGCGCTCTTGCGGCGGCGCACGCGTAGCTCAACCTGCTCGCCATCCCCCGGCTCATCGGTCGCATCATCAGACACCGGCGGTTCCGAATAGTCTTCGGAGCTCTCCGCTTCTTCAGACCTGGGTTCGTCGCTCGAGGTGTCTTCGACCGCACGAGACGACGGCGCCTGCGCCCGCAGAGACTTGAGGCTCGCGGTGCTGGCGACGCGGCTGTGGGAGGAACTGCCGCTCTGCGACCGTCTATGTTGCTTGTAGTGTTGGATAATGCGCACAACGTCCGCTGATTTCGCCACGTCCGCAGCTGTCAGACCAGACAGTGTCCGCAACGTGGGATCCGCGCCGTGGGCGACCAGCAGCCGCACGATTTCGGTGTGGCTGTGCATGGACGCCATGTGCAAAGCGGTGTAGCCGCCCTTGTCGCGACGGTCCGGATTCGCCCCTCGCGCTAGCAGACCGGCGACGAAGCGGTGCAGCCCCAGCTTGCAAGCTAGATGCAGCATTGTTTGCCCTGTTGACCGCCTTAGGTTGAGCCGAGGCTTTCGTGTGCTGTTGCTGAGATCCATCAACTCCAGCAGCCTCAGGAGGTTGCCCTCGAAGTTATCCGTAGCACGGTTGTTCGACGAGCCGTCCGCGCCAGACATGTCGCCGCCAGATGACGGGTAGCTGGTCCCAGCTTCTTGGATTATACGGCGGGCAAAGTCCGCCACGTCCTCGTAGCCTCCGGTCATCTTGTTGCCGAGAATCATGAGCGCAGTGCGCAGCAACTGCTGCTCGCTGTCATCCACATATCGGAAGAAATGGGGAGCCAGGTTCAAAGCCTGCCCGTTCTGGTGCTTGAGAGTAACCGGTACCATGCCCGGCATCTCGGATGGAGGGAGCAGGCACACAAGCGACTCTGACGACCAGCACGCCGTTCCAGGAGCTTGTTTGTCGCCAAACATGACCTGCATGCCGTGCACGAAACCTTGGCCCATCAGCGTAACCTCGATACCGCCAGCCACCGGTCCCTCGCCGGGGATGACCTTGAAGATCGCGGGTGGTGTCTGGGCCGGTTGGGGCCTCGCTTGCCCCCCAGTAGCAGCATTCGACGCGGGCCGCGAGGCAATCGGGCTCGAACCGGTGTTCGGACGAGTTGAAGTCGGCAACCCAAAAAAGGGTATAGCCATATTGGCCATGCTGGACGTCCTACTTAGGTTAGGCAACGGGAACTGGCTGTTACTGCCTGTCTGCGGCGCAGCAGCAAACCCACTCGTTAGCGGTTCCGGCGCGGCAATGCCTTGGCCGCCGAACAGTGGCGCCTCCCCAGCGGACGTGAACATTGCGGGTGGCGTCGGCGGCAACGACGAGGTTGCTGGCGTCGCCTGTGTGCTACCCGCGGCCGAGTTAGGTCCCCGCGATCCGGGCGCGAACGAGGTGTCAAGCGGTGTCATGGCCAGATCGGCGGATATCTTGGCCGTCGATTTGTTGCCTCTCCGTCGTTTGGCGGGTCCGGCAGAAAATGAAGGGGAAGGCGGGCGTGACATGGTTCTGGCATGCTGGGCCGCCGGTGCTGGCTGGAGCTGCGCTGTTGGCGCAGCCGAGATGGGGATTGCGCTCGATGGACTGCGTCTCGCGGCCTCGGTGCTTTCTACGCTGGGGAGTCGCTCCGACGCAGCTCTGGAAGTAGGCACGCTCAAGACCTGCGCATCTTCTCGCGGACTTAGCATTGTGGCCGGGGTACCTGGTCCAAGGCTGACGGCTGGGTTTGGAGGAATCGTTTTATGATCGTCGGTGATCATTATCGAGGGCGACATGGTCTGGGCGATGAACCGACCAAGGTGGTCAGTCAGGGTGAAGATTATTTGAAACCCTAGCTTCTCGGAGTGGTGCCGGCAATAACAGGCAATTCTCATCGGCGCCTGCATCTGCCAGTAACTCCGCGAGCCGGATTCGGGCGGGTTTTGTATGGTCCAGTCCTTGACTTCGTGCGTGTTGAAAACAATCACCCTTTTGCCCTCGTCCCTTTGCCAAGCTGCTTCGTCCTCGGGATTCTTCGACTTTTTCCGCGAGGCCCGCTTCGTCTCCCTACCTATGCAGTTCTCGCAGATCCTGACTTCACCTCCCTCCTGTGGTTTGAGCTGTTCACCACCATCACCCTCGATTTGGAACTCGCCCTCCTTTTGCGCCTTGAACCCTTGGCTAGCACTCTCAACTTCTGTGGCCGCCCGTCTCTGGCCAGCCTGTTTCCTGGCCAACCACGCTGCGTGCGCCGCGTGTCCAGCGCGTCGCAGGGCCGCCGCTCTGTAATCTGGCACCCGCATTGCACTCGTACATACGAGCATGGTGTGCAGTTCAAGCATATCTGGGGAGGGTGCCGCAATTGGTTTCGTCCAGAACTTGGGTTTGCTGATGGTATGCCGGGGAAGATGGACTTTTGTGACGCCAACTGGAAGTTGCGACAGTTTCAGCGTGATTGTAATCTGCGTTTCCACCCTGGATTTGGTGCTGTTGGTGTAAACATCTAACTTGTACGGCCCCGGCCCGTACTGATGCTGCTCGAACGGAAGCTGTGCCGACGCATGCAAGGTGTCGGCGAAGAAGTGCCGCCCCGCCTGGAACTGCTGATTTGTCATGGAATACATGGCGCTCAATATCCCGGTTATGTCGGGAGAGGCAGCTCCGGCCTCCTGCGAGCCGCGGAACTCGTACTTTAGTGGCGGGGATAGGAGCGGTTGCGTCTGACGCAGGCACAGCGTTTCTGAAGATAACGATGGTGTTCCGGCCATGGCATCAGGCCGTACGCCTGCTCCTGGCGAAGCGAATGTGAAGGGCTCCCTGCTTGTCAGTATTCTGCAAGCAGCGGCATGTGGCGCTGGCAGACTCACAGCAAAACCGTCCTCGCGCGCCGCTTGAAACGAGAAACCGGCTCCGCCCGGCGGCGAAGCCATTGTGTCCTCTGGCGAGAAGGTCGGGGCGCCGGAACCGAACGGACTTGGAGTGTCGGCCGGGGTGTGCATGCTCGGGCTCGGGCTCGGCTTGACGGTGGCATGGTCGTTCAGGAACTCGAACGGATCGCGTATCATCGACGAGTCATCCACATTCATCCCGCCTCCAAGACCGTCCATTGTACCCCAGTCCGCTTTCACACCGCCGCTGGTAGTCATCTGTAAATCGCCCAGGATCGGGCCTGTTGATGCCGTGCTTGCTGTCCTCTTTGGGGACGCTGAGTCGAACATGGACTCAGGGGGACTCTCAGAAGACCGTGTGCTCCTGCTCACGAGACCGAGTGCCTCTGATGGTGATGGGCAGTCGTGCGGCGCGTCTGCCATGGCGTGGTTCGAATCGGCAGCGTAGCTGTCCGGGAGGGTGGGCAGCGGACTGCCTTCGTCGGAATCGAAGATAAACTCGGTGGTGTAACCAAAAATTGGCTTGCCAGCATTGAACTGGTCGTCGAATTCAGACCCGAATTCGACCGGATCAGCCATTTTGCTTGTAGTCACGTGTGGAAGACGCTGTCGATTGCTGCCGTTCTACGGGATAGCGGTGTTGAATCAGGGCCGAGGCGACGACGGGGCGGTCGCGAAATGCAGTTAATTAAGGGCTCCGTTCACCAAAGGAGCATTGGAGGGTTGTAGCAACGGAGGTAAACAACGAAAAACAGTTGCACAAGAAAAGCATCGCTCCATCCTCCCCGTGGTGCTGAATTGAGATGAAAGCAAACCCAATGTCGTCCACGCCAAAACTCAGAGGACCAGGGCCACGCAACAGAAATCGTTAACCCCAGGCCTCAACCATTTCCAGAGCTCATTGCTGGAGCAAAACTGGGCACCCTAGGAGGGCTAGCGCAAGGTGGCTGAGGCCGCACTATCAATGACTTGAGGTTTCTGGGCATGCAAGTAGCGGAGCGGAGAGCCCCCCTTGGACACAACGCACAGGAAATGTGGCATTTGATTGTTGGAATTGCATCATCACCTAAGCTCAAATCCTCCCACGCAACTGCATCCCTACTATGCCCAACGTCGGTGAGACAATTCATTCGCGCACCACGGCCGCTTATCAGGGACAGTACTATCTCTGTTTGTTTGTTGTTACTGCCTCGAAGAGCCTTGCATGGCTGCATGGTCTTGTGTCTCGTCTGTGGTCACCCAAGTCCTCTTGCAATCAAGCGGGGCGCCACATCTTGGTAGTATGAAATTCACTTAGCGAGTGTGCTCATCCACTCATTGAAGAGATATGAATTGCATCTCAGTGGACGAGAGTGGACGGGGTCCCACCATCTCTCGCTAAACTGGCAAGCGACGCCCTCCGAACCGACCTCTTCACTACTTCACTACTTCGCTGCTTCACTACTTCGCTGCTTCACTACATCGCTGCTTCACTACATCGCTGCTTCACTACATCGCTGCTTCACCGACACCGTCATCCAAACCAATGGGTCCATCATGAGCACCCAAATATACCAGTTTGGTACTAGTGTTGTACAATACCTGCATGGCCAAAGACTCGCAGCCGTCCATCCATTTCATATATCCTGACAGTATCGATGTGGCAGACAACATCCCATTTCGCTTGCTGAGTGTTGCTATCCATACTCGACAGCGAAGCCGACTTCATACGCCTGAACATCACATCAATCGTATCATCTCACGTCTCCGTTCGTCACTGCTCCTTCGCCAGAACCGCGAGAGACGTAGGAGCCGCGGGAGCCGCAGCACTCGCAGCACTCGCCGCCTGCCCCGCGGAAACCGGAACCGCGAGCGGAGGCTCATCAGGGAACCGGATCGTTCGCGCACCAGGTTGCGGCGTGGAGATCTCACGAGGGGTGGCCTGTCCCGACCTCGCGACGTTGGCCGAAAGGTTGGTATCCGTCTCAACTTCCTCGCGCCGATCGTGCAGCGTCCCGTTTGGGTCATCTTGGCGTTTCGGGATGACGGTGCCGCCAATCCTATACACATCGCGCGACGACGCCGTGGCACTGACTTCATTCCCTTGATCCACTCCCGATCGACGACGCGTTGTAAAGGAGCTCACTCTGCTACCGAGTGTGAAAGGCAACACGAGGTTCGGGCTATCGATGCCAGATGACGACACCACGCTGCGAGAGAAAGTCCGTGGTAGGTAGAACCCCAACTTCCCGAGCGGGATACTTAGGCCGTGGACCACCTGCACAGATGCCTCGTCAGTTGCTGTTCTTTGGGATCCAGAGCTGGTCCGCTCACAATGCTGCAAACTGCAATAAACCACACCACCACTGTGACCGCCTCGGGTACTTTCTCGATGTCAGCCCTAGTTTGGCCGTCTACATTGAGTGTTTCCAGAAACTCGAGCGTAACGTAGAGGTAGAAGATAGCCGACACGCCCACAGGGCCGAAGAAGCCCACAAAGACGGCTTGCCTAACCTCCTCGATCTGCGGGATAAAGCGGTGGATTGCAAACACCCACGGCAGGCGCCGAAACAAGAGCACCAGAATGCCGAGCGCAATGAGTCTCCCTAGCGGCACCACGTGGTTGTGCAGGAACAGGTCCCACGGACAAACCGCGCCGTACTGTACCAACAATGTCAGCTAAGAGCTACGCTGTCTATCAAAGTAGTAGCTAGGACAGAGGCTCGTTGTTTTGTCGAGATTGATTTCGACATACCCACATGAAGATTGACACATTCAGCAGCATGTCGATGGTAGGCTGCAGCGAGTCATCAAGCGTCTCGAGCCTGAACCAGTCGTCCCACGTGAACACGTTGCCCGCAATAAAGCAGGCAAGCACGTCGTCACTCCCAATCATGCCACAGGTCCCAACGATGAACAGGGCGAGGGAGATGGCGAAGACCAGGAAGCTCTCCCGGTCGACGAACTTGCGCTCCTCAGCCCAGTGCAGGAGCTCCTTGGCAATCCAACCCACCACTGCGCCGTACACGATGCTCAGCAGGATGGTGTACCCCCAGGTCTCACCAAACCACAACCCCATCGCGACCCTTGCACCACCCTGCTCGGCCACGCCCCCGTCGCCAATGTACTTGATTAAGTACAGCGCGAAGAACAAGAAAGGATAGCCCAGCCCATCGTTCGCCCCAGACTCAGCAGTGATGATTTGCTGCAGTTCCTTGGGCACGTTGTGGTCTGCAAACTTGCCCTTAACAATAACCGCGGAGAGGACGGGGTCCGTGGGCGTGACGCACGACCCGATAGCCAGGGCATGCAGGATTGTCAGCCCGGGCACGAGCGCCCACACGAGCAGGCTGGTGGTGATCCACATCAAAGCCATGATGGGTCCCACCAGGAGCAAGAGCGGCTTCCATTGCCTCTTGAGGTAGCGGCTAGGCAGCTGAACACCTGCGAGGACGAGCTGTACACCGAGAACCAGGCGGGAGAAGGCCAGGGTTATTGCGTTGAGGTTCTCCTCGGAGTCGAGCGCGTACTCGACGGGGCGGATGAAGTTGGCGGCATGCGGAGAGAAAGCGACGCCGACGAGGAGGGATATGACTGGGTGGGGTTAACATCGTTGATTAGTTTATGCCTATTCAAGAGACTAGAATTCCCATCTCCATTACTTCGCATGGTGGTGGAGCAGGGAATTGGGCTCTGACGTACGCGCCTCGGAGAGGTAAAAGCTCTCTTTGCAGAGGTACGAGACCAAGCCGAACAGCGATATCCAGCCTCCCAGCACGCTGAGGATGATGTTGAAATTGGTAATGGCCAAAGTCGGCATCTTGGACCGCTTCGCAAGCCACACACCTGCAAGTTCGAATCAAGCGAAACTAACCGAGTCGCAGCGGAATGGTTCCTCGACAGTTCTCGGTTCGGCTATCCGAGACGAGGCAAGTTCCAAAACCACAGCGACGAAAAAGCCAGTGTTATTGAATCATGAGGTCTGATTGAACGAGGATGCGGGCTCTGGATCGCATGGGAGAAGGCTTCGGCGCGGCTTCCTGTCCCGACGGTCGGTTAATTCTAACGTATCGAAGTCGGACGATGATGGACTATGAGGAGAGAGTTGGGCGGTGAAACTGCCGTCAGCTTAGAGGGGAACCTGTCTTTTATTATGGGCGAGTGCCGAGTCGACAGCGATTTGGGCAGTGCCTGCAATCCTTCCCCCATCCCACAGATCTTTAATCAGTGAGCCAAGGCTTTGGCCCACAGCCCAAGAACGAGGGAGGCGCCTCAAGCTTTTCGGCCAAGAGAACCTACTCACAGCCAAGAGTAAGAGCCAAGAGCTGCGAAGATGTTGTACAGATTGCTCTCGATCGTACTCAGAAGTTGACTAATTATTCAGTCCGCAAGCTGCCAGGTCGGTGTCCATCGTGACTTCCAGGGGAGGGTGTTTTTATCTCTTTTGCAGATGGTCGTGAGTCGTGGCGTCGGTTGTTGTTGGCCGATCGTAGCCGCAATGGAACGTGGGGGTTTGTTCGGGTGCAATCGCCTGGGACTCACGCGGATCCCCCTGATTGGGCAATTATCATGGAAGGAACATTTGAAGACCGACCTGACATTGCTGCTCGAGATCCAAAACAACAGACAGTCAAATTCATCTCGTAAATCTTGACAACCTTCCTGGGTTGAAGTACAGCAAAACAATAATGAAAACTGCAACCTGGGGGAATCGAACCACCCTCTGTTGCTTCTCCAGTTTTTTTGTCCGGAAGCTTGACTCATGAGCGGTAGGCATAGTTGCTCCCGGCCCTCATGCCTCGCAAATTACAACGCCAGTTGCAGAAACAGGATTGAGGCGAGTATCCTTCGGACACGCTATGATCTGCCATGGTATTCGTCGACATCACCTAATCTTTGCCATATGATGCTCAGGTGTAAGCCCACCTACCCACTAGCGACCCGGCAACACCTGCCCACGATGTCAGCTTTGTAACGCCAGCGTACATGCCCCGATGACTCCTTTGCTCAAAAATGCTCCGCCATAATGCCAATCCGACATGAGGACTACCTAACTCCTCTGGCTTCTGCTTGCAAAACCAAAACCAATAATGCACATAAGATCCCCAAGACTATACATACTTCCCCGCCTTTGAAGCGGTCTATCCCCGTTGCTGCACTAGGCTGTACTAGGCGTGGACGGACAGGTCAAGCTTGAGCGGTTTCAGGCAGCCGCCAGATTCCCACTCCCAGGCGACCATGCTCCAGTTCAACTCCCGGCGCCAGAACAAGCCGAGACCACGACCGCCATCGGCCCCCTTGAGGGAAGGATGGCCCCGGCCACGATCCTCCGCGCTGAGCCCGCCCGTCAACGGCATACGATGACGGAAGACAACCTTGCCCATACGCGAGTGCAGAATGGCCATCGAGCACATGATGCATGGCTCGTGAGTGAGGTACATCTCCAGCCCGTGGCAGAGGTAGCCATCAGGGTTCGGGTGCTCCCTGTCAAAAACCTTCCTTTCATCCTCAAGAATCGGACTGTCCTGGAAGGCTTCAAACTCCAGTATGGGCGCCTGTTTGGTCTGTGTCTTGCGGTTCTCGGCTCGAACGAGTTTCTGGGCGACAATGCTGATGGCGCGCATGGCTGCGTGAGCCATGGGGTTTCCCGTACAACCGACCTTGTCCTGATGGTGCCAACGAGCATCACCCGCCAACGCAACAATCGTCGTCCTGCCCTCGTCACGCTGAATGATACAGGCCCCAACGGGCTGCCCGTAGCCTTTATGGTGGGATTGCCTCGCCACCTGGTGCGCCAGCGCCATCCATATCGCAGCATCGTCTGCTATCTCGTCCGTCTGGCGGGTAATCATTGAAGGATGTGGCCCTAGCGGATTGTTCTTCCGGTATAAAGCGGGCCAGAAGTGTTGTGACCACATGGCAGCTTGGACCTGGGACGTCGGCGAGACCATAGGAACGGGAATACTGCGGACGAACACCTCCCCTTCCATGCCCTCCACTGAAGACAGCGCCCGAATAACCTCGTCGCGGTTGAGCATGTTCTCAGGTCCCACGATTATGTAGATCCAGTTCGACTTTCCCGTGTGTATTTGCCGGCTCTGTGCCGACTCGTTCATGAACTGCGCCTTGAGATGAGCAGGCAGGTCCGACGGCTTGGCGCACCTGCGTAAGTGAGGAACACCCTTAATGATTTCATCAGGTAGCAGACTGCGCAGCATCCTGGTGACAAGTTAGGGAGGACTCTGCTCTATCGGGGGAACATCTTGCGATGGGCGTACATGATGGCCGGATTGGCCGCCTTGGTTGGGGTCCGGGTGACCAACACCCGGCCTGTTTGGTAGTCATCTCGGAGTTCGAGAGTGGTCTTCAGCGGAATGAGCACACCGTGTTCGACATCGTCCTGTAAAAGCTCCCGGACGATGTCGTCTTGGGCGGCAAGCGATCTCCTGATAGACCGGTCATCCTCGGCCATCGTGCCGGCCGCGACGTCCAGCAGTGAACGGCCGATTGTCGACGAGTTTGATAGGGTACGGATAGCAGGCCTGCGGTCGAGATGAGCGAGCAACGACGCGAAAACGGGATGGGGTCCTTGTGGGTGAGTGGACCAAGATCGATTCACAACGCAGTCGCACGGGTTGAGTCGTGCACGAGAATGAGCGAGCGGGAATCCGGAAGAGACGATTGCGGCCAAGGGAGACGGACGCAGAATAAGAAACCATGGCGGGTTACTAACTGCAGTTCAGGCGGGCGGGAAAGAACAAACTCTTCTCCTAAGGGAGGAAAGTGTTGACATCTGCCTGTCGGTTTGTGGTTGCGGCGAAAAAACACAAGGACCCACTCAATAAGGTAACTTTGACCCTGAAAGCGCGCGTGGGAAGGTGCAATTGCTGCAAGGAGCCCTTGTTAGCGGCGCACTGCAGTTCCACTTGGACTCTGCAACTCTGCAGATGGCACCCCCACAACGTAACAAACCCCGCATTCCATGGCTGGCCCCCCCACCATAGCGATTTCGGCTTCCCGTCAGGGCATGCTTCAGTTTTCCTTACTAGTACTCAAAAGGGCCCGAGAGTATTGGATTGGAGCGGACATGGCTCTCGCGATGCTCTTAAAGCATCCTAAAACTAAGGTGTAGATACGCTTCGAATATCCTGTGATTCATCAATTGATACCCAGCGAGCCAGGGGCAAGGCAATAGAAGCCGAATATACATTATAGGTATATGAATGTAGTACCGCAGTTCGGGCTCTCTGCATATGTTGCGTGTAAGTGCGCTATCTTCGTCGGGCTATGTCACTCGACTGACACTGTAGTATCTACCTTAGGTGCCTATGTAGACCATGGCAGAAGCTGTGTTCGAAATCTCACTCGGTCATCCTGACTGCAGATAACCCCGGCTGCCTTTGCACAAGCCTCGGACTCTTGTCAGCTCCTCAACTATCTACCTGCATAACGTTACACATCCGACGGCACGGCGGACTCCCCATTCCTTCCATACCAGGATCGACGGGTGACGGGTCCATGAACAGCCCGTCGTTCTTGGCGAAGACTCGGCCGCAATTCCTCCTCTTCAGGAGCAGCGCCGAGCCGGGCTGTTTCTCTACGGCATCATCGGGTCAATCACTTGCATCTCACGATGTATACTTGATTGGCTCGACAGATCTTGATGTCACACGGTTATCGACCTCCAAGGCATACCAAGAAAGCCAAGTCGGCGTGATGCTAAGAGAAGCAAGGATCAGCATTACGTGGAATATACGTGTAGTAGAGGCAGTGCGTTGTACATAGTGTACTCCGGCAGAGGACAAGCCGTTCTGCCATTTGAACACCGAATTGCATTGCGCTGCCTGCATCGGGTACGACCGAAATACCCCGAACTTGCTATAGTCCGTAGGGGGAAGAAGGGCAGCAATGAGTACCTATATATCAGGCCTACGTCCCTGATATCAGCACAGGCAGGAAGTTAGAAAATAACCCGCGCTCCCATTACACCCTCTGCGCCCTGTCTCCTGCTCTATAGAAAGATCAAGATACGGTACCCTACCTACGGATATGCAGCATAGGGTAATCCACCCACGCCGAAGGTTTGGTTAATCCCGCAGTAATGCCTGTCCGGGAACCGACCTTCCTTCCCGAAGCAGAAAACATCTCCAGCATCGAGTCGCACAGCAGATGACGAGAGACGAGGCAACCGACATCTGTTTCTGTCGAGCTGCTCGGCTGTGCTACCGAAGCCCAACGTCAAACCACTGGCAAGCTGCTGTCACCTCATTAGGTTAGTATTTAAGTCCTGTCATTTCGCCACGAGTAGGCCGAACACGACGATACAGGCCAGTTGCGTTGTTGAGTCACCCCACAGCAAGGCTGGTGGTAGTGATATTTACGTCATTTCGTTTCTAAAATCGGGTCCACATCCACCTTAACGCCGACTCGGGACTAAGCTGCATCTTACACCAGTCTTCGCAAGAGAGAACTGCATTCCAATCGGCCATAAACTGAAGCAATCGCGAGAACGCTGCCCAGAAAAGCGCAGCATCATCACCAGCGACAGGCAGTCATTCATTTGTGCAACGGCGCAGAATTGTGAGTGCTGTGTTTCTTTGAAGCGATGATGGCCGCCAATGCATTTCGCAGCCTCAACATGCCAGATTTGACATCAGTGATTTGCCCACCTCTGGACCCTCCCACTTCTTGGTAACGTTATTCTACCGACCGAGAGCTCCGGATGGAACCTAACCCGCTTTTTGTTGTTCGGTGTTGCAGCCCTAGTCACGTCTCGAAAGCAACGACTGAAAGCTGATTCGCTGCAGTTCAGCTGCACCCTGCAGAATCCCTGTCAACATCCCCTGCGTCTTTGACGTCCCTTTGCACCTTTTTAATCGCCGGATCTCCCACCCCGTTCCATGTCAAGACATCTGGCTCAATCGCCCAACAGAACGAGTCACCAACACAAAGGTCTCAAGATATTCTCTTCATATACATAAACCCGTCTTCCGCAGTCATCATCTGTTAGACTCTGCACAATCGACATCACGGCTGATACAGAGCTCTTTGAAGACTTTGGTGGCGCACCGCAGACGCAATCATTGCGGAAGCTTGCTATGAGCCGCCTCATGGGTGCAGCATCCTCAGCTCCGACTTCGCCCACAATCAAAGCCAACGAAAACCGCCGCAATGGAGAAGCCCATCTGGACCATGGCGCTTTACCTCCGCCGGGTGTTTCGCTGCCTGCTCCAGGCGTCCCGTCCTTGACAACCGCGCTGAGGAATTTGACTACTTCTGAGCCCGGCGCCCCGCACCCTCCCGGTGGCGTTCACTATGACTCCCCCTATTCGCGCAGCCTCTCTTCCACAGCGCCCACTTCGCCGCGGATGTAAGTTCGGTTCCTTTTTCAGCGCGCAGCGCGGCATAGGCCTATGTCTCACCATGGCTAACACCTGCACAGTCCGCCGGTCAGACAAAATTCCGGCAGTCAGACCCCGAGAGTCCGTCCACACCCGTCGACGCTCAATATCCCAGGGATGACGCGTTCCAAAGCATCCCCAGACGGGCGTATTCCCGACAGAGACGTTGCTGCGAAACTAGTCATCATCATGGTTGGCCTGCCGGCAAGGGGCAAATCATACATCACGAAGAAGATCCATCGCTATTTATCCTGGCAACAGCACAGCACCAGGATTTTCAATGTTGGCAACAGGAGACGCATCGCTGCTGGCGTGGCCAAGCCATCCGATGGATCGCCGATTTCGGCGCCTATAAGAACCGACGTGCCCAGCCAAGCGGCGAAGGTTCTTTTGAACGGCACGAAAGGCCCTGACATTGTTGTGGAAAACGAGCCGACAAATCTAGATCTCAACAAGCCTGCGATCCACGGGGACTCAGCCGAGAAGTTGGACCAGTCAGCCAAGTTCTTCGATCCAAAGAACGCAACTGCGGCCAAGCTGCGCGAACAAGTGGCTCTAGATACGCTCGACGAGCTTCTTGACTATCTTCTTCAACAGGGCGGTGCTGTGGGCATTCTAGATGCGACCAATAGCACCGTCCATCGGCGGCAGCTCCTTGTGGATCGCATCAAGGCCAGGGAGCCAAAGCTGGGCATTCTCTTCATTGAGAGCATCTGCCACGACCAGAACGTAAGCCAAGTCAACCGTATCGCGCATCTGCCGGATCGCAACTGACAGCTCGCAGCTTCTGGAGGCGAATATGCGTCTTAAGCTCTCTGGGCCGGATTACAGAAATAAAGATCCGGTCAAGTCCCTGGAGGACTTCAAAGCGAGGGTCAAGGCGTACGAGAGTGCGTACGAGCCGTTGGGGAAGTGGGAAGAGGACAATGATCTACAGTACATCCAGGTCCGTCACACCAACGCATGAGCAACAAACGAAGCGAGGACTGACCGTGTCTAGATGATCGATGTGGGCCGGAAGATTGTCCAATACCGTCTCCGAGGCTTCCTGAGCGGCGGGATCGCGTCGTATCTTACCACATTCAATCTATCGCCCAGACAGATTTGGATCACACGACACGGCCAAAGTGAGGACAACCGGGTGAACAAGCTGGGCGGCAATTCCGACCTGACGGAGCGCGGCCACTTTTACGCTCACGCTCTGTACGAGTTCATCACCTACAAGCGGAAGGAGTGGCTCATCGAGCAAAAGAACAAAATCGCAAGCTCGAGCTTTCCGCCGCAGCCCGGGGACAACACGCCGCCCTATCCGGAGCTCAACCAGGAGCTTGACGACAAGAACTTCTGTGTCTGGACGTCAATGCTCAAGCGCAGCATTGAGACTGCTGAATACTTCGACGCGGACGACGACTACGACGTGAAGGCGTGGGAGATGCTGAACGAACTCAATGCGGGCGACTTTGAGGGCATGACTTATGAAGAAATTGCCCGGAGATTCCCGGAGGAGTACGCGAAGCGGGCCAAGGACAAGATGGGATACATCTATCCAGGGGTTGGTGGAGAAGGGTATCTCCAGATCATCAGCCGGCTCCGTGATATGGTGCGCGAGATGGAGCGCATTACGGACCATGTCCTCATCATTGGACACCGGTCTGTCTGCCGAGTGCTGATGGCGTATTTCATGGACCTCACGAGAGATGACATCGCGGACCTCGACCTACCGCTCGGGCTACTCTATTCTATCGAGCCAAAACCATACGGGATTGAGTTCCACGCGTACAAGTACAATGAGGAAACAGCGTGGTTCGACGAGATACCGAATTACAAGCCCCGGAAGACTGTCGACAGGAACAACTAAGCGACCGCTGGGTCGACGCCGGGCCATGTACGAATTCAAAGGGATGGGTTTGGATATCCGAGATGGGTGGTGCTCGGGATGGCGTTGTCGGCTTCAGCGACGGGGGTATCTAAGGAGCGGCATCCGCTCATTCATCATCATCACGGCGCATATGAGGACAGGGGACCAGGCGACGCGGTGTGATGATACCCAAGGAATGAATGGAAGCCTGCAGAACACGAGATACAGACGGTACACACGGACGGGTTAGGATTCGGCGTTTGGGAGTGGTCGCAGGGCATGGTTCACACAGTTTGCATTCCTGTTTTTTTTTTGTTTGTACTGGGCGTCAGCGGCTCAACTCCGCGTCTCTGTGGGCCGGCGAGCCAATTGCTTTTGGGGTTCTCCTGGATGCTGCGCTGACCCAGAAGCTGCGGCCCGATTTGTGTTTGCCACACGACTGCCCCTTCAAGCTCTAGAGGTTTTGGGTTTTCTGAGAAGAGCATGTTGACATAGAGTGCATAGAGCACATTGTTAGGTCACCGAGTCTTCGTGCTAGGATGATGCAATATGTTTATGCGATGCAAGCTCATTGACGCTATTGGGCGGCATGCCGTGTAACACGACATCCTGGATAGGTATCGTATGATGTATGCATGTCCCTGATAGGCACCTGGGACAACAGGGTGAGACCGCGGGTCGGCCCGTCTGTGCCCTCTCCTGATCAACGGCGCAGCGTCGGCGCTGGGTGGGGATGATGCCCGGAGACTTGGGACGAAGGGTAGGAGGATCGGCAGGGAGGGTCTCATCTGTGCCTCACCTCATCTCGGGTAAGGCAATGCATGATTGGTGGTTTCGGGTGTTGGGTAGCGTGGAGGTGTGGTCCGATGCATTCTGCTGCAATACGGGACAGACCTTGTACTCCTGGATCCTAACGGGTAAGATTGTACACTAGCATCTGGCCATTGATGTCAAGACACTTGAATTGACGATGGAACTTTAGAACGGGAAACCAGCGGTTTTACAAAAAGATAGCCCAGAGAGCGTGCCGGTAACTGCAGTGTACGTCAACCAAAATGCATAGTACAACCCCCGTTTCACCTCTCTCCTTCCACACGTGTACTGCACATTCTTTTACGATCCGCCACCGCCAAGCACCCCGGCCATAATAGCAATCTGCTGCGCCCTCCGCCGGTCCACCTCCCTCTTCAGCATCACAAGACACGTCGTCACCACCATCACGGCCGCCATCTCCCTCTCCTCTTTGCCCCCAGCACCACTAGCCTGCCTCTCCTCCTCCGAGTCCCATAGGCCCAAATCCATCAGCAACCGCCCTCCGTTGCCCGCACTGCTCCTGCTACTCCCCTCCGTCCTCGTACCGGCGCCGCGGACGAACTTCGCCACCGCCATCCGCACTTCTTCCTCTTTGTCTCTGCTTCTTCTTCTTCTACTACTACTACTACTAGTACTGCCTCTGCCACCCGCGGCGTCGTTGTGCGCATGCGCGACGCGCACCACGCGCTCCAGGACGAGCAGGCTTGCCACGTCCAAGTCGTTGTTGTTGTTGTTGTTGTTGTTGTTGTTGTTGCTGTTGTTATTGCTATTTCCTTGCATAGAAGAAGACAGCAGCGCCTCCCGCTCCCGCTCCCGCTCCCGCTTGCTCGCGTACCGCCATTGGAACGTACCCAGGCGCGTGCGGAAGCTGACGGCGCGCGTCAAGAGGCCGAGGGAGGTGATGGTGAATGAGTCCCAGGGTTGGATGCCGTAATGGCCCAAGCCTTGGTCGTCGGAGTCCGGGTCGGAGTTGGAGTTGGAGGAAGAGGAAGAGGAAGAGGAAGAAGGGAAGAGGAGTTCATCTAGCACGGAGCGAGGGATACCACCGCCAGGCCTCCCCGAGTATGAGTGAGGCGAGAAGAGGCGGACGCACGGCGGACGGGAGGGCCCGAAGCGATAGGTTGTTGTGCTCAGTACCGGGAGAGTTCCACTCGAGGAAGAGGCTGGAGGGTCGCTGGAAGGTAAGAGATAGCAGGAGCCGGAGCCGCGGTTGGGGCGGAAGGAGGTGAATGTTGGGATCCGTTGGTCGGTCTCAAGGGTGAAGATTGGGATCGGGTCAGGCCGGAGCGGCAGCGGGAGAGAACACCAAGATTTGCCTCGGGTTTCAATCTGAAGCGCGACTGTGGGATGGAACGAGCCGGGTGAGGGAGCCGCGTCGTCGTAAGCGGGTGGAGCACTGAGGATGGATGGGCTTGGGGACGTGGTGCTGTCGAGGCGATCGAGTTCGACGTCTCTCGGGGTATAGTCAGGGAGGCTGGATCGGTACAGGACAGAAGTTGCCATGGTGCTAACGGTTCTGCGAGGGTCTTGAATAAGGGGGGTTGGATCTACTGAGAACTGTTTGAACGGTCTCAAGCGGAACAGACATCAAGACGGGAACATACGAAAGCTACTTATATATCGCTGATACACTCACGTTCTTCTGCATTGCCACGGACGGCTTGTACAATACATACAAAGATGTCTGCCCAGTCTTGAATGACCAGCCAATCAACTTGCGATGCGACGGATACGGCGTGTTGGCAGTGAAGGCTTAGCTGGCCGATCTGACCCCTGCTAGCGGCTTGGCATGCGTTCGCTCGACGTCTTAGCCTTCTGGGAGATCCACTTGCGTCTCTGACGCGAATTACGAGGGTGGGTCTCGTGGGCTGGGCCCTTGTTTCCTCTGCCACTTATACAGTGGGCTCGGAGGCAGTGCTGGCAGCAGTAGGCATCCGCTAGGCGTTCAACGCTTGTTTTCTGGTGGGTTAGGTAAAGTACCTACGAGTACACATTGTGTCAGGTACGCAAGCCAAGTCACGACGTATGAGGAGTGTTTTGGTGTTACCATCATGGTGGTGGGGTAACGCAACTCAGGTTATCGTCAAGCCACCCGTTGGCAGACCCGGAATGAGAAGTGTTTCATTACTTTACCTGTTATGTTGCATCCAATATAGTACAACTACCGTAGAATGGGAGGTGAAGACGGAAGAGCAGCATGATGAGTATCAGCGTGACCTGCCAAAATATCCCCTGTCCCGATCCAGCTGCGCCTCGACCCAGCGCGGAAAGCTGTTGTACGCGTGGTGATGCGCGTCCACCTGGGTGTTGAGATACTTGAGCCAGCGGATGGTGCCCAGGCTGATGCCCGCACCGGGCGACTGGTTGGGCGTCTTGGCGGCCGCCTTCCGCTCGGCCTCGGTAATGACAGCCATAATCTGCTCCAAGGCGACCCAATGGGCGCCCAGGAGGATGGACACCTGGTTGTTGGGGTCGATCAGGCGTTGATACTGGTCGTGCGGCAGCATCATCCACCAGGAGTAGTGTTCCATGAGACCCTCGTATGCTGTGTGGGGGAGTCAGCACGAGAGTTTAGAACAACAAAAACAACAAGGAAAAGAGAAAAGAAAAGAAAGAAAAGAAAAAAAAGGAAAAGAAAAAGAAAAGAGAAAAAGAAAGAATAGAAGAGATGAGAAAAAGAAAAGAAGAGAAGAGAAAAAGAAACTGACCCTTCCACGAACTAACATAAAGCATCCTCGCCATCTCCCGAAGCAATTCCCAGAACCTCCTCTCCACCTCCCTCCCTTCGCCCTCCACCAACCCCTCCAGCCCCTCAATGCCCTCCACGGCCCTGTCGGTCCAGACCTTCTCGATGAGCGGGATCCGACTCATGTGCGGCTCCAGCTTCTCCTTCTGCGTGTCGCCGCCCAGGAGATGGCCAAACAGCAGCTTGGCGCCCTTGACATACATCTGGATGGCGACAATGATGATGCCCCGGATGAAGGTCATGTACTCGGCCATGCCGTCGTCCAGAAACACGGACTGGAAGGTCAGGGCGAAGCACGTCGCCATCAGCGCGTTGCCCTCTTCGAACATGTCGGTCCCCGGCTGCTCGGCCGCGGCGTTGTTGCCGAGCGCCCGCTTGATGGCCCGGATCGCCTTGACCCGGTGTGCCATGGCCGCTTCGGCGAGGCCCGGCTCCGAGGTGGAAATCAAGTCGGAGGCCGAGTAGCCCAGGATGGCGTGCATCAGGTATTCGTACTGGGTAAGGTAAGTAAGCATGGAGAAGTCGCTTTGTTAGCGTGGGGGTGGGGCAGGAACACAGGGATGGAGAGAGAAAAGAGTTACGGTACCCTTTGCGAGAGGCAGGGAATCTCGTGGGTCCACAAGTCTTCGGAGCCGATCGGGTGGTGCGGGTAGCAGTTGAGTAGGAAGTGCTGGAAGAAGCGCATGTCTTGGAGGCTGAATAGGGGAACCTGGTGCTGGGGCTGCTTCGCAAGTTACCTTAGTTAGCTTCCTTTTCTATTCCTGTTCCTGGGAACTGAGTGGTAGGACGCTACATGCCTGATGCACGGTAGTAGGCAGAACAGGGTACTCGCACTTGAGCCCCTGCTTGACGCAATGCCCACACGCAGGCCTCGTCTCCTGGCACTTTTTGTTACAACAAAAAAAAGCCATGTCAGCCTGGCTTGCCCATTCTCACTCACTTAGTTACTAGTTGATTACTGATGCGAAAACTCACCTTGATTCTTCTCCTCTTGCAGTTAAAACACCCTCTCCTGCTCTTGGTATGGCCCCGTCTCTCCAGCCGCTGCTTCGGCTGCGCCGCGGGGGGCCAGGACTCGTGCTGCTCTCACTACGAGCTGCATTGCCACGCGAACGAGTCGTCGTGAGTGGCCCAGACGGTAAAAGCCGCCGCTGGGGGGTGCGGTGTTGCGATGCCGGGGACTCAGACTGCGGCACTGACCCCTCCGTGAGAGTTGCCGTCGATGCTGATGCCGAGCTCTCTTCGGCCAGGTAGTCGTCGATGTCTATGTCCTCCTGTTGGTCCTGCAGGAAGGCCGAGTAGTCGAACTCGGTCGCATCCTGGCTACCAGTATCCATTGCCAACAAAGGGGGCAGCGCCGTTGCGGGTCGGCCGTATCCGCTCGTTGGCATGGCCGTCGGCCCGCCACTGGTGGGAAGGCCCTGCATGTCTGCGTCTCAACCGCTTTCCTGGGAAAACCGCTTCTGATCCTGATCCGTCCGTCGTTTTTCGTGTGGCCAGGGGAGCACCACCATTTACACCTTTTAGGGTAGCGCTGAATCACCCGCGCCAAGCCCCCCGCGCCTCCTTTGACACGCTCTAGCGTCACAGTAGGAGTGGAATGACGAGGCGGTGTTCACTTGTTGACTCATCAGCTTGTCTTTCTTCCACTGACCACCGCGACGCTTGCTCGGAGAGCCCGTCAACATCGATCTCCGCGATGCTTGCGTGGGAGGCTAGACGTATACAGGTGGTGTATCATGTTTTCTCAAGGAATCCGGCCGGCTCGATAGCCAAAGACATTCCCGAATCCCGAGTTGCCGCCCTTTGACGTTCGGTCCATCGACTTGGCATCTATAACCCCTTTCCGGATAACGTTAGAACTTAGGTGTTGGCTAACATCACCCAAACCTGGCTGGCAAGGATTGTTCGGGTAATATATCGCTCCGGTTCCAACGCTGCCAGTCCGCCATCCGCTCAGCCTTACCGTTTACGCGACAGGGCAGCATTCAGCAATAACGAATAAACAGAGCCACCCGTACACAGTATTTCGTCCTGTCGGAGGCCGTGGACAGACGCCACCTCTCGATCGGCTGTGCTTTCATTGTATCCCACGGCTTGCGATCTCTAGACTTCAGCCGCTATACCCGAGTCAACCCGAGTCTTGAGACTCTGAGTACTATCTCGCTGGCAGGTCCGGTCAATATCTACTAAGTACTAGTTACTAGTTTAGTAGTAGTCAATACAGCTGCAGCCGTCAGCTAATGTCCAACTCCGTTGTATAGGAGTAGCTCAGTGCTATTTAATCAATCAATGACTCTGCGAATTCAAGAAATTCAAAACCAATACCTGCACATAAGTCGGACCCCCCCCATTTGGACCACCCCAGATTCGGACCGCTTGGCAAATCTTAGCCCGCAAACCCACCCATCTTATTCAACACCGTATATCGCAGTCTATTTAACCCACCACAATACAGGAAACCTCTGATTCTGCACTTTCTGACCCGCTCTCTTCAGCCATAGAGTCATCTATACGGCCGGACTCAATCTGCGCCTGGTGGATCTGTTCAATCGAAGCGAACACGCTGTTCGGATCAAGAACTACCTTCTTCCTCCTCGACGGCCGGGCTGCTTCCAACTGTGCCTTCAGAGCTTCGTTTTCCTGTCGTAAACGAGCCAATTCGAAGTCCTTCTTGTCAAAAGCCTTCTCAACCTTCTTGAATAAAAGCCTGCGTGTAGGGAGGTCTTGTTTCCGGATGGCCAGGCTGTTCAGTTGACCACGTAAATCTGACTTCTTCTGTTGTGTGCTGAGGAATGCGTTGGCGGCTATTGTCAAAGATTGGGAGGGTTGAACAGGTGCTGGGGTTTGTATGTGAGCTATCTGTTCGTCAATCCCGGCTGTGTTGTTCGAATTTTCCAATAGAAGCCGGCTCATCAGAGGTTTGGCTATATTGACCGGCCATAACCCGGATGCCCTCCACCCTGCTTTGATGTTGTAGGCTGTAATAGCTTCTTTACGAGCTTCCACGATACATCTGATCATCATCTGCTTGCCTAGCACCGTCGATTCGGACCAAGAGGTCAACTTGTTAAGGAGTTTCCGGTATGTGTGCTTTAGGGGGGAGAACACTGACAAATCCAATGGCTGAAGAACGTGGGAAGTATAGGGAGGTAAAAAGAGCAACTGGATATTGTTGATGTAGCATTCCCACATGAAGTCGTCGGTTCTATGGCTATCATGGCCGTCCAGTATCAACAGCCGTCTCTGGGAGGGGTCCTGTAGCCGGGTCCGGGGGATGAACACCTCTTTAAGCCATTCTAATGCAACCACTCTGTTTATCCAACCTATAGCGGTTGTAGCCTACTTCCACTCCTTTATTTCCTTCTTTTTAAGTGGGAACCATTGTTGTTGAAGGCTCTTCCCCCTGAAGATGACAGCTGGTGGGAGCGCTACCCCTATCGCTAAGACACACTCAAGAAAAGAAGTCCAGGCTCGCGAACCAGGGACTTTCCGTTGAACTGCACGCGTTCGAGAGCTCCCAACCACCAAGCCGTTAGTTCCCTGGCCTTCCATGATGCCGAATTCGTCAAAGTTCCAACGGTTGGCTGGTAGGATATCCTTGATGGCCGGGATACTCAGTCGCGGCCACCAACTGCGGATGACTGAGTCAGTAGCCCCATTGATGCGGACCGAATCTATCTTACGGGCTCGCTGGGTTCGAAGGACTGGGTTCCTACGAAGAAACCGAGTCATCCAGCCCTTTCCGACAGTCGTACGGCTGGTTCCTTGTGCCTGTAGAACTCGGCTGGCGAACTCCCTGATCTGCGCATGGGTTGGTGGAACACCAAGGGCGACCTGGGTCAAGACCCATTGTGTAAGGAGGTCTTCCTGTATCCGGCTCAGAGTCTGTTGCGGTTCGGCTGCAATGGAATGAGTCTGGTGGCCGTTAAGTCGGTTCCGGAGAGTAGTCTTCGGGATGCCGAACTCCCGGGAGATAGACCGCATTGAGGAGCCACCGCGATGATATTTTGTAACGGCATCTTGTAAGTCTTGTTCCGTATAGTCCATTGGGCATTGACAGTGCTGTATGCAAAAGATGAGCGTTCTTGACCTCGAATTGACTGAGTTGTAGTGAGTTGAAATGGTTAGGTTGAAAGAGCGGTGTGGATTGCCAAGTGGTTTGAATCTGGGGTGGTCCAAATGGGGGGGGTCCGACTTACTGATTGGGAGTCCATTGAAATCTTGTGCTACCAATCTGGAACACGAATCTAACCAAGACAATATACATTATTTTCTCTAATCTCAACGAGATCGCAGAGTGTTTTTGCCCATAAATCTTCCTTATCCGCTCGAAAAGGCCCAAAACTGGTCACTCTGAGGACAAGAAACCGCCCCCTTTGAACAACAACGAAGACAAGAAAATGTCGCTATTATAGGGAGGTATGACGGTGGAGCATAAACCTAACCCACTCGGCTATGCACACCTTCCGAAAAGGATGTCGGAATCGCAAGTCCCTCGGACTTGCGACTCGGTGGATTATATCTTCCCTGACGGCAAGCACCGCGCAGGCCGCACTTGCCGTCACAGGAGGCCGTGAACGTGAATCTAGAACTAGCATTTCACTTTCTTTTTAGATTGAGTTAACTCAGCATAGTCTGGGTCACGTACTAGGACGCTTTCAGATGATTGAAACGGTAGGGAACGCGTTTGCGTTTAGTTTTCACCACTCCGTTTTCCTAGTTCCGTTTTCTAACTTTCGCTGCGGTATGAATCTACTGTCGCCTTGTATAACTATAAGTTCTGCACGTTCCCGAGCCAAGCGGTCGGTAAGGGGTTTTAACTGCGTCCAACTGATGCGCCACTCTACTATTGATTGGTGTCGCAGGTCTTTTTTACGTGGGTGATGGTCATCCGTCACCCGGCTGACGCACGGGCCCCCTAAATGCGTTCAATCAATTGAAGGTCCTCCGCCCCACCGCCTTGCCGAGCTTGGCTTAGGTGACGCAGCAGAGTAAGAAGACCGTCGCATTATTTTAAAGGGGACCCCACCGTCGACTCGAACATGGGAGAGAGCCGAGGTTAGAACGCGAAGGGACTTTTACTTCTGTTCTACAGGGAATCAACCCCAAAGCTGCACTGCTAACGGGGAGGATCTTGGACTGGCTGATGGACTCGGGGAGGCTACCGATGTACAATCTGGCCAGGAGGCTAGAGATGGAACTTATGGTCTAATATCCCTTCCCTTCGAAGGCCAAGAGGCCTTCTCTCTTTGTATTTGCCGGCTCATTCACTGATCATTTCCTTGATTGCCGATATGCGTTTTTCGCCCGGCCCGCTAGGGTACGATTTCCTGTATAGTAAGTAGTTGAACGTCCGGCACGCCCCAGGGCACAGCGGCGTAAGAATAATAATAATATATTTTGAAAGGGGAACTGTGCGCAGCCCTTCAATTTGCCTCCCGCGATTCTGCCAAACATTCCACCCCTCCCGACAAAAAAAAAACGCTGGCAGACGACGTCGGCGTCTGGAAATCCAACCAAACTGCTGTAGTTAGCAGTCTGATAGTTCATTTTCTCATCGCCGTTTTTTCCCAATCGAACTTCATGCCCATGGACGCGGATCTTTCATATACGGCCCGGCTGCAGGAGGTAGTCGAGCGCTGTCTGCTCGAGTCCCATCAGCAGACGCCGGAAAACACGGGACGATCGTACGCACCCAAACAGAAAGAGTGGAAGGTAAAAATCATTGTAGGAAAGGAATGACCGTTTCTGCTTTGGAGCCTCCTGCTGACGAGGGATTAAGTCGTATCACCTCACCCCTATAGCCCACAGTAGACCAGCGTCATCGCATTGGATAATTGCCGGGAACTGGCAGGTATCTATGCTTTGCATGTAATTAGATCTGCAGATCGGACAAGCGTTGTGCTGTCTCGGGAACCATTTAAGGCTCAGATTGAGTGGAAAATATGGCCGCATGGCAAGCAACGAACTCTGTCGTTGTCCCTTGATTTTTCCAGGCAAACAGCGCTAGGTCGACAAGTCAGTGTCTGCATTTGTTTCCGGTAGTTGATAGCTTGTACCAGACAAGAGAAGTGGCTGAGCTACGAGACGGATTTCGGCGTTTCGTATGGCAAGTCTCCATTCTTTGTATGTTTTAGACGGAGATATTCGGTTTAGATTCTCAACTCGAAAGGAGATGTTAGTCTCCAAGTCTTCCACGGCCATTGGAAGTCTGCAAAGCTTATTTCCCTGACTATTAGCCAGGGACAAGAGAGAAATCCTAAAATAGCGACCAAGACAAGTTAGGAGCTTGGGGGGAGCTTTACCATCGGAGGAGCACAACCACTAAGCATTATGGCGGCGAGGCCGCCGCAGATTACGCCCACAGCGTAAGCAGGCGCCGTAAGGGAGGTTTTATTGTCTGTTGTAGTCCCATTGATCACGATGATTTATTATGGGCAGGGTTTGCTATGGTCCGCTGTCACGAATTAGGCCAACAAAGGAACTACAGGCAGGTCGCATGGCAGAAGATCACATGCGGGGCGCAGGGAACGTCCTCCGTGCAGGTGTACTGCGTCATCTTGATAACGTATCTTATCAGCGAGCCGATCATATCAGCGAGCCGATCACTTTTTGCCGCAACGCGTCATTTTCACACCCAACATCAATTTTCTCTACAACCTAACATACCTTCTCCTTCAAAAGAAGCCAGGGTAATCCTGGCACTTGAAGCTTGTCAAAACAACAAAAAACTAAGCCTCCGAGCCGCAGCTAAGCTCTACGACGTACCCTATACAACCCTCCATGACCGATCTACTGGCCGGCTTACACGACGCGATCTTCCAGCCAACTCGCGTAAGCTCACCAATCTAGAAGAGAAGGCGATAGTTCAGTATGTGATTGAGCTATCTGCACGCGTATTCCCACCTAGACTAAGTGGGGTGGAAGATATGGCCAACTATCTACTACGCGAACGCGGCGCGCCCCCTGTTGGCAAGCTCTGGGCACATCGGTTTGTTAAACGCCAGCCAGAGCTCTATACGCGTTATGCCCGTCGATACAATTACCAGAGGGCTAAGTACGAGGATCCAAGGATTATTGGGGAGTGGTTTGCGCTCGTACGAAACACTAAGGCCAAGTATGGATGATAATATCTACAACTTTGACGAGACCGGGTTTATAATAGGTATGATCTGCCTAGGCATAGTAGTTACGACCTTGGATGGCCATAGTAGGGCAAAACTAGCCCAGCCTAGTAACCGCGAATAGGCAATAGTGATCCAGGGAGTCAATACACTTGGCTGGGCTATCCCGCCCTTCATCATCTTGGCCGCGTAATACCACCTCGCCAACTGGTATACCGAGTGCAACCTCCTAGCAAACTGGCGTATTATAACTACCGATAACGGCTGGACTACTAATACGGCAGGCCTAGATTAGATCAAGCACTTCGACTTCTATATAGCACCTCATACAAAGGGCAAAAAGCGGTTGTTGATCCTCGACGGCCACGAAAGCCACTACTCTACCGAATTCAAGCTCTACTGCCAGGAGAATAATATCATTATGCTCTGCATACCTCCGTATTCCTCCTATAAGCTCCAGCCACTTGATATTGGCTGCTTTAGGCCGTTGAAACAGTCATACGGTCGCCAGATTAAGGACTTAATACACGCACATATCAACCATATCAGCAAGCTCGAGTTCCTCTACGGCTTTCGCGAGGCCTTCTTTGCTTCCATAACAGAGAAGAATATATAGGGTGGCTTTATAGGGGCTAGCCTAGTACTATACGATCTAGAGAGGGTCCTTTCTACGCTAGACGTAAAGCTTCGTACACCGACACCTCCAACCTCACGACCTAGCACTGTATAATCTTGGGTCTTCCAGACACCATACAACCCCCGAGAAGCCGAATCGCAGTCAACACTTATCAAGACTCGCATTGCCAACCATCAAAACAGCTCTCCAACTTTAATATTAGGTGCTATAGATCAACTTACTAAGGGTACGATGGCTATAATACACCAGGTGGCCCTCCTTCGGTCAGAGGTCTCTTCGCTCCATAAGGCCAACGAGGCACTAAGCAAGCGCCGGAGAGCTAAAAGAACACGCATGCAGCTTGGAGGATCACTTGTAGTACAAGATGCAAAGGATCTACTAGACCAGAAGGCCGTGGTTGGGGAGGTGGTATAAGAAACGCAGCCGGACGGTGGTGGTACAGGGGGGGGTTGTACGAAGGTTCGGTGCTGTGGTGTGTGCGGCAAGCCTGGCCATAATGTACGTACGTGCCAGGAGGTTGCAGAAGGGTCTGATTCAGCTGTTTCTGATGTAATTATAGTTGGTTCCTAGTGTTAGTGTATTGTAATTGAGGATAGATGTTTTGGTGTGGTGGAAATTGATCGGCTCGCTGATATGATCGGCTCGCTGATATGATCGGCTCGCTGATAAGATACGTTATACATAGTGGAGTAACTTTAGTAGCTCAAATTTGACGGTTGCTAGTCGGATTGCGCGATGCTCCGATTTTCCCCTCGACGATAATAAAGATAGCAAGAACGTGCATTGGCCCGGGGCCTGTTTCTCGTTGTGTCGAGTCCCGGGTCTTACTGGGCAATAAGTACATAACATCGTTAACTAGTTAACATTATTAAAAAAAAAATAAAAAGAAAGTAAAAAGAAAAAAGAAATAGAAGAAATTAAAAAAATACCAACGAAACGAGAGATACCTTAATACGCAGGCAGATTCATGATTAATTAACTACATAAGTGGTACTGGTACTGCTGGGCACGGAGCTGCCATAACGGGGCCTATTGCGCGCCAGACCCGATCTCGATGGGTTTGGGTTTGCTCGGCGTAATGCGTCACAGTGACGGTCTGATTATACTACATGCCGTCATAGCATTCAGGTCTGACGCAAACATGACGAAGGCTTCTATCGCCAAGTTAGACTGGCTGCTTGGAGAACGGACTTTTCGACTGTACGAAAGTCATTGACTTTGGGACTCACCGAATGCCCGTCGATACGTCCAATCTCACCTGCACTCCATAACACTAGTTCGCCGACGGCATAACTCCTTTTTTTCAGTGTATACATCCATGGCGGAAGTCTACAAGATGAACGCCGTCAACAGTGCCGGTGCTCTGATCCGTGGTTTCGAACATCTGACGCGCAGTGATGTCGCCTTAGTTGGCGGCAAGAATTCCTCCATCGGCGAGATGATCGGTGCCCTTGGAGCCGAGGGGATCGCCGTACCACCTGGTTTTTCAACGACTTCAGACGCGTATTGGCAGTACATTGACGCGAACGGTATCCGGGAGAAGATAGCTACGCTGGTCGCGGAATGGCAATCAGGCAAAGCGAGTCTTGTTGAGACCGGCCATGCGGTGCGACGTCTGTTCCTCCGCGGTACCTGGCCAGAAGATGCGGCAGCCGCAATCAGGACCGCCTATCGGCAGCTTTCGGCAAAAGCAGGAACTGAGAACTTGAGTGTTGCCGTTCGCTCCAGTGCAACAGCCGAGGACCTGCCTGATGCAAGTTTCGCCGGCCAGCTAGAGTCTTATCTGAACATCACGGGCCAAGATGCACTCCTGGATGCATGCCGGCGCTGCTATGCTTCGCTTTTCACCGACCGAGCCATCAGCTATCGTCAAACCAAAGGATTCGATCACATGAAGATCGCGCTTTCGGTTGGAGTGCAGCGTATGGTTCGCTCCGATGCCAGTGGCTCCGGCGTCATGTTTTCCATCGACACCGAAAGTGGCTTCGGTAAGGTTGTGCTTATCAACGCGGCCTGGGGACTCGGAGAGAATATCGTACAGGGAACTGTCAACCCCGATGAATATCAAGTCTTCAAACCGCTTCTAGGAGATGCCAACCTGGCCCCGATCATCGAGAAGAAGCGCGGCGAGAAAGCGATCAAAATGATCTACGGCCGTGACGAAACGCGAACCCGCAACGTGCCTACCTCTAAAGCAGAGAGAGCCTCTTTTGTGCTTAGCGATAACGAAATCCTCCAGCTAGGGCGTTGGGCATGTACGGTCGAAAAGCACTACGGGTGCCCGATGGACATGGAATGGGCCAAGGACGGCATTACGGGCGAACTGTTTATCGTCCAAGCTCGGCCGGAAACCGTTCACTCTCGCCGTGACTCTGCCATATTCAAAACCTACGACGTCGGCAAGAAGGGCCGTGTTCTGGCCACCGGTGTTTCGGTCGGCAATGCGGCTGTCTCAGGCCGCGTCTGCCTCATCGAAGCCGCCAAAGATATCGACAAGTTTATCGACGGCTCGGTTTTGGTGACGGGCGCCACTGACCCGGATTGGGTGCCTATCATGAAGCGGGCTGCGGCCATAGTCACCGACCATGGCGGGCGTACATCTCACGCCGCGATCGTCAGCCGCGAATTGGGCCTCCCGGCCGTCGTAGGTACCACTCATGCCACCTACGTGCTGCACACGGGCCAGGATGTTACCGTCTCCTGCGCCGAGAGCGACATCGGCTTCGTATACGAGGGTATCTCCGACATTACTACCAAGACAATGGATCCGACCGGGCTGCGGGCGGTGCGGACGAACATCATGCTCAATCTTGCTAATCCTGCGGCGGCCTATCGCTGGTGGAGACTTCCAGCTGACGGGATCGGCCTTGCCCGCATGGAGTTTGTCGTCACGAACGCTATTCAGGTTCACCCCATGGCGCTTGTCCACTTTGACCGGCTGAAGGATGCAAAGGCCAAGGAGGAGATCGTCCGACTAACGGTCGGATACGACCACAAGCCAGATTACTTCGTCGACAAGCTGTCGCACGGTTTCGCAGCCCTTTGCGCCACTGTCCATCCCAAGCCGGCCATCATCCGCATGAGCGACTTCAAAACGAATGAATACGCCGGCCTCATCGGCGGCGCTGAGTTCGAGCCAAAGGAGGATAATCCGATGCTCGGCTTCCGCGGCGCGTCGCGCTACTACTCGCCGCACTACAAGGAGGGTTTCGCGCTCGAGTGCCGCGCTATCAAGCATCTACGCGAAGTGATGGGCTTCACCAATGCCATCGTGATGATACCTTTCTGCCGGACTGTCGGCGAGGCGAAGAAGGTGCTGGAAGTTATGGCTGAGAACGGACTTAGGCGTGGCGACAACGGCCTTAAAGTGTACGTCATGTGCGAGATCCCGTCCAATGTCATTCTGGCGGCCGAGTTCGCCGAGCACTTTGACGGTTTCTCTATCGGCTCCAACGATCTGACGCAGCTGACCCTTGGCGTCGACCGCGACTCTGGTGAGCTGGCCGATTTGTTCAACGAGCAGGACGAAGCGGTTAAGTGGATGATTGCACGGGTCACCTCGGCGGCCCGCAAGGCGGGCCGCAAAATTGGCATCTGCGGACAAGCGCCAAGCGACCATCCGGCCTTCGCGAAGTTCCTGGTCGAGGCCGGTATCAATTCTATTTCTGTCAGCCCCGACAGCTTTCTTGCAGTGAAGCAGCACGTGGCCGATAGCGAGGGGGCATAATTTTCAGTGTATCTGTCTTAGGCTTGGCCTAGCGTTGCATATAAGGTAGTACAGAGTGCTCTCTTGCTTTTCATTCAATGCTCCTCAAATCCACAGTTACAAAGTGCGACATCAACCTTAGCTTGAGGAGGCGGGGATCAAGTTACGGCTGTTTAAATATGGTGCATTAGCACGTCCTTGTGCACGAGGTTGGCCAACCACCCTTTGGCATGAACTGTAAAACTACTGTTGTGCACAGTGAGGACCACGGACATGATTGATTTTATCTATTAGCGCGCCATAAATGCACACCGTGCAGTTACCTTTCCAGAAGATGAGTGCCTCTTTGCGATGAATGTCCTGCAATCACACATTGCCATCGCTGTTTACATACAGAGGAAAGGAGGAAAGGGTAACTTATCAGGTTGAGAAGACCCGGTGTCGTGTTTGAACATGAGCGTAAATGACAATCTGAGCACCGCAAGAACAATCAATAGTATTGCCCTGCTCCCAAAACACTCTGCTGCCTCCACGAGCTGCAGAACCGCCTCCGTAAGAGCCTTCAATCCTGTAACTGTGGAATTGTGGCTGTAGGATTTCCAACACTTTGACGGCTGCCAAGTGTAAGGAAACTTCCGATTTCCATAAAAACCCACGGACTGATATGTACTGTAGCTAAACAACGTTTCCCATTAACGTTAACAGTCTGAAAAAACGTCATTTTAGACCACGATGGAGAATCACTTACTTCGAAGCATTACCTTCCGCCCGCACTGGTGGGGCCATCATCTTCTGCCGGTGTTAGGGGAACCGAAAAGGCAGCCGAGCGTGGCTCAAGACATTACCTTGCCGAGCTTTCGGGCCGCACACAAACACAGCGACCCTTTCGGTCTGCTTTCCGCTTGCCGGGAGTCTGCTGCCGCCCAACGATCCCAAGTCGCTGCCGAGGTACAATCGTCTCCGGATCTGTCAGGGGTTGGGGGATCATCTGGTGCTTGCTATGTTTTATCAAGTCGCATTCGGCTGCTCGCTGGCAGGCACGTAACGTCCGTCATTTTTATGAAGACCAGAACGCGACAATCTAGAGGCTGCTTCAGACCGTTGACGAGCACCAAGCCCGCGCGCGAACCGAGGCTGCCGCAGAGGCGCTACGTTTTCAAATAGCCGTGTACGGCTCCCTGGTAGCAAACATAGTCCTATCTGGCGTGCAGCTATTTGCAGCTGTTACATCTGGATCGCTTTCACTGATCACCACCATGGCCGATGCCGTCTTCGATCCTCTCAGCAACGTCGTACTCATGATTTCTGATCCAGTAGATCCTGTGCATCTTGTACATAAGTGATTCTCCAGGCCTCACGCGTGCTTTTTGAGCTCCCCGGTGCTTGCTTAGTGCCTCGTTGGCCTTGCGGAACGCAGAGACCTCTGACCGAAATGCATTGCAGCCATCGTACCCTTGGTAAGCTGGCCCACAGCAGTCAGGATTGACGTCAAGGAACTATTTGATGGTTCGCAATGCGAGCTTCACGCTACTAAGACCGTCCGAGATTGTAACCGCCGTACCCGCGGAGATGGTGCCCGCTATAAACCCCGTCTCGTCGAAGTTATAGACATCGTCATCCACAACGCCGTACTTCGCCTCAGTGTTCCGTGCAAGCACGAACCACCCGGCAATGGCCTTTGGATCCTCGCACTTGGCCCTCTGGTAGTTGTATCTACGTGAATATCCCGTACGGAGCCGTGACTGGCGTTTGACGAAGTTGTGGGCGTAGCGTTTGCCAACAGGAGGTGCGTCGCGCTCGCGTAGTTGAAGGTTGGCCATATCTTCCACACCACTCAGCCTAGATGAAAATGCACGTTCAGGCAGCTCAATGACATATTGAACTATTGTCTCTTCCTCCAGATCGCGTCGTGCAGGTCGGCCAGCGCGTCGATGATGAGTCGTTGCTTCCCGGACGCTATATATCATCACTATGAACGCCATCAAGGGCACCGCCATGTTGTTGATGTGGATCAAGTGCCGGCCCTTTGCCAAGATCTGGGATGACAGCATCGAGGGCTGGTGTATTGGCCCCTATAAAATCGTGGTGCTGTATCAACAATGGTCGGCTGGTAATTACTATCTCTCCGTCGATCTCTTAAGAAGTCATCAGGACTGATTCAACTCCGCCAAGGCTGGTCCGGCTCGTCCGATGTAATCCTCGCGCTCCTCCCCTGAAGGATTCTCTTCCACATGCACAAAACACTTAGTACGAGAGAACGACTCGGCGTTGCAGTTGCTATAAGCATGGGCATAGTGTACGGACCCTCACCAATCCTGCGTCTAAAGATAACCAGCTAATAGACCATTGCAGTGCTGGCGTTGCATTTTTTGTCAAGATGGCGATGCTACCCAAGCTCACGGGAGACCCCTAGAATATCAACTCCATCAGCAGCCAAGGTACCGTCGAAGAGACAGTGGTAGCTCATCTAACGGACCAACCGCGGACACCGTGACCGTCACCATCTGGGGAGATGCAGAAGGCTCGATAACTATCATCGCTGCCTCCATTCCCGTACTCCGGGCCTTCATCCGCCGCGAAAAGACTCGTTCCACGTCCGTCACTCTCGACACGATGGACGAGCGCCGGCTCAACGCCGCAAGTCTTGATACCCCCCAACGCCACGAAACGCTTATAACGACATACGTAATGTTCATAGTCATGTTACTTTACAGCCGGAATGTCATTGATCTTTCCCAAGCGAATTGAGTCCCTTTACCTGGCGACACAGAATTTATTCAGGGCACGGCAAAGCGCAAGGGGTCTCATTGCGGAGGAGGTTTGAATCTTCGGCCCCAGAAACCTGACCAAGCGCTTGCGCTTGTATGTTGGTTGCAGAGCGATGATGACGCGGAACCAGTGGGCCAACGTCCGGACGGCTTGATCAACGGCACACAAAGGCACAGTCCGGTGACACATACTAGGAAGAGGGCGCTGACGTACTTGGCTTTTACTGCAAGACCCGCCTGGGGTTGTTGTGGTGGGCCATCAGCGGCTACAGCGGTTGCCAACCTTTTCACAATGCCGTGGGGAGAGGAACTCGGCAGCAAAGGATAGAAGCTGGTGGTCCCCATTTGCCGCGTACGCCCCACGGCAGAACTTCATGGTCGGCGCCATCTCCTGCTACAGCGAGCATCTTTCCTCTGTTGGTCAGCTACTAGTATGCAATCACGGTTCACAGATCACAGTGCAACCGCCCTCGACAAGTTTGTTTGCGATATCTCTGCACCAGTGGTACTAGTAGTTCGCTGCTGGTCCCTCCCTACGTGGCCTTCAGGGCGAAGACGTTCGGCGGGCTGATGTTCGAGAAACCCTTTGACTGCAACAGGGAATATCGAGACACCAGCCAGGAGCCATGAATCTGGAGTTGTTTGACCACACAGCGAGGTAGCTGCAGGTGTTGGATATCGTGGCGGAGGAGAATGTTTGGTGTAGTCGGATTGGCAAGTGAGCCTCGGGGAGGAGAGTACTAAGTAACTAGCGGGGCAGAGTAGAAATAATGTACTACTAGTAAATAAGCAGGTTCTACAGAGTTGCTGGCCGACGGGTGGGTTTTCGCACTTCATCTATCCCGCGCCTGGCGAGCAGAGCTTTCAAAGCAGACTCATGGGACCTGTCAATCGTGAGGCCCAAGTAAGCACTTTAATAACGGAGGTCGGAAAGGGGCTGCTCCCTCAGTGCCTCTATAATTAGAGACGGGCGTACAGATGACATAAGCAGTAAGGTGGGTTCACACCCATTCGCAACAAGGAGCAGTGATGATGTACATATGTACGTAGCCTATAGTAGGTACGTAGTCCATACCTAGGTACTGGATGCGGGAAGAAGGCTGCCAATGCAGCAGCAGGCCCGTTGTGCTCAGCCCAATCGCGCTGAGGGGGTTGCTTAAATTGGAATCACACGGCCCTCAGGAGCTTTTGGGAGATACCGCTTTCTGGGCAATGGGCAACGAGCTTCAGATGGTAGTTGCTCAGAGCAAGAGCACTGGAAGGGGGTCGTTCGGTGATGTGTTCTTGTGTGTGTTGTTGGAACTCTGTGGTTTCAAACTGCCTGTAGATGTGGGAGCGCCAGAGACCCTGAAATCCAGAAATGCCAAACCCCTCATCCTGCGGCCCTCTCCCGGCGGCTGGAGATGCCAGTTTCACGCAGCCCGTTCCACCCAACAGAATCACACCGCCCTCAGGAGCAGCCACATTTGTCCACCTCTGTATCTCATAAGAAAGTGCGGGAGGAAGCCATAAATCCCATCTGAGCGACTTCACTTCGTCCGTCGTCAACACCCACCCATCAAGATCCATCAGCAAATGTTCATTGATCCACGCTACGAGACTATCGTCTGGGAGTGGCGGCCCGGACCGGCGAGTGTCGACCCGTTCTCCAGGACGCCGAAGGCGCCAGCGGGTCAGGCCAGCACCAAGCCGGAATTCAGCTGGTACGTGGTGTCAACACGAGGCCATACAGAACGACGGACAACGGCACCGTCGTTCTCCCCCCGATCCCCATCGAGTGGATCATCGCTCCTCGCAACGTCACGGCTGGCCTGTGCCCTATCCGGATCGACAACCTCCAGCTCTTTGGCATCACCAACGCGATTTCCCTGGTTCTTGCTCTGCTTCTCGGCTGCCGCCCGCTCGTCCACTTCGCGACGAGGGGGCTGCTTGGTCATCCATCGCGCTACTCGCCGTATTGGACCTGGCTCACCTCCTTTGCGTTGTAAGTCGGGTCCAACGCCATTGTCTCGCACCTCATCGTCTCGACGCCCGGAGGGTGTTATCCGAAAACGTTATCCGGAGGTGCTGACTCCAAAAGATGGCTAGGTACCTTGGAGGTGCTAACTACGGTACAATCTCGTGAAGTTCGGAAAAAGCTAAGCCGATTAGGCCTAGTGCCAACCGGGGGCCGTCTTGTACCTCCCGAGCCGCTCAATCAAGCTTGCCTTGTTCCCAGAGAGTTTGAGACCATAGTGCCTGCACAGCCTGACGAGCTGGTCCTTTGGCATAAGGCCATACAGACTAGGTGCTGAAGTGCTCGTGTCGGGTAGCACCTCCTGGACAGAGTCTAGACCTTGACGGACATAAATTCGGAAGGTGAAGAGAAGACAGGGCCCAAGGCATCCGGCAACCGAGCTCAACTCCACCCGCAGGAAACGCGGCATCAGGCCACGCAGTCGTCGCGGAGGCCCTCGATCTTGCTGACGTAGATATAGGTCGATGGAGCCCGTCAGTAATCAGCAAAACAACGGTGTTTCTTGTCCAAGACGAGCATGACCTTTGCCGCCGATGTTTCCTCCAGCCCACCTTTAGTGCAGCCGCACGGTGCCCGGTACATGCAACCGGATCCATAGAATATAGAAGGTTGATATGATGCTCTTAGAGTGACGTCAATATGACGAAAATGATCGATCTGATTCCAACATGACGCAAGATCCGCGATGGGGGCACAGGTGCAAGAGTCAACATTCGGAAAGCTGTCTGGTAGAGATGCCGAGGGTACTGTCCGAGGATACTTCTGGGCGCTATTCGGGGAGCCGCAGATGCTGACCGAGGGTGCTATCCGAAGGTGCTATCCTAAGGTGCCATCCGCAGGTGCTATCCTGACCATTACATCAGAACCAGTTGAAATATTATATAAAACCGGGCATTATGGCTAGCGAGCCCCTCTTATCCCTTCAAACGTCTCTCACCCATTGCTACTATAGGAGCAACATACGAACAATCCAACCGCTGCCAGACATTATGCACATTCATATAATTACCTTCCTCGTTGCCAGCCTCACTGCTTGGAGAGGCGCATGCGACTGTGTGGTCAGGGCAACTTATAGCTTTCATATGTCTCCCTTTCACGGCGTCTGCTTACACACTCAAACATAGTTGTTTCCACCACGTACTCCCTGCGATACAACTCATCCCTTTAACTGCGGTTGTATGCCGATACTCCGACAACACTTCTGTTGTGTAAGTGTCAACCTATAACTCGATATACTAGTAGTACCTGACGAGCAATTTCAGACCACTCAGGATGAGTGCTCTACTGTCATGAATTAACCTGCAGGGGCCGGTGGGGCCGACCTGCATGGCCCGCGGGCGGTGACCGCGTCCAATCATTATGGTTCCAGATGGACCAATCGGAAAAGGGTCGAGGAGATCGAGGTTCGATCCCGTCGAGCCAGAGCGGGGATATGGGATCGATGTTCGATATCATCGATCCAGCAGAACCAGGTACACGGATACCTAGGGGAGGAAGCTGTATATAGTCTACCATTCTGTCACTCATGCAGATAGCTAGCATCCTCAGTTAGCAATAACAATCAGTAGCCTTACCTACTGTGCAGACATTGCAGCTTATATTGTTACGAACCTTTTAGCTTTACCGAGATCTACAGTCCGACCAGTAGTACCTTCGGCGAACCCTTTCAGAGGCAAGACTGTCTATGGTTTCGTCATACGTTGCTCACTCCCTTTGACTCTACCACGGTTCGGATCGAAGATACTACCCACCATTATGGCGCCCCAGACACCCAGCACTCTAGGTTTGTGACGAAACCACAGGCAGTCCTGCCTCTGAAAGGGTTCGCCGGTCGAAGGTATCTGCTGGTCGGACTGTAGGTCTCGGTAAAGCCAAAAGGTTCACAACAATGCAAGTCGCAATGTCTGCACAGTAGGTGAAGGCTACTGCTTGAATTGCTCACTGAGGAAGCTAGCTATCTGCATGAGTGACAGAATGGTAGGACTATATACAGCTTCATCCCCTAGGTATCCCCGTACCTAGATCGCTGGAACATTTGGAACAACTGTTGTTCTCATTGTTCTATCTGGAATAACGTTTCTTGGCGTTGTTCCTAGGGAACAATCGTCCTTGGCATTGTTCCCAATCTTCCCAATCCTCATTGGTCCTTCCTGGTTTGTAATGATTGGTCGCGGGCTCACCCGCTGGCCATGCAGGTCGGCCCCCACCGGCCTCTGCAGGTTAGTTCATGACACTACTGTGCAGACATTGCGACTTGCATTATTGTGAACCTTTTGACTTTACCGAGATCTATAGCCCGACCACACTACCTTCGACCAGCAAACCCTTTCGGAGGCAAGACTGCCTAGTTTTGTCACACCTACCGTTACTAGGTAGTTATTAGCCAGGGGTCTTAGGGCTACACCCTAGCTGGCCGCCCTATATAGTTAGTTCATAACACTAGGTCTTCTAATTCGAATTATATCTACCTTTTATATATACGTATAGTATTAGTAGTAGTAGAATTGAGCATAGTAGATAGGTCTTTCTTAGTGACAGAAGCCGCGAAAAAGTTCCCTCTAGCTTAGACCAGCTGGCGCTGGTGTTGTACGGGGATTCTGATTGGATGGAATTACCTAAGCATGGTAGTAGGTCCCTGCAGTACATCACCGTGCCATAGCTGGTCTGAGCACCTGAGACTAGACCACTCGGCATACGTGATAACCCCATTCAGAAGCTCTCGATTCCAGTTCAATCGTGGTGTCGTGGCTATTGGTAATTCCAACAACAACCATCGAGCCATAGGCCTTGCCTGTGTCCTTCCTGCTAAGCCAGGCAATCTTGGCCGCATGGAAGCTTTGGCCATACATGCAGTTACATGTTGGATTTGGCAGGTGGCCAGGAAGGGCCCTTCCGGGGTAACTAGTGATTCTCAGGATCAGGGAAGTGCCTGGAACTGTTTTTGAACAAGTCAGACACAGACATCATCATAAATTGAGTTTTCGCCCATCTTTTGGTGCCCAATTACTGCGGTATGATAAATTCGTGGCTGTTGGCTTTCCAACCACCGTTCCATTGGAATCAATCATCTTTTTCTACACTCATATTTCTGCATATTGCATTTGGCTCCCATCGTCCGCAACGCGTAACATCGGCCCGTTTTGGTGTGCTCGCTCAGAGCCTTCAAATCCTAGAGCTCGCGGATGGGCGTGCCAAACTAGTTCGAGGAATCATGGGGTATGATAGCACGCAACACACGCCTATCATACTTCCACTGGCCAACTTCAGGACACATTTTTGAGCATGGCACGTGCGTGCATCCCTAGGCTAGCATGTTCTCTGTCGTCGGGTGATGGCGAGGACGATACTGACCTCATTATGACATGTTTGACAAATGAGAGTTTGAAGAACCGGCGACGTCACCTTACGTCACGCTGCACCAGCACACCTGTATATTTGTTCACCCAGTGCCAACTCTTGAATCCATATTATGATCCTGTACTCGTCACCATCTCCCTAGCATCACGGAGATTCAGCCGAGGGTTAATGCATAAAAATGGCTCCCCAAGACACCAAGTCAACCTTGCGGATCGCGATTGTCGGCGCCGGCCAGGTGGGCGGCGCCGTTGCGTATGCACTTATCCTCAAGTCCGCCGCGTGCGAGCTCCTCCTGGTTGATGTCAAGGTGGACTTGCGGGACGCTCAGATCCGCGATCTTTCTGATGTTGCCTATGCCGCTGGCGGCGGCGTGCGTGTGCGTGCGGCCACGCACCATGAGGCAGGCCAATGCGACATCGTGGTGATCACTGCAGGGTCCAAGTACAGCTTGGGTAAGCAAGGATACAGAAGGGGAGAGAGAGGCCGAGGCCTTGGCCTTTTGCTATTGCTTACCTCTCCTTGGCGTTAACTAATACTATTTATAGGCGAGACCAGCATCCAGCATATGCATCGCAACGTCTCGGTGATCCGGAACGTGGTGAAGGCTATGACGCCGTTCCGATCTGACGCAATCGTCCTTGTCGTGTCCAACCCGGTCGACCTCCTCACTTCGATTGCCCAAGGACTTAGCGGGCTACCCAAGTCCCAGATCTTTGGCTCGGGAACGTTCCTCGAGTCGGTGCGGCTTCGTGGTCTGCTGGCAGACAAAACCGGAGTACGTGCTACTACCAGTACCCATTGCCCCAACCAACGTCAATTTACAGTATCTGTGCTAATAATCGTCGTATTTACCTAGATAGCTGTCAATTCAATCCAACTTTCTGTGTTGGGCGTGCATGGCAATTCCCAGGTTGTCGCATGGTCGTCGGCAACCATCAACGGCATCCCGCTCCACAAGGTGGTCCCGCCCGACGGCTTCGGACAAGACCAACTGGCAGCAGAGTGCAAGGAGAGAGCAGAGAGCATCTTCTACGCTAAAGGGGCTACACCGTTTGGGGTCGGCTCTGTCGTGGCAAGCATCTGTGCTTCGGTCAGTTTCGACCGGCGGGATATCCAGCCCATCAGCCACTTCCAGCCCGAGTTCGGCTGCTGTTTCAGCTTGCCTGTGGTCATTGGGAGGCAGGGCATCATGAGGACGATCAAAATACCGCTTGAAACGGACGAAAATGCTGCTATCGCTAGGTCGGCCAAGAGGCTGAAGGACATGATGGAGAAGCTTGGAAGCTAGCGTCGTCTTACAAAGAGAAGAACAATATCTAGGATAACGATGTGATATCTCAGGTCTGAACGTATGGCGCGTCTTTGGGAAACCTCGCAGAAAACCGCCAAGCCCTTAGATATCACTTTCAGAGGGGTAATTTTGACAACTCTCCCGTAATGTCCGGCAATCACGCGGTGAAAATCTTTCGAAAAAGCGTTGATAGATGCCCTCCAGAAGTAATGCTTTCGCTTTGGTTTGTCGAGATGTGCGAGTTTCAATTCCGGGGGTCATTTCGACCCCCTGGAACCGGCCGGTCGGGCACCCTAAAGTTTGGCGCCTAATCCACTAATCTGTTAGGCTTAACTCACCGATTTTAGGGCTTCGTATTTCACGATAGTTCTCCATCTCAGGGGTACTGTGGTTACTATATCTTGTACATAACTAAAACACTGGCTAAAAGAAAAGAACAGCCGCAACCACCCCCTTTCATCCCTCCGGCGGCCATCTGCGCTCAAGATCCCCGTTCTTGATAGTGTACGACGCTCTAGAGAGCTCGTGCATCCTCTTTTCCAGCCTCTGAGCCTGCTGTGTAAGCTCAACAAACGCCCTTTCGATCCATAGGTTCGCGGCAGTTTGTTGGCTCGATAGGGCACGCGGTTTCTCGGCAACGGCGGGGTAGCTCGATCAACAGTGGCCATATAACTGCCTTCCTCGGCCGCATGGCATGCGTTCTCGACTTGCAGCGCAAACGCTTCGAACTGGGGACTCTCGAAGACTGGGTCCTGAAACACAGGATGCCGGGGGTACAGTTTCTAAAGGAAGACGGCGTCCTGCAACAACACATCCCGAAACCAGACCAGGAGCTCGAGAAATGCACCTGCGGCTTTGTTCGTTTCTACAGACGATGATCCTGTATCGCGGATATATTTCCACTCATCGAGAGAAAGCCATATACGCGTACGAAGTGCGAATGGCGGTTTAACGGTGTCCCCGGGTAGAAAGTACGACCCAGACCAGTCAGAGTCGAAGTCGGCTGTAGACCTCATGAACTCGAAAGGCAGAGATGTAAGGTAACACCCCGTCATCTGGTCGCCGTTATTCCATCTACCCGCGCGCCGTATCTAGTCCGTATAAGCATCTCCATAGAGGAGTTGGCCAGTCGGCACGGACCCAGATATAATCTATATCAAGATGGAGACAGTATGCAAAATCGAAAGCTCTTGGCTTACTTGCCCTTCCGGCACCCCATCAATATCGGCGTTTCGTGCCGCCGCAACACGAGGAGCATGCGAGATCCTAGAAGTTCTAATTCCAGAGGCGGCATACAACCTCGACGTCCACGAATTTGCAGTCTGCGTCGAGAGCTCCCTCGTCGCTTCCTTTGCCGACCGGCGCAATACCTTGATATCGTACCAGTCCTCACTGTGCTGGAAGGTGGGAAACGGCTCCGCCCGCTTGACTTGCCAACGCCAAAAGAAATAGAACGCCTTGAGGGCTATCCCTTGGGGCCGAGGCGCCGGGTTGATGTGCCGACTCTGCTGCTCGTCGTACAGCCTCTGAATGGCCGCGATGTAGCTACGTACAGAGTTGTAGGCGAGCTCAAGAGCCGGGGCGGCGATCAGGGGCTCGTCCTCCTCCTCCTCGAACTTGGTCGCTACCGCTGCGGGCGGCGCCGCGTAGTGGCGACATCGATGGTCTCATCTGCTCAAAGGGTTCAGCGGGGGAGCACAGGGCGGGTTAACTAGCCGGGCTGAAGCGCGTTACTCTCATCACGCCGCCGCCGCCAAACGGCGGCAGCTTGTCCTACGGCCGCAGCCGCGTCTAGACGGCGTTTCCTCTGCTTCTCAAGGCGAGACCCTTTCCGGAAGAGTCGGCTTACGACTTCCGCCTTTATAAGAAGGAGCAGCTTGCCTTCGTCAACGAGATCGCCGGGGAGCGGTCGCCCTAGCGGCCAGGTTGGCTGCCTGACGGCCCAATCCTCAGGGATTGGGTCCCAATTCTTGGAGCAGCATTCTTATGATGGCGTCAGCACGTGGTTTGGAAGTCGTACGAGGAGGGGGCTGCCAAACCTTCCACTCTCGCTGTTTGGGCTTGTAGGTTTTGACCGTATTCTGCGGCACCGTGCCCGCCATGTTTAGGAGATAATATTCCATGGCCTCGGCTATGCGAGCATCCTCAACTGCAGTGGCCGCCATTGATTATCGGGGTGAGGGAAGAAAAAGAATACAGTTGTCCAGACGAGGCGACCGTGGGCAGCTAGTGACCGGCAAGTATGATGGGTGCTAAGTTGTATGTGGTTCTGCGTAGTCTCTGAGGCACTGTTACCGTTGACACTATGGAGTTTAGGGATTAGGAACAACCCTATAGAGCGTAGCAGTATAGTGGCGAGAGATACTCGATGTTATATAAATACTAGGGCGAAACGCCCTATATGGGAGGAGAACTTCCTCCTCAAGCTTTAGTGGTTAAACAATGCAAATACCTACTGTTGCGAACCACCTACCGTTCTTAATTGCTAGGACCTCTCTCGACTATGACTCGTAAGTGTGTCGTTACAAATTGCCTGAGCATGGTAGTGGGTCCCTGCGGTACATCACCGCGCCACAGCTGGTCTGAGCACCTTGAGACTACGCCGGCGCTATTTATAGTCGTTACAGAGCCGGCCCCACTCCGGGAACGCGAACGGGTTCTCGGCCGGCAAAAACTTTGGGCAAGGAGCTGGCCCGTGCTTGCTGAGTCATCAGTTGCAGTTGTGCGAAAGGCAAGATTTTCACTTTCCCCCCCTCAGGCGCGTGGCTCTCCCTTCGCCGGAACATACTGCCAGGCACTTTCAAGACCGTTATAGTACACCCATCTCTTCATATTCTTCGCGATCATCTCGCCGCCGCGGCCCACGCTCTCCGTCATGGCCCGCGCCGCCTCTTCCGGCATGGTGCTCCCGCCCGGCTCGAGCGCCGCCTCGATCGAGTCCATGGCCATGTGCGCAATCTTGATGAAATCCCGCTTCGCAATGGGAAACCCGTCAGGCACGGGCTCGGCCAGCTGCTCCAGACACAGGAGCGCCCTGATCAACTTCGCCGCGTGGCCCTCGTCGCGGTAGACGACCGCGCGCCGCACGAGCTCCGGCCATCCGTCGGCCGGCCGCCGCGGCACGTACTCGGTGATGCGCTCCGGGTACAGCGCCGGGCAGCCGCACCCGGCGTACACGACGGCGTCGACGCGCACCTTCGCCTCGAGCAGGCGCGCCTTCTGCGCGTCCGTCAGCCAGGCCAGCTCATGGAGCATGGCCGGGTAGAAGACGGCCAGCGTGACGCAGTGCAGCGCCACAAAGTCCAGCTTCTCGCGCTTGCCGGGCCGCTGCGCCGCGCCCAGCACGTAGGCGCTCGTGTACACCATCTCGGCCGTCTTCCGGCGCAGCTCTGCGGGCGCGGGCGCCACGCGGAACCGGCCCAGGTGGTGCCGCGCGAGGTAGTCCGCCGGAACACGCTTCAGCAGGCCGTCGGGGATCTTGTTGAGCCCGTCCGCGTCGCGCACCGCGTCGGCGATGGCCCGGTCGCGGCGCATGCTGTCAAGGATCTCGAGGATGGGCGTGGAGGGTGCTGGCATGTCCCCGTCCCTGTCTGGGTCCGGGTCGCGGTTGGACCGGATGTGCTCCTCGGTGGCCCGCAGGAAGGTCTTGGGCCAGTTGGGGTGGATGCAGCCCTGCGCCAGCGCTTCGGCCACGATGCTCGGCTGCGAAAACTCCAGACCGCAGCCGAGGTGGATGATGGGATGCATGAGGTCTGCGTGCATGCGGCCAAAGAGATCGTCGGCCCGCTCGTCGCCCTTGAGGAGGTACTCGTTGATGACGGCGGGCACGCCCTTCTCGGCGACCTCGTCTTCGAAGAATCTCAGGAAGTCGACGTAGCAGTCGTGTTCTCCGAGACACCTCCCAAAGACCGCTGGGTCTTGCAGGTCTCGGTACGTGGACACAGCCGTATGGGGCCGCTCACTGGGGTCCTGGTAGGGCGTGTTGTAGTCGAACATGGCTTGGATCACTTCGGGCGACGCCCCTAGGGCCCAGATGGTGAGGAGGTGGTGAGCGATGTGGTCTGGACGTGGGCGGGAGTTATTATTACTACTAGTTAGCCATAAGTGCCCATGTTTGGACCCAGTCACACCCAGCCGGCCTGGTTTCCCACCTACTGTGGAAAGTGTGGCTCCATCGTACGTGATACCGGGCATGGTTGAGTGTGAGCAGCTCAGATGCCTTTTGTGCACTCTCTTCTGTCTGGGTCCCGGCATGCGTATAACCCTGGGTGGCACCAGGAGACAGCTGGACCGTCCTGGCCAGGTTGTGAGGGTCGTTAGCCATGCTGAAGGCGAGTTAGTAAATATGAGAGCAAAGATGGCGTATTGTACACTGTACAGCAATGTAGAGCAAGTAGTCCGTAATATGAGCACGAGCAGCTAGCGCCGCTTAAATCGAAAGGCGGGTTGGAACTTGGATCTAACTAACCACGGGCTTATATACCACTCGTCCACTCCTACATGCTACAGTACTGCACGTCTCCCGCGTCACGCGGTGGATTTTCTTGAGCGGCACTACGGGAGGAGCGGCACTCGGGGCCGTCTCGACTCCTCGAGGCTCGATCGCCGATCGTGGAGACGTGGACTGCACGCTAACTTTCTGTACGCCGCGCTTCTGAACCCCCGAGTCCGACGCTCCGGTTGAGAGCACTCTCACTATGACCGCATTATTACGGAGACTGGCAGGGATAAGCTTCCTGTATTTCACACTTCTCCAGCCGACAGGAATGGGGCGACATCTACAAGACTGACGTACACTGGCATTGTCTACGGGTACCGTAGATTCAGTTATAATTAAGGTATATTATATATACAATAGCACAGACGGAAGGAATTAAACCAATAAATGGCGCTATAATCTGGTGCGATACGGGAAGCTGCTGTATGTGGGTGGGGGCTGTGGCAGTGGAGGTTAACTTGGTGATGTCACTGATGTGTGGTGGTGTGATAGTCCACCGTTGTTGGCTGTATAGCTTGTACTAGTGTTCTATGCGTTTATAGGCATAAGCGCTTCCCTTTCCTCACCTACGTTAAATCACACCCCACTTCAGTTATCCAAGACCGTCGGCAGTTACAAAAGCCCGAGGCCGAAGGTACTGACGTCTTTCTCAGTCCACCTCGAGAACTCTTCGTGGGATCTGCCCGGCGTACCGCCACCCCCTCGTCCCGAGCAACAAAGCTCCTCGAGCTAATCAACAAAATAGGTAGACAGGGCTCGCGTCCCGCTCCTTCACTAAGATCCCCTAGTTTTCACATCTAAAGACCGACGACGCGTATAGACTATCCATAGTACTATTCATGAAGCCTAAAATATCGCACAGTATTTCATTCCATCTCCCCGGCTTTCAACAGCTGCACCAAGTCTGAGGAGCGGTCAAGTCTAATAAACCTTGAATCCTGATTTCTCGTGCTCTCCGCTCCATTCCTTGGCTCGTGTTCAGTTCGGACAACACATTAGCTTGTTCTCGTCCACGTCCGACGCAGGAATATCGCTCCTCCAACCAGCACCCGCCTTGGACCATGGAATGGATCAAGGGAAGGGCTAGGACGTTTGCCTTCCACGTCGGCGTCCCGTCATAGGCCGTTATTCCTTGTCGTTGATACAACAGAGATTGAGAAGATCGAGGGTGGCCTCAAAGGCCGGTGCTTGCTGTGCCTCTGACGGCGGGGGCACCAGTTCCTTCGTCGATGATGGGCTTTCGGGGTCCTTTCCTCGATGGCGTTCTCCACTAGCGAACCAGCTTCCACAGACGTATTGCATATGCGAGTGCAGAACCGAAGCTTGCAGTACACTGACCCGCATACGGCCTCTGCAATCTCATGTGTCGTTGGACGACGGGTCCCGCACAGCCCTGCGAAGGCTCCAGGTTTAATAAAGGGTTGACTTTTGCTACCGAGAGGATCGGGACGGCCCGTTGCAATTCCCAGATCGAGGCTAAAACCGGGATGAACAACAGGCATAGGTCACCTTGACCTACTGACTCAACTGCATTCTGCTTCATGCAGACTTATCCAGCTGCAAGTGCCATCACTCTGTCACGAACCATATACAAGGGATGATCCTAACGCGATGTTAAGGATTACAAGATCAAAGACTGCGATAACGAAATAGGATCGGAAACTGCGTTATCCCAGGTGCAGTGGCCGTCACGGGGCGTGAAAGAAGACCGAGATGCTAAGGGATGAAAACGCACATCTCACTCATGGTGTAATGCGTCAGCGAGTACGGATCTTCTATTAGCACTACGCACAAGTTTAGAGGCTGGTCAGTCAAACAGCGTTGAGTAGGCAATGTGACAATCGGTTCCATGGGAAAGGTAGAAAGGACATAATATAGCATATGTATATATCCAAGCCATCGGTGTGCGGAGGCCCATCCGTGCAACCGAGTACAATGAGGTGTAGCAACAGATCGCCCATCAGTCTTAGATAATGCCCTTCCTTTAGAACCAGGTTAGGCCACATCTAGCATAGCGACTATCAGGTGCGGAAAGAGAGCTTGAAGCCCGCCGCGAGCACGACGGTTACCTAGGTACCTAAAGTACCTCAGGCAATATCCGTTTGAGAACCACCTACGAAATCTACCGATTCCCTTAGCAGCCATTGGCAAAACGGATGTGGGAGACTGCTGTGTCATGACCGATAGGCACAACAATGTCCATTGACCTGGTCTCTTGTATATCGAGGAAGCTGTAGACGAGGAAGGCCTGTAGGAAGGGAAAATATTAGGATCTGTAGGTGGTAGGTGCGTATCTAAAGGAGTAAATCAGTCGTCCTTTCGGCTTTTGAGCGAACTACTACTAGTAGCACCAGGTAGTCATTGAACTAGTAGCTGAGTATGACTGGTTACATTCAATTTGGAGGAGGCAACGCTAGCAACCAAATGCCTCACCATCAGTAGAGGTAGGGTAGTAGCATGGTAGCATGTAGCCATCCATGCCTGGTGCACGAATGTCCCCCGTCTGCGGCGGCCACCGGTCCGAGTCCGACAGTCTCACATTCCGCATCCTCTCGTAGTGGCAACTTTTTGGTGACGAATTACTTGAACCTAGTGTAAGCAATCAGGAAATTCTTTACGTATTGGCAAATCGATCTCAAGTTTTCTCGACTTCGGTGATCGGCGGCGCTAGCTGACCTAGAGCAAGGGGAGGGGAAACCCGAGCAATTTTTCGGTCCGGATCTCAGACAAGGGCCCACGTGTTCGGCCGTGCCTTGGCGCCATTTGCAATTTCTGTTTCGCCCGCCCACCCCAGGAGCCGTCGATAATCGGTTGGGTCCACGTTGTGATTGAAGCCAAGACCTTCGAGAATCGAGATCGTCGGCAGTGTGGGATGGGACGAACAGTGGGGGTTTTGAACCACAATGCGGGGTCTGGATGTTGCGTGCTGCTTCTTGTTACGGCAGCATTCCGACTGCGACGATTCAGTTCCTGGGATCGGAAGAGAGCTGTTGCAGGAACTTTGCACCACTTCAGCTCAGAGACGGAGATGGCTCAGGAAAGCGTGTTTCATGGCGACCCACATGGTAGGTAACAGCGACGTTGATTGGGGAGGTGACAGGAGCCTGCAGCACCCCGTCGGAGAAAGCTCACGCACTCAGGGCTGTCGTGGATGATTCATGACGCGCCAACTCGACGGAGACGTCCATTCTTTTTTCTTGGATTGAGCAGGAAAAATTGCGCGTACCTGCAGAAAGGAACCCTTCGCCCCTCGGAGGAGTTCGTACCTGCATACCGGAGCCGCTCGCGATTGGCGAAGCCGGCTGGGAGCGGGACCGGCTGTCGCAATCCTACCACATCGGTCGGTCCGTCACTCAAATCAACGTGGTTGGTAGGCTCCACTGCTGCAAGCCAAGCGGCAAGTGGTGCAGCGCTACACTATCGTCGGACTCTCATCAGAAACCCATTGAATCACGATAGTCCACGTCTTCATCGCATGTGGGCAGTTCGTCAGGACGGTATCTCTGTAGGTAGTGCCTGGAGCCATCTTATAAGACCCAAGGCCGCTATTTGATTCCCAGCGAACTGGTGTGATCCGGAGAGATCTGTGGGATGATCTGGTTGGCAGATGACCCCTGTGTCGTCCGAGCTCTCCCGCCATGCCACGATGTCGACTTCGGATGGTGGGCCTGCCTGGCCCCAAATAGTGTTGTACTTGTAGACTATGGTCGGGCTTAAGCTCAACTCGGTTCCAAAAGCCAACGGTCCTCGGCTTCCCATCGAGGGCCTGGTAACGGTAACATTAGGAAAACACGCAAGGCGTATGTCGGCAACACCAGGGAACACAGCCGAGCTCGAGCTGTCACTTGAACTGAGATGCGTGCACGGCTGTGTCCGAACTTGCTGTATGTAGTGTACAATACGGATACACATGAGGGTTTTGTGAGACCAGACTGTGGGGACGGTATTTGCGAGAAAAACCTGAAATGCCCCGAGCTTGCGGCTCAGACAACATGCTGATTCGTCATTTGCTTGTTGTTTTCTGCACCCTGGAGGCACTTTGTCCCACGTTGGTCCAGACCGTGATAGTCAGGCCCCCCCTGGCGATCATCGTGGCAAGGGTCGTTCCTTCCTTGGAGAATCCCGGGTCTTTCCAACTCTCTTATAGCCTGCACGCTCCCCCATCTTCGTTGCTACCCGGTCCCCCGATTTTGCTTCCACCTCAACCACATTGTCGGGCCTTTCCATTCCTTTTCCACAGCAATTTGATTTCATCACCCTGGTTGCCAGCTTCAACCGTTGCACAGCCGACTTTCGCGCCTTCAGGTCACGGCTGCGGTCACTGTCCCACTCCCGCATCACTCTCTCTGCGTCTTTGACAGACAGCGACACAAACACGGTCACGCCAACCCGGTCCCGAAATCCCACCTTCATTTCCAAAGGTTCCCCGGACAAACCGCCACACATTCACCAATAAGCTGTACCATTCATTTCACAAGTTGCCGTGCTGGTTATCATTCACACGGTTGCGCTCTTTGAACCTGGCCCGGCAAGCCACCCCGACAAGAAATTGTCAAACGAAACAACCCGAGTCCATCACTCGTTGAAAAAGACTGAGCTCCCTCACTGGTTTGGCTGCAGCTCTGCAAACCGCCGAGTTCACAATTCTACCCCCACGACCGGCTCCGGCACATCGACGAAATGTATTCCAAGACTCTGATTGCGCTGGCTGCTGCCAGCCTCCTTGGCCAAAATGTCGCCGCTGGACCCCACCGTCATGGCCTCCAGCATGCCCATCAAAAGAGGGCCCTTGTCACCGAGGTAGTTACTGTCACTGACTGGGTAACTGTCACTGTCACCGACGGTGACACCAACACCGGCAATGCGGTCTTCTACACCAATTCTCGCAAGTTCAGGCCTTCCGAGGCCAAGGCTCAGAGCACCACGACCTCGGTCCCTGCTCCTGCGGCGCCGTCCTCGACTGTCGCAACCACCACCATCATCAGCCAGGTCACCTCGACTACCTCTGTCGTCGAGCACAGCACCTCATCCGTGGTCGTGGTGGCTTCGTCCAGCAGCGAGCCCCAGGTTGAGAATGTGCCTGTTAGCACACCGATCCCCTCACCGGCTACGCCTTCTTCAAGTGCCCAAGTGTCCCAAAGCCCAACCGCTGCTGTGGCCGTGGCCGTGCCTTCATCTTCGGCGGCTGCGTCCACTCCGGCGAGCGGGAACAGTGGCGGCAGCGGAAGCACTGGGGACGTCGGCAAGCGCGGCCTCGCGTACAACAACGCCGAATTGCTGACCCGCTTCCTCGATTCTGGTTCTAGGATCTCGTGGACTTACAACTGGGGCCAATACGATGACTCTGGCACCAGCCTCGAGTTCTGCCCGATGATGTGGGGCCTCAAGCTCGACTTCGCTCAGACCTGGCCTGGCAATGCTCAGAAAGCCATCGATGCTGGTTCCCGGTGCCTGTTCAGCTTCAACGAGCCCGACCTAGACAGCCAGGCCAATATGCCGGCTACAGTTGCTGCTACCAAGCACATGGAGCTCATGAACCCCTTCACAGGCAAGGCGCGCATCGGGTCCCCTGCCATTACCAATAGCGGCGCTGCCAACCAGGGCATCGGTTGGCTGTCGCAGTTCTTTGATGCTTGCAAGGGCAACTGCACCGTGGATTTCATTCCCATTCACATCTACGGCGTTGACACCAACACCTTCCTGGCGCACACCCTAAACGTCTACAACACGTTCAAGAAGCCCGTCTGGATCACCGAGTTCGCATTCACCGGATCAGACGATGAGATCAACTCGCAGCTCGAGACCGTCATTGACCAGATCGAGACCAACTCGACCTTCTCCTTTGTCGAGCGGTTCTCGTACTTCATGGTCACGGACGGCAGCTTGGTGAAGGGCAACTCGATCAGCACCTACGGAAACACGTTTGCGTATGGGGCTTAGATCATGGACCATCTGCCACCAGTTTCTTTCCCTTTTTCTTTCTTATTTCTCTCTTCGGTGCATAGACATCCTAGAGATTTTGCACCACACTTCTGATGGTTCTGTTCTAGAAGGATATTCCCAACAGTTTGGTTGTATATCCCTTCCTGGCAAACTGGGAAAGGAGGGCCTGACGATCGTGCCATTAGCTTCGTTTCACCTGTATGTAGTTGACAACAGCTTTCTTTCACCTTCTCGACATTCTCTTTTCCTGCCCGATGAGGCAGTGATGACTTATTTTGATGTTCTATGTACGATTTTGGCGGCACGGGTTGGCACATCGGACTTGGCAACGGCATGGCAAAAGGGTATCCGTGCATGAATCGGACATGGCACACGATTCATCTAGAGGGAGTACGGGTTAGGTAACGAGTCCACGAAACGGAAATAAAAGGAACGGTTTCCCATATTCGCCGTTGCACCGTCTCTGTGCTATGTCTCTGTCTGTTAAGTGCTTTTGTCACAAATTGCGAATGAGACTTGGAGGCCAAGTGGTTGAGACGAAGAGTGAGGTCGTCTGGCGAAGCAAGATGCCGAGTAAGTCGTATACTTTGTCTCCTATAGACATCGCCGAAGGGAGAGATAGGCTGGGAGAAGTTCAGCGTTTTGGTGGACGTCGCGAGTCTGTGCCCCCTTGCAGAGCCGGTCTTCATCAAGCCTTCGAATGTAATAGTAGCACCAATTAAGGTCCATGGAAAGTGGGATTTAAATTCTGCGTTCTTCTCGTGTGATATTTGGGACCGACAATTTAGTCGAGGTGAGTCAACGTAAGCTGGGGACTCCATTCCAATGTCAGACATATCAGTCCGGAAACTACTAGTACGGGACTGGCCGCTTGCCGTCCCTTGTCTCAGTTGGGTGTCAGCCAGATGCGGATACGAAGAATTCGTCCAGTCAGTGAGCTCGATGGTAATATACACTACGAGGCACCTGAGATATAATGTTCCCCTTACACATTTAGCATGTAGAACTGACCGTTCCATCCACCAACACCCAGCTTGCCGTGAACTTACCTACCCTACCCTCGCCCCGCTTACTCGTTTCAACCCTCAGTGCACACATAGTCTACGCAATATGAGAGCTTGCTTTAGGAATCTTATCCGTACTCCCATCAGCCGCCAATCAGCCTCTTGAACTCCACCCAACACCGCCTCCATACTTCCTCTCCTGCGTCCGTCCTCCTAAACGCCTCCACCTTCCGCCGTGCATCCAAATCCTCCCTCATATGCGCCGCGTCCGAAGTCCCGTTCAGCACTACGACGTCAGCCTCCATGAGCAGCACATACCACGCCGCAGCCGGCGAGATGCCTGCCGCCTCCGCCAGCTCCCTCACAAAACCCGCCAGCTGCCACGTGCCGGGATTCCCTGTCAGGGTCCAAAAGCCTTGGTAGTAGTTCACCTTCTCCTGCTCCTGAGATCCAGATCCCGAGCACAAGGGTTGGGTTGTGGAAGCACACCAAGTTCGGATGTCGCGGTCCCAGCTCCTCTCTGCCGCACGGAACCGGTTCTGCACGATCATCGGCTGACGTGTCGTCGAGTCGGAGAGGGCGAGTAAGACGGGGAGCGTGACGTTGGAGATGCCCAGCCTTAGAATCTTGCCTCGGCGGGACGAGTCCAGGGAGGTGGGCAGGTAGCATTCGAGGGCTGTCCAGGCTTCGAGCGTGTCGGCTATGGTTGTGAAGGGGGAGTGCATCACGAGAGCGTCGAGGTAAGGTGGGGAGCGGTCTGGTGTGGACAGGTTGGCGAGGGAGGAAGTGATGGAGGCGTGGATTTGGGCGGGAATTGGATCATTGAGGGAGTAGGGGGAGGAGGGGTCTTCCGGGGTAAATTTTGTTTGGATCTTGCGCGTGAAAATGAATCTGGTCAGTGATGACCGGGAAGCTGACGGCATTATTTAGAAGGGAAATGGGGTCTGCTTCGTACGAAGAGGTCTTTGCGGGAGACGATGCCCTCGCGGATTGCGCGGCGTATGCCCTCGCCTGTGCCGGCCTCGTCGTAGTGCTTCTTCATGGCGGCCGTGTCGATGCCGCGGAAGCCAGCCTTGATGGCCTCGAAGACGAGGTCGGCAGTGCGCTCCTTCTTCCAGGCGGTGCCGTACATCATGGGCGGCATCGCCGCTGTGGCTTCGGGCTGTGACGACATGTTTCGCGTGGTTGACGATGGGGCTGGTTCTGGTCTGCTGAGGATTACGATGCGGCGTTGGGCGAAGGGTACAACAAGTACGACGGCGTTTGGCAGCCCTGAGAGAATCAAACTCCGGCGTCCCCCCTGGAGCACGCAATGCATTGGCAGGACCGAATTGGAGAGGTGCCCGTGAGGGGAAGCTGTGTCGGGAAACAGAAAAGCTTCGAGCTACCTTGTTTCTTTCTGTTACGCCATGCTGCGACAGTGCCACACGGCAGGAATGGAAGCGAATTCTAAGCCAGTCCGGAGCCGCCTGTATTGTACTATCTGACCTTCGGTATCGCAAAGCTACTGTGATGGTTAGGATACTAGTACTAGCATGACCTTACCTATACTATGATATCAGCGTTCCAGCGGTCTGAACTCGCTGACGGGCTGCGAGAGACGATGATCGTCTAACGCGTGACGTCGTCGTCAAACCCCCGCACCTGCCATCGGCCGCGGGGTAGCTCTGGACCTTGCTGGGCGATCCCGGGCAACCGACTCTCTGGGCGGGGTTCTGATTGGGTCAGTAGCCGAAAGCCCAGGGGTTAGTTCCGCGAACTGGCGCCGTTCCGGCGATTTACCCGCAACGCCGTCGCTGGCCCCGCCATGAGACCCATTGATAGAGGGGAAGATGGGGGGCTCTTAACTCTTAAGAGCCTGCCGCCGGGTCCTCCATAAACCTCGCAAACCTTGCTGTTCTTCGCTCTCGACTAACTGATCGGTATTCACCGGAACTCTGCTTAACAAACCAACAGGGCCGCAACCATGGCGTCGTCGACTCCTTACACGGTGAGGTGGGGCATCATGGCCACCGGATGGATTGCCGAGGGTGAGTACCAAACTTACTTTGTCTCCTTTGCGGCGCCACGCCATAAGCTCACCCGGCGACAGTCTTCACCAAGGATCTCCTCGCCAACCCAGCCACCCGCGGCGTGCACGATGTTCGCCACGAGGTCGTGGCCGCCGCCTCGTCCAGCTCCAAGGACAGAGCCGTCGACTTCCTCAATCTCGTCAAGGCCCCAAGCTCCGCCAGAGCCTATGGCTCGTACCACGAGCTGGTAGCCGACCCGGACATCGACATCATCTACGTTGCCACGCCCCACAGCCACCATTTCCAGAACGCCATGCTCGCCCTCGAGGCCGGCAAGAACGTGCTATGCGAGAAGGCCCTGACCGTGAACGCATCCCAGGCCCGCAGGCTCGTTGAGAAGGCTCGCGAAAAGGGCGTCTTCTTCATGGAGGCCGTGTGGACGCGCTACTTCCCCCTCAGCGTCCAGGTGAGGGAGCTGATTGCGAAGGGGGCTATCGGTACCGTCTACCGCACCATTGGTGAGTCCGGTCGTCTCCCTCTGGGCATACTTACCACGCTGGATGCTAACACACTGCCACCCCTCCCCTCAACAGCCGACCTGTCACTTCCCAGGGACGCGGGCGACGGCAAGGTTGACTTTGCCGACTCGCACCGCATGGTCAATCCCGACTTGGCCGGCGGCGCGCTCCTGGATTTGGGCATCTACTCCCTAACCTGGGTTTTCCAGACGCTCTATCACCTGCAGCCCGAAGCGGACAAGGAGGCGCCCAACGTCGTGGCTGCCATAAACAAGTACCACACAGGCGCCGACGAGACGACCAGCATCATCGTGCAGTTTCCCAAGCACAAGAGCCAAGGCATCGCGCTTACCTCGCTCCGCGTGGCTCACGACGCGGTCGGGGACGGGTTGAACAGCGGCGGTGCCGCCATCCGCATCCAGGGGTCCGGAGGCGAGATCCAGGTCATGGGCCCGGCGTATTGTCCCCTGCAGTACCGCGTCATCAAGAAGGCGGCTACCGGCACGGCCAAGATTGAGGTGTTCGACTGTCCGATCCCCAAGGACCCCGAGACTGGCTGGGGCCAGGGCATGTTCTGGGAGGCTGACGAGTGCGCGCGCTGCCTGCGGGACGGGAAGAAGGAGAGCCAGACGCTGCCGTGGAGCGAGAGTATCGTGATCATGGAGGTGATGGAGGAGGCGCTGCGGCAGGGCGGCGTCGTATACCCAGAGCTGATTACGACTGACGTGTACGATGCCCTGAGCCCCCTGAACACGGGCAAGCGGTAATCGGGAGACTCGAACTTAACCGGGCTTCGAGGTGGCTGGCGTTGCTCGCTTCCGGTCGTTCTATCATTGTCGGATCGGCTTGTTGGCTAGGGCCATGTAATTGACTGGAGCAGTTTGAGGCGCGTATCTCATGAGCACATGAAACCGAGACGCCCGAATGTCTCACTCAAGATCAAGAACACGGGCAATGCTATTCAATGATGCCTTGGGCTCTGATGACTGGTAGGGGGGGGGGGGGGGGGGGGCAAGAGATAGCCAACCGGATGTTTTGTGCAGCGGCTGCAGCCACCCACCCGTTTGCTGTGTCGCCCTTGCCGTTAAAAGAAGAATCGCATCAAAGAAAAAGTCTGATAATTGCACTAATAAATAACGGGAACAAAATGCCAGATCAGGAGACATGCCAGACTCCTCAGCACCCAGGCCATGCTTGGACAAGATGAAGTTCAGGCCCTTGAGGCGAGTGAATACATGTCACAGTGAGATTTTATGTATTGCATTATATTTGTGATGTCTCAGATATCGGCTGTGGCGGGCTGCAGATCCGACGCCCGTGTGAGTCGACTGCGGCCCAGCCGCGCAGGAATGGAGCTTGAATACAAAATCAGATTGCAAAGGTGAAATATCTGTATTTACTGCCTGGTACGGTACGTTACCACCCAAGATACGTGCGACTTAAGAGCCGTCCCGTTTTTATTCGTTCATATTAGTCCGCTCGGTGTTGTGTGATATTTTCAGTAAATGAAGCAAATGTTATTTACATCTTACCAACTCCACTGTTCGAAGTAAAGCGGATTATGATGATCTGACGGTAACTTTCGCATTTATTACAATCTCGAGAGACTGAATAGTACAATACATACCTTGCGTTGATACCTTACACAGGTGCATACCCCAGCTTGAGCGTAACTTACCTAGTGTGAAGTAACTTACACAGAGCTCCCGTGTCGACCCAGTTTAGCAGCTTTGACCCAACCATGCACCAGTGAGGCTCGAACCGCGATTGACGACTCGGCTCGGATAGCACACTTGAGACAATTATTAGGGATACACCAACCACACGCGCAGTTGTACCTTGCAGGTTTGTGCAACCCATTCCTTTGTTTTACTCGCGTCCCTCGGAGTAACCCATGTCGTTTTGTCCCGATATCTGCCCCACCGGTCCAGGCTTTCAGCCCTATCTGACCGGGTACCCGGCCGGCGATGAATGTTCGAGTTCGGTGCCGTGCTTTTGTGACCCCTCCAGTTGGCAGGAACTTTGGAGAGAGTTCCCATCCTTCGCTCTGGTACGTGCAGGTCTTGTAGGCACAGCGGTTTGCCGGTCAGAAGCTGCATCTCTAACCCCCTCCCCCCTTGTCTCTGCATCTTCTGGACTGCCCCATGCATCCTCGCCGCCGGTGCATGCTTACTCCGTACAGTAGCAATGCCCTTGCCTGCAGGGCGCGCGGCAGACCCGTAGTTCATGGCTACAACCTTAGATTCCTCCACCGCCATATCTCGAATCCCGCTCCCCGCTCTTTCGCGCGCTAACTTGAGAATAGGCGGTCAAGAGAATTGCAACTACACGGGGAGTGGGTGACCGCGACACCTGGAACACCGATACAATCGACTTGCTTCTCCTCCCACCCCGCGGAGTTGTGGTGTGAGTCGCGACGCAGCGGTGTGTGCGAGTCTCCCTGGGCCCCTTGCCTGACAAGCTGCGGGAGCTGCGGAAGCAGCGAACACGTCGAGCTCGGTCGTGCACCTTCCGGTCTCTTGCGAGAGCTGTTCCGTCGATTCCCTTCACCGCGTTGAGCGCCCCAAGCTTGGGCTTCAACGTCAAAACCGCCATACCCTTGTCCTTACCTGAACCGACAGCCACACCCTGGCCTCATGGCTGCGTCATCTACCACCACGCCCGCGGCCCTGCCGTCCGCATCGGCGTCCGATGCCGTGGCCAAACTAGCCGCCGCTGCCGACACCACAACAGGGGTAGTAGGCCCAGCGGCGGCGGCTGCTGAGGCCGAGGCGGAAGCCTACGAGCGCACGCACGTCCATGGCGTCTACGATGCCATTGCCCCGCACTTCTCGGCGACACGGTACAAGCCCTGGCCGGCCGTGGCATCATTCCTGCATGCCCAACCCCCTGGCGCCGTAGGGCTCGATGTAGGGTGCGGCAACGGCAAGTACCTGGGCGTGAACCCAGGCGTGTTCATGCTGGGCTCCGACAGGAGCCGCTCGCTCATCGCGCTTGCCAGGGACCGCTGCAGGCAGCTCCAGGGACAGCAGGGGCAGGCAGGAACTGGAGGGGAAGCCGGTGGCGCAGCAGTGGGTACCGACGTCCTCGTGGCAGACGGGCTCTCGCTGCCCTTCCGCGAGCGCGCTGCAGACTTTGCGATCTGCGTGGCAGTCATCCACCACATGTCGACGCGGACGAGGCGGCAAGAGGCGATCCGGCAGCTCCTGCAATGTGTCAAGCCCGGAGAGGCCGGACGGACGGGGGGCCAGGTCTTGGTGTACGTATGGGCTCTGGAGCAAGGCACCAGCCGGCGCGGATGGGACGAGGGCGGGGAGCAGGACCTGCTGGTGCCGTGGGTCCTGAAGTCCCAGCAGAAACAGCAGAAGCAGCAGAAAGCGCGCAAGAGAACCCAGAGCCAAGGCACTGGCGGTGCTAGTGCACGCGACGTGGGCGGTGAGGGACCGCCTACACCGACTGCGTCTGAAGGGCGAGCGCCCAGCCAGGCCGATCCCGTCTTCCAGCGCTACTACCATCTCTACCGCAAAGGGGAGCTGGAAGGGGATGTGCTGGCGGCAGGGGGCGTTGTCGTTTCCAGCGGCTACGAGAAAGACAACTGGTGGGTGGTGGCTGCCAACAGGCCCGTCGAACAGGACCAACAATGAAGCCGAACTTTTGGGGGGTGGGAGGCAATATGCGGTCACAGAGCCAACCGTGGGCAGTTGTTGCCCAGCCGGCACGCTGATGTTATCTCGCCTCGCTGGGCCGCTGCACAACCTTCCCGCCGGTTAGTATGGACACTCCTTGGCTAGGTCACTTGCCACTCGCTGCATCCAAATCGGTAGCTACTTCTCTTTATCTGAAACTCCTTGTGTGGCCACCGATTGGCGTTCGTCCATTCTGTTGTTGCCTGCAAATAAACCAATCTACCCAGTCATCACCTATCACACCTCCAGTTCCCACGGGTTTCATCTCCCTCAGGCCCCCATCCAACCAAAACTGAAGAAAAGCAAACCTGTCTATGCCTGGCCCGTTCCGTCCCATCCGCCGTCCCAATCTGTACGGGTCCGTCCCTTTCAGGTTTCGTCAAAGCCAAGTAAACTCCGGCCTAGCGCCTCCGGGCCCCCCTTTCTCCTCTCCTACCGTAACCCAATCGATGGACAAAATGTTTTCTCTAACTCCCCGGCCTGTTTCCTTTCTACCTGAATTTCCGCAGACGCCTTTGTGTAACGTCACCGAGGCCCAATGACGTGGTTGAGAGATAGGTCACCAGTAAATGGTGGAGAAGAGAGGGAAAAGGAAAGGATTGGAATACTAATAGCTTGAGCGCAGTAATGTGAGAAAGAAAAGCAGAGCGTAAAGATGAAAATTGGGATGTCATCTTCCCCAGCATACTCCGTAGTTTCTTTGGCCGCTGCCGGTGCTGCCAAGTAAAAGAGAGAATGGAACACCAAAAGAATCGTAGTAGAAAAGAACAAGAATATAAAGGGAAGACAAGACAAATACTGCCACCCCTCTCTCCGACGGTCTGTGCAAGAATGCCATGTCCTTTCTTGCGTGTCTCCGGTTTTCGCGAGAAGATCACCGGCCCCCGCCGCCGTCTTCTCTATACCCGTCCCCTTCTCTGGGATAGGGATGATGCCGGCGCCGACTCGCCTCTCGCGTCCCCGCGTCAGGCGGGCTCGCCCTTCTCTTCGCTGCTGCGCTGCCAGCCGGCTCGAGCTGGGGCTGGTACGGCAAGAAAGCGGGAAGCAACGGCCCCTGCGTCGCACTCCCCGGGCTGGCCGTTCCGCTATGGACGCCTCCGCCGCCGCCTCCGCTGATGCTGTACGCAGGCGTGCTGTAGGACCTGGTGCCCGACGTCAACTCGTGTAGACTCGGCAGGGTGCCGACACGTCCTCCCTGGACGACCCCCTGGCTGCTTCCAAACGGGTTTACCGTCTGGATCGGGGCGAGGCCGATGCCTGGCGTAGAAGCCGAGCCGGGTCCGTAGCCGGGTCCGTAGCCGGGTCCGGAGCCGCACTCGGCTTGATCGTACATGGGCGGCCCAAGCGAAGGGCGCGGAGGGAAGCTCTCGCGGCGAGCGGACAGGGTACGGCCGGAGGTGGGAGTCAACGGACGGCCCGACGATGGCATGGGCAGTGCTGGCGGGCCCCGGGTGTAGCGCGGCGATGGAAGGCCGGAGTGCTCGCGAGGGAGGCTGCCTTGCGATTGGGAATGGGCGTGCCGGGTCGGCGGGAATCGTTGCGGGCCTTGGGGCACGTTTGTGGTTGAGTTCAGCGAGAACGGAACTGCGCCAGCGCGCCTTGCCATTTCGTCCTCACCTAGCTGCCAATGCATTGCCTCGGCGGCGCGCCAGGGCACGGCCAGTTCTTCTGCCACCTGCCGCCACATCTCGGGTTTGAATCTAGGTAGCTCGGGCGTTAGAGAAAGGGCAACCATGTATCTTGTGTGGAAAGAAGTTCGTTCTTTACCTCTCGTACAACCTCGCCAGCTTGTTCTTCCGTTCTTCGTCCCACTCGCTGCGGCGTTCCAGGTAGTTCTGGTAATGCAGCCGGCAGCTAATCGCAGACCGGCCCGGGAGGTGCTTCGAGATGTCGTCCCATTTCATGCCGCTTCCGCGGAGCTCGATGATCAAGGCATTCTCCTCGGCCGACCACTTGCTCTGCTTCCGCGCCGGTGTCTGGAGCGCGTGCGGCATGCTGCGCTTCCCGCCACCGCTCCCGGGACGGGAGCCCGGTTCCAGACCTGGTCGTTGTCCAGACCCAGCCGCTGCGGAAACACTCTGCCGCCTAGCCGCGGCTCCTCCAGCAGCCCCGGGACCGGGAGACGGCGGGCCAGCTGCTGCTCTGCTGGACGGGTCCGGTGGCGGACCGCTCGGAGGCGTTGCTATCGCTCGAGATGCCGGGGCCCTGGCTGATGGTGGCTGACGGCTGTCAGATGTGCGGGACTCATCGGAGTCAGAGTCCCTGAGAAGCGAAGAGATATCCACGATGGCTGTATCTCGTCGTACACAGCCTGGGAGGGCAGAGAGTAATGGGCACGCGAAGCTGCGTGCCCTAAGCAGTAATCTGCCCCCAAGAACGAGCTGCGACCAGAGGCTCTAGGCTCGCGAGCTCGACGTCGGGCTCAAGTCGCGCAAGGAGCTGACAACCTGACACTCTGTGACCGAGTCTAGGCGGTGACTAAAAGAGGCTTGAATGTGGTCGAGATTGTTGTCGATATGGACTGTACAACTGTACTATTGTATAAGCAACGGAACACGTGAGGGAAGCTGGAATGCGCTGCGCGGCCTCCAGGTGCTGGAAGGCGCTAGGTAGCGTATAAGGAAAGGGGTGCCCAACAGAAGGGCTGAGGCTGCCTACCCAGTGGATAAGGGAAGCTCCTGCTCAGATGGGGCCGCTGAAGAAGCCGTACCTTTTCAACGAGATGCGGTTCGTATACGCAGAACGGCCATTACCATGTTGATTGGCTGCTGCTAGAGAAGTCGTCCGGCCAATTATCAACGGGGCAAGGCAGGCCGGGGAGGAGGCCAGCGTATAAAAGCAGTGTTGGCGGATGCGTACGTCGATCAGGCCAGCGGGTGGACGGAATGTTGCTTGAGGGGAGCAGAGTATCTGCTCTCCATATCCACCGCCTCCTCAGCACGAACAAGGGAGAGGCCTGTTGGAAAGAGGGGGGTCAAAGTACCTCGATGATGGCGTGCGGCGTGCGGCGTGCCTGCCCCAGACGTGGACACTGGAGGGTGATGCTAACAGCTAATAAAGGTGAAATAAAGGGAGGCCGCGGAAGGAAGCAGGCGAGAGTGAACCTTGGTAGATGACTTCGAAGATGGAAGGTAGGAAGGCAACTTGAAGTAGTCCGGGGACGGAAGTGTACAGCAGTGGCTGCAGGCGGTATTGGTACTCCTAGTAGTAATGATGACCAGGGCAGAGGCATCGGGGCCCGGGTGAGAGAGCGAAGGGACCTGGTGAACGTCCGGGGGCGAACTGGGAGTGGGAGGGAAGGTGCGAGTGTAGTAATGTGGAGCACCAAGCCGAGTACGGATCGGTACTGTCGACTACCACAAGTAGGTACCTTGCCTTACCTGGGGGACGGGTGCTGGGTTGCTGATCCAACCCGGCACCTTCAGCCAAGCCCTGAACCCTCCCGCACATCTTTCCAGGGTTAAATTATTCTGCTTTCTGCGACATTGCAATGGCCGCAGACGCTGTACCTTCTTACGATGCCACCTCAGTGCTAGTTTTCCGCACACTTGACTCGCCTTGGCGAGACACCCTGCGAGAGCCCGTTGCCCTGAAAAGAGCAACCGCCTAGGGTATGTGTTGTATTGTATTGTATTGTACATGCTAAGTACCTTCCAAGGGTAAGTAGCTCGGGAAGTGACAGGGCAGCCTCACCTACTTGCCATTCTGGCCAACAAACTGGCACAAGAGCCAACCCGGCCGAGTCAGCCGTCACTCGAGACAATGTGAAGCATCGCAGCAACTAAGGGTAGGTTGGTCCACCCATCCTCCCAACCGTTCATGGCCGCAGGACCGAACTGCACTCCATAGCTCGCCATTCCAACCCAAGCACGGCACTGCTTCTGCAGCGGGAGGGGGCCTGGCGGGTCTAGATTCGCCTTGAGAGTCCCGGTCTGTCACATCGACTTCCCTACTGTACTAGTATTACGAATACACTGGCCAGATCAAGGGAGCCAGGGACTCCACAAACAATCAAGATCGAGATCGAAACCGTGGAGTCAAAGCTGCTGTCGAGAGGGATTACCACGGAGAGCCACGAAGTCGTGCATGTGCGGCCCGTCGTGGCAAGCATGATCTGCAGGGTTGATGATCTAAATGTTGTCCCCGTTGGGGGTTGGGGGCGGAATGACGAGAGCTCCCGTCTGCAGTCCGTGGGCTTGCTAGGGCTTGCTTGAGCCTACTGTAGAGGACGGCCCACGAGAAAGCCAAAGCAGCCCGAGCCGTGCCAATGATCGGGTTGAAATCTGGATTGGGCTTGACCGGCCCGCTTCTCAGCTCTTCCTAGCTCTTCTTTCGAGCACTACACGACAGGAGTTTCTCGCTCACAGCCTGTCAAGTGCCCTCGAAGTCTGTCAGTTGCCCTCAAGCCTGTCAGTGAGCAGTAGCTACGTTGTCCGGGAGGGGGGGGGGGGTTGGTGGCGGGGAGGATGCCCGAAGGTGCTGAGCACATCACTCAAGGCAGGCATATCCCTGCACGGCTCCAACGGCTTCCCAGATCTACGTACTTTGTAAGCCAGAAGCGGTTGTCATAGCCAACAATCACTGACTCGGTGGTGGCTGTTGGGGCAGGACTGCCACGAATGAGAGGCCACAGACAGGAGAAACGAATCGGGGTCTAGACTCCACGAGTTCGAAACAGTAGGGGGTCGAGGGAGTTTGTCGAGTCCAGACATGTGATGCGGGAGGTAACTCCAGAGAGGTGAGAAATAATGAGATGCACCCGCGAGTGGTCTATCCCCCCTATTCGAGGCACACCCGTTACCCTCCATTGTCTGCTGGCTTGATGCCCCGACAAGTTGATTGCGCTGTGATGGCATCGTGATGCCCAAGCAGAGACGCTGTGGACAGAAGTTTGGCCGTCTCAGCAAGCCTTTGCAACAAACAGTTGTCGAGACGCGAAAGCAGTGGCGCTTGAGATCTCGCTTCGATCCTCCTTATTCAGCCTGCAACCCTTTTGTGGGATTCTCAGATCTACGATAGAATAAGAACTTGTCCGCTTGATTCGATCAAAGCTGCCTGTGAGTGTGCCCGATATGGCGAGGCAATCACCGTGCAAGGACGGAATTTCTATGTTATCATCGCGATACCAAGCGTCGCCTGGACTGCGCTGGTTCTCCGTCAAGCCATGATCCTTGCACGTTGCAGCAGAGACACGCGCAGCTTTGACCGCCGGATGCATTGCTTGCATCGACCGACGTCAACAAGGCCTGAGTCACATCAGTGCCGACTACATTTACTTGGCTGCGCTGTTGCAGGATGCCGGATCTCGTATACATAATGGTGTTACTTAGCGGAGCGTAGTGTAGCGAACGAGATCTGACCCCGGCACGGCGGACGCCGATTCTGTTGCCGACTTGTATGCATGTACTCGGCACAGACCCGGGCTGATGCCTGTGCACCTCCGGACTCTTATCGTGTACAAGCCCGCATCTCAGGTCTATTGCGTTCTTTGTTCAAACAATCTGTTGCCAAACAATAACCGAATTGCTTTGTTGGCGTGAGTTGTCAATTTCCTCGGAGGATGGTTACCGTCTGTTGCCTTCCGACCTCCAGGGCATTCATTCAGCTTCGGTCCATCAGATGTTGTTGTATGTACCGCTAAACTGGCGGTCAACTTGCAGATTGTGGTAGTTCTTGCCCCGCGTCTACGATCAAGGGTTCCGGGACGCTGCCGGCAGGTCCATCGTGAATTGTAATAAACCAAAGGGCAAGTGAGCACTGTGCTACCAGGATCAGGCTACCTAGGTATGAGCAATTGAGCATGCACTTGTGTCGCCTCAAGGCAATGGTTTGCTCTGTACTGTAGTATTGGCTTCATACAACCTCGATCGGCATGGGCGAGGGAAGTATGGAGCGGGCCGTGTGCTGTCGAGTTTGCGGTTTGGGAGGGTGCTACGGAGTATCGTTCAGAGTACTAAGCCCCAGCTCATGCTGCGCTACTACAACACGCGTGGATGGGGCAACAACCGACCAAGGTCGGTCATACGGCAGCCATGCAAGCACCCACAACTCTAGGTTCTGCGAAACACACTACAGTTAGCTCCATGACGGATGTCTGGCCTTGTGGTGACGTGTAGGCGGGGCGAGTTAATAAGGCTTCCAAAAGTCTCTGAGGGTGCCGCCACGCGGGTGTTGGAGCTGATATCGAAATGACCCTGGTAAAGCAGCGCCCTTGCTCACGGGTTCTTCGATGCTGGCGCTCTGTCTGCGGGGCAATAATCCATGACCGTGTGCGTTGACGTCGCTGAAGGTCTGGGGCTTGCATGTGTTTCTCGGTTCCGGGCCGTTGTGTCAAGCCGTGGACATCAAACGAGTTGTTAGAGTCAAGTGAGACGAAGTGTATGTAAGTCAGCGTATTCGACATGTTTGGCGGTCTCGAGCCTGTGGGAATGGCGCCCTTGTCAGCTCGGTCGGCGAGGTCATTGGACGGACCGGGAAGCCCCGATCGCGATGGATGTCTTGGCCTTGCAGGGTTGGCCGCCGCATCTTCGATCTACGGAGTAATAACCTGCGTAACGCGTTAACGATCCGTATAATTCATTGGGGCAATATCAATGAATGTCGGTGGGTGTCCAACAAAGGGCCCCGAACCTCTCACATTGTATTAGTGATTCATATAATGCACACTTCTTACTCAGCACCTCTGTACTTGGAATGATAGCGATTGGTTTTCTCTAAGGACTTGGTTAGCAGACCTCCGCCGGCTCGCCGGGCTTCTTACACAGAGAGGAATCTCGAAACGGATAGATGGCACAACGCATCGTTCAGCACCCAACGTGGCGGTGAGCGGCCAAGGAACAGATCTTGGGTAGCAAGCATGCATGATTTTATCGCTAGACACCCGCTATAAGCCCCTTGTCCCTGTCGCCTTGATAGTCTAGACAACGCGAGCAGATGAGAAGGTTCCTGCTTGCTGCGACGCTGTTGCTGGGGATGAGGTGTCTCGCCAAGGCTGGAACGCCATGTCTGCACTCTGCAGACGACTCTACTTCGTACACAGGCGGTCAATTGCATCCAGAGGCAGAAGCGGTGACTCAAATCGAACCGGAGTGCTGCAGAGGGAAACGAAGAAGGCGTATGTGAGTGGACAGAGTTGATAATGGTATCGTGGCCAGAAAGCATCCATCGGTTATGGGCCTCGCAGCAGCCTCACTCATCGGCACGCTGCGATGCGGGTGGATGAGACAACTCGGCCATGGAAGAGAGAGCGAAGCATGACTTGTCAGGCCTTGTAAACCGTGACTGCGCACGCATCATCCATTGTTCCCCGTTTGAACGGGGCAAGGCGAACGAGGGCGGGTCGAACCGAATGACCCCCGTCGGCTTCGGGCATCGACAAGTCAATTGCTGTCGGAAAGGTGGGCGAGTCCATCCTTATTGTGCTGATTTGGCCAATGATCGTCGGCAATGTCGTTTGACATTCAGCTTGCCGCGGAATCTCATGTTGGACGACATCGATGCTGCGATGCTTGGAGCCGGTGCTACCTCAACTTAGTACCTACTAGTATGTAGCCGGGTAGTATTCGTCCCCCAATGAGATGCTGCCTGCCGAGCGCTGCAAACGGTGTGACCCAATCGAAGATTCGGCAGAACATTCGAAGTTGTAGGTTTCCGTGTGGCCCTAGGTCACGACGCAGCTGCACATGGTTTGTCGCAATTCCGTGTTTCGTAGAAGCAATAAGGTGTGTTCTAGGCTGATTACTGTACGGATGTATTCGTAGGCTAGAAGTGGAGATGAGCATAACGTTAAACCTCGGGCGAAGGCAGATCACGCCGCGGAGCTTGCTCTACAGCAACGAGGCGAACCACCCGAAAGGTGATTGGCTTATGCTGCTGGGCCAGCCTCATGCCCCACCAGCTGACTCAAGGCTCCAATGCGAGTTGGGCGGTTGCGTTGCAATTAGTGTAGTGATCACCGTCAGCATCAGGGCATCTACGGTACAAGCTCACCGGCAAAACATGCAAAGTTACGTGCCTTAGGCGTCTAGACGATATATCGCTCTAGAGTTCAACTAAAAAAAAAAAGCCTGACTCGCTTTATCCGCGTTTTCTGCCCTCCCGAACTTGGCAACGGTGACAGCAACTCAACGCTACGTGTTGATTTCGACAGCCCGCCTTCATCCGCTCACTCGATCCTCATAATACAGTCTTGATCGAACCTCTGCACAGCGCCAAAGCACTTCAAGGATTGTCAGTCGATCGATCCCGAAACATGGCAGACGTACCTCTCTATGTGGTCTCAGACTACGCCTCCTCCGAGAGACGGATCACTCCCTCGTGGTCAATTTCTCAACTCAAAGCCAAGCTTGAACGTGTCACCGGCATCCCTCCCTCTTGCCAACAGATCTTTCTTAAGACGCCGTCTAGTGACAAGATCCCCGTAGAGGCTCGGGATGAGGAGTCGGTCCAGCTGGCGCAATTTCCCCTCATTCCCTATGCCGAGTTATTGGTAAGTGAGGCCGCTGCCCAAACGAATTGCGCATGTCTTTAATGAAGCTGCGACGGCGTTGCTCCAGAGACGCAGGTAACTGAGCTGACTGGCTACACCAGGTGGTGGACACTCGGCCGGTCTCGGCCAGGCCCAATTTCTCGAGTACTGCTGGCGTGGAGAAGTATGTATTACCCGAAGAAGAATATGAAAAGAAGACGGATTCAGTGCTCGCCTGGAAGAAAGCCCAAAAACTTGGGCGCTTCGACCCAAACGCCCCAAGCCACGAGCAGGCCAAGATTGCGGCTATTGCTCAGGAAATCGAAGCTCGCGGGATCGCCATCGGGAAGCGATGTAGGGTTGGGCAAGATGACACGAGACGGGGAGAGATCATGTATGTCGGCGATGTCAAGGAGATCCCAGGCTTGGGTGCTTGGGTAGGCATCCAGCTGGACGAACCGGTGGGCAAGAACGACGGAAGCATTGGAGGAACCCGGTACTGGGGCGAAGAGTCGGAGGTTAAGCGTGGTGTATTCGTCAGGCCGGAGCGGGTAGAGGTCGGCGATTTTCCGGTCCTCAATGATCTTGAGGATTTGGAGGAGATCTAACGACGTTGCCGCCAAACTGTCTGCGATGGGCACAGAAACTCGGGGTCTTTGCCATCGAATGTTTGGTACCTAACTCAACGTTAGAAACGCTTCGCCTCGGGAAAGTCCCGCGTAGGTATATCACGATCCCATCTCAATCGTTTTACCGTCCCTTGCCTTCACCAGTTCTGTGTTAGCCACAGGAAGGGATGAAAGCCCAACGAGGCCCCGCATTGCAGCAGCAGGGACCAGTGGACCACGCGCGCAGATGATGATGGCCCCAAATGAGCGAGTGCTGAAGGCTAACTTACACAAGCAGGCATGTGGAAAGTTCTTGAGCATCACACGAACACACAGAACCCGGCCCAATTCCGCCATGCACGCGACTCTGTTCCGGGCCTGCGTGTGTCCTGCAACACACCTTGTGTGATGTCCGTCCAGAAAAGAATACTACCTTGAGGCGCTGCCCTGAGGACGTACATTCTTCTGGAGCGCACGGGTGCATTCACATTCCAGAAACACAGTGCCAAAGGCTAACAGCCCATGTGGAGATGGGCTCTTACTTTCCCGAAGGTTTGCAATATGATCTATGGCGCCGGCGAGCCCGTGTTTGTTGTATGTCCTATACCGTGGACCTATTCGAGTACCAAACCAGAGCGATCACAAACGCTTGCGCGTTCCGGGACCTGACAGCTGAAGTTGCATACAAGTAGTATTTGATAGATATGAGCGGGCGTTGACGATACTTAGTGGGGTTTATTACAGCGTAAGATACCTTACGTAGCCCATTGTGGCAAACTCGCAACTTTGGCCGCTAAAACAGTTCTAAAACGCCACTTCCCACTGATCCACTGATCCACTTCATCGTCATCATTCCTCCCACTATGCTCGGCTGTCCCTCTCTCCGCAGTTCGCACAGCATCCCATCTGATAACGGATGCAATGATTCCACATGCTGCGCTCTGCCTTACCTGTAGTGACGAAAGCTACCGTTTGATTACCGTATGCTGGCGATTCAGGCCATTCTTTTGTCCGGCGCGGTCGAGGCTAGCCCGACTTTCGGGGATTTCGGTCTCTGGACGTCACCAAATCCCCGCCGCTTACAGAACTTACATGCCACACCTCCCACTTCCAGCTGTTCCGACTGGACGAACCTTCTCTGGAGCCGACCGCAGATCCCCCATTTAACGTGTTCCCTCTCAGGCATCTTAGCATACGCCTTGCCTGACGATCAGAAACTGAAGGAACAAGGGACGGCCGCGACTGCGCGAGATGTGAGGCCTAGCTTGGCAAACGTTGTACCTCAACCACCTTCTCCCCGATCGCCGATCACGACAGCGGGCAGTGATTCCCGACCGGGCTCCCGATCGTTGCAAGAGGTTCGTCTGGCTATCTGGCTTTCAGACCACCTTGCGGTGACGTCGACCGTCGCCGGTGCCGGAGTGATGACGGCCTTACTGGGTCGACCGTTCCTGGCCAGTCTCCTTCTACTCTTCCTCCCAACATTTCCTAGTGTCCGCGCGGGGGATGTGAGAGTATCATCTCTCCACGATCTGCCCATGTCGCAGTTACCCTCTTTCATGCAGCTTCACCTCGCCCCTCCCGAGACAGAGGCCTTCCCATTGACGTACAGCGTCTATCCGCTTACTGAACGCGCAGGCCTGTCGAATGACACCGATAAAAGCGTGAGAACTGAGAGTTTCTGCCAGCGGGACTGCCGCGTAGTAGAGCTGTGGTGGCTAACAGCGTTACAGCATTTCCGAATTCGTGGGGACTTGGTGGCTGTCGAACTCCCGGCCAATTCCGACCGCTTGAACAGCCTGGACACGATAGCGTTTCTCGGTTGCGACAGCGAGAACGCAACGAAACTGGTCAATCAGCTTGTAGCGAACAGGACCAGGGCCATTTTGCTCTACAGCATAGACGCAAACTGCTGCGCCGTGGACGGGGACGAAGACCTGAGCTACGCCTCTCTCTACACCATGGCGAACGCGCAGGAGGCGGCCGATACGCTGAACAACACGATCCGAGCCGGAGGGGTCCTGCGGGCCAGCATATCCGGGAATCCAGATATCGCCGGCATCCCAACGGATAGCCCGGATGGTAAAAGGCACACCTCTGCCGTTGCCATGAGCATCCTTTATAGCATAACTGGCCTCGTTACTCTGCTATTTTTGGTCATCATTGTGATGGGCGCGATGAAGGCGCGCCGGCACCCTGAGCTTTATGGCCCTCGGGTGGGCGATGCTGGCCGGCCACCACAGAGTCGGGCAAGAGGCCTGGCGCGGGCAGTCCTGGAGACGCTGCCGATCGTCAAGTTCGGGGATCCCAGACCGGCGAAGGCAGACCCGTCTCTCGAACTTGAATCACAACCATCAGTAACGGTACCAGATCCGGCCATGGGGACGAGGCTATCAGCGATTTCGGAAGAACCGCGGACGCCGCAAGTGCGCCGGAACGATCCGGAAACAATAACGGGCGCAGTATCCCCGCCTGACTCGGCGTTGGTAACAAGTCAAGAAGGGGCCACCGCAGGTCCGGATAAGGGCGAAACCAATAGACAAGGCCGCCCTTCGGAGGAACGCGCTGTCTGTTCCATCTGCGCTGAGGACTTTACTGTTGGAGAAGACGTCCGTGTCCTGCCATGCGACCACAGATTCCATCCGCCCTGTATTGACCCGTGGTTGGTTGAAATTTCCGGGTCCTGCCCTCTATGGTAAGCTATTTACGTATCATTTTCACCCAATACTGAACCCTTACTGACGCCCTCTCGCTTCAAAGCCGCCTCGACCTAAACCTCCGACCACACAACAGAGAAGTAGATGACCATAGCAACGACCCCTTCCTCCGCTCCCCGCCCCTCGCAGCAGCCGAAAACTGGAGCACACACGGCGATAGCAGCAGCAATACCGATCATCACAACGGCGACACTGCTGGCAGCAACTCACAACAGCGTAGACGATCCTCGCGCTTCCTCGATCTTCACCGCCTGCGGCATGCCTCAGTCGAAGAGGTCATAGAGATCCTCAGACGGCATCGTTCCCAGCAGCAACAGCAGCAGCGCGAGTCGGCGCCACACGCGGTGGATGGCAATGGTGAAGCCGAGGACCAGCGCGGACGCAGGGCAAGGCTTGCCGATCGACTGAAGGAGCGGTTCCATATCCGCACGAGGGTGCAGGGTCCTGCGGGTGCTGAAATAACGCTGCCACCGCCACCGCCGACGACGACAACATTAGATCAGGGGCCCCGACCGGGCGACTCTTGATCCCTCAGACAGAACGTGAGGTTTCCGACTTCCTCTCGTTCATTTATTTCTATTCACATGCACTTACAATCAGTTTGCGATACCCGTACCTTTGCCTTTCGTAATGCTTTAATGCCGCGTGGTGGTTACTTTCTGGTTCATATGCCATCTCGTTATATTTGGGCTACTTATCTATGGCTCGGGAAGCACAGGGTTCCGTATGTTCTTGGATTATCGCATCGACCGTCATTGCGAACCGGATGGGGAAACCAAGGCCAGTTGCACCTAGAGGAACTGCACCAATGGAGATCGGGCGAACAGGTTCCGGATGAGGTAAATGCTGGTGTACTGGGGGCTACAAGGGCTTTCTTTACCCGGCTCAATTCTGGCCGTTGGGTTTCAGGTACTGCATTGCATGGAATTTAGTCTTGGTTTCGGCTTCCTCGGGCTGCAATACAACATGGAGGATTATATATCTGTCTCATACACAATGAGGATCGCATGGTGCCTAACTACTTGAGCACTGGGACGACAATGGCGGCTGGAAGCGGGGCGATATGAGTAAGGTATGTGCAATTTTTTACATTACATACTAAGGTAAGGTAGTACTGTTAGGACCATAGACAGAGGACATGTACTTGTACCGCACCTTTCGGAGTGCCAATAAAAGAAGGCCCTTGAGGCGCTCAGTGACTGACCTTCTCCAATGCCCTGACTGCGAGACCACCGAGGTGTCTACTACCAGTGGTACAAGATACACGCATGCTTGCAGAGCTAGGTAGACGCGGTGGCAGCTGTGCCCTGGGTACATACTGTAGGTACGGGAAACGTGACCAGCTTCCAGGCTGCATCTTCTCTCCATGCCACGACGAGAGCGCTGTATCACCTTTAAGCGGCTTCAGCTGACATTGACTGATTGATATCAGAACCGCGATGCCAAGTTTGATATTCCCGATATAGATACCTAATAAGAAGCAGCAGAATGGCGCGGTCTCCATCCGGCAGAAGAGCCTCAATCCGGCTCAATGTCATACCCTCGCTCCCGAAACGCTTGGCCTCTCAACGCTTTTTAAACAATGACACCCAAAGGAGGTGACTTCTGCGCAGCAAACCAAAAAGGAAGGCTAGGGACAGATTTCGCTTCAATATGCCATTCCTCTGGTTCATGATGCAACCGTCTTCCATCTGGGCCAACCAAGAAGCACCCGCCGAACCCATCCATCACCTTGAACCTCCCTCTTGCGCCGCAAAAAATGAATATGTTGGCGATTAATGCAGACCCACCACCTCCGCCTTCCTGTCCCCCTTATTACAGCCTCGTCAACCCATGAACTGGGGGGATAAAAGCAAAATGGTCTATCAGTACCCCTCTGTCTTGATCTTCCCCTTCAAGCCACCAACCTCATCCTGTCCCCTGATTAGCTTCCTAGTGTTCCTTTCGCTTATACTCAAGTGGGAGGGGAAAGAAGAGGGGAGAAAAAAAAAGGGAAAAAAAAGAACAGAATTACTTACCTCAGCTTTCCTCTTGCCCAACACGCCAGTACTATCTGGTGTCGCCCCCCTCTTTGCGCCTTGCTGCCCACCCTGATATTGATGGGTAGCAGACATGGCACCCGCGGCCTCGGCGTGGCAACTGGCATGGTAAACGCGTTCACCAACCTTCACCGCATCGGTCCACACCCACTCCTGCGCCTCATCCAGCCACTTCATCACGAACCGCTCCCGGCAGATGGGACAGGCGTTGTTCATGCGCGACGAGTCCTCCGGGACGGGGATGTGCGGGAGTTTTGCGGTTGCTGCGGCGGGCTTTGTGTTGATGGTTGCCGTGCTGGGGGCCGTGCTGAACTGATGGCTGGGGGTGGTAGAGTGATGATCGTCAGAGGACGAGAGGGCGGCGCCGGATGGATCCTGCGGCGCAACGTAGTCTGTGTCGATGGCTTCGCGGGAGCGTATCCAGTCCGACTCGTCGACATACCAGCTCCGGTGCTGGCCGCGCTTCTCGGCGTCCGTCATCCGCTGGTGGACGCGGAAATGCCAGTCCATGTGCGCCGTCTTCTTGCGGCGGCCATCCTCGTCTGTCTTGAAGCGCCTGCCGCATTGGGTGCAAGGCGGGCCGAGGTCCTCGTGGAGTTGAGCAATCAAGTGCGGGCGGAAACTGTGAAGGGGGTTTATTTAGTTGGAATGGTCCCATCGACACGAGAGCGGAGTCGTCATGAATGGTATGGTATTTACTCACATCTTCAGAGAAGCTGGGTTGAGCTGGATGATCCCCTCGGCCAGTACACCGGCCAGCGACTGGAACCCCCCAGCCACGCCCGGAAGTGGCAGCGTGGGCATAGCAGGCGCCGCAGCCGGTGGAGGCGTCGGTGTTGGCCCAGACTTGATCACACCAGACTGTCTCAGCAGAGCCAGCAGCGCCGAAGGGTCCGAGGGCAGTGGACGAGCAGCCCCGGCCGGTTTGGTCAGATCGGCGGGTGTCTGCGGAGGCGGTGACCGCGGAACAGCAGCCGGAACAGCAGCCGGAGGTTGTGGAGTCGGGGTTTGCTGAGGCGTGACAGACTTGCGCGTAGCTGTTGATAGCAGCGTGGCCAACGCGCCCGGTCCCAAGATCGTGTCAAGCGACACGGCGCCCTTGCCTGCTGCCGGAGGAGGTGTTGCTGTGGCGGTGCTGGATGGCGGACGGCCCAGAGCGGCCGCGACCACCGCCGCGGCTGATACTGGCACGGGTGTCGGCGGTTGAGACACAACCGGAGGTGTTGGGGTAGAGTAAGGTACACCAGGGTAAGTGGTGCTGGGCGCCGCGACAGCAGTGATGACCTGCCCGGCCTGCGGCTGCGGCTGCGGCTGCGGCTGCAGTGGGGGGCGGGCTTTTACAGCAAGTTCAGCTACTCGATCTCTAATGATCATCAACTGCTCCTGAGGCATGTCTTGGCTCTGGATTATTGTTTGCAAGTCCAGCAATGCCTTCAGTCTGGTCTGTTTACTAGTATTGTATGGGTCCTGCGCAAAATCCGCCTTCTCCACAACGATCAGTTGCTGGATATCATCCTTCAGCTTGTCTATGCTTATTCCCTGGTGTGGAGCGCCATAGGCCTGCCCCAAAGCCGGCTGCTGCTGGTACGGAGGGTATGGCCCAGCCGGCGGAGCAGGCTGTGGTGTTGCACGATGGGGAATGGCATGTGATGCGCCCTGCGAGACGTCAGCAGCTGGGATACGTGAGCGTGGAGCGGAACAGAAAGCGGGGCTTACGTTGACAGGATGGGCCGGATACGGCGGCTGAGGCGGCGCCGCACCCGGCTGATGCCCGTTCGGGCCGGAATAAGGAGGCTGATGCGGGGGAGGTTGGTATGGCCTTCCTGTCGGCGGTGTCGGGGTCTCCCGGCTGGGAATAGGTTGTCGGCCACGGAGGAGCTGCTGCTGCCCCTGATAGCTGCTTTGCGTGGCGGCAAAAGCGGCGCTCCGGGCAGCCATCAAAGCATTCTCGATGGGACGAACCTGTTCGATCGGAAAGACGGGCTTTGTCGAAATAGAACCCGGCACTGGCTCCTTCCACGTCTTCAGCATCTCGTCCATCTTCCGCCGTGTGGCATTATCCACTTTGGTGTAGGCGCCCATAAAGATCGAGTAAAGCTTCGGGCCAAAGTACAGCGCATAGGGCGTTGGGACATTCTTGACGATAGAATCGAGCACGTAGAGCGCCGGTAACGTCCGCGACGGCGGAACCTACTTTGGTGGTCAGCTTTTTGGACTCCCGGGGCGGGCAAATCTTAAGCAGGATGGAGAAGCCCCGCAAGGCTTGCAACAACAGACAGCGCGTACCTTCTTGATGTGGTTTTGCAGCACCTCCGCAATCGCGAAGCCGTGATTAGCGTTCTCTCGGGCGATATTGGTCAGCGTAGCAATTTCAATCCGCGAATTGACGGTGAGGTCCTCCAGGGCCTGCCGGTAGTCCTCGGCCACATCGGCCGCGTTGTCTGCCATAGTTGCGCCGCGCAAATTTGGAGGCGGACCTGTCGGGCGGGCAGTCAATGAGCAGGCGAGTTTGTGTCGTAATTACGGCCAAGCGCGTTGTCTGCGAGTGAAAGAAGATGCAGAAAGAAATCCCCTGCGGAAGGTTCCAATCACAGATAGGGGCAGGAAAATTGATAGACGTGGGCCGCTATTCAGAGACAAGAACAATAGGCAGGTATCAGCTATTATTCCTCTCCACGAATGCAGCCGAGCACCCAAATCGCTCTCTTCCCTGTGCGGGATCGTCCACTCGCAACCTGGCCAGCCTGGCCTCTGAAATCAGGGTCCCAAATCAAGATTGGCAGACCATTCACAACCGGTTCCTTCCACACTGACAGGGCTGACGCTTATATGGGCGGTCGGCGAAGTTCCTTGGGCCGTGACGCTGCAACGCTTTGCAGAACCAGAAAACGAGGGAATTGAGTGCAAGTTCGATCAGGGTAAATGGTCACGTGCAGGTAATGAGGGGACTGGTGCGCTGTTGAATATTGCCAGCTTCACACGGCGTTGACTCCCGAGATGTTCCACAGTCGTTGGTCAGAGAATTGGGTTTGTTGACTGCAATGTGGTTTGTGTGGAGGGAACGGAACGGCAGTTTATAAAGACCGCCAGCACACGACATGAGCCACGCGGCGCACTGACTATCGGATCCACTCCAATTTAATTCCGCACTGTACAACCACGGTGACCCCGAACAAAGGTCTGACGTCCGCAGCTGGTACTGTACATTTCCCAAGAGAGCCGTGATGTGACGGCAGATTTGCAAGAGATCAAGCCATTCCCTAGTTGAGTAAGGGGGTCCAAAGCTTAAGCTCCCTTGTGTGTGTGAGCTAAGAGATATATCAATCTTGACGGGACGTTGAAAATATGTAAGTAGTGCGCACGGACCACATTCCTAACCTCCTCCTGAGAAGTGTGTCGCCGCACACATCACGCTGCTGGGGAGTGCGAGTTTCGTGTGCCCCTGGGGAAGCGGCTGATCCAATATATTACGTCCATGGCCGTGGGTCGGGAGTATCCCCATCCAAGCCCAAACTCAAAAGCAAAAGGATTCCGTAAGCTGCGGGTATATAATCAACGCACAGTGAGCAGCCGAGCCCTTAAACCACAATTCCCAGAACCCCGAGACGCCCAGCCCCACCAACATCCATCCATTGATCCCATTTGCCATGCCAATCCCATAATGCAGTACTAGTAGTTATAGATCGACTTTCCAGTCGTTTTGTGTCTATAAAGGGAAAAACAAGGCAAGGAAAGACAGCGCATAGATTCCCCCTTCATAACCTCCCGGTTTCATCAAAACCGGTCCATATGGGCCTCACTGTACCGACTGCCTCCAGTAAACGCAGGATGCAGCGCGGTTGGAGGGCGCTGGATATCCGGAATGATCGGACTTGCCCGATTGTCGTGGCCGCGCTGCTCGACATCCAGCGTGTCCTGCGGGATCGGCTTGCTAATCTGGATGCGCGACCTGCGGAAGTTCATTGGGTTGAGGACGCGCGTGAGGCGCTTCACTGCTGACGACGGCTCCACGTCTGCCGCCTCCTTGGACCAGCCGTGTGCCGACCAGTTGTCGCGGTGCGGAGGCGAGTAGTGTTCGCTGAAGCCGGTGTCGATGCTCTGGTTGCTGGCGTGCTGCAGGGCAAGCTTGCCGTGGGTGCGGATCTGGCGGCAGGTGATTTTCATGCCGATCTGGGTCTGGCTCGCGGAGACGCGGAACACGATCGAGCCGACAATGTTGAAGAAGCCGAAGGTGAGGGAGAGAATGCCCGCGGCGAGGATGGCACGCCACCACGCCAATCCGATCGTGTCGATGGTGTACGCCGGCTTGACCAGATCTCCTAGAACCTGGAAGCCGATGAAAATCATGCCCAGCCCGAGCCACGCGAGCGAGTGGTCCGGGCCCAGGACGGGCCAGTTCCTGCGGTACCACTCCTTGAACCGTGACGGCAGAGGCAATTCCGAGTAGAAGAGGAAGGCCGAGAAGATGAAGACCAAGACGTGAGTGACCGCGTCGAAAAAGAAGGCGTGGCCTTTGAGGCCCGAGAGCACTGGCATCGCCATGCTGGCCAGCATCACGGCAGTCAGGCCGATTAGGTTGAGGGCGCGGAGAACATTGAGAGCCACATGGCCAATGCCCAGGAGTTTCGAGTCCTGCCCGAGACTGAACATTTTGGGTTGAGGTCTGTCTGACTCGCTGTTAGCCTCTGCCACGTCGCCGGCCACCGTAGGGTGTGGGATTTGTGTGAGTGGGATAGCTGGCCCTCTGACACCTATTAGGACCCTAGACGGCCCAGCCTCAGAGCGTAAAGGCCCGTTCTGAGGCATGGCCCTCCGTGATCTGGTTCTGCCCGGCTGCATATATGCTTCAGGGGCGACAGCTTCCTCGACAAGGTAGTCTTCAAGAGTCGTCACCATCGAGGCGCGCACCGTATGACATCCCGAGTCCGACAGAGCAGAGACTTCAGAGCGCGCTGTAGACGGCCGGCGAGCCATCGCCGCGGAAGTGGATGCCATGACGGATAACGATTTCCACGGGGGCGGTTTGCTTGTTCTCCTTCGTAGAAAGAGGTTCGGGAAATTCGCGCCTTCGGGGTATGGTGCTGGGGAGAAGATAGGTGGCAGCTTTTATGTACTTACAAAGAGTGTTGGTCCGAAGCCAGCGACTGACTGCAGTTTCTCTAGAGAGGCCGATGATGCTGAGTGATGCTCTGCTGGCAGATTACACCAACAAGTTGATGACACGATGGTCTGTAGCGAGAAGGATAGAAAAGGAAAGTTGCTCTGAAGAAGAATGAGATGTGACGGACCAGGCCGCGCTGCGTAGATAAGGGATGGAGCAAAGGGAATGAATAGCCCGTCAATAGGAAAGCACCCTCATTGTGGAGAGGCAGAACAATAGCGACCCAACAAAGATGGTGGCCAGAAAGCCGGGTGTGGCTGCGGTGCTGGTGAGCGGCCTTTTAACAATGGGAACTGCTGCCACGGTCAGGCAATTAACGCGCTCAATAAAGAAAAAGGCCAGACAATGGGGGAACAGCGGGAACAAGGATCAGGTCGAACTGGACCGCGGGTCTCTCCGCGACTGTTTCGCATTAAGCAAGAATGTTTCCTTAGCTCCTGACCAATGAAGCTATTGGCGCTGTAACTGTCTCCGGGTAGAGAAGCACCCAGACCTGCGCGCCTGTTTCATGAAAGGAGAGATCTGTTGGACAGGAATATCCGCGTCCAGGGGTTCGCGCGGGTAACTGCTTGAGCAAGAGCCGAGCTACACGGCAGCTCTCCTGGACTGGCCCATCGCATCCTCGGAGTGCTTTCTCCAGGCCGACGACCCGGGACGACATGTGGCGATCTGTGGCCCCAGGATCCCGAGCGAGTCGAGTGGAGCTAGTGCGGTGGAAGTTGCATCGGTCGGCGCATAACGCGACTGGTACAGACCGTGTAGAGCACTGGCATCCAATGGTTTGGAAATGCTCCGTTTGAGGCGAGAACGGCATCCGCCTGCCAGACGACCGAGCAGTAGGAGGAAGCAGAACCGGGCTCGAGCCGGGGTTGAGACGCACGGCGCATGGCACGTTGAAGCAGGGCATGATCAACGCATCGATTGGCTGAGAGCGAGCCACGGCCGTTTCAGGCCTTATTTGTCTTGGGCACCGTCGACTTGATAGCTCGTCTGCTGTGTACGAGCAATCCTTCAAGGCTCACCGTGCTCCCTGTATTGAAAAGCAAGAAGAGAAGGGCCTGTAGTTGTGTATTTATTAGGACTTTGATATTCAAGTTCTTGATGCCCGGATTGGAGGGTGTGTCTGAAAATTGGAACTTGCGCAGGCGTATGGTGTTTCCAAGGGTTAGGGTAAGACAAGTCAGATGGACATACTACTAGTAGTAGCGTATACCTTGGTTGCGAATGATGACGGGCACCAATATGACTTGCAGTGTGTCATTAACATTTCCAGATTCCAGCTCTACACACTGAGGTAGACGGGTTGTGGATAGGTACATATGTCGTCGGACAATAGTCCCAGAGCCTTGCCAAGGTGACCATGTACAAGTACGTGCTATGTTCAGCAACAAAGCAGAGACTTGGTTATTCGTGTGTGGAGCTTTAGATTTGATGTTCTCACGTAGCCAATCTTGGAAGACATCCCGCTGCGAAAATACTTGAAAACCAGCGGCAGTTTGCTGCCAGAAAGACGAGGTCAGGAGGTTTACGCGGCGGTTGGGGCGATACGTTATGGAGAGTGGGCTGACGGTGATTGGTCAAGAAGCCGCTGCCAAATCGCAATGGATGTTTTGACGGGTGGATCCCAAGCCGAAGCGCTCAGACTCGCACTGCAGCAGTATGCCTTGTTAATGACCAGCTGGCAGGCAACTGACGCTGCGGGAGCCTGATTTAGGGGTCCTAGGTGGCTGATTTGAATCAAAATCCCGGGCCGGATTCCAGAACCATCCTCCGTAACACTCCGCTCTCGCAGCTGCGGAACGACGCACGACACCCAACCGCCAAGCGCGCGTTGAACGTACGCCAGCATATCGAGCCGTCGCTGCCAACACTCGAACGAGACCCGTCTCATCATCAAAATGTCCCGCGGAAACCAGCGCGACAAGGCCCGCGAGGCCAACATGAAGAAGCAGGCCGCTCAGGTACGCTCTAGCGTATCGCAGTATATTCCGCATACCTATGCTATCTCGCGGTCCGTTCCTGACATGCGTCTTCCCACCTGCAGAAAAAGGCCCACGGCATGAGCGGCAGCGAGCTAGCCAAGGCAAAGGAGCTTGCCGCACAAAAGATGCGTGAGAAGCAGGCTGCTGGTATGCGCCCATCCCTTTCACCAGAGTCGTCCGGGCCCGTAATAAGGAGACCTTCTTCGCGGGCTCCCGGTTCCTGGTCTCCGATTCCCGACACGACCACAACCAGCCATACTAACTCCGCTTTCAGCTGATGCTCGGAAGGCCGCCGAGGCCATGGCCGCCAAAAAGAACGAGGCGAAGAAGCGTGTTGCGGTTCCGGCCTGATACCAGGAAAGCAGCAACAACAAACGACAGAAACGGCATCTTTTACACACAGCATGGCGAATGCATCTTGTTAAGGCGAATCATGGGATCTGAACGGGGCGTCAAGTCAGGTTGGGGACAGATATTCATACGCCCTCACATCATTGGAGACGCAAGGGATCGCTTGCTGGCTTTTATAGGCGCAGATGAGAGGGGTGTTGCGGAGCGTGTGATAGGCTGATTTTGCCCTTTTGTCAACAGGCGCGAACTCGGAATTGGGGTAATCTGCTTTCTCTATATCCATATATTATATCCTCCTTCTCTTCCTTCTCCTCTGTACGGATCATGGTGGTTAGCGCTGCTCTGGCTGTGCAGAAGGACGATGCTGTCTCCATCGTGTTTGGATACCCTTTATCAGCACTCCTACCTCTTTCGATGCTAAAACGACTATAGTGGATACCAAGCTGATTGGTTTGCGAGTAAGCAACAACTCAGTATGCATGCTGCGCCATGTTATGGCGGAACGGCTTCATGCCGCGGAGCGGACGGCTCATGGGGAGTAGAACGTGCAAGATGTGAGGCAAGGGAAGAAGAACCTTCTTGTTCCACCTCGTACTTCGTTATAAATTAAGATTTGTTGCATCCTAGAAGATACGAACCAGTCATATACCTCCCTGCTCCAACAACACAGAGGTTGGATTAGCAGTCGAAGGAGAGAAAAAAACAAGAAACGACAGAAAAGAAGATCTACAGATAATGGTATTTCCGCCGCACCATCACATCCGCTTCGAACACCCGTTCCAGAAACTAACCAGACAACAAGCATACTCATGAGCTTGACAAATGCTCTATGCCCTGAACCGAGCAGCCTCGACCGCGGGCACGGGGACGGCGCCTACACGCAAAAACGCGTCAGCATACATGAATGGTATAGGGGAGACGACGGAATAGACTTACCACCCCACCCACCAAAGCTGTCCCTCCCCTGCATCTGCGCATTAGGGAACCCGCCGACACTGCATTGCACCGCGCAGACGCACGCCCCATTGGCTCCAATCGTGCCGGTGCCCGTGACGATGCCGCCGCTCGTGGCGGTAGCCCCCTCGGTGACAGCAGGCGTGGAAGCCTCCACAGAAGTGGACGCCGCGGCATCGCCACCGACGTTACCGGCATCAGCACTGGCACTTGGGCTGGCACTGGCGCTAGCGCTAGCGCTGGCATCGGTACCGGCACCGGCAGTCGCATTGGCGTTGCCGCCGCCCGTGATGGCTGACCCGGTGCCGCTGCCGGCCTGCTGGATAGCTAACGCCTGGAACTGCGCGGCCGTCTTCTCGGCGGTCGGGTTGATGCTGAAGACCATGCCCTTGCCGCAGTGGCCCTTCTGACGGCAGTAGAACCCTGTTTTCAACGGGAAACGCGGCGATTAGCAACGGCCTGAAGTCGGAAAGGTGAAGGCGAGGCTAAGCTTACAGAGCGGAGTGGAAACCATCACCTGCATGGCGACCTGCGGCGGGGGGTTGATAGTGTTGTTCGGGTTGGCCTGGAAACCGGAATCCATGCCTCCAGTTAGCGGCTCGCAGGGCTTGTCGAAGGTGGACTGCGTGGCCGTGTGGTTCTGGCTAAGGAAGGTGAAGATGACAGTGTCGCCGGGGTTGGCTGAGAGCTGCGGCGGGTCGAATGCTAGGCCCTGGGGTCCGCCGACGGTGACGCTGTGCGTGGCACCGCCGGCAACAACCGTAGTCCCGGTCGCTGGTGCTGCGGCAGTCGTTGTGGCGGCCTCGCCCGTGGTGACGGCTGGCGGAGCAGTAGCCTCACCGCCGACGACGGTCTGCGTGACGGTAACGGTCGAGGCGGAACCAACGACGGTTGTAGCCGCGCCGCCACCGAGGTTGACCCAGAGGAAGTTGATCGTTGTCCCTTGGCCCGTCTGCAGACCGATCAAGCGCTGAAGCTCGGCGAGTTGTTCCTGGGACGCCTTGACGCTGTTTGTGCTGACTTTGTTGACTGACACTTCCTGCGCGTGCATGCTTCGCCGGCCGGGGTAGAGGTTATGGACAGCCTTTCCCATCGCCAGGGGCGCCATGCCCAATACCATTGCTGTTGCCACCGAGAACTTCATTGTGCCTGCTTTTCCTGTTTTCTTCGTCTTCTTGCAGAGGTCGCTGCTAGAGTCCCTGATTTAACAAGGGAAATATATGACAGAGATAGGTCGCAATATTCTGGATGCCTAAATGGATCGAGTCCCTGCTCGTTGTAGAAGCGAAAGAGAAAGAATGGATCAACCAAATGAGTGAATGCACGCACAGAGGGAGAAGGGAAGATGGGGAGGAAGAAACAAGTCTCTTGAAAGAAAGGGTGGCCGCATCGAAGGGGGCCTGTAGGGTTTAAATCGCAGCATGATGATCTTCGAACACGGCATCCAGGAGTTCGTTTTCATCGAAGATCCCGGGCAGCAAGGGGGGTGGGGGAAAGGGGTGGGAGGGGGAAAGTTCTGAGCAGACTCGAAACCGCGAGGGAAGCGTCACTGTGGTAGCGACGTCCCTGTCACGTACTCGCCATTCCCCGCGATTCCCTGCTGGCGTCTGGCTCCGGGTGGGCGATTGCCTTCGCGAAGTCGGGCCTGGACCAGGGGGGTGGCAGCAAAGGAGGTTGGCTGTGACAGGACCGTCTCAGAACGCCCGGGTTGTTTAGCATTTCAAGTTCCGCCAAGCCGCTTGTGCACGGGCCGCAGAGAGGACCTGGGGATACCGGGCAGGGGTCAGAAAGTGTGCAAGTACCTACGAGCCTACTTGTGATCCTGACCCCAACTCCGAATGCGATGAATGATAGGTAGCTCAGTTCTAGAGAATTCAGGGTTTCTGGGCCTCCAGAACGGAATTACTTTCTAGTGTGTTCACAATCTTAGAAGGGTGCGCGGCAAGCACCATCTTGGTGTGTCTTTATCGCTGTTGCAGCAGAAACATGCGGCCCTGACTCGGGCCCGCCCAGCGCGCCTCGACAGGGCCTAGCAATAGCAGCCATAGGTCCGTACCTAGTGTATAAGAGTGTAACTATCCCGGCACTTTGAGTATCCGCTGTGGCGGAGGGCGGGTAGAGACAGGCCAAGATCTGCCCAGCTGTCTCGGACTGCCAAAGGTTTCTTCGTCCGTATAACATTAAGCTGTTTTTGCTGACAGCTTGACAAAACGGAAGCAGAGTCAGTCATCCATCCACAGCAGCCCTGGAGAATTTACATCCCAGCATTGCATGGCCAACGGGTGTCTCCCGGTTTCTTCGAGTCCTCGTCAATAGGCTGAGAACCTCGCAGAATTGCATTATGATCTTTCCATGATCATAATGGTTGATGCCAAACGAACGACGCCTCCGAGCGGCCGGCCGGGAGTACGGTGCTGTGCTGGTCCGGGAGAAGCGACGCACTCCGTACTATAGCATAGGTAAGGTATCTTACATATCGCCCTGTTACCCGACCTTCAGCTTCTGTGGACCTCGAAACCGGAACATGGTCAGAGGCCATCTTGTCTGCTACCGATGCAGCAGGACGGGCAATGGGAGGCAGCCGGCAGACCCGGGAGAGGAATCAAAGATGGCTTGACCCCGCTCGAAACAAAGCAGCAATTTGGATAGCAACTTACACAGTCTTCCACTAATAAGGTGACTGGTAAGCAACTCCCCCGGTGAACTTGCGAAACCTCCAACGCACGTGGATTGCTCGGCGCATGCGGCAAAGGCACGGGCATGCGGCTCTTCCGGCCTTTCAGACGGAGGCTGTGGGCAAAAAAAAGTCACCTTATTTTCCTCTCTTCGCAAGGAAGGCGCACCAAGGCTGTATGGCTGATACATGCCATGGCAACGCTCAGACTGGAACCTCACGGAGCCGTGGCGAAAAGTGAGGGTTCTGGAACGCGAATCGTCGCAGACGGCCGTTTTTGACGGCGATCAGGGTTGCATCAGAAGATGCAGACCAGGGTTCCTGAACTGGCGCCCGGGGAAATTTTACACTCGCTTCATTATTTAAGGTTAAATACAACCCCCGGTTTTCACCCGCCCAGTTGAACCGGGGGGTTAGTAGTGTATTGCAACTTGTACGGGATACCTCATCGTCGGTAATAACCGTGATAACCAAAGGAGAGCATCCATGGATGTGCACAATGGTCCGGTTTCCTGCGCTCTAGTTAACCAAACCCCTAGCATGGCTTGTGCTTTACTAAGTTCTGAAAGAGTTTACAGCCGCTGGTTGGACTCGTGGGACATTACTTCATCGTCTTACCGTGTAGTGCTGCCCTGTCAAGAACCTGAACCTTTCCGAGCTTGCTCTGTCTCCTGTAGCGCTTGCTGCCTTCCCTCATAGAGGCCAGTGTAATAACCTGCAACAGTTGGTATTGGCATCTGAACCGACGGTCGAAAGTCAGACAGCCTTACCTGCATAGTACCACGACATCAGGAGCTTTTTGAGTCCCTCGTCCTGGACTGGCCGCAGACTGTTTAGCTTCAATCACTAATGTAAGTAGGATATCCAAGCTTACCAGAGCTCAAGAGCGTCTGCGGCCCGATCGCAGCAGCAGCAGCAGCAGCACCGGCTTGAATGCCATCGGCCTGCTTAAAGAAGTTTCAGACGTCAGTGAAAATGAGGCCAAAAGCGCGGTGCATTCCTAGTAAGGCAGAGAGCTGTTTCACGCCAAGCCTTGGAGATCTCCCCGGGGTCCTCGTTTCTGGAGGTCGGTCGTCTGATCACCCTACCTTCTTCGCGTCCACGGAACCCTGGGCATCCGAGATTGGCGGGTGCGATGTTTCATCGCTCTCATCCATGGGCACTGTCTCATCTACTTCGCCTTCCTCATCGTCGGCTGCGATAGGCTCACTCGCCACAAGTGTTTCAGGCTTGGCAGTCGGCCGAGTCCTGCAGCAATGTTGATCAGAAAGCGATCGTGAGCGGCCCATTGCTGTTGTGCTGTCTCGCAGTGCTTTTTTGGAGTTGGCGGTTCCTTACACATCATGTGTGCCCTTTGAGACATCGTCAACTATGCCGCCTTTGGCGTGGATGCTGTGATATTTCTGTATTTCGGTTGTCAGAGCTCCAACCTAAGGGACCAAGGAACGGTTGGCAATTATAGAGATGCTCGACGGCCATCAGGGTTTTCGAAGCAACAGACCTTGTACTCCTCTAATGCTTGGTTCCATGAATCAACCAGCGCCGAGTCGTCCCATATTTCTTCGTGGGTTGCTGCCGTTTCGGACTCCATTTGGATGGCTACGTCGTGGGCTGTGTCGTGAGTGAGCAATTGGTGTTTTGTTTTTGTGAGATTGCAGTTTTTTTTGGGTGCTTTGGGTGCTCGTTTCGAGGTCTGACTTTTTGCACATAGTATCACTTTACGGCCAGACAAGATCTTCCCCTTCAATTCCATGTTTTGATTGCTAGTCTGACGCGCTTGCCCAAATACTGCGTAGTAATATCCTGAACTTAGAACACCGGATATTCTTCTGGATTTCACTGGACATGGTCACTCAGCCAGAGCTCTCTGGGTTGGGTTCCGGCAGCATTTTCTCCTCAACTAGCCCCACTGTCCCTATTTGAGTTCAGACAACCCTCACACCCGGCAGCAAGTGTGAGCATTGAGCTGATTCGCATAGAAGCGATACATATACGTGTGGAGTGAGAAACTGAAGACCGATCACCTCGTAACATGGCATATCACGCACCCAGCACACCGCCGCTCGACGGCAATCACATTGAATAAGGTTGGCGGTAACGCCGGGAACCTTGGGCCCCGGCCGGCCTGGCTCGAGCTCCGCCGCCCCGTTCCCGGAGACCCCGCCAACTTAACCCCGCCAAGAACCTTCAACCCGCGCATCCGCAACTTCCACGGGTAGTGTGGGCGGACTAAATCCACCCGACATGCAGGCAGCGAAGGCCGATCCGGATGCTGGCCGCATGTTCTAGCCCATTCCTAGCAGCTTTTGCCGGGTCACGCGGGCTGAGCTCCTCCGTCCCGGACCCGCCAGACCATGCGTCTTCGCAGCCGACCTCGACGCTGTCACCAGCACGGGCACCCTCCTTTCCGGACTTGACAGACAGGGCTGGCGGTGATCATCACAAATCCTACTGCTGCTGTTGTGACGCGTGATAGCCTGAGATTTTTCCGTTATACTGCCTCCGGGTTGGACCCAAGCATTCCATCAGGCCAGACCTCTGCCATGCATGCATACTAGTAGTAGCGGCTTTCTAAACATGGAAGTACCGACATTTGAGCTCCATCTTCACCCCCCCGAGCTGAGAAAAGGTACGGATTTCCGGATGACGGGCTGGCGGGACTTTGGAAGTTCACACCCCGCTCCTCACCCATCCGCTCCAATGTTATCCCGTAGCTCAACACTCTAGAACTGTCGACCCGTCAATAGTTGTGATCACACCCGAGGATTAACCTGAAGCTCGTCTTTAACTCCCAATTTCTCAACAGAAACTGATCAGTGATTCCAAATTCTTCTGCTCCTCCTTACACCAGCCCTCTTTCGCATCCTTGGATCCTCACCCAAGTGTAATTCCTGCAGGAAGACAAATGTGAGCGGCTATGTTCTAAATCCACCAGGGTCTTGACCGCTAATGAATGTTCTCTCAATCAGGGCTTCTCAAGTACAGTGCAGCGCCTTGCTCCGTTTCATGGCATGGCTTACTCACCACGTCCGCAGGACCACTACATCGGCATAGATGTCGGCACTGGATCCGCGCGGGCCTGCATCATCGACTCAACAGGCGAGATTAAGGCCCTTGCAAGCGAGAACATCAAGCTCTGGCAGCCTACACATGGATACGGCGGCTCACATTATGTGGGCATCCCCCTTTCCCATCCCTCTCTCCTTCACCCGGGACAGCAACCACTGACTCCTACAACCAGGAACAATCCACCACAGACATCTGGCGAGCCATCACGGTCTGCGTGCGGCAGACCCTCGCCTCCTCGGGCGTGAGCCCCTCATCCATCAAGGGCATCGGCTTCGATGCGACGTGCTCGCTGGCCGTGTTCACGCACGACACGGACGAGCCGGTGCCCGTGACGGGGCCCGACTTCGCCAACGACGGCAACGACCGCAACGTGATCCTGTGGCTGGACCACCGGCCCCTGGACGAGACCGAGCTGATTAACAGCACCGGGCACAACCTCCTGCGCTACCTCGGCGGCAAGATGAACGTCGAGATGGAGATGCCCAAGGTGCTGTGGCTGAAGAACAACATGCCGCCCGAGCTGTTCCGGCGCTGCAAGTTCTATGACCTGGCCGATGCGCTGACACACCTCGCGACGGGCGCCGAGAAGCGGAGCTTTTGCAGCACCGTCTGCAAGCAGGGCTATATTCCCGTGGGCGTCGACGGGAGCGTCAAGGGGTGGCAGGAGGATTTCTACCGGGCCATTGGGCTTGAGGAGCTGGTCGAGGATAACTTCAAGAGAGTTGGGGGTGTCAACGGGGTGGTGAGCCCTTTCCTTTGTCGTCGCTTTTCATTTTTGCTTTTTTTCTTCAATTCTCCTGTCAACTTTGCCTGTTGATGAAGTACCGGGAGCAGGTTGGCTGACTACCTTACCCATGGACATAGAACGGGGAGTTTCTGAGTGCCGGCGAGCTCGTCGGGGGCTTGTCCGAGAAGGCGGCAAAGGAGTGGGGACTGCCACCCGGTATTGCCGTCGGGAGCGGCGTTATTGATGCGTATGCGGGCTGGATCGGGACGGTCGGCGCTAAGATCAAGCTGGACCCCCCCGAGCATCTTGACGAGTCGGCCGCGGCGAACGATGTCTCTCAGGCCTTCACCCGACTAGCGTCCGTTGCGGGGACGTCGACATGCCATCTGGCAATGTCGAGAGAGCCCGTCTTCGTCCCTGGAGTGTGGGGTCCTTACCGAGATGTCTTGATTCCCGGTTTCTGGATGGCCGAAGGCGGCCAGTCAGCTACAGGCGAGCTGATAAAGCACATGCTCGAGACACACGCGGCGTACGACGAGACACTGAAAGAGGCCCAGGCGGCGGGGAAGAACATCTACGACTTCCTCAACGACCACCTTCGACACCTCGCCGACGAGACCAAGGCCCCTTCTATCCCGTACCTAGTCCGGCACTACTTTTTCTACGGCGACCTCTGGGGAAACCGGTCCCCGATAGCCGACCCCAATATGCGCGGCGCCATCATCGGTATGAGCAGCGACAAGAGCAAGGACGGCATGGCGCTGCTGTACTACTCGACCATGGAGTTCATCGCGTTGCAGACGCGCCAGATTGTCGAGACGATGAACGCGGCCGGGCACGGCATCAAGAGCATCTTCATGTCCGGCAGCCAGTGCCAGAACGAGATCCTCATGGACCTCATCGCCACGGCGTGCAACATGCCGGTGCTGATCCCGCGCTACGTCAACGCGGCGGTGGTGCACGGTGCCGCGATGCTGGGCGCCAAGGCTGCGAGCGCGGGCGAGGACGGCAAGACGGAGCCGCTGTGGGATATCATGGACCGCATGAGCAAGCCGGGCAAGGTGGTCTGGTCGAGGGGCGATCCGGCCGAGAAGAAGTTGCTGGATGCAAAGTACGAGATCTTCCTAGACCAGGCCCGGACGCAGCAGGTGTACCGGAAGAAGATTGATGAGGCCATCAAGGGATCGTCGTTGGACGCGGATAGGTCGGTGCATTGATCTCAGAGTGTTTGACTGGGGTTCTAGCGCTGCCTTTCGGAAAGCAGATGTATACCTAAGGATATAATAATATAATTCGACGATTAGAATTGGCCAGATACATAGACTTGGTAATGATATCCACTGCTAAGTGTGCGCATCTAAATAAGAATGTTATACACCTAGGGGTCGGTCACTGCGTTGTGAAGAAAGCGCTGCCCAGGTGATGTTGATCATCAAATACTCCACTGCACGTTTGTTCGGGAGACCAACCGTGCCATATTCTCCACTGCCACTTTCTGCTTGCAGCTCGTGTGGCCCAAGCTCCCGCTAACTAAGCTCGATAAGGTAATGGTAATGTTCGGGACTCTGGCCCCACCCTTCTTCGCTGCAGGCGCGTTCAAAGCCTTTTGGAGCAATTGGGAAACAAACCCAAGCTGTTGTCCAAATCTCAAAAAAAAGAAAAGAAAATCCCCTTCCTGCAGACGCGTATGTCCCATACGCGTTGTGCTTTTGCCGCTGAGCCAAATTCCTGGTATTCAACACACACTGGAACACAGTAACAGCCATGTCATTTTTCATGGGCAGGGGAACTCCCGCGACGGCAACGTCGACTGGGTCGTTGGGCGGCCCAACGCTACTTGGAGGGCAGTCGGCCACAGGAACCACGGGGGCAGCAGGTGCCGGCAACAGCATATTCGGCCAGACAACAACAGGAAGCTCGCTTTTTGGGAATCAACCGACCGGGGGCGCGACCACAACCCCGACTCAGCCCCAATTCGGCGGCTCGTCTCTCTTTGGCGCCTCAACGACCACCCCTAAGCCTTCGCTCTTCGGAGGCAATGCGACGGCAGCAACGAACCAGCCCTCCAGTCTCGCCGGCAACAGCATCTTTGGTGCCTCAACCGCGGCAACCGCCCAGCCTGGCATCGGGACGAGCCTCTTCGGCAACGGCAACGCGACCACTACGAACGCCGCCGCCTCGACAAGCCAACAGCAAGCGCCGCCGTCCGCCCTCCCTACGGGGGCTCTTTTCGACAGCCTCCTCGCGAAGAACAAGAAGCAAGCCGAGGGCGAGACCGCGCTGGGTGAGCTCCCCTCGCTCCAGCTGGGGCTAGGTGATCTCCGCCAGCGCCTCAAGAAGCTGGGGCCGTCCCAGGACCGACCCTTGGAGCACGGCAAGGCTCATTACTTCCTTGCTGCATCGGGTGTGGATCCGGGCGTAGCGGTGCGCGATCTGGGTGCATTCGGCCTGCAGGCGAGGGAGCGGGGAGGCGCTGCGCAAGGGGCCGGCTTTGGTCGTGGCCCGGGCGAGGTGGATGTCGAGACATATCTTTCGAACTTGCAGACCAAGACGACGTTGAGCATGATCGCCGATGGACTGGAGCGTTCGGTGCGGGACTTCGACTCGTTTCTGGAGGAGAACGTCACGATGGAGTGGGAGGCGCAGCGCAAGAGGATCTATCAGCACTTCGGCATCAAGCCCCGGGAGGATGCCGCGGGCACCACCGCCCCAGCTGCTCGCGCACCCACCCCGTCCAAGGAGAGTCAGGGTACGTTTGGGCGGTCGAGGCGCAAGGCCAGCCAGCCAGCCCCCGGGGAGCGGCCCTCCCAGCGGCCCAGCGTGCTGGGCAGGTCGGCCATGGCACGCTCTGTCATTGGGACGCCCAGCCGGATCGGTGCGCACGCGCCTGGGTTTACCGATGTGGAGGCGCGCAAGGACGGGACCGGGTCGCTGAACGGGGTGACCTCGATGGACGATCGGCTGCTGCGCGAGAAGCAGGGGAGGCTGGCAGAGAAGATCCACGAATTCAACGACGCCCGGCAACGGGGGCTGCCTGTTTACATCTGCCGCGACCTGGCGGACCTGGAGTCCAGGTCCGGAGACCGGCATGCGCCCCATGTCGTGGAGGCGTACCGGGCCATGATGGAGATTGTCGGCGAGCACCCGGACGCTGACGAGACGCCGCGGGAACGGCAGTTTGCCAAGCTGTACCTGGATCCCAATCCGCAGTCCCCTAATGCTGTGGCCATGCGGAAACAGATTCTGAAGGGGGCCAATGCATTCCTGGAAAAGCAGTTCTGGAACGAGGTGAACTCCCTCATCGCGAAATATCCCCAGGACGCGAACCTGGGAGGCTTGCCCGACGTCGTCAGCAAGATCAAGGCGTACATCCGGCTCCGCATCGCCCGGAAGACGCTAGTGCCGGACAACGTCGACCTCCAGCAGGCCAACGGCGAATACGTATGGGCCATCGTTTTCTATCTGCTGCGGGCGGGCTTCGTGAACGAGGCGGCGCAGTATGTCAACAGCAACCAGAACCATTTCCGCAGCATCGACCGGACCTTCTCGGGCTATATCAATAGCTATGCGTCGAGCGAAGAGCGCCGGCTGAAGCGACAGATGCAGGACCGGTGTTCGAGCGAGTATAACCAGCGGATCCGCAACGCCCCGGAGGGCTCCATCGACCCCTTCCGCATGGCCTGCTATAAGATCATTGGCCGGTGTGATCTTAGCAACCGGAGCCTGGACGGGCTGCAGACAGATGTCAACGACTGGATCTGGCTCCAGTTCAACCTGGCTCGGGAGACGGACCGGTCCCTGGAGCTGGCGGGCGAGTCGTACGGCCTCACCGAGCTGCAGGCGAGCATCCGCGAGATTGGCCTCAAGCACTTCCCCAAGACGCCGGCCGAGGACACTAATGGCAGCTTCGGCATGTTCTTTTATCTGCAGGTGCTCTCGGGCATGTTTGAGCAGGCCATCGCCTACCTGTACCCTTTCTCCTACGTCGATGCCGTCCACTTTGCGATTGCGCTCACGTACTACGGCCTGCTGCGCCCGGCAGACGCGCAGCTGGTGGACGAATTGCTTTCGCACAACACGCGAAGCCAGCCCCGGATCAACTTTGGCCGCATGCTCGGCTACTACACACGCGACTTCCGGGCGGCCAACGTCACGGCTGCAGTCGATTATCTCACCCTCATCTGCCTGAACGCGGACGAGGCGGGCGGGCCGCAGCAGGCTGCGCTGTGCCACGAGGCCCTCCGCGAGCTGGTGCTCGAGTCGCGCGAGTTCAGCCGGCTCATCGGCGACATCAAGCCCGACGGACAGCGCATCAAGGGCGTCGTGGAGGAGCGCGGCTCGCTGATCGCGCTGGGCCAGGAGGACGACTTTATCCGTGCCATCACCCTGCAGGCGGCCAGCTTCGCCGACGACAACGGGCGCACGACGGACGCGGTGCTGCTGTACCACCTGGCCGAGGACTACGACACGGTCGTGTCTATCGTCAGCCGCGCGCTCAGCGAGGCCATCTCCCTCGAGATCGGCGAAGATCCCATGCGGCTGGTGCCTGTGAAGCCGCGGGTCGACGGCGGGGCCGAGCCCGACGCACAGCCCGGCAGCAGTCTGAGCCTGGCGGCGATTGATGACCCCGTGGAGCTGGCCAAGACGATGATGACCATGTACGAGCGCGACTCCATGTTCTGGCAGAAGATCCGCGACCCGAACCGCGTGGCGTGCAAGGTGCTGCTGCAGATGAGCGACATCAAGAATCTGGTTGAGGCAGGCAGGTGGCCGCAGTGTCTGGACGTAAGTTTCCTTTATTTTTTTTTTCTTTCTTTTTCTCATTGTTCTTTTTTTACCACATGTTGGTCTGGCGTCTCGTAGCGCATTAGCTAACAGCGTGCCAGAAAATCCGGGCCCTCGAGATCCTCCCACTCAACGCCCGCGGCGACCCGAGCATTATCCGCAGCTACGCGGCGCGCTTCTCGTCGCTCGCACAGCCCGTCGCCATCAACGTGCCCAACCTGCTCATGTGGACCGTCATCTGTTGCACCCGGCAGCGCGAGAAGCTGATGAACGGCCAGTTCAGCGGCAACGAGTCGACGGCGCGCCAGCTCATCGACGAGCTCAAGCAGATGAGTGTCGATCTGACCGCATATACCAGCCAGCTGCGCTATCGCCTGCCGCCGCATCTGCATGAGGCACTGGCAAGGGCTTCGGCAGATTGATGAATTGGGCGGCGGTATGCAAATCGCGTGTGGTCTACAGAGGCGGGCGAGGTGAGGGGGGGGGGAAGATGGGGATACCGGGGAATGCCTTGGGAGAATGTGAAAACGTGGGGTGGTAAAGTGCCCTTGATGTGTGATGGATTGGCAACTGTAATGCTCAAGGTAGCTACGCTGTAGAAGACGGTATTGTACAAGTACCCATGAAAACTATCGGTGGCGTGTCAAAATTAGTCTCAGTCGGGATGGTTGTTACGTCCTGGTGGCTGGCTTATTCGGTTGCTCGGCTGTCGAGGGAAGAAGACTTGTTGGTTCTCATAGCTGCTGTCGAGAAATCCCTTCCACAAACTCAGACTCCGAGCTAACACATGTAACTCAGGTACTGTGTCTGGAGGCTAGTGTATCGTCCGAGGTGTTTCACGAGCCATGACTCGGGCTGAGCCTGCCAAGAAGTGCTAACGATGTCAGGGCTCACAGTCGGTAAATTACCTAGTTATTAAGGTTTTAGCTAGCGTTGTGGAGTGAAACTACTAGGTAATTAAGGCGGTCACTGCCGAGGTCTAAACAAGAGGTTATGAAATTGAAATCTTCGTTTTTGATGAAAATGAAAAAGACACAGCTCTTTCCGTCCGACGTATTCGTAGCATCACACATCCATGGGACAACTCTGAAGGCCCGTAAACTGACATTGGGTGATTCTGTCACTTAGTACGACCACTGTCGAATTTGCTGTGTGCATGCCATGCCAAGCAAGTGGAACACCGCGCGAAGCGACCCCTTTTCGGGGACAGTATGTTCGCATCTCCGCCTTCCCGGGCCACGCTAAACAACAGCTCTGGCTCACCTACGGAATACAGTAGCCCACCCGCACGCACACGAACCGGGGGAGTGAGCGGGTCAGCAGTGCATGCGGGCCCAGCCAGTTGGGTTCGTGCCTTGCAGGACTCGATAATAATAATCTCGCTCTGTTTTTGCTGTTTGGCTTTTCGTTTCCGAGCGGGGGTTTTTTGGCGGACCCATCCCAGCCCATGGCGTCCTCCTCCCAGTCGGGGCTAACTAGTACATTCACCCACGAGATCGTTCTCAGCCCGCCCGAGCTCGGACACAGGCACAGCAGCTACGGAGGATCCGCTGACGGCCGTAAAAGTGGCGCCGGCCGTGGCTCGGCCGCAGCCGCAGCCGAAGCCGCAGAATCACCGGGCCTACTAGCAACCTGGCAGCTGCAGGTGCGACCCGAGCCCGGTTGCGGCACGGAACACGGTTCGCCGGCGGTGTCGGTGTCAGTGTCAGCAGCCACACCCTCGCCACCAATAGCAACAACGCAAGAACTGAAGGGCGAGAATGATCATGCCGACGGTGTCCCGGACGCCGACACGCCGGCAAGCAGCAACGACGCCGCTACGGGCTGCGCTTCCAAAAGGCGCAAGACCAGCCGCGGATCGCGCGGCGTGGCCAACCTGACGCCAGAGCAACTGGAGAGAAAGCGAGCCAATGGTGAGTTTCCCGCATCATGGCGGATCTGCTGACGGTTGTCGGATACTGATTACTGACTGCACTGCGCCCAGACCGCGAGGCACAGCGTGCCATCCGTGAGCGCCAGCGCGCCCAGAGGATGCGCTATGAACAGGAGATTGCCGAGCTCAAGTCGCAGCAGCCGTATCAGGAGCTGCAGGGCGTGCTGCGGCAGAAGGAGGCCGTGGAGGCCGAGCTGGCTGACATGAAGAGCCGCCTGGCTACTATCGTGGGTATGATGCAGCCCCTCCTTGCGAGGCCTGCTCCTGGTGCGGGTATGTGGTTTGATGTTTCTTTTATATCTTTCTTTATTTCTTTATTTTGTTTTTTCCTTTGTCCTTGTCTTTTCCAATTTTCTCCGTGACCGATTCATGCGCTGAGACACGCTGGCAGATGGCTCCCCGTCTACACACACCACCTCCACCACCACCACGGCACGAACGGCCCACAATCCCGGATCGACGCCGACGAGTGCCACCTCTCCCGGGTCGGTTGGAACCCACCACGGCCGGTGGCGGAGCAGTCCGTCGCCCGTCGCAGGCCCGCGGAGCCTGGACGGGCCGTCGGAACTAGAGGTGCTCCAGCAGCAGCGCCATGATCTCGTCCACGGGTTAGAACTGGGTTCCGAAAGACTGGCGTTCGATTTCCTGATCGATTCGAAGGTCAAGGTCACCACCGTCCAGAGGGGCGTACACGGCGCCCAAGACTCGCCCCAGTTCCGCCACGTGCCCATGAAGCACGAACGGTCGTCCACCATCTCCATGATCGCCAACCCGCAGACGCAGCAACAACAGCAACAACAGGCGCAGTCCCCCATGTCCCCCCTGCCGAGCTTCTCCGCAGCTGCAGCAAACCTCTCGCTCTCTACGCCCGCCACCCCCGCCACCCCCGCCGCCTCCGCGGTCGCCGAAGCCCCGGTCTACGCCATGCTGCCCCGCAGCTGCCCGGCAACCTGCCCGCTCGACTCGATCCTCCTCGACTTCCTCGCCGAACGCCGGCAGCGTTTCGCCGAGGGCCTGCCGCCCACCGAGATCGTCGGTCCGCGGTACCCGTCGGTCTCGTCCCTGCTCAACCCGACCGTCTCGGCCTTCGCGCACCCGCTCTCGAAGGTCTTCACCGACATCCTCGCCCGCTTCCCGGACCTCTCGACCCTGCCGGAGCGCGTGGCCGTGCTGTATCTCATGTTCCTCGTCATGCGCTGGCAGGTGCACCCGACGCGCGAGAACTACCTGCGCATGCCCGAGTGGATCCGACCCTTCCGCGTCCAGCTGGAGCGGGACCACCCGGCCTGGTTCGACTACGTGCCCTTCCCCAAGATGCGGGAGAAGCTGGTGCGCGAGTACGAGGTGTGCGACTTCCCGTTTGACAACTTCTTCATCCCGTTTACGCGGACGCTGAGTCTGAACTGGCCGTACGAGGAGGCCTACGTGCTGCTAGCGGATCCGCACAGCGACGAGCTGGTCATGAATCCCGTGTTTGAGCAGCATGTCAAGGTGCTGGCGAATTGGACGGTGGGAGAGGCGTTTGAGAGGACGTTTCCTGCCCTGACGGGGTTGATTAATGTCAAGAGGGCGACTTGACGTCTCGTCCCCACAGGGGGGGAAAGGGATGGGTTCTGGTTCTGGATAATGCACGATATACGAAGATAAAGACGGCGTATAGTTGTGGGTACATCAGGTATATATACCAGACTAACATGTAATATGGTTATAAATTGCGTACAGTACAGCAGTCTAGACAAAGGTTGTATACACACGCACACACACACATGTATATAGGTAGGTATACTATACCTTACAAGTCCAATACCAATTAAACACGGGTTCCATGTGACAAAATACGCACATATCATTCAACCCCATTCCAGCCACCCGTAGCATTATTCCGGAACCCTCCCTGTTCAACGTTGCACATCACGCCCAAAATGAATACTTCCTCACCCAGGGCCCCTCCCCGACGAACAAGCTCGGATGCTGATCCCCCGGCAGCGTCTGCCACATCAAGCTCCTCACCACTGCATGCGCCTTGATCCCGTCCACTGCCGCCGCAGGTATCCTGCTGCCGTCCCCGAGCGAGTACAGCCCCACCGTCTCGTCGCCATGCGCCGCCGCCACGATTCCGACGCTGCCGTACCCGGGCTCTGTCAGCACGTCCAGGCCGATGTGGATGTGTTCTTGGTTGCGGTAGGACGGGAACTCGACGACGGGGCGTGTGCAATTCCCAGGTCTTCGCCGCCGCCCTCCTCCCCCTTCCCCTCCCCCTCCCCAGTTGGTTGGGTCTTGCTGTTGTTCTTCTTGTTGCAGCTGCTGCCGCTGCCGCTGCCGCTGCAAGAAGCGGACGTCGTACAGCGCCATGGCGTTTTGCGGGCCGGCGGCGAGCACGGTATAAGGTCCCACGCATCGGACGTGCGCGGCGCTGCTGGCGTGCTTGAGGGTGTTGCTCTCGGCGGACCACTCGCCGGGCGGGGTGCGGAGGTCCAGTACGCAGACATGGCTCGATCGGGTGCCGGCGAGGATGACTTCGGGGTTGTTCGGGCTGAGGAAGTCGACCGACAGGATGTCGCCTTGCCATGGCGCGCGGTCCTGCCCGGCCTGCGTGCGTCCGCGGAACTTGAACTGTCTGGGGGACCAGTCCGCCGGCGGCGTGAGCCAGCTCAACTCTTGGTCTTGCAACTGGACGACACCTCGGTCGGTGCCGGCTATGCACGTCAGCCGCGAGCCGTAAGGGGCGGGCTGCAGTGCGTGGATGGTGCTGGCGGGGCTGCCATCAAGCTGTCTCCCGGTGAAGCGGAGAACGGACTCGTCTGTTTATGGTCCGTAACCAGTCAGGCCATGTACTTGTACAATCACGCTTCGACTCTGTGACACACGAACGTACTGTCCTCTAGCACCAGGCTCCGACTCGGGTCTGCTGAACGGCGTGATTGGGCTTTGCATTGCCGGATACAGATGGGCCCGCCTCTGTAGTCGTTGGAAGCCAGGAGTATCGTGCGCGACGAGTCATGGAACTTGATCGACGTGACGATGGGATCCGACAGGGAATAGAGTCGCGGCCGGAAGTCGATACCAGGATACCGCTCTGCAGCATGCCGGCAGCTGATTCTGCGGCCCTCAGCAAACAGGCCCGGTCAGAAAAGGCCAGGCCGGCAGTGCGCCACAACTCACCTGTCCTCGGCATCCCGTGGGATGTATGCGCCCGCCCATAATCCTTCATTCAGTGCCCCGTACACAATGCCCAGCCCCGGTTCGCTACTGCCTCCAACCCACATAGACGATAGCATCCCACAATTGTCGGGGTAATTAGGCCAGAGCTTGACTCCGCCCTTGGCCCGGAGCCCGCCTGCCCATGCCCTGCCCACGGTTTCTGCCCCGGGCAAAACACGATGGCCACCGACTTCTCCAATCTCCCTGGCCAACAGTCCGCCCATGAGTGGCACCTCCCTCACGCGAGCCCTCTTCACCTTCTTGGCCTGGCGTTGCAGCTTCTCCCACCTTCGAGCATTCTCTTGCTCTTCAAGCGCGCGCCGCTTCACATTGCGTGCTGACCAGGCCGCCTGCGCTGGCGCCGTCTTGCTGTCTTCAATGCGGAAGTACTTGCGCTTGACGCTGTCTGGGTCCAATGTGAGCCACGGAACGAAAAATAAGAAAGACGAAAGGAAAATAGAAATCAGAGCAGAGAAGGGGACAGGCTGACCATAGTAGAACCCAGGTATCTCCCGAGTCATCTTCGTTTCTCAATCCCACGGCGCTGCTTTTTCTCTCATAGAATAGAGCAGAACAACACCAAAACCTCCATATGTCTTTAAACTATCGAAAAAACGTCCATTCGCAACACCGTCGGAACGTACGATGGAGAATGTGAGGCTGTAATGAACCGGGAAAAGTTGGAGCACTGTACCATGACCAGCACACAAGTGATGCTGCAGTACTGATGGTGTGTGCCTCTGGAGGGTTAGGGGCACGAATGGCAAAGTGACGAAACAGCTGGTTGGTCGGAGGGAGAAATTCATTGAAAGGGAACAGCAGCAGAATTGATATCAATTACACATGTAAGTTACTGGAAAATGTTTTCAAATTGGAGATCCCGAGCTTAGAGGCAGTTGGGGGAAGGAGGTGGTGATACTTGAACTTGCTACCTATTCAATTCAGTTATCATCAGCTGGTCCCAAACTGGGCAGGGGTTGTGATGGAGAGCAGCACGTGAGTGGCAACGCATGCAGGTGGTTCCTGACCGCTCGAGTGCTAACAAGATGTGAAGAGTCCGAATCTGGCTGGGCAGCCGGGCCACACAATGCAGGCAGATCACATGCATCTGGATCGCACGATTATTTTACATCTTTATTAGATTGTCCTTAAGGGACTCAGGGTATCCCCCCATACTAAAGTCCGTACAAAAATCAGAAAATGAAAAAGATTGGCCCGCTGGTTGCATCCTTGATCCCCCTTCCTAGCAACCGCGGCCAAATCCTGCCTCCTTCCATTCCCAAATGAATGCGAGTCGCCTATTGCGACTTCTCGTGCTGGGTCGAGACGCGCTGGAGCGAGACGACAAAGTCCTCCAGAGACCGCTGCTTTTGGCTGCCCTTGGGCGACTTGCCGTGCATGAGGTTGTCGAAGCCGACGCTGTCTTGCAGGATGTAGTAGAGACCACCCATAATGCAAAATATCCCGAAAGAGAAGACCCAAACACGGACCACAGCCACGATCGAAGTCTGGCCGTCCTCGAACCAACCGAAGATGGTGAAAAGAGTGGCGATAATGTCGACGATGAGGACGGCACCAGTGAGCTGCCACGACGGGAGCGAAGACCAGAAAGGACCGTTGGCACGGGTGATGAAGATGAGCCAGTTCTCCGTGAGCGAGATTTGGAGGAACACGACCTCGTCCATGTTACCGAAGTTCTGAACGATACCACCGTTGCGGCCGTGCGCGTACATGGTCGTGACAGTAATCCAGGTGCCGATGGCCAGAACGATGCCGAGCAGAACCGACATGCCCCAGAGCTTAGGCAGGTTCCACTTGACGGGCGTCTTGCTGTAGGGAGCGTTGTCGTAGGCGATGGCCAGGGTGGCGACATCAGCGAAAATGGCGATGAAGACAACGAGCTCGATGTTCAAGCTACGGTTCAGGATGGCGATCCAGAGGCCGAGGTAGATCTCCAGATGGATCGAAAGGGCGATACGGTAGACGACGTAGGCGTACATGCGGTGGAAAATCTGGCGCGAAGTCTTGAGGGCATCGATGATGGCACCGAGACCGGGGGCGAGGAAGACGATATCGGCGGCGGAGCGGGCGGCATCGGAAGCGCCCTCGACAGCGATACCAGTGTCGGCCTTCTTGAGCGAGGGAGCGTCGTTGACACCGTCACCAGTCATGGCAACAAGGTAGCCACGCTGCTGCAGAATCTCGACGACGTTGTACTTGTGCTGGGGGAACACCTCAGCGAAACCATCGGCGGCCTCGACGAAGTCGTAAACCTCAGAGCCGGGCATATCACCACCGCCACCGAGACCGAGACGCTCAGCGTTGTAGACGTTGGTGCCGAGACCAAGTTGACGGGAAGTCTCACGAGCGATACCGACGGCATCACCAGTAAGCATCTTGATGGAAAGACCGAGAGACTTGGCCTCATTGATAGTGCGGGCAGTATCGTGACGCGGAGGGTCGGAGCAGGGCATGATGCCGAGAATCTCCCAGGAGCCCTCACCACGCTTGCGGGCGACACCGAGCGAGCGGAAACCACGGGTGGCGAACTCAGCGACCTTGTTCTTGTAGGCCTGGTCAACCTCATCGGGGATGGGGTGGTCCTCCTCCACGGTCTTGAGCACGAACAGGGGGGCACCCTTGACGCAGGTGATGCGCTCGCCCTGCGGAGACTCGACGACGGCAGTGACCTTCTTGGAGACGGGGTCGAAGGGGTGGAACTCGAGAACCTTGTACTTGCTCAGGACACCCTTGGCGCGCGGGTAGTACTTGAGACTCTTGAGGAAGGCCTTGTCGATGGCATCCATACCCTTCTTCTTGCGCGAAGCAGCCAAGCAGGCAGTGAGCATCAGATCCTCAGGGTCAACACCGGCAACGGTGTAGGGCTCTGACAGAGAGAGCTTGTTCTTGGTCAGGGTACCGGTCTTGTCAGAGCACAGGATCTCGACTCCGGCAAGAGACTCAATGGCCGAGAGCTTCTGGACGATGGCCTTCTTCTTGGCGAGGTAGGCGGCGCCGACAGCCATGGTGGTGGTGACGACGGCGGGGAGACCGACGGGGACACCGACAATGGTGATGGCCAGAGTGAACTCGAGAATCATGACAATCGGGTTGGAGCGGTAGAAGCTGGAAACCCAGACGACCAAGTTGGTGAAGATGACCAGCACGAGGAGGATGGTACCAATGCCGTTGAGCACCTCGGTGAAGTGGCCAGTGCCAGCGCTCGCAGCGTTGACGAGAGCAGCGGCACGGCCGACGAAGGTGTTGTCACCAGTGGCAGTGACGACCACAAAGGCCTCACCACGCTTGACGGCCGAGGAAGCATAGCACTGGTCGCCCTTGTGCTTGTCGACAGCGAGCGACTCGCCAGTGATGGCAGACTGGTCGACCTGAAGGAAGGCATCGTCGGTGACAATACGGCCATCCGCAGGGATGATGGTACCCTCTTCGACTTGCAAGATATCGCCGGGAACGACCTCGGGGGCCTCAACCTCCTTCAGGGTTCCGTCGCGGAGAACAACAGCCTTGAGAGCAAGAGTCCTGAGAATGGTCAGTCATGGTTATAATGGATTTGGGAGGGGAGGGTGAGGACGCAATTCATACTTCTTGAGTTCATCAACAATTGAGCCAGCCTGGTATTCTTGAACGAAACCGACGACCGCGTTCAGGAGCAGTAATCCGCAGATCACGCCGAAATCAACCCAATCCTCAAGACCGGCAGCCACTGTAGAGGAGTTAGCATGACCAATTGTCACCCAGGACTGCATTGAATGTCGTCGCGATCGGCCCGCTGCGTGCAGCCGCATGTGAGGCTTCCCGCAATGCGACCGCACGGCGTATTGCGGGGTGGGGGAACATCAGACGACGCGTCGGAAAGGTGGATACTTACAGACAGCAGCGGCCTCCATGACGAACTGGATAGGGCCGACGAAGAAACCGAGGAACTTGAGAACAAGGTTCTCCTTCTCCTCCTTCATCTGGTTGAGGCCATACTTCCGGCGACGCTGGATGACCTCCTCGGATGCGAGACCGACCCGGGTGTCTGTCTGAAGCATGTCCTCGGGGACGACACGGCCACCGCCGGGCTGGACTTCCTCTTCCTCTTCAAACTGTAGGCAACGTATCAGCATGCATTGTCACTAATAAAGATGGCTTCGAAGCGTTCGGCGATTGAAAGCCAATTGAGGGCGAACCATTGCGTCGCACAATGCTAATCAACAGCAGCGAAGTGAGTGAGGGAATGAACTTACGGCATGGCCATCGTTGCTCTCCAAGTCGTCGATGAGCGCATCAATGTCCTCATCCTCCTCCTCTTCTTCTACGGGCCGCTTCTCTGTGACGTGCTGGGCCGGTTTCTCGTCGAAGTTTGACAGCGCGGGAGCGCCGGCAGCGGAGTGGTCGGCCATTGGCGCGACGGATTGTGTTAAAGGGCGCGTAGCAAGAAGATGGAGAGAAAGCCTTTGTGGGTGGAAAGCGTGGGTGGCGTGGCGTAAGGGTAGGAAAGGAAGAGAAAAGTTTGAGGGGAGCGTGGGTGGTCGGCGTATTATATTATTTGAGCGCGAGCAAAGGGCCGTTTGGTCACGCCCACAGAATCCACGCACGCACCATACACATTCAAGGCCTAGTCCCTGCCTACGACGTCCACAAGCCGCGACCTTACCCTTTGCTGCTCGCGGGATCGTAACCAGGCGACACTTCCATCCCCTGTTGAGCAAGGTTGGCCACTCACAGAAGGGTGGATCGTCGTCATTGCACGCAGCGGGCAGAACGCGGCGCTGATGCTCGAATCACATCTCCACATCACAGTGCGCGTGACCATTCCAACTGTGGGATGCAGGGTGCGCATTGGTGCTTTCACCACCCTCCATTAACCCAGGGGAAAGGATTGCAAATCTCAATTCGCACAGTGTGCATGAGAGTCAGGGTGGCGAGGCCGCTGTGGTATGGATAAGGTACCTGAACCGTGCAGTCCGCGCATGTACCATGCCCGCTTTTTCCCCGGCTATCGTTGGAGATCCAGTTGGAGCTTGGTACTTTACGAAGGCGGTCCGGCAAGGTAACTTCAGGTACCCGCACTCAAAGCTGCGGGATTTTTTGGCGTTACCTGTCGTCCATTTCTCGCGCTTCCGGGTTGCCTTTTCATCAGCCCGTGCAATTCATCCAGGCCAGCTACCGACCTGGGGTACATTACATTACACCTCACAAGCCCAGATGATGCGGTGTACTTCGTAAGTTGACATGGTTGATTATTTCCGTTGCCTCAAGCTCTATGGACATGCTCTGAAGACAATTTTCAAGCTGCTACAAACCTGCTAAGCACAAGACTCTCGGGCTTTCGTACTTCCTGAGGCAAATACCTCCGCGATAGGTTTTTCACGTTTCACGTTTCGATCACAGACCCTTAGTTGGAAGTTTGAAACCGCACTGACAAGATTGACAAGCTTTCTGTTTGTTGTTCGTCATGAAACCCCCAGACTACGGCGGCGCAGACTGAAAGTTGCATCGACGTTCCAAGCAACGCCCAGATAGGTAATACCTAGGTACTGTTGTTCTCTTACTGGTTGCTATGTAGAGCCGACATCCCTGCCCAAAACACCGGCATGTCTGATAAACAAAACAAAGCTTGAAAACACCCAGGACATGTTAATAAGCATTGGGAGAAAGGGACAAGAACAGGAGACTCGGTAGCAGTCGGGTTGCTTAGTGTTTTCTTTATCGCGTTCTTTCGCGGTGGCAAGCTAATTCGCCGTGTGCCAAAATGAGGTCCTCTCACTCGCGATTCGGGGGCGAGAGTGGGCCACTCCAGAGCGACCACAGATTCTCCGTACATTGGATGGGGCAACGAGCCATTTGTTTCTTGCCTATTTGGGACTGGCAGCTTCGGATTGCATGCGCCAGGCGGGCATTCCCGAGCGCCCCAGATCGCTCAGCTCAACACCCTTGGTCTACACTCTACAATTGTTCGATGCATTCCCTCACTGCGGCAGCGAACAAAGAAGAGGCGTCATAACAATTTCGCGCAGAACCGCTTTTTGGAAACTCGGAATCACCGTCTGCCATCAGCTTTGGGTCGTTTTGAGAGGGGGTGTGACAGTTGAGGCAATCGAGGCAATCCAATCGCGCCAACAGGCAGGGTCAGCCGAAGCGGAAGTGCCGATAGGGAGCCCGGTCTCCCTACGTCATTCGCCTTCCCCTCCAACCAGCGACTCGAACACCACCACAAAGCTCCATTGAGGAGGACCTTCGGCCTGCCAGGCCGACCGTTCCGGATCCGCATCAGAGAATTTTAGCCCTACTTTCATCACAGGAGCTCTTCTCATCCTTCTTAATAAAGTCGATAGGTGCCCCGCATAAGAGAGCGTGAAATTCACTAAGCGTTTCTCGCGGTTTCTCAGGCGGATGTGCAACTCGGAGTCGCCTTCGAGGCTACACTACCCCAGCCTTGCTCCCCATCCCCGGACGATCAACAAGCCGAGCAGGTGCCGCACGGAGCTCGATGCCGAAAGGCAGTGGGCAATATTCTTGACTCGTGGTATTCGAGGCAACGACAAGTCAAGGACAAAGGATAGAGCTCGTTCGCCGCCCGGTTATTGCGACGAGCCGGCCAGAATCCAGTCTTCCGGAGAGGTAGATGCTAAGCTAGAGGTCAGTATCTCTTGCGAAACCCGATTTGGGCAATTGAAGATACCAAGACTTCTGGGTGGGTTTGGATGCCACGCCGCCCAGACTCATAGATATAGCCGAAACGTACATATATACAGCCCGGTCTTTCTTGGCACCTTGGATGAGATTGTGATGCGTTGATATCGCGAATGTGTATTTGGTAGTTATCAGAGCATCCCCCTGGTGTTCCGCTGGATTGTGCCGTCGTCTTGGACATTCATAAGGTAATTAAGAAGCACACTCACTACGGAGTAGTGTATTCCGCCACCTAGTCATGAGACTGCTTTCCGGTGCCAATGTCTACGGCCATCAGAATACCTCAGATCTGAACTGTACATAGGTAAGCAAGTGTCAGGAGTAGGTTACATGCGGTCCGCCTTTTAAGACCGCACATTATCCCGCAAAAGGCGGTCTGGGATAGCATTCTAGAATCCCGCTTGATGGTTTTAGCTAATGGATCCCGCCGGGGAGATTTTGGATTCCACGGGAGCTGCAACTTGTACGGGTCCCGCTGCCACTGCTCCAGTCAGGGTAGGGGCTTTGGATGGGAGACTGTGTAAGTGGATTTCTATTCATCCTCCTGGCAGCCAACTGTGAACTTCATCGCCTGAGTTGCCGGATGCTCTGGGGTGGGCTGGGCTGCAGCTCGGACCGAGCAAGATCTTGATGAAGCCATGAAAATCACGTTCTTCATCATCCGCAAGACCTCTGGTGACGGTCGCGGGATCGAGACTCTTGTCGGTCACGGCAGCACAACCGGAGCCGCTAGCGCTTGGTTCTCACCCTACGGAGATTTGATACCAAGCACCCCTTGCCGATCCCGAGCACCGGGGAGGAAGTCTCCCGTCCTCACCTCTGCTCGACCTCGTCTCATATGGCGACCACCGGCAACTCCGTGCGGCGGACGACAGATCCGGGGGGTTATCAATCCATTCGGCCACCGACGGGCAAGCGACAAGAGTCGCGGACAAGGGCAAGCCTCGGATTTCGGAACACGGGGCGGTCTGATAAAATGGCGAACTTGTCGCACAGGTCACGCCAAGAAAAATTCTTGAGCCTTGCCGAGTCCGTCACGCCCTGGATTTGTATGCCCCACACCAGGAGCTGCAAGGATCGGAGTGCCGCAATCCCTCATGCACCAAAATCGCTCCCCACAGAACGGTGGATCCTAGAGTAGTGTATGTATGGTGCCTGGTGGATCATGCTGGCTGCAACTCTTCGTGATGTTGTCGTCGGCCATTTGCTGCTCGTTTCGGGACGACTGCCGCGCAAGAGGAGTCTCAATTTTACCAACTCCCACTGCACTCTTTCCAGGAGGGCGCTGGGGTCCGCCTGGCGGTTGCGCTCGGACATTACAGTCTTCTTTCAACCAATACGCGTACTCCGAGCTGGGACGGATATAACGTTACATGCTTATTACCTCCGCTGTGTATGTACAATACGTATCGCACTCGCCGTGAGACATCCTTTAAGACGGGTGTTGATGTTTCCTCACATGGAGTTGACCGAAGCACTCATTCTCACATGGCCAAGAGCGGCCCCGAACCCCATGTTTTCTGTTTCCCCGCATCTCCTCACATTTGATCGCTTCAAGAGACAGGGCGAGGCGAAAACGAGCAGAAGACGAAGGCGAAGATCGCCCTCGCCCGCATGCCTGGGCGTGGGGGCCAATCACCGACAACCCAACTTGTATTAGCTTCGACGCGGGTGAGCAGCGAACGGAAATGGACCAGGCTCTCACAGCACTGTACAGACACAGTATGTACACTTTACGCTCAGCCAGTTCAATGTTGGCGAAAGAAATCTCTCACACGGGATCGAACGGGTATTGATGGATACCGGAATATCACGCAGTGGGTCAGGACTCGGCTTGTCTTGTCGTAGGACTCTTGCCAAAAGGAGCAAGCTGTCGAGTGACAGGCCCTCTCTCATTCGTCGAGAGTTTCCTCTGGGTAACCGTCATATGCAGGGACGTTCTTCCATCCGTCTTCTCCGTCTTCGCCGTCTTCTTCCACCCACCCGCATACTGCGTGCCCTGCATAGTGTAGAGGTTCCGTCGTGATTTATTGCGCATCCTGTGGCTTTACTACCCAGAAGCCTGGTGCACCTGGCAACGCTTGCCTACCCAACCGCCGTTCGCCTCACGGGGTTTGTACGGTGGAGATGGGTATTGCCAGGTAATAATCACCCATGTAGAACGCGGATCTCGGGCGGTCTGACGTCGCGCTCGCCTGAGCTCGCGGCACCCTCTGGCACACCAATGTCGGTCATGAGGTTGGGTAGGTAGGTAGGTGAGTTGAGACAGTGCAGCTTCAAGCTGCTCCAAGTTCCTAGCCAAACACCGGCCCCTCCTCGGGCAGCGGCATCGACAACTAGGCCTTGGCTTCTTGGCTTGTGTCTCTTGTGTTCTTTGCGGACAGTTTGACATTCACGACTTTGATGTACATAGCTTGGCCGTCTTGGCTGTCATACCGAACCGACACGATTCTCGCATTCCTCCAAATAAGGGCACAGTTAAGCTGGGTGACAGTTAATGACTAGAGACAGTAGACTCGACGGCAGCCCTGTCGTCGCAATCCTCTCAGTCTGGGGGTCGAAGAGACGCAAAAAGTGGCCGTCGACATCATGTTATACCAGCCTGTGCCAGAACATGATCAGGGAGGTAACACAGGCGTATCGGCCAAACATTACCGGTAACCAAAAATAATAACAACACATACAGCAACGCAGAGGAACTAAGTACCCTCACATCGAACGACGTGCTCGAATGGTTGCTAGTCATATGAACAGACGCCGATATCTCCATGTAATAAGCGCATGTAAGCTGCGCTGTCCTTCCCCGCGGTCATCAACAGCACCTCCTCCCCAGTCGAAGCGATCGCTTAGCAACCCCAGGTCAAGCACAACTTCGCTTATCGGATAGCGACAACAAGCTCCTTGACGATATTCCGCCCTAAACGGATCTGAGCAACGTCACTGCCCTGGTCCGAGTGCCATAACGGACCGAACCGGATTGGGTCGAGCCAATTGGCTTGCATTTGCGCGCATTATGCATAGGAAACATCATGGACAGAGGCGAGTGGCCTAAGAATTAAAGGAACAAGGGCAACGTACATAAAGCGAATCGTGTTGTTCTCATTGTTCATGGCGTCGTCATGAGGACTGAGATTTGTCCCATGTTACGTTCAGGTCGCTCGGCTCGGGCTCGCTCGCTTTCGTTGTTGTTAGGCAACCATGCCAGTGTCCACAGAGAGGTTAATCTCGATTAGAGTTATAGGTCCAATCGGCCGGATTTCGGGGGCAGTTGGTAAGTAGCTACGACGTCGCCGTTGCCGGTCCCTAATAATAAAACGCTCTGCTAGTGGGTAACCAAGGTAGGTAATTATCAATATGATCACTCATCAAAAGACAGTCGCGCGGTCTCGCTTCAATGCTCGCGCTTCCCATCAACTTGCGCCGGACGGCCGAATTCCGGCTTTTCAAATTTAGACCTGTACCCCGTAAATACGCTGCGAACCTTCTGGATTCTTATTATCGCAAATCCTGTCAATAATGCGCGTTCATTTCGATAGATGTTGAAAATCTGCTTCAGGAGCGTGGAGCCCGGTGCAGCAATAGTATCGTTGATATCTTGGAACACGCCGCGTTGGCCGCCTTTTTAGCGACAGTGTGTCATTCTTTGCTTATCATGTTTTTGGAAATCTCCAGTTCGTGGAGTCGGACCCCTATTGTGGATTCCCCTCGGTCTGCAGCTCTGTCGGTGGACCACCGTCAAATGAGATTGTGGAAGCGGCCCCGTTCTTCGCTCACGAAGTTCTGATCATCTCCTCGGGTCTTGGCATGGGTCTGCTCGTGTCCAGGACTCCAGGTTGGTGTTTTCTCTACTGTGGACGCAGTACAGCGTCACCACTCTTTACTGTGTATTATCTGATGAGATTTGGAGTGGTAAGAGGGAACTGCAGCGTAGATCTTCAGAGGATTCCAGGTTAAACGAACAAAAACTCACCGCCGCGGCAACCACCATGACAGGTTCTACGTGAGTGCCGCATGCAAGTGGTGTGCCAACGCCGATTCACCTTGAACTATCGCGATGCTATACTAAGGCGTCTCCCATCACAGTCTCCCCCTGAGTCATTAGGGGCTACCTGTATCCCATCCCGTTCACGCCATTCCGTCTATGAGCTCATGCAACTTTATGGGGCTGGTCCCGTTCCAGCCAAGGGCTCCCGCGCCCGTGGATGCTCCATGGAGGAGTATCGTGGATGAACAACAAAACGCAGGTCGAGTTCTGCTCTCTCACTCCTCACACATCGCCTCTCGCCAAGCTTCCGATTCTAGTAAAATCGGGCCTAGAACCGGCCGTCAAGCAGGTCGGAATCACTGGGTTTCACCGTGATATGTCTTGGGGAAAGAAACACTTACGAGGACGATGGAAGACATGGGAGACCTTGCGAATAGGAAAACCGAAGTGAGGCAAGCTAAGCGCTCGATGAAACTGCCGTAGAACAGCAGCCCGCCGGATACAAACAGAGGCAGGACAGGTCGATAGTCAAACAGAGTCGCCCCGCCTAGCTAGAAAACACAGAACTCGTCTCATCACCGTACGGCCCCCTTCGGCCGCCCCGGGACATGTGGGGTCCTGCTCCGGTCATGACTCGGAGCGTCTCCGGGTGGCGAGGTGAGATGCTCCCCGGTACAGGTGCTTCTCCAAAACGGCCCGAGAAGACACAGCTGCAGTTGTCTCGCACGCGCATGCGAAACACGGAGCTCAGATCGCCGCCGTTTCAGCGCACTGCTTCTTGCGTCGGGAACTTGTTGAACAGTGGAAGCATGGAAAGGCAACAGACACATTCTCGGATACGCACGTAGCTCTGACTCTTGTTTGACGTATTATTGTCTGTATCAGTTCATAAGCCCCTCGGACTTGCACCGAGTCACGAACACAGATAGATACGGCCACCTCTATCTATGGTACTACCAAGGGAAGGAGGGTGAAAGATTCATGATGTTGTAGCACACTCAACGGCACCTGAAGCCGTTGATAAGGTGTAAACGAGTTGCTAACAATTCTACACCGACGCACGACAGAGCCTTCCTGTTGAGGGTTTATCCTCGCGGGTGATCTTCGACAGACACCAGCCCTGAATCAGAGCTGAGGGCTGTCTCCGAAACAGCTGTTCTGTCGTTTGCGCGTATGTCCATCCATTTCCCTCATATGAGGTACAATTACAAGTACAGTATTACTACAGCTTCAACGCGCTCTGCGTTGTGAAATACCTGAGTCTTGCGCTTCACCGGAGCCTATATTATGTATGGATCACGCGAGCACTACTACACAGTAGGAAAGCTGATATCTCCAGTCACGAAACCATCTTCCGCAACCCATTCCCAGCTGGCATCGCTTTCCTACAGATGCCAACCTCAGCCCAGCCATATGACACCTGGCCGAAGCCGAGAGTGTAAGACTCATCTCTCATCTCACATTAAACCGTCACCGGGCCATCTAGCCACTTAGTGTGAGCAGTTAGGAACGACGGAGGATACACGGAACATAGAACGTCATACAAACCAAGTTTAACTGCCGCCATGCAGCGCGGTGTAGACGGAGAAGTCTGCCAGCGCAGTTCGCCGCGTAAATTCAGGAAGATCACACTCAGCAAGTGGCGTGTGAGACCGTTGTGGTATGCGCCGCCGTGCCGCAGCTCGAGACTCCAGGTCGCTTGGGGTTGTTGCCCTGTCGGGACTACAGATAGCACCAGACCCCAGACGATATGAGAGAGTTGCGGACTTGTGTCTTGTAGAAGTGATTGTGCTGTGGTGGTCAAAGGGCAAAGGCTGTCACGGCCGCTTGCTGTTCACAACTTGAGATGCTCAGCCATCCCTCTCACAATAGGAGGGGAGCTTGCAAACCCGGCTCTCGCTGCCGAGGAAGGAAACCCACTCTATATTGTAGCCCAGTCCAAGCCGCACCTCTATCAGCAGTTGTATTATAAGCCTCGTGTTAAATGATGTCCCTGGAAAACCGCCCACATCGGCAGTATAAGGAGAAACCGGCCATATCGTGATGCGTCCTGTCACATAATAACCACAGCGTATCCCATCCCAATCAGACCATCAACTGCATGTCATTCCAGACCCATCGCGCCAACAACGCCGTCGCTTAATGCTTAGCCGTGACCGCCTCGCCCGTAAGCTTCTCAACATACGTCTTCGCCCTATTGTGTTTCAAAGTCAGCACCTACGGCCCGGGAGGAGCGGGGCACCGTTTGAGGGGAGGGAAACGCACATGTCACCCATGGCAACCATGCACACGGTTTGCCAGACGCCGAGACCAATGCGCGGCGTGACGCCGCGGTACAGGCCCTTGACGCCGTTGGTCTGGTAGATGTACTTGAACGTGTTGCCAACCGTCATCTTCTTGGGACGGTTGGGGTCCTCCTTCTTGCTCTGCATCTCGACACGGATGACCTCGATCGGCTGGTTCCAAGCCGAGAGGCCACCGCCGAGAGCCGAGGCGATGATCTTCTCAAAGGCGCTCAGCTTCTCGCCGTGCTCCTTGCCTGTGACCTTGCGGATACCCTGCTCAGCGAGCCGGCTCAAGCCGAAGCGAGAGCCCCAGTTAGTCATCTGGCGGATGGCGACGGCGTTGACACCTTTGTTGATGCCACGAATGCCCTCGCGGCGGTAGATATCCATGAAGGTAGCCCAGGTCCCGGGTGGCTTCTGGCCCGAGGCTGCCACCTTGTGCTTGGTGATCTCGACCGTCTTCATGCATGTGCAGAAGCCCATGGTCGCGTATGCCTGAGCAACACCGCCCGTCACGCCGCCGATGATGCCGCTGCCAAAGTCGTTGGCGCCGGCCCTGCGGGCGTAGTATTCGGCCTCGGAGGCGACAAAGAGCAGCACAGCGCCCTTAGTCGACGCTTCGATCCAGGCCCAGGGGATCAGACCCTGGTAGACTGTAGGCGAAAGACGAATAGGTCAGCCAATGTGATGGAGGAATGCGCGCTTCAGTCATGCGACTTACAGCCGAGAATACCACCGCGGTTCCAGATGCGCCCCAGAGCTGTCGTGAAGCCGTCGCCACGGTGAGCCGCCATGGTGGTCTTGATGACTTCCAGGGGCTGACCGAGAGTGGTGACCTCAAACATGTTGAGCCCGGCGCCCAGCAGCAAGTTTGAAAACTTGATGGGCTTCTTCTCCAGCTTGGGCGGCTGGGCGGCCGGCGCGGGGGCGACAGCGGCGGACATGACTTGGCGGATGTTGCGACAAAGGGGCCCTGACCAAGGGAAGAGGGTGCTTCTTCGCGAAACGGAATGGGGTGAACACGGGGAAGCGCGGTGGCTAGGCGGCCGGAGGCGGTTGGGTTCGCTGAGGTGATCTACTAGGCCGAGATGCGGCGATCAGGCGGTTCAGCGCGTGGGAGAACTGCCCGAGTACGGTTTGTGAGGTCTGCGGGGTTCGGGCTGTTAAAGCGGAAAATAGGCCGCTGCTTGAGAGGTAGGTGGTGATTAAACCGGCTCGACCAAACGACCCTAACTTGCACGTGTTACCGAATGGGTGCTCGTTTATTGTGGGTTTGAATCTTGGAGCTGTGTACCCGCGGCAATGCGACAGCACCGGGTCCACACTTACAATCGAATGGTCTCCGAATGCGGATTGCGGGCAACTGACGCTGGCTGTCGATGAACGGAGGCAAGATGGTGATGATGCCAGTTGCAGGATGGATCGGGGAATGTCGGGGACCGAGTGAACTGTCAGATGCAGCTTATGAGGGCCTTGTCCGACTCTCGAAAAAATTGCTGAAGGCTTGGGGGAAGCAAGGGCTGCAGTAACGTACTTGCCTTATTCGAGCTCTTCGTGCAGGGGCAGGAGCTCTCAACAGATGCGCCAATTGGCCGATGATCCCTTGTGCCTCTCAACGCCAACGCAATCCGCTGGGGGTCGGCCGGTCCCTTGTGGACCGGGACCGGGGGTTGGAGAAAGTTAAGCTACCTAATCCCCAAACCACGATGTTCGGTATGCTCCTACTTCAAATGCGAACTAATAAGGCATCTATCAGCATTACAGACGTGCTCCGTATAATAAGTAAGGTAGCTATAGCTAGAAGGCCAGAGTAAATCAACCTATCGGTAATCCCCGCCGAACTGGCTCACAATGTCCGGAGAACCTGCGGTGTAGGTATTGTGTAACCATAATCCGTCTAGTTTTCAGCTACGCTCATTGTCCGAAGTCGCGCAGCATGCAGTGTAGTGCCTGCACACTCAGCCTTGCATTTTGCTGACCACGCGTCGGAACGATAGGGCATGGAATCAGATGGATATTCATTCCCCGAAGGTCCCGGATTACGGACTTGTATCGTACAAACATACAATGGGTAGCCATCCACCCAGTCTACCATACCCTCCGTGTCGGGCTGTAGTCGCCGCTAGAGATCCCATCCATTCTATACTGAAACAACAGTAAACGAACCCTACACGCCATGTCCCAGCAACCCCGTCCCGATATGCGCCATGCGCTTATATTACAGCCCTTTACAGCTTCTTGCAGATTTCGATCCACTTCTCGGTCGAGAAGCTCTTGGGCCTGTGTAGATGTTGTGTCAGCGGAAACGTCCAAGTCATTGACCCAGGTGGGTCGGTGGCTTACCGCTCGATCGGCGCGCCAACGGCACGGTCAATGATCAGTTGAGGCAAGACACCAATGGCACGCGAGACGCCGAAGAGGACAGTGTAGTAGTTGGCCTCGGTCAGGCCATAGTACTGGAGGAGAACACCAGAATGGGCATCGACGTTGGGCCACGGGTTCTTGGTCTTGCCGTGCTCGGTGAGGACCTTGGGCGCGATCTTGTAGACCTGGCTGACCAGCTGGAACATAGGGTCGTTGGGCATCTTCTCTGCATAGGGTGTCAGCGGCAATTGAGCCCAATGCGAGGACTGCAGACGGGGGGTTGCTTACCCTGAGCGAACTCGCGCTGCGCAGTGTAGCGCGGGTCGGTCTTGCGGAGAACGGCGTGGCCGTAGCCGGGAACGACACGGCCAGCGTTCAGCGTATCCCACAGGTACTTGGTGATGGCCTCGTCGCTGAGGTCGTCGCCGATAACCTTCTTCATCTCGGTGAGCCAGTTGAGGACTTCCTGGTTAGCAAGGCCGTGCAAAGGACCGGCAAGACCGTTCAGGCCAGCAGCTAGGGACAGGAACGGAGAGCTCAGAGCGCTGCCGACCAGGTGGGTGGTGTGAGCGCTGACGTTGCCGCCCTCGTGGTCGGTGTGAATAGTCAGGTACAGACGCAGGAGCTCGACGAAGTCGGCGTTGCTGCCGAAGCCGAGCTGGTTGGCGAAGTTGTAGGCATAGTCCTTGTCCTTCTCGGCAGGCACGACCTTGCCGCCCTTGAACACGTTCTGATAGATGCGGGCAGCAATGGTGGGGAGCTTGGCAATGAGGTCCATCGAGTCCTCGAAAGTGTAGCCCCAGTAATCTTTCTTGTGAACACCCTTGGCATAGGCACGGGCGAAGGACGAGGTCTGCTCGAGCGCGGTGACAGCCATAGAGAACTGGGCCATGGGGTGGAGGTCGGTCGGGCAGCGGTCGATCAGCTCCTCGACGAACTTGGGGATCTCGGATCGAGCGGCCCAGTCAGCAGAGAGGTCGCGGACTTGCTGTTCCGTCGGGACCTCGCCGGTCAGCAGAAGCCAGAAGAGGCCTTCGGGAAGAGGCTCCTTGCCACCGGGAGCCTTCGGCAGAAGCTGCTGGCATTCCGGGATGGTCTTGCCGCGGAAGCGAATACCCTCCTCGGCGTCGAGGACGGAGCCTTCCCACACCAAGCACTTGATGCCGCGGGCGCCGCCATATACTTGGTCAAGGGTGACCTTGTCGACGACCTTGGAACCATGCTCCCTTGTTTGCGCAAGACAGCGTCAGTGACGTCCATAGCCACATCTGACTAGAGAGTTTTCTTACTTCCGCAGCGCCTTGATCTGCTCGATCTTCTCGGGCAGGAGCTCTGCGAAGCGCTCCTTCAATGTCTATTGCGTGAAGTCGCATGGTTAATGGATGATGTCAGGCTGCAGACGGCAGGGTGCAAAGAGCTGTACCTGAGTTTTCGAGGAGTAGCATCTGGCGGCCGCGAAGGCGCTGTTTCTGTAAACAAGCGATGGCGCCTTCAATGAGCCCCTCAGGGCGGAGGTCGCTAGACGCATAGCAGGAGCCATGACTGGTATGTGGGTTATGAATTGGAGAGCGTGAAGTGGTTGAGAGGAAAGACGAAGGGGAAAGAAAAAAGTTTTGGACAATCAAGCATGGCCAAGCTGGAAAAAAAGCGCAGTTGGGGGAATTTGGGGCCCCGGAGAGTCGGAGACATGGGGGGCGCATTGCAGCCGACCAACCGGGCTTTGTTCGGCTACCGGGCGGGCGAAGGCTTCACAGAAACAACTGAACAGACACTCAATGCCTCGGGCTACTCTCTTTCTAACCCATTCGTATACTTTCTAGTGTGGTCATGATCCATAGTCTAGTATAGTACACCGTTGGCTAGAGGAATGTATGAATTTCTGCTAATTGCAGATGTTGTTCGTGGTTGAAAGGAGAGCTTTGTTGCCCAGCCACGCCGCAGCTTCCCCGGCTGTCGTTACGCTACGGAGACCGAGTTTCCTGCCGTCAACCCCGTGAGAGATTGCCGCGCTTTCCCAGTCGTAGCATTGACGTCACGGCACTTGGACCAACTGAAAACGCATGTGCATCCGGAAGGTGCTGAGAAGCCATGCATGGGCTGCCCATAGTTGCCTTTCAAGTAGAGCTAGTGGTGATAAACGCACTGAGGTTGCCAGGGCAGGCCTCGCACACTTTGTCTGGTGTTGTGTTGGTTTCAGTTTCAGGTGTTTGCTGATGTCTAGTGTGGAATGGTGGACGCGGCTCATCAGCCGCTGGAGTCGGTGGCCGCAGGCCGAATTGGGAACATGGCTGCATGGCAGACGAATACGCTTAGTCAGCCACACGGGTCCAATTTGCGCGGCAAAGGTTTGCACTGCACTAGCCAAGTCCCGTCGCGCCATAAAAGGTCACGACTCACGAACCCTTTCCCACTTACTCCCCGCTTGGCTCCTCCTCCTTGCTACTCATCGCGACTACTATCGATCCCGTCAAGCGCTTCATCCCGAACGAGCCCTCAACAATTCCAGAGTCCAGTAACCCTTAGTGCCCATTCTATCGGCCCTTGAAAATCGTGTGGCAGGTGGGAAATATACTGGCAAGGACAGAAGGGTTCCGTCGCATTGTGGCGAGACCGAAGTCGTTCTGGCAAATCTTTTCCCACACCAACCTCACGCTCTGGCAACTGCGAAAGGGCTCTTCTACAGTTGCCGTTCTGCGCGTGTTTTTTTCCCCTCTTGCGCTTCGTGGCGTCTCGTAATCCATGATACCACGACTCTGAAGAAAGACCCGAGAAATCCACGAGCACTGGATCTACCTTCGCCTCGCACATTCTTTTGAAACTGGAGTATAGCATAGACCTCCATCAATCCCCTGGATATTTGGCGCTTTTCTTGTCGTGGAAGGCGGGCATCGTCAATTTCTTGATCGGTCTTCACCTCCAAGTCGTCCACCATGGCGTCCCCTGTCGTAGCAGAACTCGAGGCTGGCTTGCAGGCAATGCTGCAACTTAAGCCGCCTGGAGTATCGGGCTCTCGAATCACGAACATAACAGCGTTGTGTGTCGCCAACGTTCAGGTGAGCATAGCATGTACACGACAAGAACTTACACGGCCGGTGGTTATACTAACCTTGTCTGTCCGGACAGCATGAATCAGTTCTGATCCAGAAGCTCTTCACCCACTTCAAGAAAACGCCCGGCACACACAAACTGGGAGTACTCTACGTCGTAGACTCTGTAACGAGGAAGTGGTTGGACCAGGCTAAAGCCCAAGGACAAACCCCAAGCCTCTCATCGCCAGATGGGACTTTCGCCGCAGGCGTGCATAGAGTAACAGAGTTGATACCACTTCTGATGAACGACATCATCGCAACGGCTCCAGAAGATCAAAAGGTACGCAAAGATATCGTGTTGAATGCCACCTGATTCCCAAAATAGACGAGCAAAACATGTGAAGCGAGCTCGAAGATGGACGGCGGCCCTGGCGACGATGACCGCGACGGCCTCGCCTTCGGCAGGAGACTTCAAGACTCTGCTGACTTCTGCCTCACTTGTGTCTTGCGGACTCGTACTCCTACATCCTCTTTTTTAATGGTGGATGAACACTCACAAGGATGGCTGCTCGTAGGAGAAAATAAGAAAGCTAGTCGATATCTGGGAGAAGGGCCAGACATTCCCAGCTTCCATGGTCAACTCGTTCAGGGAGAAACTGAATGCTCCACGACCCAGTAGGTTCATCCCCACGTTTGCCTTCACCGCCCGTGTGGGCGCCCAATTGCCCGAAGCTCTGGTTAACCATACCCCTGTCGGCAGACGAGTCGACAACACCTCCCGGCAGCCCTCCTGCCGACCTTAGAGCCTCACTTGGTTCTGGTGGAAAAGTGGCGGCACTGCCCGCAAACCCTGCTATCCCGAACATCTTGGACACGCTTGCAAGCATTGCTCGTCAGAATGCCTCGTCAGCGCAGAGTAATCCTAGCCTGGCGGCCCCGGCCCCGGCGTCTACTCCGGCTCCTGCGCCCGTGTTCAGTACAGCCGGTGGTCCGCAGAATAGTGGTGCAATGCAGCCCGCTCCGGCGCCCGTCCAGCCACAGCCCAGCATGCCGTTCCTGCCACCTTCTCAGTCGGCTGCCCAGCCTGTAAATGTGCCAGGACTGCCGTTTGCTTTCCACCCGCCGATACCGCCGGCTCAGGCAATGGCTTCGGCAGCTTCGGCTTCGGTTCCCCCGGCCGGTGCTGTCCCTGCTCCGCCAAACGTCGCAAGTAATCCTGCTGCTACCACGGTACAGCTCGTTGCCGCGCTGGCGGCGCAGGGCATCCCCGTTGACAAGATTGCCAGCGTAATCCAAATGATGGGGCAAACAGGCGCCCTCCCCCCGGCAGCCCCGCCGCAAATACCGCAGCCCGCGCAGACCGGATACGCAGTTCCACCTCCGGTCGGCGGTGCCGCACCGGCTCCCACCCCGTGGGATGCTCCACGCACAGATGATGCACGTGATCGCACTGGCTATCATGATGGCATGAGATCGCCGAATCGGGCCCGCGGCCGGTCCAGGTCCCGATCTCCCGCGCGCTGGGATGGCAGAGGCTCTCCGAGATCGCGTGCGAATGACCGTGCTTTCGACTACGGACATCCTGGCTCTCCAGGCCGCGGCCGGGCAGACGACCGCTACCGCCAGAGATCCCCTCGCGGGCGCCGTGGTGAGAGTCCGAGCCAGGAGCCGGTCCAGCAAGAAAAGTGGGTCGAGTATGATAACAGCCTGCCCAGCGGTTGCATCAGAGTGTATAGCCGGACCCTGTTCGTGGGCGGTGTAACGTGAGTGCCAACACCCTCTTGTTTAGCAGCCGCTCGGCAAGATTGGGGATGTGACTGACCAATTGTCCAATTGTCTAGTTGCTCTGAAGCTGAGCTGCGCGAGATCTTCAACCGCTTTGGGCAAGTCCAGACATGTATCGTCAACAAGGACAAGCGACATGCTTTCGTCAAGATGTACTACCGCAAGGACGCCGAGCGGGCCAAGGCGGCCATGGAGGAAGCCCGGAACATAGAATTCCAGCTTAGGGTACAGTTACTCCCGCCTGTGACGGCCCATCCCGCCGCCTGCACTTGACTAACAATGCGTCCAGACTAGGTGGGGAGTGGGATTTGGCCCTCGCGACTGCAGCGACTACCAGAACGGGATCAGTGTCATCCCAATCCACAAGCTCACTGAGGCCGACCGCAAATGGATGCTCACCGCCCCCTACGGCGGGTCCGGCGGCCGTCCCATCGTTCACGGACTCTGTGTCGAGGAGCCGGACATCGAGATAGGCGCCGGCGTCTCCTCCAAGGCGATCAGCCGCCGCATGCAGACTGACAAGGGCGGGAATCACGGCCCCAAATCCAGCAGACATCCCGAGGACGAGCCCGGATTTGGTGGTGGTGGTGGTGGTGGTGGCGGCGGCGGCGGCGGCGGACGATGGGGCCGCTTCGGAAGGGAGAAGCACCACGGTGGTGGTGGCGGAGGCCGCGATCAAAGAAGAGTTGGTAGCGGCGATCGGAACGATAAGGCCGCTAACAGCGACGAGCCGGTCGTTCTAGGCTTGCCCGCGGGCATTACGATGGGTCCTAACGGGATCAACTACCCGCCCAACTTTGCGTTTGGCGCGAGCGCATCGAACCCTTAAGCTTAATTAAATAAGCGGGTAATAAGCGTCAAGACCGTAGGGCATGAGCAAGGGATGGAATAGAAGTGGGAACACCGGCCCTTTGGACAGTGGTCCCCTCACTTATTTATTAACAACCTACCTACCCTGTTATAGGAGCGTGGGGTGTGACCATTACGGGATGCGTGGACTGCCTGGGTTGGGGGGGGGGGCATGACCTTCTCTCTCTCTCTGTACTTTTCATTCACTTCTTCTGTCATTGATCTCTTCTTTCCTTAGCCCATTTCTGCCCCCCAGAACAACAGACTTGGGATGACCGGCCGGTCTGGAGCCCTTGGGGCGCTGGTCTCACTTGATAGAGAAGGAGGGCGTTATTATGTGAGGTCTCGTCTCGTTCCAAATTTAGCCCTAGGTGATAGAATCCACGAATTGAATGGTTTTTTGCCACCGTATTGTGCCGTATCAGTTTCGCATTAATTGTCTGATGCATTCATCTGCAACGCTAAGTGAACACCAGAGATCCGGCAGGCAAGCGAGGAGTCGACCGGTATGTCGGCATCGGTCAGTCACTCCCTAGGTAGCGCTAGTGTATATACCAAATTGACTGAAGTTAATAGAGGGTTGAAGCAGAGCTCTAGGGAAGATAGGCCACGAAGGACCCACACAGATTGTGTGACGAAACCCAAGGCAGTCCTGCCTCTGAAAGGGTTCTCCGGTCGAAGGTAATGCTGGTCGGGCTGTAGGTCTCGGTGAAGCCAAAAGATTCACAACAATGCGCTCTGCAATGTCTGCACAGTAGCTAGAAGACTACTGATTGAATTGCTCACTGAGGAAGCTATCTAATGAGTGACAGAATGGTAGATCTATATACAGCTTCCTCCTCCAGGTATCCCCGTACTGAATGTATGCGATCGCCCATGATCGCTGGCTACCTTCAGCGATCATGATCGCCCGGGGTCGCGAGCTACCCTCGGCGACCACGTCTGTCTGCATGCCGTCTCCCGGCTGATTGGTTCCGTGGCCATGCAGGGCGCCCCACTGGGTCCCTTAAATGGTTGGTTCATGACAGACTACTAGCCATCACTGTGCAACGACGCAAGATGCCTTCTTTATTGCCAATACGGGTAAGTTTAGCGCAACAAAAGACTTGCCCAAAAGTAACAAGCGATAGGTAGTTGCTATGTAGCTTATATGTAGACTTGTAAGCTAGCTATAATACGGCTATGAAGGATATAAGAGTCTTGTAGTGATTAGAAATACTAAAGAAAAGAAGATAGTAAATAAGTATAAGAGCATATAGCTATAAATTAGAGTAACCAGCGAAGAACTTTGACGGTTAAGAAAGCTAAATAGTAATCTTTAATCACTTCATATATATAGCAAGGCAATATTTATTATATAATATATACTATTAATAGTATCTTAATTAATATGTTAATATCTAGTAGATAGTATTAAATATATAGTATGGATAATATTATTATTCTTATAGTGGGATATACTTGTCCTCTTGATATGATTACTCAATGATTATAGATGCTTCAATTATATTTCGTCTTGAATTCTCTCTGCTTCTTTCTACTTTACATTCATGGCTTGCATAGCTCAATTATATAATACTTCTTGGCCACGGCTTAGCCGGGCTAGTACCCTACTAGCCGTTGGCCCAAGGCCTTCCCAAGGCCTTTTTCTTTACTTGCAGCAGCGTGTATCACTGGAACCATGTCTTTCCTATTATTTTTGATGAAGGTTTTCACCCGGCCTAAACGGTACGGTTTTTCCTTTGTACATAGCAGTAGAGGGTCCGGCGCGCCTTGTAAATAGCTAGGCATAGCGGAGTAGGAGAATATATATATAATACTTCTATTACTCCTCTTCGTATCTCAGAGGATAATCATCTCTCAAGAACTCGTTAACTCTCTCGAAGATGAATGGGGTAACGTTGGATAGAGCTTGTATATCGCAATCTACACCCGTATTCTTGTTGTGCACTCTTCTTAAGCTCTCTATCTCCTGCAGTGGCCGAAGAGCCATGGCCTGGTCTCGCCGCTTGCTCAGATATGGCCTAAGCGGCTTTGCTGCTTCTTGTTGTATCGCTTCCCACCTTGCCAGCAGTGGTTGGTTCGGGTCTTCGTTGAAATGCAGGTCCCGGCGAAAAAGGCCCGTCTCTGCATATCGAGGGCCTTGTACAACCCCAATAGTCGGGTTGGGATGCCGCTCGAGCTTCTGGCTTGCAAGGTAATTGTGGCCCAACGCCGGCCCGGTCTCGGCTACTATCGGGCGACCTTCAGCATCGTGCGTAGGCGCGGGAGGGTCGGGGTGCGGGATAATCGAGGGCGGTCGGTGGAGCAGCTTGTAGCCTGATCCAGGGAGCGGGATTTTCAAGGTTGCCAGCTGCTGTTTCTTCTCCTCCTCGACGGAAAGCATATAAACGCGACCGCTAGCATCTCCGATAACAAGCCTGGACTTGTCTGGGCAAAACATGCCGGCCGTAATAGGCGCAGGAGCTTCTAGCATGTTGCGGACAAGCGGCCTATTGAGTGAGCGAACGTTCCAGACCTTTACAACGCCATCTGATGAGCCCGTATAAAAGCGGTCTGGGGTGGTTCCCCAAGCCGTGAATTTGACACCGACGTCTTCTCGCTCTCGATCTCCGCGAAACTCGTCGATGGGTGGGTCGTGTCGGAGGACGTGGATAGGTTTTTCTCCGCGCGCCGTGTCCCACACGTAAGTGTTGCCATCGGTGCAGCCTGCGGTGACATAGCAATAGGAAAAGGAGTTTGGCCTGAAAACACGGTTAGCGGAGGGTAGGATAGCGGCATCAAAACGACATACATGATTGTCAGCTCGTTTATGTCGAGCGCTGTGCAATCCAATGCCATTACAGGGCTGTACGCTTTGAACCCGTGCTCATACTGGTCGGCAGGCTTGAAAATCCTGATCTGGGTTCGCACACTAGGCGCCAGATCCAGGCCCAGCGGCGATGTGGCCGCAATGAAGCACGGCTGGTTCGGGTGCCAGAGCACTTCAAAGACGTTCTGTGTCGTCGCCGAGGTAACGCGCCATCTCTCGCCTGTCAGACCATCCCATAGGCAAAGCTCGCCGGTGTCCCGCCTCTGCTCCGGAATGTCGTAGTCGTCCTCCGTCCGGCTTCTCGGTGAGTAGCCAACCAGCAGCATGTGCTTCACGCTGTCCGCAAGACCCCATTGCATGGTGGCAGGGAAGTAAGCCCACTTCTCAGTGGAGACAGTGTTGCCCTCTTCATCGGTTACGCGAGAGCAAGAATACGCTTGGAAGGTGCTTTCCGAGATATCGGTCTCGTTGACGTTGTAGATGCGGACGGCATCGGACGCCACGTCAGCAGCCGTAGCAACCATACCGGACTTGTGCTTAGAAGCAGCCACGAAGTTCACATTTCCATCATGGCTCCACTCGCCTAGGAGCGTCATAGAGCTCCCGGCTTTCTCGACCCTCCAAACCTTCACCGTCCGGTCGAACGAAGACGTGAAGGCCCGGTCGTGCACGGCGTCATAGTCGGACGACACGACGGAAGAGTAAAGCCAGGGGTCCTGACTCCGTCTCATGGCCTCGCTTGAGTTTTCTCCTTCTGGAACAACGGGCCGGACGATTCGATGCTCGGGATACGCACGAAGCGTGCCTTGGCTGCAAGAACCCATGACGAGGTTACCGGGCTTGTTGTACTGCTGGTTGTGGGAGTCTGAATGCTCCGTTGTCCCGCAAATGAAGGCATCGTTGGACACCCAAATGATGGTTGCAATGTCGCCTGCACAACCGGTCCATTCTGCTACCTTCTCAAGGCCATCTTCACGGTACTTCTTGAACTCGTTGTTGAAATGTCCGAAGGATCTCATCGATCCGAAGCCACGATGTCCGGCAATCGATCTGGCGAACAGCAGAGACTGAAGTCGGCTTGACTGGACAAGGTCGTCTCGCTCATCGTAGTCGGCTGTTTGCACGGTGAGAAGAAGAGTATCAGAAACAGACCTTTGGTCGAGGAGATCCTGGAAGAGATTCTCGACATCGGCCCTGGTTCTCAAAGCGAGGCGCTTTTCCCTCGTAAACGCGTCCAGAATCTTTGGGAGGAACTGTGGATTCTTCCTGAGGATCCTCACGAGGTCTCTTTTGGGATCTTTCCCTCCCCTCTCTGTGGGAAACTTCAGACATCGACGGGCAAGATCCCGCAGGTAGCTAATCTCCCCGGGCTTGAAATCCACGTGGAAAGTGGCGGGCGCTGCTAGATCCTGAGGGCGTAACTGGATTGAGCTTTGGATACCAGCAAGGATCGCCCGCCTATCCGACGTTTTTATGTACGGCCACCGTCTATCTTGGGAGGAGAGCCACTTGGAGGTTGGCTCTGTTCCTTCATGTACGGCGGGCCTCCGTGGCTTGGGCTGTGTTTGTGCTCTTGGGACCGCCGGCTTTCCAACCACGGCCACCTGGCGTTGGGGAATTTCTTCGTCATCGCTTATAACAATGACCTCTGTCTGTTTGCTTGACGCCTTCGCCGTTGCGGTCACCTTAGAGCTATCCGGGCTAGAGTCGATCCCGTTGGGTAGTGTTCGTGGTCTATTTGGGAACGAGACGGTCAACCTAGAGCTGCCTCGCTCGGGGTCGGTCCGGTTGGGTAGTGTTGGTGTTCCATTTGGGAGCGAGACATTGATTGGAGGCCTTGCCGATGGTAGCGATTTTCGAGGGGCTTCGAGGGAAGCAGGTAGCGGCGTTACAGGAACTGGGGCTTCAGGGTTCGAGGGTAGGTTGAGATCCTAAGCCGGAAGATACGAGTTAGCCCATCACATGCCATTACGCTAGTGTGACGCTTTTGATAGTACAGTGTATTGAGTTTCGACGAGTGGCAGGCCGCTTTTGGAAGACTAGGAGGGAAAATATAGGGTAGAAGAACTGGAGGTAACGCAGACGCAAGCAACACTCACCAGAAGTCGGATTCGTTTTGCTGGAGGTTCTTCAACCTCCCCCGGCGCGGGCCCGGGCGCGGGCGCCTTTGGTGGTCTCGCCTCTAGCCTAGGTGGACTCGTCAATAACAATCGATTGCTCGTTGGCGAGACGCCCGCAACTGGGTGGATTTGAAGTCGGTGGTGGGAGGTGGTTGTTGCAACAAGAGAGCTCATGGGAGCGGTAGTAGGTACTAATTGCTTCAAAGGGCTGGAAAACACACAAAATCGAAGGTTTATGGCCGGAAACGTAGAATAAACTGTAGAAAACGCGATATACACGAAAAGATATAGTAGATCTGAAACGTACCTAAATTCCATTAGAAGCGCGTTGTTGCTAAGTTGTAAGCTAGGTAAGATTTACTTAACCTAGCTAATTAAAATAATGTGTGGAATCAATAACTATCTACTTAGAGCAACTTAAATTTAGCCTGATTATATAAGCAGAAATTTAGATAATATATAATAACTTTACTTAGAATCTTTTTCATTATATATTTAAGTTAATCTATATATTTAAACTATATATAATATGTTATTTCTATTTAGCAAGCTAAAATGAGTAGATTATATTATTATAATATTAAACTTTTTTATATTTTACATATTTAGGATGAGTTAAAAGTAGGTATAGTAATATAGCGAGAGATGTATTTATTATCTAGGTGCTAATAGCATTAAAGATTATTACTAAATATATAAAGATATGACAAAACCTCGGCAGTCCTACTTCTGAAAGAGTTCGCCAGTTGAAGGTAGTCTAGTTAGGCTGTAGGTCTCAGTGAAGCCAAAAGGTTCACAATACTGCAATTTGCAATGTCTGCATAGTAGGGTAGAACTACTGATTGAATTGCTCACTGAGGAAGCTAGCTATCTAAATGAGTGACAGAATAATAGATTTATATATAGCTTTCTCCCAAGTACCTCCATACCTAGATCATCCAGCTCATTGATAATCTAGATGAGCTGCTCACTGCGCTCATCATTAATCGCACTGAGCCTGCCACTCATAGTGCTAAGCAATGAGCTGCTTAGGGTCCATACTGCGTCCTATGCCTAATTAGTGCCTTTAATCTGGCTGCGGCCCCGCTGGCCTGCATATATGGTTAGTTTATAATAAATAGTTAAGCTTCTATTAAAATCTGCTTATTTATAAGTAGCATGTCATAGTGACTGTCATCGCAAGCTAAGCTCAAGGCTCTGGTGAGCAAACTGACTGCATTGCAAGAATATTGAACTTGCAAGAGGAAAGGAATCCTCGAAGACTATAAAGTGCAAAGAAGTCTAAATATAGGATGTGAGGCATGTGCCCAGATGTGGAAAGTAGGGCACCAATCAGGTTGACTAATCATGCATGCGTGCACTGGAAGCTGAGCACATGACTAAGCAATGGCCTGTGCCATAGTACGGTGGGTTCCACTGCCATATAGCATAATAGCTTGAATAACTCGAATTGCAAGATGGTTGTATAGATAAATTCACATAGCTTCCTTTATCTGCATTATATATACCTATCATTTTCTTTGCAGGCTATAGCAGAAAGCTACAAGACCTCTATCTCATATCAATATAAAATTGCTGACAGGCACTGAATTTGAAGACAAGAGATATTCTGTTTAATATCTATATACTTAAATATAATATAAACGTATATAAGATGCAAAACAGTGTATAGCTTCTTGAACTCCCTAAATAGGTACTTGCAATCAGCGTACAATGACCTCTTATTCCGTACATAGAGTGTGTCTTACCATACCTATACGTCTCAAGCGCGTCGCTGCAAATGAGCGCGGAGCCAAGCCTGCAGCTGCCATATTTCCCATGCGGAACCAGAGTGTGTGGTAGTGGTAGTGTATGGATGGATAACGTTAGATCAGATAGAGGCCTGGCAGTTGCAGCTTTGTCTTCTCCTCTTAGATGGGTTTTATTATGTAAAAGGGGCTTGGGCCGTTGCGTCCATCCCCGCGCCGCTCGCTGGACTTGAAGGTCTCACTCAGAAATCCACAAGCATGTGATGTAGCAATTGCGAATAGGGATCACCACCCCAAAAAGCTGAAAAGAAGCATAAAAGCTTCCACTCTTATATATACGCTCTCCTATAATGCTACTAGACGAGTAGTGTATACAAGCCTACCAGGTATTAAAGAAAAATAGCTTCTCACGCTCACCAATCCCTCAAACAAAATCGGCCATGCCACCTCCCAAGACGCATGGACCATAGGATGCAAATGCAGATGCAACATGGAACAGGGTTCAGAGCTTGGGCTTTTCAGCAGCGTTGGCCGCAAGCTCCTCATACATGCGGTCTATCTCCTTCCTGAAGGCCCTCGCAGTTTGGGGCCGCTTCAACTTTAGCCTGTTCCACGGTATCACGTCAGTATCGTAAGACTCGGAATTGGGATTGAACGCTCAGGTCTGCGGCGCAAAGTGGGAAGAAAAGAAAAGAAAAGAGAACTTGCTTACGTCGGCGTGAGAAGCTCGTTCTCAATCGTGAACGGCTCAATATCAAAATAGCAGTTCTTGACTTTCTCGAAACTATTGAACCTGTGTTCCTTCCCGATCCGGTCCAGCAGCTTGAGGAAGGCGCCTTTGACACGGGGGTCGTTGGCTGCCTGTCGGAGCGCCTCCTTGTCATCGGCGGGGACGCTCTTCTTAAGGATCTTGCTCGCATACGGGGCGAACTGGACGGGCTCGATGCCAAAGACAGCGACCAGGCTCGACTCCTTGGCATCGCCGTGCACGAAGGCCATGGCGATCAAGTTGGTGCTGCCCATGTAGACGTTCTCGATGCGCTCGGGCGAGATGTACTCGCCCTGGGCGAGCTTGAGCACATTCTTCTTGCGGTCGATGATCTTGAAGCGGCCCATGCTGTCTACCTCGACAATGTCGCCTGTGTGGAACCACCCGTCCGGCTCAATCGCCTTGGCCGTCTCCTCTGGGTTGCGGAAGTACTCCTTGAAGATGATGGGGCCCCGCATCAACAGCTCGCCGCGCGGGTTCGGCTTGTCCTCCACCGTATACTCATACTCCGGCACCGACTCGATACACAGTTCCACCGACGGGCACGGGGGTCCGATATTGCCAGTGGTAAAGTCGTCGCGCACCTGAACGGTGCCGACGGCGTAGGTCTCGGTCATTCCGAAGCCCTGAATGAAGTTGTTGCCGAAGGCGGCGCGCAGGAACTCCTGGACGTCAGGGTCAAGCTGTGCACTGCCGCTGACCATGGTGCGAGCACGCTGCAGGCCGACCGCCGCCAGAACCTTGGGCGTCCAGATACGGTCGTAGAGGAAGTGTTTGTTCGAGGCCTGCCCCTGGGGCAGCTTCATGTTTGCCTTCTTGGTCTCGATGACGCGCCGGGACAGGGTCCCCTTGAACCCGTCGGCCTGAACCGTCGCAGCCTGGATGGCCGAATTAATCCGATTGTACAAACGGGGCACGGACAAAAAGCCAGAGGGCCGCAGGATCTTCATATCTTCGACCAGGGCGGCGATATCGCCATGGAAGTAACCGATGCTAGCGCCCGTAGCCAGAGCAGTCTGGTCCGCCATACGGCCGTAGATGTGCGCCAGTGGAAGATATGAAAGGTGGACGTCGCCGGCTGAGATGGTCTCGTTGGTTCGGGCTGCTGAGATGCCGGCCACGCCGTTCGCGTGGGTGATAACGACACCCTTCGGATCGCCCGTGGTTCCCGAAGTGTAGTTGATGGTCAAGACATCGTCGGGCTTGGGAGGGCGCATAGCTCGGCCGGACCGCGCACCGAGGGCCTCCACGTCAGCCATGGAGAAGATCTGGACGCCGACATTGGCCGCGGTGGCGTTGAGCAGCGACAGCTTGGAGTGCCCGGCCGGCTCGCCCGCCTCGAGCGGATCAAGGGAGATGATAAGCTTCAGCGAAGGGGCCCGAGGCGCCAGCTTCAGCAGGGTCGGGATATGGGGCAGCGAGCAGACGACGGCAGTCAATCCACTGTGGTTGATGATGTACTCGGTCGTCTCCGGGCCGAGCGTCTCGTACAGAGAGACGGGCCACAGCGACTGCGAAAGCAGGGCCAGCTCGGTAATCTGCCACTCAGGCCGGTTCTGCGCCCACAGACCGACGGCATATTTGTCTTCCTTCACGCCGACTCGGTGGTGCAGCTCGACGATGCCCGCACCAAAATTCTTTCTTCGCTCAGCAACCTCGTTATATGTCAACCAAACGTACTTGGGCTCCCACGTCTTGGTAGCGGGATTCCAAGGCCTCCATCCCAAGCACCTATTGGTGGGACCCTGAGAAACGGAGTGTTCAAACAGGTCGTGGACAGTCCTGTGCGCCGGATCGAACGTTTCCAACAGCGGGCCGTTCTGGAAGCGCCAATGCCGGTAGATGGGTGTGCGATTCGGGCGCTCGGTGCCGGGAACCGGGAGAGCATATGGCGACCCAGGGGGAGGCGGCGTCGCGAGCGTCTTGATGTACGCCTTCGTATCTTGCTTGTTTGGGGCCATGATGGCTGCGATGCGGGGAAGATGACAAAGGTCAATGGGATTCGCACAGTCGGAAGGAAAGCAAGGATCACTGGCAAGGTTGGCAAAGAACAGCGGACGAGGGGGGAAGAGCGCTGCGCGAAAGCGTCGCGTTACCGGCTATGGATGCTTCGAATGTATATTCAAGAACACTTTTGGGAAGACGGAGCGAAAGCCATCAGTCTTGGAGAATCCTCCCCTTTTCGAAGCAGGGTCGGCATTCGGCAGCATGTGGTCTCGCCTTGGAACGTCTTGAGCCGAACAACCAAGACAAGGACAAGGAAGCCAAGCCGAGAGTGGTGGTTGCGCCGCGGCAGGTACCTTCCTCCAAAACTTTGGTCAGCGAAGTTGCTGCGTTGCCAACCTGTCAAAACCGGAAGTTGACAAAAGAGACACAGGGGTCCGTTGATCCCCAGCCTCTATTTATCAAGGCCCATTGTTGCTTTTCTTGGATCCTTATTCTCAGCCCAATTGTCACTGAAATGATTGAGCTCGTTGTTAACGGCTGCGTACCTTGATGTACCTCAACACCGTTTCCACGACGATCAGCCTCGGCTGCGATGCTTCGGTGGTGGGGCAGGACATCGCTCGGGACTTCCAATCCAGTATATCCACAGCCCGTTACTGGAGTAGACAAGGGTGGGTCCAATTTCAACGCCCGCCGAGCGAGTCGCTCCGCGAAACGCTAGTTACCTATTCGATGCAATGGGTACCGTCAATAGTGCTGGTTGAGGGCGCTCATCACATGTGCGCGCCATGCAAAAACTGCTCGAAAAGGATCTTACTGGGTGTTGCAGACAGGCTAAGAGAAGAGGTAAGTACATAAGGTATGTGGGAAAATGCGGGGTGCGGAGAAGTCTAGTAGGTGCTATCCAGGCAGTTAGCCAAACGCCGTCGCGGCGCAGTGCAGCTTGGAACGGGGTTCCCGTAACTACAGTATAAGACGGAGGAAAAGCTCAATCTTCTGGACTCACAATATGGCTTGTGAGACTGCTACCAAGTTATACTATCTGCTCATCTGGTCCATTATCTTTGGTTCACATAAGGGTTGTCCAGTCATCGCGCTTCACTTTGGCGCGCTTGACGATTGCAGCAGCCAAATGAGAGAGATTCACAAGGCTCGCCCCATGGAAGTTCATCAATTTGGGAGTCGGCGGTCGACGTTGGCCTCGGCAACTTCCCAACAAGGGCCCGGTGCCAAATGCATTTTGCAGGCTGCCCCGCAATCCTCAACCCTTGGCATTTGCACGGACCACCCCTTTTTGATCCGTCCGAAACGCGCGCCAAGAGCTCCGCGAAACTCTGAACAATGTCATGGCGAGTCATGTCAGCTGGATTGTGTACGGTACGCTATCCAACACCTCCAATACGGATGCCAGTGGCTCGCATCATTGATCAAGTAACTTCAACATCGTGTTATCATCGGCGCCGACTTTGCATTCGCAACTCTACCTCGTCGTTGGCCACCGCCCAAAGAGAGAGATCATTGAATAAATGTTCCGCGAGACTGCAGATAGTAACCACCTCACCTGACTAGTAGTTCTCTACTATCTCCATTCATTCTTCGATTGCGCTCTTCGCACCTGCCGCCAGGTAAAGCTCAGGTCGAGGCTCAACATCGAGCCTCTGACATGGGACGCCATTCAGTACGGTACGACTCATGGTCAAATCTGTCACAGTGTCCAGTCGCAGCGAGCCCCAGATATGGAAAACCGCCACCGGGAACAGTGATGGAGGCATCGCCAAGCTACCGGATTGACAGTTGCCGGCATCAAGCCCAACGTTACGATGCTTTACCGCGTCACTGTTATGGCAGGAGCATGGTCATTGGCCCGGCTGATTGTTTCGTCTCCGTCCACATCTCTGCATGACAGCGTTCCTGGCAGTCTCTGTTTCAGAAGGGCCTCACAGTCTGCACAGACAAACTGACTACAATATCCAATATGTGTTAATGGCTGCTCGGATCGACCTGCCGACTCTATTGTCCCCCTTATTCTTCATTTCTAGCGACCCTGTCTTGGCTCGGTCTTCCCTCTCTTAGTTCTTCCATCACTTCGTTTCCGTTCTCATACTAGTCCTTGCTCTCTCCTGCCGTCGCTGTTGTCATACGAAGTCCGCCATGAAGCTCGCGAATATGTCTGCTCCCCTGCCGCTCCTCATCAGGGTCACACAGGGTGTCTTCGCCTTGATAGTGCTGTCCCTCTCGGGTTTCGGTGAGAATCTCGTCAACGCTCAGCACCGGCTAGAGGGATCATGGCTGACGTTGAAACCGCGAAATAGTTGCCCACTGGTACACTACCATGACCGCTTTCCCCTCTCCGGCGCAGATTAACTTTCTCATCTTCGGCGCGGTATGGTCGTGGCTCTCGCTCGTCTGCATAGAAATCCTGCCGCGCTTTCTTCCACGAAGTACATCCTCCTCGCAACCGTTTTCACAGCACGAGCCGAGCTGACTGACTATCGCCCCTGAAAGCCCCCAAAGCCTACATCGCAGCACCCTTCGACCTCACCAATGCGCTTTTCTGGTTCTCGGGCTGCATCGCCCTAGGCGTCTTCCTCGGAAAGCTCTTCTTCTGCCGTGGCAGTGTCTGCCATGCCGCCCAGGCCGACGTCGCCTTTAGCGTCTTCTCGTTCATTGTCTGGGCGGCGTCGAGCTTGCTCACTGCGCTGGAGATCGTCAGGGCTAGGCGCGGGCATGGGCCGGCGGGGACGGGCGCAGTGCCTATGCCCACGATGAAGGAGTCGGCCGCTTAGACTGACGCAGACGACAATATAGGATTGCGGAGGGTTGTCATGAGAAGGCAGGGTGTTGGACGACTCGGGCTCTTCTCCGGATACAGGCAGGCCTGAGGACGCAAAGCGCCTCGTCGAGCAGGACCCATTCGCTCTGCCGAGATTCGCGTCAGCACCTTATTTCATCAGCCTTACGTACGGGTCGGGCTTGTGGGCCGCTAGTATCTACTACTAGTTTGGCCCAACGCGGCGGGCTTCCGGTTACGTGAGACGAAAATGTGTGTACGAAGTATGGGATGGACCGGGATGATAACTCACAGCACGGCCTTGATGGCTTGCTGACATGCGGCTTGTGTCCTTTGTTAGGCGTTATGTGGCTTTTTACAAGGGGGGTAATAGATGCGATTGCTCCTGGACTTGACTATGAAGGCTGAGCTACTCCAGCATCGGAGCTGCCCCAAAACAAGGACGCTTCCCACAGAAGGTGTCGTGTTGCAGCACCGTGTCTCCCACAGTCACAGAGGAGGTCGACTCGAAATGTCCCAACCGCCGGGGCGGTACTACTCCGTACATATAAAGCATGGGAGGTTAGGTACGGTAAGGTACAGTACATTAGGTTACAGTGAGCCCCTCCTGGAGGTCTTTTAGCGTAGAATGACCCCGCGCACTGGAGCACGAGGATGCGGGGTGATGAGGAAGGTCTTAGCCTCTCTTAGGTGAGTGTAAGTCTTTGGCGCATCACCTCATTCGACGCCACCATTGCAAACCACCTTACCTATTCGGCTGACGGAATGAAGCGTCTAAATATCACAGTAATAAATGGGGGAACTGTACTGGTGGTACAATACCATACCACAGTAGAGGAGACTGGCCATTGGATCATAGCAACTGTCAAAAAAGGTAGTATAAGAGCTTCAACAGGCGTCCGGCTGAAGTGCCTATAAAGTCTAGACATGAGATGTGTTGCCGCTCAGCAATACAAGAAGCAAGCACTGCCCTCCCGAGCTCCTAGCCCAGGTTCAGCATGCGTACACCTACTAGTAGTAGTGTACAGTAAGTGGGCCGACCGGCGCCGTCATCGATGGCGCAATTGCGTGCTCTGAACCTCACCCCACACTTCTTTCCAAACATCACACACGAGTGGGTGTAGGTCACCCTGGCCGAGCAGGATAGTTCGGTAGTAGCAAATCATTGCGGATGGCAGCCTGGCTAAGGCATTGCGACCAAGAAGCCACGGTAATAAAATAACGGCAGGCTAATGGAGGCGTCGGCGGTAGAGGGAAGTGATGAGCAGGGAAGGGTAGAAAAGGAGACGCCCCTCGGCCGTCTTCGTCCAGCTTCCCACCCACTCTTTGTTGCCAAGTTCCCAGCCATTGAACATACCTACCTGGTAGGCTCGTTGCTGCCTTTCTTTCCTTGTGATACCCCATTTGATACCCGTCACGTCCCCATCGACACAACCTCTCGCCATGTCTGATCTCCCGCGCAGGTTTGAGACGCTCCAGCTCCATGCAGGGTATGTGGTGATCCTCCTTCTTTTCTGCTCTCCGAACGACACCAGAAGAACATCGCAAAGAATGACACTGAAACAGGCAGGAGCCGGACCCAACCACCAATGCACGAGCCGTGCCCATCTACGCTACTACGGTGAGCCGCGCTGCCGTCTAGGGGCTTACAGAAACGTCGAGCTAACGTAGCGGGTCACCGACAGAGCTATGTCTTCAATGACTCTGCTCATGGCGCCCGCTTGTTCGGCCTGAAGGAATTCGGCAACATCTATTCTAGAATAATGAAGTGAGTGGTGGGCGAGGATATCCCACTCCGTGCTCATACTCACCCAGGCTCCACCGCAGCCCTACCGTAGATGTTTTCGAGAAGAGAATCGCTGCCCTCGAGGGAGGTGTGGCTGCCGTGGCCGCCTCCTCCGGCCAGGCTGCTCAGTTTATGGCCATCGCGGCACTGGCACATGCCGGCGACAACATCGTGTCTACGTCCAACTTGTACGGCGGGACATACAACCAGTTCAAGGTTCTCTTCTCGCGTTTCGGCATCACCACCAAGTTCGTCAATGGCGACAGGGCCGAGGACATTGCCGCCGCCATTGACGACAAAACCAAGGCCGTCTACATCGAAAGCATCGGCAACCCGCGCTACAACGTGCCCGACTTTGATGCCATCGTCCAGGTGGCGCACGAAAAGGGCGTCCCGGTCGTGGTATGTGGAGTATTCCATGTTTCAGGGGGCGTTGTTGTGGCTGACTGTTTAGGTTGACAACACATTTGGCGCTGGCGGCTACTTTGTCCGCCCGATCGAACACGGTGCCGATATCGTCGTGCACTCGGCGACCAAGTGGATCGGCGGCCATGGTACTACGATTGGCGGCATCATCGTCGACAGCGGCAGGTTCGACTGGGGCAAGCACGCGAAGCGGTTCCCGCAGATGGTCGAGCCGTCCGAGGGCTACCACGGCCTCAAGTTCTGGGAGACCTTCGGCTCCATCACGTTCGCCATCCGCGTCCGGGTCGAACTCCTCCGCGACCTCGGTGCCTGCTTGAACCCATTCGCCGCGCAGCAGCTGCTTCTCGGTATCGAGACGCTGTCGCTGCGCGCTGAGAGGCACGCCCAGAACGCGCTGGCGCTGGCACGGTACCTCGAAAAGAGCCCCCACGTCTCGTGGGTGTCGTACCCCGGTCTTGAGAGCCATCAGTCGCACGAGACGGCTAAGAAGTACCTGAAGCGCGGCTTCGGCGGTGTCCTGAGCTTCGGCGTCAAGGGTGGCGGCGCTGCCGGTAGTCAGATAGTCGACGGCTTCAAGCTGATCTCCAACCTGGCCAACGTCGGCGACTCCAAGACACTTGCTATTCATCCGTGGAGCACGACCCACGAGCAGCTCACCGACGAGGAGAAGATCAACTCGGGGGTTACCGAGGTAAGTACACTGTACTTGTACAATATACAAGTAGTGCAGGTGCGTTGGCATCGCGGAGACTGGTGCTGACTAGAATTCAGGATCTCATCCGGATCTCGGTTGGCACAGAACATATCGACGACATCATTGCCGACTTTGAGCAGTCGTTCAAGGCCGCGGGAACGGCGAAAACGGAGGGCGGTGACAAGTCAGCGGCCGAGGGCGCCAAGGCTGAGGAGGCCCCTGTTGTGGTTTAAGTGGTCTGTCTTAGCGAGCGGGCGGTTGATGTCGTTAATAACGGATGTTTTGCACGGGCTGCTTGGGTATCATAAGTCCTGTAGTAGCGCTGCAACAAGTCCATGTGATGCCGTGATCTGTTTCTAGGGTAGAAGGAAAACTGCCAGTGAACCGGAATGAGCTCTACTTCCTTTTTAGGATAGTAAAGAAGAAGAGCGAGATCTGTACCCACTCTAGCTACGGCTCAGCCAATCACAGCTCAAGAAAGCTAGGTGCTACCCTCTCGACGTCGCATTCCGTCACCACCTCACCTACGAATGGCTCCTGCAACTTCAACTCTCGTACCCGTGTCACAACACAACCAACAGCGCCCTACCCGAGGCGCATAGCCCACGTCACAATGCAACTCAAACCCGCCGTCCTGCTAAGCTCGCTCCTGACATCGCTCCCCTCCGCCATCCTCGCCGCCGCCAAACCGACCATCGCAGAAACAACAGTCACGCTGCACATCCCGCCCTCTCCGCCCGTGCTCGCCAACCCGCACCTCCTACCCCCTTCAACCCATGCCACGCTCACAACGCTAGGCAAGGCCCTGTCCGCGCCGCTCTCCACCGCTAACACCTTTGTCTTCCACAACGTCACGCCGGGTTCCTATCTCGTGGACGTGCACTGCCCCACGCACGGGTTCGCGCCACTGCGGCTGGACGTTACCCGCCCCACTGAGGACGAGGCAAGGGATGATGTAGGCGGCAGCGCGTTGAGGTTGAGGGTGAGAGCGTGGGAGACATACCGGGGCAACGACTGGGGCAACAAGGGGGAGGCGGTGCCGGTGCGGGAGGGAGGCGTGCTGGATGTGCGCGTGCAGGGACAGAAGGGGTATTTTGTGGAGAGGAGTTCATGTTCGTTATTGGCCCCAAGTTGACCCTGGGGAGAGAAGGACGTTTTTGTGTGTCTGTGTGCTGACGCAGGGTGAACAGTCTCGGTGCTGAGCATATTCAAGAACCCGATTATTTTGTTGAGTCTGGTTAGTATGGGGTTGTTCTTTGGGATGCCTAAGCTGGTCGAGAATAGTAAGTTCCCCGTCCCTCCCCCCCACCACCAGCTTCACTCGGTTGTGGGTTTGAAGAGAACGGTAAGAAGACTGACATATCTCACAGTGGACCCGGAGATGCGCGCCGAGTGGGAGGAGCGGCAGAAGGAGAACCCCATGAATGCGATCATGGGCGCCGCGTCGGGTCAAAATGCAAACCCCATGGGCAACTTTGATATGGCTGCCTTCTTGGCTGGGTCGTCGTCGAATAAGGCGGAAGAGGCAAACGAGGCTAAAGAGGGTAGTGGGAAGGGAAAGGGGGAGAGTAGGAAGAAGAGGTATGCTTAGTTGCATGGCGGGTGACGGTGTTGGAAACGAGGTGGTCTGGTGTATAAGTACTTACTGGGTAACATGACGCATAGAGATTGAAGCATAGAGCTTGCCTTTCCATGGGTCATCTCACTGCCATCGATGTAGCTAGCATTCGAGTGCGGATATCTGACGTTCCTCAACAGAGCCAGAAGCGTATGAAGGGGCTTACAGTAGCGGAAAACCGGTCTCCTATACAGTCCCAACGCCCACTTCTGGGCAGCCGCAGCACCATTGACAGAGTCCAAGTATCTAGGTATTTGATTCCAAGTATAGATAGCCACGCGTGAGGGATCGGTGGGTTCACGCGAGGGGCATTTGACCGTTGATTTCCGAGGTCAAAGGACCATGTTTGACCACGTAAGCACCGAAAGCGTACCTAGCCATTTCTGATTTGCGGCTCAGCAGGCAGAGAACCCAGATGGTCACTGCAGTGTTGTGATGTATTTAGCTAGACACGTATGTGCGACTTCCATTCATCATCAAAGCTCAAGAGGAGATATGCATCGCCGGCCAGATTAGCGAGCTCGTGATACGAAAAGAGCAGAGTACAAAAAGCCAGGCCTCAAACGGAATAAGCCTGCCCAGTGGGCGCTCTTCCTTGCCGCCAACCCCGTCCCTCACTCAGAAGTCGCCTCCGTCAAAGTCGCCACCGTCCGCACCGTCATCTGTTCACTCCGCGTCAGCAACCATGTCCACCTAACCTCTTGAGCGTTAGATCAGTTACTCACTATATCCCTCCGCGTAAGCAGCGTCCTGGCTGTCATCAATCGCGTCCGCAATCAATGCGCCGCCCAACACGCCGGCGCCCAAGCCCAGCGCCGCGCCTCCCATCGCACCCATGCCACCGCCACCACTCCTCCCACTATGTCCATACGCTTGCTGTGGGGGATAGTACCCTCCATGGGGCGGATACCCACCATACGGCTGCGGCGGCGGATACCCTCCTCCGTAGGGCGGGGCGCCGTACGCACCGCCCCCGCCGTAGCCTCCGCCGGGGTAGCCGCCATAGCCTCCCTGGTGGTGCCCTGCGCCATGATGACTGCTGCCGCCCGCCATTAGCCCGCCCAGCGCGCCGGGCATACCGCCGCCATGGGACGAGGATTGCTTGTTCTTCCCGCCGCCGAAGAGTTTGCCGAGGAGACCGCGTCCTTTGTCGCCGCCCGCGCCGCCAGCGGGATACGCAGACCCACCGTCTGGGCGAGGAGGCAGTTGCTCTGGGAAGGGGGAGGGGGAGTGAGCAGAATACGGTGGGTTCGGAGAGTGCGCGCCACGGGCGCGAGCATCTTCTTCGGCTTGGAGCTGGCGCGCTAGCCGGGCGTCTTCTTCCTCGGTGTTGTGAGACACCGCGGATGACGAAGGGGCGCCGGCCTGACCAGCACCAGCCTGATTACCGGGGGCAGGATCGAAGGGATTGTGCTTGACGTCGGTTGGTCCGGGAGTGTGGCCGCCCGGGGTGTAAGACGGTGGCGCGCCGGGAGGGGCGAGGTCGTCTTCGGGAGGTCGCGCGGGCTCGGTAGGCTTCTCCCATTGGGACTTCTTCGTGTAGCTGTTGACGTAGAACCTAAGAGGGGTTTATGTTAGAGCCGGATATTGAACATGGGCGATGCGAATGCGCTCACCATTCCTTGTACTGCTCGTTCCATCGAACGATCCATCCCTCCGGCACCTTGGGAGGCGGTGGGCCAGGGGGCGCCTCGAAGTCAGCCATGCTGATGACTGAAGGTAACTCCGCAAGGAACTTTGAATAGTTTCCTCGAGTATGATTAAGGGAGAAAGAGTGACGGTTGATGAACTGTTCTCTCGACAGGTTGTTGCAGTGGTGGGGTCGAGTATAAACGAGCCGGGAATGGCGGGGTAGGAACTTGAAGTTACAGCCAGCAGCACTGTTCGATGCTACAAAGCAGCGGACTGCTCGGATGTAAGAGAAGGGCTCAACGTATTTCGGTAACTACATATGATTTGAAGCTCAAAGAGGCCTCCTACCTAGTCCAGGCAACTGGGTTCTGTCTGCACCACTGGGGAACCGTCCGTCAAACTTCGATGTCAGCAAGTGGTAATGTTTCTCCTAGTCTCTATACCTTATGCACAGCCACTTTGGTCGGAAACCAGCAGAGACCGAATTCCCGACGCAGGAAGTTAGATAAGGCACTTTGTAATAATCGATAACCTATGTCGTCGTGATCAGCCATAATTCAGTATTCGAAGACAAAGCCATTGAGCGACGCCGAGAAGCGAAACTAAGGTACTGTACCTACTCGTAGCGGCCCTGGCAGTGCACCAGCGCCGTTCTAGATTGAATAACTATACACTACGGAGTACACCATCCCAGCTTTCCAGCGCCATGAAAGCGTATTGTCAGGTACGTTCCGTTCCGTTGTGTTGAGCACTGGAAATACAAAGACGCACCGACTTGCATAGATGTGATCCACCGGACTAAACTAGAGCAAAGCCGCAAATCACTGCTTATAAGTCTCTACAGCCAAGCTCACTAGTAAGTTTCCCTAATGTTCAGTCCATATTGTTACGGCTTTGCTCCTGGATGTGAACTGTCTAAAGGCCAGAGTCAATTCGCAATGATTGTAGCATTCAAGTGTCCTGTGATGACAGCTCTCAGATGGAACGCTGCAAGAAACACTTTCCCAACTCCACCAAGCCCTTGTATTGTAATGCAAGATGCGGTTCTTGACCCGGTCCAGTGGCACTGGAGCCCCGCGAACCAACGCCCAGATCAATTCCTAACCAAGAATCCCTTGATAACGCCGCGCTGCAATGTTCAATAAACCTCCTCACTGGCGCCGTCCTGTCGCCGACCCCCAAAGAGATATGCCGCCTCCATGCAGTATCCACCAACGCCCGTGGCCATGCGCTTCTCGCTTCCATAGCAGACAACAACGCCATCCACGATTCCGCTCAAGATACCCTCCATCGCGCCCAAGATTCCCCAGCCGATGAAGCTGGCGATCAGGCCCACCACATATGCGTATGCGCTACCTCGCACTCCCAGGCCGTCGGGGCGATCGATCCTCAGCTGCCGCGCCGTCATGACCCAGCCTGCGAATCCCAAGGCCGTGGCCATCATGAATCGTGTTGCGTGGAGAATCAGCTTTGCAAGCCGGTACGGCAACAGAGGCGAATATCGGTTGTGTTTGGGGAGCGACGCGGGCGTGAGTGTGGTTGTCGGTCGCTGGGGCGAGAGGAAGTCCATCTGGCTGATTCCTTTGGATGACATGGCCAATGTCTGCGAATGGATCGCTGCGTAGGTCAATGTCAAGGGATTCGTCAAGGCAGCGATGGGGGTCGGAATGAACGAGTAGACGACTAGGCTGAGGATATTGGCTAGCCGTTGCGGCAAGATCAGCAACGGCAGCCGGATGCCGAGGGCCAGCAGCGTCGACAGGCTGATGGTACCGAAGATGGTCGTCAGTGCATGTCCTAGAGCTGCTGACACAATCTCTCTGGAGGACGGAGCCGGCACCGCATTGCGATGGAAATACCATTGAGATACCGCAGCCGCTGTGGTGCTTCGCTGGACCCCTGAGACAATGGACAACGTCCAGATGTACATTAGAATGAAGTACACTCCGAGCCACCAACTAGACGTGCTGATGATGAACTTTGCGAGCCCGCTTGAGAAGCTCCCTCCCAGAAAGACCCGGGTGAACATGAGAAGCCAGATCCAAGTCCAGGTCACCACAAAAGCGAGACAACCCATGCCGACGAGAACAAGGGCCGGGTTTGCGGCCAGAATCCGGCTCGAGAACTCGAGGATGCCGACTGCCGACTTCAGCGCGTGCCGTCCCCTGTAGACAAGATACAGCCAGACTAATGCTGAGGCGGCAGGAACGCCAGCCGCCCAACGCATAATAGTGTCTTGGAGACGGGTACTGCCGCTAGCAACCTGGTAGCTGGAAACGAAAGCGTATAGCGAGAAGGATATCAAGATCACCGGTACGCCAACTAAGACCAGAGCAACCAGAGGCTTGACGAATGAACGCAGCGCCGCAAGCCAAATAAGGGAGACAACGATCGAGACTAAGGTGTCGACAGCCAGGAGGTGGAAGGAAGCGCGCAAAGTAGTGTAGATGGTGTCCCCCAGCGGCCTGTCTCCCCGGCTAGTGTGCAGGAAGACCAGCACAAAGGTTGCGAAGAGTGATGCCTGGGCAATCAAATAGAGCCAGGCGAAGAAAGCATCGTGCTTGAATATCTCGCCCTCGACGGCGGACGAACCCGGGCTGCCGTTCAGGTTGGTGTCCAGGGAGCTTGGAGCGCGTGGGGGACCAAGTTCGGGATCGTCTGCTGAGTCTCGTCCGGGCGACTGCCGTGCTGGGAGGGTGGGCGATTTGAACCTCAGAAAGGCTGGTGGCTCGTCGTCCGCGGGTGTCTCCCTTGCTAAGTCCTCTGGTGCTCCGCTCTCGGCAATCGTAGACTCCAGTGCAACGTCTTCCATCCCCCTGCTAAGATTGCCACCTGTCAAGTTTCTCTGTTGTTTCCACTTGCCCTTGCCTGTGTCCTGCGGCTGTAGGGTCCGACGAGAATAACCTTTTGTACCATTCCAACTGCTGTTAATCCCACGGAGCCGTTCTTCTACCGATCCCACCCCTTCCTCTTGGCTGTGCTCCAGAGATGCATGACTACCGTCATTTTCCGTTTCTGTACTCTCGTCGAGGTGGCTTGTAGCGAACACGCGCCGCGACCGCTGGAGAGCAAACAAGTCTGCGGCCTCCCGATCTCTCTCCTCCTCATCTTCGTCATCTTGCTCAAGAGTGGCCTGAAACAAAGGGGCATCGTTGGTCGCATACCGAGAGCCGAAGCCAGCTAAGCTGCCAAACCTGGAGCCACTGGGCTGGTATGGGTTTCCGCCGCCCCTACCCAAGAAAGCGCGCCCTGCTAGTCGTGAGTTTCTGCCTTGCCAATCCGTTGGCCGAGAAAATCTATCGCCGTTGTCCCCCTGGCCAAAGTTGGAAATCCGGGATTGTGACTGTGCGAGGAATCTCGAAGCATCTGCAACAGGATGAGTGAAGTTCGGGGCCAACAGGCAACAGCGGACGACACTCACATTCGGAGAACATGTCGGTAGATTCGCGTCACGCCCTTGAGGGCGCTATACTTCCTCACACACAAGCTTAAGATTGCCAAGCGCTCAATCGGAAGGTTCTCAGGTTGATTGCCCGCTTGAGCCAGAACTTGTAGGACGACAACCCCGGGCCTAGTGTTGGCCGAGATGTTGCAGTTACGCCGATGCGCGCCTTAGGTTGCTATTGATACACTCAGTCCAGGTTTCTCTGCTTCATGGAATCAATTGCCCCAAAGAGTGCAGCGATGAAAGGGTAATATGGGCTCCAAATATCCGACAAAGTCGATAAATTCGGGGTCTTGACAAACACGGCCTTTTCGTTGTGCAAGACGAAAACACACTTGCAAGGCGGCGCAAGGTCACGAAACGGCGGAACATGGGCCGCTGCAAGCATGACTGGGGCCGGGTGACCAAGCTCGCCAAGGCGATGGCGACCCACTTGACATGTTCCGATAAGGCATAGGCCCTTGTCGTTACCTATGCACCTACCCGGGCCTGGTTTGGGTCTTCAGCCCCGTTATAGCATATCGGTTGAAGTATGTTTCATGGGCTGCCGCAACTCAGCGACCAGGCGGAAGCCAATGGGACGAAGGAGAAGACAGAAAAGGCTGAACCTGGATCTACAGTATCAAAGCTGGTTCGAGATTCGCTTAGAGTACCATTGCTACTAGCGCGAGATACAAAGGCAGGACTAACACAGTAGAGGTCTCGTGCGCCGCCAAGCGGTGCCTGTCCGAGGGTGCAGGGGTCCTCACTTATTGTCGACCAGTTGCGTCACTGATAACCAACGGCTCCGTCAGCTGCTGATCCAAGGCCTGCTGATCCGGTGGAACATCGGAGCACCAAGCTGTCCACCTACCCCGGATTTGCGGAAGCTCCCTCGAACCTAAGACCAAGCCAGGCTTTGCCAACACTTGCCATCTTCTAATGATCATTGAGGTGCAGCGTTCAAAAACTCTATGATCTGCCAGTAATCTACCCGCTGCATCTCGAGTCTCCTAGTTGATGACTGTTCTTGGCGTGTCCCAACAGAACAACCGCCCCAAGACCTGTCTCAGATTGCTGAGCTGAGCCCAGGAGAACGAAGCAACGCACAGAACGACCAACGCAACTGATTCAAGTACCCGTCACCTACTTAGCTCTCGAGTTAGCCAACAAGCTCGCGTCTGACGAAGCAATATTCACGCCGACAACCGAAGTCCCCCGACCCCGCTTCAAAGACCGCCACCCACACACTGTGCTTCCTCTCCGCCCTTCCCATGTCTTCTGCACCGTGGGACTATATTGCAAAGCTGGTATGCATAGGCGACTCCGGCTGCGGTAAATCCTCGCTCACGATACGCCTCTGCGAGGGGCGCTTCGTAACTCACCACGATGTGACAATCGGCGTGGAATTCGGCTCGCGCATTGTGCCCGTCGGACCACCATACTCGACGACCTCCTGCACAACAAGCCCCTCGTCCTCGCAATCGCCACCAGACGGCAAAGAGCCACCAGCCGCAAGCGGCCTCCCAGAACCGCCCACAATCCAAGCATCATCTCAAAAGCACATGAAACTCTCCCTCTGGGACACGGCAGGGCAAGAGACCTACAAGTCCGTCACACGGTCCTACTTCCGCGGCGCGTCGGGCGCCCTGCTCGTGTTCGATCTTACGCGCAAGTCAACCTTCCAGCACGCCATCGACTGGCTGAACGACCTGCGGCAGATTGCGGAGCCCGACATCGTGGTGGTGCTGGTGGGCAACAAGGCCGACTTGGCTTCGCCAGACGCAGTTGTAGAAGAAGACGCGGATGACAGCAGGAGACCAGAAGCCCAAGCCCAAGCCCAAGCGCAAGAGGCAAAGGCAGGAGGAGGGCTCCGGGGGGGAAATAAGAGGGAGGTAACGAGGCAAGAGGCGGAGGAATGGGCGCGGCGGAACGGGGTCCTCGAATATGTCGAAACGAGCGCCAAGAGCGGGGAGAACGTCGAGATGGCCTTCATGCGGGTTGCGGAGAGGATATTCCAGAATATCCAGGCGGGGAAATACGATCTAAATGACAGACGGTCTGGGGTTAAGGGTGCGAGTGCTGGAGGAGGAGTGCCAAGAGGAGGCGGTACGGTGAGGTTAAAGAGCCAAGCTGCTGCGGGGGGCTGTTGCTAAGATTGTTGTACAATACCTGTATACCCTGAACGCTTCCTACTCATTTCAAGAGGGGAAGGAAGGAACTACGCGCGCGAGGACACGAATCGGGCGGCATACTGCGATGTATCAAATCCTTAGTTGTAATGTGGCGAGCAAGCCGGTGAATAAATCAGTGCCGGTTCGAAGCAACATACACAACGGAGATTGGTGTGAAATGCTTCGAGGAGAAATGCGCTCTCAGACAGAAGGCAAAGTTGTGAGCACAGAGGCAGACAGTATGGCTTCCCCAGTCGGCAGCCAACATATCAATAGCAAGAGCATTTCGCCAGAGTGGTTGTAAAGGACATCCATGGATCGCGACACATGATCGCAATCGAGGAAGCCCAAATCTAATAAAAGAGCAAGCCCACAGGGGGTAGACTGGACGTATCAGAGTAGGCGCAGCCTAAACCCCTTCCAAGGTTATTGCTCCTCCTTCGCAAACATAGCGCTGCAGCCATAAAAAACTCCGCTTTGCCTCCCGGTCCCAGTTCCCACCTCATTCTATAGTTTTGCTCTGTGTCTCAGGTAGTTCCCGTGCGACCTATATCACCCAGCCCGTCGCTAGATGAAGGACAGATGGTGTGAGTAGAATAGTCGGTCCACACCCAGAGCGGGTCGTCAAGCTTCACACGCTGTGCCAGGAAGCCCGGTAAACACAACATTGCCCTCTATAGTCGTACACTCCCACACACCCAATGGCATTAGATCCGTCTTAGTTCGTTCCTCTCTCCGCCACCTCAGCCAAACTTGAGCAACTCAGTCCGACATCCTCCAGGTGTCGAACCACTTCATGTAGCGGTACTGCTTGTTGGGGCCTGTCATGCCGAAGCAGATGGGGATAAAGTAGATGTACAGCCCGATCACGGTGGCGTACAGCAACGCATAGACGCCGTACTGCACAGCCGCCTTCCGATTCCGGAGGAACCAGTCGGCAAGGAAGCCAAACGTGAGGATCGCGAAGTACAGCGCTGGATAGTAGTGATGGACGTATGTCACACGGGCCATGATGACAAAGGGCAGGTAGTGCAGGAACCAGCCGATGACTGGATACAGGCCGGCGTAGTGGATCTGGTCGAGCTCAGACTGCGAAAGCTCACGGTAGCCGCGTTGCCAGCGCAGCGTGTACCAAGCGACCAACAGGGCGAAGACGCCAAGGCCAGCAGTCGAGCCCCAGTAGACGATGGGATTGCCGAGGAGGAAGTACTTTACGATCTTGTCGTCCCAGCCGCACATGCGAAGGCCGACATGCAGGATGGGCCACTGCCACCATTGGGACGCAAGGTCGTCCTGTTTGTCCGGGTCAGGGACGAGGGCGTTGTTCGAGGTCATCATGGCAACGTTCTAGGACCGTTAGCAACCTGCATGACCAGTGGACTTCAATCGGGGAGTTGGTTGAGCATACCAGGTGAATAAAGTCCTTCAGGAACGGGGACCTGTACTGGCCCGGGTCTCCGGGAGGCACTGGCTCACAATTAGCTCGCGAATTCAGACAGCCATGGAAAGCTAACACTTACGCTTCTCGTTAGTGTGGGCCTCGACGTTCCAGTGTGTGTATGTATCCCGGGGGTTGTTCTCTTTGGTGCAGGTAACCTCGATTTGCTTGAACCCCCACTGGGGCAAGTTCACGTTGCCAGCGCGGAGATAGCAGCCCAGAACCTCGTGCTTGAGCCGGAAGGCAGTGGTGAGAGTGCGGATCTTGCTCCTGTCACGGGACGCAGCGTCGCTGACAACTTCGATCTTCCAGTGGTCCTTATCGTCACCGATGGTCGCGTTGCCGTAGCAGGAAACCTCCCACTGCGACTTGGTAATCGGGGCAGCGATCTGATGCGAGTGAAGGTTGCGCCCGGTCTGAGTGTGGAGCAGGCGGATGACCTCGCCGTCGGCAATGAATTTGGGGTCGGCAGCCGGGTCATAAAGGGGAGAGCGACGGTTTGGGTAGATCATCCAGTTGTTGTTCGCATCCTTGTGGTGGTAGCATGTCACCTGCTGCTGGGTAGAGCCCTCGGGGTAGGTCTGAACGTGACTGTGGAGCAGGCCGCCGCCATAGCCCATGTTCTTGATAGTGACCATCGAGCCATAGGCAACCTCCAAGGGGCTGTCCCTGCCAACCTCGGTACCTCGAAGGTTGGCTTGGAAGAGAGATGACATCTGTGCATCGCCGGGACCGCTGTTGGTGAGGACGGTAAAATGGATAGCAAAGCTGAGCAGGTAGACCAAGAACGGCAAGATAATTAAGCCAACAACACGAGCGACGAAGTGGGCCGCTAGTTCAGTCTGCACCATATCAGCCTCTGTTATAGAGAAACAGAAAGAGGGTTTCGTATGCCCAACTTACCACAGTCATCTTGGTGTCGCCGAACTTGTTCCACAGATCCTCGATGGTATACAGGCCGACCAGAGCTGTGACGAAGAGTCCCACCAGCTTGACGCTAGTCACGAAACCAATGCTCAGGCCAGTCATGAACAGCCAGAAAAACCATTCGGGCTCGAAACTGTTCTTGCGCTGGTTGTGAAACTTGGCCCAGCACAGCGTAGTCGCAACGGTACCAAACAGGAGCATGGAGTCGAGGAGGATGAAGCGGCTGATGGTGGTGTAGGAATTCTCGCAGAGGACCATCAGGGTGACGAGCCACACGGCAGCGCGCCTCAGCTTGAGCTCCTTAGCAGTCCAATAGGCCATAGGCACGCAGACGGCACCCCAAAAAGCATTGAACTGGCGCATGAAGGTGTAGTTCAGTTCGGGAGGGTATGTCTCGCCCGACTTGAACTCGAAGGATCCATTGTAACCGGCCAGGTATCCGCTGAGACCGACAAGAAGCTTTCCGGCGGGGGGCTGCGGGCGGTTTAGTCAGTGGCTCGCTTTCTCTGTGCCGGCGGGGGTCAACTTGCATGGACGTCGAAGTAAAATTCCCGTTTTAGGTAGTGGCTGCCGAACTTTCCAAAGCTGCACGACGGTCGTGTTAGCGGGATCAGCATCCCGCGAGGCGGGGGAGAGAACCGAGGTGTACTGACTGAGCTTCATCCCAGGTCACAATGGGGGAGAGGCCGATCTTGTAGAGGCGGGTGAAGAAGGCGAGGGCGGTGAAGACGATGGGGGCAATCAACCACTCCCACTCAGATAGCACGTCAAGGACGGAGGGTTCCTGGGGAATCGACCTAATCAGCATCACATCCTTGGACTTCGGACAATCCTCGTAGGCATGGAGGCGACGACCCATTGGCATTGCCAATGGCCTCTACGTCGAGCGTGCACAGGCAACAGGAAGCCGGCCAACCTTTTTGGCTTTTTTCTTGTCGTCGGGCTGCGGTTGCTGGACGAGGACTTGCTGCGGCGTGCCCGGAATATTGCGCCGGCGTGCAGTGTCGCCCACGTCGGCGCCGGAGACGGCAGTGGCCCTGTCGTTTCCAGAGGCCATGATGTTGTCGTGATCGTCTTCCCTTCAGCTCAGATCTAGGACGAACTAAACGGCTGCTTCTCTGGGCGTCGCGGGTGGAAATTGGCCGTGATAAGGTGTTGCAGACAGTTAATAAAGAAGGCTAAAACGAGCGTGTCGAAACAAAACGGTGAAAAAAGGCCGTTGCGAGCGAAGCTACCGGTGGCAGATTCGGCACCGGAACGGATTGTCCTCCTCCGAAGAAAAACGAAGCGTCAAGATGACCAACTCTCTCGACGTCGAGGAGAGCTTTGAGGAGCTGAGAAAGGGGGATACAATGGAAGCACTCCGTGGCCTTTTCGACTGTAACGGGAGCCTCGGATTGGCTTGGCGGGCCATCGTGCCAAGGCCGCTAGGTACCTAGTACTTGTACCTTCGTACACGGTACCACTGTTCCGCTTCCTTATCTTATCACCACATGACTGACTTGTTTCTGAATTCTGAACCATCGAACTTCGTTCCGGTTGTCTCGTTTGTTGACATGGGGACTTACATAGGTAGGGCAATCAGTTGCTGAGGGGCCCGCATTGCTGTAACCAAGAAAGGAGTATTGAGTTGTCGCTCTAGTTACTGCCTCTCTGCCCTCTGCATGCTCATGCGTACCTATATTGAATCGTGGATATCTCCCCTGTTGGTGGTTGTGCTCACCATCTTTGACCTCCATCTCTCTTGTTATATCACCACTATCTCAGGTGAAGTTAACAACTGGGACGCCTTCTCAACCCGACCACCCCTTGCCCGATCATCGCCTACCAACACACCCATGACAGCTTGCTTCGCTTACGCGGTAGACAAGGGCGTCGTTGCAAAGAGAGGAAGGGACAGCATCTCAATACGGAATACTGACTGAGACTTCTCAACGCTTATTGTTCTGCCTATGCGACCAAGCGAGGGACTCCTTTGTGCTGAATCCATTCCGAGGCCCCTTGTTGGTCACCCACCGTCAGTTACTGCACAATTACCCGGGACGCTCCGGCCTTCAGCTTATGTGACTCAGAAACGGCAAGAGTCGTCCACCGTTTAGGGTTTGGACCGCAAGCAGATATCAAGGCCTCTGTGACCGTCCGGCAGTGTGTTGTGAACCGCTAAACGAACTCCAAGGCGATGAGGTATGTGAATAGGGGCAGTTGGCGAGAGCACCTGCTGAATGAGAAGGTCGACATACTGTGGGATTTATTACCAATCAGGATTTACAGCGGCCATTCACGAACAAACTTGTACTTGTATGTATGTACAATCCAATACAATACAATACATACCTGGTATGTAAGCGTGGGGGCCTGGATCCACCTTTGGATGTCATTCGTGGCGTCGCAACCCGAGTTTACCTATCTCTTGGCAGCAACAATTTCGGACCTAGGGCCTCCAGGGCTTTATTTGACCCAACGTGCACAGATTGGTTTTCCCGACAAACAGGTTCCTCGCATCGATCTCTTGTCCAATGGGGAGATTCGAGCCGCCCACGTCAATCAAGGGCCACGCGCACGGCAGCGGCTAGGAGTTGGCTCAGTGACAGAACCGACATGGCTGTTTATGCTGATAGTTGTATCCGCCCGGGATGGGTAGTAGCCCTCCACGGGACAGCACGGCATGCACAGCCCACCCGCAGCCAAACCACTCACACCAAGCAGGTTTATCGTATGGTGGCGGGACTGGGCAGGCTTATTATACGAACCAACTACGGCCAAGGTGGTCAGCCCGCCAAGTCTGGAGAGTGCTCTCTCCCTGGGACCGGCAGCTTTGCCTGGGATGTAGTAAAATGCCCCTTGGCGTCTTCCTTCTCTTCTTCCATTCATCCTTCCCGTCATTCTTCCCCTGTCTTGCTGGCTCTGCCATATGTACGATAGAAGACTGTAGTCCCTCTGGGACGATTCCTCTCGTTAGCTCTTCCCCAGATGGCGCTCCCGGCGCTCCCTCCGAATACGCTGCGCATGCTCAAAATCTGCATTCCCATTGCGCTTGTCTTTCTTTCCCTCGTTTATACGTTGCATGTCGGCTCTCTCGCCGGCCCGATCCAGGCCATCAAGAATGCCGCCTCGCCCGCGGGCCGACGCGGCTTCAGCGACATGATTTATACTCTCTACGAGCCCATCAAGCTTCCAGTCACCGCTCAACACTACACCGACCAGCGGGGCCACACCTTCGACAATGGTGGCAGGGACTACTGGAAGAAGCCCATGGGGAAAGATCTCCTGATTGTGGAAATCGATACACGGAACCCCAGTGGTGAGAATGAGATATTCAACGCCAAGAAGCTGGACTGGGAGGCCGTGAGGGCCTCGGGTTCGGGCCTGTTGACGGTGTCTCACATCAACCACTTCATCTACTGTGAGTTTACGTTTACTGCGGTCTGTCTCTTGAAGGAGCAGCTCGGGCTCTGACGCAACATGCACCATAGCCCAGATCCACGGTTATGATTACAAATTCTTCCACGCGCGGAAGATGGCAGATCACTGGGATACCTGGATCAAGCCGCACGTTCTCCTGGAAGTGCTCCGCGACTACAAATTTGTTGTCTTCATCGACGCCGATGCTATCATCCAGCACCTCGAGGTGCCCATGGAGTTCCTGTTCAACCGGTGGAGCATCACGCCAGACACGTCGATCGCGATGCCCATCGACACGCAGCAGGTCATGAACGACACGGGAGTCAATATCAGCACCGACAGCAAAGGAAACGTGGTGCTCAACAGCGGTGTGGTCGTGCTCCAGAACCTCCCATACACCCACGAGATGCTGCAGGCGTGGGCGGAATGCACGACCGAAAAGAGATACCCGGGGTGCGGGAAGTGGAAGAATCGCTGGAGCCACGAGCAACGCGCATTCTCCGAGTACATCCGCTACGACTTCAACCCGTCCGGGAACAACATTGTGGTGAGTGTCAACCCAGCGTCTATCTATTCTTTCCCCAGGCACGAATTAACGCGGAACCCCACAAAGGAGATCCCCTGCAACGATGCAAACGGATACCCAGGACTCTTCCCCAAGGCAGGCATCATTGACGACTGCAAGGGCGAGTTCATACGCCACTACACACTCAACAAACCAAGCGCCAAGGCAAGCACAGGCGACGTCCTAATGCAAAGCATAAGCGAGCTGCTGCAGAAGAACTTTGCGAGAAACGAGAAGGATCTCCTCATCGAGGAGGCAAAGGCGGAGCCAGAGCCTGAGCCGGGGGCGGAATGAATCGGAGGCGAATCAGCCCATCCTCTTTTGTCTTCTTCTTTCAAGCGGCCTGGGTCATGAATATTCCTTGACGACGTTGGATACCCCACCTACAAGACTGGGTAACTGAATTTTGGACGAATGCATGGAGGTACAAGTACTAATAAGTGTACAATACGTGTTATCAATGTCACATAGGACTGGGCGGAGTACGCATGACTCGGACTTCACCGGTCGGGATCGTATAACGAGCGTAGCCATGTAAAAGAGTTGATGCGAGGAGCCGAGGAGGATTGCAAATAACAAACAGAGCTCGTCTTGGTATGCTTCGCGAAAGCGTGGATCCAAGTGGTTGCCAAGATATCGTTCCCTGGTTCGTGGCTTACGTATGTTGGCTCCAGGAGACGGCCCGAAGTTACCGGGCTCAGCCCCGGGGCCGTCACACTAGGTAGAACCTAGCCGAAGGGTCCGAAGGGTTTACTGCACCCGGACGGAGGTACTGTATAAATAAGCAGAGACCGACTACCTTAACTGATGAGAAACGTGCGAACCCGAGAATCGGAGAACGGACCCGCTCAACAAAGGGAGTGGACGTTTGTGTACTGTAATGTCGGAACGTTCGGATTACATACAATACATACGGTACCAGGAAGGAGCCCCACGGTGAGGCTCTGCCCAAGGGGCGGATCATACCGGGCAATCCCTGCTAGGAATCCTGCGGATCGACGAGCTTGACACTTGAAAGAAGGTTGCATACAATCTGGACATGCGTGATGCGGCCAGCCTTGTGTTCCCAAGGGTACTTACATACGGAAGGCGTCACACTGCGTTATTGGCAATGGATTGCTAAGGTTGGTAGAACTCAACAAGCTTCGGACTCAAATGGTGTTGGGGCACTCAAAAGCAAGGCGGGGTTTTGAGGATAGATTGTCTTCCAGGGACACATCAAGTCTCGAGACAACCCACCAGCTGATCACCGGCTGCTTGGTAGTTTGCGAAATGGAGAGGCGGTTATATTGCGGACTGACCACGCCGGCCGACCCCGTTTGGAGCGTTTCCAAGCTCGCCATACAATGTCCATCTCTTGGCCCAGGCGTATGTAATGTACAATGATATACACGCGGCTGTCTCTATCCCCCTAGCAGCCAACATCTCCGCACCTCGCCGGCCGGATATCTTTACAATGACGAGCGGATAGCAGCTGCCTCCGATTGCGCCTGTGCGATCATTGCTTTCTCCCTCTTCGCTTCCTCGTTCATCCTCCTGATCCGCTCACGGTCAACGGCACCCTTCGCTTCCCGCTCCTCCGCCTCACGCAGCTCAACCTCATCTTGCGGTGTGGGCGTGACTGCCACGGCGCCGCTCTTGTCCATGAACTCCTTAAGGATGGCCTCGGACCGCCGGTGTTTCATATCGATGGTGACGACGCGCTCGCCCTCGGCCGGCGCGGGCGCCTTCGCAAAGCCCTCGTTTGATGAACTGGGCATTGGCATATCTGACGCGAGTGTTGCGCCCGGTTCGCGGAAGTAGAGCGTCAGTGTGGCCGGCCCACTGTTGTCTGTTGTTCGGTTGACGACCATGGGTACCGCGGGGTTCCAGTATTTTAATCGCGGAAGCGCCTCTCGCCAGAATTTCCTACGACAAGGTATGTAAGTCCCGATGTCCATAGCTCGCAGTCGCAGAGGGGGGAATTGGTCGCACCTCGGCCCCATATGGCCGTCGTTCAACTTGTGGGCAAACTCCATGTGTATCCGCGTCACATCCTGTGGAAGAACTGCCGCCCCCGGGCCAGTCCTTATCCTGACAAGCTGAGAAGAAGGTCAACATCCTCGTCAGGTAGTTGTGGAGAGCTGTCGACCAGTGAAAAGGTGCGTCTTCACCTTACCTTCTACAATGCGTTCACTCTCGTTAGCGATTGATTTACTTCCTGCTGGCTGAACTTAGGAGCACTTACTGCTTTAAGCTGGTTGAAACGGCGGAGAACGCCCACCATCTTGATATTCTTTCGAACCGATGCGCTCAGAGAACACACGGTCGGGAGAGCGGGACGTTGGGATCGGACGGCGACGTGATGTGAACACGGCTCGGACTCGGTGATCGAACCCCGGAAATTTTTGGCTTGACGCGGCCGAGCCAAGACAAGGGGGCCCACCACTTTTGCCTGCCGCGACCGAGCGGGGCCCAGGTCGCCGGGTCGCATGGGCGGATGGGCTAAACTTTGCTTGCCGCTGGACCCCTGGTCAAAAAAAAGGATTCGCCAGATTGGGAAAATCTGGACGCAGCTTGCACCTGTGATCTCGAAGTTTGAACCACCCAACTTGGTTCTTTGAAGCCGTGATAGCGCAATGTCATCGGGACGTGCGCTGTGCTCAAGATGGCTAGGGAGGGCACTCAACCTCGAGCGCAGCATCGCCACATCGGAAATACCACTATACCTCTGCCCAGCGTTCCGGGCGCTCTCCGTTGACAATGCCGCTGTTCGCCCACGAGGTCGACCGAGCACCCGACCCGTCCAAGCTCGACGGTTGCATACCGAGACCGTGGCCAGTGTCCATAGAGAACCGCCCGTATCGACCAAACTGCCACCCAAGACACTACCAGTGCAATGCCATGGCTGCGGCGCGCTGTCGCAAACTACGGTACCCAACGAGGCCGGCTATTATAATGTGTCGCGCAAGGCAGTCAGGCAGTACCTGGGCTTGGAGGAGGAAAGGCTGGCCAAGCCACGCGACGCGGATAGGATTGTCGAGCAAACGCTGAAGTCGGTTGATGTTGAGGCCTTGGAACGGCAGGGAATCAACCTTAAGACGCTGTTGCCAGAGCGCGCCCCCGAGACCACGGCTACGCCGCTGACGGAAAAGCCTCCCCTTTGCGACCGCTGCCACTACCTAGTTCACCACTCAGCTGGCAATCCTATATATCATCCAAGCATCGAGTCGCTGCGCGATACAATCGAAGAATCACCGTACAAACGCAATCACGTATACCACGTCCTCGATGCCGCAGACTTCCCCATGTCTCTGCTCCCGCGACTCCATAGTCTGTTAGACATCACGCTCCGCACGCAAAACCGCCGAGCGACGCCAGTCAAGTTCAAGCACGGCAGGCGGATGGAGATGAGTTTCATCATCAGCAGGTCCGACCTCCTGGCGCCGAAGAAGGAGCAGGTAGACTCGCTGATGCCCTACATCAAGGAGACATTGCGCGCCGCTCTAGGCAGGGTCGGTGGGCGTATTAGGCTTGGCAACGTGCACTGTGTCAGTGCGAAGAGGAGTTGGTGGACCAAAGAGCTTAAGGAGGAGATCTGGAAGCGTGGCGGCGCAGGCTGGATGGTGGGGAAGGTGAACGTCGGCAAGAGTCAGCTCTTCGAAGCTGTCTTCCCCAAGGGCAGAATGGAGTGGGACGCTCCCAAGCACCCAATATCCGTTGACGTCTTCCCGAAGGCCCAGCAAAAGCTCGTGCCCCCACCGGACCCAGAAGATGCCGACCCCGATCCAGACAATCCCTTCCTTCCTGGCCGCAGCATCAACCTAGACGAAGAATACTCCCTCCTCCCCCCCGCTCAACCCGAAACCAACTACCCGTCCATGCCGGTCGTCTCCTCCGTCCCGGGCACCACCGCCTCGCCGATCCGCGTGCCCTTTGGCAACGGGCGCGGCGAGCTCATCGACCTCCCCGGCCTCGCGCGAAGCGACCTGGAGCTCCACGTTCGCGAGGACAGACGCCCCGACCTCATCATGAAATCGCGCGTCGTCCCGGAGCAACAAGTTCTCAAGCCCGGCCAATCCCTCCTCCTGGGCGGCTTCATCCGCATCACACCGCGCAACGTGGCGCCGGACGAGGAGCTCATCTTCCTGGCGTACGCCTTCACGCCCATCGAGCCGCACCTCACGGCGACCGACAAGGCCGTGGCGGTACAGACCCAGGCCGAGGATGCACCCCACGTGGAGAACATCGCGGTGCCGGGAACGGGCGACAAGATCCAGCACGCGGGAGCGTTCCAGGTCCGGTACGACGTGACCAAGCAGCGGACGGGCCCGCTGACGAGCAAGGTGGCGGTCGGGCTGAAGGTGGATCGCCTGCCGTACCGGGTGCTCGGGATCGACATCCTTATTGAGGGCTGCGGCTGGGTCGAGCTGGCGGTGCAGGTGCGCACGAGGCAGCTGTTCGCCCACCCCGAGGATAATGGGGATGCAAGGGTCGGGGCTGGTACTGGCGAATGGGGAGAGAATTTGCAGACGCTGGATCTGAGGCCTGAACCGGTGAATGTTGAGAACAAAAAAGGCGATAGGGGAGCAGAGCGGCCGGAGCCCAGGTGGCCGGTTATTGATGTGTATAGCCCCGAGGGCAAGTTCATTGGATATCGGCCGCCGATGAACGCATGGGTGCTGAACAAGCCGAAAAGGGATACCAGGTCGCGCCCGCGGAAGGCTATGAAGGGGGTGAAGAAGATGCAGAAGAGGAGAGCGAGGGAACCAGGCGCGCCAAGTGGCGCGTGAGCTCTGTCAAACTTGGATAGTCCTCTTAAATGGTTGTAATGATATTGTAGCATAGAACTTGTATCATGTATGATATCCTGTACCTTGTTTCTGTTGGAAGTTCATAGTCGTTGGGTCTGGAACGGCTATATAGGTACCTATGCATGAGATACACACGCCATTGACGACAGAGGGGGGGTATAATCTCTATTGTCCTGAACCCAGGACCCGTTTTCCAACCGACCCACGCACCACCGTCTACATATCGCTACAAACAGATTCTGTACGTAAGGTAGGTATCTACTCCCATCCGCCATTTTCATCGTCACACTAGAGCACCTCGACCGCTCAAACCCCAGGCGCCTGGAATCTACCGTTCTCATCATACCTCGCCTCTACAGACGATGACAACCACCGGTCAGTCGCACATGTCACACCAAAGAAGACGAAGAGAGGAAAAGCAGACTCACTAAAAAAAGTATAATTCAGCGTCACCGTCTCGACCCCCTTCATGTTGACATCCTTCAACAGCTCCGGGTCCAGATAGAAAAACACGGGCATGTCCACCGTCTCGCCGGCCGCCAACCGCTGCTCCTCGAAGCAGAAGCACTGGATCTTGCTGAAGTAGGGCGCCACCTGTGCCGGGGTCACGCTGTACGTGGCCACGCCCACAATGTCCCTCGAGGAGTTGTTGGTCGCCGTGTAGAAGGCCAGGGCCGTCTCGCCCGGCAGGACGCGGACCTCGCGCTGCTGCGGCGTGAACTTCCAGGGGAGCACGTCCGACACGGACGAGGAGAAGGTCACGCGGATGCGCGGGACGTTGGTGACTGGCTCGAGGCGGGCGGCGAGGTCGTCTCCGGAGGCATCGGACGAGCTGTAGGTGCCGTGTGCGCGGACGGGCTGGCCGCCCCAGCCTGTTGTTTGGCAGATCTATGATCCGGAAGTTAGGGAAGAGTAGCAGGGAAGGAGGGAAGGATAACGTGGGTTTTGGTAGGGCGCAGCGCATACCATCTTGTACATGGGCACGGAGCCATACGAGAAGGCGACGGTGCCGAGGATGATGCTCATTGTGTAGTACCTGACAATCCAACAACTTAGCAACCGTCCACCCCCATGCAAAGCCCCTTCTTCCTCCAGTTAGGTTGGTACTCTTGAGACGGCTGGAATGCGCTCCTACATTGTCGACCGGTTCCTCCTCTTGTATACCTCGCTCATGCGGTCCATCCCCGGCGCCGCTCCGCCTAGCCTCCCATTCTGCTGCTGTCTCCTAGGGAAGCTCCCCGAGAAGAGCCGCGGAGAGCCGACGGACCGAGACTTGGGAGTTGCTCTTGTCGCATTCTGCTGCCATTGGCCGCCCGCGCGCCGGCAGAAGAAGCAGGACCAGCTCGAAGAAGCCTCGGCGGCCGCGCGCCGGGCAATGTGCGGTATTGAATTCATCCTGTCGGGTGGTGCTGTGGCGACTGGCGGGGTTCAAGAGTCAAGCTGTGAACATCCGACCTACTGTGTAGCTCGGCGCTGCGCAAGGCAGCCAAAGTCAGGGTCCTTGGTAACTACTAGTAATTAGTAACTTCTGCCAGCTGACCACGGCCGGCAGATATTTGGCCCCTACACCCCCTCCTCCTTGGATATTGCCAAAAGAGGAACAAACAAAACATTAAGCTCAATGAATGCATCTTCATAAAATCTACCGCTGTGTATTTCGCTCGGTAGCCCTGGTCATGGATGTATACAGTAGTTTTCTTCCCAAGATTTGTCCAACACATAATCTAACGTTAATGCTTCTTCTCATGCTTCATGGCAGCAGGGCCCTTAACCCTCATCGCGAGCCGCCGGGTGGTGGACTTGGCGGCCAGTCCCTCAACCCTGTCCACCAGCCTGTCCAAAACAGCAAGAAAAAAAAGCTGGACAAGAAGAACAATGAACCTGACGATTCTGCCAGTCACGGTCAACGCAGGTCGCTCGCCGCGGATGGAGGCCAAGTCCCTGTACTCGAACGGGATCTTGCCGCCGAGGTGCTCCACCGCCACACGAACCCCGCTGTTGAATCCGTCCTCGTGGAAGCCGTAGCCGGTCCATGCACCCGCGTAGCTGATGCCCCTCTTGTTCTGGATGCTGTCCAGCTGCTGCTGGGCGCGGATGGTCGCCGGGGTGTACAGGGGGTGTCGGTACGTGTACCGTCCCTGCACCGTCTTGGGATCCGGCTCGTGCAGCGGGTTGAGCGTCAGGAAGACGTCGCCGAATGCCCTGTAAGGGATCTGCTGCACGGTGTTCATGTCGTACGTGACACAAACCTGGTCGACGTGGCCCCGGCCTGTCAGCGGCGACGACCTCGTCAGGTAGTTCCAGCTCGACCAGGCCTTCCGGTTCTCCGGCATCAGCGAGGCGTCCGAGTGGAGCACCGCCACGTTGGGCGCGGTCCGGAAGTTCTGCAGGATGGCTCGCTCCTGCTCGGTGGCCGAGTCGCGAACGATCGAGTATGCCTGGTCGCCGTGGGTGGCCAAGATGACGTGGTCGAACACCTCGGAGGAGCCGTCAGCGGTGTGCAGGCGCACCCGTCCATCGGGCTCGTTGGTGAGCTTCGACACGGCAGTGTTGAGCCGCACGTGATTGGGCGGGAAGCCACTCATGACCTTGTTGATGTACGTCCGCGACCCCGTTGCGAAGGTGAGCCAGGCTGGTTTCGAAGCGAAGGACGTGGTTGAGAGCAGATGGTGGTTCCACCTGCAAAGACGTCAGTAGCCGTTCGGGAATCATGGAATCATGGTCAGGGCAAGGCTACTGACAGGAGGCGCACCATAGTCACGACTGGGAAGTCGAGCGCGCACTTGTCCGGGCTTATGGTCCAGATGGACGCCGCCATCGGGAGCAGGTAGTCATCGCGGAAGGCGTTCGAATAGCCCTCCCGCTCCAGGTACTCCCCTACCGTCTCATCAGGCGGCGAAGCCGCTCTCAAGACGTCGATAGCAAAGTGGTTGAAGCGGACCATGTCGAAGATCATACGCCACATCTTGGGCGAGAGCAAGTTCGTCCGCTGGCAGAAAAGAGCATCCAGGCTCGAGCCGGCCCACTCAAAACGACCCTGGTCCCGCGAAACGGAGAAGGTCATGTTGACGGGAGCCGTATCCACGCCGATATGCTTGAGGAAGTTGATGAAGTTCGCTACTGACATGTTAGTTGCTGACATCGGGGCCCGGGGCATTGACTGCGGATGCAACGTACGGTAGGTCTCCGAGTTCACGATGATGAAGCCCGCGTCGACCAAGGTCTTGTACTTCCCCTTGACAAATTCAACCGTGTTGGCATGGCCACCCAGCCGGTCAGCGGCCTCGTAGATGTAGACATCGTGGGGGCTGCGGTTGAGCGCCCATAACGCCGCAATCCCAGTGCAGCCGCCACCCACAATGGCCACCTTCTTCCTGGGGTACGGGTTAGCCCGGTTGAGCATTGGAGATGATGATGATGGAGAACATGTATCCGGGGCGTCCCGGGAGAAGGAGGAAATGAGAGACTGGAGCAGTGAATAGCCCCATGGAAGCAGTCGGAGCGGTGGGATGGTGGGATATGTCAAGTCGGGCCGTTCGGGCTCTTCAGCGCGTGCGCTTGTGCTGTGGCAGAAGCACAACGCATCCGCAGCAGCAGCAGCAGCAGCCGCAGCAACCGACGTTGGGCGCCGAATAGGAACTGGGCCAGGTGTTCTGGCGCAGGTGTTGCTGGCAACATGGGCTCCAGTCATGGGTGTTCAGCTGGCTCGCAATCCGCGCCAGGCCCATCAGAGAATGCAGATCTCGATGCCGCCTCCCACCCGACCCGGGCCGCAATGCAGTTGAGCCTTCTTAATAACGAAGTGTTGTGGTGGCCCCTGTGGCCCTGTCCCCGCATGCTGCCCCTGGCATTCGAGAATGGAGACGGGAGCTTTTATCGGTGTGTTTCGACATCTGACTTACATGGGTTCGTCTTGCTCAGACATTTTCATGTGATATGGGGTTGCAGGTAGTCGCTCTGGAACTCCGCGCTGGACTAACTGACCCTGGAATGGCGCAAAGTTGGGAGCTTTGCTTGGTCGGTCATTTTCGCGCTCTATCAAGTTTTCTGGATTGGAAATCAGTGGTGGCGAGATAAAGTCAGCGGTTGTGGTCTTCAACGCGTGGCTCCTGACTTGTCAAAGCATTGCAGCCTGGTGTTTCATACACCACCACGATGAAGCCACAATGAAGTACAAGGGAGTCTTCAGGACTCAACTTCCATTGAAGTCCCACACTTGCTGCCCGGCTGCTCGGGAGGGCAATCCTCCAGCATGTCAATGCAAGCAAGAAGAGAATGGAACACTTGCAGCCAACCCAAGCTGCGCTGATAAAGCCCTGCAACCGTCACATGTTCGTTGTTCGTTCTTGGCTGGGAAGTGGGAACAGGCCGACAAAATCAACAATCGCCCAATCGCTGTAGTCCACATTGTCACCGGCTCCACTCATCTGGCCCTGACTCAGACTCTCGACTTCAGCAGCGCGCATTGCAGGGCTTACACTAAATCCTGCGATGAGGATCGGATGAAATGAACGTAGCGGAATCATGCTAATAAGCAGTTATTCGCAAGATGATTGTCTTGGACGCAGTTGTTGGAACTGGTCTGCGATTTTCTGATTGAGTGGGATAGCTATCTGGGTTGATATATTAGAAAAGCGCACTACTAACCAATAAGTCACTTTGGCGGAGTGGTTAACGCGCTGCCCTGCTAATTGACAGTTAGCTTGATAGGCAGTTCCCTCGGGAGCGTAGGTTCGAATCCTACAGGTGACGATTCTTCATGTTTTTTCTGACTTTATCATCAATGACGGACGGCGGATATCCGATTTGTTTTTTTGTTAGCTTTGTATCTATGTCGCTTATGAAGCACACCGACGCAAATGATGAGAAGAGTCTATGCTCGGAGTATGTAGAGAAAACTAGCCTTCTGTGGGTCTTGGGTATGACACCCGCGAAATAGAGGAGTCCGGGCACAACAACCACTAGTAGTTATGAATATCGCTCTACTCAGTACGGAGTATATCGCCCAACAGTACGCCGAGATCTCAAGCGAGCCATGTCAGGCATAATGAAAAGGTTGCCGCTGGGCTTCCTCCGGCCGCACTTCAGCCGGGGCACATCAACCTGTCTAAGGTGCCTCAAGGGTGCGTACGTTGCCTCCCCGGCAAGGACGGGAGTGGAGGTCGTCGAGGCCTACCTCCTAGGATATGCGCGGGATCATTCCAATGGATAGCTAAGACCTAGCACTCCGCATTCAACAGTTCTCTTTTGAACTTCTTGCTGCAGTGCAGTCCACCATGTATCGAAATGTCGAGGCCAAACGGGATCGCCCACTCATCGCGGGCCGTGAGAACACAGCCTGCTAGTAGCAATTCTTGAGACGCCAGTTTCTCTCTGCCGGGTGATACAACCCGATGCACACACAGCGACCGAAGTCCCTGAAACATCGGGCCTGAAATCTGCGTCCCCGGGTATTCAACTTTCATGGGGAGAAAAAGAGGAAAAGGGAGCAAAAGCTGGCGGGCTCGGCTTGTGGTTTAAATTTTGGTTTGGACGGTGGGGCTCTTGCGTACTGTGTGAAGCACAGTGTGACAGCAGGATCTAGAATTCTAGATCTTACTGTGTACTCAAAAGGAACCACACATCGAAGACCAGAGTGGGTCGCCTTACTATGTCGCCCACCTGACCTTCACCACCGCCATAGAACAGGAATCAGCTATTTACTATACTTTCATTTACATCAATCACGACTCACCACCTATTCACGAGCTCTGAACTCACGAAGTCCAACTGAAGGAGGTCATGACCACCGATTCCCGAGCCACTACGGTACCTACTAGTACTCCCTCGCCATGGAATATTCCTAGTACATCTCGGGCGGGTGCAAAGTCCTTCTTTCTGAATATGACTAATCATAACTCTTTTCTTGCTCGAACTGTCTGTGCGGGGCTGCTGCATAGGCATTCTGCTTTTACCTATTTTCATTGGCGTTGTTGAGAAGCGATAATTGGTGACGTTTGGTAGAAGGGGTTCTCTTGCATTGTTTTGTAAACAGCTTTGATACCCCTACGAACAATACTGTTTTGCCTACCGAACCCCAACTCCAGAGAACAGTCATAGACATAGCATCAAATCAACCTTGCAAATCATAAAGCAGCCCTACAGAACCCCCGATGCTCATGACCTCCCTTTCCCGCCTTTGCTGACCCGGCTTCCATGAATAGCCGGACCCCTTCTCTTTTCCTGCCCCAGCCCCCTCCTACCCACAGCAGCGGAAATCCCGCCCTTTCCGCCCCTACCTGAGCCTCCTCTCCCCTTGCCAAATCCACCGCCACCGCCTCTCCCCCTAGCATCGCCTCCACCCCTCCTCCTGTTACCGCCCGCTTTATTATCCCTGAACGCCTTGGCAGCAGCACCCTCATCAATCTCCATCCCGCCATCACTCTCGTCATCATCGTCGTCGTCCGCATTCTTCCTTCCCCGGTTCCACTTGAGCTTGCCGCGCAGGCCGCGCCGTGGGATGTCCTTGCCCTTGAGCGCAGCGACATAGGCGCCCACTCCGCTCTCCTCCTCCCCACCACCACCGGCGGCCGGGGTATCAATATCCATCGCCGCCTCGTCATCGTCTCCGCCCAGGATGAGCTTCCCGTCCGCGTCCGTCTTGGCCTTCGTCTTCTTGCCAGTCTTCTTTAGCTTGCTCGGCTTGGTGGTGGAGATGTTGGCGAGCGCATTCCGGTCAAGCAGGTCAAGCGGCTCGTCCTCGTCCTCGAGGATATAGGCGCTGCCGCCCTTCTGCGCCGCGCCCTTCCGCTTCTGTCTGCGGCCGGTCATCTCGACGTCTGAGTCGTCCGAGTGGGACTGGCCTGACTCCTCGTCGTCGCTGCTGTAGAGTGCTTGGTCGTACTCGCTCTCGAAGCGGCCCTTGCGCTTGCCAGCTTGCTCGGGGTCAGACTCATCCCCGGCGTCCTTCGCTGCCTCCTTCTTCCGCTTGCTGCGTTCTTTGGTCTTCCGGATGTTGGTGATCAGCTTGCGGTCGGCTTCGGGGCAGTGCTTGTTAACAATGTCGACGCCGAAGCGGCGCACCATGCGCTCGAGGATGTGTTTGACCTTGGACCGGAAGTGGCCCTTGTGCTCGTGGCTCCAGACCATGACGTTGGGGATCAAGGTGGCGAGGCGCGGTTGCATCAAATCGGCGGGCAGACTGATGACGCATACCTTGATGAAGCCAAGCACACTCTTCACGATTTCGCGGTTGTTGGAGGTCAGAAACAGGTCCATGGTTTGCACCAGGTCGGCCAGGGTTTCTTTGCTAAGCGCCTCGCGGAACTCATAGAGCACGCGGGTGATGGCGGTGACGGACGCCGAGATCATGTGGGGAGTGCTGCCCGCGAGCCCGGCGCTGACCATGGTCAAGTACTCCTCTATGGAAGCTTTCGCCATTGGCGCATCTTTGGGCATGTGCGGCACCTTGCTGTTGTCAATCAAGGCTCCGTACGCAGCCACCATCTTGTGACCCATCAGGACCAGCAGGTCGAATGCTGTCGTCCGGGCCTTTTCATTGTTCTCTTTGCAGCCGATGACGACCTCCGAGAGTATGGAGGGAATGAAGTGGAGGGATGTATCGGGAATGAAGGGTATCAGAGCCGCAATTGCAGCGAGGCGCTCACGCCTAGCGGGCGCGGACACCTTCTCGGCACTAGACAGAATAAGCGTTTGAAGCTCTGCGCTTCTTTGCTCAAGCGCGACCTTGCCGGTTTCCGAGTCGGCTAGCCGCGGGATCAACTTATAGGCCTTCTTCTGCAGCTGCGGGTCGTCGTCCTTGAACACCACGAGTGATGCGATCTTGAAAAGGGCCTCGAAACTCTCCCTTGCCAGGTAAACCGACATGGTGACCACGAGGTCCATCAGCGTGTGTGCGGTGGAAGGCACCTGTTCACCGTTCTGCTGGTTCTTCGGCTTCTCGATGGGTTCTTGGAGAGCTACAGCGAGCTTCTCACACACGAGGTCGAACGTTTCCATGAGCCGCGCTGGGGGAATGATGCTGAGGTACGAGTTGATTGTCTGCAAAACAGGGCCCCGTTTCTGGGGCAACGTCGTGCTGTAGACGTTGAAGAGCACGGCAAGGAAATCGGCAGCAAACGTCGTCCCCAGATACGCGAGGTTCCTTTGCGCGGTCTCCTTCGTGACTCTGCTCTGCAGAACCGGGTCCTCTTCGTCAGACGCCGAGGCTACGGCCTGGTTCGACTCCACAAGCGCCTTGAGTGCACGGCAGACATCGAGCCGTAACTCGACTTGCTCGTAGAGCAAGACCGTCAACATCTCGGCAAAACCTTTGTCGAAAGCCTCCACAAGATCCAACGGCAAATCGCAGTATCCCGGGAGGATGGACCATATTTGCTGCACGACCGTCTCAAAGATCTTGACCTCCATCGTCTTGGCAGCGGTGCCGTGGTCCAGCACCCGCTGGAACATGGTTGCGCTCAAGGGCACAAACTCGGTTTTGAAATGTGCCAGGTTGGTGTTCGAGGTGTAGTCACGTAGAAGGGGGAGCATCCACGCCCTGCCTGGCTGGCCTTTGGCTGGCTTGGCCAGATTCAGGGGTAAGACGTTCAGCACAGCCTCGGGACCCATTGCTCTGATCGCCTTCCCGAGTACTTCGTCAGCTTCCTGCTTCCCTGTGAAGGACTCGTTGCCTCGCATCTCGCCGATGCTCTTCGTGATGCCAAGGAGGTGAGGTGCAGATTGCCAGCGTAGCGCATCAAACATGGCGCCGATAACGTTGAAGGTTTCAAGCCATGCTGCTTGGTATTTCACAGTGAGCAGACCCTCGGCCGTGTTCACAAGCTGCTGAATAACCTTTTCGTCGTATATTGATGGCTCCACGAGTACCTGCCTGGGGACACAGTTCGCCATAAACGAGACCAAGCATTCCGAGGCGGAGATCCGGATGTTTTTTGCTTCGGACTCGAGATACGTAGCCACCATGTTGAAAGGCTCCAGCAGTTCCTGGAACGTCTCCTCCGGCGAAATCTGCGCCGAGACGTCGTACGCTCTTGATAGAATGGCGATCCATGGTGGGAGTAGTTGGGTGTCGTTCGGGGCCGGGCGCAGCTCCTTGATGATTTCGAGTAACCTCGGCAGCTTGGCCGAGGCAACCTCATCCGCCATCCCCTCAAAGATCATTTCGAAGATGTCGAACACGGACATGCTCATATGCTCGTTTCCAGAACGGGCGATGCCGAGAAGCAGCTCGCACAGAGACTCTATCTTCTTGCTGGGCCATCCACCGCTTGCAGACGCTACGGTCTTGACCAGTTGAAGCGCATGAATCAGCTCTGGATCATGAATGCCTTCTGACCCCTTCTTTTCCTTCCTCAACTGGGCAGCCTTTTCCGCCAGCGCTTTCAGGCTCATCATAGCCGTCTCAGCGCACATGGCGGCGGCGGGATGGTCAAGGGACGGACTCGGTGGCGGGTTCTTAAGGACCTTCCTCAACGCTTCTTGTGCCCTCTTCCGCACCTTCGGGCGGGGATCAAGGGCAAAGCTCAACAGGCCGCCCACTGCCCGCCGTGGACCGACCACGGCGGCGCTCATTTCCCAAGCCGCCGCATCCTGAGCGAGCAATAACCCCTCCAAGCAACCAATCGATGATCTGATCAAGGGTGCGTCGGCGTCTGGTTGAGATAGTACTGGTGCTAGTAGGGTGAGGATCTGCGTGAACTTGGCGCGGAGGAGAGGCTCGGGCGCGAAAGGGGTGACGACATCGAGGAGATAAACGACTGGATGCGTAAGGGTCTTGTTGTCTAGCAGGCTGAGGAGCGCTGCAAAGTAAGCTGTCGGGGTAGGTACGGTGTTGCGCTCCTTGAACACTGACTCGACACCCTCGAGAACGGTGGCGGTCTGCAGCCATGATCAGTGTATAGGTCTCGAGACATAGGGAACGAAAACTAGAAAGAAGAAGAGCATATGGAACTCACCTGCTTCTGATTCTGCAGATTCGGAGACCTGATCTTTTCGAGCTTCTCTTTTAGCGAAGGAGAAGCCATTTTGGCGGTTCCGCGTCGGGTTCGCTGTAAGTCGAGGCAGCTCACGGTGTCTTACAAGTCGAGAAATTTCGGGGCGGCATCCAAAAAAGTTGGGCGTTATCATTTATCAGTTTGCAACCCCACCTCAATGGGCAAAGGCGATAAGGGTCAAAGGGTGGCAGACAGAGATCAGGGTTGTCTATTGGCGGACTTTCCCCTGCAAAAACGCCCTTGGGCCCCCTTCCTAGCCCCTGGACTATGTGAATAAGTCAGGCAGTAGTATACTAGTACTGAGCCTGGCGATGAAAAGGTGATCAGGAAAAGGAATCGCCTCACACCACACTCTATTTCACCACAGTATCATAGCCAGACCGTCGGGTGCTCAAAAACCGGAAACCCCAAACGAGATGATATACATCCCCTTCCGAATCCCAAACGCCAGAACAGCAACCAATCAAAATCTCACGAGAATTCGCTATCAGCCTCCTCGATCTGGTTTTTGACCCTGACCAGAATCTCCGTCTTCCACTTGTCAAGCCGGCTCATCTGATCATACGCATAGAGCTTGTCGGTGAACACTTCCTGATTTCCCGCTTCGATAGCCTCGATCAGATCCGACAGGAGCTGGCACTCGCGCTGGCCCGCAAACGACGGGTCTTTCTCCATGTACCTCTCCAGATTGCGACGGGCACTAACGAGGTCTTTGGTTGCTAGGATGCAGAGCCCTGCCTTGAACCAGTAGTCCTTGACCGAGTACTTCATCAAGTGGTTCTCGAGCGACGAATCGGCCACCTTCTCGAAGTTTTGCACCGCTTTGTAGTAGTCGCCTTCGAGTGCTGCGATGTCTGCTTCTTTCAGCCAGAGCTTGTTCGCTAGCCTGTGGCCAAGGTCAGCTGGTGCGAGCACAGATAGCAGCAGCTGAAGGGCCCACTCACGCTTTTGCCCCGTCCTCCTCGTACCAGTGCGCCGCTTGACGGTAGAACTCCATCGCCTGCTTGCGGTCGCCTACCTCCACCTCCAGTAATTCCGCAACGTTCTCTAGGTGAGTTGCGGCCCGCCGGAAGTTGCCCTTTGCCTGGTATCGTTCGATGGCCGCCTTGATGCAACGCACCGCGTCGTTGGGGTATTCTTTCTTGTAGACCTTGAAGGCGTCCACCATTATGTTCGCCGCATCATCCGGCTCGTTTAGCTTCTCCCTGTGAATTTTTGCTGCTTGCTCGAAAGCTTGGCCGGCCTCCCTGTCTGTGGCCTGACGTTAGGTGTATGGTTGTGACCGAGGGCCGAGAGCGCGCAGCTACGTACTCATCTTCTCCAACCTGTAGGCATTACCCGCCTGGATGTAGAGCTCAGCCGCATTCTGGTACTTGTCTTCCTTGTTGCTGAAGAAGCTAAATCCTCCAGATGCACTCTGGAGCGTTTTCTTTGCCTGTATACCTAGCGGTTCAGCAGCTGACATGACGAGGTGCTTCGTGGCGGGGTTGAGGAGGGAGAGCGCACCTTCTCCTCAAGAGCGCGCGGGTCGAGAGCCATGATGCCGTTTGCGTACGTAGCCTCAGCACGTGAAAACAGCTTCGTTGTAGGGTTGAGAAACGGGAATGTGAGGCTCGGGTCCGGATGTTACGTACTATGTACTGTGCTGTCCGACGGTACCGGGCTTCGGGGCTATGACAAGGCGGGGCGTCAGCTGTGGGCCAACGGTTGCAGGTCCGCGGGAGCCGGAGCTTTATGATGCCTGAGCTATACCATTTCCGGACCAGACTATCCCTAAACAAGCTAGCACTGCGAATTGATCGCGAACGTCGATTTGATCCAACTTTCCCGTCTCCAAAAAGCGCCGGCTCGTCTCAGAATCAACCACACGCCAGCAAGAGACCTGGCCTCGCCAGCATGACCAGCCCACGCCTCCCCCTATCCCGCCTCGCGCGTCGGCGCCTCCCGCTCTCCCGGCCCCCCACCCGCTATTACTCCTCCTCAACACCACCACCGCCATCCCCTAGACCGCAACACGATCCCGTCGCGCTGCTCTCCCAACCAACGTGGTCCATCCGCACCCTCATCCCGCCAAGCTCCCCCAGCAACACCCCTTTAACAGCGCCCAACTCCACCCCAGAAGAAGAAATCACACCCGCTCAGCTATCACACCTCCTCCGCCTCTCCGCGCTCCCACAGCCCTCCACGCCGCAGGAAACTCGCCGCATGCTGGCCACGCTCCACGCGCAGCTGCACTTCGTGCGCGACATACAGCGCGTGAACACGGACGGTGTCGAGCCGCTGTCGTCGATCCGCGACGAGACGGCCGAGGGGATGCGGGCGGCGACCATCACGGTGGACACGCTCAAGTCAGCATTGGCGGAGGAGGAGGTGTATGGACGGTGCAGACGACCCCGTAGAAGGAGGAGGAGAGGGGACCAAAAGAAGGAAGTCGTGGATGGGGCGGGAGTCGAGGACTGGGATGTGTTGGGGTGTGCCAGCGAGAAGGTGGGGAGGTATTTCGTTGTTCGAAGTGGGAGTGGGAAGAAGGAGGAGGAAGAGGATTGATGGGGAGTCGAAAAGAAGAGTAAGGGGACGGAGTTTCGTGGGAAGAAAAGAGCGCAAAATCGGAGGACGGGCTTACTCTAGACTGAAGGAGGTTGAAATGCGGTCTGGGCTTTCGGGATCTCCAAATGCTACTACCGAAAAGAGACTCCTTTCAGGAGCTGGGGTTGAAGACTGAACACGGAGATGGCTGGCTCAGGCCAAATCATCATGATTAACGTGATGCGATGTTAGTTTTGTCTCCCCTAAGATGACGCCCGTCAGGGCTGAGCGCCGAATACTAATACATGTGGACAGATAGATACCATAGTCGCAGCTAAGTAGGTATCTCCCGCCTTGCCCGCTCTCTTCGGCTCTCCAACAAGACTTCGCCTCATACACAAACTCTACAATCCTGGGCGACAACCTGCTCCTTTCAACCGACTTTCTTCTTGTTCTTTTTACGCATGCGGGTGCTGATAACACCCGCATCGTTCTCCTTCTGAAGATCCGCCCTACCCGACTCAACGGCATTCCGTCGCTCCTCGTGCTTCCGGAGTTTCTCTTCATGGAACGACAGCTCCGCTTCGGCCCGGGCGATCTGTTCCCTATCAACATCATCCCAGCCGATATGACGCAGGATGCTGCCGACGAGGAATTGGTATCTGGGGTGGATACTGATCTCAGCAGTGACATCGACGTTTTCGATACCTTCAACCCCGGTGACGCGCTGCAGTCCTGCCAGGCCGAACTCGATGCTGCTGGTCCGATACAGGAACCCCAGGAGGTAGTCACTCTCCGAATAGACGTTGACCAAACGCCCCGAAACCACGCTTTTCATGGCACACCACGCCATGGGGTCTGATGGTGCAGGCGTCCCCATCAGGACGGCATTCTCGACGAGCCCGAACGCACGCCTCTCAGCCAGGCACATCAAGCAGGAATAAACGGCGCGGGCACCCAGACTGTAACCGATCAGCGAAACTCCGCGCTCGCCCTGTGCTTTGCCCATGATGACGTCGGCAAGAGCAGCGCCAAGCTTGTCGGCTCGGACCATGCCGTTGTTCCAGTTATTGTCGATGATCTTGCTAATCTTGAGGAGGCCGGCGGGCCAGCGACCATCGGCCAGGTTGGCGAAAACTGGCCCAGCCTGGTTAGCCTTCACTGAAGGGTGGTTTGAGGAACTGGAGCGGGGCTCACTGGTCCGAGCCATGATCTCCTTCTTCGCCATGGACCACGCCGCGCTCCTCACGAGTGTATCGAACGACGAGCCCAGCTTGGTCAGCGTCTCCAATTCCCAGCGAACGGCATAAACCTCGCTGCGTCCGCCCAAACACCTCCAGTGGTTGGCAGGGTCCTCGGCCTTACTCGCCAGCCAACCGCCGACGCCGAGGACGACCCGGAGACGACGACTCTCCGGGGCAATCTTACCGATCTCGAGACGGTCTTCGATCGAACCACGGAGCGGTATGAAGGCGAAGTCACCTACGTCCTTCAAATAATGCTCCATCATCTTGCCGTTGGCTCGTGAGCCGGTGATGGCGAACAAAGTTCCCACAACCAGAGCGTTGTCACTCATCGTTCCAAGTAGTCCGGCGGCAGCTGTGCTTGGGATGCTAGCTGCTCCTAGAACCGATCCGATACCTGCCTCTGCGAGTGGCCCGGCAAGGCCGCCAGCTACTCCGCCGGTAGGGATCACCAGGGAAGCCTTCCACTTCTTAACGGTCTTGCCATCCTCAGTCTTCTTTGGCGCCAGAAGTTCCGGCGGGATGGATTTGGCGACTTGAGACAACGCTTGGCCCACGCGAACCTCGTCCTCTGCTAGAATACGAAGCGGCAGATGCAGAGAGGAGGCGACGTGCAGGAGCAGCACACGAGTGTAGGCGTTGTAGCCCTCTAGTGAGAGCAGGAGGAGGACCAATGCATGCAGCAGGAGGCACCGCTTCTCCGCCTCCATCGAGGACAGCGACGTCGGGGTCGGCGGGTAGAGCTGCATCAGTCCGGGATCGGCTTCCAGAGTGACTGCCGGGGTAGCTGGGACCTTTGGACCTGCCGTATGGTCAGTCAGAAAGCAGACTTCCGGGTGGCTCATGCGTGGCGCCTACCGGTCGATTTGCCTTTCCTGTTCAGCGGCGGCCGCTTTTTTGATCCAGAGGATGGATGGCCGTTTTGACCAGGCTGGACGTCCGGGCTCTTTTTGATCGAGATCTCGCCGACTCTGCGATGGACAACTGTCTGCCACTTCTTGAAGTGCTGCAAGGCCTCCTTTTTCAGCTCCTGGAGCCGCGGGGTAGCGGTGTTCTCGGTTGGCTTATCGGCAGTGGGGGTGTCGGCGTCCCGCTTGTCTCTAGCCCGGCCCGCCTTCTTGGAGCGGCTGGGCTTAACGTTCTCCTTCTGACTTCCTCGGACGTCGCTCAATGGATCGCTGAGGTTCAGGTCCTTGAGGTAATATGGCAGTTGGTCCCAGAAGGCGACACGCGAGGGTTGGGCATCGTCAGTGTTGGGAACGGGATCAAAGAGTCGAGTGACATGGTTCTCCATAGTCTCCGTCACCTTGGTTATGAGTGCGCTCAGCTCAGTTTTCTCGGCAGGATTCAGCACGGAGCTGAAATCAGCCTCACGCCTCAGCGTGTTGGATCTGGCTTTACCGCCAGGAGGCATGTCGGTGGTGTCGGTGGTGTCGCCGTAGGTTGTCTGGTCGGTTGTTACCTTCGCCTTCTCCTTCTCGGGAGATGCTGGGTCATTTGTCTCGAGAGACTGCGGGCAGCCTTTAAGGTCATCCATTTTCAGAACAGGAAGGGACCTGCGGGACCTGGTGATTGCCTGCTCTGGCTTAGGTCGAGAAGTGGCGGCACATGCGGCGAATCGCGCGGTCCGCTGGCCGTGGACAACAAGGAAAGAAGGCAGTCGCAGCTGCCCTGGTTGTAACCGACTTTCGCAGACTTGCGGAACCTCACGGTGGAAACGAATGAATGTGGAGCGTCACTGCCCTTTAAACGACGACGACCAGCTTCACCCTTCCAGAAATGGAGGTACGCAAGCCATTCACTCAACTTCTCATGTGGAGTTGACTGTTTGCAGCGCCGGGAAGCTGCTTGCCTTCTGCGGTGAGGACTGATCCCCGGATGGCATCTCCCCTAAGGGCCGTCAGGGCGACTTGTTCACAGTGCGAGCACCTTCCGCGAGCAGATTAATGAAGGGCAGCCGGCGGTAACAGCAATGCTGAGTGAGGTTCTCGACCCAGAGTGGCGGAAAGGAAAGTGGTCACAGCGCTGGCCTGGGAAGCGCAAGGCCTTCTCGAGTAACCAAGCGATCAGCCGACGTTGTTCAGGAAATAGCATTGGTGTCACAATCACAATCACTTCGCTTGGCTACAACAAGAAACACTCAATTGGATATTCTTCTACCTGCGCGTGTTCAGATGAACACGGGTTTGGGACGAAAACAGATGCTAACTGACGGGGCAGTCTTGCGTGTGAGCCCAAACGGAGACTAACCTCACTTTAGCCCACGCAACAGATATCAGCAGAATCGCAACACTGGGTACTCGCAAGGCAGATCCTAGATGAGGAAATGGTTGTAGCCATAATGCAGCTGGTGAGAAGCAATAGAACTCCGCATCAAAGTTGACAATCTCAAACGCGCCTTTTTTATACACGAGTATAGCCGTTGATAGTACTACTAGTACCTCTACCTAACATGGGGTGACAGCCTGAGCCATGGGGCTCAAGTTCATGCCAATCAAGATGCAAGGCAGCCTTTGTGCACAGCCTAAGGGCGTGCAACATTGAGATTAAGGTGCGGGTAGCTACAACGTCCTCCTGGGTTCATTGAGAACCTTCTTAGAAGCTATCATGTGGTATTATTTTTAAAGATATCCGGGTGCCTTTGTCATGCAGGTGTTCATGCGTCGTTTGATGTCCGGCTGCCCTGGCTCCGCCTGGCCAAGCCCTGGGCTGGCCTGAGACAACCTAGGCGAGCCGGGGTCGGGTGTTTCCAGAAATCTGGGGTCGGTTCCCGATCGACGCCCCACCGCCATTGTCCGTGCGCTGCTTAATATCCGTATGTTGACGTTGTTCCCATCCACGCCATCAAACCCGAATTCTTGGCTACAGCAACCACGCTCTTTCGGACCGTCGATAGAACCTGGCACCACCCCGCTTTTGGCAGTCCACAAATCTACCACTTTGCTGTCTAGTTCTAGCAAAAGCTGAATACAAGATCGACATTCTGACCGAGAGCAACCACGGGACTTTTCTTGTGATCGGCCGCAGCGACGGGCAACTTTGACAGATTAGTCGGGTAAGCGACGAGAGCAACCACGACTTAAGCGGCTTAACGTTAACTCACGACCGCAGCATCGAGTAGAGACGGCCTCACACGCAGGAGCTACCAGCGCACTCTACGTTCTAGCAGCACAAGATGGCGTCTCTAACCCCGCAGCAACTCCCACAGCCAGCCCCCACCCGGACCGAAACCGCGACTCCATCTACCGCGCAACAGACCCAGACACAACCACAAGCTATTCTCCGTTTGCGGGGAGCTCGCGCACCATCATCTCGGAAAGTGAAATGGCGGGAGGACGTGATAGATAATGAAGGGCTGAACAAGAAGAAATCAAAAGGTGGATAGCAGCCCCGTTGTCCTCCAGTCTGGCATACGAACAAGGTGACTGACAAACAGGCAGTATGCTGTATCTACCACCGCCCGCGGGACGTGGATGAATCTAGCGACGAATCTTCCTCTTCCGACTCTTCCGATTCCGACTCCGACTCCGACGGTGCGCGAAAAGGCCATGATGCCGATGGGACCAGGCGAGGTCATGACTGTGACGGGCACCACCACCACTACTCGCATGGAAGGGCGAGGGACTCAGGAGGGCACCAAAGAAGGAAGCGGCAGCCGAGTCCGAACGCATACGAAAAGATGCCGCGGTACAAACCTAAAAAGGACGAGACTGGCGGCAATGGTGGCAACGGGCAGGGTGGGCCGACACAGAAGATCTGAAGCGGGTATGGTAGAGGGAATCGGGATAGAGGGAGTTGGGTTAGGCATGGGAAGCATTTACTCGGCGTGGATCATCCATGGGTTTTGTATTTGGAGGCGTAAGGCCCAGGTTTGTTGGGTTACCGGAGATGGCTTAGGTGTACCGCTCAGAACGGCTGCGAAGATTTCACCGCCCTGGACAGCAAGCCGTGATAGATAGCACGTCTCGTCTTTGCTGATCTGTATAAACGAGTTTCAAGCCGTCCTGAGTTGGCCTTCCATATTACCTACCATCTTGCCTCCGGGTTATCATCCAGCCACTGAAGCAGTCGTTCCACGGGCCGGGGCGCTGCAGTGAGGACCACCTACTATTGCTCTTTGTTCCGCTGGTACAATACAAGACCACCCTCCTCGTCTAACGGAAACCTAGGTAGTAACCCCTAGCTCAATGCTGCTCAACTGTTGCGAGTATCCGTTCTTGTGCTATGTCCGTTCCATTCCACCCATGCCAGCCCATTCCAAAGAATAAAGATTACAATGCTTATCGTACAAACAAGATTACATTGTCCGTCCGTTTCTTCGCATTCTTCCCTTTGATGAAGCCCCCCTGGAGTTATCGAAACGAACGGAATGAGCCACCACTTTGCCAGAATCGGAGGGCCAACCCCCTCGATGCATTGCTGGCTGCTTGGTTTCCCCCTTTTCCCAACACACACGGGTCCCGGACAATATTGTGACAGTCTCTGCTTTGGTCGACAATCAAGCCACCTACCGGTCACCAACTTTACCCCTTTTTTACCCACTTCCTCGGCAATACAATCTCCGCCACCATGATGATCTGACGTGACCTGCCCTGATAAAGATGAGCAAGCGCAACCTCCTCGTCGACTCCCTTCAAACTCTCCTTCAATGATGACACCCGTCACCCTATTGCGGCACGCTAAAATCCGGCGTCGGCGGTCCCAACATACTAGCGACTTGCTTCCGGACCAGGCCCCTAACCCTGCCCTGTTCAGGCCGCGGCACACCTTGGATCGCCCTCGGCTCCCTCATCAGGCTGGGATCGAGGCGCAAGGGGACGCGCGTGATGACGGTCCGGTAGTCACCGTTGAACTTGGCCGAGGGCACGGGGACCGAGGCTGTGCGCCAGATGTGATCGGTCGTGTCGGATAGGTAACCGGGAGCCTTTACCTGGCGATTCGCGGAGGGTGCGGCGCTGAAGCCGCCGCCGCCTAGGTAGCCGCCGTGGGAGGCGCGGAGGGTGGAAAGGCGGGAGAGGCCCGCGGAAAATGCGGGGCGGCCGCGGGCCTTCTTCGCGATGAGGATCTCGTCGAAGAGGCGGATTGCCGGGTCTGAGGCGGGCTGGCGCTCGCGCTCGTGGATGAATTCGTTGAATGCTACGGTGAACCTTTGTTAGCTTGGCGACGGCGCAAGGCTTTTTGGATAGGATGAGTGCGTACCTTGCGTGTCCCTCATCATGGTAGCGTACTCTTGCTGGTCGTAGGGCAGGCTGCGGATGAATCCATCCATGTCAAACGCGTACAGTTGGCCGTTGGACTTTTGCTCCCGGGATGGCCGGCCGAGGTGCTTGCGGTAGGTGTACAACAGACTGGCCAGGCAGCGGACAAATGCCGCTCGGACCCGGTCGGGATGGAACGCCTCGGGGCAGACCAAGGATACGAATCCCAAGCAGCGGTTGTGAGCCAGGCAGTTGCATCCGCTGCACTTGTAGAGACCATCCCCTTCAGACCGGTCCTCGCAGACTGTGCAAGTTGAGTTGCCCTCGGACGCGTTCCACTGGAAGCAGTGGCCCTCCACCCAGACCGTGTTCTCTGTGTTCTTTACCGGTTGGACTGTCATGCTTGGCATGATGGTTGAGGCGGCGATGGTCGACTGCGCGTAGGTCGAAGGAGCATAGCCTCCAAACGAGGATTGCGAGTCGATGGAGATCGCGGAAATGGACAGGTTCTGGCTGTGCCCGTTCAGGAACGGGAGGCTTGGCCGGTGCACCGGTCCATGGTGCCGGTCCACGTTGAACGACGAGCTGCGCCTAGACTTCTCGTCGAAATGCCCGGACCGCTTCTCCTTGAGGGTCTGAGCGAACCCAGAGTCGCTCCGTGACACGGGCGTCGTGGGCATTGGCGGGAAATTCATCGAGACCGGCGACACGGACGAAGGCGGGCTGCCTTTGCTTGATTTCGCGGTGGGCGGCCGGTCCAGTTTGCTGGGATCAGCCTTGGCCTTTGCGAAGGCGTTGAGGAGGGGCGTGCGGATAGAGCTCGGCGGATCTGGTTCACCGAATGTGGACGAGTTCTGTATCACCCACTTGCCCAGTGAGCTCTTGACGGGGCTAGGGTTGAAAATCGCCTCGTTCTCGGCCGAATACGCGTCGTAGGGAAATGCTTCGACGGCATAGGGTGGTGGCCCTGGGGTGACCCCGTACCGAAGACGGTGAGGAGCAGCTACCTGAAGCAAGGACAGGAGCTTTCGACGGTGCTGCCGCGGCAGGCTGACAGGATGTGCCGTGGCGTCGATGAGGTCCCGGTCGAGATCGACAAGAACGTAGTCGTCGTCAGGAAGCTCAATCTTGTCGTATCGTCTCTCCACTCCCACGATGTAAGGGCATGGCGCTTCGAGGGCGGAGATGAGCCGGGCGGGCAGGACGGGGATGAAGATGCTCGCCCATTTCAAGGGGTAGAGGAGGTTGGCTAGCGCATGGCACGCAAGGTGCAACATTCCGGTGTGTGACGAGAGGAAGATGATGCGAGCTTCGGACATGGCGTACTCGAACAGGAGTACGATATTCTCCAGCGAGAGACACCTGAAGAGGGCATACAGATCGATGCTCCGCGATCCCGGTATTTCGTTGACTGCCTCCGAGCGCGCGTAAAGCCGCAGCTCACGCACGCTCAACTCCACCTGGGTCAGCGAGCTCAACGGGCTGAAAGCCTCGGTGCAGAGGTTGACGACGTAGCGCTCTAGGGGCTGCCACCGCCCGACCTTGGGAGAGCTTGGCGGGATCCGCAACACAGCGCCGTCGGTCATGGGAACCACAACCGCTCGGAGCCACTCCTTCCAGAAGCCCATCTTGGAGGGGTCCCTGCCGAGGATCCCAAACGCTCGTGGCGTCCAGAGACCCGTCTCGCCCGCGGTGAGACCGTCGATCTTGGACGCGGCGCCGTGCCTCAGAGGCCGCAACATCTCGGTCATGAGCGCGATCTTCTCCTCCACGGCACTGATCTGTTCGTCGAGCGATTCTCTGGCCGCCGACCCCGAGGGCACAGTACCCAGTTTCGCAAGGAGTTGAGAGAGATGTGCTCGCTCTGCAGCGAGGCGGCCGCCCAGACTGGCAGCGAGCTCCCTTTCCTCGTTGCTCATGTGTCTTTGCCGCCACCGCTCGCACCGCTTCTCAACCTCTTCAGCCACCTCCGCCGTCAGCGCCGTCCAGACAATGATGGTGATGCCATAGATCTTGGAGTTGTCATCCGACGTCATGGTAAACCCGTGCCAGGTCGAGCGCGGCCGCTCGTCGGAGGACACGATCTGGATGTCGTTCGGGAAAGCGAACATGGGCACGTAGTCGGGGAATTTACCCCTCCTGGCCAGCTCGTCCGCCGAGGCATCTCGTTGGGGATATCTATCAAGCAGGACAGGCTCGAACCGTCGTTTGAGCGGATGCATGTCAGGGTCCAAGTTCAACGGCTCGGGAGGGGGGATGACAGAGTTGTAGTTGCTCAGGCGCTTGGCCGTTCGGATCGAAGCTACAAAACGCGGCAGTCAGTATGGGTGACGGGCTGGAGATGCCAGGGTCACAGAGAAGCAGAGCGCTTGTTTCTCGACCCGTACATACCTGTCCTTGGAGGCATGGGCTGCTTCCTCACACTGCTCATGTCCCTAAAACTCATCTTGCGCCGGATGCTGCCACGGATGCTTCGCAGAGGGCTCTTCCTCCCATTCTGATCGGCGTCCTCGGCCCTGAGCTTCTCTGTTCTCGGGTTCACCATCGGCGGCCTCGACTGGATTCTTGCGCCCGCACTGAAGGTTAGATCGTCAAGAAAGTCCTCCCGCTCGGCAGCGAATTTGAGGAGCGCCTTGTCAAAGTCGAAGTCGGGGGGTACCCCGTCGAACCCAATGCCCTCCCCTCCGCCGAAGCCATTCAGTCCGAGGGCAGTATTGCCATTAGTGTTGCTGTCGGTGTTATTAGTGCCAAGATCCGGCGGTGGTATTGGTCGAATGGTTGCACTGCTCCGGTTGCTCCTGGTGTTTCCGTCGTCCTCCTCCGAGATCCGGCCCTCGCCGCCAGAAAGCGAGGGAGACAGTGAGAGCTTGGAGACGGTAGAGAGGCGGTTAGCCGAGTTCTGACGGGAATGCCGAGCCGTGGCTCTCGAAGGGGTGGCTACCGAGCTGTCGGTATCCTCTCCCTCGCCATCCTCTACAATCGTATCGTCTAATTGTTGAGGCTGTATGGGGTCCAGGTCATCATCGTATTTGATGTGCTCTATCCCGGCGATCCAGAAGTAATCGGCAAGAGGGGTGGAGGAGTTATTGGCCATAATGCATCCCTCTCCCAGCGGGCGTACTGTTTACTTTGCTACTCAGTATCCGATTCCTTCAATCTTGTTCCCTGGCCTCAACGCCCTGCCAGCTGAATTGCTGTCACCGGTGGTTGGGTCGGTTCTCGGTATCGTGGGCGCCGAGGGTACTATCGCTATCCGAAGTTCGAGAAAGTCGTGCACGTGGTGTCGTCCGAGACCACGAACTTGTGCAACCGCGTAAAGACCGAACAACACCGCGCTCCGCCGACGGGGGCCGTGTAGTGCACAGTACCAGGCCAAGTCCCAAGTCCCAGGGCAGACAGTGGCCGAAAGTGACGGTGAGCCACGATGTGTGAGGTGCGAGACTGCTTGGAGCCGGTGGGACGAGCCACCTAAATTCGGAGAATTGCGACGAGAATTCCCACTTAAACTGGGGTTCGTATCGACCGCGCCGTTCTGCCAAGGTGCACCCGGTAGAATGGAAGATGTGGTGTTTGGAAGCACCAAGTTGCAATCGCCGTGGGAATCTCGACCTTTTTTTTCCCCCTAGGTTCCAGGTTGTTTTCTCATGGGCTTGGGTTGGATTGCCTCTTGTCTGCATTTAGGCCTGATGTTGACCCCTGTAATTGAGCTGCAGGAGGTGCGGCACACACTCGCGAGCCCCTGCATTCTTAGTGTGGGTAGTTAACCCCGGCCGACTTGCTGCTGCATCGGGTGTTTATTATGCAGGCCCAACAAACCTCCTGTGGATTGATGGGAATTGCTATTGCTGGACACGAACTTAGTTATCGTTAGTCAGTCCAAATCACTCTCATCTCCCTCAAATCAGGCATCCACCTGTAGTAGGTAGTTACAGGATAAGGAACTTTAAAATCCAGACTCTCGCGACTCATTCCAGGTCTCTGGGAAGTACCGCCCCCGCCGTTTAGCGTGAAGTCCCTGGCGGGGCGATGCTGCGCATTGCTCAGGGCCACGGTCGACTAAATAAGTGGAGGAAGCTACGCATTGCCTGAACTAAGGGGTTCCAGGCAGTGCTTGGATGGATGTGATGTTTTCCGAGCAGCAATGGAGTCGCCCGTACCTATCACCAGTCCCCCACGAAATAAATAATGGCAACACTTCAAGGTTCGCCGGTTACCGAACGTTTGGGATCGTCGACATTTCATTTAAAGCTTTCCGAGCCATTGAATAAAGAAAGCCGTGCCCCAGGATACACATGTGGGTGCGTTATTTATCTGATCTGTTTCGACCTCAGTTTATTCGCAACCCGAGGCACTCTCGGCCCCTCGGGTTGGATCAAACAATTGATATGGAGGGGTGTCTGGGGAAGAGTATCAACTTATCAAGGTAACCTAGCTAAAGGTTCCCAAACGGGACCACACCTCGCCGATCGAAAGCAACGACAAGACACCAAGAAAAATTGGGGTTGCCGAGCCCTTCCACTCATTGTTCACATTTTCCCGTCGTGGACGGTCACGGACTTCCTCCGTCTCCGATCTGTTGACAATGACGCGAGTGCTTGACTGCATTGTTCCTGAAGAAGGCAAGCGGTTGGACCTGTCTTTGGGTCATTGGCCACTGCATGTCGACCATGTTGGAAGTCTGGAATGGCTGCAGACAGGGCCTCATCCTGCAGCCAATAGGCCGGATGAGGTTCGGAGCAGAGCAGAAAGGAGTGAGCGAATCCGAGCCGTCGCTGGCAGAACTGCAAGAGGCTGTTTTGAGCGTTGGGTGCCACATGGCAGCGCCATGTCGTTCCTGTCTTTCGGTCTCGGACGACGGCCCGCATCCTTGCGTTGAAGACCCAGCTTTCCAACAAATGAACCAGCTCCCACCAGCGAGGACTGGGCCTCACGATGCAATGCGCTATCTTACCGTCACACTGCATGGAGCCTTCCTCGACCGCCATTTCTCCTGTGCCGTCGAAGCAACTGATGCCGTCTACTCCTTCGGTGATAGCAAGCGGCAGCACATAACTACACCGGAAATACAGTGGTAGTGATAGGCCTCGGTTTGCTCACGACATCCCTGCAAGCGCCGCCAACCGGCTCATACGAAGGGTTGCTGCATTGCTTCAGCTCCGAGCAGGTCGGCAGAACGGCCGTTGACCCTGGCAGCGTGTAGTCACCTCCCAAAGAGTGTCGTCGACGATCAGTCCCGATACGGATTCGTGGGATGCAACCTTCCTCGGTAGGAGCAGGGGTCTCTAGAGGCTGTGTGGACATGTGGGGGAGAAGCTTCAGATCAGTCCCTGGATTGTTGATCGCCCATCGTCATGATCGTTGCTCCACGGTCACTGCAGCTGCCCCACTGACCGGCTAAACTTGGGAAATCACCATTCTGCTGATCAAGGCCTGCGTGATAATGTTGATCATTGGCATCGGCTTTCTCTCGTTCTCCTCGTTACGAGCAGAATCGGCAGAACACACGCAACGCATCCGGCGGTAGTAGTCACTGCTGTGTATCCCCAAGATCCAACCGCGTCCCAGCCAATGAAGACAATTATTTCCGTCCTCCTCCCCTGGTACGCACCAGGTGACAACAGGTGCGGCATAACACAGCGTTTGCCCAGACGGCAGAAAGGGCTCGAAGCCGCCGCTCTGTCTGATCACGGACACGGTCACGGGAAGGAACTTCCGAAAACCTGGTTCACCTTCCATCTCGTGCCGCACTAGCCTCCGTCGCAAGGATCCTTGCTATAACTAGTTAGCTAACCTAAGCTTACGCCGCTATTGACCTGGGCTCGCATCATGAGTCGCGTGCTATGTATAGTAGGGGCGCGTGCAACTGTAGGATCCCGACGGGATCTAACTCCACTTTGAACGACACAGATCTGTATCCTGTGGCAAGCCATGACTGCAAGAATTCTGGAGGGAAGCGTCGACAAGCACTTCGAAGTCCACAGAAGGCTGGTGATGGTTCCAATATGACAGAGGCGGCTCCCTGGTGCTGAAAGCATCAGACACTGCATGACTGTGAAACCTGTGTAACCACAATAATATCGAACGGACGTTGAGCCGGCCGGCTAAGATCATGGTTACGTCCCGAGTGTTCGGGCAGCTGGGACAAAGAACACTATGTAAACACCGGGAACTACGTAATCTACCTAGGTAGGTATCGTTCAGAGTGGCCTGGCCGGATGCTCTTGCACAGTGGATATAGTCTAAAGGCGACGAACAGCCCATCGGCCGGCCGGAAGGACGTTAAAAGAGAAGGTGATCGAGGGGCTAATGTTTCTATACCCGCAGACGGAATGCGTGATAGAGACACCACAAAGAGCTGAACTCGGCGTCTGCTCTCCATTTATGGGAGCCCTCTCCGTTTCGTAATCCCAATCGACCATTGGCTCCTAAGCGGGATTGGAGAGCACCCTCACAGCGATTCTCATTTCCCATTCCCTCGGCCTGTCAACCTTCCCTCTTCTCCCTCGCCTTCACAGACCGCGTCCCAAGCTTCCCCGTCGACAAGAATCCACGATTTCCCATCTCACTCCGCCACCCGATCTGCAATATCCCAAACAGCACGCGGCCCTCTACCTCCTTCGCCGCCCCCTTCTCCTCCTCCTCAATAACAAAACAGACCTGCTCCGTCTCTCCAGGCTGCAGCACCGGCTTTCTCGGCCTCCTCTCTCTCCTCCCATCGTCCCCTGCCTCCATTCGCCCTGTCTCGTCACCATCATCACCCGCCGCCCAATCCCAATTCCAGTTACAGTCCTCATACCCCAGCCCGTCCTCCAGCTCCAAGCCAACCTTCTCCAGCAGGATCCCCTCCTCGCTACAGTTCTCCAGCTGCGCCTCCAGCACCCACCGTCTCTGACCTCCGTCTCCGGCGGGCAGAACGCCGGGCTTCGTCCGCACGATGAGCGACGCCTTGCAGATGAACTGGTACAGCTTGCGGAAGGTGCGCGTGCGGCCCGACAACTCGCTCGCCTCGTAGTAGGAGACGGTCACGCCCAGCACGTGGTTGCCCTCTTCCTTGAGATCGAAGGACAGGACGCGCTGCAGGGAGGTGTTCGGGGAGAGGTCCACTCCGGTATTATTGTTCGCACTCTCGGTGACGTTGGGGTCGGCAGGGTACAGTGCGAGTTTCGTTGCTGCGGTCGAGGAGGGCGTCTTCATCTCTGCTTCGATGCGCACGTCGCGGATGCTCTTCGGCGGCGCTGCCGCGCCGTTGTTGTCGGGGATGTCATGGTTCGCGCAGAGGGTGCAGCTGAAGGTTTCGCCGACGTAGGCGGAGCCGAACGACGGCGGAAGGTTGAGGATGGGGCTCAGCGCGAAGGGGGTTGGGTTCGTCGGTGGAATCGCGGTGCTGTTAATATTGTTGCTGCCGACGCCATTGGGGCTGTAGGCTAGGGAGGCCGGGACGGGCGCTGGGTGGGATAGTGGGGGGAAGAAGGGCGGTTGGACGGGGTACTGCGCGACGAGGGATGGCCGTGACAAACTGCAGTGTTTTAGTAGGTACCACGACTTTACCAGCAACGAAGCCCAAACTCACCGCAGTACCTTCAGGGACACCGAATGTGGCTCCTTGACCGCGTCGTGGGAAGGGTATCGTTGATGGCTCATTGTGGGCGTGTAATGCGATGGTGTTGCGGGGCACTACTTCAAGCCGGCCCGGGTGTTTCCCACTACAAAGCCCCACTCACGCTGCTGGGGGTATGGTACAATACAATACAATATCGAGAATGCATAGTGTGGTACAGCACTGCTAGTAGTAGTACACTATACTAAGGCAAAGTACCTAGGTGCCGAGTTTATTAGTAGGAGCCCCCGCCATTTAAATCGGTATGCCAGGTTGCGCCTAGACGGTGAACGACCGAGGCGGCTCGACAACTAACAGCCAACGGCTAACCTACTGTAACCGGTCATATGCTTCCGTCGGATAGATCACACATGCCCGGCTACGCCAAGGTGACTAGATAGGTAGGTATCTTGTCGCAAACTAGGTAATCTACAGTGCATGGCTACAACTACAATAAGTTGCGACAACGGGAGAACAGAAGACCGTTCGGTATATGCGGCCGATCTTCAAATGCCTAAGATCGCTCGTCCGAAAAAGTCTAGACATTTCTTAAGGCGATCATGTCGTCGGGTGTAGCGCGCAAATCGTCAACGCTGAGCCGTAACGCACACAGCTCAGAGCCCGGGGGGCGGGGGCACCTAGGATATGTTAGCCATAGCGGGTGAGCATCAAGAAGCTGACTTACAGCACTATAGCCACTTGCACCCGGCGGTCCGGAAGGGGGTGGCGGTGGGGGCGCTGCGGATGGAGGAGGAGGGGGAGGTGCTGCCTCGCTCGGCGGCGGAGGCGGCGGGGAGGCGGAGGCGCCCGGAGCAGCAACAGCAGCGCCTCCCTGCTGTGCGGCTTGAGCAGCCGCCCATTGCTGATACATCTGAACGTAGGCTTGGTAGCCACCGTAGGCGGCGTACGGGTCGGCGCCGTAATACTGAGCGTACTGCGCGGCGTAGTCAGCCGCTGATGCCGGAGTGTTAGTCGACGAAGGCGGCGACGCTGAAGGGCCAGTGCCGGGGGCAGGGGAGTTGCTGTAGCTGTGGCCGCTGTTCTGGTGATGGTTGTCTCTATTGTAGCCATGATACGAGTCACCGCCGCCGCGACCGCCATATCCTCCGCCACCGTAGCTGCGAGGTGGACGGCTCTTGAACTCCTCGTACTGCTCTCTGACATTTGCCAGCAGGTCCTCGCAGAGCTCCTTGGCCTTCTCGACCATTTTCGGATCCGGACCCCTGGAGGAAGTCAGCAAGGATCTACCAACCGAATTAGGGGGGACGTACGCAACATGCAAAAACATGTCTTCGTCGCTCTCGCGGCCGGTCGACGCTTCCATGTAGCCTGAGCCGCGGCCCTTGATCTGAACGCGGCAGCCCGTCTCTTGCTGGATGTGCTTGACGTAGGCTCCGCCATGTCCCACAACCTGGGCACGGAGGTTGAAGCCCGGCACCGGCTCAAGACCAATCGGGATCTTCTCCTCGGGCCATTTGCGCTGTACACGGTTAGGCATTGTGCTGCGGGATGTATAACACACACCGGCGACTTACTCGGCCAAACTCATCGCGCTCAACCGGCTGCTGTTCTTGGTCCCGGCGGCGGAAACGCCGTTCATCGACAAGCTGGGGCAGCTCCTGCTTCATCAGCTCCTCAATCTTCGCAACGGCCTTCTCAAGGCCTTCCTTTGTCGTACTCGTAACATGAAGATACAAAGGTGGGTTCTGTGAAACTGTTAGCCGGACCGTACAGCAGCCGAGCCGGGTGTCATGTCGTACCGAGGGAGTAGCCATGTTCTTGTCGGGATAGTAGCTTCCACGTGTGGTAACATCTTTTTGAATATCAACTAGTCAATCGGCGTCCTCTAACAGTAGTTGAAGGTGGAAGGTTGGGCGTACCAGCACCAGTCTCTTCTTTGATCTAAATCAAGCAGCCGAGGTCAGCAGATGCAAAAGAGGGTGTGCCTGTGCGAGCTATCATGCTTCAAGTAAGCAAGACTGTCCCGCACAAGAGCGTCATGAAGAGCAGCCATCGATATCATGGCAGGAGCGCTGATGACGGATCAGTGCGATAACCAAAGAGTAATTACCATTTTCTGAGTCGAGCCCTTTGTAAGCAGGTATCGATTGCGCAAGTCGTTAACCTCGATATCCTTGATGTAGTCACCATCCGCGATATACATCTCCCCGTTGATGGTGCTGGGACCCGGGGCAGACGCAGCATTGCTGCTAGTCACGCTGCTCGCACGAACAGGCGGAACGTCGACATGCTGGATCCCCTTTCGGGCTTGGAGCTCGGCATTGATCCGGGCGGCGGCGGCAGCTGCAGGCCAAGGTCAGACACAGGGAATCATACAACGACATAACCTGCCGGGAGCAACGGGGAGGGGATCTTACCCGCAGCGGCCGCGGGGTCAACCGGAGGAGACTTGGACATGCTGGGCGTGTCGCGCGACCGTGGGAGAGGGCTGCGCTCGCGCTGAGACTCAGGCTTGCGAGCCGGAGGAGAGCGGGAACGGCGGTCGAATCGGGAGCGCCGAGGTTCGGGCTCGGTTTGATCGAAGCGAGAGCGCTTCGCGCTGCGTCTCTCAGCGTCATCCATTGCGCGCAATCCCAGCGGAAACGGTGTGTTAGCAGGTCACTCGATGAAATAATGATCGATGGTAACCGCTATGAAAGCTGGTAGGGCTGGGCGATAGCTTTAGTAGTTTTGTTGATGATTCACAAAAGATCGGAATAACCTAGGGCAGCACGTGTTGCTGACAGTGCGGATTGGATCTTTGCATAGACGCGCTGGGAAAAGTTTAAATCCACGAGGCTGTCAGGAGCCTCGCCTAAAAGTGGACGAAACCGTGCAAAGTGAGATCAAAGACCGAGATGCACTGTGATGCCTCCAAGGCTAGTCCCGCACCGCAAACCGGCGCACGGACAATGATTCCTCCACTCAAAATCCAGGGCCCACTCATGCACCGGATTCGGAGCTGATGAGGGCTGTCTTCCAGTTTGATTTGGGGAATTGGCCTCCCTCGGTGTGACCCGAGCTGGATGCCAAAAGCAATCCAAAACTTTCTGTTCTTCCCTTCTCCCTTCGCGAGGTTGAAGGTGAAAGGTGACTCACCTTGGGCGACCATCTCCTCTTCATACCCATCTTGACGTCAACTCAATCACGAGTCGAGCTTGAAGTCCCATCTCTTTTCCCAGCAGACGGGCCTCCGGCCTCGCAATTGAACGTCGAGGATGGCCTCTCGCAGCCTCTTCGCCTCTTCGCCCGCATGGCGCAGGATAGCGACCCAGACTCGGGAAGCTCCTCGCCTGGCGCCATCTATTAGCGCTCGTTATAGCAGCTCAACCTCAGCAATCGCCTACAAGGCGATCCGCCGGCGGCAAGCCCCTCTTCCCGTCGAACAACCGCCTTCGTGGTCTGCGCAGGCAGCCGTCTCCAACATCCTTTACGAAACCCCTACTCCGTCCGCAGTCCCCCCCAAGCGGCACGTCCTCAATTGCCTCGTGCAGAACGAGCCCGGTGTTCTGTCGCGCGTATCCGGCATCCTGGCCGCCCGCGGCTTCAATATTGATTCACTGGTGGTGTGCAGCACCGAAGTGGAGGATCTCTCGCGCATGACCATTGTGCTCACAGGCCAGGATGGCGTCGTCGAGCAGGCGCGCCGGCAGCTGGAGGACCTCGTCCCTGTGTGGGCTGTCCTGGACTACACCAATGCCCCGCTCGTCCAGCGTGAGCTGCTCTTGGCCAAGATCAACATCCTGGGCCCCGAGTACTTCGAGGAGCTGCTTGCTCACCACCGCGAGATGACGGCCGAGGACGCCAGTGCCGAGAAAGTCCAGGAGCCCAGCGAGTCCAGCCTCGCAGAGACGGCCAAGGATTTCCACCCCAGCCGGCTGGTCGCAAGCGAGGCCCTCCGCCACAAGCACGAACACTTGAAGAGCATCACCTACTTCACTCACCAGTTCGGCGGAAAGGTTCTAGATATCAGCACTAACAGCTGCATTGTCGAGGTGTAAGTTTGAAGTCGCAATAGCATGCCAAGCGATTATGACTCATTCTGACGTCTACTTTAGGTCCGCGAAACCATCGAGGATAGACTCGTTCCTGAAACTTATCGCTCCCTTTGGCATTCTCGAATCTGCACGCACCGGGCTTATGGCACTGCCTCGCTCCCCTCTCTACGGACCCGACGATGATACCCCTGTAAAGGAGGCGGACGAGGTTGTCGATGCCAGCCAACTGCCCCCTGGCTAAATGTACTGTCTCTCATGGGAAGATGGGAAGTTGCATGCATCGATCTTTTAAGGGCCCCTCTGCATGTGAAATAAGAATGGATCCATTGATCGTGACCCAGTTCCGCAAAACGGTATATTTCATCTGTCAACATTTCCCGTACGCTACGCCATGCCTGCTCTACCTTTAAAAATTAATGTCTTGTACAAATGTGAATGCAAGCGACGCCTTGAGCGATATTCCGCTTAGAGGATCTTTCCGTTGTTGACCACAAACGCTTCCAAGGCAGCTGTATTCGCGTCAGCGCAATTCTTTCTCGGCCAAACATGTCAGATACTGGTAGAAAGAGACCACTTACCAACAGCAGCCCAAAGCCTGTTCTCCGCTTCAGGGAACACAAGCGACCTTGGACCGTAGAATACGTCGTCGTCAACCTCTTCAGGGTGCCTCGGCAGGCAATGCATGAACTTCCAGTCCGGCTTCGCGCCCCCTCGCTTGGCAAGCTCGTTGGTGATCTGATACCCGGCAAACGCCTTCAACCTCTTCTGTGCTTCGACCTCCTGACCCATGGACACCCAGGTGTCAGTCACGAGGATGTCGGCGTCCTTGATCGCCTCCTCCGGCACGGTCGTCTCGGTCAGCTTGCCCGGCGTCCTGGCGCCCTCTGCGCCGGACAGGATCACCTTCCTCATCGCCTCGGGAATGCCGTACCCTTCCGGCGACGCCACGGCGATGTCCACGCCCATCTTGACGCACGCGGTCGCCAGGTCGAACAGCACGTTGTTCGAGTCGCCTACCCACGCGACCTTGAGCCCTTCTAGTCCGAGGCTTGTCTCAGACGGGGAGCTGGTGCGCGGCGAAAAACTCTCGTGGATGGTCTGGAAGTCGGCGATGGTTTGGAGCGGGTGGAAGTCGTTTGACAATGCGTTGATCACGGGGACTGAGGAGTGAGCTGCCAGGTCGGCGACCTCCTTGTGTGCTCCCACGCGGGCCACCATACACGAGGTCATGGAGGAGATGACGACCGAAGTGTCGTAGAGGGATTCATTCACCTGCGGGAGCTGTTAGAGCGGAGACAAAGAAGGTCCCCCAGTGGCGGGAGCCGACGTTGGGGAAACGTACGCCAAGCTGGATGTCATCTTTGCCCAGGAACATCGGGTGGCCGCCCATTAATTGCACTGCTGCCTCTGTCGACACGCGGGTCCTGGTGCTACGCTTGCTGAACATCATAGCCACCGTCCTGCCCGTCAAAGACCCGTGCAGCGGTTTCGGAGGCTGCTCGCCCGCGGCGAGAGCGGCCTTGACGGCAGCCTTATGAGACGAGGCATTGAGGACAAGCCTGGTAAACTCGGCGGGGCTAAGGTCGCTAATTGACAGGAGATGCCTGGGCCCGGACGCGCTGGAGAGTGATCGGGTCTGGAGGTGGGCCATGGCAGCTTTGATGGTGCGAAACGCAGGACGAGGAGACATGGCGGAGACGCTCCCAATAGCTAGAAGCTGTAATGTGTTCGTGAAGTCCTCGGCAGCCAGGAGAATGAAGGCCGCTTTTAAAGGTAGACTCGGCGCTCGGTAAACACCAGGATAAGGTTGGCGTGACTCAGTCGAAACAGTGCTCTCGAAGACTAACTTGTCACTGAACCTTAATGACTCGCCGAGTTGGCTAGGGTACCTAGCTTCAGAATAGTTCCAACACTGGGATGCCTTATCAATTACGCAGTAGCTTTGCGTGAATAAAAAGCTCAAGAGATATTCACCCTAGCCAGATCCTCGGAGTCATGCCAGAACAGACTCTCATATCCAGCACATGGCCCACACCGGAAATCGTCAATCGCAAGCCTGCGGCTCAAATTGATTGGAACCGAGATCGGAATCTGTATCAATTACCGGGTCCCTGGAGCTGCGCTGTCGTGTAAGCTGACGAATTGGCGCTGGTCCATTGGATGCTTCTCTCTTCCCCACTCGCTCTGGGGCTTGGCGGCCCGGAGCTGGGGCCGGGAGCCATCAAGCCGGTGCTGGTCTGCCGCTGGTGCCAGGCTGTCCGCCAGCTGGCAGCACCGCAGCCAATGAGCGCCGGGCGCTCGAGAAGCAGCGATGTCAAGTGGTGTTGCCGTTTCACAGGACGCCGCGTTGCAAGATCCAACACCCCATGCATCGCAACCATCCACATCATCTCGATACCTACCTGGTACCTTAGGTAGTATCTTCGATGCCCCGAGTTCGCATCTGCATCTGAATTCACTCTCGATTTAACCAGCATTCTTTGGAAAAGAAACCTTACGCTTCGAACCTGTATCACGAGCAAGCCAGCGGCGATGTCATAGATCAACTACGGTGATCGATTGCATCATCTCCGCCCTTGGCACCACCGCCCTGTAAAAGCAGCTCGAACCTCAGCAATCTCCTTTTCGTCTATCCCACGTCGATTACAGAACCCACGAAGTATTTAGTCAAGATGCCTGAGCCAGAAAGATCCCCTTTACTTTCTGCTGCCAGCAGCAGCAAAGGGCCCAAAACTCGTGATTCTGAGGAATCATCCGAGGCAACCCCGCTATTAGCGAGCACCGTCTCAACGCCACGGTACGACGGCGAGCGGGATAATGTCAACAACCACGATAGAGCCTCCGTCACTTCGCGTGCTACAGAGGCGACCTCGGTCAAATCTACAAAGAGCCGGTCAATACCATGGCCATCCGTCATCGCCGTGATGGTATTGTCGCTCTCAGCGCTTGTTGTTATGATCCTCGCTTTCATCGTTCCCCAAGCTGTCCAAGAATACGCAAAACAAGCGACTGTTCTCGAACCAACCAACCTTGCTCTTGTATCCATTACCTCGGACGGTGTGAGTGCGAGGATACAGGCCGATTTTCGGTTGGATGCGCAGCGAGTCGCAAATGCGCATGTGAGACGGGTGGGCAGAGCAGCTACGTGGTTGGTAGGGGAGTTGGGGACGGAGGAGACCAAGATCAGTGTTTACTTGCCCGAGTACAACAATGTCTTGCTCGGAACCGCTGGGGTCCCTCCGTTGAGAGTCAGTGTCAGGGATGGCCACAACAACGCCGTGGACTTCGTGGCGGACCTGATACCCGGCGATGCTGAGGGCATCCGAATGATTGCGAATCAGTGGCTGGAAGGCAAACTGGATAGCGTTCGAATTCGGGGCCAAGCCGATATCCAACTCAAAGCGGGCGTCGTCCCACTCGGCACACACTCCATCGCGGAGACGCTGACATTTGAAGGTCAATCCCTCTACCGCTCATTTGCCTCCTTGTATTTCGGAGAGAAGTCTCTGTTCTGAGCTGTCGACAGCGTATCATCAGATCATTATGCTCCCCTCAAACCATCTGCTGATAACGTAGCAGGCAGCAAGTTGCCTCACATGCCCGAGTACAATATCACGAAGCTGAACTTCAAGGAGACGCCCGTTCCCGGCCAGAATAAGGCAATGGCGACCGAAGTCACCATCAAGACCTTCAATGAGTATCCGTTGTCTCTCGATGTGCCCGAGCTTGGGTTCGAAATACTCGTTCCTGGATGCGATCCTGTCGGTTCATCCATCCTGGTCGCGGACGCCACCACCAGCCGCGTCGCCATACGACCTCGCTCAGAGGTGACTGTGGATGTCCATGGCCTCATAAAGGAGTTGCCTGATTCGCTCACTAATCTCTGCCCGAACTCGGACTCCTCCCCCCTGGATATGCTGTTCAAAAAGTACCTCGGCGGCGAAACAGCAAGCGTCCTCGTGCGAGGCCAAAAGCAGCCGGCTGGAGATGCCCCCGGTTGGCTGGCGGAAATTCTATCCAGCGTTACCGTACCTGTGCCATTCCCGGGTCGCTCGTTCGACAACTTGATTCGAAACTTCTCACTGACGGATGCTCAATTCAAGTTGCCGGACCCGGCAGCCGAGCCTGACGACCCCGAATCGAACCCAAGGGTGTCAGGGACGATCCTGGTCCTTGCAGGGCTTCCTTCCGAGATGAACTTCTCGTTGAATGTCACCAGCGTCCGTGCAAACGCCGATGTGCTATACAAGGGTAGCAAACTCGGCGAGCTCAATCTGGAACAATGGCAAAAAGCGAACTCGACACAGATTCCAGCCACCGAGGACCACGAAGCCGCGCTGAAGATCCAGTCGCGAATCAACGATGCGCCTCTGAATGTCACCGATCCCGACATCCTGACCGACGTTATCCAGGCTCTCTTATTTGGCGGTCGACGGGTCGTGCTGAGTGTGAAGGCTCTTGTGGACGTCAAAGTACAAACGATACTGGGCGATCTCGTGGTGAAGGCAGTCCCTGCGGAGGGCAAACTTCCAGTAAAACGTCCGTCTCTTCTTTGAACGCATCGTCAGTAGTCCCGGTCGATGGCTTCTCTGTGCTGTAGCGAACACCGTGCCGACTATGGCTCAGCAAACTAACCTGGCGCTTCTCGCAGCCCTTGGGAATGATCTTATGGGTTCCGCTGTGCCTAGGGTTGGAGGCGTCGAAATCACCGACACGACTCCCACTTCGGTGTCACTACGGGCATCAGTGAACATCACGAATCCGACGCCGTACTCTGCGCACATCCCTTTTGTCAGCATATACATCGAAAGCAACGGGTCGATGGTTGGCGAGGCGCGAGCCGAGAACATCGACATCATTCCAGGCAACAACACGGCCCTGCCAGTATCAGCAACATGGAGTCCGTCAATCGGTGGGAAGAAAGGCGTCCAGCGTGGACGGGATCTGCTGTCGGAGTATTTATCCGGCTACAACACAAGTGTCAGCATCCGCACCCACCGTGGCACTATCCCCTCACTACCACTCCTAGGGGAGGCTCTTTCCCGTCTGAATATCAGCCTCCCGACACCACGGCTGAGAGTCCCCCCCGGAAATGGAGATGGCGACCCAGAAGACGACGGCGAACAAGCCAGGTTTATCCGCGATGCCACCTTCCACGTCCTCTCGTCCTCAGCTACATTCACTCTCTTCTCCCCGCTTCTTCACAACACGATCTTCATCGATTCGGTCGACGCCACGGCGCTATATAATCACACGGAGCCCGTTGGCAGGATACAGTATGACCTGCCATTGGCTGTACCACCGGGCGTCTCGCAGACGCCCAAGCTGCCGGTCGAGTGGTCGATGGACTCGGTTGGATATGGCAAGCTCAAGGAAGCGCTCGGCGGGAGGATGAAGCTGGATGCGAGGGCTGTGGTAGGGGTAAGGTTGGGCAGGTGGACTGAACGGGTTTGGTATGTGGGAAGGGGCATTGGGGCTGGTGTCAGGCTATGATCATCTTGCAGTGGCACTGTAGGGCTAGGTTATGGGGGTTGTTGGTCAGCTCACTTATAGCATTTCTCTAGGTATTCTGCGGTTTGGAGTTCGGTACAACAGGGGAAAGGGTATACGGAGGTATTAACTCAGGTTATGCGCGTCATTGCGCGCGGAAGTCTACGGTGGAGAACAAAACGGATACAGGACTTCTTGGGGGATAGGAGTTTTTAGGCAAGGGGCGTGTGAAATAGGGTTAGGTTTGGGAGCCTTTGCGTTGGTTCAACTACCAACGTTCAGCTCACCGGTTCCTGATATTGAGTTCGTCCTAGAGCTAGGCATAATCAAGTAAAGACGGGTTCCTCCATGCTCTTGTCTTCTCGCTTGTGGCACTGTTGTGTGCCAGGTACAGTAGAATTCTACATGCCAGTGTACGTTGGCGGCCAGTGTATTTCTGAGCTCCTGCATCACAATCTGAACCGAGTCAATCGACAACCAAGCTCCCCTGACAGTAACCCAAAAAAGGCCAAGACTTTAGTGGGGTCGATCGGCGCGTCATACGGACCTCTCCATGAGCAAGTTCGTGCACAAGCAACCCATAGGGTTCGTTAATCCACTAGCAGAGAAGCTGGAGGCGACCTCGCAATCCGGAGTGTGGTCTGAGAGCAAGAGCAACCTGTCCCGTTATCTATCCAATCCCTGTTGCAAGCAAACCTACCTTAGGTAAGGTACCTTAGGTGAACGCGGCACGGCAGGTCACCTCATCCGTCCCTCAAACGAACCGAACGCTCGAATGCGCGACGATCAACTAGCTCTCCCCCACACTACACCATAGCCGACCACCGCACGTCTTCCTCTGGGGTGTCCGACCTCGAACACGCCATGTCATTGCAGGGCACGCCCTACCGATAGAACAACAACAACGGCGGCGGCGGCAGCAGCAGCAGCAGCATGAGAGCCATCCTGCCGGGCAGGCCCGAGCCGCGGCTCCAGGCGCTGGCCACGGGCTACTGGAATAAGCGCATAACTGTAACCACCGGACCCACCGCCACCATTGCTTTGTGTTTCTCTATTTAAATGATGACCTGCTGACACTGGCGTTACGGGGCTTTTCCAGGCCTACATAACCGGCAACGCCCTCGCCATCCTGGGCGACTCCCCCGACGAGCTGCTCCAGACCATCTACGACGACGACCCGGAGCCGCTGCAGGCCGTTGCGCTGGACGAGGCGTCGGGCAAGATTGCCGTGAGCACGCGCCGTGTTGTGAGGGTGTATCGGTCGTCTGAGGTGTCCCGGGAGGATGTTGACGGGCAGGTGGGGGATCCGCGGTGGGCGCTGCAGGCGAGCCTCGACATCGACCCTGCGCCTGGACCGGGGGAAGGAGGAGGCGATGGTGGTGATGGTGCCGAGGGCGCCATGGCGGTGTCGCTTTCCTGGGGCGCGTCTGAGGAGCTGTTGGTTGCGCATGGCTGCTTGTTGGAGCTGTACCAGACCTCGGCGTCGACATCCGGGGCGGCACAACAGCCCGAGTGTTCGTGGCGGAAAAGGCTCGCCAACCCCGTCAGGCTCGCGAGTCTGTCCTACGACTCGGCGTATATTGCGTCGGTGGGGCGGTATGACCGGCTGGTCAAGGTCTGGCGGAGGCTGAGCTACGGCGCGGGTGAGGTCCGGTTCGACTTTATTTATCTGAGACATCCGCAGCCGGTGACGCGAATCCAGTGGCGACGGCCGCGTTACATGTTCCAGACCATTGAGAACGCGCTGTATACATTCTGTGCGGACAATGTGCTGCGGGTATGGGCGGGGTCGGCGAGCCATGGGCACCAGCACCTGCAGCTCTGGGGCGCCCTCGATCTCGGGGAAGCTATTCAGGGCGGGGATGGTCTGCGTTGGGCGTTCATCATGCATGCAGGCGATCTTACGGCTGCGACCGAGAAGGCCGTTGAAGAGGGGGGGAAAAACGGGGCAGAGGTTGCCGCTCTACATGGTGCGTTAGAAGACCCCAAAGAGCGACTCACAGATGCGCTTGGGAAAGGTATCCAGGGAGGGTTACAATCCGAAGAAGAGGCTGCTGGGCTGGAGCGTCTCATCACGCTTGCGAATAGAACTCCCGAGATATGTGTCGTCATGGATGGCCGGGGCCGCTTGTCTGGGTGGGCACTCGAGGGCATCGGGTGCAAGGGCTCCTGGAAGGATGCAAGAGTTTTCAACGTGACGCACATGGCGGCCCAGGAGCTTGATTTCTTGAGAGGGCTGTCTCCAGCAGAAACACCACACGTCGAAGCGCACAGTTACTGCAGCAGTGCTAAGGGACAGCAGGTGCAGATACTCTTGCATTTCTTTGACGGCAGGATCGAGGTCTATAGCAGCCATGTCGTCGCCCTATTGACCCCGATTCCGAATTCCAAGAATCCCAAGGGAAGGCGAGTCAGCCGGCGATGTCTTTGGACGGGACACTCGTCACCAATACGGAAGATTGTGCGCAACTTCAGCGGGAAGGCCATCGTCTCGCGGACGGAAGACGGGCAGAGCGTGATCTGGAAGCACGAGCTGGATGGCCCACGGACAGGGCTCTCGCGGCAGGTGGTCATCTCACAGCAGGGGCATATCCACAGGATGTGTCTTCTCAGGAAGGGCCGGTTCGTGGTATTTCTGCGACACGAGAATATATCACTGTGGGACTGCCGGCAGTCGAAGCCAAGCATGCTTGCGGAGAGCAGATACGATATCCGTGGGAAGCCTCTATGTCTGCTAATTCTTCCAAGACAGAAAGTCGAGGACTACACCACGGCCCACATCGCGACCATCACCTCCGAAAAACAGGGCGTCGTCTGGGAGGTCAAGTTCCCGTTCTATTCTCGGACCGACAGGCCCACGCCGGCCAGCAACGGAGCCCAGACCCAGCAACCGTCCATCCAGGAATTCACCAAATTCACGCTCGGAGATGCAGGTGACCTCGCCTATGTCCTGCCTGTCGACCCAGCAGGCACCACGCCGCACGTCTCAGGCTTCCTCGACGTCTTTGCCCGCGACGTCGCCATCTCTTACACTCACTCCGGTCGAGTCGAGTTCTGGACCGCCCGCGTTGGCCACCACAGCAAAGGCGTCGAGTGGCTGTCCACCAGCTCGATGGAGACCGGCGTGTCCGATCCAGCTCTCGTCAGCGGAAGCACGAGGAAGAAAGCAGCGCTCGTCAACGCCTCGCGGTCCGCCCTCACGATTTGGGATATCCGCGGCGCGAGGCTGGAATACGCGCAGGAGTATGAGAACAGCGGCACAATTCGCGACCTGGACTGGACGTCTACGCCAGACATGCAGTCTATCTTGGCGGTCGGCTTCCCCCATCGCGTTCTGCTGCTCTCCCAGATGCGGTTCGACTATCTCAACCAGGGACCCGCCTGGGCGGCCATCCGGGAGATCTCTATACGCGACTTCACCCCGCATCCTATCGGAGATTCGGTCTGGCTCGGGGATGGCCACTTGGTTATCGGAGCGGGCAATCAGCTGTTTGTGCAGGACCGGCAGTTTGATGCGTCCAGTTCGCTCGTGACGAGTCTGAGACTGCCGCAAAGGAAAGGCGGGGAGCGTCACTGGGACTTGTTCCATGTGGTGCAGAGGCTGAACGGACCGTTGCCCGTGTTCCACCCGCAGTTTCTGAGCCAGTGCATACTGGCCGGGAAGATCGTGCTGGTGCATGCCATCTTGATGGCGCTGCATAAGACGCTCAAGTTCTGGGTGGAGGGGGATGTGGTAGATGACTATCTCGGGCTGGCGCTCGAGGATTTCTACGAAGCCGATCATGTGCGTTATCTGACCTTCTTCATCGAATTCGCGCTTTTGTTGTGTGTTGGGGAGAGTCACCGAGTCACTGACGATTTTGACTGCAGACGACAGCAACCTCGTCGGACAAGGACCCCGGCCAGTACCTGACACGGCGCATGTCGTATGACGGTGGCGACGAGCCCTTCTCGGAGGAGGTGGCCGTGGATATCAGCGAGCGGCTCACGCGCATCGGCATCCCGCAGCTGTCGGGCCACGAGCAGATCCAGCTGATGGACATCGTCGAGTGTGTCGGGCTGGTCGAGAAGCAGCGGCGGTCGCTCGACGAGAACGGTGCGCGCTTCATCATGTTCTTCCGGCAGCACGCGCTGCGCAAGGGCAGGACGAACGAGATCCACATGGGCTGGCGCGAGATCAACTGGGCCTATCACTCGACGAGCCAGGACATACTGGTGGATTTTGTGACGAGGCAGAGCCACGGGCGGATGCTCTGGGAACACGCGAGGGAGAGCGGGCTCTTTATGTGGCTGGCGGATAACGCAGCCGTGGTGAGTACTAACGTCGGGTGGTGTGTGGGACGAGGAATGGTATAATACAAGATACGCTAACAAAAGGGGGACAGAAAGCGCAGTTTGAAGTGATTGCGCGCAACGAGTACACCAAGAACGAGCTTAAGAACCCGATCGACTGTAGTCTGTATTATCTGGCGCTCAAGAAGAAGGCGGTCTTGCAGGGGCTCTGGCGCGTGGCGGCGTGGAACCGGGAGCAGGGCAACACGCAGCGCTTCCTGGCAAACAATTTTGACGATCCCAAGTGGCGGACGGCAGCGCTCAAGAACGCATATGCGTTGATGGCGAAGAGGCGGTTCGGTAGGTGGCTAGTCCTTCTCCCGTCTCCTTTTGAGTTAAGAGGATATCGATTGACTGATCAACCTCCAGAATACGCCGCCGCCTTCTTCCTCCTCGCCGACCACCTCCACGACGCAGTGCACGTCTGCCTCAACCAGCTCAAGGACCTGCAGCTCGCCATCGCCGTGGCCCGTGTCTATGAAGGCGACCACGGCCCCGTTCTCCGGCGCCTGCTCGAGGAGGAAGTCCTCACCATGGCGGCGCAGAACGGAGACAGGTGGCTCGCATCTTGGGCCTTTTGGATGCTCCAGCGCAGCGACATGGCGGTGCGCGCTTTGATTGTGAGTACTAGCACCTGAGTACGTATCTTACTCATCACACTGATTGGCTGACCGTGACGTACAACAGACGCCCGTGTATACGCTTCTCGAAACGCCTGGCTCACCCGACCTCAAGTCCCGGCTGTTCCTGACGGACGACCCGGCCTTGGTGATCCTGTATCGCCAGCTCCGGCAGCAGACCCTGCAGACGCTCCGGGGCGCGAGCAAGGTCACGCCCAAGGTCGAGTGGGAGTTTGTGCTCCATAACGCTAGGCTGTACGGTCGCATGGGGTGCGACTTGCTGGGTCTAGACTTAGGTATGTTTATCTGCTGCGCCCTTCATTTCATCTAGATAGAAGTCTACCTTACTCTATCCATGCATGCATGGTTGGCTGATGCTGACTTCGAGAGTTAGTCCGGAACTGGGAGTTCTTACAGCCTCCCGGCGTGACGCCCGGGCTGGGCGGCGAGATTGACCCGCTCAGGCTGATGAAGAGGAGGGGATCGCTAGTGTCGTCGCCCACTGCGGCGTCGCACCAGCCTCTGCCGGCCGAGATGAAGTCGGGCGGGCACCTACCCAAGCAGACGCAGCAGGCGACGCCGACCGTGTTTGAGGAGCCGGATGCGAATGCGTTGCTGGATAATTTTGGGTTTTAAGGAAGGTATTCAAGTTAGCAAGTTAGGGTGGAATGGTGTCACTAGGTCTACCTGGGTTAGGGTGTGTCGGGCTAGGCGCTGTCTTCGGGTTTGGTTCAATCATTGGAGTTGCATAGTTAGCAGGCGTGCTGTTGTATGTACGGATACTGCTGGGAATTTGCCGTCGTGCATTCACCGTAAGAGTGAACTTGGGAGAGCTAATAAGAGTAGTAAGAGAAGCAACAGTAGGCGATAAGGGGTTTGGCAATACCTTAGTACCTTACATACCTTACTCAGAGACTCAAAGCCTAGGAAATATGTTGATTCAGGAACACCACGCTCTCTCCCATTTACGCCACGCCACATATCTTAGACTTGCAGCTATCAATGCATTTGCAGATTCCTCCTATCACGCAGCATCGATCATGTTGTGCTGTGGCAGTATGGAATGTCGTTGGAAGGGCGGGACGTTTGTAAGGATAGCGATACAAAAGGCCCAGTCTGGTTAGCGGCTGCCAAGTCGGCTCCACAAGTGCCTTTGTTCTTGCCTGATTGAGTAATTTCCGGCGCATATAGCCGATGATGTGCGTGGACTGCAACTCATCTCAAAACCAGCCTCTTACTAATTCACCATCACGTTCTTTGGATAGCACGGCGCCCGAGTCGCTTTAACTCCATCGTCCATGTAGCCGACGGACGGAATCGTCATCCGCTTTCTTTCCATCTTTTTTTCCCGGCATTCAACATTATCATCATGCCGCGCCGCAAGCTCTCGGCCTCGGCCGACTCATCATCACCGGTAGCGATGACCACTACCATGGCTGACGACGGCGACAACAGCAGCACTCCGCTCCTTGCCCCATCGTCTCCTTCCGACCCACCACAACAACCCCAACCTTCCTTTTCTTCTTCTTCTCCCTCCTCCTCCTCTTCCTCCTCCTCCTCCTCCTCCTCTCCTTCCAAGCCCACCCGCCCGGAGATCGAAAGCCAGTCCTTCACCGCCCGCGGCGTCGTCGTCGGCCTCGCGGTCGGCACGGTCATCTGCTTCTCCAACATGTACTTCGGCCTGCAGACGGGGTGGGTCAGCACCATGACCATGCCGGCCAGCCTGCTGGGCTTCGGCATCTTCCGGCTGCTGCGCGCCCACTTGGGCGAGCTGCCCTTCTCGCCTGTCGAGAACGTGCTCGTGCAGACGGTGGCGGGGAGCATGGCCATCATGCCGCTGGGCTGCGGCTTCGTCGGCGTGTTGCCCGCGATGAACTACCTGCTCAAGCCGGAGGAGCAAGGGCCGATCCAGCTCGGGCTGGGGAAATTGGTGCTGTGGAGTCTGGGCTTGTGTTATTTTGGTGTCGTGTTTGCTGTACCCCTCAGGAGGCAGGTGATTATCCGCGAGGGGCTGAAGTTTCCGAGCGGCTTTAGTACAGCCGTGTTGATTAGTGTGTTGCATGGCCAAACTAGGGATGGAGATGGGGATGGGAATGGGGATGATGGTGATGATGATGGGAGGAGAGGAACGCCGGCGGGGTTTGCGAGCCTGGCCGCTCCTGCTGCGGGGCAGCTCCAGCAGGTTCAGGCGATGAGCGGGGACGGGGAGGCGACGCGGAAGGCGGAGTCCTGGCGGCGCAATGTGCGGTTGCTGTTGGCGTGCTTCTTTGTTTCGGGCGTTTTTACGTTTGCGACGTATTTCCTCCCCGTGCTGAGAAACATACCCATTTTCGGGTCGGTCGCTGCCAGCGCTTGGCTCTGGACGCTGAACCCCAGCCTGGCATACGTTGGGCAGGGCATCATCATGGGGCCCGCTACGACGATCCACATGCTGCTGGGTGCCGTTGTCGGCTGGGGCATCCTCTCGCCGCTGGCCAGGAGCAGAGGATGGGCGCCCGGTCCGGTGGGCGATTGGGAAACGGGCAGCAAGGGCTGGATCGTTTGGGTGTCTCTGGCCATCATGCTTGCCGATGCCGTGGTCAGCCTGGGATATCTCGCGTACCGTTCGGCGAGGCAGTACCTCCCCCAGTTGCGAGAGGCCGTCGGCTTTCGACTGCTGGGACGAAGACCGCATGCCGGGTACACGTCCATCAACGCCGAGGCCCAAGACGGCGATGCCGCGGACCACGACGGCAACCCGCTTCTCGGCGAACTCGAAGAGGAGAAAGACCGTGACGATGCGCCCGTTGACCAGCAGATCAGCGACCGGGTTGTCGCCGTCGGCTTGGTCCTGTCTATCGTCTTCTGCATCCTGTGCATCCGCATCGTGTTCGGCAACCTTGTGCCGCTGTACGCCAGCGTCACGGCCGTCTTCATCGCGCTCGTGCTGAGCATCATGGGCGTGCGGGCCATGGGCGAGACCGACCTGAACCCGGTCTCGGGCATCAGCAAGCTTGCCCAGCTGTTCTTCGCCCTGATCATTCCGCAGTCGAACAAGTCGAGTGTCTTGATCAACCTGGTCGCCGGTGCTGTGTCCGAGGCGGGAGCCCTCCAGGCGGGCGACATGATGCAGGACCTCAAGACGGGACATCTGCTCGGTGCCGCGCCCAAGGCACAGTTCTGGGGTCAGGTCATTGGCGCCACTGTGGGGGCTGTTGCCAGCGCCTTCATTTACCGGCTGTATACAGCGTGAGTTGTCTCTCTATTCGACCTCTCAAGCATCTTACTCGTTTTAGCGACGAAGGGCTGACCACGACTCCCCTACCCAGCGTCTACCAAGTCCCTGGCGACCTGTTCCAGGTGCCCACCGGTTACGTCTGGATCTTCACCGCCCGCCTGGTCACCGGCAAGGGGCTCCCGCCCATGGCTAAGGAGTGGGCTGTCGGGGCTGCCATGCTGTTCGCCGTCGCAACAGCATTGCGGACCCAGCATGTTGGCAAACGCTGGCACGCGCTGATCCCGGGCGGGATTGCCGTTGCTGTAGGCATGTATAACGTCCCGTCGTTTACGTTGGCACGGACGGCCGGAGGTCTGCTCAGCTGGTGGTGGAGGTCGGCTATGGGGTGGCAGGAGACGCCGCTGATTGTGCTGGCATCGGTGAGTGTTTCTCTCTCTCTCTCTCTCTCTCTCTCTCTCTCTCTCTCTCTCTCTCTCTCTCCCCCTCCCCCCTCTCTCTTTCTCTTTCTCCTCTCTTCTCTCTCTTATGCTTAGGTATGGTAAGGCGAGCAGACTGCTAACGACTACAATGACTAGGGGTTCATCCTTGGCGAAGGCTTCTTGAGTATTGTCAATTTGATCATGCAAAGCGCTGGCGTTCCGCATCTTGAATAGGTAGCGCACGTTTGGCGGATTTTGAGCAGGTATGGGCTGGGCTGCATCAACACGGCGTTCCGGATGTACTAGACTAGCTACGGATCTACCTTGGATATATTACTGGCTTCTCGGGGGATGAAGATAATCAAGATGATAGACCAGGCTGCCCCTTCTGTTTAGTTGTGGTGACCATCGGCGGCCATACACTTCCCGTTTCATCTATTAGAGTGTCTACATCCCCCTGAGTCTCAGTGCAGCAACCATGTCTGGCTCTGTTTGTCCCCGCCCTCGACGCCCCAGGTCACTTTGATGTTGAGGCCGCGGGCATGGTCCTCGGGGATGGCATAGCGGATCTCGCCCATCAGTTTCTTTCCCAGCGCAACCTCAACCTCCTTCGCCTTCTCCTTGTCGATAAGAAACAACCCCTGTCGCCAGTGCGTCTCGGTGCCAAACGGCCCTGTGGTGAAGGCCACCCGCTCGCGCCCAGTAGCAGCAGCAGCGGCGGCCCACTGCTTGGCTGTCAACGTCGCCTCGACCGCCTCGTTCCGGCTCTCGGCGAAGAAGCAGTCGAACCACACCAGAAACCCGTCCAGGACGTCCTCGGCCGTGTCCGACAGCGTCGTCTGCCACTTGTCCTCGAATGCCAGATCCTCCGCTTTCGCCGTGTGCAGGTCCAGCATCCGGAACGCGGTCGGCTCGCCGCAGACGGCGTGCGCGGGCATCACCGTCATGCGCACGTCCGTGTGCAGGCCTTCCTGCATGGCGCGCATGTCGAAGCCGTACACGTCGCGCCAGAACCCGATGTTCTCGGCGACGTAGTCGGCGTCCGACACGGGCGCGATCCACATGCTCGCGTGGCTGGGCACCAACAGGCCGTCGGGCTTGAGGTAGCGGTCGCGCGCGAAGAAGACCGACGGCAGCATCGCCTCGTACAGCAGGCAGTAGCCCATCCACTCGGACACGATGATGTCGACCGAGTCCACGGGGAGCGCCACGTCCTCGATGCGGCCGCGGATGCACGTGATGATGCTGTCGAGCCCGTTGTGGAACACGTTGGCGCGCGCCTTGTCCAGGATGGCCGAGTTGTCGACCGCCAGCACTTTGGCGGCGCCGGCTTTGGCGCAGAACATGGACAGGATCCCCGTGCCGCAGCCGATGTCGAGCACCGTCTTGCCCGCGAACAGGTGCTTGTTGCTGTAGATGAAGTCGCGGTAGGCTTCGGTGCGCACCGTGTCCTTGAGCATTGTCTCGTGGATGTCTATCATTTGGGGCAGGGGTTAGACGACGTAAGCTGGCTTGTAGGTATGCTTGATTCAGGGCGGCAGAATTCGAGAAGGAAAATTAGACCTGGTCTCACCGTTGCTGGCATACGACTCGAAGTAATACGCCGAGTCATCCTTCTTCTTCTCCTCCTTCTTCTCCTCCTGATTCTTCTGCGAGGAGGAGGCGCCCTTCTCGCTTCCCTCATCCACGCCCCAGCGCTTGTCGAGCGTCTGCTCGACAGCGAGCCGGTAGTTGGTGAACTGCTTCGCCAGCTGCTCGAGCTCGGCCTGCAGCTGCGCGTTCTTCTGGAGGAGCTCGTCCACGAGCGGTCCCTCGCCGTTGCCAGCCTGCGTCTGCGCCTGCGTCTGCGCCTGCGCTGGTGTCAGAGCGTCTCTTCCCTTCTCCAGCCCGGACTCAGGCTCAGGCTCAGGCAACTCATCCAGACAGAAGATCAGCGCATCGTCCTCGAGCACGGGGATCAGCAGCTTGTCGTCATCCAGATGGCTTGCCGTAATCTCCGCCGGCAGCGCCACGTCCTCTTTCACACTGCGCCGGACTGCTCGCCACCGTCAGCATTCCATCTATGACAATATTGGCAATAAAAGCACTAGGTACCTGTAGAAGAAACTCACCGAAATTGATAAGCCGCACACAGCCATGGAAATCCAAACCCAGCCGATCCCGCACTCCCAGAAAGTCGAACCCGAATGACTCCTTGCAGTACGCCAGCATGGGCAGCGCGTCCGCGAAGGTCTTGTCATCTAACAACGACACGACCGATACCACCTCCTGCTCGTCGTCCTCGTCCTCGTCGGCGGGCTTGGTGAGCCAGTCCTCGTCGTTGTCGGACGTTGAGACGGACCCGGAGTCCGAGCGGGGGTAAGCTTCCGCCATCCTGGTAAGGGTCTTTCACTCTTGTGTAATAAAAATGAAGAGGCAAGGGGAAAATGAGTCCAGTGGCCAGGGGAGTTCAAGCCAATAATGAAACTGTAGAGAATTTGTCACAAAAGTTTTGAGCTTAGCTGTACGGTTCCTAGCAATGCTCGTTTGGGAAGTTTTCTTGAGTTTTTACATGTACTTATCCAAGTGTGGAGCTAAAATTCAGTTTGCGTTCTGAGGATGTGCGGGGAGACTTCGGCGGCTTTTGTTGCGTCACTTTATGTGGTATATATACTGTAGTACAATACATACCGGGTGCCTGAATAGGTATGCAGCACCGGACACGCAAGTCCTGATGTGTGATGCATCTGTCTAGGAGGCCGTAGACCTCGTTGACACGCCCGCCTGGTTTGCATGCCGTAACCTGTGTCTGATGCCTGATTCTGAAACCCAGATCGATGTGCGAGGAGAGGTCCTTGCCATAGAGCTGGACATCTTTTACACACAAGGTCAAAACCCCCCCTTGTAGGCTTCTGCCTAGTCCTCCTGCCCTTCTTCATCCTGGCCCTCGTCGCCCTCCTCTTCTCCATCAGACACCTCCTCGCCTAACGCCTTGAGCCGTTCCTAAAACCACACCGTCAGTCTGGAAAATGCCGGCACCACGGCACCACCAGGGCACTCACCTTATACTTGGTCACTTTCTCCTCCAGATCCCCAAAGACCATCAACATATCATCCAGCTCGCTCTGCGCATTCTTGCGTTCTTCCTCCTTCTGATCCATCCTTGCCCTCGCCTCCTTCGCCTCCCGCTCCATCCTCTCCCTGCACCCTCTCAAATCCTCCTCCGCCTTCCGAGCCCTCTCCTCCGCCTTCTTCACCTCCTCCTCCTTCGCCCTTACTCGCCTCTCCACCTCCTCCACCCTCTCGTCCTTCGCTTTGACCTCCGCCTCTAGCTGCCCTATCTTCGCCTCTGCCGCGCCGCGGGCCTTGTCCGCCTTCATCAGGTCCACCTCCAGCCTGCTGATGGTCGCCTTGAGATCGGCCTTCTCGGCCTCCGACCGCCTGCGCACGCGCTCCGCGTCCTGCTCGGCGCTCTTCTGCACGGCCTCGATCTGCCGCTGCAGCTCCTCCTCGCGCGCCCGGAGCTTGCCCTGCTGCGCGCCGACTTCCTGGGCGTGACTGCGCTGCACCGAGGCGAGCTCCTGCGCGTGGGCACGCTGCAGCGCGTCGTTGACCGTCTTCAGGCGGGCCAGCTCGGCCTTGGAGCGGTGGTGCTCCTGCTGTTCGTGCGTGAGCTGGCGGGTGAGGTTCAGCGTGTTCGCCTCGGCGGCCTGGATGGCGCTGTCCTTGCTGGCGAGCTGCGCGCGGAGGGCGTTGGTTGCCTCGTTCGCCCGCGCGACGTCGGCGGAGAGGACGTCCTTGGTCCGCCGGTGCGCAGCTTGTTCTGCGGTTAGCTGTTCTGCGAGCGAGGCGGTTTGGGCTTGAGCTTCTTGCAGCGCTTGGCATGTCTCGGCTACTTCGGCGCGCAGCGAATCGACCAGCTGCCGGGAGACGCCCTTTTGGACGCCGTTGGTGATGACGGACGTTTCGGAGTCTGGGTCGCGGTCGATGGCGCGCAGGATGCGGCTGTAGTTGTCTTTGAAGAACTCGACGAACGTGTCGTCGAAGTAGACGTCCGGGAGTCTTTGGTCCAGGCTCGGCTCCAATTTCTGGGGGATGACCTCGTGGTCCCTCATCAACGGGTGTGACCGCAGTCTCGACAGCTTTTCGACATAGCGATCACGGCCCATGCGTGACATGATCATCTCCCGGACCTTCGCCCGTGGGACCGGCGAGTCCTTGGTGGAGAACTCGTACACAACACCCGCCAGCATCGCGCTTAGTCCCTGCACCATGATATCCCCGTTGGGATTCTCGATTGCCGCCTGGATCAGCCCCTGAAGGTTGGTAAACTCGCCCAGGAAGTCGTTCACCCCCTCGAGATCCTCGAATAACCAGCACAGCAGCAGCATCAGGTAGGCGATGCTGATGCGCGGGTCGTCCGACTTGGCAACGCTGCTCAAGAGGTGCGCTGTCATGGTCTGGATACTGGTGACCACTTCTTCACCGCTGGCCTCGTCGCCTTCCGTGACACTCATGGCCAACGCTTTTGTTTCGGGGTTGTCGTGCACGAGATGGAGCATGAGCACCGCAGCGAACCAGTACCGGTAGGGATCTGCCGTGACCATCTCCGGCGCCGGTCGGAGGAGGATGGTGAGGACATTGGTAAGGTCATCAGCATGCGCCCTGTGCGTCCGGACCGCGTGGTCCAGGAAGTGCATTCGAATCTCGGCGTGCCTGTAGAAGTATGCTTTGAGACAGGCACAGGCAGCCATCCGCAGGTCAAAAGCCGGCAACGAGCTCACCGCCAGGATGAGATCCAACAGTCCGTCAATGACATAAACCCTCGGAACGCCGTTCTTCTGAACACCATGTCCGTTGGCGACCGGGTCCGCGAGCGGCGACGGTACTTGCAGACCAGCAAACAGCGCCTGTACCTTGTCGTTTCCTCTGATCATGTCTGCGCAGGCTAGAAGCGCTTCGGATTTGATCGGCAGTTCGGCGACATGGGAGAAGGCAATCTGCAACGTGTTCTCTAGGACCGGCGGCCCACGTCCACGGCCACGCCCGGCGGATAGCAAGTCGCCCAGGAAGGCCTCCTGGTTCAGGGCGGTTCCTGCCGCCCCCGGCACAAGGAACAGCCGTAGGACGGCGAGCATGGCGTACACATTCCTGTTGCGTTGTACCTCTACCCATTCCGCAACCTCCTGTCCGTCCTTGCTCTCCTTGTACGCGTCCCTCAGAAGCCGGCTGGTCTCCGCAACGAACCCCATGTCTCTGAACATGGTCTGGTTCAGGGGGTTGAGCCGGAGCAGGTTGGCCAGCAATATCAGACAGTCCTCTACAACCCTCGCACCGCCTGCCAGACCGCCTTCCTTGGAGAGGATCTCGAAGATTGGCGCAAAGCCCTTCTCGAGCGTGACCAGGTTCTGGATGACGTTGGACGTCGGGGTGAGGTCAGTGAGCAGACCGACGGCCTCATCACGGATGGCCTCCCTCGGGTCCTCGAGGACGGCCACAAGCCGGGGAATGCCGTCGTTCGTGTTGACGATGCATTCCTCGGTCCTCTCCGTCCGCGCAGACAAGATGGCCGACAGCAGCTGTAGCGAGTAGAGGCGGGAGTAGAAGTCGGGCCGGTCGGGCCCCAAAAATCCCAGCAACAGAGCAATGTTCTCATGGCGCTGCGTGAACTCGTCAGCCACCCACAGGGCAATCTCCTCCGAAGCCTCGGGGCTGTCCGGGTCCGGGCTGAACAGCATCAGCAGCGTCTCCAGCGCTACCTTGACCGTGTCGACATCCTCGCCGTCGCGGCTGAGGCTGCCGATCAAGCTACGCAGGGCGCCCGACGCGACCGAGGCTGGATACTGCTTGGCGAAGCTGCGCAAGCCCAGGATCGCGGCGCGGCGGTCCTCGAGGAGCGTTGCCGTGGCCAGGCGGTTGCTGAGCACCGGGATGGTCTCGCTCACTGACTGCTTGGCCGGCGCCGTCGTGATAGTCGAGAACATGGACATGGCGTCGGTTGCGGTCGGGGTCGGCGAGGGCGAGGGCGAAGCCGCGGGCGGTTACCTGCCATGGAGGAGCATCGGCTTCTGCTGTGCGAACGGAAGTACCCGACGGAGCGTCTTCGTCGGACGTCGTTTCTTGGACCTGTCTGGGCCTGGCGCAGACTTGGTTCCGCTGCTGGCGCGAGTGGACAACCTGGAAAGTGTATGGAATGGAAACCACTGTATCCGTAATGATCCGTGTCACAGGCCCATGTCTGCAGTGAAGCTCTCCAAAATAGAGTGGGGCTAAAGGCCTGCCCAGTGTAATCACTGTAATGACGGAAACGGCTGATCCGTATATTACCGTACTGTACAAGTACTGCACAAGTGCACACCGTCCTCAGCGTTGGCCCCACTTACCTAGAAACGGGATTTTAGTCGAGCGCCTTGCGAAACCTCTCTCTTCTGTTCCCGCCACTGGAAACTCATCACCGCACGTCGCTTTCCTGGCATTCCGGTCTTTCTAGCAGTGACCGCATTCCAGTCATTTTGGAATCCGGAACAAAAGTTCGGAATATCGTCCCCTGCGACTCACAAGAGGCAGAAGAAACGATCCGGTTCGCCTTTGTTTGGCTGTTTTCACACTTCCGCGTCGATGCGACTTGGACATCTTCTCTGCGACACAATTCTCCTTACCTCGACCACGTTTCTCTGAATAAAACTCATGTGCACAAGCGTAGTGTCGCCTCCCATCACGAATCCGTATCGAAGTCTTCGTTCTGCAATACCAGTCCCTGGCTAGTCGCGCGCGCCCACCGCTCTGCCGATTTTTTGGCCTGCTGATACTTCCGAGGATCGCTCACCATGGGTATTCCGGCTGCCTTCCGGTGGCTCTCCACCAAATATCCCAAAATCATATCTCCCGTCATGGAGGACAAGCCGACCGTTCTGGAAGATGGCACTGTCGTCCCGGTCGACACGACACAGCCCAACCCCAATGGCGAGGAGTTCGACAACCTATACTTGGACATGAACGGCATCGTTCATCCGTGCTCCCACCCCGAGGACAAGCCAGCACCCCAGGACGAGGAGGAGATGATGCTTGAAATCTTCAAATACACAGATCGCGTCGTTAATATGGTCCGCCCCAGGAAGCTGCTCATGATTGCTGTTGGTACGTATCACCCTCCGTTAGTACGTGCTTGATGACCACCCAGAAGCTAACCTTATGACAGATGGTGTTGCGCCTCGGGCCAAGATGAACCAGCAGCGCTCCCGTCGATTTCGCGCTGCCCAGGACGCCAAGGAAAAGGAGGAGGACAAGCAGCAGCTACTTAAGATGCTCAGGAAAGAAAAAGGGAGTACTCAGAAGGAGGAGCCGGTCGAGACTGTCGTCAAGAAGGCGTTTGATTCCAACTCGATCACGCCAGGCACCCCGTTCATGGACATCCTTGCAGCAAGCCTGCGATACTGGTGCTCTTACAAGCTCAATACAGATCCCGCGTGGGCGGAGCTGAAGGTCATCATCTCGGACGCCACAGTCCCCGGTGAAGGCGAGCACAAGATCATGGAATTCGTCCGCTCGCAGCGCAACTCTCCTGAGCACGACCCTAACACCCGCCACGTGATCTACGGTCTGGACGCAGACCTTATCATGCTTGGTCTTGCCACCCACGAACCCCATTTCCGTGTCCTCCGCGAGGATGTCTTCTTTCAGGATGGCAAAGCCAGGATGTGCAAACTCTGCGGCCAAAATGGCCACAACGAGAGGGAGTGCAAAGGTGAGGCAAAGGAGAAGAACGGCGAGTTTGACGAGAAGGACAAGGTTGTTACCCTGAAGCCCTTCATCTGGCTTCATGTCTCGATCCTGCGTGAGTATCTTGCCGTTGAGCTGAATGTCCCCAATCTTCCCTTCCGCTTCGACCTTGAACGCGCCATCGACGATTGGGTCTTCATGTGCTTCTTTGTCGGAAATGATTTTCTGCCTCACTTGCCTGCCCTCGAGATTCGGGAGAACGGTATCGATACCCTCACGGCCATTTGGAAAGACAATCTCCCTGTCATGGGTGGATATGTGACAAAGGACGGGCATGTGGATCTCGACCGCGCGCAGTATATTCTGAGTGGCCTCGCGAAACAAGAGGATGCCATCTTCCGGAGGAGGAAGGAGACGGAAGACCGGCGAGAGGCTAGCTTCAAAAGGCGCAAGCTCAACAATCAGCAAGGTAATGGCAGAGGGGGCGCCCAAGACTCGCCGCTCAACGGCAGGAAACGCAGAGGGCCACCGGAAGCCAATGGGCCGCCGCCGGGGATGAACCTGTTTCCGGTTACCAGCATCCCTAAGCCGGTGTCTCTGATCACTCACGATATGGTCGTGAACCGCCGCGCGGTTGATCAGGCCAATGCGGCCAACAAGAGCGCCGCCAGTGTGCTCAAGAGCCAGATACAGGGCCTGATGTCGCAAGTCCAAGAAAAAGCTGATGGCGACGAGTCCAAGAAGGAGGAAGACGGGTCAACCAAGTCTCCGCCTTCGGCCTTGGGCAAACGCAAGGCGGAACTCATAGCGGACGACGCTGACAGTACCGCAGAGGCTCCCTCCGATCCCGAGACGCCCGTTGCCTCGGCCGATGAGGGCCCCGTCGACACGGTTAGGCTCTGGGAAGAGGGTTACGCCGACCGGTACTATGAGCAAAAGTTCAAGGTGGATCCCAAGGACATTGCCTTCCGGCACAAAGTTGCGCGGGCGTATGTCGAGGGTCTGGCCTGGGTGCTGATGTACTACTTTCAGGGCTGCCCCTCGTGGGAATGGTTCTATCCTTACCACTACGCTCCCTTTGCGGCCGACTTTGTTGATCTGGGCAAGATGAAGATCAACTTCGAGAAGGGCAGGATATCCCGTCCGTTCGAGCAGCTCATGAGCGTGCTTCCGGCGGCCTCCCGCCATGCCATTCCGGAAGTATTCCATGAGTTGATGACCAAAGAGGACAGTCCCATTGTCGACTTTTACCCGGAGGAGTTCGAGATCGATCTGAACGGTAAGAAAATGTCATGGCAGGGTGTGGCCCTTCTGCCCTTCATCGAAATGCCCCGACTGCTGGCCGCCATGGAAACAAAGTCGCACCTTTTGAGCCCCGAAGACCAAGCCCGCAACACCCCGGGCAAAGACGTGCTTATTATTTCCGATGCTCATCCGGGTCTCTATGAGGATATCACGGCGCAGTTCTACTCCAAAAAACAAGGCAACCCCATGTTCAAGCTGAATCCCAAGCGGAGCGGTGGTCTCAGCGGTAAGGTCGAGAAGATTGAGGGCTACGTCCCGCACGGCTCGCTCGTCTACCCGCTGGAGAGGAACACCATGCCGGACGTCGACTACGACCGTTCTCTTAGCGTGCACTACTACATGCCGAGCAGTTCCCACACCCATAAGTCGATGCTCCTTCGTGGCGCGAAGCTGCCCACACCTGCTCTAACCAGAAGCGACATCGAAGACCTCAGGAGTAAGGGGCAAAGGTCTGGGAGAAGCTACGGAGGTGTGCCCCTGAACAATGGTGGTGGGCGGCAGGGAGGCAGAATCAACTACGCAGGCGGCCCTCCTCAAGGGCGAGGGGGACGCGGTGCCCCGGGATACCAGCAGCAGGATCGAGGTTATGGTGGGGGCTACGGCAACGGATATGGTAACGGGTATGGTAACGGGTATGGCGGTCAACAGCACTACGCCCCTCCGCCGTCATGGCAACCACCGCCGCCCGGCTATCCCGGGTTTGGCATGGGGGTTCCGCCGCCGCCGCCGCCGGCTCATTTCTCCGGCGGCGGCTACGGCCAGGGGTACGGCGATCATGGATATGGTCAAGGCTATGGCGGTGATCGACGGTATGTGCCTGCATCCGGACCGCCTCAGTCGAATTCGTATCGTCCGCCTCCGCCGCCGGGTCAAGATCGGCGCTACGATAATAGATACGATAACCGGGACAGGGGTTATCGCGACTCACGGGGGTATCGGTAGTCGGGGTTGGAAAAGTGGTTAGGATTGCTTCTGCTTTGCTTTTAAGTTGTGTATAACCTTGTCGAATCAGTTTGTGTTGGTCCTTTGATCTGATACTATGTCAAGAGAATGGTTTTGCGTTTTGTATGTACCCATGGACTACATTGTAGTGGGGATTACTCGACGCCTCGAGCGAGCGAACTGGACTGGCATACCTACCAGGTACCTACTATGTATTGTTGTAGATGCCGTACCTTACCTACCAAAGTCAGGCCGTCGCCGTCAAGCACTGGCAGGTCCAGCAGGCGGCATCCCGTTGCATAGGAACACGGTAGCACTATTGGAGAGGGTCACATTGTGGCGTTTCTCTTACTGTGCAGTACTCCTCGATGCAGCCCACAAACCCAAGTTGGGGTAGACGATATGGGACGGGGAACCCAAGGTCGGTTTTTTATTTTATTTTTTAATTTTTTATGACAACTGTACAAATACATCTATTTATACCTAAGGTACCTTAGGTATCCTCAGTGCCGGTGAGACCTTAAAGTACATAAGGTACCTATATTGCACGGAGTGGCCGAGTATAGGTGCCCTAAGACTCGGTAACTTACCTGATGTACATACCAGGTAGGTAGGTACGTCCGAGTCCTGTTCCTAGATGTAGAAATCGTGACCCCTGAGATGAGCGGTGGAGCTGTCCAGAGCTCCAGCTTGGCTGAGCTTGGGAGTTGCAGGCATCCCCGCGCTCCCCCGCCTTGGCTTGCCGCAATCCGCAATCCGGCAGAGTGTGTCCGGTTGTGTAGCAAAAACCTCCACGCCCAATCCCCGAACCCTTTTCGTCTCATCGCCAACATCTCTCACCTTGCGCGGCTGCCGCAGGACCGGCTTTCCGTGCGTGCAACTGCACCCACGCTGCCGTCCCAACATCTACACATATCCCCCGCCGACGAGGGTCCGCCGTGCGGTCCAGACGCCGTCGACCTATCCCATAGGAAACTAAATCCGAAAAAAAATACTCGCGGGATCTAATCATGAGAAGGCGCCGGCCGAGCCCTGTCCTCGTCAACGCACAATGAACGGCGATGCGGACTTGGTGCAATGCCTGGTGGACAGGCTCACTACGAGAGTGCGTGCTTTATTACTGAAGCTCTCCAGGGCCAATTGGCCCCGCCCCTGTCGGCATGCTGACGATCTGCTTACCTGCTTTCGCCCCCCCAACAGCTCCCCCACCGCACCGGCACGCCGACCCAGGACCTCTCCCAAGACGACATTGTCTCCATTACGCGCGCCACTCTCGTGAAGATCAGCGCCTGCTCGTTCAGTATCGTCCTCGACGCGCTTCTATCGCTGCTCGAGGATCTTGCCCGGCCGCACAAAACCGTCTTGTCCCACCCGCCACATGTCCTCCTCTCAGAGCTCTACGTCCTCGAGCTCATTGCCGACTGCTGCGCCAGCAGTTGGTACCGCCTGAAAGGCTCCGACGACAGGTTGAGTTCTCTTCCCGTGCCCGAAGCGCCTCTGTCCCCCGCGCAGCGAGCCGCCTTCTACCCGCCCGAGGGCCTCAGCGATGTGCAGCTCACTCGCATCTTCGAGGTGGTCAAGGTGCTGTTCGAGCCCATCCCGGATGGCTACACGCTCCCAGCCAGAGCAATACTCGACGACTCGTCCACCGAGCGCATACTAACCCCTCCCCCCGAGGAGCCCTCGCGCACACCTCTCTCCAGCTCGTCCAGCGAGCCGCCGGAGACGAGGAGTCTCCTCCAAACACATGCCAGCGCAATCGAGGCGCATGTTAAGCTGATAACCGAATATGTGACGGCGTCGAGCTGGTCCAGCGCTTTCGAGTACTTCCGCAATGTCACGTACGCGGCCCGTAGCGACTTGCCGGCGAAGGGCAACCCCATCAGCACCGCGGCTGCAGCCGAGGAAGAACGCGCGGCGCTCGTCATGATGCGCACCGTCTCCTATTTGTGGGCCGACAGTCAGAAGCTGAGTCTCGTCATCCAGGAGTTCTGCTCCAGCTTCCTGCACTTCCGCAAGTCCATCCAGAACACCATCGCCGTCGTTGTGCCGCAGTTGATCACCCGCTGGCTTGACCGCCATCCGGCCGAGTTCGTCCGCCTGCACTCGGACCACAGCCCCAGGCGCCGCGAGAATGCGCCCGATACTCTGTTTGATATGGCGCTCACGATTGGAAATAACGGCCAGCGCAAGGCCCTGCTGTTTCCGATGCAGATGGCGCTCCTGTTCCTGCAACCGGACGTGTTCGAGGTGGCCAGCAACCTGCGCGAGTCGAAAGGCTCGGGCATGGTCAAGAAGGTGCAGTTTCTGGACGGTCTGCGGAAGGCGCTTAGAAACCGCAACGAGCAGGCTGCGTATTGCCTCGTGCTGCTGCTCCGGGTGGCCAGGCATTTTGAAGGAGAGAGCGACTCGGCGCTGATGAGCTATGCCATGGATGTCCAGGATGAGGTGCGGGATGCCGTCTTCAGGCGGTTCCCGCCGGGCGCAGACGGCGTGCTGTACGAGCAAGACATCATGACGGCCGCCTTTGTCTCGGCGTCGCACCTCAACTTTGAACACGCTGTCGAGTCGCTTGCCGTGTCTTGCCTCTCGTCCTCTGCTCCGCACAGCTTCAAGATTGCCGTCATCCAGGCATGTGCCCACTTTGCGCGGCTGGCAAACAGCCAGAAGTATCAGCCCCTCTTCACTGCCACAAGCGCCTTCATCCAGGCGCAGTTACAAGTATGTAGAACCAACCCCCAAACCCCCTTTCCGTCTGTCCGCGCGGCCTTGCAGTCACTGACCGCCCTGGAAAAGACGTTCTCCGAGCTCCTGGCCGAGGGATACGTCGACGAGCACGCCGTGCAGAAGAAAGTGGTGGAGAGCGGCCCCTCCATCAGCATGGTGTGCAACATCCTCAACTTCCTTGACGCCTCGCCCATGACCCTCTTCGAGGGCCCGCCCATGGACAGGACTGAGCGAGACAACTTCTACGAGGAGAATCTGCAGGCACTCATCTCGTGCATCATTGCCGCCGACGAGTCCGTCAGGCGGCTGGCGACCGGCGTGGTCAAGCGCCTCTTCGCGAAGGAACAGGTCCTCTCGACGCTGAGGGCATCCAAGGGCCTGGGGTCCAAGGCATTCAAGACTAAGTTCTGGCGGCTGACGTATGTTCTTTCGAAAGGGCCATTGATCGCGGGAAGTCAGGAGGGCTAACAAAAACAGGTCGCTCATTTTGATATCGATATGCGACAGGGCGAGACTGCCCTGTACCGCTGAGGGTCTCAGGTCTATCAACGGATATCTCGAGTCCAGGTTGCTCCTCCTGACGTCGATACCAGTGCGTAACTTGGCCCCTGAGCTTTCCCGAAGGGGCTCGCGTTGACAATGAACAGGAACTCGGCCAGATCACGGAGGACATTCCCGAGCGGACTGCAGCATCCAGCAAGCTGGAGACGCTCCTTCTGGTGTCGCTCTGCTCGGCCGACATGGAGGCCTGCCAGATGGTGACGTCCTGCATTGGGACCTTCCTCGACGAATGCCGCCTCATCGACACTGCTCCCGTGACGGCGAAGTCGTCCCTCACTCTGCTCCGCAACGGCGACATCTACGGCGAAATCTCGTCGCGGGACTTCAGGTTCACCGGGATCGTTGCGTTCCAGAAGAGAAACCGAGGTCTCTTGAGGCGGATGGCGTATCCCAGCACCGGCATTCTCGATGCGTGGGAGCTTGTCTTTGACCGGTGGCTGCACCTTTCCAAGGATATCTCGCAGGCGAACGGCGACGCCATCACGGAGAGGATGGTGGCCGAGTGGCGGAACTATTCCGGATTCCTGGCCTCGCTGGGCGGCATCTGCACGGCGGAACAGGCTGTCAACCTCGAGGAGCCCGCTCTCAGCGGGCTGAGATGGATCGATCGCCTGTCGTCGGGTAGCCACGAGGAAGCACTCCTGACCCGCTATCTCCGGCTGAGCATCCAGCTGCTTGCCTGCGCGAACGTCCGGATCCGGGAGACGATGAGAGAGGTCCTCTCCAGCGAGGTGCCCCCGTCGCTCTTTCAGCCCTTGTTCAAGGCACTGGAGGCAGAGCTCGACGTGCTCTTCACCGGCGCCCTCGAGCCGAGCATCAAAGGCCAAGACAGCGAGATCGTCTTCGCCGAGCAGTCGGCCTCCCTCCTCAAGGCTCTCGTCGAGCGGCTAGACACGCCTTCCGACCACGGCGCAGCATCCAGTCTCCATCTGGGCGCGCTGTGTCTCAATTTCGCCAGGTTCCTCAGCGGCATCTCCGACACGCCGAGCAGTCTCCGGGTCAAGATCAAGATCTGCCAGCTGACCGAGGCAGTCAGCAAGCGCAAGGAGCAGCTCAACCTGCGGGACGACGTGCGCATCCGCAACCAGGTGCTCGAGCACGTCTTCGGCTGGATTGCCCGGCCGCGTTCCCCGCGCGGCGACAATGGGTCCCATACGAGCGGCGGACGGGACGAGATGTCGCGCGTCCAGCGCGACCTGGACAAGGCCTGCCTGCGCGCCCTCGCCACCATCACGTTCCGACTGCCGCTGCAGCCCAGCGACGGGCAGACAGATGCCGGGACGAGCGAGCTCAAGTCGCAGATGTTCCACCAGTACTTCAACCGCTTCCTGTCGCTGCTGAACATGGAGTCCGGCGGGCCAGACCTGGGCCGGATAGGCGACCAGCAGCACGGCTACTACGGCCAGCAGCATTTCGGCGCGAGCGCCAGCGCGGTCGTCTCGGAGGCCTCGACGTCGGACCTGGCCATCACGATCCTGTCCAATCTCCTCAGCGCCAACATCGACGTGGGGCTCAAGCACTCGCTGAGCATCGGGTACCACGAGAACCCGGACATCAGGACCGCCTTCGTCAGGGTGTTGTATAACATCCTGGTGCAGGGGACAGAGTTCAATAACCTCAGCGATGCGGCAGTCAGCGAGAAGTACGATGAGTTGCTGGAGCTGCTGATCAGCGATCCGGGCTTGGCGACGGCCATGAGCGCTGTGTGTCCCAGCCACGAGGTCGACGAGTTGTCCATCTCGCTGCTGAACATCTTCGAGGCCCGGGGGCTGAGCTTCGCGCTGTTTGAGGCTTTGATCAAGCAGGAGGTTGAGGAGACGGAAAACGAGGCGGAACTGCTCCGACGGTCGTGCGTCCCCACCAAGATGTTGTCCATCTACGCCAAATGGAAAGGAGGCGGCTACCTCAGGGACACGCTCCAGAACGTGGTGGAGCGGCTCATGGCGACCTCCAAGGACCTGAGTCTGGAACTGGATCCCGCGAGGGTCAGCTCGGTTGAAGAGTTGCAGACCAACGCCGAGCATCTGCAGATCGTTGCGAAAGTCTTTATCGACCAGATCTGCTACTCGGCACCGCAGGTCCCAGTCTCGTTCCGCAGGATTTGCAGTATCGTACGTCTTGACCCAACCACTCCCACATTTCCCATCTCGCGCCAAAGTTCGGAACTGAGCTGACAGCTGCAGATCTCGGACGCGGTCGTGGAGAAGTTCCCGGAGTCCAAGTACACGGCCGTCGGGGCGTTCATCTTCCTTCGCTTCTTCTGTCCTGCGATTGTCGCTCCGGAAGTCGAGGGCTTGGTATCCAAGCCGCCGTCCAAGGAGATGCGTCGTGGACTGCTGCTCATCGCCAAGGTCGTTCAGAATCTGGCGAATAACGTGCTATTCGGCGTCAAGGAGCCGTACATGCTACCCCTTATGAAGTTCTTGACAGATAATATCTACAAGATCACGACATACCTGCGTGAGATTTCGGTGAGTTCGCTGAGTGCTTTGGTTGGTTCTTTGACGGGACATGCTTTTCCGTCTGGCTAACAAGACACGCAGATCCCGCCGCCACCAGCGCTGGACGATGCGGCTGTCGTCAACCCCGAGTCATTTGACTTCGGGTCTTGCGTGGCGCTCCACAGATTCCTGTACGAGCATTGGGATCACGTCCGCCAGCGGCTGGCGTCCAGGGAGAGGAGAGACTTCGTGCGGTCGCCAGCCGATTCTGCCCGGAGCCGGTCGCCCGTGCTGGAGCCCCTGAGACACCTCATCATGAATCTCGGCCCGCCGCCGCTGGCAGTGACGTGGAATCGGCCGCAGATCTCGGCAAATAGCCCACCGGCCTACTCGCGCTTCCAGGAGTTCATGCTCCGCAACGCCTTCCGCAGCACCGAGTCGTTCCTCACGTCCCGCGCCGTGTACGACGGCGGCGAGAGCAAGGACGGGCTGTCCATCATCTGCATCATCCTGCGCAACATTGACGGCGAATCGATTGACTACGACACCCTGCTGTACTGCTACTTCAGGATCGCCAGCCGGCTGTGGCACCGCCCCTTCGGCCTCCTCATCGACGCCACCTGCTACAATGGACAGAACGAGCCCAAGGACGAGCTGTTCCAGAAGCTGGAGCTGCTGACGCCCAAGGAGCTGTCCCAGCAGCTCTCGCGGATCTACGTCTACAACATGAACAGCACGTGCAAGAAGTGCTTCCGGCGCGTGCTTCGACTGGCGTCCAAGAGCGAAGCCAGCGTCTTCAGCCCGGCGAATGTCGAGTACCATCTCATCGGGAGCCTGCAGGACCTGCAGACGCACTTCCATCTCAGCCAGCTGCATCTCCCCAAGGAGACCATCAGCGTGGTGACGGACACGCGCTATGTCTTCCAGCCGATCACGCGGCTGTCCAAGTCCAAGGGCAAGATCGACGTCGTGATCAAGGTCGGCAGCCAGTTCGTACAGATCACCACCACCAAGAAGCAGGAGGTGCCCGGCTTCCGGCTCAGCACCACCGTCAACGACATCTTCCGCCTCGGCGACGTGGATGAGGCGCCCACGTCAATCCAGACCGAAGACGACTCCGCGTTCGGCATCCGGGCCGACAACGGCAAGATCGTCATGTACTTCACCAGTCCGAAGAAGACGGACGTCCTCCAGGCCATCCGCGCGGCGAAGGCGAAGTATGCCAAGGACACCAGGGCGGCCAAGTCGTTTGAGCGGCTGATCCGGCCGCAGGACGTGCCGGGGACGCTGCTGAACCTGGCCCTGACCAACCTGGCCACGCCGGATCCGGTCCTGAGGCTGTCGTCGTACAACCTGCTGGGCGCGTTGTGCAAGGCCTTCAAGTTCACGGCGGCGTCCCAGCTCATGAGTGCGAGGGACCTCTCGGTGCCGCTGGACCCGTCGCAGTTCATCATCAAGATCAGCCGGAGCCTTGCCGAGACGGAGCCGCAGCTGACGGCGGATTTCCTGAACGAGTTCTTCGTCGGGTGGGACAGCTTCCTGGACGAGCAGAAGCCGCTGAGCCTGGCGTACATGGCGCCCTGGATCCCCGGGCTGCGCACGTCGCTGCTGGCAAGCGAGCCCGAGAGCGACAAGGCGAGGGAGAAGACCGCCGCCCTGTTCCGGAAGCTGATCGATGTCGCGCTCTCGGACCCGACGCTGACGTTTGCGCTCGAGCAGTCGGTCTGGCCCGTCATCTACCAGGACGAGGTGCTGCTGGACATACTCCTGGACGAGATCATCAAGGCGGCGCTGAGCCTGGGCTTCGACGACGACCAGACCGAGACGCTGACGTCGATCGCCAGCGCCATCGGCACCGTCACGCTGAGGGGGAAAGTCATGTCGCGCCTGCGGAAGGCGCTCAACCGGTCCTCGCTGCGGCCGACCAAGTATCTGCCGGACAACGCGGTGTGGAACGAGATCTGCGTGCTGCTGCAATTCTGCCTCGCGCTGTCCTTCGACAGCGGCGTGCAGGCGCAGCTGTACCTGCCCGAGATCTTCCACATCGTCACGATGCTCGCCAACACGGGCATGCCGGACGTCCGGGTCGTGGTCCACCGGCTGCTGATCAACACGATCCACTCGGCCTGCACCTCGTTTTCCCTGGACGAGAACCGGCTCAACAAGCTCCGGGCCACGCTGGAGACGCTGTCGGATCCAAAGAGCGACATCTTCGTGAACTCGGTGACCTTCATGCGCGATGGCGCGTCGATATCGACGAACCAGGAGGCCGGGCCGACACTGGCTGCGACGGAGAACCTCGCCGCGATGCTCTTCGACACGTGCGCCGTCGCCGCGCCTTCCGTCGACGTCGCCAACGCCTGGCGGGCGCGGTGGATGAGCCTCGTCGCGAGCACGGCCTTCCAGAACAACCCGGCCATCCAGCCGCGCGCCTTCACCGTCATGGGCTGCCTCGCGCGCGAGGAAGTCGACGACGACCTGCTGTACCAGGTCCTCGTGGCGCTCCGCAACAGCGTGGGCCGCTTCGGCGAGGACAGCAACAGCGACATGCTGGTCGCCATCGTGACCTCGCTGTCCAAGATGATGGCCAAGCTGCCCTCGGCGTCCCGCTACGGCGTGCAGCTCTTCTGGCTGGCCACGTCGCTGCTGCGGCTGGTCCCGCCGAACCTGTTCAACTGCACCGCGCTGTTCCTCGAGGCCGTCCTCACCAACATCAGCACCACGGGCGACATGCGCGGCGCCGACAACATGGTGCCCTACCTGCTGCAGGGGCGCCAGCAGCTCGACGAGGCGGCCCTGCCGCTCGACGAGGCGTACGGCATCCACTTCAACGCCGAGAACTTCCACTACGCCGCCTGCGCGTGTCTGGTCCGGGGGCTGACGGATAGCGTCACGAGATCCACGGCGCTGAGGGTCCTGTCTACATTCTTGGAGATGACGACCCTCGGTAGACATGGCGGCGACCTGGATGCTGGCGACGGAGCCGCCGCCGCCGCCGAGAGAGACATTCACTACGTCATGTCCTCCCCCTACATGGCGCTCATTCTGGCGCGCACGTCCTCGGCCGCCGAGCTGCGCGAGCACCTCTGGGCGGCGGGCATCAACATCAGCTCGGCGGCGCTGTCGGACCCCGGAGTCCTCAGGGCAGAGCAGGACCTGGCCCAGTTCAAGGACAAAGACCTGCTGCTGAACACCGCGATTGAGCTCGTCGACTTTCAGTATCTGGACGACGCGGTCCAGAACAGGAGTCTGCAGTGGCTCAACCGGGTCGCCTTGGCGCGGCCGGGGGTTGTTCTGCATCTGTACGTCTTCAGCATTTTATTTCGCGATTATCTTGGATTATTTTTTTTTCTTTTTATTTCCTTTTTTTCAGTTTTCTTTTTTTTCTTTCTCCGGGTCACTATTAACGTCGTTGGCTAGATGCCCCCCAATCGTCTCCATCCTCGACGACGTCCTGCTGCACTGCCAGTCCTCGGCCACGCTCGAGGCCGCGCACACGCTGCTGCAGACGCTGACGTCCAACTCCAAGTTCTCGGGCGCGCACGAGAACTCGGCCGCGGCGCTGAACGACCTCCTCGAGGACATGGGCTTTGCCGGGCTCTGGCGCAGCTGCTCGTTCAACCTGGCCAGCACCGAGCAGCAGGACCGGACGTGCTTTGCGCTGACCGAGAAGCTGATTGAGGTGAGTTCTCCTACCTGGTACCATGGCTACTTTTGGCTTTGAAGAAAAGTGGTAGGCTAACTTGCGTGCTCTGTAGCTTACAATATTGAGCGGTTAATAGCCCCTTGGGCCTGGGAACTGCATCACTGAACCAGATATTTGTTTTTTTCTTTGCGGTTTCAACTCTAGCCATTCACGGTCCTCGTTCTCTTTTCGAGCATCCGACTTTTCTTCTTTTCCATGAGCTGTTTTCCTTTCTCCTTCCGGAGTAGAGAGATACCGATGGAGTTTAGTCGCAAGCGGTTGCATCATTTCGGGGAGCCAGCGCCTTGGGCGGTGATAGGTACCGTACCGTGGCTAAGGTAGTTACCTCACTGTTTCTCTTGCCGGCCATCCTTACTGCGTAGACCTGACTCATCCGGGGTCACAGTGCGAACTAGGTGAGAACGCTTCGTACTGTACAGAAGCTAAACCCCCTGTCGCCCCACATTAAGACCCTGATGTGACCTACGTCAGAGCACTCAACTTCCGGCTTGCACCTATCATGTCTTTCGGCCAAGTCCATCCCAAGCCATGGAAGGCCTAAGCAAGCCATGAAGCCCCATCGAATGGGACATCATCCTGTAATTCGTACACTACACTAGGAAGGTGTGGTAGGTTCAGCTAAACGTCTTCCACCGCTCCAAAGTGGGGAAGCCCGTGCAAGATCTCTTGCTCGGGTTTGGCTGTTGTGTGAGGTGGCTCCATCTCCAGTTCTCAACTGCATGCGGGTCTGCATGCAGACGATAAGGGTCTGACGTCGGCTATGCCACGTTCCTGCGTCATTCAAAAGTAATGACTTGCAGAATATGATGCCATGAGAAGACCCTGAATACACGCTCAGACGTAGCATACCGTACACTAAAACCAGATCTGGGAATGATGAATCATGGAAACGTCACTCAGTCGGCAAATCTGTACGAATGATGGAGAGAACACGCAGCCATCATGTTCATGGAATGATCTAACCTTTTTGATGCCCCCTCTCTCCATGTCATGTCGTGTGCTAAAGTATGTACAGTATGAGTCCCCCGTTCTCGCCCATGGCTGCCTCCAAAGATTTCCAAACCCCGATCTAACCGGCCCACCCCAGTGACAATGCATGCTAGTAGAAACACCAATCCCATTCTAGTAGAAACAATAATTTCAAAGTCAAACAGCCCGATTTTCGAAAGCTGAGCCAAAATGCTGATCTAAAGAGCCATGCCGAGAATGCCAGGTCCGAAATGCGATGCCCGATAAGACAAAGGAAAAAAAGGAAGCGAAGAGAAAACAAGTTATACAAATCTTTTTTCCTGAACCCGTACTTCCAACGCTCCAATCACCCGTTGGCATCGCGTTTGCGCCTTCTGGCGTTCTTCTCGGCAAGCCCCGGGTACTTGTCGGTGTGTTGGTGCTTACGGTGACGGCTCAAGGCGTCACCGCGGCTGAACCACCTGCCGCAGATTTCGCACGTCGCCTTCTCTTTTCTCGCGTGTACCGTGTGCTGGTGCCGGGTAAGATCGTAGGGTCGGGAGAAGCTCGTTAGGCAATTCTCGCCCGTGACCGGGTTCGTTTCGTAGCACACGTGCGGGCCGCTTTGCGACATGCCTGCCTCGCGGGCGTTGGAGCCACGGGCACCGGAGCGGTGGTGCTGCTGATGCTCGGTTTTTTTGTGCACCTGCAGATCCTGCTTGGTCATGAAGCGGCGAGGGCATCCGCCGTACGTGCAGGTGTACAGGTTGGCCGTGCTGGGCCCGGGATTGGTGGCCTCTACCGAGCCCGTCGGCGACCTGTGGCTCATGGGCGTCAGAGGCGTAAGCCCCGAGCCAGACGCCACAGGAACGTTGCTGCCGAACTGGAACGCAGCTTGTTGGGAGAGTGCGTTCGGTGTTGCGTGTGTGAAAGGGCCATGCTGCCACGTTGGGCCTTGATACGCAGCCTGCCCTTGCGGCGGGAAGGCGGGAATCGTGGTGGGGGCCGGAGTGACGTCCAGGTACTCGCCCGGCGGCGAGAAAGCCGGATTGGCGTCCAGGTACTGGTCCGGCGGCGAGAGAGTCAAGGTCGACGGTGTTGATAATGCCGAAGGCTCATGGTACCAAACATGAGCATCGAACAACGAAGGCTCGGACCACTCCGGCTCACAGCCTGAAAGGGACGGTAGGGACCACTCCTCCAGCTGTGAAAGTTGTCCGTCATGGTGCTGAGTGGGTGCGATGTAAGCCATTGCGATCGATTTTTGATAGTTGGATTAAAAGATTACTCAAAAGGATAGGTATTTTCTATAAGTTGTTTGATGTAAGAGGGTTCGAGACTCGCGAGTAAGGATAGGATCCGGTGGCCGCTATATAGCAGAGGGCGAGGCCACCGGACCAACCCCAGCAGGGACCTCTCGCAAGTGCATCCTCCATTCCCCACTCATTCTGTGTTAAACAGATGCCCACGCTTACAGCTGGTAATGACCGTGGACGTCGTACAGTAGTGGTGTGTTCTTCACACTTTATTCACCTCACTACGTCATGCTGGACGCTTGAGACCCTGCGCTAAGCCTTGATTGGCAGCACTTGCAGGGTCCCGGTCCATGTCCGCTGAGCGTTGCATGTACTGTACGGGCGCACTGTATAGTGTGGCAGCCACTACCGTACGCGGGAGGGTGTGTTACTAGTACCAGGTACCTAGCACTGGAGGGAGAGTGACCTCCGAGCCAATCAAGATCACCGCGAGTCAAACAGAGTCGGACTCGGAAACTTCGACTCCGTTTCTCGCCGGTCTGCTCTTTGTTCCTATCCCAGCAATCCCACGAGAAGTATTCGGCTTCCTTTGCCGATGTGCCTAGGCTCGAGCTATTACTATGTACCTGGTAGTCTAGCATGGAGCTATTATCGGACAGCGCCCTGCACCTGTCACGAGACGTGGTGCGCTATATCGTCTTTTGTCCCGTGATAATCACATGGACGTTAAACAGCAAGTGCTGTTCCAATTGGTTGTAGGCAGACGCGTACTGCGGAATGCTTACATATCGAGGGAACCTATAATGGTCCGTGCGAGTCAGCGTTCCCCATCCCTCATGTTGGACATGTGACGGGCAAGCGACAACGGGGTGTTCCAACTGCTTCTACGAATTGACAAAGAACATTCCCACCATTGCCGACACCTAAGCAGTTAGGCTCTTAGGTACTTTTCACGAGACTTTGAGCGACATAGCATTTGCATTAGGTTGGTCAGACCTCTTCGCTTGGTCGCGCTGTAGTGTAGGTATGGTACTACGGGAGTGCACGGACTCGGCGATATGACTTTTCTTATTCCCGCCTCGGATTCGAATCCCCGGGTTTTGGCACGCCCTTAGTAAGGTATAGTAAGTATTAGTCCAATGTAGACTCTTTGGCCTGCTTTGTAATTCTCAGCGTGGCTTGGTCAAACTACTTTTGTTCACACACCTAAGGAGAGATCATTGGCCTGTCGCACGGACTTGGTTAGGATGCGATCGCCTCGCGAGCGGTTTATTATTCACCCAATATGGAGGAGAGCTTGAGGTATGCTCCGGAAATAAGGCCCAAATACAAGCTACATGTGGACCGGTACAGTACGGATACAATAGCCGCACCAGATCCACACGTCGCATTGACATATCTATAGTTGGCATCGCTTAATTACAATCTAGAACGTTGTTGTCGAATCTCTACTCGAGCTTTCAATGGACGCGGCAAGAAGGGTTTGGAGCTTGCGGGAATGATTGATTGACCAGAACCCACGACGAACAGTGACAAAACCGTTTGATCACGGAGCTTGCCTAAGACAGACCCCATGCCCATGGATGCCCATGGGCTGTGCAACCGGCAGATCGGACGGGGTCCACTCTGTCGATCAATCTGCCAATCGCACGCAAGAGGCAGCCCTTCGCAACGCGGGGGATGGATCTGTTGCAGATCTTTCTCCAGCTGTCCCAGCTCGCTGGAGTCGACCGTTGGGCGAGGCTTACGGCAGAACAGCTGCGTGCGTAACAACGAGGTACCTTAGACACGGAGGTCCATACACGCAGTACACAGTAGTAGTAGCTTGCAGGTCAGGTGGTTATCGACAGGCTCAGCTCAGCAAGGGCTCTTCTTCCCAAACGTAGCTGCGGCCGACCACTGCGGTCTAACTATACCCTACGGCAGTATGGACGGGCAGTATTTGGGAACATTGCAAGCGGCTGCCATATCTATCCGCCAATGACCTGCTGGACCGGGTCACCGGAGTACTGCATTTCTGAACACCGGCCAGAAAGCGCGGGCTTCCAACAGAAGCAGCTATGGGAACAAAATTTCTTTCGTTCTTTGCAGGAAAGTTCCAGTATTGCGAAGCCAAAGTCCTGCATCGGAGATGCACTTCTCTCTGGTGTTGCACGGCAGCACGCTAATGCAGGTCTCGATTGCCCGTCCGCAGCCGGGGCTGCCGAGGCCGGGTCAACAGAAGAGCGAGCTACTCCAAAAGTAGTGTAGGACAAATTTTAAGGGACTCGGGTAAGGCGCAGCGATCTGGGTGGGCTCTCGGAAGACGCCGATCGAAAATTTCTACACAACCGTACCTACAGTGCGTACAACTGTATCAGCTACAGGGTCTAGTTTGACGGACACAGCCCCGGCCCCGATCCCAGTTTCTCATTGTTCCACCGGGTTGCGACCAAACGATCGATTTTTGACAACCATATGATAGCGTTAACATCGCTCCTGGAAGCCAATGCGCTTCGATTCAGTTTTTGTCTTGCTCACAGTGCCTTGACATTCTGAAGGCTGCGCCACGGATTGGCTTTTTCCCGCAAACGCCGAACCTACTGTACATCCGTACTTGTACATAGTAAACCATACACCAAGTTCGCTGCCAGTAGCACTAATACACCTGCTAAAACACGAGATATCACCGAACAACACACTCTTGTCTCCACGGCGTGGCCGGCAGGCCAGAGCGGCAGTGCATCCGTCATTTGTTTGTGTCCAGTGGTGTGGTCACCCGAACCTGGCAGCAAGCCCTTCGCAGTGCGCGCGAGAAACTACATATAATCTGATTACTCACTCGGTTTGTAACTCTAGAGAACCAAATAGGGCAGGATTGTCCGAATGAACCATTTCTTTGATCATTGAACAAACGACAAAACATACCCGGTATCTACTCTGCTACTGTATGTAGGTAAATGACATTCTTCCAGCGGTTTCTCGTGTCTGACAAATACCTAGCTAATACGCACCACCATATTCACATTGGGGGAAGATTTTACAGCGTGCATATGGAATCAGCCAGGCTGGACTGGAATCCAGTGTTTTCAAGCCCCACCCCCAGGGCGTGCTCCCGAGCCCACCGACTCCATCCGGCCCTACCCGCACGGCCTCCCACTTTTCTCTTTTTTTGTTTCAGAGCTCGCGCACAGGTGTAGAACCGGGGACATGGGACACAGCAGCATGCACACATGTATGCATGCATGCGGCGCAGCGATAAACTCCGAAAACTCAACATCCGAGCCTACGCGTAAAGTAACCCAAACACAGCTTCTGCACCCAATCCGTAGGGTGTCTACCGGAGGTAAGACCCGGCCCTCTGGTTGGGGTCCTGATATGGGGCGACCGAGAGCCAGACCTGGTAATCACGCATTGGTCAAACCTCAGCTCCCTCCGTCGACGCGGATATGTCGAGCTGCGACGACAGAGACGCGGGTCGCCTTAACCTCATGGACTGAAATTCAATGGCAGCTGGGTGATAGCGTACTTGGGAAAATCACCGGAGGTGTAATAAAATGAGCTGTGTCTACATCCATATCCCTCAAAGCAAACAACCCTACACACACACCTCGACGGAGTTGATATGGCCAAGTCAAGCCTAATGAGCTCAATGACTACTAACAATGACAACATCCCCGATACACCAACCCCCTGGCCCCCTTAGGCTCTTATTACGCCGACTCACTGCCCATAACAGCAGCCCGCGCATCAGCATAGAGCGGAGCAATACCCGTCCACAGTTGGAACTGCGACAATGTCACCGCATTAGCGACATTCACTAGAGTAGAACGGTAAGGTAAAAGAGGGGGGAAATGGTCGTACCTGATACCACCCCTGAGCCGTAAGCACCTCCAGCCCGGGGATTGTCGTCCAGCCCGCATCCTCTGCTAGTTGCATCAGCGGTGTGTGCCTCGGCATGTACGCCATCTCGAGCAGCACGCGCGGCTCGCCCTTGCTCTTGCCCGCCGCGCCGCCGCCCTGCAGCGCGGCAACCAGCACCTCGCGCATGCTAGCATCGACGGGCTTGTCCGCGGGGATGGTGCTGATGGCAACGGTCGGCAGCGCGTCGCGGGGCCCAAGCGCCGCCACTTCGTCCGGCGCCGCGAGGTGCTGGATCTTGTAGTCGGCCGAGAACCCGTCGGCCAGCTCCTTGACCCGCTCCGGGGTCCGCGCAACGACGTAGATGGGCGCATAACCCAGCGAGTGTAGCGCGTAGATGGCGGCGCGAGTGGTTCCACCCGAGCCGACGACCATGGCCGCACCGGGGTGTGCTTCGGTGCGTTGGATCAGGCCGGCCGAGCGGAGCGAGAAGACCATGCCCTTCCAGTCGGTATTATCGCCGAGGAGGGTGGCCTTCCCACTATCTGCCGAGGGCACCGTGATAATCGTATTAACGGCGCCGATGGCCCGCGCAGCGTCGGTGACTTCGTCCAGGAGGGACATGATGTCCAACTTGAGGGGAATCGTCACCGAGCCGCCACCAAACTCGGGGGAGCGGATCACGTCTCGGATGTCGTTGACGTTGTCCGTCTCAAAGCGTCCGTACTGGTGCGGCAGCCCAGTCGCGCGGAAGAGCGTGTTGTGGAGGGCGGGTGACCGGGAGGAGCTGATCGGCTTGCCGAAGAGATAAAATGACTTTGGCTCCAGCTCGCCGATGAGCGCTAGGGCCTGTCGGATTTCTGCCGCGGACAGCTGTCCAGGTGCCGCCTTCGACGGTAGGTCCGGGTGACTGACTGGCGTCATGAAGCCGTTCAACACTCTGCTGAGCTTGCCTGCCGTGCCCATGTTCAACCCAATCATTGGCTTATCGTGGGCGGCGAGCATCTTCATCTTGAAGTTCGTAAGGGCAAAGTTGTCACCCATCTCACGCGCCACGCCCACGAGCTTGATCACGTCGCCGTATTGCAACGCCTTGTTGTAGAAAGGGATCCAGGATCCGTTCCTCCACGAGAGCTGGCAATGGGGGTCGTGGTGGGACGCCACGATACGCGTGAAGCCCTTGCTCTCGGTCACGGCTTCGAGTATGTCCACCGGCATGGTCATCTCCAGGTCGAGATACTCGACACCTGTCCTCAGGCCAACTTGGTACAGCTGGTGAGCCAGCGTGTGTTCGTCATCCGGGAACTTGCCTCCCTGGCTGGCTGTGCGGATCGTGTAGACGATGGGGACCTTCGCCGCGGACCTGAGGAGAGAAACCTGGTGAGCGACAAATTCCGGCTCATAGCTCTCCAGCAAGTCCACGCGCAGTTCAACGGCGTCAGAACCCACAACCACCCTAGGAATTACGTCCATCGCAGTGGCCACATTGGGCACGGTCAATGAAACGAAAAAGGAGTGCTTTTTCTTGCGGACCTCCTCAAAATGCGCTGCCTGGCCGCAGATGACGGACAAAAACCGACTGAAGTCGGCTGGCGGCTCAAGCAGAACCTCGGACCCGTCCAGATGCGGGCTGTAGTATTCGAAATTACTACACTCCCCAAACCACGGCTTGCGGCGGTAGTAAACTTCACGGATGTTCTCCGAGTATGCGGGACGGGTTTTATCTCGCATTAGGTACTCGACGACTTGGTCGGTATCGCGATGTACCAGTAGCACACAACCGCCGTTCTTCTGGTAGGATATGAGCAGCTTACGAGCTTCGTCGGTCTCAACGATGCCTCCACCGCAGGAGAAGATGTACCCCTTGGCTTGGTTCTTCATGACATCTTCGAGAAGGTCGAGTTCGGCTTTCCGGAAGCCCTCCCAGCCGCGCTCCCCACGGATGATCTCCGGGATTGCCATCCCCTCCCGTCTCTCCAGCTCCACGTCCAGGTCGATGAGTGGTCTTCTCAGAATCTCGGACATCCAGCGGCCAGCTGTCGACTTGCCCGCGCCGCGCATTCCAATGACGAAGATAGACTTGTCCGTGCCTGAGCGCGAAGGTTGCGCCGTGTCCTTCACAGTCGGATCCTCCTCGCCGTCGAGCTGCACTCGGAAGGCCTGAGACATGGTATCCCACCATCCCGGCCACGTCTTGGCGGTGCACTCACGTTCGAGGATGAGGACCGGATGCGGTGAGATGGTCGACAACACGCCGAAGCTCATGGCGACACGGTGGTCGTCGTAGCAGTAGATGCCCTCGCTTGGATCCCCAAGCTCACCGTACGGCTTCCCGGTGACCTCGATGCCGTCTTCGAGCTCGTTACACTGGACACCAAACTTGGCCAGCTGATCCTTCATCGCCGCAATCCGGTTGCACTCCTTGACTCTCTGGTTAGCAATGCCGGTTATCTGCGTGGTCCCCGAGGCGACGGCGGCAAGCACAGAGGCAGTCAAGAAAGCATCCGTCATGGGCTCCATGTCGACATGCTCGATGGCCTTGAGCGTTCCAATCGGCGGGCCGGTCACAGTTGTCGAGGTGTCGGTTTGCTCAACGGTGCAGCCCATAGGTCGAAGTACCTCAACGGCGAAACGGGCATCCCCTTGCAGCGACTTGGAACCGATGTTCGGAATGGTACAGGTAGTGCCGGTGATGGCTGCGACGGCCAAGGGATAGGTCGCCGAGCTGGCGTCGCTTTCAACGGCATAGTCGGCCGGGTTCTTATACACCCCCTGGGGGATGTGATATGTATTGGGGTCATCCGGTGACCTGCGCACCTCGATGCCAAACGAAGCCATCATGGCGATGGTCATATCAATGTACGGCTGGGAGATCGGCTTGCCGCCGACGAGTCGGAGTGTGACTGGCTTGTGCGCGTATGGGGCAGCCATCAAAATGGACGAGACATACTGCGACGAGACAGTGGCAGCCAGTTCGATCACGCCGCCAGCAAAGCCCGCATTGGCATCCACCTGCACCGGCAAGCTCTTCTCCTTTTCGAGATATTGGACACCGACTCCATTCGCGCGCAGTGCGTCCACAAGCGGCCCGATGGGTCTCACCTTCATCCGTGCGTTGCCCGTCAGCACAGTCGAAGAAACGGCGGATGGCGAGCAAAGGGCCACGACAGACGTGAGGAAGCGCGACGCGGTGCCGGCATTACCCAGATACAGAGGCTCCTCGCTAGCCTGCAGTTTGCCTCCCTTGCCCTTGACGACCAAGACCTCTCCGGCATCCTCCCAAGAATAAGTGGCTCCCTGCAGCTGAGCGATGGCTGTGAGCATATACTGTGTGTCGTCCGAGTGAAGGAGGCCGCGGATGCGCGTTGTTCCCTCTCCGAGGGCAGCCAGGATCAGGGCCCTGTTGGAGATGCTCTTAGAACCCGGCGGAGTCACACTAACTGTGAGACCCTCGGGGACACCCGGGGTGACCCGAATGGACGGAGAGAGCACGATCCGGATGGCACGATCATCGACCACAGTGGCTTTCGGCTCGTGCGTCTTGCCAATCGCGGAGAGCAGCACGATCTTCTTCTTGCGGCCCTCGTTCTTCTTGTCGACGGCCATTTTCTGCAGGAGCACATCGACCGGGCACTGCTTGCCGGCTGACAGCTTTGCAATCCGTTTGTCGTGCACCGAGGTTGGTAGATCATAGGCTGCGATGCACTTGGTCAGACGGGCAACAGCACCAGGCCTAAGGACGCCAAGGAAGCGTGCCAATTCTGCCTCCTTGACCATTCCTATTGCCACACACTCGCCGTGAAGGACTTGGGGGGCCAAGATGGCCTCGTAAGCGTGGCCGATGGAATGGCCAAAGTTGAGGAGGTTCCGGAGCCCGCCCTCCCGCTCATCGGCAGAGACTACCTCAGCCTTGACGCGTGCGGAGCCCAAAACGATGCGCTTCAGTATGTGCCGGATGGGCGCGAGGCGGGCAGAGGGGCTCGAACCCTTGGACCGGATCGCTTCGAGGATGGCAGGCGCGTTCTCCTCGAGGGCGGCGAACTCGGACTCGTTCCAGATGGCGGCCGTCTTGATGACCTCGGCCATGCCATTGATGAATTCGCGCACGGGCAGCGTCTCGAGGAAGGCCAGATCGATATATATCCGCTGGGGCTGCCAGAAGGCACCGATCAGGTTCTTGCCCATGGGCGTGTCGATGGCTGTCTTGCCTCCGATTGATGAGTCAACCATGGCGAGCAGCGTCGTTGGAACCTGCACAAATCGTATGCCGCGCATGAATGTGGCGGCGACGTAGCCAATCATGTCGCCAATGACGCCGCCGCCGAGGGCGATAACCACGGTGTCGCGAGTGCACGCCTGTGACAGCATCCAGTCCTCGATGTCCGCCTTTGTCTCGCGACCCTTGGAGTACTCGCCGGGCGGGATGGCGTAGGTGAGGAGGCGAGCATCTTTTGGAGCGGCACTGTCAAAAACAGCCTGGAATGGCGGCACGTATGTCTGGAACAGGTTTGTGTCGGTTATGAGGACATAAGTGGACGAGGGAATGTTTTGGAGCAGGTCGTGAGTCACGAAGCTCAGCCAGATGCCGTGATCGACGACAATGTCCTCCTTGCCCAGAATCGCTATCCGCGTGGGATCAGAGCCGCTGGGGCCCGCCATGGTTCTCAGAATGTGCGTGATGGTGAATTGGGCCCGACATGCGAGTGCGAAGTTGACAATGGGAAGCAGAACGGCTTGCTTGTGTTTGTTTCTCCCGGAGGCTGGGATCGTGGGTGGGCAATTTATTAAACTAGTAGTAGGTAGTGTTGGATTCGGAATTGCCCCGCGGGGAAAAAAACTTAAGCGGACCTTTTTGTATGGTAATGTAGGTACAAGTACGCTACGCCACGACACGGTAGCTGCAATGCATCAGGTCAACGCCGACCACATTTGCCACGCAGTCAGCAACGTCGCCTGAAACATGTCTTCTGATTTCATCTGGCCTTACCCCATGTGGGTTTATGACGTCCTTGATCGACTGCAACTGATGAGCCTTCGCAACAAGCCTACGCGCGAACTACTGGGCCCCACGTAATCACTCTCTCATGTCTCGCGAGTTTCTAGCAACAGCGGAGCCTAGAAGCTAAGGTAAGGCATCGTGCATACTACCAGGTCATAGGACATGCTATGAACTTGAAAGTCATATGATCTCAGTCCCCGGGCCAGTAACAATGTGTGTATCTCGGCAGTGCACCTTCTCGTTGCTCAAGGACTAGTGAGATTCAGAAGGAACACTTTGCCGTTGTCGGAGACTCACAGAGGGTTCATGGCTGGCGGGGCATGCTGGCGGGGCATCGGTTGACAGCAACCCTTGCAGCCCTGTTGAAGATCCGCACCAGCTTAATAACAAAAGCAACTTGATGGAAACGGCAGTAAAGACTCAAGGGTATCTTATGTATTGTACTGCCTAGTACAATACAATGCAATGACATCTATGATATGGTACGTGCCCCAGGCTTGATAAGGACGACCGACCTCCTAGGCTGTCTGCGATCTTGGTTCAAAGTCCGATTCACACAGGACAATACGGATACAGGCCAAGCCTGGCTCGCCTGGCTGACATCCATTGAACCTACAGTTGCGTCATACATCGGGCAAGTCTGCAAATCTCCAGAATCATCCCATACCATATACGTGGTCTTCTGTCGTCGAGATTTCGGCTCACTTGCACCGCTCTTTCTATCCGGCGAGCCATTGTGCCATCGAGATGCCAAAACCCCGAGTGGGAAATCCACATCGAGAAGTTGTGAGGCGATGCCGAGGGCTTTTTATCTGACCACAGTTTGCTGTTATCTCCCCTTCATGAGTCCAACCATGTGGTTCTGGGTGTTTGCCCCCCTGGAGCTAAAGTTAGGCACCGTGGTCAAAATTTGGAGATGGGTTGGTTAAGATGACGAACCGTGCCATTGGTGTGCGCCTACCTAACAACAGCAATGCTTGCCGCAATCTCTGGGTTGCTTGACTGACCTTACTTTGCTAATGAAACCCCCTATACGAAATTCCCGCGTTGGCTCCTCCAAGACGCTGCAAAGCTCCACGCTTAGTTAGCATGACCCGTGGGCTGAGGCTTTCGGTGGCCTATGTCTTGGCACAACTGGTTCCTGCCCCCCATGTTGTTGGCACTGTTGTGACCATGACAACTACGAGGGTCAGTTGGAACATGGTTCTGTGAGCGGGAGAAACGATGTCGGGGGAGTGAAGAAAAATATCATATATCATTAAGCGAACAAGCTCCTATCGCCAACTTTCGTGCCATCGACCACGCCATCTTTGCAGGTTGGCCGGCGTTATAATGAAGCCTCCCGGACTCGACCACCCCAGGAACCCCCTTCGAGCCAAGCGGCTTCCCGTTCTCGCGAGAACCCGACAGTCCTGATTTCTCATACTCCGCCATCAGCGGCCAATCGCTCTTCGTTCAGGTCATAGCGTCCCCGGACAAGATCGGCAGTGGCCGGGTCAACCATCGGTTTCCGGTACCAGAGTTTGTGCCCGGCCCAGAGCACGACAAAGAGAATGAGGCTGATGTACGCGGCAAAGAAATCGCTCGTGTCCCAGTCCATAAACACGGTGAAGCCCTGCGTCAGAGTGATGAGGACGTTGAAGAAGACTCCGTATATGGCGGTGTAGGGCTGGAAGCGCGACACATACGGCAGCTCGGATCGCGGGATCCCCTGCGCCTTGAGGGCGCGCATGAAGGCCAGGTAGGACACGCAGGTGCTCGTCCAGGTCGTCATCCCAGCAACACCGGTGATGTTGAGCAACCAGTTGAATACCTTGGCGCCGTCCGCCGACAGGTTCAGGAACCCGAGCAGCCCAAAGGCGGCCGTTACGATGACGGCATAGATCGGAATGCCGTGCCGGTTCGTCTTCTTGAACAGCGCGGGCGCCTGGCCTTCGTCGGCTAGCGCCACCAGCACGCGACTGCCCGAGTAGACGTTCGAGTTGGCCGCGGACAGGACGGCCGTCAGCAGCACGGCGTTGATGATGTCTGGGAGAATCTTGACGCCGGCCCGGTGCGCGGCAATGACGAGCGGCGAGGCGGATGCGTTGGACGAGTCACCGAGCAGGCCGGGGTCGTTGGACGGCACCGTCATGGTGATGAGGAACATGGTCACCACGAACAGGCTCATAATCCCCCAGTAAGACACCCGGATCGCGCTCGGGACCGTCTTGCGGGGGTCGCGTGCCTCGCCTGCGCCGACACCAACCAGCTCCGCGCCCTGGTACGCGACCGCGGCCTGGATGATCACGGCCCAGAAGCCGACAAACTTCCCTACCCCGCCGGGCGCGAGGTACTCGTTGAAGGCGCCCGGGTCGTGCCAGTACTTGAAGCCCAGCACGCCCTCCTGGCCAACACCGGCCGCGATGCAGATGCCGAAGACGATGAAGCCGGCGATGGTGATGACCTTGAGGCTGGACAGCCACATCTCGAGCTCACCGTATATACCGACGGGCAGGTAGTTGACGATAGTGAAGACGACCCAGAAGATAGCGATAATGATGCCGATGTTGAAGCTCTGGTTCCAGTACTGGATGATGAGCCCCGCGGCGGTGAGCGAGAGAGCGTATGTTGTAGCCCCTGTTTTCCAATCCGAATGCGCCGTCAGCTTCTACTCACAACAGTCCCGACCACAGCAGATCAGACGGGTTCCGGAAAAAAGGGGAGGAAAGGCTCACAGGCAAACCAATATAGCCACCCCACCGCGAACCCGAAACTGTCGTCCACAAAGCGCGACGCATAGATGGAGAAGGCGCCCGCCGTCGGGATATACGTAGCCATCTCGCCCAAGCACACCATCACGGACCACAAGACGGTCCCAACAAAGACGTACGATATGAGACACCCCGCCGGACCAGCCTTGACCAACGCCGTGCCGGTGCCCAGGAAGAAGCCCGTGCCGATGGTGCCGCCGATGGCGATGAAGTTGAGATGCCTCCCGGACAGCTGCCGTTGCAGCTCGCCCTGTTGTGCCGAGCTGGCGTCGCTGTTGGGGTTGTTGTCGCCCTTCCCCGGGATGGCATCCGGCTTCACCATCTTCTCGCCGCTGGTACCCACGACGCCGACGTCCTCCCGGAGGAGTAGCCGACCGGGGAGGGCGGCCGGGTCTCGGTGGCCTTCATCGGGCCTATCTCGCTTCTCTTCTCACACTGTCCGCCCCTCAGGCCGCCTTGGAGCGCTCTGTCTGCGGAGAGAAAGCCACAGGGCCAGAGAAAGGTCCAGGCGTGGGCTGATGTGTCGGGGTACAGGCCCGGGGTAGTACGGCGAGTCCCAACCGTGCGATGCTTTGCGTACGGCCAAGAGACCAGACGAGGCGCAACAGCCCAGGCGATGGGAAGGACGGGGAAGAAGTGGAAACGGTGTGTGGAATACCACACACAGGTAGTGTATGCCTTCGTATGCCCGGAAGAGGTAGACGAGGGGGAAAAAAAAAACTTGACCACGGGTGGATCCGCAATGACCTGATCACTTCACAAGGCGTAATATGTAGGTATATCTCAAGTCTTGCAACTTCCAATACATATATTCCATATCCATTGGAGCCAACATGCCTGATAAAGGAAACAATGAGTCAGTGAGAAATGTGATGAATCCCATGACTGATAACGAGAGCGTCGTGGTGAAGTCTCATCTCGAGCCACCCGCTGCGGCTAGCGAAGGCCCGGTAGTAACACAGGGGCAGCCGATCAAGAAAAAAAAATTGAGCAGTGAGCTCGAGAAAGGCCACAGCCCTGTTTATGTCCGACCAACAAGTCTTTCTCCGGCGCTAGGAAACGGGATTACCTATGTAGTGTAACGAGACAAGGACAGGTACACGTAGGGAAGTGCCGAGCCGGTGGACACGCTGGGTGCCTCCCCCCATGTCAGAAAAAGCCGCAGTTTTGGCTTCGATAGTTTGAAAGATGTCAAGCAAGCAAAATCCATCCTGAAGGATCAGAAAGGGGAAAGTGAAAAAGAAACGACAAGATCAGAAAGTGAAGCTATGAAGAAAGATAGGCAAGAAACAAAAGAGTCAAAATGAAAGAAGACACCATCTTAGCAACATATAGTAATTGCATCTAACTACTAGTATCCCTTGCTGCCAGGCTGCCACAGATGTAGGGTACGGCTTATTTCGTCTAGAGAGAGGGTGCATCGCAAAGATTTCGACGGGGTGCGACAAGCTGGGGGGGTACACAAACCGAAAAGCCCCCCATTGGAGATGAACGTACAATTATTCAATACATGTGCTTGAGTTCACAAGGCAGCCCAGTACATAGTATATATATCTTTTTTGAAATGTCCTAATCCTAATAGCTTCGGCTTGATATTGCTGCTAACCCAGACGAAAACCAATATACACTTGACGAACAGCTACGGAGGGAAGTACCTCCGTACGGTTTGTGAAAAACCCGCCCAGCCCCCACCGGCCGGAGCCGAATATAACCTCAAGGACCCACCATATCAAATGCTCGGTCTCCAACGAGCCCACCTTCATAGTAGAGGTAAGTTGTTGCATTTAACAATCCGTAACAGCAACACACACCCCGCCTCACACATACACAAATCTGGATGACGCTGCGAATAAAGTAAATAAGCACATGAAGGAAGGAAAAGGAAAAGATGCTCAAAGACGAGAGAAGCACAGGACGCCGCAGATAGAGGATGGAAGAATCAAGAAAGAAGGGGGGAAATTGGTGTACACTATCATCACCGGGCCCACCGTCGATCATCCGAGGGACTGAAGCAGCCGCGGCCGCAGCAGCCGAGCCGCAAGTGAGCCCGGAGTCTTGCCGAGCAGCCTGGCCGAGAATCCAGAAGCATGCAGCGAAACATGCTAAGGGTCTTATGGAATGGATTTAGTTATTATGGATTCCCCATCAAGAGAAGTGGCAACTCAAAAGGGGAGAAGATGGAAAAAGTTTTCTTTCTTTTCCCCTGCTCTTTTTCGCTCATCAATCGCCTTCGCCTCCACCCAGCATGTTTTCTTGGTCCCTATTCAAAGCGCGAAGACCCGAAGTATGATTACCTACCACCCTAGGTATTGCTTGGTCAGGTGACAAATCACTGCAACAACATTTGGAAGTCAACCTGGATATGATAGGTGCTGGAGGCTGGAACCTACCAATGCAATGACTTGACCGCCAGCATGCATAAGCTCGAACATAATGATACGGTAACAAAACTTAGTGGTGATTCTTCTGCCTCCAGAGTCGACGCCTAAAGCTGGCCAATGTACAGTGCCCCAGCTAAGGTTAAGTATGTCAGGCAAGCTCTTGCGCGTACCCTGGGGGTTTTATCCTCGTATTAAGAGAAAAGGCACTGCAATCCCCTTTTCCGCCGTCTCCAGCAACGCCCTTCAAAGAAAGCTTCAAACGTAGGTATGTACAAGCTCAGGTCCACAGCAAAGGCTCTGCCCGTGTAGGATACGTGATCATCAAAAGGGATTCCGTGACACCAGGCAATATCGATTGTTTTTCTTTTCGGTCGTTTTTCGTTTTCATACTCATCATTATCCACATCCCGCCCCTATTCACCTGCTCAAGCCACCGCTTGCATCTCCAGAGGATCCTCGCGGTCGGTGTGCCGCGACTGCCGGCCGCTGGTGCTGGTGCTGTGGGCCATGGCTTCCTTCTCGTCCCACTTGCTGCTGGTGATGGGGTTGACCTTGAGGAGATACATCGTGTCGATTTCCTCCAGACTCCTGTCTTTGCTCTCAATCAGGAAGAAGAACACAATCACAACAAGCGCCAGGCAACAGCCGGCAAACACCAGGCCGTAGAGGTAGTCGATGGCGTCGGTGATGAAGCGAGTGAAGAAGCTGATGAGGAAGTTCCAGAGCCAGTTGCTCGCAGTCGCAATGGCCATCGCCGGAGCGCGGTACTTGGCTGGGTAGAGCTCGGCGACGACCGCCCAGACGAGTGGGCCCCACGTCGAGGCAAAGGCCGCGATGAACAGGCACGAGAAGACGATCAGGACGTTGCCGGCAGCCGGCGTGTTCGCAGGGTTGGTATGGTCGAGCTTGAAGTGGCCGACAAACGAGTAGATGAGGAAGCACACCATCATCCAAAGCGCGCCCACGATGAGGGCGTTCCTCCGACCGCATTTCTTGGCCACGTACAGACCACCGAATGTGCAGAACACGTTGACGGACCCAAGAATTATCTGGGTCACGTAGCTGTCACTAAGTCCAGTGGCCCGGAAGATGGTGGTTCCGTAGTAAAAGAAGAAGTTCGCTCCCGTAAGCTGCTGCCCGGACTGTTTGACAGTTAGCAAACAAAGGCTGACGGAGAGGGGTGTTTGATGAGGGACACTTGCCTGCAAGATGATGCCCAGCAACGTCCGGTACAGCATGCGCGGGCCGGTGAAGATCTCGTACCAGCGGGTCTCAGCACCGGCTCTTTCCTCGTCGAGTTTGGCCTTGATCTCGTCAATCTGCATGTTGACGGCAGCATGGTGCGTATCGAGACCCGCCAGGCGAGCGATGGTCCGACGGGCTTCATCTTCGCGGCCCTTGCGATACGCATAGCGGGGCGACTCCGGGAGTGCGAGGATGCCGAGGCCGAGAATCAGGGACCACAGGAAGGACAGACCATTGGGGATGCGCCACGACGCCGAGTTTGTCCTGTTGTGAGTGCCGTAGTTGATCATCTCCGCAGTCCAAATGCCGAGCGTGATGAAAAGCTGATAGGTAGAAATGAGGATTCCTCTAATGATAGCAGGGCTCGATTCGGATTGATACATAGGGACGGCCACCGAAAGAGCGCCGATACCGAAGCCGGTGATGAGGCGACCGACGGCAAATTGGGCCCAGACAGTGTTTGACGAGATCTCGATGATGTTACCGACGCAGCAGAAGAGCGCCGAGACCGAAATGGCCATGCGACGGCCCAAGGAGTCGGCGATGTTGCCGGCAATCAGGGAGCCAATGAGGCAGCCGGCAGGGAGGAGGCCAACAATGGTACCCTGACGAGCGGCGCTGAACTCATAGGCTCCCGTGGATGGGTTGTGTGCTCCGAAGCGCGCGGCATAGTCCGACATGTCGAAGAAGCCGGAGATCTGACCACTGTAGTCCTTGTTAGCGGAAGCCCAAGAGAGGCCATGCTGCCGTGGGCATCTTATCGTACCTGACATAGCCAAACATAAAGCCGCCAACACTGGCGACGACACCGAGGAACACGGCAGCGGCCGTGACTTTCTCCTCTGAAACTGCGGCTGCTGGTGACGGCGCAATCTCTCCCGCTAGTTTGGGATCAGGGCTGGCGTCCTGCTGGGAACGCTGCCTGGAGAAGGCCATGTTGTTTTTCGTGCGCCGTATAGTGTGAGTGAGGAAAGATTACCTAGTTGACCGGCCGAAGGGCTTCTTCATAAAAAGGAAGCATAGACAGACAGACAAAGTATGATCTCGAGTGGTTGTGTTTGTATTATTCAAGTGTTCGAGTCTTTGAAGGGGACGGGCGAGGATTCCAAGTAGGCCCGAACGTGACAGGAAGTCCTGCCTTTATGAACATTTTCAGGTTTGTGGTCAGCCGGGCAGGACTGCGGGTTTCCATCTCGATGACGAGACTGGAGACGGAAGGCGCGAGAGACGAGGAGCCCCATGGGACCAAGAGCGAGAGGAACGCGCCTGCACAGACCGGTCCTGCCGAAAGTGGATGCTCCGAGCCCGACACGATATCCATACCGTGATGCCTTCCGCCATCTGCTACACAGTAACCCCGTGGAAAGGCCGTCGCAGGGCAGAGCAATGGAAAGTCGGACCCTGGATCTACACTTCCAGGAAAAGAACGGGTGGTTCCATGCTAAGGTACCTACCTGGTACCTGGTAACCCTGACGTCGTGCGGTTCAAGAACACAGACCCACCGTGCAATATGCAGGAGATTTGTGTTCTAGCCTTAGGCCACGATGCACCCCCACGCTCAGACGCTGCAACCCCGCGGGCCGCGCCAAACCCAGCCTGCCCCTCAATGTTGGCAGGAAACGGAAATGGCATTCTGTACAAATAATGCCCTATTGTACATTCACTAGAATTCTGCACAGTAGCTAGTATCATACTTTAGAGCCGGAGGAAGGCGGTCAAAGCAAGTTGCGGATAAATTCATCAAGTTGTGGGTTGAGGGTCTCAGCACAACAGGAATGCCCTTCAGCGGGCCTTCCTGTGAAGATCCGGGATCCGGGATCCTCCTTTGGATGGGTGTGAGCCTGAGGCTAACGTGCCCTTCAGAGATCAATCACGGCAGTTCTGGACGCTAAGTCACGGCAATTGCATGGTTGACATGAGAAGGGCCCGTAATCGATGGATCCAACAAGGCGCGCTATGCTGTCATCGTCACGCCCTGTGGAGTGACGTGATTCCCGAGGTCGGGCCGTTGCCAACGGATCTGGCGGAGCTTACAGCAACAAAACGAAGATAACCCTTGCAACCTCGAGACGAAGAAGCACCGAGAGCGTACAACGTGCACATACTCCAAATCCCCAGCAATCACCAGATGTTCTGGGTCGATTTCCCCTCGGGGAAACAGATGCTGTATCCGGGGCCCCGTTCGTCTCCTTGTCAGCCCTCCGCGTTCAGTCCGGAGTCCGGCCGCCGTCGTGATGCTCACCGCAACACCGACAAACACCGAGCGGTCCGGAAAATGGATATGCCATGCAGTGTGTCCTGATACTCCCTATGATGTCAGGTTAGAAACACAGGCCCACGGTCGCTCGGGAGCCATCGCGGCGAAATGCGTCCCCACTGTCCTCTCTCGTGGTCTGCAAATTCGCCGCAAGCTTTGAAATCAGAGTTCTCTAGGGCACGAGATCTAGCCCCGCGGCCACGTCCAAAGGATGATAGACCTCTTGCTTGCTCGGTCCTTCTGCGTGTAGCGTTCGGTCCTTCTGGGTGTGACGGGATTGAGGATCGATCGATGGGTAGGCCGAGTCGTGCGGTCGGCGGTCGCCGTCCTGTAGCTTTGTGGTTCATCAGTCGCCATAATCCGTTATGCTTCCTAGGGCATGCATGGAGGCTGGTGGAACTGAAACACGACTGCTTCTGAGGCGTCGCTGGTCTCCATCGACAGCTGGAGCAACTAGGAACCGCCCTGACAAGCATCGCAGTCGGGTGGAATCCGCTCATAAACTGCGGGTTCACAATGTCTGGAGGTCGGATGAACCGGGAAAGCTTGGACACATTCCAACAAGTTGTTCGGCGCAGGAATGCAATGTGGCCAGGCCGTAGCTGGCTGATGAAAAGGAGGTGAGGCGTTCGAATGGGTTGCCTGAACAGGAAAGGTGTGGCTACAGCGTGTGACCAATCAAAATTCTCCGTGACAGGTTTCACGATGCGCCTTGCTCTCACCCCAAAGCCCCAACGCGACCAAGCACGCGTGCGGCACGTGTCGTTCATCTTGATCAGAATCTTACGCGAAAGTGAATTTAAGGCATCGCAGGTTCCCTCAGGCTCTTTCTTTCTTTCTTTCTCTTTACTCTTGTTTTTGGTTCTCTTCCCCCCGTTTTTTCTCTTGGTGTTTCTATTCTCCTTTCTCTTTCTTTTCTTTCTTTCTTACTCTCTTTCCTTTATGGCCAAGGCAGCTTCCCTCCTGTCAGACCGTACTTGCCCAGTGGTAAGCGCCGAGTTGTATCTTATCCTCATACAGTTGGCTTCCCGTGCCCTTGCGTTTGAAAGTTGTACGTATGTCCTGCCGTGCAGCTCCAGTTGCAGGCCGCTCTTGCTGTTGGCTAGGGAAGCCCTGGTCGATGCTTCGTGGCCTCGGAGACTACCATTTCTAAACAAATGGGCTTCCAGTTTGGCGTCTACAACGAGGAAAGAGCATTCGAGAGCTGAGGCGCGGTTATCAGATCCAGCTCCGTCCAAGGACAGAACCACCTTAACTAAGGTACCTCGCAGGTCTGGACTGGTCCATTATGGCGGCCAAGCGGCATGCGGTTGTTATGGCCATCGCTGCCTCAAGAGTCTTACCGGATTCCCGCCGTGGAAATGTCTCGCTAGTCGGTACTGGGTCGGTGATCTAAGGTTACCTATGCTCCGGACCCGAAGTCGGGTGGAGATGAAGCACCTAGGAGGCCTGGAAGGAAAGGACACTTCGGGCCAATTCCACTTCTTCGTTCCCTCAGCCGACGCTTGAACACCGAGGCACACAGCGCTGAAATGATGGTTGAGTTTCACTGCTTACACAACGAACTAGATTCATGGCGACCTACTCCTTGGTCTCTCGCTCTCCTCGGGATGCGCGGACAACCCCTTCTTAATCCAACCGCCGACGAAGCCCCACTCCAGACAACAAAGTGCTTCCTTTGCCCGGCAATTGCCATCCGCCACGGCTCGTAAAAACCCACAATTCCCGTCGTCATCCGTCCCACCCGCTAAGCCGTACTCGTGGTGGCAGTTGCGGTCGGCGGGCAGTTGGATTCGGTAATAGTCGCGATGCCCCAGCCAGTCATGCACTGGTTGCAGGGCGCCTTCGTCGGGCAGATGGTGATGGTCGTTGGGCTTACAGCGGCGCGGGTGCATCCACAGGGCACCACGACGAAGTCTAATGGCAATTGTACGAGACATCAGTCAGCATTGCTTCTTGGTTAGAGTAACTACCATTATTCAACAAGACGATCTGGTGTGCACTGACTGTCTGCGATACAGAGGGGCGAGGTAGGGCACGGTATGTCACACCCGCTGGTGGCGTACCATGTTGCTGTTGGCCGGTAGGTGCATGATGCTGGCAGCGTGTCTGGGCCCGGCGTGGTTGATGTCGATGTGGTTGACTGTACTGTGGTGCTTGATGATTTGGCAGGGCAGGCAGGCGAGCTCATGCCTGGGTGGCTGCTGGCATGCCATTAGTTACCGCCAGTCCTTAGGTGTGGAAGGTACTTCGCTGACGCGAGCGCGACGATGATCGCTAGGATGGACGAGGTGTATTTCACGGCCATTGTATGCCCTTGCTGTTCCCTCTTGTTTCTGAGCGGCCTGGTCGATGTGGGAGAGACGCGGGGAACTGGGCCCATCAACACGTCGCCGTGGGAGGGTACGATGTCTATTTCTAGGCCGCCTGTGCGGTGTGCGGGGATCTGCCTCTCAGCTTGGGTGAGCCATTGCAATTTGCATTCATCGAGCAGCATGATGTTTGCCTGGTTCTCCAATCATGTTACCCATGGAGTTGCAACTCCCGCGAGGCTAGGCGAAAATAAGAGTTGGCCAAGCCTGCAGCTGCGATGCTGGACCTCGTATTCTATATGTGGCTTGAGAATGGGCGTCATGCGATGTCACAGCTGAGCACTATTAGTAGCTCCGACAGCAAAGCGGTGTATTCGCCCATTCACACCTGCTTTCTACCAGGTTTGATTGTAGTACGATCTAAGGTTGTAGTATCTAGAGCACATTATGATCTACTTATTACACAAGTGTCGAGGAATACGAACATGTTTTATGCAGGCCTTTGATGCGGTATTCAGGCAATCCAGAGGAGAACAAATAGGCTGAATGTTCAGTTAGCCGTCCTTCTCTACCTAGGTTTTACAGTTTTGGTTACAGTGCAATCCAAACTCCCACATGCCAGATCGACTCTTGCTCTGATTGCCCGTGTTCGATGCTGGGTGTAGACCCAATGCTCTCGTTCTGTGCCCCTTAAGTATCGGGGCCTTACAGGCGCACCTGGCCCTCCGTTACGTCAGGTGTGCGAATAAGTAGGCAGTCAACCCCTCGGCAGCCACAGGCATTATATCACCCTTAATGGCAGCCCGAAACACCATGTTCAGCTAGGACATGTTCAGTTTACGTAGGTTGTTGCGGAGCTTGAACCTGGCGCCGAAGCCATGTCGGCAGAGAACTGGTGTGTCAATGCCACACGCAGAGACTCAGACATGTGGCAAGGTGTGTAAGGCAATTGGGCTTGGTGGGGGGGGTGGGGGGAGGGCGGGGGGAAAGGGAAAGTCTGATAAAGGGATGTCAGCACAGCAGGTTACCCATCTACCGAGAAGAGGTCAGGGTGGCAATGCAGTAGGTTTGAAAACTAATAAACGGAATGAAGTGCTGACTAACCGAGCGAGCGCGAGGTAGTGGACAAGACAGTTTTCGTAAGGCAGGTAGTAGTTCATCCTCATTCAGTCGTTAGCTGCAAAGTTCAAGTTGGCAGCGTCAGGGCATAGTCTAGCAACAACCACATAATCTATGGGTGGTGTCGATGATATCTACATAGTGTCTATGCCGTCTAAAGAAAGACACGATGAACCATGCGCGGCTCTCTGGGTCATTGCAACGAGGAAAAATCAGCCCCTAGTGATGGATAGTACAGTCAACATCCACAGCCCACGGGCACCGCGAGTGCATGGGCGCCCAGAATACATGAGTTTTATCTCATAGGTTCTGTCCATATGCGTACCCATGGTCAACTCCCTATACAGGTCTGGATATACCGCCGTCACTGCTCCGCTCTCGTACTCTAAACGACCTCTCTAGACCGCGATTTTCTTTTCTTTTTCTTATTTTCCTTTTCTTCACGGCTCCCGCCACCTTGATGGAGAGCTACCGTGAGCGTTGGCATGAATCACTTCCGGCGGACACGAACTGGTTGGATAGGCACTTGTGACGACTAGACCGACGAGCAGGTCACTTCAGGAAAGTCTCCTTACCCTTTAACACTGCTATATAAAGGGCGGCGAATTAGCCACCACTGGTGTCGATGACACCGTGTTTACGAAAGAGAGACAGACGTAAGCCGGAATACCCAATGAGTGGCGGTTGAGCTGATGGGTTGGGTCTATCCTGAGACAAACGGACCTACGACAGAAACAGACTCACCGTCAGAGCACAATAACAACAGAGAGGGCAAAGCTAGAATTCAAACCACTCAGATAGTATCCAGGTCGGTGCTACTTGTGGCTTTGGATCTTTTTCAACTCAGTGGAGCAAATAGCACACCTCGAAATAAAATCGCCTGGCTGGATCGACTTTACGTGAGCGTGCTCTGCTCTGCTCTTCATCGCTTACTGGAAAGGGGTCTGTTGCAGCATTGGCGGTGCACCCACCCTGACGTAGCGGAAGACGGCGCAATGAAGGCCAGCCATGCAGACAGATAGCAGAAGCTTAAGGTACCAACGAGGTCGAAGGGGAGGTAAGGTATCACCTGGTACAAAATTCCCCCGAAATGTTTATGGGCAATACATACCTAAGCAGATAACCTAAGGTAGGTACAATTACATAAGGTACCTACTAATCTACTCCCCGCCCCCGACACTACGGGTCGTGCTGCCTGTGTCCTGACCTCCCAGCTTGCAATGCGGGCGTGATTCCAAAAGTAAGCACTGAGCTGACCACCACAAGGGTGCTAAGTCTCAAGTACGTCTCTGACACAACCATTTATCGGACCATTTGATGTCAGCAAGCCGAATCTATATGTATCATATTCGAAACTGACTCTACTGTGGTAAGGCTCTCCATCTTCTGGGCCACACCAATCTGATAGCTCACTAGGCAGACGTTCGACCTGTATATGGTTGCACTGTATTGAGCGACGCTCTGGTCGCAGGAAATGCGTGACTCACACACTTGCAAACTGCAAGGAACTTGTGTGCCCGAACGCAGGAGAACCGACCCCGGCGCTCCTGGATCACATACGACTCGCACGTGACTCAATGCTTTTGAGTCACAATGGACGAGACATATCATGCACATTCAGAAAAGCGCACAATGATTGATCAGAAATGCCGTCCGCAGAGGGCATCCATTACACTTTGGTATTTCCACCCACGCAAACACCTTATGTTGACCGCCCCTATGGTACAGAACCCAGAAAAAACAAGAGACCCATTGCCCGTGAAACTCATCGTAGCCCAGCCATAACCGATAGCGAGAAAAATGCGCGCAGAAACTTCATGATGTCGTGATGAGGGCATTTAGCCACCGAAACCGTAGAGGGTGCGGCCTTGCCGCTTGAGGGCGTAGACAACGTCCAGAGACGTGACGGTCTTGCGCTTGGCGTGCTCAGTATAGGTGACGGCGTCGCGAATGATGCCCTCGAGGTAGGTCTTGAGAACCCCACGGGTCTCCTCGTAGATCACTACAGGAGCGCGTTAGAATCGCGTACAACCTTGGACGCGCACGAGATGCGGGAATGCAACGTACTGGCAGAGATACGCTTGACACCACCACGACGAGCCAGACGGCGAATGGCAGGCTTGGTGATGCCCTGAATGTTGTCACGCAGAATCTTGCGGTGGCGCTTGGCACCACCCTTGCCGAGGCCCTTGCCGCCCTTGCCGCCTGCGGAGAGAAGTGATTTAGCACGGTGTTCAAACGAGCGACGGACTCGTGATGCGACTTACGTCCAGTCATGTTGATAAATGTGGAAAGTTGGTTGTGGAATGGCGCTGAAAGATGTAACGCTTTGTGTGGATGCGGGTTGCAAGAAGGAGGTTCGAGGGAAACGTGGGGAAGGGAGCCGCCTTTAATAGTAAATGCACCGATTCGATTTGGCAGGCAAATCAAATCGCGCTGATTTCCGGGCTGATTTCCAACGCGTTTCCCGCGACCCCTGCCTTCCGCGTCTACGGTCAAGCGATATGCCCCACATCGATCACAAACAGATGGAACACATGCCTGTTTTCTAGTGGGCAAGAGTGTGACAAGCTCTGACTGGTCTGTGAATGCAGATGGAAGGCTAGCAACCTTGCCGCTAGAACCGTTTTGATCTTTCGCCGCCGGCCGGAGAGGGTCTCATGCGCAACGCGGCTCGGCCAGGCGCCGACTACAGGCGCAACTTCCATGCCACCCGCACCAGCACCTCATCTCGATACCAGAACTTGCCAGTCTTGTATCTCGAAATGTCGTCACAGGTGGCCGGGACTTCCCCGAGTCCCCTGCCTGTCATAAGGTACCATGCCGGCTCTGAGGGCCAAATCTCATACCCCTTGAGGCCACCTAATAAGCTTGGTGCTCTTACTCTTGCGTGTTGGACACTCTTCGGCGAGTATCCCACGCCGCTCGAATCTCTGCTTTCCATTACCCGTTTTCTGTTGTAGCGAAAGGAGGACAGGCACAGAACGGTACCTACAATACATACGAGGGTCGACGATTCCAACCGACCCCGAGATAACCCGTAGTTTCCCTGGAATGGCATGAGGGATCGCTACATGGAAACATATCTCTATAGATTCGTATATCTGGAGACAACGAAATATCCCACTCTCCATTGATTCATTGCCTGATAACCATTGACCTCAGGTAGTAAGGTAAAGCACCGTGCTACGTTTACTGTTCGTAGTATTAGTATGGAGTGACAGGTGCCTTTGGGACCCCCGCTTATTGTCAAGGCGCTTTTCGCTTCGCTTCCAGTTAATGGTTAGCACTTGCCACCGGTTTTGACTGTTATCGCCGTCGAGCTACAACTGCATATCGTGTTCCCACCCCAGTTTCATCCGGGTCTTGGTGGGCTGAAGTCTTTGCAGTGCACTTGCCGTCCAGCCTTACGGATGCGGATCTGGAACTGTACGTAGTACGTAAGGTACCGGGCCTGTAGCTCGTAGCTCGCTGCGGGCCAGAATGTGGCAGCAGTGACCCCACATTTCAATCCTCGCGGCTGGCCCTTGCGTCGGTGAGCATTTTGAACCAATAGAAAGTCAGATCAACAAAATAATAGCAATGCGTTGCCAATCTTCCTCCAAAAACAAGTCCGTTTTCGTGTGCAGAAACTAGCCCAATTACCCACACAACAGACCCCTGTTCTGGGCCGCACGCAACAAGGCAAAACGGCAGGCGCGCAAAGAACTGATTCAAAAAATTCGCCACGTAATCAGCCAGCGCTTTGACCGCTTCGAATTCCTATTTAGACCACTTCCCCCCTCACTGTTTTCGTCACTCTTACATCGCTCCACTCTGCAACCCATTCATCTATCCATCCATCGATCCATCGCGATACATTCAATTTTCATCAACCACACATCAAACTATCAATCGCAATGGCCCGCACTAAGCAGACCGCCCGGAAGTCCACTGGTGGCAAGGCCCCGCGTAAGCAGCTTGCCTCCAAGGCTGCGCGCAAGTCGGCCCCGTCCACCGGCGGTGTCAAGAAGCCCCACCGCTACAAGCCTGGTACTGTCGCTCTTCGTGAGATCCGTCGCTACCAGAAGTCCACTGAGCTTCTCATCCGGAAGCTGCCCTTCCAGCGCCTGGTACGTTTGCCCCTCAAGAGTTGCTCGGTCGCTTGCGCCATCGCTGCGACCGAGGCGCGATTTCAATCAATCGCGTTTCGTCATCGATCGCGACTAACGCGACGCGCACAATGCAGGTTCGTGAAATCGCTCAGGACTTCAAGTCGGACCTTCGGTTCCAGTCTTCCGCCATCGGTGCTCTCCAGGAGTCTGTCGAGTCTTACCTCGTCTCCCTCTTCGAGGACACCAACCTGTGCGCCATCCACGCCAAGCGCGTCACCATCCAGTCGGTACGTTGCCACGCCCCACCCATCAGCGACTACATGAGCCATTAGCTAACATACACTACAGAAGGATATCCAGCTTGCTCGTCGCCTCCGTGGTGAGCGCAACTAAGCGAATCCATGGTTGGCCTTTTCCTTTTGCTTTTTGAGCGCTGGCTCAGTTGGGGTTGGGTGGTCATGACTTTTCATTTGGGATGCTCTGATGGATGAAGGGGTCATTCACGGCACAAAGGGACAACGGCGTTTTTGACTGCGATGGGTTTTCTCTCCGGTGTACATTACCTAGCGGCGGGGTGGTGCTGCTAATACTACGCTGATTTTATGATCACGATTATACTCGTAGACGCGCATCATCGCTACGTGACGCGTTCCCTGGTGGAGTCTGAAAAAAACATTCGTTGCGGTGATGAGCGGATGGGAGCAGAGACGCGACACCCTGGTCCGGTCAAGAGTCAAACACCATGCCAGGGCTTGGAGCAACTAAACGTAACTTAAGGGGTAGGTACCGTTCATCCCCTGTTAGCTCGGAGCTGGCGACAGGGAGCCATGTCTCCAATTCCGCAACAACACTGCAGAACTGCCGGAAAAGGATTGATTCAGCGCAAGAGAATGGAGCATACCGCAGAAATCCAAAATATTCTGCCCATCGATACCTTCCTTCCACAGAGGAACTCGCCGGTTTGATGTTGAGATTGAAAACTGGGGCAACCGTGGTCTTCAAGTCAGGCGCTAATAACGAACAAACAGGCGGTCGACTGTACTGTGTACAAACAAATGGTGAATCAATCAAGAAATACATGATAGGGAAGTGCAGATTACAGTAGAGCGCGCCAAGGGTTCCCGTCCTTGCGCAGCCCGAGGAACTGAACCACCTGACCGAGGTGGTCGACGCCCCAGAAGCCCTCGGTCTCGCCCCTGGTGTTGGTGCAGACCATCCACGGCAAGCCGAACGCACCCTCGGCGAATGCCTTGTCCGTATTTTCGAGCAGGGCCTTCTTACCCGTCGTACTTGCTTCAGCGAGGACTATTGCGGTTGCCCTGCGGTTAGCCACCATCCAATAGTTACTAGTACCATCATAACTGGCCCTGCCTTGTACTGTATCGTACTAGTACATGTACAATACAATACAACAAGAAGGGCGGGACAGAAATAGGGAAACCGAAGGAGGCATGGGGGGAGAATTACTCTTCTCGGTCTCGGCCTCGCCAAACAGGCCCACCAGCGTCTGCTTCAGCACCTCGGGTTTGTGTGTCGCCACTGCGTCCACCCAGTGCCTCGCGAAGAGCGCGTCGAGCGCGCGCGTCAGGCGTGGCTGCTGCTGTTGCTGAGCCTGCTGGGTGTCCGAGGCCGCGATCGCGCAGAGGGCGCGCATGACCGGGAGCGTGTTGGCGGGGAAGTCTGGCGGCAGGCCCGTCGTCATCGGGATAGAGAAATAGCCTGCCCAGCGCAGGCGTTCGGCGTTGATCCACTTGTCTTTGTCTGTTGTGGGTAAGGGTAATTGTTAATGGCGTCTCATCTCCCTGGGTGGAGAAAGGAGCAGGAGGAGGGGAGAAGGGTTTGGGAGATGGGAAGACGTAGTAGGTAGTACTCTTGATCTTGAGGGGCGGTGTATTTCCACACTGTTATGGCATCAGTACTGAAGATAACTACCTACTACCTAGAGTACTAAACTCTATTGTAGACCGGGCATTTCCAGCCCACGAGGAAAGGAGTCTCTCACCTTGTGCATCAGCCCACCAAGGAAGATGGGCACGTATGTGACATCGCAGTTCTTAAAGACCGGATCATGCTGTCTCATGTCAGCATAGTGCCACTGTACAAGCATCTCCCCGGGTTGCCTCCCACCCGCAGCACGTAATACGCCTCGTAGGCAAAGGGGCTGACGGTGTCGACGTAGAGGGTGATCTTAGGGCGGGCCATTATGGCAGTTGCTGACAATGTAAGAGAGCTCCTGAGGATCGTTGCTGGGGATAGGGGCATGCGCGAGTCGTGTTTATGTTACAATTTAAGCAAGCTGTTGAAGGACTGCTGCACCTGAGGTTTGTTTCAGCTGCAGTTGAAGTTTAGGTCACAGTACGAGTAATCAACCGAGGTTCAGGTTGGAGTTCAATCTAAAGTGCGCCCTTGTCGGTACAAGCCTGTAGGATGTTGTGTAAGGTAGGTATGCATACAAATCAAAGACTCAATAAAAGACCCTACCAAATAGGAGGTGCTCAAACATCATGGATACCTACCGTAGGTAACCTTATGGTTTGCAGTTGAGTTGAGCCGAGGACCGGGCCGTCGGCAACGGCAACCCCGCATTAAACTGTGTGGAGCACATGCAGCAGGTTACATTGGACCGAACGGACCCACTACGGGATTGTCAACAGAACCACTGCCAATGCCACGTTCGATGACTCGGGAGGGTTAGGATTGCTTAATAAACTCCGGTGACCCATTCAATATCAAACTTAAGGTAACTGTATCAAAAGTACATGTATATGTACCTAAGGTAGCTGTTTATGCCCATCCACGACCGTGTGGTATTTGCACACATGTTGCCCACTTGACTCGTACAATACAATACCTCCATATCCTGCCAACCCATGTCCTGCTTCACGCACAAGTCGTCTCATCAAGAAACGAATGCGCATCTAAAAGGCAGCGATCTTGTGCTCCGTTGGCACCCGCGTCAGCACGTCGAACGAGCCGGTGCCGACCGTCCCGAGCTTGCCAACCACTAGCCTACTCGACGGTGTGGCGAGGCTGTCCCAGTCGCCGTCGAGGACAGCATCCTTGAGGAAGCCAACTGTGGTTTCTAAGGTGAAGGTATCAGCATCTGCTCGGCAGGGACGGCAAAACATGGGACACGTGGTGTGTGTGTGTGAGAGAGAGAGCAGGAACTCACCGTAGCTCATCTTGGTGAAAGGGCTCACGTTACTCGTCAGACCTATCCGGTTGAATGGCGTGAAGCCGCCGTTTCTGCAATATGGTCAGCCAGTCTGATCCTGAAAGGCTGGAGCCATCCCGAGAGCCACCCACCTCGTCATGTAATCCGCAATGAGGTTTAGGTGGCGCGCATCCACGGCGATGCCGTGGCCGCTGAAGACCCCGCTCAACTCGCGAACGATGTTGTTACGGCAGGCTTCGACACCATACACCTCAAGCACTTGGGCAATGTCGTTGGTCGATATCCGGTTGGGATTGATGTAGTCTCCATACTGCTGCATGGCCCGCAGGTTGGAGCCCTCAGTGTGCACGAGCATCTCGATGATGCGCTCCTCCCCGGTCTGCTCGTCCTTCTGCACCTTTGGTTCGAACGTCGCCTTCCCGAGCCCGCGGATCTGCTGGATGAGGGACTTCTTAACCGCCTCCTGGACCAAGCTGAGCATGAGGATCTTGGGAATCGACGCGTCGAATTCGAGCGTGAACTCGACCCATTCGCCGCCAACCTCGTCGCAACGGAAGCGAGCGACATGCTCATTCGTGTTCTTGATGCGCGCTTCCCGGGACCGTGACCGCTCCTCGTCGGTCTTGCTGCCCAGATCGTCCTCCGGCTCGGGGCTGCCGCCGTACGCCTCGTCGACGAAGTCCAGCCTCTCCTCGCCCTCTTCGACGTCGTCTGACTCGCGCTGCAGCTGCTGCTGGATCGCATCGTCATCGTCGTCATTCGGGCCGTACGAGACTGCTTCGCTCCTGTTCGCTCGCGCCTTGGCGCTCGTGGCATCGCCATCTCCGTCGTCATCTTCGTCGTCACCTTCGTCCATGGCTGTCCCACTCTCCCCAGCGCTAGGTGCTATTTCCACGACACCCGCTTTGACGCCGATCTGGGGTGTGGCAGCGCTGTTCTCCCTAAGCTTCTTCTTGATCTCCTTCCGCGTGAGCAAGGAGAGCAGTGGGATGAACTTCCTCTCCACCGTGTTGAGCACGTCGGAGATTTCGATAGCATACATCTTCTCGTACTCCTCTGCCTCAAAGAAGCGTAGCCTGATCTCGAACGATTTCGCCAAGGCGTAGCCAACGCCACGCCCGACCCGCTCCCGGACGACGGCCTCCTTGGTGACATGCGCAAGCGGGAGGACGCTGATGGATTTGGCAAACCTCTCGGCGTCTTGTGCCGAGAGCTCTTCGTTGACGACGAGCGTCATTGCCGGGGTGGATATATGGGCGCTGGCCGTCATCAAGATTTCACGGAGACGCGGAATACCGAGTGTCACGTTCTTGGCCGAATGCCCTGCCAAATGGAACGTGTTGAGGGTCATTTGTGTTGACGGCTCCCCGACTGACTGGCCGGCAACGATCCCAACGGCCTCGCCAGGCTCAACCAAGGACCGTATGTATTTCGCCGCCAGGATCTTTTCAGCGGTCTTGCGAGAGATCTGGCCCTTTTGGCTCTCCGACCCCTTCTTCTCCTTGATCAGGCCGTCCTTGTTGGCCTTGACGTAGTCCATCATCTTGCTAAAGAACTTCTCTGACGTCGCAAAGCCAAAAGCGCTTGGACCGAGCTCTGACGCTACCGGGTCGAGGGGATTGCGACTGATGCTCGACCGGATGGCGCTCTTCATCCGTTTGATGACCTCATCTTTGTGCTCAAATAGTGCTTGCATCCCAGGCTCGTGGTACCTAAGCTGCGGCAGCTGCGAGTCGAGGTTGCGCAGAACAAATTCGAAGTCGTTCAGGTACTTCTGTTTCGAGATATCGATGCCGTCCTCTCCGAACAAGAACTGTACGACCGTGCCATCGGAGTCTCTGACCGATGAGTCGTACGAGACCCTTAAACCCTCCATGCCCTTGATCAGACACCTTTGAAGGTAGCCGGAGCGAGATGTCTTGACGGCCGTATCGATCAGACCTTCACGACCGGCCATGTGATGGAAGTAGTACTCCTGTGGGCGAATACCCGTCAAGAAGCGCTGAACAATGTACCCACCTGCCCTCACGTCGGTGTCGTAGGGCTTGAAGCTGGGCAGGGTTTTGCCGCTCACCATGACCGGGACACGACGGCCTTCCAAAACCTGCTGGCCCAGGTTGCACGAGATAAGGTTGGCGTTGACGGGGGTGCCCTTGGCACCGGAAATCGTCATCGACTGCATGTGGTTCTTGGGGAACTGCTTCTCGAGACCGGCAGGCAGGCAGAGCTTGGTGATCTCGGTCGACAGCTTGGCTAACTCGTGACTCGTGAGCAACTCCAGACCCTCCTGCTTCTTGTCGTCGCGGAGCACCTCTTCCAGACGCTCCAGAAGCAGCGGATCATCCTTCGTGGGCTTCTGTTCCTCGAGCGAGACATACTTGGCTGCCACCTCGAGACCAATATGCGAAGCAGTCTTGATCGTCTCCTTGCGGTTCTTCTCTCCTTCCGGTGTCATCCGAAGATCATCCATGCCGCAGGTGAAAGCAATCATGGCCAGATATCGCGTCAACAGTCGGCCCATACAGCTGAGCAGTTTCCCTGCGATTGATGGACCGTAGACTTCGTGCACGGCGTGAATGAAGCCACCGTCGCTCGGCCCCAGTTGCGACTTGTCGAGAATACCGCTGATGAATTCGCCATCGCGGAACCTCACTTCGCCTTCTTCTGAGTCCTTACCCCAGCTGCTGCTCTTGATCTTGGCAGATCCATTCATCCACAGGTCGCCGCAGTCGGCTGGCCTTATGTTCTTGAGGATCGTCGTGATGACCTGTTTGCCTGTCCAGCGGGGCACTGGCTTGATGATTGCCGGAGGCACCGTCTCAATCCTCTCCCCCGTGATGTGCCCGCTCTCCGGCCGAAGGGCGCTGTACACAAGCTGCATATAGTCGCCCTGGTTCAGAAAGACATCCTTGCTGCAAAGCGCCACCGAAACGGACAAGTGATCTTGGATCAAACCACGCAGAGGGTTTCCGGCCGTTCCAGAGATGTATTGGTGATCCGTGTCCGCCACCTGGAGCGCTTCGACCCGCGCAATCTCGTTCTGAGGAAAGTGCATGTTCATCTCGTCGCCGTCAAAGTCGGCATTGTACGTGTTACAGTTGGCGTAATGCATGCGAATGGTCTTCTCCCCTGGCAGGACCCGGACGCGATGGCCCATTATGGACGGCTTGTGAAGAGTCGGTTGCCGGTTCATCAGGACCACATCACCGTTGGTGAGATGCCGATGTACTTTCTTATTCCGCGTGCCGCTGAAGTTATTCCCAGTGGGAGCCAGCAGTTGGTTTGCGAGGGCGATACGGTCCTCGAGAGATTTTGCGCGGAGATTGATAATCTGGCCATTCTCGTTCTCGATGGCCGCGGCGCCAGGCCACTTGTCTGAGTGGACGTGTCAGCATTTCCTGGAACCCGGACACAAGGAGGGGCGATCAGCTTCGAACGTACCAACACCGTTGATAACAGCTTGTCTGGTTGATCCCAGTTAGCCATGGCCGAAGTACAGTTGAAGTTTACCACTGAATCACTCACTGGAGATCTTTGAAGTTGTGGCTTGTCACCGGCTCAGGATACGTAAGTTTCCTGGCAAAGACAGGAGGCACACCAATCTCGTTGGTCTCGATATTGGGATCTGGGGAGATGACACTTCTAGCGGCGAAGTTGACACGCTTGCCCATCATGTTCTTCCGGAACAGACCCTCCTTCTTTTCAAGCTTCTGCTTGATACCCTCTTCATTCCGCTTGGCAGCCGCACCTCGAATAGGGTTCTTGTCGCGGTCGATCAGGGAGTTGACGGCATCCTGGAGCTCCGTCCACGCCTGGTACAGCGAGCTCATATCTCTTGTTCTCCTACCTTCGTCTGCGGCCGCCTCGTGCTTCTGGGCGCTGATCTCTCGAGTAACCTGCGCTACATTGGAGGCACTCCTGAGAATCATCTTGTAGAGATTGTTTTGTTGCGCCTCGGAAATTTGAGCGTCGCCCATACGGGCCTGTTTCATAGCTGTTAGTTGGGCGTGCACTGTCACCATTCCTGTCATTCTTGGTACATACCTCTGGCCGGTACCGGTTAGGAGGCACTAAAAGGGTTGTCACGAAGAACATGTCGGCGGTGAGAGGTTTGGAGCCTCTGGGCCTGGGTTTCGAGTTGTAAAGGAGGGAAAGCAACTCCTGCTCCTGCTCGAAGAGCAACTCGAGGCGCTTGTGTACCTCCATAGTGCTGAGATACCTTTGTGCAGGTGCTGCGGACTTGGACTTGATACGTCGGGGTTTGGCCGCGGCATCCGTCATGACCACGTCTCCATTTTCGTCGAGTTCCTCGCCCTCACCCTCGCTGTCGCGATCTCCCGCCGAACCTTCGGATGAGGAGTCGATATCGCCGATTCCCTCGTCGCCAGGAGAGATATCGTCATGCTTTTTGGCCTTCCTGCTTAGGGCGAGCGCGTCCGTGCGCTTCCTTCCAGCCTGCGCCATGGCCGCCTTCTCTTTCTCTGTCAAATCCCGCTCGAAAATCTTGACCCAACGGTCTTTACGGTAGACGGGTGAGATGCCATCGCAACTTCGGCACCGCTTCTCCTTGACGATCTGCGCAAGAAAATCCTTGATGAGAGCTCGCCTCATCTCGGCAGCGCCCTCATGTTTGCCCTTCCGTATGTCGCCCATGTTGACCTTTAATCTGTGAGCCCGCAAGACCTCGCGCACATATGCTTCCCTGGCCCGCATGGTACTGTCGTGTACATTGTCCCCCTCCTCTTCCGCCTGATCGTCCTCCGTCGTGGGCACGTCGCTCAATTTCAATTTCCTCAGCTGCTCTCCAAATTCCACGGCAGAGAAGGAATCGACCATCTGAGCCTCGCGGATCAGACCGACCTGCAACAAACGGAGCACGCAGATATACCGATGAATTTCGTGACGCGCCAGGCGAAACCGGTGGCAGTAGACACACTGGGCCCGGAGCAGGCGGTAGGCCTGGTCCATGAAGACAGGGTGGTAGACGGGTACGGGAAGTTCGATGTGGCCCGGATGCCCCGGGCACTGCGCCTGGTTCAAATTGCATGTTCGGCATCTACACAACGGGTCAGTTTGCTTGCCGCGCAAGAGGGAGTGCATAGCACCACCAAGGTGGCGCAGCAATGGTTCCCCTTACAAAGAGTCGCCCCAGGTCCCGAGAGCCGGGTCATATAGGCCGCCAGGCACTGGGTTCAGGAGGCTGTCAAATGTGCTGTCATTCTCGATCCGCTTGACAGAAATTGCACGGATCTCGTCGGCCGAGAGAAACGTGAACTCGACGCTTTCCAGCGCCGACGCCACCGGCTGCGCGATATTCATACCGGGCAAGCGGACGTGAATTGCGTGCAACAAGCCAGCATGGGAGTCTCTCCGTCGTAGAGGAGGAATTGCCTGTTTTGCAGCAGGTTTGCAATATCGAGACTCGGCCGCGCGCAAACGTTGCTCTCTCGCAACCGCAGAGTGGTCGGTGGGGAACCCAGCATCGAATCGAAGTTGCAGCAAGAATAATTTTTGGCGGTGTAAATAGGCAGAACCCCACGGCTACCGAGCATGTGGGGCACCCAGCTGTGTGCAAGGAGCTTGGCAACCTGTACACAGTACGGGCAGACATCATCCGTTAGCGTTACCCAAACGAGGTAGTGGTAACTGAACATCATCTTCACATCACCTCAGTCGGTTGTTGGCGCGTCAGTCATCCCTACCTTACCCAGCTTCAGCCTTAAACGACGTTAGTGCGCCGCCATCGCCACAGAGGGAAAAACCGACGTGCTTTCCAACTGCAACCTCCGACTGTCAAGTTTATTCCTCTTTGGACACCGTGACCTCATCACAAAAGCGGTCGGCACCAGCACGCGGTCTGATCATGGATCGCAACCATCAACTCGGCGGGCTTGGGCCCCGCCACGACCCGGCATCGAGGGTCCAGAAGCCCGAGTCGGCTGCCGATCGAATGGCCGCCCTCAAAGCCCGTGTCGCCGCCGCTGTTGGCAGCGCAAAGGCCAAAGGCGGGCTCAACACGCCTCTCCATCCCGTTCTCGCCGACCTCAACGCTCCGCTCAAGCCGGGCGACTCTGTCAGGGCATCCGTAGGCCAGCGCTCCATACAAGATGCTGCAAAGGCCGCAAAAGGAAGGCCGTTGGCGCTCTCGACGACGACGACGCAGGATGGCCCTCGGACAAACCCCTATCTGGACACGAGCAGCGCGCCTGCGGGCAGGGCAAGAGAGCCAAAGCAGCTGATCTTCAACCAGAAGGGCAAGTATATCCAGCAGGCCAACGCGCTACGGAGACAGGCCGCGCTCGAGGAGATGAAGAGGAAGATTGCCGAGCAAGCTCGCAAGGCAGGGTTGGAGGAAGACCGGGATATCCAGAAGGCGTTTGTGTTCGAGGCGCCTCCGGACTTGGAATGGTGGGATGAAGGGCTCATTGATGGGAAGGATTACAGCAACATTCCACATTCCATAAAGTTGACGACGCCAGATAGCATCGTTACGCTCTACATCCAACACCCCGTCGCCATCGAACCGCCGCAGGATAAGCTGGCCCCAGAGCCCAAGCCCATGTACCTGACGCCCAAGGAGCAGCAAAAGCTCCGGAGGCAGCGGCGCATGATGGAGCTCAAGGAGAAACAAGCCAAGATCAGGCTAGGTCTCGAGCCAGCACCGCCGCCCAAGGTCAAGAAATCCAACCTGATGCGCGTCCTCGGCGAGGAGGCGGTCAAAGATCCGACGGCCGTCGAAGCGCGCGTCAACCGCGAGATTGCAGCACGCTTCGAGAAGCACATGCAGGAGAACGAGGAGCGCAAGCTGACCAAGGAGCAACGGCACGAAAAGCTTGTTGCGAACCAGGCCAAGGATGCGTCCAAGGGCATCCATGTGCTGGTGTTCAAGATCGGCAGCCTCGCCAACGGCCAGCACCGCTACAAGATCAACATCAACGCGACACAGTGGGGCCTCACCGGCGTCTGCATCATGCACCCCAGGTTCAACGTCGTGGTCGTAGAGGGCGGCGAGCACAGTATCAAGAATTACAAGAAGCTCATGCTCCACCGCATCGACTGGACCGAGTCTCTTCCCTCGCGGGAGAGGGATGGTCTTTCTGCAGGAGGAGGCCATGGCGCCGCGATGAGGGAGTGGCTAAAGGCCGAGGATGAGAAGGGCCAGTTGAAGGACTTATCGGCGAACAAGTGCGCGCTGGTCTTTGAGGGCGAGGCCAAGGTGCCGATGTTTAAGAAATGGGGGAGCAAGGTCTGCGAGACCGACCAAGAAGCGAGGGAGTTCCTTGCACAGAGGAAGATGGAGAATTTCTGGACTCAAGCCAAGAATACTCCCCTATGAGGGCGGGGCGGAATTGAGAGGTCCGACGGAGGTTTGCTATGATTCCTGTGGCACGACGGTGTATTATCTATGGACTGGCGGACATGCTACACGGTGGCTTGGAATGCAACTACTTTCCCTGTTACCCTTGTTTCTGACGTCTCTATGACCGGGTGTTCTGTCGCCATCGCACCGACGTTACTAACATGAATGTGTGCTAGCACTCGCAACCCAATGGGAATGCAATAAGGAAGAGAAAGAGCAATAAGAAGAGAGGGAGGTGGGGGGGCGGAGGAGGGAGGAAAGGAAAAAGAGAAATGAGAAGCAAATGCTAACTGAGGCAGATGTTGCCTGTTGCAGGCTGCCTGCGCGGTTTCGGTCATGACCCTTCTTCTATACCTCCAAGAGAAGCTTCGACCGAAACCCAAGCAAGAAAGCATCAGTAAAGCGAGAGACTAAGACCAGGCTCTAGGACCAAGCTCTTGACAGATCTAGCTCCTGCAGAGACAAAGGGAGATGAACCAGTCTGGGGAGATTCAACGACTGGTGTCAATCCACCCACCGTCGCGAGGCCCGAACCCCCCCAAATAATCTCGAACGAACGGCTCGGCGCATTCCATCGCAATGGCCACCCCACCTCGTCCACCACAGGTTCCCCTCCCCACACAGCACAAGCGTGTACCTGTACGTAGCGAGGCGAAGGATCCAAGAGAGGCGGCACAGATGACGGGTCGTACCGCCGAAGGATTCCATCCTCTCCCACTCCCATACGTGCCCCGTGTCCACACACCTACTATACTGGTTCCCTGGATGCTGTCCAGTCGGCTCATGCCAAATCTCTCTCGAACCTTCTGCATCGGACTTATCGTCTCGGCCTCCGACAACTCGGCACACAGCAGGTATGTGATGGGGATAGCGCAAAAAGACGGACGTGTTTGGCTCTCATTCTCGCCCTCCCAGACGCTGTCTCTACTGTCTGGTACGTCCGTACCACCTCACACGCCTCTGTTCGCCACAGCCATGCCGCACTATTTGCAGGAGACGATATTGAGGGACTTCGGGATCCCACCCTTTGGCGAACGCATCTCGTCTGGGGCGAGTTTCGAGTGCACTCCATCCCTTCTCTCGCGGGGACGGGGACTGTGGCACGAATCACCGGAGCAGAGTCCTAACTGGGATCGTGCGCGATCTTGATGCCGTTCCGAAACAGCTTACCGGCCGAACACCTCCATGCCAGACGGGTTGAAGGTCGGGTGGGTGGGTGGCATCGACACATAGACTGCTTCAGGGGGTTTTTTTAATACCGTTGCATTCCATATCAGACGTATGGCAACATGTCTGCCGTACACCTCGTCTCCCCGATTAGGGTGTTTCCCCGAATCTCCCATCCCGAGCAGCTCGGAGATGGATTGGCCCCTAAGGTCGATGGACGTGGAGCTTCTGTACGGAAAGCACGTAAGTCGAGTGGACGAGGTCAGGGATGGAGCGGAGAGGATGGGACGGGACTTGGAGGAAACCCGCACTAGAAGATACCTGCGCAAGACGCACACCTGGCTGGTGTCTGGGGGTGACGAAGAAACACAGGAGAACATCGCTAAGTTAGTGACCGATCCACGATAGGGATGAGTACCTAAGGCTCATGATATCGGACATCCGGCATTGGAACCTACTAGAGCCAGAGACGCCAAGTTCGGATTCAGGGGAGTAATCCGGCCCCTACGCAGTTACCTGCGTAGTAGCCCTCCTTCAGAATCAGCAAGCCGATCTGCGGCGAACAATACTAACAGCGCGGCAACTCCATCCTGCTCGAGCAAAGAAGCGCCGCGGCTCCGACGTGTCACGCCAGCTCAACTCGCTCCTACGCTACACATATCTACAAGCAAGTCGTCGACCTGAATGACCAAGATGCCCAACGAGAAAAGGTCGCCGGATGCGCAAGCGTCTGCACGATCCTTCGGCAAGGACTGCTTCCGTTGACGCTTCCTTTCTATCTCCCCCCGACGGCTCCTGTTCTCAGCATGGAGCAGGCATGGAAAAGAATTGGACATGTGGCGCGGAGGCAGGATTACCCAGGACCCGCACCAAGCACGCGGATGGCGCAAGCAAACCATCGATCGATATCACGCCTATCCGAACGACTTGGACGTGATCCGCTCGACTTCACATACCACACAGTAGACGTCGGGCTGGCTAGGAGTCCGAGTAGGTGCGGATTTGAGCCCGGAGATGGTTCCCTAAGTAGGCCGCCCCGTGCTGCGAATAAAGTCGGACAATGAAACGCACTGGGAATGAACTTTCGAGATCGAAATACAAGACGAGACAACCGCATCTGGAGAGGGAAAAGAAAGGTCAAAGCCAAGCTCCAGGGGACATGTAGGCCCATGGGGGTTCCCAATGGTGTAAAGGAGGCGAAACGAGGAACAACTGGGATAGCAAAGCACGCAGAGCACCGCAATCAACGGCCATGGCTGCTGCGGCGCTTGGGGCTCTCACTGACCGGAAATTTCAATCCATTACGAATACCATCGTGACAGTCAGAAACGGCGGCGTTCACTCCAACGGACGAGCACAGCCGCCCCGGCTATCCCTGCGGGGCGAGGTCCGTCATTCCGACAAGCCACTGATCCTGCTGCAAGTATGCTTTGCTTGCTGACAGCATTTGTCTGAGCCACGGACGTCCCCGGCGCCGAGGCGTCGGACCCGGGGCCGGGCCGCCGAACGTGTCTTGTTCTGCGGCCAAGCCGGCGGGCGGCACAGCAAAACAAGGCGCGGCGAGGTGTGTCCGCCTAGCCCAATCCTGTGCCCACGCCGTACGCCATTTGCGGGGTGAACCGTCTTTGCAGGATTGTCAATTGCCGAATCGCTTCGGCAAAGATCACGTCCATACACGTAGCTACTTGTATGTGCAGCGCGGTTGGCAACAAGATCGCCCGGCCTCAAAGTCCTGAGGAAGGTCCGGGAAATGTTCCCGGCGGCCAGCGCTGTGTGTGGTCTAGGACGGCGGAGAGTTGGCGGAGCGCTGCGCATGTGTCTAATGTTACCACGCTCATGGGCTGTTGTTGGTTCGAATCTTGGGCGGGAACCGTGACTGCCGGGACGCGGCGAGTTGTCCTTGGCCCAAGATCCCCTCCGGCTGATCCTTCAGGACACCTGGGCATTGCAACCTTGAGAGGTGCGAGGCGGCTGTTCGGCCAATCGCTGGCGTCTGCCCTTCTCTTCTTGCGGACCACACACCCTCAGCGTACTGTATAGACAATAGTCACCGATGCTCAGTCACCTCCGTCTGAACCTACCACCCCCCCGGGCCCACGCACCTTTTCAAAAGTACTGTGCTTTCGGGCGAAGGGCCATGTTGTAGGCCGGCAGCGTTCGGTTGCTGAGTGAGAAACTCCCGTTGGGGGCGGTAGGAATCGTAGGGGAACTCTCTGTGTCACACGGACAGGCAGACCATGCAATGAACGTTGACGAATGCGAGCGCAGAATACGGATACCAGGTAGCCAGCGTTACCTGACGCAAGCTCCAACGCAGCATGTGCCTGCGGGGGGAGAGGCCGGTTGGCATTGCTGTTGATGAACAAGCAGGGGTTGGAGCCGGGGTTACCTTTGACTTGGTAACCGGTAGACAAGGTGCTCTATGTATCGCGACATTGGCACCTTTCGCATTGCGCCTCGGCGGAGTAGATCTTTCCCTTCCAGGTCTTGCTTAAACTGACTTATAAGCCGAATCGCGCGGGCTCGGTCGGCTGACCAGTCTCGGGGAGACAAGGAAGAAGCCCACGGATTTAGGGATAGGTCCTACATACCCGACAGTCCCTTCGCGGTCAGAATCCAAGAATCCCCGACGTTGACGGGCATGGCGGGCTAATCTCGCAACCTGGAAACCTAAAGAGTCCTAATTGGATGAACTGACGACGGCGGCCTCCGCTTGCTACCGTGTTGCTACTTGCTAGCGCTTGCCAGTGGGCTATTGGTTCCGTCGAGATCGGCCGCTCGTTTGTTCGCGCGCGCAGGCGCGAGCGTGAGGGATGAGAATCATGCGACTTCGATGCGGGCGACCTGGCAGTTAGGGGAAACTTTCCGTACTAGTACGTTACTACATACGGTAATGTACGGGTATGTAATCCGTATGTAAGTACGAATACGGTTATGATGAGGGCCGACACCCACTAGCCCTGCGGAGATTGCAGCTTGCAGCAGCTTCCATGGTGGAGGTTGACTGCTGATGCAGTCCTACCACGCGCATCTGTCCACCGAGTTAATATAACTTGCGTAACCCCTAATGCGAGCAGAGATCTTTTGGCTCATTTCACCGTGGCATTGGCTGAGAGAAGATGACCGATTCCAGTGGATGACAGTTCGCTTGTGGACCTGTTGTGCGACGTCGGGCGGGCCGTAGGGCTCAGGACGAACTGTTGCTGAGTGGCTGGATAACGCGATGCCAACCCACTAGAGCGCAGCCCTATGCGAGGGTCTAGTTCGCCTGATAACGACGGCAGTTGGACAGCATCCCCTCCTTATTACCCCCTCCACTCCAGCTGATCTGTAGTGTAAGATCCAATGACGTGGGCGTGAGGGGCAATAAGATGGAGTGTGTCGGGTAAGCCATATTAACAATCCGGCCCCCAGGTGTCAGTTTCCTGCAGACTCATCGGTCAGCGAAATTTGTACCGTTCCATCGTCTTCTCACGATTTCAGTCGTTGGTGGACGAAAGGCGCAACGTAGGGAACACGGTGGAACAATGGCATAGATGTACAGTAGAAGGAAGGAGCCATCCATGCACGTCAGATACTACTATTGGTGGGGTGTTTTGAGAAAACGGAACGAGACAGACTGCTGCATTACCTCTTCCGCAAGTCATGCAGCTTTCAAGTTCCCTGCTTCAGTTCCCGCTCTTAAGGCTGACAATGATGTGACGATCGCAACACCATCCAATGTCTGTCTTAACCAGAAATCGACCGCGACATCCGGACAAAATTCCGTCAGCGCCCGATGGACCGATGGACTCGCCAAGCTGATGGGAGTGGAACTGCCGTTCTCGAACGGTCCCGGGTCTTACACAGTATTACCAGCATACCAGGTACCTTACGCATTGCAGCGATACTTAGTTACCGATACCGTGTTGGATGCCGTTGTATGTGAACAAAACCTATGTACCCAAGCGTGTAGGGTTTTCTACGCGCGCAACTGCCGACGACTGCCCGCTCGTGTCAACCTAAGATGCGAAGATGCGGGACAAATGTACTAGGGACTTTTGTTGTGTGTCTCTCTTTGCGAAGTCTAAGGTAGGTGTAATCCGAATATGTGTACATTGAAGTCTCCTCCCAAAATACGTTGGGAATGAAGGCAAAAAAAGAGAATTGTTGCAGGAACAGGCCCGGCATTGCCCACGAAAGGAAGGGAAAGGTCCCGACCCCAAGCCCCATCGAATATACCATCGTCCAAACACCGCCTCGCCCGCCCAGATACGCCACCCGTAAACCATACATGTATTCGTACACGGCGTTAAGAGCAGAAATCCCATCCTTCCGTTACCCAAGGTACCCATGTGCCGTACGCTTGAAGCCTTCCCTGGTATCTTCCCGAGTCCCATCCCAAACGTATGAAATATGTCCACAGAAAGAAATGCCGCAATAGAAAGGATGTGTGCGGTGCCATCACCTCCCCCAGTTGTGGCCTTGGGAGTCAGCGGCCGCCAAGGGCTCCCTGGGCCGCATGGAGGGCGGCAGGGAGCCGAGCATCCCGGAGCTGCAGAGAGGCGGGATGCCAATGGGCGGCAGGCCACCCGGTGGCGGGATCATGTGGTGTCCCATGGGGGCCATGGAGCGGGCACTGGGATGCATGCTATCGTAGGCCTCGGCGCGGAGATCGAGTGTGCCAATGTCAAACCGCTTGGAGCAGCCATCTTCCATGTGCCTAGGAAATTCCGAGTTAGCGAATCAGCTCATTTTCTTTTCCTTTTTTTTTTTTTTTTTTTTTTTTTTTTTTTTTTTTTTTTTTTTTTTGCGTCCGTTTGAATGTCAAACTGGGAAGCTCGAACTCACCTCCGCAGGGTGTCCTTGCGCGCGAACATGCGGCCGCAGTAGTCGCACTTGTGGGTGCGCTCCCTCAAGTGCACGCTCTGGTGGTGGCGCTGGAGATCCGTCTTGCGCACAAACTTCTTGTTGCAGTCGGGCACCTGGCACGGGAATGGATACTCGCGCTTCTCGTCGTGCGTCTCCATGTGCGCCTTGAAGTTGTAGCTGCGGCTGAACAGCTTACCGCACCCCTTGACTTCGCATTGGAAGTTGGCCTCCTCCTTGGTCGTCAGCCGGCGCGGCGCCCTCCGCGGCCGCGTCACACGGTACTGCCTCCTGGCGTCGTGCAGGAAGGCGGGCGGCTGCGGCGGCGGCGGCGGCGGCGGCCCAGGGTAGAAGTGCTCGGCCTCGACGGCCTGGTACTCGGGCTTGTGCCATGTCGCCGACCCACTGTCCGACAGGTAGCCGGTCGAGGTGCTGCTGGTGTACGGCCCGCTGTCCGACGGGAAGGACGTGTGGACCGACCGCGGCGAAGGGTAGTGCGACGCCTCCGTGTTCTGGCCGTAGTCCGACGGCCCTTCCATCTTGACGCGCGGCGTCATCGGACCGGGAACCGAGGTTGCCGGTGTGTACGGCGTCCTCAGCGGCGCCGCTGGAGACCGCGGGCCGCCGGCAGTGGGCGGAGGCGTCGAGGCGTGGATGGAGGGCGGGTGGCTTGCGGGGTGCGCGTGATAGACATCGTGGCTGTACGGGTAGCTGCCAAAGGTGTCGTAGTCTCCCGACAGTATGCTGGGCATGCCGGACGCCGAGGACACCGGATGGACGTTCCAGTCCTGGTGGGCCATCTGATCGAGCGGCGGCAGGGAGAGCTCTTGGTCCATTGGCGGCGTCACGCAAGCCTGGTCACCATATATCGAGGTGATCTTGTATTGCTGCTCTACCAGGCTCGGCGAGGGGTAGTCAAGCGAGGACCTCTCCGAGGGGCAGTATGTGTTGGCCGGGGACGACGGAGACCTTGTGAGGGAAGGCGGCGGTGTGTGCTCCATGGTGAATGTGGTGGACGTGGAGGGCTGGGGGAGTGGCCAGATTATCTATGTATTCACGCGGGCAGTTGGGTACGCTGTGTGAAGTAGGGGGGAAGAGAGGCTGACAGCGCACGGGGGCCTGTTGGTGTTTGTCGGACTGTGCTGACGGGGGGGATCTTTGTCCAAGCACAGGAGTATCTGGAGTCCGATTGGTGGTCAAGCGCGTCGAGGTCCGGTAAGAGTAGGACGGGAGCGGCGGGCCAGATATTTGGGGACGGCCGACAAAGTGGTCGTCGAGGCCTCTAGGCGTGTGCAAAGCACTGCAGCATCAAGACGAAAAGCAAGTCCGAGGGGGAACCTCTCGTCGCTGGGGATGAAACTGGGGCTGTGGGAGCGAGGAGATGTGTGTGCCTGACAAAGGCAGACAACCAAGCTTTCTTATATGATTTGGGAATGAACGAGTTCTGCCTGGCTAATATTGGAGTAGTACCTGTATCTACCGTTACATCCCCTCTCTCTGAGGGACTGGGGGCTAGACAGACGCATCTTGGGACTCAGAAACTGACCGGGAACAAGGGGCCGCGCAGCTAACGAACCAAGACCGCGACAGGGGCAGGTTGCCATGGGTGGGGGGAGGGTGAGAGAGTGAGTGAGAGAGAGAGTGTGAGAGGCATGGGTCAGCACCAAACCCTGTTCGCGGAGTCCTGAGGGCAGACAAGGCTGGCGGACACCAGCCTGATGGGGAAGCGTCTGGGCTGAGAATCCATCGGTAACCCTCACGATGTGGTTAGTGCGATGCGCGACTGGGTCCTTGGGAGATGGGGCTGGGCGTGTTTCTCACCACAGCTCCCACCGGAGGAAAATAGAAACGCTAGACCAAAACGAGAGAGGGTGCGTCTCAAGGGTGCAGGGGGCAGCTAAAAGTAGCCAGGGTGTGGACCAGGTGGGGTGACACCCCTGCCGGTGCACCCTGGCTTAAACTGTTGGCTTCCGTTTCCAGCTTTAGGTTGGTGGGGCGACCTGCTTCAACCGTCCATCGAGTCCTGGCTGGGCAGAGCCGGAGCCTGCAGTGCCCTTTTCGCTGGGCTGCTGACCATTCACACCAATCCGGCTGGAGCTGTTGGTGCTAATGGGAAAGCTGACGCTGTTGTGGGTTGGCAGCTCACTGTGGGCTTGCTTTGCGCTCGTTTGCACCATCTCGGCAGCCGGAATATGGGGACTGAGGGGTTCTGAAGGCCACCACGAACAAATGAGTCTATCCTCGTCGGCATCACGGGTTGCCGATGTGTGCATCGGGAGCACCCGAGCGCGGATGGATCGCGTGCCCATGTTGAAAGGCCCCGACGGCCACATTCAGTGATGCCAGATCCGAGCTAAGGTGGCCATGTACGGAGAATTCAGCACCGCCCGGCCTCGGCTCGGGGCCAACCGTCGAGGTAGGCGGTTGACGATCTGAGAGAATACGTAAGGGGGATATGCTGTTGGCATGGCATTACCGGTAGTACGTCTGAGGTACGGTGCCAAAAGCGAAGGTGGCGCCAACGTCAGAAGTACCAACTCTGTAGTATCGTGGTGAGGGATTTGTGTGGGGGAGGCGAGCGCTTGCGCTTCCCGGGCGCGCCTGACTGGCCCGGCCGCTAAAGTTGGTGATATCTTCCCCGCTAACAGAACGGTCAACAGGCTTACATGCTGAAGCTCCCACTGTAGCTTGGACAGGCCAGGCACGCCTGATTGAGACTAATGTGTAGGGTGAGGGGCTGCCCGAAGATGGATAAGTGAAGATGATGGAGGGAGGCCGATAAGAGTAACTAGGTACCTATGTGGTGCAAGTATTGGACCCGCCGGGACCCGGGTATCTCTGGCCAACCTACCGGAGTCTAGGTTACTCCATGATACCGAACGTACTCCGTACCAGGTATGTACAAGGCATATAGATGGCCATACATGAGTGTTTCGCTTGAGTCCAGCTGGACTGTTCGGTCCCGGTGGTCTTCAGCAAAGTGCCGCCGCGCGGTATGGATATCGTTGAGTTCTGTTCGGCTGTTTGCGAAATCTACTACAGAGGATTGCGACTAGAGTCATCAAGTTAGATAGTTGAATTTGTTATTGCCGCAACTGATCGCAGTAGAGGAGATGAAATGTGGACACCTGGCAGGCAATCCTATCTCTGATACGTCAATTGCGCGGTGCACACAAATTGTGGAGAAGCACAACTAGGACTCCCGTTTGCGAGGCATGGCCCGATGGAAATTTCCACGCCTGGACTCTAGTACCTTAGACGCTTAGCTCCAAATATTTGTCTTAACCACGCTATCAAGGTTCCAAGGTTGCAATCACGACGGCATCCACATCAAGGCGATGGGCCGGTTGGATTTTAGCATCCACGCGATTTCAGCATTTAGTTACTTGTCCCAGTTGGTGCTGGAGAGCACCGTCCAGTGCATCCAGGCGTTGTTAAAGTTGTTAAATAACAGATGCTAGGTCAGGGCCACGCTTTCCCCCTCTGCGGAGACAGGACACCAGGGTCTGGCTCGGTGCCGCTTTGCCCGTTCTTCCCGTCGTCCCGCTGGTCGCCGGTCGCTGTCCCTGAAGACCGCCACCCCTGGGCACCACGAGTTATCCCGCTACCGGTATGCCCCCGAGCAGCCAAGGCTACGGGTATCTCGACAATCGACTCTACCTATTCCGGCTGTCTAGCCCGTTCGCGCTGAAGCAAGCGATGAGTGACCCAATGGAGGTGATGAGTGATCCATTCGATCTGCAAGGTGCGAAGCTGTGGGTCCCCCCAATTCACAGCCCCCGAAAAACGCGCTCCAGGCAACGATTTGGATTTCCTACAGGAATTGGCATCATCTTGCGAGCGTCCCGATGCGAGCTTTGCACCTCAGGCGATCGGGTTCGGAAAAGCTGCGAACTGGAGGGACCCCGCAAGGTCATGGGCACTCACCCGTAGTGCAGTGCAGTGCAGTGTAGTGGTGTAAACCGTCGTGCAGCATCCCTCCATCTCCGTCATCCAGCATCTGTCCGGCTTGCGTGGGTTCTTGGGAGTCACCGTTGCAACCGCGGGGAGAAATCCGCCGGTAACCGAAATTACGTCCACAGAAGTTTGTTAGTAACTTTATGTTGGAATTCTCAACACCTGACAACAGATGTCGCAGCGAAACGCTGGTATATACGAAAATGCCGCCCCGAAGGTTGGACCCTGACCATCTAGAGATATCTACAGTTGAGAAATCCACCCAGCAAGAAGTAGGATCTGCATCTGTGAATCTGAAACTCGGCAGACTCTGGCATCCGCTCTCTGCGGCACTGCACACTAAGATTCCAACTGTGGGTCAGGGCCTGCCGTCCTGATATGACAAGGACGAGGTACCACATCCGGTGATCTTCGCAAGGAAGAAGTGGGAAGCCTTTGGCCGTGTGAGTGCCCAAATGGTTAACCATATTCCAAAAACGGCTGGTCTTCATGCAGTAGATGGCTGAGTGCTGAAACATCCGGAATTCTAACGTGCATTGTTGTTGTTGTTGGAAGAATCACTCAATCAGCAACAAGCCGCCCCGTTGGGAGCGGGAGACGGACGCTTCCGAGCGATGCGAGCAAGGAAGACTAACGTTAGCTGTTCTTGGCAGGGCCGGGTTCTGGGCAACGAGTTGCCCTAGTTAGCCATGGGACTGTGGTCGCCCGCGTCCCGGCTCGTCCGTCTTGGTGCCGCAACCGATGGGATGAATCAACGGGCGAACAGTAAGGCTGCTGGCAAGTCTTCGCTTTTGTATCTGAGCTTTAGACTAAGTAGAATGGGATTTATATAAAAAAACCGTGCTGGAATCGTACCCTTTTCGCAATTGTTTTGTCATGGTTTCGAGAGGAATTTCACTGCTGATGAATGATATGGAAGATAGGAGACCCCACAAGATCGCCGGTGCTTCTCGCCCCGCTTCCCCGGTCTGTGAACGGACCCGAGGCTAATAACGTTAACAAACCTCCACTTGATGAAGCTGCCTTGCCTGAAACCCCACTGGGCATGACAAATTCTGGAAATATTACTCCACTGAGATATCAGAATACAAAGCGACTTCCATCAGCTATCTCATTCCTATTGAACCATCACTGATGGTGAACCTGGAAGCTGCCGCTGGCACTCAGTACATCCACATCAGCTCAGGTAAGCTTGAAAGTTATCTGCCCTATAACTACGTGCCAGTGGCCTGCTTTGTCTCAGCACTTTAAATCCTCCGCCATGTGCAGCGGCCCATGTCGTCGGGCAGGCAAGGTTGCCCTGGAGCGATGGCTGCCCTCGTTGGCCAATGCAACTTGGGGTCCGAGGTAGCGTCGCATCAAAGGATTCTCCCAAGATTGACCAAAAACCTGCGCAGACCTGATGGGCGCAGAGCGTACGGCCAGCACTCCGAGGCTCCGGTTGAACCCACGACTTGTGGTGGCTCTGTAACCTGTAAGTCGACGGAACATTTACGCGAAATTACGCAGACAAGAAACGGAATCCAACTTGAAGTTCCACTGTTCCATCAGCTCACACGTGCGAACGCTGCATGTACGTATCTCGTCGGAAAGCGACTTTTGCGATAAGTACCTTATCTACCAGGTAGGTGCCGACCTCAGGTAGGTATCCTTCGGATGGCGTTTGCTTACCTGCCGTTTCGCATCGCTGGCAGCGGTCGAGAGAAGGAAACTGACTAAGGTGATTTGATCATTCAGACATTCTGACCACCATTCCGACAAGCCCACAATCTCAATTGGGCAAATGCTGCTCGTGGGGACTCGGATACACTAGTGTAAGGTAGTAGGTTGGCTCGGCGAGAACTCCGTCAGTTTACTCGGGACGAGCCGTTGCCACATCGAATCGGACTTGTCACCAACATCTCAAGTTCCCACGACGTGACCGCGCCTGCGCGCCTATCGCTTACCCACTACTCCACTGCCGAGTTCCACTCCACTACGGTCGCCAATCAGCGAATACTACAAGACACGCGCAGAAAATGATTTGACCTTAGCGATGTTCGCCCCTGATGAGGTTCTTTGTCAAAGCCCGACGGGACTAAAATCACGTAGCTGTGTAAGGAAACAAAGTCAAGTCTACTTCGAACTACCCATTGTTGCGAGGTGCAATACAATTCTGTACTGGTAGCTACTAAGGTAGTACTATCACGCTGCCACAGTACCCCACGCAGTAAGATAGGACCGAACAATGCGGATACTGGGACATGGTATTTTGCCCCCCTTCAAGCAAGGCATCGGATTAAATTCCGGCGGAGCGGCACAGCCACACCGCAACCGCGGTGCCGATCGAAGCGACTACAGGCGAGCCAAGCGCAATCCAAGATAGTGTAGTGTAACATTACTAGTACTGTGTATTGTATAAACCCGCCGACAAAATACCTAGCTTAATATGGGAAGACGCATAATGTATGTATCTGGTAATTCTACAATACTAGGTAGCCGGGAGGTCAAGGATGAAGATGAAACTGCCGAACATTCCGATCGCCCATCAACAGTTGTAAATCCTTTCCTGTTTTCCGGTTTGGGATGGCATCCCATCGCGTTTATCTGACGCCTAGAGCTAGCCGCATCGAACCATTGCTGGTGAGAGCGGTGGATTGAAGCGGGGCAGAGCAAGCGACGATGTGACATCGGCCACTTGCAACTCGCAACACGGCGAATTTTGCCCAAATATATCTCAAGATGTGATTGGAGGGCGGCTAATCGACCCATCTCGTCACGTTCGAGGCCGAAGTTATTTCCGCTTTCTGCAGAAGTCAGCCAAAACAGCAGCTGGTGGTACAAGGTGAGAATGTGGCTTATGATTCCTGAAACATCACGGCCCCAACGAAGCATTTGCAGATGTCCATCTAGCGCAGTCGCTGAGATACCAACTCGCTTGGAGGCATTACGCAATGTCGGGTGTTTGGTTCCAACACGGGAACGGTTGCCCTGACCCCAGACTCGTAGCATGTCATCTATCTTCTTCCAGGTTCCTATCGAGATCGACACCGTTCTGATCAGCGTATGCACATGAGCGTGTCTTCAGTAGGCCAGCTTCCCTCACTAACGCCGGCCGCCAACACGGCCTATTTCTTGCTTGTTTCTGCTAGTGTCATGCCTGCCCTATATGAACCCGAACAGATGATCACTCGCGGCACGCCGCTATGGTGCGCTGCGGCCCTAGAAGCTCAATGATAGGCGTAGGTGCCTACCTAGGTAGACTGTCAGCAGTACTATCACATGAGTACACACATGTAAGCTGTATCTGATGCTACTGAGGTTAGTTCCACATGTACGGAGATCCCAGAGCTGAAGATGTGAGACAGGCGTTGGCCAACAATCACTTCAAGGTTGTAGTGCAGTACTAGTGCCCTCACCGTCATGAACTGCTTCAGCAAGCACATCAAGCATCAAGTAGAGTGACGCTCGGTTGTCTATTTTTGTCCGTACGCAGCATAGTATCATGAACTCAACACATTCCCTCTTTTTGGCCCCAGCTGAGCAGGATAGTCAACGTTCACTAACACCGTAGGCTAAGACATTGGGGCTGATGAACGAGGGTGGGACGAACGGGCAGCAACTCAGGTGGAGTCTCTCCGCATCGCGCGTGTTTCAGATATCAACGCAGTTAGCAACAACCCAACTGTGGGAAATCTGGCTGCCTGCGGCTGCAGTCGACCCCGACTCTCCTACCAGGGCAGATCTTGATTTCGGCAGTGGCCCAGCATTGAGAGAAAAGAGCCTTGTCCTGGCTCAGATCCCCGCTTGGCAGAGCAATGCCCCTGTCACTGGCTGGGGGCTTTTGCCGAGCAGATCTTCTAGTTGTGGCCAATGACTGTTGTGTTCTGCCCACTCAAGCCACTTTTCGATTTCTCCGCAAACTTGAATGTTGGTTGCCTGCGGCTAATCAATCCGCTTAAACAGCCGCCAACAAGCGCAGTCAGTTGACGGTGCCTTTGATTGGCGAACCGGACGGCCTTGAATTGGAATTGGAGACTGAGAGGTAATGTGTAGTGTATGCGCGATGGTAGTGTAGGTTGCGAGCTGAAGCGTAGGACAAGATCAAGACGCGGCAAGGACAGCGGACCAACTGCCACGATTGCCTAGCTGCCCATCACTTCGAACTCTACTTACAGTTAGCCACAAGGAGAGTTGCCTTGTGTGCTTTGAGCACAGCGGATTTGTTTCCGTGATAGTCAGTTCCGACAGTGTAGGGTATGCTGCCACGCCTTGGAATCGACACAGGACTTATTATTAAAAGGCCCGCTCGCCGGAGGGTGGTAGAAGGAATCCCAACCCTGTCGGTTCATTCCCACGTGGACCTCCAAAACGCATGATAGAGGATGACGAAATATTGACCACGACGGAGTATCAACAACTGTGGTGCATTGGCACCAAAGACATGTCCCATCGGGACCGCAGGGTTCCGTGCCGAACCCCCTGCCGCCATGGCGACGGGCAAAGAGGAATGACGGAAGAGGCGGAATCACCGGACCAGTCAAGGCTTCAGAAGCGCAACCACGTCCCGCCCGCTCTTCTCAGCCGCACCCCTGCCTCGCTCGTTGCGTCTGAGATGTTGTTCTGGAAGGCTTCCACGCGGCCTCTGTGCCGTCGACGTGCTTGTCACACACGCTGGAACCCCCTGTCGGCAAGTGATAACACCGAACGGCAGGTCAGACCTCCATTCTGACGCGCTCATACGAGGCGCTGAGATGAAATGGGCACCACCATCTCGAGAGCGCTCTGCCCAGTTAAGGTTACACGCCAATGCGGGTGTGCGGCACCTCGCCTGTAACATCGGCGAGCTGGGAGGGGGTAGGAGCGGGGGCGTGGGATTTTGAGCCCTTGCCAGGAACGAACGCGCTACTCGGCAGATTTTGAAACGTCCGATCCTCTGGAATCCGCCGTTAGCTATACAAATACCTACAATGTACGTACACGGGGACACACGGCTGGTAGAGCGCTCTTGTTGCTTAGTGTGATCGGTATGTTAAAAGCAATGAAACGATAATGGGCAGCACCCCGCTCAAGCGGACCACGGTCCTGGAGAAAAACGTACACTGTAGGTGTCCCGCTGTCAGTGCACCGCAGGACAACCTCTAGGGCTCATCCGCAGGCTTGGAACGGGGGCAGATGAGGTGCCCGCCACCCACGTGGGCATCCGCCTGGGACCGGAGCAGGTGTCGGCGCATGTGGCATCGGAGTCGGAGTCGTCGGATCAAATTTCGTGGTCACCGAGCCTACGACATGAACAAGCGCAACGGTCCCCGCCTTTGAACCAGAGGATCGAAGTATGGTTGACATCGGTGTCATACCGTTCGACTTCCTATTTCGTCCATTCCCGCGCGGTCCTGCGCACAAAAGCGCGTAGTGGTTCGGTTGCAATGCGAGCCGGGACAACCAATGCCCGCACTGAGGGCGGAGCGCGCTCCGTATGGAACAATCTGGAAGGGTTCTTTCATGGGAAAAGCGAGACACCTGCACGTGGCTTGTCAGAGTTGCAATAGAGTTTCAGCTGTGCGAAGCATAGAATGGATGGCGAGGCGTGGTTGGTGGACAGCTTCGGGAGGGGCGGATCGGAATTGCCGTTGAATGCGACGCGTCGGCCATGTGCTATGGTGATATGGTGATAGCGTGATGTGATAGGAAATAAGAGGCGAATCTCAGTCCAACGGTAGCAGTTTAGAGTCGCATGAGGAAGGGTTTAGGTGGCATTGTACCTACCGTAGGAGTATGTAGGAGAGCGACGGCTGAACCACAGAACCAGTCACTGATGAGGGAGGTTTCGTTCGCTCACTGCCAGCCTGTGCAAGAAAGTTGGAGCCGGTGGACGTAGCGCTGTTGGCTTGGGCTCACCTGGGTGAGGATCGGTCTGATCCGTCGGCGTAGTGTCCGAGTCCTGTAAATGTTAGGTAATCAAGCACGTGTCTAGGCAGCCATGCCACGTGCCTCCTTGAACCTCAACAATCAGACGATGACGCTGTCTTCAAGCTGCTATCCACCAAAAGAACAAAACATTTTATCCTGTCACTACGGGAAGACGACGGCGTTATTGGATAGAATTAGGAGGAAACTGAGAGGTCGGCCTTCCGACCGGCCCGCGAGGTGGCTGAATTCCCGTCGGACTGCAGAATTCGTAGATTCGCATCGCGCCCAAAACACCAGTTACACCACGGCTGCAGTGGGGCCGAGTCCATCTCTCTGGTTCCGCGACTTGCATCCATGAACACTGAAGGCCGGCAATAGCAGAATCTCCGCTGAAGAACGTGAACATTCGCTGGTCACCCACAGTGGTCCTGTGGTAGACCGCCAAAATGGAGTTCAACATTGAGTAAAGCCAACCGCACTTTCCCATATCCTCGTCGTCGTCCTTTGGCTGACGAGATGGCAACAGTGATTTGCCCGTCCTCTTTCCGTACCCCCGCATCTACCCAGGCAGGTATTCCCATGGGCATCAATCTGTGCCTTCATCTCACTAACGGTAGACTTAGAACAATATGCGTACGCTGAACCCAAAGAAGTCACGGTGGCTCTCGCTGACTTTTAGAATGCTTCCCGGCAGCTACATGGTAGATTTGAAGAGTGAGATTTTGCCTTGAAACCCGTGGAAGGAGCTGGTCATTGGTTAACGCGTATCAGGAACCCTCGATGCCGGGGGGAACTGTGTGTTGGAGATGCCTTCGGGCACAGGGAAGACAGTCACCTTGCTGTCCCTGATTGTGGCCTATCAACAGTATTACCCGTCGCACCGCAAGCTCATATATTGCTCCCGTATGCCATCCCGTCGCGGATTGAACGAGCTGAAACGCTAAAGCTCATGCGTTCTCCAGGGACAATGTCCGAGATCGAGAAGGCGCTCGTCGAGCTGAAGGCTCTCATGAAGTTCCGCGCAGAACGACTCGGCCACGAGGAGGAGTTCAGAGGGCTGGGTCTTACGAGCCGCAAAAATCTTTGCCTGCACCCTTCTGTAAAGCGGGAGAAGAGCGGCAACGTGGTTGATGCACGCTGCCGCAGTTTGACAGCGGGGTTCGTCAAGGAGAAGAAGGAAAAGGGGGAGGACGTGGAGGTCTGCGTATACCACGACGTGCGGGTTCCCCCAAACACCAGACCCCTGACACCCGGCACCTGCGACATGCGCTGATGTGTCCCGTTCCAGAACCTTGACCTCCTCGAAGCCTCCAACTTGATCCCGAACGGCGTCTGGACGCTGGACGGCCTTCTGCGATACGGCGAGCAGCACAAGCAGTGTCCTTACTTCACCGCCCGACGGATGGTGCGTATTCCTTGCTCCATTCTCCTGCCTCTGTTGGCTGACTTCCCAGATGCAATATTGCAACGTCATCATCTATTCATATCACTACCTGCTGGATCCCAAGATTGCCGAGCGTGTCTCCAAGGATCTCTCAAAGGACTGCATTGTCGTCTTCGACGAAGCTCACAACATCGACAACGTGTGCATCGAGTCGCTCAGTACGGATATCACGGAGGACTCGTTGAGGAGAGCCACGAGGGGCGCCCAGAGCCTGGAAAACAGGATCAGCGAGATGAGAGAGTCGGACCAGCAGAAGCTGCAGGACGAGTATGAGAAGCTGGTCGAAGGCCTCCGGGGCGCTGACGACGGCCGCCAGGAGGACTCCTTCATGTCCAACCCCAGTAAGCCCGCCCGCTCGAGGAAGCGCCAGGTCAGTCTGCGCTATGCTAACTGCTGCCTTAGTCCTCCCGGACGACCTGCTCAAGGAGGCCGTTCCCGGAAATATTCGCAGAGCGGAGCACTTTGTTGCCTTCCTCCGGAGATTCATTGAATACCTCAAGGTGAGTAGCTGCACCAGACAGCCGATATCCTGTAGGATGGGCCTGCCAGGCTGACTAACTGACTGTCTTAGACGAGGATGAAAGTCCGGCAGGTGATATCCGAGACTCCGCCATCCTTCCTCGCGCATCTCAAGGAATACACTTTTATCGAAAAAAAGCCCCTGAGATTCTGCGCTGAGCGGTTGACCTCGTTGGTCAGGACGCTCGAGCTCACCAACATCGAGGATTACCAGCCTCTCCAAGAGGTTGCCACTTTCGCGACTCTCGTGGCGACCTACGAGAAGGGCTTCCTTTTGATCCTGGAGCCGTACGAGTCGGACACGGCCGAGGTACCAAACCCGGTGCTACACTTCACATGCCTGGATGCTGCCATCGCCATTAAGCCGGTCTTCGAGCGCTTCAGCTCCGTTATCATCACGTCGGGGACAATATCACCGCTGGAGATGTACCCGAAAATGCTCGACTTCCCAACCGTGGTCCAGGAATCTTACAGCATGACGCTGGCGCGAAGGTCCTTCCTGCCTATGATTGTGACGCGAGGGAGTGATCAGGCGCCAATATCCACAAGCTTCCAGGTTCGCAACGAGCCCAGCGTGGTCAGAAACTACGGTAACCTCCTGACCGAATTCGCCAAGATCACGCCGGATGGCATGGTGGTCTTCTTCCCCTCGTACCTCTACATGGAATCCATCATCAGCATGTGGCAGGGCATGGGCATTCTCGACGAGGTGTGGAAATACAAGCTCATCCTCGTCGAGACGCCCGACGCGCAGGAGACATCCCTGGCGCTCGAGACGTACAGAACTGCATGCTGCAACGGCCGCGGCGCTGTCCTCCTCTGCGTCGCCCGCGGCAAGGTGTCAGAAGGCATCGACTTCGACCACCAGTACGGACGCACGGTGCTGTGCATCGGCGTGCCCTTCCAGTACACGGAATCGCGCATCCTCAAAGCCCGGCTCGAGTTTCTCCGCGAGACGTACCGCATCCGCGAGAACGACTTCCTCTCGTTCGACGCCATGCGCCACGCAGCTCAGTGTCTGGGCCGCGTCCTTCGCGGCAAGGACGACTACGGCCTCATGGTGCTCGCCGACCGGCGCTTCCAGAAGAAGCGCAACCAGCTGCCCAAATGGATCAACCAGGCCCTGCTGGACGCCGACACCAACTTGAGCACCGATATGGCGGTCAGCAGCGCCCGCCGGTTCCTCAAGACCATGGCCCAGCCGTTCCGCGCCAAGGACCAGGAGGGCATCAGCACGTGGAGCATGGCCGACCTGAGGAAGCATCAGGAGAAGATGGACGAGGAGCGGATCAAGGAGCTGCAAGCGCAGCGGGAAAGAGAGTTGAACCCGCCCGCGGCCGGCCAGGCGACAAGCCATCTGGCGACTGGGCAGGAGGAGAGTGACTATGAGATGGACGACTTTGACGAGGCTGAGTTGATGGCACTGGATAATAATGCGTAGCTGAGGGACACATAAATGGCATGTACTATATATAGTATTATATATACATGGAGCCTTTCTTGCGTTCACGGGTTGCAGAAGCGAACGGATGCGCTTGGTCGTCTGGATAGTGGCCGTGGTAGGTGCATCGTATCACCCGGGCGCAATGAGGGGGGACCTACCCAGTAGGATTGTCAACGCGACTTCTGTTTGCTGACCACATACTGATGGACTGCTCATCTATGGTAATATCCCTTCAATGAAGAAGGTATTGGTATCTGTCCTGAGCATGAACAGTCATGCCTGTCTTACTACGATGTCCGGACGCAAGAACTGCTTGAAGAATTACTTGAACTCTCCACTCCGTCCTGCATCTGAACAGACACCAAGCCAATCCATCTACACCCAGCCTCACCACTAAGGTACCTACCTACCTATCTCATTGCAACGCCACGCTATGCTAATAATGCTGCACCCTGTCTCAAGCGAACACGGGGTGAATCATGAAGAAAGAAATCCGGCCCCCCCCCCCCCCCCCCCCCCCAAAAAAAAAGGAAAGAAAAAGAAAAAAAAGAAAAGAACACCACCAAAAAGAAAAGAACACCACCAAAAAGAAAAGAAAAAAAAAGAAATGCCCTACTGCCCGCGCGTAAACCGCCCCTTGACCTTGACAGCCCTCATCGAGTGAAGTGCATGCTCCCGGCCCGGCGGCCTCCCAATTTCCAAACACAGCAGCCGAATGAGGTCCCGGTTCGTCCAGTAGCTCGTATGGGCACTCAGCATGTTCAGGTACTGGATCTCGAGCGGCCCACCGCCGGACCGCAGGTAGTAATCGATCTGTCCGTTGTCGTTGAGCAGGAAGGCCTTCTTCTCGGCAATCTCCTCGCGCGAGAAGTCATGCACCTCCAGCTCGAGCTGCGACGGCAGGCGGGCGACGGGTGGTTTATGCGGCGAGGCGTCGGCCGGGGCAGCGCCGCCGGTGCCGGTGCCAGTGCCGGTGAGGCCGCGTACGGCGTCGCCGACGGATTTGAGGAAAGAGGTGTTGATGCCGGGCACATAGGCCGTCCTGAGGCCGGCGGCGTAGACCGGGTCGATGGTGCCGTTGAGGAGGTAGGCGATGGGGTCTTCCTTGGCGAGGATGTTGTAGATGTTGTCGACGGCGATGCAGCCGAACATGCCGACGTCGCCGACCACATCCTTGGCTACCGTGTCGGCCGCGTCGGCGCCCGGTTTGAGGCGGCCCCGGCGCGGGACCAGGCCGCCGCGCTCGAGGAGGAGGAAGAAGCCTGCAGGACTGCCGAGGAGGAAGAGGTTGGTGGTGTCGAACTCGAAGAACCGCGTGTCCGGGGACGCGGTGGACGGGTCGGGCGGGCGCGGGACACGTGTGGGTTGTCTGGAAAGGACTTCGATGGCCATGGCGCTGCCGAGCGAGTGCGCGATCAGATGGACGCGGCCTTTTTCCGAGAAGCCGGGGTTGTTTCGGCACCAGAGCCGGTAGACGCGGTTTGCCTCGCTGACTAGCGCGGCAATCATCTTTGGCTTGTGGCGGGACATGTAGTAGGGCACGTCAAACATGACATCCGAGACGATGCCTCGCACTGCCGGGATGGTAGGAGGCTCAATGTCCTTCAGAGTGAACCCGTCGGGCGCGTAGGCGGCTTTGTCCTCCTCGGTGCTTAACCCGCCGTCCTCGAAACTTACGAGATGGCGCCAGTTAACCGGTAAAACCATGATACCGTTCTGCTCTGGCCGCAGGACAGATTTGACGGCAGGGCTCTCAAGCTCGACGTTGACAGCCCTCCGGAAGGCATTGACGGCATGGGTGAAGTGGAAACTCTCCACACGCTCGGACAGCTTCTGGCCAATGCCGTGTGCCACCAGGACCAGGTCAGTGACCTGGCCGCGGTCCTTCTCTAGCCGACAGCCCGGGCAGCCGCCTTCCTCGGCGGTTTGAAGCAACTCCGCTGCTGGGGTTCCAACTGGCATGCTCTTGCTGCGCGATGCGGCCCGTTTATCGTGCACCCTTTCCCATGCAGCACGATCAAACCCTCGTACGACGGGTAGCCCAACGGTTATCCCCCTCATGATCTTGGAGACGGGCTTCCGGCCGTAGTAGGCGGACGGCTTTTGGCTGGGCTTCAAGAGGAAGGCGTTTGTGCCGTCTTTGTAAATGACATGGTAGCTGGCATACAACCTGGACTCGGGAGGCGGCAATGCCGTGTCTTGCTCTGAATGAACGGGCTCGAGAGATCCTTCAGCAGCGGCTTCTCCACGGAAACACCTGGCAGCACAGAACGGGTCGGTCGATATTGGCGGCTCAGGAGGCAAGCCGGGTTTGCCTTTTTGTCGTTTGTCGACAACCTCTGGCCACAGACGGTGGGATACTTTCTCCTCACCAAGCGGACCGACATCGAGAGCAGATCTGAGTTCATCCGCCCACGTTTCTGTCCAAGGTCTGAGCTCGCGGTAGCCTGCCTCTAGCTGGTTGGCGACGACGGGTTCGACAGGAACCATTGTGTCTCTGTGTTGACGGTCAGCAGCGGATTCTTCGGATCTCAATCGAGTCAATCTTTACCTGTAGAACCACGTCGCCCTCAACACAGTGGCAATGTCGTTCACCGGAGACCAGTAAATCGGTTTCATCTGGAGAACTGGCAGCGAGACCATGTGTAGCCTCGAAATGCCCACAGGCACCTCAACCGAGTCCTCCAGCCGTCCCGTGCTAGGCCGCACAGGTACCGACGCTCGACTGTCACCCCTCGCCCTACCCTTAGGAACCGTCCTTGCGGCTCTGTCGTCCGGGGTGGCTACTCCAGACGACCTATTGGACCTCGGCGTCGGCTCAACCCGCACGAACGGCTTGCCAGAAATCCCATCATCCAACACTGGTGGTCTGGCCGGAATGCAGCCGCCAACAGGCAGGCTAGACGCCAACTCTCCCTCAGCAGACGCCATCGACAACCTCGACCCGGCACTCCCAACAACCTGCACAGCCGGACCCGTCCCCGACAACAACCCCGCGGCCGAGGCGGGCCGCGTCCCCTCCACGTCCATCCTCAGCCTAGCCAACTGCGCCATGACGCCCTCCAGCACGCGGTCATGGTCCAGACTCTGCTGCCTCCGCCTTGTGACGGCACAAAACTCTCTTCTCAGCTCAGCCGACGCGTCAATGGCCAACTCGGCACAACATACCGGCACGCGCCCGTGCTCCGGCGGCGTGAGGGGGCCCGAAGGTAGCGACACGCCGGCCGCCGCTGAGGACCCCGGCGCCTGGCCCTCGCGATCATGCTTCTCCTTGTGCTTAACGGCCAGCGCGTTCACGATGGCCGCCAGCTTCTCGGCATTCTCCGTCGACAGACCCGGGCTGGGGCTCCGGTTGCGCGCCGCGTGCGTGTGGTTGCGTCTGTCGCGGTCTGTCGCGAAGCCGAGCCAGGCGCGTTCGAGCGCGGCGTTGTCGCCCGCGGAGAAGGGCCGCAAAGGCAGATTCGACGGCTTCGAGTCGGAGGAGGAGCCGGCGATGGTGGCGGCCGAGAGGGGGTCGTCGATGGGGATGTGCGAGGCGTAGAAGAACTGGGCGCGGATCGGCGGGATGCCTTCGAGGCCCTTGATGGGTTGCGGCTCGGGCACGGGAGCGAGGCGGCAGGCCGGAGGGAGGAGGATGTGTCGTGCTGTTGGGCTGGCCGTGGTCATGGTTGGTTCCCAGGTTGGTGGTACCTGCGGCAGGAAGGAGAAGCTCGGTAGAATGCGGGATTGGAACGGGAAATAAGGAATGTATAATATGTCTGAGCATACATGATCGGGAGCGGAATGTTGACGAGAGCTGTTGGGGAGGCACACTTCAAGTTGTCTCCTACAGTGGCACGCCGGGATCAGGCGCAAGGCAGTTACGAGTAGGTCCAGACTACCTAGTAGCTAACACACCGCCTGGAGTACAGCGCTAAGACCGCGACATAGGGGACGTTTATGATATATTGAACTTCAGTTGGTGTGATCGCAAGAAAAGAGAGAATCCGCCGAAGTGGGACAGCGCGTCGAGATTCGTCTGAAACATGGCGAAAAGCATGTGCGATCAGCGAAGACCTTCCGTCGAGTTCGGTTGGCCCGATGACGTGTAGCCGGCGCCGGCGAGTGGATGCCTGCCGGGCGGCATGCGGTTGCTGTATGTACAGTACTAATATTCCGTATGTACAATACATACATACCGTGACACGTGTAAGTTGATTCGCTGCAGTGCCGGCCAAACAATCCAATGGCATCATTGGCATGGGGTTCACGCCATCCACAAATGGTAGAATACAGAGGGCAGTACTCGTATGGTATGGCGTAAGATTCGGGATTTCGTGGAACACCATGTACGAAGCGCCTAATAAAGCACATAGGCGAAGGGATATCAAGCAAGAACAGGTATGGAGGAGGGATCGGTGTAACCAGACAGTCTTTAGAGGGCCGTTTTTAGAAATGGCCATTTAGCTGCATATAGCAGTACAAACCACGATACGGTGTAAAGAGTATGGCATCCGAGATGTCACGGGTATGGAGCAGGTATTGTATTGTACTGTACCTATAGGATGTATGAATACGGTAACTCATACATAATGCAAGCGGTATATTACAAGGGGCTCGCACTCTCTGTCCGGCACTCTCTGGTGTGGTTGGGCCCAAGTCTAATCCGTACACGCAAACCAGATGCTCAGCTGTAATATGAAACAAAGCCCACTATGATCACGGATGAATCGGACAGGTTCATTCGAACGAAGTGGCGAGGATAGGATGCTCCGAGTATGGAAACCAGGGAGAGTTGAGGGTTGGAGGTTTGGTGTAAATTGTTCAGATTTCTGGTCACTGGATGGGTAAATAACGTGAGGATAGCGTCACGGGATTGATAACTAACGAAACAATACGTCATAAGCTCGCGCCAAGCCATTGTCGACGCTGTCCCTTTCTGAGTTTCTGACCTCGAATGTCAGCTGAATCGCATTTTCAATTGGCGATGGCGATGGTGGATGTTACGAGATGAGGCCGAGCTGAGAGAGGATGGAACCGGGAGAGGCGGTGGCCTCGAGCAGCGTGCATCTCAGCAACTCATCGTTTTAAGACGGGTACAATACATTGCCAACCATGCCGAGCGCCGACGTCCTCTTATTTAATATCTCAAGCTTCATCGCCGGCCTCTTCCTTCTTGAATACGGCGCCGACAAGTTCATAGACCAAACGGCAGTTGTCGCCCAACGGCTCAATGTGTCGCCGACTCTCATCGGTTTGCTCACTTGCGGCGCTGAATGGGAGGAGGTGAGTACCGCTTTAATCTTGGTGTTCTTTCATGGACATTGCGTGTTTCATGCTGACATAAGAGTAATTAGCTGGTTGTTGTCATCGTCGCCCTAAGCTAGAAGAACTCGGATCTGGCGCTGGGGAACGTCATCGGCTCTTTAGTCGCCAATATCCTCTCCTCGTTCTCCCTTGGCCTCCTGTTCATAAAAAAGGTCGAGTTTGATCGCAGCTCCAAGATCTACACCGCCATCCTTCTGGCGGCCACCTCGCTATTTCTGGTGGTCCTTGCTACTCTGAGAGTGTTTCCTAAGTGGATCACAGGCTCGCTGTTGATAATACTGTTCGTGGTCTACGTTGGATCGGTCGCATCGCTCATCTACCGGGGCACGCTCACGGCTCCTGAGAGCAACTCAGACAGCGACAGCGATAGCGACAATGAAAGTGACCATATAGACAATGATAGTTGCAGCGACGACGAAAGCGACGAAGGCAGCATTGCTAGCCTCTCAGGCAGCATCAGTCACCTCAGAGACGACGAGGAACAAGGGCGCCAGCTCCACCAGCTCAACCCCTCCAAGAACCACTCCCGAAAACGCTTGCGATCTCCCCAACGATTGTCTCGCAAACCGAAACCCTTCAGACCCCTTTACCGCCATATTCTGTACCTCATGCTCGGCCTCGCCGCCCTGCTCTTATCGAGTTACATTCTCGCCCACAGCGCCTCCACCATCGGGCGCGAACTCTCCCTCTCCTCCACCGTGGTAGGCACCACCATACTCTCCCTGGCCACTACCCTCCCGGAGAAGTTTGTTGCCGTCCTGGGCGGCATCAGACACCAGCCGGGGATATTGGTGGCCAACACTGTCGGGTCCAACATCTTCCTCGTTACCCTGTGCGGGGGTGTTCTGCTTTTGGGCGGAGATGTTGATGCCATTGCGAAAAGCTTCACAATGTTCGAGGTGATGGCCGTGTGGCTGTCTGCCTTGGCTATCTTGGGGGTGGTACTAGTAGGAGGGAGGAGGTGGATGGGAGGTGTATTGCTAGGGCTTTATGTCGCGTTTTTAGTCGCCGAGTTCGTGACTGGGCGGACGCTGGATCGGGATTGAGTACCCGACTACCTATCTCCGAATCATTATCTTCGCAACCACTCTCTTACCCATTTCACTGCGACTGGCATCTCGGAAGATCGATCATCAACCGTCGGGTCTTCCCCTCAGGGACCATCTCGCTGCTTCAAGTAATTCGAACACTGCTATACCCAGGCGCTCCCCGCACCTGTTAGCATTGACGATGCTCAGGTTTGTGATGGATGCTTGTTCCGTTCCGTCCCAGCCTCGTCCCGGACACTGGCACCTTACAGATCTCTACCACGCCAGGCGATGCGCTCATTCCGATTACGTTTCCGCTGATCTGATATATCGGCCGGGGGAAGTGTATAGCGTGCGTGCCGGTCGATGGCGACGTGGACGCGGCGGTGACGGGGATGGCGGACCTGAAGAACAACTGGCTGGCCGTGGGGTTCGCGTGGTTGCTGTGGTTGCTGGTGGTGGTGGTGATGGATGTGGCGACGGTCGTGTTGGTTGGGCTGGGCATCGCCGAAGCGGATGGGTGAAGGAGTGGGAGTAGGATTGTCAAGGTCAACGTGGTAGGAAATAGGCAAAAGGATACCCGTAGTTCTGGAGCAGCAAAGCGTATATTTATGTGAGCGATGGTCATCCCGACAGTGATCTCACTCCAGTGTCTCACGACAGTTTCAATTCGGGGCGGCATCATGTCCCAGACTCTGCCCAACTTCTGGTGGTTGTCCCGGGGTTTCATCTTTGAACCTGGCAAAAACCTTCCGTAACTCGAATTACATCTTTCGGCATTAACAGCAAAAGAACCCATCCTCATTAGAGCGAGCAAAGAGAGGGGTATCTGAAAGCAAGGTTCAAAACGCCAAGTCCCCCAAGGCTGTCAAGCCATCTGACACCAACCCATCCGTCAATCCATTCCCATGCCCATTCCGCAAGTTCAGATAGAAACCGACCAACACCTGCCATGCAACCTCCCACGAACATAAGATCAAAGCACTTGGGTTGCTTCATACCGGCTTCTTCAATGACTTCAGTAGCGGCGCAATTCGCGACCTCTTGCTCAGTCCGACGCGATACTGCACTTTCTGAGGCGCGTTCAAGACGCCCAGTTTGGCCTGTTTTTGTTCTGGCTCCTTCGTCTTCGCGTCCGTGGTGGCCGGCTCGTGCATCGCGCGAGATACGTCGTTTTCTTTGCTCTCGCCACCACTGTCGCTATTACCCTTGGCATCCGCGTCAGGAAGAGATTCGGATTGTTGTTTTGGCTGAGAGTTGCGCGAGACCTCGGATAGGGGAAGGGTTGGTGGTGGTGGTGATGGTGGTGGTGGTTGTAGGGCCGTATCGGTTTCCGTCTCGCCTCGGGCGCCCTCGGCATGCTGCTGTCCGGGCTCCTCTGGACTTTCGGCTTGGGCTTGGGTGACATTGGATTTGCGCGGGCGCCCGCGCTTCCGCTTGGCTGGCGGGCCTGCTGTTTCTGTGGGCGCGGGAGCTGGCTCAGCTTCAGCCTCCCCAAGTGGTGTCGGAGTATCCGTTTCAGGAGGCGGCGCGTCTGCCCGGGACGCCTTCCTCTTGCGCCCTCTCTTCTTCGGCACGGCCTTGGGAGGTGAGATCGGTGTCTCCAGGCCTTCAGCATTAGTTGCCTCAATGTCCGGAGGCCCGGATGCCTCGTCACTCGTCCCCAAATTTGGCCGCACGACGGTATCTCCACTCTCGCCTCCGAAACCTGCACTCTGTTGTCCATCGCGGCATTCCTGAACAGGTGCCAATGGATCCAGCTGCCAAGGATCATCGTCTTGGACAACCCTCCTTCTTTTTGACCTCCGTGTTGATGGGGGCTGTTCCAGCGCGGATGAAGTAGGTTCAGCAGATGGTACGGGTTTCGTCGTGCTTCTCCTCGATCTCGAAGACGTGTTGGTAGCCATATCGGCCAGGACATCAGGCGAAGATTGCTACAGGGACATTAGCCGCGCCCGCCCTCTCCAATGTAGCTACATAGTAACGTACCTGATAGTCGATGTCCTGAGCCGGAGACACGCGGTCAGCGTGGTCGCCGATTGATTCGTCAGCCTCGTCCGCCTCGTCCGCCACCCGTCTCGACGACCAGATCCGACTCGGAGTTGGGTAAGCAATCGTCGTCGCCATGCTCGACTTGTACGTGTGCATCTCTCCTGCCTCGAGATGCTGCCGAGGGGGCGACGTCCCGGCGGCTTCGGGCACCGCTTGAGAAGACTGGCTGACCATCCTGTATTCCTGCTTCTGGCTCGCTGTGAGGGCGCTCTGGGTGACGAACAGCGATGCAGTGGTGTCCGGCATGCTGGACCCCGCGTCCGATTCAGCCTTCCCTCTCCCTCTTGATCGCGTTCGCCTATCTGAGCTAACTGGCTCCTCTGTTGGCACAAGCATCACAGGACTGGAGTCTTGCGCTTGTTGGGCTGAGCTGGACGGGGTGCCGCGTCTCGTTCTCTTCCCGGTTGGGGGCGATGACTCCGGAAAGGCGTACGGATCCTGGGAAGGACGCACGTTCTGCGTTCCCTCTTGTAAACCGAGCTGCTGTCCCGCAGTCTTGCGCTTTCCGTACGTTCTCGTCGCTCTCTGTGACCTCACTGAAGTTGGAACATCCCACGCCTCACTTTCTCCGCTGGCAGCCTCCTCCCTCCTGGGCGTCGTGATATCCGTCAAATCAATGGCCTCAGGGTGGGGAGCTGCTTGAGCCCTCCTTGACCTGCGCGTGGCCGGAGTAGGGTCGCGGACGGAGGTGAGAGACGAGTGGTCCTTCACTTGGGGTTTCTGCCCCGGAGGAGGCGCCGATGACACCTCGGTCCACGTCGAAGCGGCGGGGCCGGCTGGGACCGTATCGGGGACGACATTCTGTGAATCGAGCGCCTCTTGTTGCTCATCGTACACCCGCTGGAAGAAGGACGGGTCGGTCGAGCGCGTGCCTGGGCCTGCGGTATGTGCTGTGTCAACGCCCTCGGCCTCGGGATTGCGGGGTTCGTCAAGGGGTGCTTCCAATTCCACGCGCATGTCGGCGCCGTCTCCAAGATCGGAACCGCCGCTTAGGTCACCGAGTTCGTCCTCCGAATCGACGACTTCCCTCCGAAGCCTCATGGTTGTGATTGCAGGCACTTTCCCGATCAATTGACCTCAGATGCTGAGTGATGCACGCGGCGGGAATAGTAAAGCGTGGCGCGTCCGGGACAAGGCGTGGCAGCGTTGGCACTTAGCAGTAACGCGTTGTCACGGGGCGCCACGGACCCTGGGACACACTGTGTATTCCGTACTGTACAATGGTATTGTACAATATAATACGGATACAATACAATACAACGACAAGGCCATCTTTCTAGAACCCTAACCCCTATGCTACCTAGACATGCTGAAGCATCGCAGCACCCAGAACATTGATATCCCAAGCTGGTTCCCACGTAGTATTCAAAAGTGAAGTAGCAATGCCTGAACCTTCCCTTTCTGTCTACTCGACCTCTTCGATCCTCGGCCTCGACGGCCTGTTTTCGTGGAGCGCAGCCGACCTCTCCGGGTCGACCTCTAGCCCAGTCAACTTCGTCAATGCTTCGCCAAGCGGCGGTTGCTGACTGCTCGACGCGGGCAGCAGCTTCACGACCTGCCAGGTCTCCAAGCTCTCCACCACATCCTTCGCATGTTGCACCACCAGCCCGTCGTTATCTGTCTCGGCCACATACCTCAGCGTCCGCATCACGTCTTCCTGCGCCTCTTTGCCGAACCCAAGCCCAAGCGCCCGGCCCTTCTCCCTCGCCTCCTCCAAGGCCTTCACAAAGCTCATCACAAACAACACCGCCGCTCTCCTCAGAATGCCCTTCTCCAGCCCACGTTCCAGCTGCAACACGGCCACACACAGATCCACCGCGCCCGTGACCAGTCCCTGGCCCAAGCCCGCGGCATTCACCTCGACCGCAGCGCCCAGAACCGACAGCGCCGACGCGCGCACCCGCACGTCTTCCATCCCGCGCTTGCTCTCATCCCACCCGTCCACAATCCGCTCGAGCAGCTCCTTCCTAGCCCTCTCCTCCTCCGTCATGGGGTCGCTCATATCCGGAACCTCGCCGCCCCACGCCTCGGCCGCCTCGCGATTCCTCTGCGCCTGCAGCCTCTGCTCGCGCAGCTGCTTCGCCTCCGTCTTGGGCCGCCGGCCCCGGCGCCCCGCGACCGAGAGCAGAGCATTGCCGACCCCCGCCGCCAAAGCGCCCGTGAATGTCTGCCCCAGGCGCTGGATCACCTGCACCAGGGCCTCGCCGAAGCGCAGGCGGGCGTCGAGCGGGTGCGCCTCCTTGGCGTCGACGAAGTGGTCTGTCAGCTCGCGTGTGACGGAGCGCGGGTGGTTGTTGGCCAGGAGGGCGTAGAGTTTGATGATGCGGAGGTAGATGTACTCGTCGGCGTCGGAGATGAGGGAGGAGAGGAGGACCAGGATGCCGGGGATGTCGAGGACCGGGGACTGGGATGTGATAAGCGTTGCGATGAGGTTAAGACCCTCGGACCGGACGGGGGCCGGGGAGTCTGGCTGGGTAATGTAGGAGATGGCAAGCGCGTAAGTCTTGCGGTCCTCGACTTGCTGATCGGTAGGTAAGCTTGTGGAGGTGACGGACGAGGCGCTGTCGATCTCGTCGCGGTACAGGAGGAGGAGCCGGAGGTTATTCGCCGTCCGCGAGAGATCCGTAGACCCGTTAGAGAGCCTATCCAGAGACGACTCTATGAGGGAGAGCACAGCCGGCTCGACTCGCGATTTCTGGAAGCCCGGAACCGTCACGACCATATTTAGGAGGCTGAGCGCCACGCCAGCCACCTCGTCATCGCCGTCTGGGCTGTTCCCAGCACGGGCTATGATCTGACTGACAAGGTCAAGGATGTGCTTGGGCTGAGTGGCAAGTTTCTCGGGGAACCGCTCCATCATAGCCTGGAGTGTCTTGACTTCGGCTAGTTTGGCGACTGAATCCTCTTCCTCGTCGTTATCCTGCTGGACTATGATGCCACTCCTGTCAGGGTTGTGGTTGGAAGCGAGCCATCTCTTGAGAAGTTCGAGGAAAGACGCAGATATGTCGGCGTCAGAAAGTGTGGAGGTGACCAAGTCCAGAAGCTTGGCCGTTTTCCGGTCAATGTGTTCTAACGTGAACCGGAATGCCTGATCACTCTTGTTCGTCAAGAGCGGTCTTGCATCCACGATCTGCACGTGCCCGTCTTCCGCCGCCTGGTATACCCATTCGGGACTGCTCGTATTGTGGCCGCCAATGTAGCCCAGATTCCGAGCAAGAAGCAAAACAAGGCCGGGGGAGGGCATCAGCATCGAATAAGTCTTCAGCAGCTCCAGTGCAGATGAGCAAACCGGCTCTGCGACGGCCGGCGGAGCCTCGGGCCGCGATGCAAGAGCCCAAAGCGGGAGAACCAGCGGCGCAAGCAGCCGCTTGCACAACCCCGGGTTGGGGTGTGACACGAGCAGCGCGTGCAAGCGGCGAAGTGCCGTCAGTAGCTCATTGTGTTGGACAAGTATCTCCTGTTTGGTTAGGTCAACAATCCCATCTCGTTCGGTTCCTGCCTCATTTGAGAACCCGGGAGGCGGTTTGATGTGGTTTAGCATGGGCTCCGCGAAGTATTTCCAACCGGCGGTGCCTTGAGAACCAGTTAGTCGGAGCCACACGATAGAGGGAGCAGCGGCGTACCGGGAGCGCCGGCCGCCTTCCGGCCCAGGATGCCGAATCCAACGACATACGAGGCAACCTTGACCAGCTCTGGCCCTTCGCCCCCGTCAAGCAGCACTAGCAATTGCGGCGAGATGGCCGAGTACCACGTCTCCGGCGCAACCGAGGCTGGAGGAGCAGACAGCAGGTTACTGGCAAGAGTGAGGGCTTCATGTGTAATGTTCGCTCCTTTCTTCTGCGGAACTGCCGCCTCAGAGACTCTTACGGTGCTCGAGGGGTGGACCGAGAAGACGAATTCCAGCGTTGCTCGGACGCCATCCGGGCGGAGCGGTACCCGCGTCAGCTCCTCCATCAACTTGCTGCGAAGCCACGGCGGAACGTGGCCCGGCCTGACCAGGATGTTGAGTGCTCCAAGAACATTGAGAGTCTTCGTCCTGGGATACGCGTCAGACCGGAACGGCACGCGGCGGACGGGCTGGCTGGGCTTGCCTCTGAATCAGTTCATCAAATTCCCGAGTCGCTTGCGCCCTCAAACTCTCGGGCACGTCAGGGCTGAAGGCCTTAGTGCCAGCGTCGATGATGGATTGCATCAGCTTCTGGCGGCCACTGGTTTCACTCGCGTTTTGATCCATGGCCGCTTGTGTTGAGAAAGGGCCGAAGATGTGGCAACGATTTCCAGCTTCCCTGGAGTATTACGGTAACTTCAAGTTGAAGTCCAAATGGTTCGATCCGGAAGGCAGAGCATGTCACTGCTGATTTATATGCTAGGGGGAAGCGAGTCTTCAGGCAAATTTGTTGCCACCCATGATGAAGACCTCCACAGGTTATATTTCAGGGCATTGAGTGATGGGACCTCCATGCGTCCATCGTGTTGCGTGCAGCACTGTGCAAAGCGGCAAAAGTGTCAGCTTCGCAAGAGCGGACTCATTAGCAGAGCAGAGCTGTGAAATGTGGGGCATCCGCGCACCACGGCGCACAGACCACGAAGGCTCGAGGAGTAGACGCGTTCCTCAATTTATAACGACCTTACTGACGCGTCGCTTTTGCCGAACTCGCCGCACCCAATTCCTCAACTGAAACCCGCACAAACTGGCCTCACAATGTCCAACGCGAATTGTCTTGATCCGAAGCACGCTTAACCTAGGAACCCCGCTTGAGATGCAGCTTTCGTCATTAGCACATCACGATGCAGCTGGCAGCCCAGCAACCCCCACTGTCGACGCGCCGTCCTCTCTCCCATCTTTCGCTTTAAGCTCTCAGCTCCAAGCTCCCATCGCGCACGGCGCCTCCCCCACAGTTCTCCGATTCCGGTTTTCCGCAAGGAATGTCACTCTGGCCGTCTCACTCGGCTCTGGACACCCACAGTACGTCGCAGCTTCGATCCCGTATCGGGTGCCGTTCAAGCTTGCCGCGCCTGGGATTACTGTGGTCAAATCTTTGTCCGTCGGGGCAAGCCAGGCCAACGTGGGGCGAACCGGTCTCGGAACTTAACCCTAAGTTTGACCTTTGGTTCCAAGTCTTGCGCTCAATAGTCATTCGGACAGCCTTTTATGCCCGCGTTGTCCGACGAGTGCGTCGCTGCTGGCCGCTGAAAAGCGGTGCGGCACTGCTCTGGCGACAACAAGGGCGGACCGGCGGAATGGGCTCCAGTCGCCGGCAACGGTGGGCAACCGTCTCTTCCCATGAGTCCACACGGTAAGCGTCTCTGGCCCGGGACCGCTCGTCGGGTCGAGACACTGGAACTGGTCCTCTGGTCACGATGGATTGTCTGTGGCGGTGTTGGCTGGACGACTGGGTTCGGCGGATACATTGGGCGGCTTGTCCGCTGCATGCTCTATCGGCTGTCGCCTCCCTGTAGGCACGACTCCCGGAAGGAGAGGGAGAGCGCAGCTTCGGCTCCATACGGTTATCCGGTACATTTCGCGCTTCTGCCCGCGGCTCACCTTGCAGGAATCACTTCGGTGAGCGAGGGCTGTCAGGCTGCATACGGAAATGTTAGGAAGGATGATATCTTAACGCCGTGCTGTTACACTCTCGGTACCCTCACTTTCCACACCCCCCTTCCTGCATGCTGTCCGACCAACTCACGGCTCCGCCGACCCCCACGGACCGCGCTGCGGAAGCATGCTCGCGCGTCATGGTACTCATGAGGTCCGACCAGGCGCATTAACTCGTCCTCGTAGGCTGTGTCCTACGTCCGACGAGACGCCAAAAATCTTCTGTGTCTTGCACCTTCGGGTGCGGATACACCATCCCTCTGGCCGGGCCTGAAAATAAGCCACCGGTCGGAGATGACAGCGCGGTTTTTTGAGGATGTTTTTGTCCGTTGCGGTACGGCCCTCGTTTGGTTCGCCGTCTAAAGCCGGTGTGACAATGGAGAGGAAACAAAAACGTGTCCCAGTTGGCAGTGCGAAACCTACGGAAAGATGCGGCCGGGCCGGCGGTTCGACAGCGGCGATTGCAGCTCTAGTTCCCGATATTGATGGGGGTTGCATCAACGACAGCCGGCTTCTACTACGGGTTTAGCGTTGCGGAGGCTCTTGACGAGTTTGTGAGAGCTTTGGGTTCAGGTTCTGTCGGCTGATTGAGAACCAATGCATCGAACTGGTCTCTCTCGACGAAGGCGGTTGGTTGAGATGGACCAGGCCCGGGACCCATCTTGAGTTGGAGTCAAAGCTTCGTGCTTGTCCGGTGCTTGGAGCCCATCTCCTCTGATCGCCGGATCCCGAGGTTCTCCAGGGAAGGCTTTGCTGTTCGAGGCCGACTAGTCGGAAAAGGGCGGGCCCTTGGGGGGTGGTCCTGGTTGTCTTCTCTCCAGGAATGGCGGGAAGACAACCCCTCTTTTTCGAGGATAAGTTCCCCTGCGTTCCTTGGCCGATAGGTATGGTGCTAACTCGCGAACAGGCAACTGAAGGAATCCATCATGACTGCTGGGGCTTGTCCGGCGAATCCATGTCCCAACCTTCGCCGTGATTCCAATCCATGCTGTTGTATGTACCTAGTAGTATCTAACTCCTCGGAGCTGCAACTACCGGCGGTGACTTGCGTTCAGCGAGTTGTGTCGCCCTGCTCGAAGTCTAGCCCATAGTACTCGCCAAGTACTTCCCGGAGACGCTGGAGCTTAGACGCTCGGCTTGCGGACGCCGTTTCTTAGGGTTGTCCTTCCTTCGGCCTGCCTGGCAACCAACCCTGTCGCAGATGGTTCTCATTGCAACTATAGAGCTAACACACCCCATAATACCTACTGAAGGATTCGGTATCCCCGTCCGCTCCGTCCTGGGTAAGCTAGTCACATGTCGCATCAGTGCCGGCCAAGCAAGGGTGGACTCGCTCGAGACTCAGCCGTGATCAGTGGAGAAAAGGAGAAAGAGAGATGAATATACAACACAGCGGACTCCGCAGTCGTCACCGACCTGATCCTGCGATTGGTAGCTTGTCTAGAGCAAAGCGGACGGGATGCTGAACTTCCTTATACGCTGTACCGATCTTATGAGCGTAGCCGATACTTGGGCCTCCCTACATACACACTGCTCATCTCTGCAGTCGTTTAGGTTGATCCCTTATACCTTGGCTCTGCCGTCAACAAGAAATGTTCCACGCTGCCATACCGTGTATGACACTGTATGATACACGTAAGGTATGAGCAATACTAGTAGCTAAACCAAAGCCCCGCATCACGGTAGTGTAAGGCTACTCCCACTAATAAACTGCCGTTCGTGAGGCGTGAGAGACCACGTGGGATACTTGATTTTCTTCGGATGCACGCAGCCGGCGGGTTCATTAAGCGAGGTAGTAGCATTCCTTCTCCTGTCAATGGTCTTCGGAGGCCAAAGCGGAATGAATTCCTCGCTTGTTGTCGGTTGATGTGCCATGCACTTCGCTTCTTATTGTTATTCTACTTGATGCGGGATTGCCGTTTCTGGCTCCCTGGTTTCTACCTAGTACAGTATCGTAGAAACGCGCCCCTTCTAGTGTAGTACTGTATGTATCTTGGCTAGGGTTACAAGTACATTGCCGTTCCAGAAGGCCTTTTTGTTTGTTGCATTCCAGGTTACGTACCTTAGATGCTGTGATGAGCGATGTTACAGGTTAGTACTAATGAGATGCAAGCTGCAAGCTAAGATCTCAGCTGCCTATAGTCTATAGGTCACGGTAGGTACGGGTACCTACATAGATGGGCACCTCCCTGAGATTTCAGATAAACGATACAGTGTCCCACGACTGGGCCAGCGCCATTAGGAATCGAGCCTAAGTCCTGTTCAAGTACATACCTAGGTAGCTAGTTATTACCTACTACCAAGCACATTCTGGTCAATGTGAAGCTCCAGGTGTCGGTTCCGGTTGGGTGCTTGGCAGTGTCAAAGCGAAATTGATCGTGTGTGGATCCCCGGCCTCCACCTCAAGGTTCTGGCCGTTGTGCTAAAAATCTCTCAATCATCGTTAGCGCAGATCAACCGTTTCGGCAGCGCGGTCGGTTCCTCCCGAACGCTGCCGCCGCCCCACCAATTGGTGGGGAATGCTAAGAACGGGCACTGGTGAGTGGAGTTGCTCGTGTCCTCCTTCTGTGATTTCCGGAAATAAACTGGAGTTTGAGCACTACAACCTGTTGTCCGCTAGCGCATATTGAAGGATTGATGATGAGCACTAGGGGTTCAACTTTTGTGGTTCCCTCTGCGGCAGTAAGATAGGTATGTAGGTCACAGTGGATACACTGAGATTTCGAGTGTACGGTAGGGCCACGCTCCGTCGCGCCAACTGACCTGTCACCCTTCAAAGTCAGACACTGTCAGAGAGGACTATGGTATTAGCCGGATGGACTTCCTTGAGAAGATCCCCCGCCTCCTGACAGTATCGATGGTCAACTATCTGTAGGTGATGGCACTCGTCCGGTCGAGGTGACACTCCATCAGCGGCATCTTGCAGCTCGATCTGCATGATAAGGTGCGGCTCTTTTGATGGAAGCGGCTCTCGAGAACCATATGATGTCAACCCGCTGTTGTTGACCTTGGGTGACAGTGCATCATGTGTGTTCACAGACTCTGGCGTCGAGGTCGGCGGGCAGTGAATTGTTTGCGAGATGGGGTTTCGAGGGTCGAGGGGGAAGAAACATCCAATGCCATCCAGTATTACCATAATAACTATGGTGCCTTACCTTAGCTACCTACTTCTATAGGGCACCACCCCCAGAACCTCCTCTTACACGGCCCCACGGCGAAGTCTGGAAAGGTTGCCTATATAGAATAGTAGGTGTGGGAGTAATGTCCAGACCAGCCTGAAAGAGGGGCTATCCACTAGGTAAGGGATGATGTTATGGGCTTTGATTCGCGGGCGACGATCACACTAGTGCGCTCAGGGTGTGACAGGCCCGCAGGAATTACGGATAAACCTCGCGAGACATCGGGCCCATACGTATCGATCGTCGACTCTCATCAGCCTGCATCAACCCCACGAAGAGACCTCCGGCTTAACGTTGGCTAGGTACTTCTTTTTTTTCTTGGTTTGTTTAACAGTTTACCTAGTTGTTGACATAAGCAGCGTTGCTCAGCAAATGACCGCCGGGAAATTGTCCGGTGTTGCTCCACAGTTCACACTGCGAGCTTCGGTGACGGGAGTTCCCAGGAGCCCGGCTACGAGATGAACAGGTAGGTGCACTACTCTGGAGAAGTCATCATCATGATGTTGGCGCATTTGTACCTGAATATGAAGTAACTCGCGCAATCTAACATACTAGTACTGTTATGGTTCGATGGTCCCATTGAGAGACCTGTGCCGCGAACTCGCTGGTGGGAACGCCAACCCGAGGAAGTTGTGTAACCAATCCCACCCATGTTCATTCATCCTGCAGATTGACACCCCCACCCCAAAGAAGGTATTGTACCTATACCAGTACCGAGCCCTGCCGGCCTTTACATCAAGAGCTGCCCGCGCCTGACTTTTCCATCTATCCCGGCCCTCCCATGAATAAGCGGACTGGTACCGAGGAGGGCAAAGCAGAGAGAAGGGGACCCAGCCGTTCCGTCATCAAAAATCATCAAGCAATGGATAATCAGCGCTGCGTTTTTAGGTCGTCTGTACCACCCATCATCGAGGAAATCATGTCGCGGGGATCATCACTCATCAGCCCTATGCAGTCGAGGTGATAGTCTCATCAGTAGCCCATCTGCATCGGCACCCCAACAGCCGTCATGACCGGCCTCGGCGTGTCGCTAGTCGTCATGTTGCTGTACGGAAGCACCCGCGATTCCAGATGAGCCTTCTGCCGCAGAACCCAGTACGCACCGGGCCCAGTCTCGTCGGCAGGGACGATCTCCATGACAGTGTACTGCAGGGTGCCGTGGATGGCCTGCGGAACACAGATTTCTGTTGACGGCAATGCCTGCTGTTGGTGCTGCTGCTGACTCGGCCAGCTCGTTGATCCTTGGGAGTGCGGCGGCATTGCTGGCTCGTTGTCTACCGCCTCACGGCCTTCAGCCTACGGAAGGTTAGTCAGTACTACTGCTCGTGGAACGGGGCGTGGTGCGAACAAAGACTTGCCAGACACATGGCGCAGGCGTGGCCATTGCAGTAGACCCAATTCGGACAGTTGTAGGTGTAGAAGTACTTGCACCGGTACTTGTAGAAACCGCCGCTGCCGGACATTATGGGAGATTCTGGAGACGGGATGTTTGCTCCAGGGGCGTTTCGCGTATTGCTTGGGGAACTTAGATATGCGGGAGAGAATTTGAAGAATGATGTCGACTGTCCGCTGACAGTCAAGCGGCCGAAAAGGAAGGATGGCGGTGCTACTTACACCTCGTTGAGGTCAAGAGTCGTGGATGGATGAAGTATGCGGGCGACGAGAGAATGTACGAAGGGATGGGAAGAAGTTGCTTTATACTACTTACATGGATAGGGTCTCCATAGCCGTATGTGTGCATTTAGACTGCATAGATCCCCGGGCAAGCTCTCGGGGACATGCTCCCACCTGTCAGACCATCCGGGGGCATGACAGGGGGGGCCTGGCTGGGGTAGTATATACACTATACCGATCCATACTGGGCACACAGTACAGGGTGCTACGGCAGGAATATGCCGTATTTTTGGTCTGCTATGGACGGCGGCTGGTCCACAAGATTAACAAGCGCATTGTCGGCGTTGTTGAGGCGTCGGTGGTTCATATAACCAAGGTTCCTAACCTTAAGGTAGTTGATTGGTACATGTATTATACATGTACTTGTACATATACGGTACATGAGTTCAGAGTGTCACAATTGAACCCAGAGCGTCTAAGCGGGATCTGCAGCGTCAATAAGGATACCACGGTGTGGAGTTCTGGTGTCAAGGCCGCATCTGCTTATCCACGTCACTGCCAGCGACGGCATTGGAAAATATAGCATGATCTGGAGTTGAGTGGTGTGGGGGGTGTCCGGTGAAGCACTGAAAACTGGAAGATCCCGCGGAGCGGCTTGAGCACGATCCTAGGCCATGCGACTTTGAAAGGCCGCAACACGGCAAGATAGAGTCTGGTGGATGGCGACGAATAGGGATCCGCGGTATGATTCCCGCGCCTGTCTCTCGTTGCGACACAGCGGCAGAAGCCAGTTTTGGCTGACCGTCCGGGAACGGTTCCCGTGCGTTGTGCAATCCTGGTCGTCGTTTTCTCGAAGTCCACGAGTGGGCCGTGGGATGCAGGCTGCGCCGTGCGACGGCCCGTGTCAGCTAGGGGGGACGGGGAGCATACTGTATTGTACAATAGGGAATCTCTCTATGATCTACTACAGCTTGGTAGTTTTTGGCGGCTACTACGAATCATGTGGTGGGAAACTTGAAGCATCCAAAGAAAGACACGCATTCCGTCCCGTAACGGACGTGTACTGATCATGTGGGCTTTCGGCTTGCGGTGAGGTTCATCAGGCCGAGACAAAGAATCCGTAGCAACCAGCCGTTCACCGTGCGCAGCATGCTTGAGATCACTGTGTTTGCCGAGCCGGCCCCACTGCCAGCATGGACCTATCCGAATAAGAAGCCCCGTCGCCGGCCTTCCACTTGCCCACTTCCGTCCGTCGCCAACACAATTGCATCAAGTGGAACAAGAAGGTTGGACCCAATGATAATCCGCAATCCCGTATGCAGAAGTGAAGGCCGTGGAACGCTGCAATCGACCGTTCCTCGGAACCGTCAACGACCTAAAGGATCAGGGATGCGTCTGTCACTTTTTCATCTGCCATTTTGACAGGTCAACACCTGAGGTGAACTGGCCCTGCATCTTCGCAATGACCACTTATTGGCTGTGCCTCTTATTGCGCTATCTCCGGCCGAGCTGCAAGATTCGTCAGGTCCTCCACAACAGGACATGGTCTCGACTCTGCAGGTGCACCTCCGGCCTTCCGTGTCGTGGTAGTGTGGGATCTGCCGACTGACAACCCCGCTAGACGCTGTCGCGTTCCTGCAGCCCCGTTGCCCAAAGGCGAAGACGCGATATCGACGCCGCACATCCGCACGCACACACGGCACAAGAACTTCATCTACCAAACAGATACGACCATGGCGCTGTGGACTCCTTGGTGTCACCCAGAGGTGAATCCCATCAGGGTCGTTGTGCCAATCACCTAGTGCGACTGATAATAGTCTGATGCTACCCTCCCTCGAGAGTGCAGTCCAAAGCAGATAATTAGTCCGTTAGGCGGCTCATAGTTCGATGGGACCCTGCCTGGTGAGGTCACAGTAAGCACCTTCTCTTGACCTCAAGGTCACAGAAGGTTGGACCCCCATCTGACTATTCCTGTCAACGACCCCATGCCACGACCTCCCTTTTCAGGATGAGGCCGTCCTATCCCCATACGAATGCGGCACTGGCGACAACTGTCTGAAGGAGCGTCGTATCGACGGCATTGCCTCATTTCACCAATCCTACGGTACAGCCCCAGGATCGGCCTGTCCTCATTGTTTGGAGTTTCCTGCGTACATTAGGTACATACGGTGCTCGCATATTGTCTCGGGCCTTGAACCCATCCTCAGCCGGGCTCAAAGCCCCGCCGCTTAAACAGCGAAGGACCTCTGCCAGATATAGGCGCTGAATGACACTTGATCTCGACCGGATAACAGGAGAGCTTGCGATGGAGGGATCGGCAGCCTGGCAACGTCTATGTCCATGCCATTCCATTGTTGCCAAAGGGAAGTTGCTGCTATATTGAAAATCTGCCGGCAACAACAGTTGCCGGTTGAGCGTTAACAACAGCATCCCTCCGGAGGGCCCCATGGGGCGGCCGACCGTTCGCTGGTTGTAGCATAAATGTGAACTCCTCATTATGCTCTTGACTTCACCGGCGAAGGAGCATGGATGCCGCATCGGCGGGAGCGGTTCAATGCAGCTCCCCGTGCTCCCCTCCCGTACCATGCTGTATCACATCGACGTGCGTGTCAGTTGCCGTTAATCGGCTTGACACAGTCGGGCCGGTGTCTTGTACGCAGGCAGAGCTTCCCGACTGGCAAGGGCAACGATGAGACAGGTGAAAAACAGAAAACGGGCGCTATGTGGCCCGCCAGCCGTGCCTTGCGGCGCTGTTGGGTTGTCCGACACAGACATTGATCTTACAGTACATTCACCTTGTTCGATTGTGCACCACCGACCACCTTCCAATATACCACTTGTGCATGCGATAGGTCCTACCATACCGAAGAGGATCAAGGTACAGAACGTCATGGCTAAAGCGCGGCTGTGGAAGAAACATCCCAGGGAAGCATCCAGACGGAAGCCCAACTCAGGTCCACAACTCCGACTCTTTCCGCGCACACGGTGACATTGGGCTAGCCACATGCACGGGCGTGGTGTCAGGAAAGCACGTCGACTAACAAACCGTGCTTGCAGAGTCGCACAGCAGCAGTCCTGTGCAGTATCAGACAGCAAATCGGAAGTGGTTCCCTGCTGTCGAGCCATCCCGGTCGAAACCTGCTCAGCAAGCCACAGCATGACACACTTTCTTCTCTCTGGACCCATGCCGTATGCGCTACCAGACTTCCACACCTCGGAGGGCGGGAAGTGGGATGACATTCCGTGTTTATTTACCGGTTTGACCAAGCCTGGGCCTCACACCTAGTGTACCCCCCGACTTCACTGCCTGCCCATCACCAGATATAGCGTACCGGTTTTATGCAGTAGCGATAGCGAACACGCCACGCCTTCACAGTGACGATGGTAGCTTGATATTGAGATCACACCAGTCTTAAGGCAGCAGCTTCTGTGGCATCAGCGCCTCCAACCCTAATGATGTGAGCCGATTGACTCGTACGCCCGGACGGCGGGACGGAGCAACACAATGTGGGAATGTCTCAACGACAACTAACCATGTTCTTCAGATAACAGAGTTCGCCTGACGCAGAGTCACGTCGCATCACTTCCGTCAAGATGTGAATCCACACCCCCCTTGCTCCCCAATTTAGACACGCAGAGGTCTAGAAAAGTCTAGGTTGTGATAAACAGGACTTGCACTTGGATAAATATGATATTGCACCATCTTTTCCCCCAATAGGACCTTAGCGGCCGCCCTTCATCGCCTGGCGACGACGGATCTTCTCGGCGACGCGCGTGAGAGCCGACTTGATCTCGCCCTTCTCGAACGTCTCTAGGTCGTAATAGTTCGGGGCAATCTCCTGGGTTTTTCGCTTTCGGTTAGCACTATATTGTGTTTTGGCGTCATCCCACGAAGCAAATAGGAAGGGGACGAAAGAAACTCACCAGAAGCCACTCTGGCCTAATATTCGTGACCGTCCTGACGTACTGCTTGGTCGTGAGCACAAACTCATTGTACACGACCCAGTCGTAGGGGCTCGTGACAACGGTGCTGGGATGGATCAGCACAAGTTGGTCGTCCTTGACCGTCTTGTACACCTTCGAGTTGCTGCTCTCGCGCATGGCAACCTGCATGAAGAAGCCCGCGAGCAGCGCGCGCCGGATGTTGGTGTAGTACTCCTTGTTCTGGAACGGCGTGCTGACCAGCTGGATGTCGTGCGTCTCCATGATGCGCTTGAGCTGCGCCCGCACGTTGTCGGCGCTCGACAGGTGCCGGTATGACAAAAAGTGCTCGTGGCACCACCTCTTGACGTCGTCGCCGGCCTGCTCGGCGCCCTTGTATGCATGATAGGCGTTGAGCAGTGTCAGGTGGTCGCCGTCTGGGTGGGCGAACTGCGCCTTCATCTCATCTGCACGCTTGCGTGCATTGTTGGGGCGCACCCAGATCTGCGGCACCGAGAGGAGCGAGGTGATGGAGAGGATCTCGTTGGAACAGTAGAACTCCGGGGAAGTGATGAGCATGACGGCCAAGGCTGGGTCGAGGGGGAACTCGGATGCCAGATTGCCGAGCTGGGTCAGCTCGCCATCGTCGTCTAGACACGCCAGGTAGTTGAGTTCCTCTAGGGCCCGCATCATGGTCTCGGGCGCTGGAGGGTCCATGAGGTCAAAGTGGACCAGATCTTGGACGCCGAGCTTCTTCAGTTCCAAGACCGTGTTGGCCAAGTTGGACCTCAGAATCTCGGGGTATGTCTGCTCAATAAGCTCCTTCTTGAAAGCCTTCTCGGTGTATAACCGGAAGCATTTCCCGGGCCGTGTACGACCAGCACGACCAGCACGCTGTTGAGCGGACGCCTTGGAGATGGGAGACACGAGGAGCGATTCTACCCGGGTACGGGGATTGTAGATCTTTTGCTTGCTGAAACCAGGGTCCACGACGTAGACGATGCCATCGATTGTCAAACTGGTCTCGGCGATGTTTGTAGCGACGATGCATTTCCGACCGGGCCGGCCACCCTTGCGGAGCGGTTCCGGCGCCTTGTCGAAGATGCGCTGCTGTTGGTGTGGCGGTAAGGTGCCATAGAGCGGGTAGACCGACATAGGACCCGCATCTGATTCCCGAATCATATCGTCAACCTCCAGACTGATGCGCCGGCAAGCATCCTCGATTTCCTCCTCGCCCGTCAGGAAGAGCAAAATGTCGCCCTCGGGTTCGCTCGCGTGGATCTGCAGCACCGTTCTGACGGCAGCCTCGAGGTAGTCCCGCTCTGGTTCAGGGGTGTAGAAGATTTCGACGGGGTGCGTCCGGCCGGGTACGGCAAGCAACGGGGCGTTGAAGAAGTAGGTCTGGAACTTCTGGGCGTCGAGCGTGGCCGACATGACAATGATCTTCAGGTCTTTCCTCCGCTCGGCGATTTGCTTGAGTAACGCCATTAGGATATCGGTGGCAAGGGTGCGTTCGTGGGCCTCATCAAGAATGATGCAGCCGTAACGGGACATGTCGTGGTCGTGCATCGCCTCGCGCAGCAGCTGACCGTCCGTCATATACTTCAGCAACGTCCTGGAGCTCGTCTTGTTCTCGAAACGAATGCTGTAGCCGACTTCTTCGCCCAACGTCACGTCAAGCTCATTGGCGACACGTTGAGCAACGGACATAGCCGCCACTCTGCGAGGCTGTGTGCAGGCGATGAGCTTCCCGGTTAAGTGCGGCAGTTCGTCGTAAAGGACATACTGCGGGATCTGGGTCGTTTTGCCGGAACCGGTCTCACCAACGAAAACGAGAATCTGGCTGCTATGGTACATATCGAGAAACTCCTGCCGCTGCTTGTGTACGGGCAGGTCTCGGCGCGTCTTGAGGATATTGAAGTACTGCTGCGAGTGTGGGTTGCCCGTCCACGGGTTCTGGTCCGAGTCCTCAGCCTTCGCAGCCTGCAGCGCCGTGGTCTTGTGGCGCTCGAACTGGTCGAGAGGCGACTTGAAGCCGAAGCCATCTTGGGCGTCCTCGTTGAGGTGCGCCAGGTACGGATTCTGCTTCGCATCCATCTTCGCACTGCCGTCACCGTTTGTTTTGAGCCGTTTGGAATCTTGACTGCCGTCGCTCTCGGCGCTTGATCGCTTGAGACCTTTTGTCGAGTCGGCCATTGTATTGCGGTGCGGAGCGTGCGGACACGGTGCTTGCGATGGCAGGAATGCCGGCCGGGGGTTACGGTCGCCGCTGCCCTTCCTTGGTTTTGCAATGCGCAAGGCTGCAGCTTTTTTTTTTGGTTTGGCAGTCCGCCGGATTGGATCAAACCTCCAAGTACGATTAGGCGGGGTGGGGCTTATCTCCCGATAAGCTCTTAGTAAGCTGCGCATATCTGCGAGGTGTAACCGCTTAGTTGCATAATATCATCATATGCGACACATTTCATTCTTCTATCGATGATACAATACCTACAGTTACATACCTCACCTAATTAGGTAGTTACCTACTTAACGTGAGGCGAGAGCAACCTCTGAGACCCTGAACCCCACATCCCCACGAACTGAAGCTTTGGAACGCTTCTGCTGGGTTGATGAGGTGCTGGCCTTGTGCGCCGTAGCACTGCTAGACCCCGGGATCCAGTTCGGTTTTCACGGTTCCAGACCTTCCCTTTTCGTATCCACCATGCTAACCTACCGAAGTTGAATATTCTATTTCTTTTTTTTTTTCTGTGAAGTTTGGAACCCCGCGAGTAAGAGACTGCCCTTCGGCCTCTGCCCCTCTTCCTAGCACGATAGCGTATATACTGCTCAACGTGGTTTCATTACTACCTATCTCCGATCACACAACCTGGTGATCTTTGCTTCTTCGTCCTCGCAGCTGGTCACCACAATGTCTTCAAGCGGGACACTCAACCCGGAGTCAGAGAGCTTCGAAAGCCGACCAAGGTTCTATATCGGGCAGCATGACTCCAGCCGATTTGAGGCGCTACCTGACGAGCAGTACACTCAAGTCCTCAGCAGTGGAGTAAGTCCAAGCATAACACCAGAGAACGGGCTCCAGTGCTGACAGGGAACAGTTCAGTTTTGTCACAGCGCCCATCACAAACCAGCATTTTTTCAAGCGTGTGGTTTCGTTGCATACGGAGTATCTCGAGGAGCGAGAGCAATGGAGCCAAGCGCGGGGGCTTACAGCCAGCCAGCAGGCGAACGTGTCCCTGCCAGGTCCCATTGTGCCGACCCTGACAGACGAAGACACATCACTGTTCCCGAGCAACCACATCGGTTCTCTTGCTCCTTATTCTAGTCCCTGGATTGACCTCTGCTCTCTCGATCCTCACATCTCGAACATCTCGCGACAGGTGCTAAATCTCGAGGCCGCATATGCCAACTTCTGCGGTGCCAGAACCATCATTGTCCCCGGGCCCCGGCGGGACGACAGCAGTCGTGGTATTGCCCAGTATGCCCGCGCGGTGCGAGAAGCATTGCACGTGGCGAACCGGCTCAACATCATTATTCACATACCCATGTATCGAGAACCCGGCCTGGAGGAAAAAGCCGAAACGCTCACCTCCATCTTTCATCCTGAAAGTACGCCAGAAGCAGAGGCTGTGAAAGAGATCGACCTCTTCAGTGCCTGGGATTCTTGGAACACCATCAGATCCGTGTGCAGTTACTCGGCGAGGCTGTTTGTTGGTACGTGACAATCAATGGCCGCGGGTTCTCTTTACATACTGACTCCATGTAGCCCTTCGGATTCCGCGCCGGGTGCCTGAAAAGGCTCTACAGGAGCGGTGGTTTGCGGAACCCCTGCACTACTTGACGATTGACCGAGAGACTTTCACGCCAAACCGTGCCGGGCATCCCTCGCTCACCAGACATCAACAGGACCTGATCAACCGCTACATGCGCCTGAGAAGCCGGCCGTGGCTGATTCTTTCCGATGTGGGGCCCAGTCCGGAGGAACTAGCAGCGCACCGTGACTCGATGGCTGCCGACTTCCCATCCCTGGCTGAGGCGAGCCAGATTGTCATGGCAGGCGGGTCGCGGCAGGCGCTACCCCTGAACGCGCATGTTGGATACATGGAGCACCTTGAGCGCCAGCAACCGCCGTACTCAGCGATGGAGACACCAGCCCTTACAAGCTTCCAAGACTGGCTGCAACCGCCTCTGCAGCCGTTAGCCGACAACCTTGAGTCTGCGACATACGAGGTGTTTGAGGGCGATCCGGTGAAATATGACCAGTACGAAAAGGCCATCACTGAGGCCATGATTGAGTGGAAGGAGCTCAAGAAACCGACGTCAACGGCCACTCCTGAGAACCCGTCCAGCCGTGAGCTGGTTGTCACAGTCGCCGGGGCCGGCCGCGGCCCCCTGGTCACCCGTGTGCTGCGTGCTGCCGAGAACACATACACGCCCATTCAGATATGGGCACTCGAGAAGAACCAGGATGCCTACGTTTACCTGCTCCGGAAGAACAAGCTGGAGTGGGAAAACCGGGTGACTCTGGTGAAGACAGACATGCGTGGCTGGGAAGGCCCCCGGCTCAAGGGAAGAGAGGACGTCATCGGTAAGGTGGACATCCTAGTGACGGAGCTTCTGGGCTCATTCGGCGACAATGAACTGTCGCCCGAATGTCTCGACGGCATCCAACAGCACATCGCCCGGCCCCACGGCATCTCCATCCCCCAGTCCTACACCGCCCACCTAAGCCCCATCTCGACGCCCCGCCTGTTCGCCGACATCAGCTCCAGAGTCACCGGCGATCCGAATGCCTTCGAAACCCCCTGGGTAGTCCGCCTCTTCGCCATAGACTACGTCGCGCAGAAGGTCCCGGGCCATCCTCGCTTCCAGCAGGCCTGGGAATTCGTCCACCCGGTCGAGATATCGCGCTGTGACGACTTTGCCACGCAGCACGGCAAGGCGGCCAAGTACGTCACGGGCGGCGTGGGCAGCATGGCCGGATCGAGCGGCACCAACGACCACAACGCACGGCACTGCCACCTGACATTTGTGTGTCCCATCCGCGGCGTGATTCACGGGCTGGCGGGCTTTTTCGAGTCGGTCCTGTATGCGTCGCAGACTGGGTCCGGGAAAGAACCGGTTGAGATCAGTATCCTGCCGGACCAGATCGACCGGAAGAGCAAGGATATGATCTCGTGGTTCCCTATATTCTTTCCGCTCAAGGTATGGCGTCCATCGTATCGATTTTCTTCTGTCAAGAAGAACGGACCTAACCTCCCTTTTAGAAACCGCTTTACTTCCCCCAGGACACGGAGCTCGAGGTCAGCATGTGGCGGCAGACAGATGACAGCAAGGTGTGGTACGAGTGGTTGGTGGAAGTGTATGCCTGGGCTGGGCCGAAGACACGGATCAAGGTGGGCACGTCAGATTTGCACAGCAGCCGCAAGGTTGCATGTTTGATGTAGCATCTTATTGTCGCGACCCTACCGCGGAGTCTTAGTGCTCCTGCCTGCTGACCGACTGCTCGAGGGGGACAAGCCCCTCGTCGACTTGGCCGCGGGAGTGTAGCATGCTGCGGGCAAAGGCAGGAACCCATGGCGCAAGGCGACTGTTCCGCCGAGCTATCCTGCGCTCTTCCAGAGCTGTTCCATCCAGTTTTGCTGTTGCCATGCCCGTTCGGGTACCTCGTAACTTCCCTTCATCTTCCCACATGAAAAGGCCGACGAGGAACTTTCTTCCTTCATCTTGGCTTTGCGTGATGAACAATCTTCCAACCGCCTTCCCCCTACTTCCCATTCCCGGTCTAACCCTCCATCTTCGTGTCCCGATCCCCCTCCCCGCCCTTGTCCGCAGCCGTCACGTAAAGTACGTTATTGCACCTGCTAACCCGTTAGTCCCCTTTTCTCACCTGCAGTCCATTCCACTCCTGTCCGGAGACATGTGAATAACCTACCGTATCAAAACCTGCCCCAACTGTCCCGTAAGCTTGCGGTCAATGTACTCCTCCGTGTTGCTCAGCTGGATGTTCATATAGCTGTCGATGCTGACCAGCCTGCCCTTGTACTCTGTCTCGCCCCACTTGAGACGCACGATCACGTCCTTGTTGACCAAGTCCTGGAGGAACGGCCGTGGATTGACGGGGACAAAACTCATTTTGTCTGTGCCCTCGCTCTCTCCCCTAGCTAGGTATTTGTTCAATGACGAACGGGAGAGATGTGGCGTTCAGTGAGGGTACCCTTGTTGGATGCAAAGCTTAGGTGGGTGGGTGATCGTTTCGGACTCGAGAGGCGTTTGATTCTCGATAGATCTGTCAGAGACCGTGGTTCGGTTATAACTTGGTAGGGTTGCCGAGGCTTTCGCAGGTTTGCGACACCTCGTTGGTTGGTCTGTCGTCAACGGAGGTCGAGGCGGAAACGCGATGCGCGCTGTGTGGTGAGATGGGCCGTTCCGTTGCTTTGCTTGAGCTAGGGAAATTTTGGCTTGGCAGCTATGGCGGCTACTAATGGCGGGGCGACTGATGATGGAAATGCAGCTGGCAACAGCCGGCACTGACTGGGGAATGAACGCCATTCTCTCAGGCGGTCTTGAAGCTGACTCGAGGCTGACTCCGAGTCTTGTGCTTTCGTTGATACATGGAACAGTATAGCATTCTCATAAGTACCTTATTGTATAGAAACTCTAAGAGAGTACCATTACATACGCATATTTCGGCAGCAAACAGATATGAGGCCAAACCAGAGTTCCCGCCTAGTCCTTCCAAATCCGTCTACAAAACCATCCAAATCCAAAGACTGCGATACTAATGTACGTAATAACTTAAGGTACGGTCTCATTCCGTCCGAATAGCTATCCAACCCCATCGACCGATTGTGCGCTGTGTCCATCTTATTAAAGATGCAGGTAAGATAAATATGCAAAACGAAGTATGCGTGCATGATGAGGTATCAATGAAACGAGGTAGAGTCTCTGGGCTGCGTAACCAGCGAAGGCAGGTAGACTCGGATGAAGGCCTCGTGTCGATGTGTGGGCGACCCGAAACGGCGACCGCTCCCTGCAGCAGTCCCATCGGCCCGGCCCGAAGATCACACAAGAATCGAAGTCCGCCACCACGTGCGCGACATGAAACCAAGCGGCGGTCCACCACTCGGAACCTAGTCCCGACATCCGCCCGGAAGGCCTCCTATATCCAAGGCGTTGGCGAAATCCCACCGCGCCCCTGCCTGTCCGTCCACCGACTGCTCGACGACTCCGGCGACGCGCGATCTCTCAATGAAGCCTCGCTGGGCAAATCTGCCTCCAGTTCAACCGCCCTATAGGCGCCTAACACGTCGCTATCGCCTCTCCACCCAGGCACAGGTGACCTTGCCGTAACAGGCGACATTGACAGGTGCGTCTTCGAAATAGACACCGGCCGTCGCGGCGAGGCCTGGTCGGAGAGCTCATACGGCGGCGGCACCGTGCGGTAAGGGAACGGCGATGCTGGCAACTCCTTGGGCGGGACCGGAGGCGGTGAAGCTGATGGTGGTCTTGATCTGGCCGATCTCTTTTTCCTCCGCCAACGCAAGAAGAAAAAGAGACCTATTGAACCAGCGATGATGAAGGCTGCTACCGCGGAGCCGACCCCGATGCCGACTGCGACGGGGGTGCTGACGCCGCTGGAAGAGGACGGGGCCGGTGTTGGGATGAGGAGCTGAGTTGGGATGGATACTGTTGGGGTTGATGTCCTACTTATGACGGAGATGCCCTTTATGAGACGGATTATTAACGAAGCGGTCCCCTGGTTGGTAGCATTGACCGGCACATTAACTTACGGAGTTGTCGGTCGCTGACGCCGGCGTCGGATCGCCTGATCTGAAGCGGACCTGGATGCCGTAGGCGGTAATTGCGTTCGACGTCTCGGAGACCACCGTTGTGGTGCCGACCTCGCCGTCCGAAACGACCGTGACGCCGAGAACGGCCAATGCGGACGCCCATGCTGTTGTGCAGCCGACAGAGCGCTGACCAGAAGAAACGGGGAGGGCGCAAGTGTACCTAAAATGGCTGTAGGCAGGGCAACAAGTCTCTAATTTAGTTGCTATTTCTCACAGCGTTTACGACAGCAGGGATCCCCGTGAAAGATTCCACCTACGTCGGGCAACATATGACGGCCGTCTCCGTCTCGGTGCTCAATGAGGCGAGACTTGAACAGGCTGTTGTGTATCCATATGGACACCAACCAGGCGAATAGTAATTCGTCGGCGCAGGGTCAAAGCCGCTGGGAAAGCAGTTGGAACCTGAGGTGAAGAGTGGTCCCTCGACGTATCTCGAGTCGCTTCCGGATCGGACTTGGTAAAGTTGCGGAGTGGTGGTTGTGCAACTTGACGGGGCTCGAAACGTGGTCGTCAAGGGGCCGACGACTGTCATGGTTGAGCCTCCCTGCGCATCGAGTATCGTCGTCTAGCCAAACCATCAAGAACCGACGGTTGTTGACCCGATGGGGATAATTGACAAATGCGTCGGATGTGCGTGGAATGATGGAGGAAAGTTCGAGAGGATGAACCTGGAGCTTCGGAATCACAATCCAGCTTGCGGCACAGTTTCCGCAAGGAACCGAGTTCGCTGGGCAGCGCCAGGGAACAACAATACACATGCCTCGCTCTTACTGTGCTCGATGCAGGCGCCCACTCACTGGTTCAGCTGGGGGCCCCGGAGGCGGCGCGGCGCTATCTCAAAACTCCTTGTCTTCCGCCTAGAACTGCAGGAACACATGCACTGACCTTTGCGGCTTGAGACATGTCGTCTTGTCATTAGTCCGCCCTCTGCGCAGCTCGATGACATTGTCAGTATGTCCCGCAACCAGCGCTTGAATGCGGAAGGCGGCAATTGCACCAATGGCGGCTATCAAGATCGGGCTGTGTCGCCTGCAAGCGCGCTGCGCACCACGTCACGTCTGCTTACTGCTGCGCAATAGCATCGTTGGGACGTTTCAGGTGGATAATATCGAGATGCGCCCGATCTGGGCATGTCATTCTTAAAGATGGATATTGTGGCTGGGCAGTCCGCAAGATGGCCCCCAACCTATCCAGAACCGTTTGCAGCTGCAGCACACGCAGCCCGCTGAGGGGAGGCCTTGAATGAGTGGAGTCGGCTTCGTCGCCGAAGAAACTCGACTGCGGCAACATAGGGTGCATCACCTTCACAGGAAGAGGCAATTCGAGTCGCATGGGATAGGTCACCTCTCATCGTTGTCATGCAGGATACTTGTGCTGACCAAGCAACCAAATGCCCAAAAAGCAGCTCTGGCCTTGCAGCCCTGTCAGGGCCAACAGATCGAGCCATCTGTCGATCACTTTGGAAATGATCCACCATCTAGGGAGCCAATAGGGGACCGCTGCCCGTCGACTGAGACTGATCAGACAACGGGACTCAATGCCCGCTCAGAGGGGCTCTCCAGTTGCACAGGAGCTGCACCGTACACGCAGAAGCCTCTCTTTGGGGAGAACAAGTCCATAATAGCATAACTCGACTTGGGAAATTGAAGTCTCAGAAGATGAGTTGGTGACGGAACCTGGAAGCTCCGCATGGAAATTGGCTAGATTCCTTGGCTAAGCTTGTCGCAGATTTCGCTGCCCACACCCCTGCACGTGCCCTGCCAAGCGGCCCCGCTTAAGGTAAGGTACCTAAGGTACTGTTGAGCTCTCTTATCTCCTTATCTGATTGCGACGAACCTCTGGTCCTGATTCCTCATCACGCTTGGAAGGCGGACAAGCACATGTCGTGGACGTAGATGCCCACATGATACCCTATTACTCAACAGTTTCAGGACGCACAGCGTCCTTTCCAGGTTGTGGCCGAGGCGAGCCTACCATCAGTTCTTCCCTAGATATGTGATCAGGTCCAGACAAGCCCAAGCACGATTTCTTCTATACGACTCTACTGGGTTTTGGGTCAATCACCGGCTGTTGTTCTTGAGAGTCTCAATTCGAATTCTACTCGACTCAACCCATGGCTTCCCTGTTAGCGGCGTTGCTGCTCGTGTCGACCGGCTTGGCCGGGTCCGGCGATGAGCGCGTGTGGTCCTCGGTCTCCTAGGTCATGTACGGCGACCATACGCCGCTCGTCTTGCCGGGCCCAGCGACTCTCACTCCTCTCGGAGCGAGTCAGATGCACGATCAGGGAGCTGCCTTTCGCCATCGGTACTTGGATATCTCGCGCGATGACGGCTTTGTCGGCATAGTTGGCATCAACTCGGAGACCATCGATAACTCGCAACTCCATATCGAATCCTCCACCGACGGCTGCTCCGCGGCGGGAGCGATGGCCTTCATGCAGGGCCTTTATCCGCCACGGCCAGACACATCGTGCCAGCTTCCAAACGGCTCGGTTATGGACTACCCCGTGTGTGGTTATCAGTACCCGAACATCCGGACCATCTCCCCTAGAGTCGACCCGGACTCCATTTGGTACGTGTGTGATGTGATGTTGTTCCGGCTTGATGTCACTGACGCGATCCAAATGAAGGGGCCGTGGGCATGACGGCTGCACCAAACATGAGAAGTTGCTGCTCCTGTATAACAACAACGGCAATGTCGACTCGATTCACCAGAGCAGCAAGGTATTCTACGGTCGTCTTTGGGACAAAGTATTTTCCGAGGCATTCCCCCGCTCGGAGGCTAGCTTCTACAACGCCTACGACCTGTACGACTATGCTGCTCACCACTGGACTCACGGCAACCGGACTCGGTCAGCCATGACCTCAGAAGACCTGGAAAGACTGCACCAGCTCGCTTGGGAAGAGCAAACACTCCGGTACGCCACCATCTCTGGACCGGGCGGCATCCAGGACGGCTTGACCGATGCTATCGCCGGCCGCACCCTAGCAAGCAGGGTTACGGCCCTTTTTATCGAGAACATGCAGTCCCGCGGCGCGCGGAACAAGCTAAACCTAGCCTTCACCTCACATGAGCCGTTCCTAGGTTTCTTTGCCCTCACTAACCTCTCCGGCGGGGCCTCCGAGAGGGGCCCATTTGCGCAGCTCCCCCGGCCGGCTGCAACGTTGACTTTTGAGCTTTTCTCGGTTGACCAGGATAGGGAGTTGGCCAACGACAGCAACAAATCCACCGATCTCTCGACCTCGTCGCGCAGCAGCAACGGGATACCCTACCCTTCGATCGACAAGCTACACGTGCGGTTCCTCTACCACAACACTACCGCCGCGGACAACGAGCGTGGCATCCTCATGCCCTACCCGCTCTTCGGCAGCGGCCGCTCGTCCATGAGCTTTAAGCACTTCAACGCGACCATGTGGCAGATCGGCGTCGCCAACACAACGACGTGGTGCCGCGTGTGTGAGAGCGAGGCATTCTTCTGCGCCGCTGTCAATCCGCCCCCGCCAGGGGTTCCTGCCCTGGCGGCTGCCCTTCTTGGCGCACTATTGACACTGGTTGCTGTCGCGGTTGTTTTGGCTGTGCTCGCGTTCCTCGCGTGAGGGGAAGTGCGGTTCTTCCCTTTTCCGGGGGTTGGGGTCCTGGGTATTTCAAGGACACGTTTGGGCATCACGTGTTGCTGCTGCTGGAGTCAGAGGCTTGGGTGTCCTGGTGATACCACCGCGCTGCGCTTTGGGTCTGCTGAGCCAATCCTCGTTCGGGTTTGTTCCCGCGGTATCATTCCTACGTATACTACCTAGCCCAGCATCAGTTAGGAAATATATCGTTTCCATACTTCAACACCCAGGTGATATAAGATGCTACCCGCCCCCCTTCGGGCTTTAAAGGCCCTATAGTGAATAAAAGTTAATATCAGCCAGGCTTGCACCTTGGAGCTTGAACAAGAGTCACCCTTCTTCTCTATGTATCTCCTTATCTTTCCCACCTATATCTTCTTGTGCCACCTTCTTCCTTTACTTTCTTTCTCGCCCTCTCCTTCTTTGTTTTTCTTTTTTCTTTTTCTCCTTTTCTTCTTTCTTCTTTACCCCCCTTTTCTCTTTTCCTTTATGCTTTTTGTTTCACTTCTTTCGCTCTCATTGGTCATCCTTGCTTGGCTTGTGATTTAAACTATCGGGGTAGACGGTGTCAATGCTGTACAGCCTTTTGTTTCCTACCTTAGTCTTGTGTAGTTGCCACCGTCAGGCTTTTCCCCTAAACATACTATAGTTCTATGTCCGTGTTTAGGCGCCCCCTTAGGTTTTAATCCTAAGTCACCACGTGGCCGCCGCCTCTCCCGCCCCTTGTCTCCGCTCTCTCCCCTTCCAAGTTGCACAGGACCCTTGCCACCTAACCTCGGATGGCGCGTGGCTCCCACGTCTCATGAGTGCTGCGCCGTCGAGGATCGTTTTCTACAGCTTACCTAGTCTTCCACGTTGCGGCACGGTGGAGGCTACCCACAAGGGTGTTCGTCTAGGATCCAGGATGATAAGGGGCCTCATCCCAATGCAAAGGTGATGTCGTTATAATCATGCCAGTGTCTTACGTAGCGGGCGAATCCGTAGAGGACAGCGCCGGCGACCTGCTCGACTGGAAACGGTCGAAAGCCCCGTTTCTCGATACCTTCGATAGAAATCAGGCTGGGGTGGAGGTAGGCCATTGTTGAAGCCAAGATGCTTTGGCACAGCCGAAAAGGGGCGGTTCACTTCCCTAGAGTACCGCCAATCGAGATCCAGATTCTATGACAGCAATAGCCGGCATCATCGCCACTAGCAACGTCATCTCGGTGCTGCTTGCTCAGCACGCGGCATGACGGTAGCTCCTGTAGTTATTAACGACTTAGGGGGCGGAGGGTCTCCCAGCAATACGGAGAGCCAATTTTCAATGTTCCAACATTTTCGGGCTTCCTGGAGCTTTCGTTGGTCGAGTATCCCTTTCTTTTCTAGCTGCGCTGCGAAACTAAGGGATGCTGCCGACAAAACTCGATTCTTGTAGAGATGAAGTGCGCAGGTAATTTATCGTACATCCGGCATTTTCTGCCCGATGCCGGCTGCCGCCACCGACATCACTGTCGGCATGCCGTTTCTTCAATGCCGCGGCAGGGATGGCTTCTGTGGCTGTCGCGACCTAGGACACCCAACTCCCTTCCACCATTACTTACTTGCTTTCTCTGGTGACCGACTTGTAGACAGGTACCTACCGTCAGTGTGATGGACAGCGTTAGTGGCTCGTCGAGTCGCACCCAAGGTCGGTCGGTCATGCCCGCGTGTAAAGTCAAATGTGCGAGTTGGATGGGGCTAAAATAAAGAATTATCGTCATTTGAATCAATTTCAAAAGCGGATAACTGTTTGTGATTTGCCGTGTGAACAACACGGGGGGCAACTACGTATATAACGAACGCATGGCAGGCTACTCCAAGCCACCTCGGAAGAAAAGCGCCCAAGGGAAGCGTGGGATGAAGAGGGTGGGTGGGCTTAGTCTCACCGCGTATATCTACTGTTAGTCTTGAAGCACTGTTGGCATGGCAACCGAATTTTGGGATAAAGTTCCCTTCTTGGGCCGGACGACTGTTGAAGCCAAGCGTCATTGAGAATGACAGATTGGCGGCGTCCAGTGGTCAGAATTGGGCGAGGGGGTCGTCAAGGGGATGTGCGGGAAGAGATCGGAGCGGAACCCGGCTAGGAATGGCACAAGTTATCGGATCGGTGTCGGAAGGCTCTGCAGGCGCGGAGTTGAGCGGAGTTTCCAATACGAGGCAGGACGCACCCGGGTAAAGACTCACACCGCAATACGGAGTAATAAGGACGTGAGTTCTAGGTACCTTACGGAATAATCTGTACTTATTCGTCTCCCTTGATCTCAAGTTGGTAATTGTCGAAAATCGATGTAGACTGGAAAGAACTCCTTGACCGCTCACTTGAGCTGGGGTGACTGCCTCGAATAAGGCTGGCTTCGGAAACAACATTTCAGGTTGTCAAAAGCCGGCAAGTGCGACCATCCATCCTCTCCGAAAGGAAGCTCCGACCAAGGAAAACGTATATACACAGTACTAGTACACTGAATGAACATCGAGGCCAAGGATGGGAAACTCACACCTCGGAGACGGAACAAAATCCATTTAGCTGTGATGGTTGTTCCTTATTATTTCAGTTCAATTGGTCTTGTTTTTTATGAACCGTTGAGCGGCGCGGGGAGGAAGTCAGGAACACGCTGTGTTCCAACACTTGCCGCTTGCCAAGACCTCGGACAGCTTTCACCCGTGCTAAATCCGACGCTTCAAATACCGGCATGCAACACGCTGAACAGTGCACATGAAAAGTTGAAGCAGGTCATGTGGTTTTCCTGACTGCCCAGATCGCGGAGAACGCGCGGACTTGCCGTTCACGGAGGCGGCGGGTCCGGCCCGGCGGGTGAACTTCGGGGCTGAGATGGATCCGCCAAGAGTCCGGTGCCGCTCATGTTTGGTTGGATGTGGAATCTTGTTGACGGTGCAGTCACTGCAGTGTTCGGCAACCCAACCTTGACGTCGCCTCCGGGTAAACGACCCACACCAAAGCTTGGAGAACAGCCCTGCAGCAGGATGCATCAATAGCACAGTAGTCTGAGTCTCGAACATGAATGTTTCTTGGCCCTTTCCTCCCCGCAGCTGCCGCCTTTTGTTCGGCTTCCGTCCCTCTCGCGACATGCTGGGCTTGACCGCTTCAAGAGCATCGTGCTACGCTGCTCCGAAGAGCAATCGCCGCAGACGGACTCTGACCGGCGGCGGAGGGGCCTGATCTGGAAGGTCTAGGGCGAGAGGCGGCCGCACAGGACCTAGTTACTGCTTATAAAGGGAGTCTGTGTTTGGGGCCTTGGACTGGCAGGTTGTCTTACCACATCTGCTTCCAACTTGTCTTCAGCATGGCGGCCGATACCGCTGAGCCTCGCGTGGGCTACACCAGCTCAGATGGTGATATCCAGCCTGGCGGTGTCGAGGATCCGGAGAAGGCAGTGCCTACACAGGATGCCACCGACGAAGAGTCCGGCACAGCTTCACCTCGACCACACCAGGAGCTGCAGCGGTGGAACGAGTCGAAAGTGAACATATTCCGCTTTTTCGCGACTATGTACTCCTTCTCTTTGTTAGGCATGACGGACGCGGCTGTCGGTGTACGTCGTCCCTCTCCCCTTCGGAAGCAACTCATAGAACCCGATGATTAACTCTCACATCAACAGGCTTTGCTCCCCTATGTACGGGATACGCCCCCCGACCTCTCGCTCTAACGCCACCCGGCTTTGTACTGAACTGACCCCTTCCAGATCGAAACTTACTACAACATAAGCTACACTGTGGTCTCCCTGCTCTTCCTCTCGCCCTTCGTGGGCTACCTCCTGGCCGCGCTCCTCAACAACCTGATCCACCACCACTTCGGCCAGCGCGGCGTCGCCTTCCTGGCCCCGATCGCGCGGCTGATCGGCATCGTCCCGCTGGTCTTCCACCCGCCCTACCCGGTCCTGCCCGTCGTCCTGCTCTTCACCGGCTTCGGCAACGGCATCGAGGACTCGGCCTTCAACGCCTGGATCGGCAACATGCAGCGCGCCAACGAGCTGCTGGGCTTCCTGCACGGCGCGTACGGGCTAGGCGCCACCATCGGCCCGCTGATCGCCACAGCCATGGTCACGCGCGGCGGGCTGGCGTGGTACTCGTTCTACTACGTCATGATCGGCCTGGACGGGCTGGCCTGGTTCCTGCTCGTGCCGGCCTTCTGGGGCGCTACGGCCCAGGTGCATCGCGAGACGCACAGGCATGCGAACGGCGGCAAGCGGACGACAACGAGGACGGCACTGCGCTCGCCGGTGACGTGGATCGTCGCCATCATCTTGCTGGGCTATGTGGGTGCCGAGGTGGCGCTGGGCGGGTGGATCGTCACGTTCATGCTCCGGGTGCGGCATGCCGAGCCCTTCATCGCCGGCTTGACCGTCACCTTCTTCTGGCTGGGGCTGACGATCGGGAGGGTGGTGTTGGGGTTTGTCACGGAGCGGATCGGGGAGAAGCTCGCCATCACGGCATACCTGTTGCTGTCGGTTGCGCTGGAGCTGCTGTACTGGCTGGTGCCCAACTTTGCGGCGTCGGCGACCTTCGTGAGCTTCCTGGGTTTCTTCCTCGGGCCGCTGTTCCCGGCCGCGATCGTGGTTGCCACGAAGCTGCTGCCGAGCGACTACCATGTGCCGACAATCGGGTTTGCCGCAGCGTTCGGCGGCGGTGGTGCGGCGGTGATTCCGTTCGCGGTCGGCGCGATTGCGCAAAGCAAGGGCGTCGAGGTGCTGCAGCCGATTGTGCTGGCCATCCTGGTGGCCATCCTGTTGATGTGGTGGATGTTGCCTGGCGGGCTGAGGCCGGGAGGCTTGGAAAAGGCAAGGGAGAACGGCGACCGGGTTGGAGATATGTTCAGGACGAGTGCTGGCTGGTTCAAAGGGCGGTTACAAGCTACGACTGCGTGAGCAGAAGACCCATTTGCTTTTATTAGGTGGCACGCACGTAGCGCAGTCTTAGATTTTTTCTTACGATCCCGTTTCGATGAATGGTTTCTAAAGCTATTGACTTTCCAGGTTACCCAAGTAAACGCCAGTACCCAATCCCTTTGACCCTTGGTTGGAACATGCTACTTCGCAATCTAATGCAAGTTCTAAATGCAACCGCCATGGTAGATGATTCAGACCACGACCCCGCGCTGTGCCCAACCATTCTTCCCCTTCCAAGCCCACAAGACCAGCCCGCAGGCAATCCATACACTGGCCGCCATTGCCCAGAAGGCCGCCGCGTAGCACTCTTCTCCATAACACAGATTATCATCCTGTCCTCCCGCACCACCGCCACCACTCTTCGTGCCCGCTTGGTACACGGCGGAGTAGACCAGCCCCCACAGCGTGGCGCCGAGCGCGGGGAACGTGGCAACGATGCCCCAGTTGGTCGCAAAATTCTCGACGCCCCAGATGACGGTGATAATGATGGGCGTCAGGCTGAAGACGGCGCCGTACCCGGCCCCGACCAGCCCGGACACGATCCAGAAGCGCTCGCCGTGGTTCTGCACCAGGCCGGATGCCAGCACGGCCAGGCCCACGGAGAGGAGCACGGCGAAGAAGAGGAGGAAGGAGACGCGCGAGAGGGCGAAGCGCTGCAGGGTGCTGCGGCTGAGGAGTGGTGTGGTGATCTGGACGTGACGGGCTTTGGGGCTTGGGGCGAGAAGATCGGTTAGCGTGCCGGTGAGGAGGCGGACGGCGGTGCTGGTTATTCCGACGATGGAGACGTGCGTCGCTGCTGAGGTCGGCTTACCCGTGTAGTGGAGGGTTGGGGTTGGGGAGTAGAGGGTCTTGATGACGGTGCCCATGTTGTTGATGAAGGCTTCGCCCGGGCCGATCATGAAGAAGAAACCGACAGCGAAGCACCACATGGTGTGGTCGGTGAGAAATCGGCGGGTCTCGGCGTTGAGCACCCATTGTTTCTTCAGCCGAGCTTCTTCCTCCTTGGGGTCTTTGGTGCCCCGGTCCCCCGTGTCGTCGAATGGATCGCTCCGCTCAACCGCTCCATGCCCGTTCTCGGCCCTCCCTGGCGTGAAGATAGCACTGCCGTCAAGGATCCCGCTCCTCTCCAGCTCCTCCACCGCCTCCTCGATCAGATCCTTCTCGTCCATGATCTTGAGCCCAAACGCCCCTATTACGCCCACTATCACTAACAGCCCGGAAAGGAACACGAAGAACTTGACCACATCGATCTCTCCCTCCTCCGCCGGCCCGTTCTCGCCCCCGCCCGTCTCGACAAACAGCCGGCCCCCCACCTGGCTCAACCACATCCCGCTCAGACCAAACGCCGCAATCGGCCCGGCAACTGCCAGACCCCGGTGCTTGCCCATCCCAAAGTTCTTCGCACACGTCGCCACAGCACTCATGTACATACTGCACGTGCCCACGCCAATCGCCACAAACGCCAGCACCATAGCCGCATACCACATCTCGCGCTCCGCTCCCGCCGCCTCCCCGCCGCCGGCCTTCAGGCTCTCGGCCCGGGAGAACGCGCCCGCCGCGCCCGCATAGCCCGTCCCAAACGCCGCCGCAGCCAGCAACGAGAGCGGTGCCGGCCCGGACCGGTCGCACAGAAACCCCAGCAGCGGCACGGGCACGTACATGGCGATGGACGCTGCCGAGGCCAGGCCGTTTACCTGGTATTGCGAGTAGTGTAGGCGGGTCTGCAGAATGTGGCCATAGAGCGAGAAGATGGTGATGGAGCCCGCGCACAGCGACGAGAGGAGGGCCGAGAAGAGGGAGATGACGCGCAGGCGTTGGGCGCGAGCGCGAGCGCGTGGTGTTGGCGATGGGGAGCGGACGGAGGAGGAGCGGCTTGTTGTTGGTGTTGGCGATGGCGATGGGTGGACGATTGATGTTGCGGCTGGAGCGTGGAGAAGAGGGGTCGACTCGTCGCCTGGCATGGCGGAATGTATCGGGAGGGGTTTCGGTAGGCCGGACATATTACAGCGGCACCGGTGGCATAGGTGGTAGCGGTGAGGGTAAGTGTTGATGTGTGAAGGACCGCTGTCCGAGAGTGCCGAGATCCGCCTGCGACGGCCGTTGCATGCGCTCACTCAGGGCAGGTCAGATCGAATCTCCATGAATGGAAAATGGAATGGAGGATGTTAGCAATATGGTTGGCGGCATGCAACGATTCGAATCCATCATTCCCGGAGTACACATCCGTATACGCGAAGACTCGGATAGAGAGCGATGAATTCAGGGACCAAGAACTCCGTGTTACGTAGTAACTACCTGGTAGTACGTGTTAGTACGGAAGCCTGAATTCACGATAACGGCACTACAGCCACCCCACCCCACTAACCACACCAAAAATCCAATATGCCCAATGACTCAATTGGCAATGCAGACAACGGGCACTTACATATTAAGAACTTTGCTAGTCACACTCGAACTTTTAGCGTTCATACCTATACCTATATCGCCAAGCTAAGTATAGGAGCTATGCTATAATTTGAGCACAAGTTCCATTGGCGTAGCTCTTGTAGTTGAACCACAGTGGCTTCCGTAGTTCAAACGCAACCCGAAGTTGATCGTAGTGGCTCTCGTAAGGTAGTTCAGTCGCATGTCCAATCGTACTCGACTGGCTTCTAGCTACGATTGAACTGCGAGGACTATTTGGAAGGGAGCACAGTCGCTGGAGGCTAAGCGTATCAATGACGTGCTAGGTTGAACAGGGGGATGCTGACTCCTGAGGCGACTCCGGCGTCATCTCTTGTCCTCAAGGACACTTCCGCTTCGGCAGACAGTTATAGAGCGGACGATTCCCCATCCATGCGGCTACATGGTATCGCAAGGGAAACAGATGACCCGAACCGCGGCTGTAACCGCATCTCCGTCGTCATATCCGGCTGTCCTCAAATCGCACCAGCGCTGACGTACATCAATCTGCAAAACACAACACTATTCCTTTATGACTCACTAAAGTTCCCAATATAGCCCACACTTTAGTGATGGTGGTGAACTAGCGACCAGGGCGGTTCGTGCTTGCCGGACGGAGCTAATATACTACCAGTACTAGTAGCTACTCCTTTTCAGGGATGGGAAGTGATATATGAACTGTAGGGAAGTGCGTGGTGCTGTACAATTATTCTATTCCGGGTCCATCTAATCACCATATATCCCCGACAACGCCAAAAAGAACCGACACTATTTCCCAATTTCCACGCCACCTAATTGTCAAATTAGTATCAACGTGTTTATAGTTACTTACTCCCGGGAGGGGGAACAAACCTGTTGCGCCAAGATAGCGCTTTACATCGCCATAAATTGCGAACTGCGGTGTCAGGGTCAGCCGAAGTCCATTGTTTTGTGAATTCCTGCGTAAGGACTGACCTGGAACGCGGTGAGCGTTCCGACCATGAAGAGACGGGCGCCGATGCCGGTGTAGGAGCCCTTGAGGCCGAGCTCCTTGGCGATCTTGATCAGACGGGTGGTGGTGCCCTCGCCAGGGAGACCCTTGGTCTTGTTGATCTTGCTGAGCATAGTGTCGGCGGGCTGCGAGACAATAGCAGCGGCGAAGCCGGCAACCAGACCGCTACCAAGGTTGACGGTGGTCTGCATGCCGTCGGACATGTCCTTCTTGGGGAAGACGCGGTAAACCGACTCGGCAACCTTCTCGTAGACGACGAACTTGGCCATGGTGTACGGGATCCTGGGAGCTTTCAGCATGGGACGAGTCAAGGGGAAGGGGAGGGACCGTGGTGGAGCTTACTGCTTGAAGAGGATGGGACCGAAGCCGGCGTAGAAGGCGCCAACGCCCTCGGTCTTCAGCATCTTGCCGAAGCCGCTGACGAGCCCGCTGGCGAAGGTGGGCTCGGAGACGAGACGGATACGGGTGGCCTCGAGCGGGCAGAGGGCGATGTCGGCGAAGAACTCGGCGGCAGCGGACGAAGCGAGGTAGACGCCGGTCCGGTACTTGGAAGCGGTATCGTAACCGAGGTAGTTGATGAATTGCTGCTTGAAGAACTCGTAGCCACCGAACTTGAAGGCGCCCTGAAGGAAGTAGCCGGCGAAGGTAGGGCCGACACCGGTGAGCAGGGCACCGGCGCCCTCGTTCTGGATGACCTTCTTGAAGCCGCCGATCATGCCATTGTTGTAGGTGACGGGGTCGAGCTGGATACGGGTCTTGACGCTATAACAAGCCGACCTGTTAGCGAACAATGGCTTCCCGACTTGTCGTCCTCCCTGGAAGGCGTGTCTGCAATGGGGCGCGACAGGGCGCGATGGGCGCATCGCAGAACTAGGGAACGTACACATCGACGGGCGTCAAGGCGCCGTGGGTGACTGAGCAGCAGATGGCGCCGGCGAGGGCGAATCTGGAGTAGAGGTCGACCCCGCTGATCTGGGGAGCGGCCGGAGTTTTTGTTGCGCTAGCCATTTTGTCTGCTTTTGCTCTAGTAAGAGAAAAGAAACTGAGTGGAGTTGATCTTGACGCTCGTCGGTCGCGAGAGTCGTCACGAGGGCAAGTCAATTGGACCTGGTGAGAGAGAGATTGCCGGTGTGGTTGGTTGGCAATGAGCCTTTTTGGAAAAAGCGAGGCACGGCAAGGTGGCTCCGAATCGATGGAAAAACCACCTAACCTCGAAAAAAAAAAAAAAGGTCCGGTAAATCCCGGTTACTCGTATGCCCGGTTACAGCTTACACGGGAAGGCGGCAAAGCACGGGCCAACAGTTACAGGAGTGAAGCAGGGTCTTGGCTTGGCTCACATCGTGGCAAAAGCCGGCCAACCGCGTGTATCTTCTGCCACACGTGTAACTCCCTCCGGGAGTGTACTATGTAGGCGGTTCTCCTATATCAGAAAGCAGAGCATTCCAGCACATAGTTAAAAGACCAGCTAGGTTATGTATCTCCTGGAAGTCCCAGTCATGACCGTGGTACTGAGTTGAAACTCCGGAGGTTGAACGGGAGGTTTCAAATTGACTGCAAGACTGTATGAGCGTTGGCTTTGCCGGCTTATTTTGGGGGACTTGGTGTATCTCTAAAATAACCCCATGCCCAGAACTGCAACTCCATGGTGGCGTATACGCGGAGAAAGAGATTGATTCAAAGAACGTGTCATCTGATTGATATACCCCGAGAGCTTTCCATGTTCTTGCACCGGCCTCTCAAGTTTGAATTTCAAGTTACTCAACCACCTACTTCTGGGGGATAACGTCGTCATCGGTATAGCCCCGGCCAGCTTTTTGAAGGATTGTGTAAGCAACCGAAGACGTCTCCTTGGGGACAGTGAGCACTCACTATAGTGTGGGAATTTGGCCAGCTCGTCCAAGTTGCCGGCCTCATACAGATCGACGACAGTTGCGTATGAGCCCCTGGGGATGTACTTGTTATGCTGGACGCCATCTGCATCGGTGAACAGGTTCGTGTTTGGCTCGACGTATCCCCCGCACTCCTCGGTGCCGTTGGCTGCTGCATTGCTGCCCGTGCGGGCGAGCAGCACGCCGCCAGGACCGCCACCGCGGTACCACTGGGCCGAGCAGGTGTTTTTGCCTCCCGCACCAATGCAACAGTGGGCGTCCGCGCCGTCCCGGCAGGAGTTGAGCGCGCCGCCGGTACAGCCCTTGTGGTCAAAGGAGTAGATGTTGTTGCCCAGCTCACAGGCAAAGCACTCTACCATGACGCAGAACCGGTAGGCCGGGGGCGATACTGTGTCACTTGCCTCGTAGGGGCACTCGCAGACAGTTAGTGGCTGAATCGATACTATGATGATCGTCGTTCGTCGCCCTCCGCTGGCTCGAACTTCCCGTATTAGATGTCCTGCTGACATTAAGAGGTAAGCCAGGGCGACAGTGAACCAGAACTGCCATAGAGATGGAATACCGTACATTTACAAACTCGCCAGAATGACAAATACTCTACCTCCACTCGGGCTCAACAGGTCTGACAGAGAAGCCGGGTGGCAGATACAGCGCACATTCGGCCTCCTTCTCATACCCCCAGACAATCGGATCATTCCACCCGCAGTAACCGACTCCCGGGATCGGTCGTTTACCTTCCCATTAGGGAGACAATAGTAGAACTACTAGTGACACTGCATAGTGGCTACAACCGCCCATCTCAAGAACTTAGCAAGGGGAGTGAATTCAGCTCTGGGTGAGTACGATTCCGGTTCTACCTTGTGGAGGTCAACATGACATGCAACTTCTAACAGTCCAGTGTCCACAACATACGCCGTACGGCCCCTGACAACAACGTGGATTATCAGGATTGAAGTCTACGCGGAGGGGCCTACTTCCTCTCAGTCCCGTCTTGCCCATAGAGAACGACCTTTCCATCTGCCGTCTTGACGAGAGGTTCTCCCTGCGCTTTGATCACAACCCCTCTTGCCTCCTCATCAGTGGCCGGGTTCTTCTTGACCTCGGTGATGACGTAGTCTTCGTCTGTATACTGCTGGTTGTCTGATTTCAGTGTCAGCATCCCCTTTTTTCTTTTCTTTATTTCCTTTTTCTTCTTCTTTTCCGTGAGTACGAGTAGACAGGGAGACAGATGACAGATGACTTACCCCATTTCGGGAACTTGGCCAACTCATCCCATCTCCTGTTCGCGAAGTGCTCGCCAGCCTCATTTGCTCTGCCCGTAGGGATGTGTATCTCGTGCCTATTTCCGGCATCATCGGCGTAGCTCATTTTGTTGCCCTCCACGGACACGATGTACTCGTAGCCTTCTTTGGCATCTGCATAGTCCCAAGGACCGCTGGGGCGTAGGATGTTGGCCAGATCTAGCGGCTCAGAAGCGTCAGCCATACTGCCCGGGTTGGTATGGCGAGGAAGAGGATAGCGAGTTTGCTTTTGAAGTTGCGACAGTGGACGAAAGCCAGCATAGCATGCATGCCTTTAATGTGTCAACTTGAATGCCGATACACCTGATAGGCTGACGTCACGCCACCCCATACTCCGTACTGCCGCCTAGAACGGCGTGTAAACAATGCAACAATACGCTCTTTATTAGGTAAGGTAGCTGCCTAGATCGGCATGGTGCATCCACCTCTCTCATTGGGCACCGTTCCACTTATCCACGGCATTTCCGCGTCGCTGCCTTACGGGTTGCCCATGCTGCCGTCAGCATGGGAAAAGGGCTGTTGGAGTCCGGGTATGATCGGGACCCTAGCCAGCGGTCTCCAGTAGATTGATCTCTCCTCTATTAATGTGTCAGTGTGACTAGTCCCTCGACGGCGGCGGGTGTCCAGTCACACACCCTGCTAATCTCTCCATCCGCGTGCCGTGCTGCGTAGTTCGTCGGCCAGCCTCAAGAGATAAAATTCTCTTGCCTCGGCCGGCAGCTTCTTGAACGTGTTTGCGATGCGGGCAATATCCTGCCTCCCTTTCTCATAAGCGCCGAGATCGCGGTTGCCATACACATCCCGGCCGGACGCATAGTGCCCGCTGTCGAGGTCCTTGAAGAAGACATTCACCGCGATGCTCCTATCAGAGGTCGGCGTCGCCGTGTGCAGCCACAGCGCGGGAAGGAAGAGCACGTCGCCTGGCGAGAGTACGGCCTCGTGTGGGTGAGTTTGCGCAAGCTCTGCCGAATTCAGTGACGAGAACACGTCTACGCTGGAACTAGATGCCCCAGGTGCAAAGGACAAGTGCTCGACATCGGATGGTGGGAAGAGAATCAGCCGTTTCGAGCCGCCAATCTGGCAGTAGACGTTTGCCATGACCTATGCCTCGTCAGTGTGTCTACCCTATATGAAGGATAATAGGGCGCAATACGAGAAGGACGGTCAGGCAAGGGTTCGGGATCAGGAGCGGGCCGGCAAGTGAAGGTTAGGACAGGAAAGCAGAACGGGGAGAGCAAAAGAGAAATAGAAGAGGGAGGAAACTAGAAAAGAAAAGAAAAAACAAGAGTAAAGGAAGGAGTAAGGAAGCGGATCACAGACGGAAAGGAACCGTCGAGTACATGGAACGACTCACATCGTAATGTAGCCACATATTCACCGGTCCCGATAGACGCAGCACAGAGCTGAAGAGATTCTCCTTCACCTGTGACAGTTGCTCAGGGAGCACAAAATCCAGGGCCAGGGCTGGAAAGTCGTCACTCAACATCGCCGGCTTCTCCAAAGGCTTCTCATCTGACAAAGCCCTCAGGTAGAGTTTACCACCCCGTTCTACCCTCCGGGCAAAATCGCCGAACTCGGTCGTCACATAGCGGAAATTCTTTGTCGTGAAGTCCATAGCCTGCGTCATCGCTTCATGGATGACGACCTGCTCATATCAGTAAAAAAAGAAAAAGCAACAAAGAAAAAGAAAAAGAAGAAGAGAAAAGAAAAGAAGGGAGGTTGTCCGCAGAGTGTGGACTCTCACCTTGCGATCTTTTCCAACCTTGTCCGCGAGGTAGTCTAGCGTCCAGGCTGATACACAGCTGCCGAGGTCGAGTCCCTCAATTACAACTGGCCGGCCTTTACGAACAACCTTCAAAAAGTCATCCGCCGTCTCCAGCTCTAACCGCGGAATTGTCGTGATTCTGGCAGTCCCGTTACTCGTTTCAGCTTTTGCAGCTGCTGGAGAACTGCGCTGACCTGGAATGACGTCGATAGTCTTCTCATGCACCCACCGAGGACTAGACGAGGACACCGCCGCCGCAGTGTCCCCAGCTGAAGGAATGTGGAAGCAGAAGACGCCGCTGTTCCAGAAAGTACCCATGGAGAAGCATGTGGCTCCTCCCCCGACTACCACGACGCTGCCATCCGGTAACGAGACAGCCGAGTGTCCAACAAACAGCGGGCGTGGTATTGATTGCTCCCGTAGGGAACTGCTGTGACCGAGGAGCCGGCAAGTGATTCTGACCCCCTTTGCCGACACGGAGCACAATATCGCCTCATCATGACGGCTCAAGAGATGGTCCTTGGCCACGCCCCCCAGTATCACGAACTCATCACCGTGCTGCAGACAGCTTGAGCCGAACCTTGTCAGCAATCGGCGAGATGTGGAGTCTTCCACATCCCCCAAAAGCGTTGGCTTGGTGAATTTGACAGTGGGTTTCTATAGGACTTGTCAGTCGACTGCCTGTCCGCTGCATTGTGATGAACGACATAGCTAAGGTAGGTAGGTACCTTGATGTCCGAGACGTCCGCTTCCCAGAGAAAAATCTGGTCCGAAACAAGCCCGTCCTCTAGACCGCCAGCATAAATACCGCGAAACCGATTCCTGCCCGTACTGCTTCCACACGCCAGTGCTGCCCCATACACCGCAGCCGGTCTGTCGCCGAGTATCTTGCACTCTACCCACCCTATTTCAGGCTGGTACACAAGGCATCCGCCAAAGGGGTCGATCGGTCCTCTGCCGCCAACAAGCAAGGCGAGACCCGACTTCCCCAACGCCGTAACGGAATGCCTGGACAAAGGGATGGGTAGATCGTGTGTCTGTCTCCATGTCCTCGAGTCCTTGTCGAACAACCAACAATCCTGGAACGGACTCGACGGGGAGCCGCGCCCCCCTGCCAGAAGCACGCCGTTGCTTCCGAGGTCGGTAAGGGAGTGACACATCCTGGTCGTTGGCCCGCCCTCACGGAAGTTGAGGGATCCGTCGACTCCCGGATCGCCCAAACTGAAGACGTCACACGACTGCAACCGGCTTTTGGTCCCCAGTCCCAGGATATTCAGCACCAACGGTTGTGCCGCGTCCTTCGAGAGTGCCATGGCCGCCGCAAAACGCCGCTTGCCTCTTTGGCCGTGGCACTCGTCGTACTGCAGTGCCACCGGCTGGACGGGGATCCCTGTGGTGGGCGGCAAAGATGGCGCCGTTGCCGCGGACGAGTTGCTCCCGGTCCCTGTCTTGGCATGCACCACGCAGTAGTGACTGGCAAACAGCGCAAACTCTTCCCATTCGTCAAACGGCTCTAGCTCGTCCAACCGCCGGCGGTCGGAAGCAGAGAGGAACAGCTCGTCCGCCCATGCCTGCCACATCGTCCAGACCTGAGCGGAATCCCACCCCCGCGACGAGAAGCGCGTGTGCTGATCTTGCACGCCCGGGTACCTGCGCACCGACTTTGGCGGGGTGTTAAGCTTCCGGAAGTGGTCCAGCATGGTCGATGCGAAGGGGTGGTCCTCGCCGTCAGGGAGGGTCTGCTCGAGGAGAACGAACTCGGCTGCGCACAGTCAGCACCGCCTATTCTCTTTGACAGCAGAAAAGAAGTAAGAAAGATAAAGGGGAAAAAAAGAAGAGAAAGAAAAAAAGCAAAGGAAAACTCACCATCCCCAACAGTGGAAGCCCATCGTATCACCTCATCGGCCCCTTCTGTCTCCATATACGTGATTGATACCTCAGCAACGAATATGAATTTGCACGCTGCAAAGTCGCCAACAGCCGCAGTTAACCCATGCTGAAGAGTCTTGAGGTCCCTCAGATCACAGCCAACCTGCACATACTGATCACTCTCCAACACCACGGGCTTGGCCAATTCCCCTGCCTCCTTCACCCCGGTAAACGCACCCAACAGCTCCGGCGTGCCTAGTACCGTCTGCCTCTTCCTCTCAATCAAGTCCGGGAAATCGACATCCACAAACTTCACGTTTTCACAGTCCCCGGGGTAGCGGGTGAGACACTGCCAGGGAAGGACATCGCTGTATCCCGCTCACTCTCCAAAACGCTCATCAGCAACAGTACGATGCACAGCCAGTGAAAATAGGATAGACAGCCGAACAAAACCAAAAAAAAAAAAAAGGTGAGTCGCCGAGAGGAAGAAGGAAAGGAATCTGACCTGCCACAACCCAAATTGACAACCACGCGCCTCTTCTTCTCCTTCCCCCTGGTCTCTCCTTCCCCGCCCTTACGCAGGAAATCTCTCACCAGCACGTCGATCACCCGCAGGCGCAGCCAGTAGCCCCTGTTGATGAGGGGCGCCCGTCGCTGGAACTTGCGGACAAAGTAGCGGAAGAAGTGCGGCTCGTCCGGATAGTAGAGCTTCTCGACGCTGCGCTTGGAGACGATGCTACTGTTGTTTGTCTGTGCAAGGGGGCTATGTGTTAGTGAGTGAGTCAAGGGCAGAAATTATGTTAATAAGGTACGGTAGGTAGGCTAGGGAAAGGTATGCAGACGCACCGCCATGACTTGTTCGTCTTGAGCTACTTTCGCGGATTTGGTTGGCCCAACCGAGCCAGGCGAGGGCTTATTGCCTTCTTTGCCCATTTTGTCTCTTTTGCTGTTCTATCTCTAAGGTAAACCCGGAACCTTGAGACTGCTAGTCGCTTGAATTTCTGCTCTCAACGTGAGAGAATTCCCATCCAGATCGGGAAATCGAGATACTCCGCACTGTACAGTTATCGACTTGGATTTCTCTCTCTCTCTCTCTCCCGCAGGAGCAAAACACAAAACCCGGATGGCGACCACAACTGTGATATACATATACGTGTTTGAGACATTTTGTTACGATATCCTTCCTTTACCCTGTTGTTGTATGAAAGACGTCTCCGCTACCCTACACATGTGGTCATTGGCATCCCATCGGTGCATGTTGGTGCACACCGTGGTTAGGGTTGTATGCCATTGCATTACCTACCGTGGAGCAGTACTAGATGGGAGTCTCGAACTGATCACTAGCATGCGAGTATTTGAAACGAGGCACTTAAGGTACGTGCTCTCATTCCTTGTTGATCTTCAAGCTGATCGTAGGAGAGCTGAGAGCGGACGGCATAATAGACTTAGGCAAGTACTACTAGTAAGGAACCATTATTCTGGAAGGGTATATGCCTGATTGTGGAATCACCCAGTCCTACTAACTTGGCTGTGTCAATATTAAAGACAAGAGACGGTACTATATTCTTACAGCAGTTCCAACCAGCCTTTGATCAATTGCAACCGGGAACATAGTGTGTAAAGTACTAACGATAAGTACCCGGTAACTTGACATTCGCATTCGCAGGCTGAAATGGTGGCGAATCGGATTGATGCCAGTTAAGAGCAGGGATCCTCCGTATCGTTAGCATGAAACAGATGGATGGCATGCAGAATTGGAATGTCAGAGCTCCAAGCTTCCCCAGATCCGCAGAGCCGCAACACCATTTCGACTTCCGTTGCGACGATCGCGGAGCGCGAGCATCGTTGTTCACTTCTTTTTCTCCCATCGCATCTCGGATGCGCTTGACGGTCGTGAAACGGATGAAAACATAGACCATCCGAACCCTAGTCCGCTGCCCAGGGTAACGCGAACGAAAACGATGCGATCGCGATTTCGTGGCTCCACCACTCCACAGTCAACCGTGACCTCGTTCCTTTCCGCGACCGCCTCGAGAAAAATCCACCTTCTGGTCTCTGCGGATGCGATCCCAACCTGCGCATCCACGGTCGCTGTCTTTGGGAGGAGCATCTGAAGCATTGCTGTCTGTTTAGTCCAACGGGTAAAGACCCTTTTGACACTTGAATTCCTCCATGCCTTCTGGATCTGTCGCTGCAAGCGACATATACCACTTGAGCTGCCTTTTGTGTTGTATCTTAATTGTGCTTTGTCCCATCTTTGGGGTAGTCACCCCTTTGCGGGCAAGGCAGGAGGCCATCTCGGGCTTCCTCGTCGCACCTGCCCTCTTTCTGGCGACGGCATGGTCGCACCTTCCTCGCTTTCCCTTTTCGCTGCGAGCTCTGGGATTCAGTTTTCTTCCCAACCGACTTCGCGAGCGGTCGCGACTACCTTTTCCATTCTCAACTCGCGAACAGTCCTCGCTTTCTTCCTCCTCTGCAACTAGCGAAGTGAGGAAATTACGACTGACGATGCCTGCCCAAGAACTCACGCCGCGCACCACGCGCAACAGCCGTGGTCTGCGCAGAACGCCCGTCTTCTCGGTCAATTCCGGCCGAGTTTCGCGCCGCCGCAGAACCTGCGGCAATTTTGTAGGTCCACCGTTCCTCCAGGCGCCTTCAACCACGTCGCGCTGACAGGTTTCGCACCTGGACAGTCCTCCCCTCGCGCCGCCCAGGCAGCTGCCCTCGACGCAGTTGTTGAAGAACAACTCGCGACTCCCACGCGAGTTGCGGTCACTCGACCGCCCGTATTCCCGCCGCCGGTCAGCCTCCCCCCGGCGACCCCGCATGTTTTCACCGCGCCGCCGCGAACATCATCGCCCCCCGAGCACCCCAGGGTCTCGGCCATCAAGACTGCATCGGCGGGAAGTGCCAGGAGCTTCGCCTCCCCGCGGACACCCGTCCGCTATCACCGATACGTCACAAGGTTTGTTGACGTAACCCCGACAAGCCCACCGACTCCGGCCCCTGACAGTCCGGCGTACGAGACCCGGCTGTTCAGGCAGCGCAGCGACGAAGAAGGCGAAGAAAGATTCGCCCGAGAGTTGTGGATCGCGATCCGCAACGATCAATACATGAAAGGTTGTTGGTGCGGCCCGCCCAACATTTACAACTCGAGAGAAGAAGCAGAAGTTGCAGTCGGTCACCTGCGCTTCTACGTGGTCGGTTCCGACAACAAAAATCTCCGGGTTCTCCAGAAAAAGGACGACTTCCGCTGGCACTGCAGCTGCGGAAACGACGAGTACCGCGCTGTCTACAAGAACCTCATCAACAGCAACGGAAAGCGCCCAGCCGAAGACACTGAATTCGACTTGATCACTCAGGACCAGGGCTCAGAGGGCGATCGGACCGTCGACCGAGTCGTGCCTGCGCCCAACGAGCCAGCCACAGCCGAGGAGGAGCACTCGCCGGCATCAGACAATACCCAACAAAAAATTCCGCCGCCAGCATCATCAATGTGGACACGGGCTTTCAGCATACTCAATCGTGCTGTCGTAACAATGGGCAGTCCTCTAGTTACCCTCCTCGGCAAGCTCCGTGATTTCAGCAGCAACAGCTACGAGACCGTCGACACTCGCCGGAAAGATGCCCGCAGTGGCGACATTATTGTCAAGAGACTCAAGCGCCAGGCGCCGGGATCATCCACAGAACAAGGTTCACCTTCGGCAAATTGCGACGATGGGTTTGATGAGCTTGTCTGGGCCGAAGATCCGATGAAGCGCATCGGCTTTCAGCAACTTCAAAGTCTCGCCAGCGTCTTCGCAACCCAAATCGAGAACATCAAAGCTGGCAAAGTCGTCGGCGGCGCGTCCCTTTCAGACATTCAGAAGCAGATTCGGGATGGCCAGGACCTCGGAGCCAGCATCGCTATTCACATGTATCAAGAACAGAGACATGGGCCGACGCCGCCTGACGAGTCAGACGACGAAAGAGCGGACAAGTTGCTCGATACTTTGGTGGCGTATCAGGACCGCCTCGCAGCGACCGTCGGTTTCATGCGGAACGTGTACGACTACGACTTGTTCGAAGAACTGAAGAAAAGACACCCAGAACCGCCGCGTCGCCTGAGATTGGGCAACACCATGTTCAGACAGAACGCGATGATGGCAGGCGAGTTTCTGTGCTTTCTCCGCTCACTCGACAATGTGTGCACAATGGATAGTACAGCACTCGAGACCATCTGCCAACTAATCGTGGATGCTAATGCCATCCACAAGCAAGAGATGGTACCCAGCTTTGTCGAATTGAAGCAGGATCCAATTGAGGACATGCCAGGGTATTTCCCAAAGGACAAGCCGTCAATTCTGGAGGAGATCCCCGCAGATGAACTCGTCATTGAACCTCTCTACGACTTCAAGTTCCCAGAAGCAGAGCCGTCCAACTGGGAGGACCAGATTAAGCCTGGTGACTACAGACTGGTGCCAAAGCCAAAAGGCATCCTAAAACAGTCCAAGGAGTGGGATGCTCCGGCTTCGCCGAGATATGTCGCGACCCCACAAAAGGAGAGGAAGCTTGCCTTCAAGAGCCCGATATCCAAATTCATCCCACCCACGCATATTCCGGCAAAGGTCATGACTCCAAGCGAGGCAGATCAGATTGTCAGGGCGAAGCTCAAAGCAGAGGTCCTCCGTGACGAACATTCAATCCGCATGTTTGAGGCCAGCAGAACCGTCTCTAGGCAGCGTGATGTCACTCTCAATTTCCGCGACAAGTGGACCCTGGAGGATCTGGAAAAAGACGACAAGGAGATGGGCCTCACTTATCACGCCCAGAAGTACGACGGATTCCTCAATAACCTACATGATGAGCTGGAGAAGCGCGCTGAGGAAGCCAAAGAAAGCCGGCTCAAACCAACAATCAAGTTCGCCCCGCGGAGACGCATGGTGCAGATCCCGCTCCCTCCGTTACCTTCGACTCCCGAGTTGCGCCGGCGGGCAGCCCACCTCTTAGAGAACGATACCAGCAGTCCCGCGCCCTCCAGTCCCGCTGTCAACCCGCTGATGCGCTCCAAGGCGGAAGAGCAGCCTTCCAAACTGGCCGAGAAGAAACATACCCCTCGTACCCTTGAGGACTTCTTTGCAGAGGATGATGACGATCTAGAGATATCCACCGCGAAGTTCCAGCAGTTGCAAATTGACCGTCAGATACGTGAAGAGTTTGCGACAAGGGTTCAGCGACGCATCGAAGAGGAGCGGAAACGCCAAGAGGAAGAAGCTCTCCGCGAAAAACAACGCCGCGAAGAGGAGGAACGTCGTCGCCAGGAAGCAGAACGGCGCCGTGAGCAAGAAGCCCGGCGCCAGAGGGAGGCCGAGGAATTCGCCAGGCTGACCGGGCTAAGACGACCTGCCCGCCCACTTATCACATCCTTGTCCAGCGATTGGGACCTCAGAGTCACCAACGCCGCCAGAGCGAATCCCACGACCGAGCTTGTCAAAACCTTGGAGGGTCAGCCGCTTACGCGGCGCGATTTCGAAGAGAAGCTTCTTCCGCCCACTGCATGGCTAAATGACAACGTCATTATTGGGTCAATCCTGCACATCGCACACTACATCAACACCGCAAAGGGCGCGACAGACCAAGAGCCCAAGTGCGCCGCTTTCACCTCCTACTTTTGGCCTCGTCTCCTTTCCCATGGCCCGGGTGGCTGTGGCCGCCTCCTACGGAGAGCTGGTGTCCGCAAAGCAAACCTTCTTAGTATTGACACGATCTTGATCCCTATCTGCGCACAGTCTCACTGGACCTTGGCAGTGATCCGGCCCAGTCAACGGACTGTCTCGCACATTGACTCAATGCGGGCTGGCGGCGGCGATCAGAGTGTCAAGAACAAGCTCCTTGAGCTGGTACGCTTTATTCTGGAAGATCAATATGTCGAAGCCGATTGGCGCGCCGTCGACTACGAAGCTCCCCGGCAAACCAACGGCTGGGACTGCGGCGTTTTCACCATTACGAATGCCATGTGCATGGCGCTGAGCCTCAACCCAAAATACTCGTACACAGAGCGCGAGCTGACCCTGCAACGGAGGCGACTGGCTGCGGTACTGCTCAATGAGGGATTCAAGGGCGAGTTTAACCTAGACGGCTTTTGAGCGAGCGATGACAAACGGCCCCCCTGCCTCTCTTGGGGAGAAGGCAGAGTTGAATCAACATGACTGCGCACACGGAAAAGAGAGACATGCTTGAGCTGCCAACCAATCCCTCTTGGCTTGACATAACCTACACCGGGGCGACATTGGTGCCGTCAGTTCCACGACCTTTTCATTCACGCTCACAGCCACTTTCAATGTCAAACTTCGCAACCGGCAGGATCTCCACCCTCAGTCAACAAAACAAAACGAAGGCAGGGAAGGTCATGTCGATGCCCACGGCTGTACACCCCTAACACGAACGTCTGGTTCACGATTGGCGCCTTTCGATTAGAATTTCCATTGCCGCAGGACACAGCGGAAAGAATGACCGACGATGAAGGTTTCAACATATCCCGGCAACTGTGCGGATTGGTGTTCTGCCGCCCTACCACAAACATCGCATCTCCGATCTCCTCCAGTTCACTGCAGGCCGTCTTTACTTCGAGAACCTACATTGCGCGGGACACAGCGAAAGAAAAAAAAACAAAATGGAGAACGTTTTACCGCCACGTACCGGGCATTGCAGATGGTCTCGTATCACATCTCATCCCCAGCCCATGACGACGGGGACGTCGACCTGGTGACCGGCATTTCCGTGGGGCTTACCAGAGAAAAAGACGACGACGGTCATGTTTTCCCGCGGCCTATACCATATCCTCTCCCCATAGACTTCATGGCAATGGACGTTTTGGCATTGGACTTTACTATTTTCTTTTTGCGCGGCATACATCAGATGGTCTGACGTCCAGAGACAACGGGAAAAGGCGAAGGGCAAGAAATCGGCGTTCGAGATTTGAATTGTTTGCTATACTGTATAGGAGATCTTTTTTGGGTTGGTTCTTAGGGGTCTCGGCCATTCAACTTCGCTTCCGTGGACTTGTCGGTGGGCTCATCCGATCGTCAGATGGATGGATCATGATATCCATGAATGGGTGTCAGGTTCGATGGAGGATCTGGGAAAGACATTCTCGCCTTTGGGTGGTTTATGGTGACGAATGTTTCAAAACATGGGAGGCATGGCATGGCATTGATTCCGATCATGGTGTTCGGACTTCGGTTTCGCAACGGTTAATGGGTTGCATGGGTTGTTTATCTTAGTATTGGGGGCGTTGTTTCTCTACGGGCTATGATACCCCCTGGTTGGCGAACCAGTCTTTGAGTCTTACTGTCAGGCTAACGGAATGTTGGAATTCAAAACGGAATGGGATGTGATGAACGGGTCATCGCTGTCCTTTTGGGGATTTTGGGACGTCGGTTAGCCACAAGCCGCTCTCTCCCTGTGGAAGGGATAATACAGCTGCTTGCCAAATGCTAGTGAACGGACAGAGTGCAAGTGAAACGTGACTGTCTTTCGAGGGTTTCCCTCACTGTTTAGGGTCCCATGCTAGGTCATTGTTTCTATTTCTATCAGCATAACTACTACCTACCTAGGGGACAGCATGCCATATGCGACTTTGACTGCTTTGATGCGCTCCATTCGCTCAGCAGCCTTAACGTCGAGCCACGTCGGCCATCAACACGGTACGGAACTGGATGGTTGGCTTCTACATACTTGCATACCGTGCAGGCCAAGTAATCAACTCCGGCGCTCTGGCTTTGCCAATAATGGCTGACTGGGGATTCTCATACTACCGAGACCACCCCAAGTCAGCATGCGCACAAGAGGGTCTCGCATGGGATATGCGTGCCGTCATCGTACGTGAGCACGTGGTCTGATATGCATATTTGCCTCCTTAATAACATAAAAGTTCATGCCGGTTGTGAGGGTGTCGCACAGCCACCGTTGGCCTGCCGTCGCTGATCACTGGGGCCGGTGACGGGGCGATTTGAACCAGGTTACGGAATATGCACAAATAAAAGTTACGGAGGCATAGGGAGATCAGCGGGAGATGCGCACACCCCGAACAACGTGAATTTACGTCATCAATTATGCTCTCGTTGCGAAGGCTTTGGCCTCAAGGGTAAACGGCCGGCGGAGAAAGAGTGAAGAGTGAGGCCTTGTATGAAGTATTTCGTATCCTGGCGAGCCTGGTTACGTAGGTACCTACCTAGGTATCTTCGCTGTCTCGCTCCGGAGGTTTTGATCCCGAAACGGTGCCCAGAACCACAGGCCAGCGTGATGTCGTGATGTACTGTGACTAGGACGTCTCATTCGCAGCGTCCGGTATGTACATGTACAATACATGAGTACTGCCCACTTCTGCGCCGGTCTCGAAGACGACATCAATACCGGCCGTCACATCAATGATCATGGGCTATTGTATGTGGATTGGGCCCTCCCACCGTGCCGGCTGACTCTTTCACTTGCGTTTTGTTATGCCACAGAAGAACCGCAGGGCATCCTCAGGAAGCTGACGGTGAAGTCATCTCCAGTACATACCACAGTAACTATCGCGGCAACACAGTCCCTCGACACCGCCGTACGCCAAGGTTCCCATTATGCCCAGTCCGTTGAGGCGGTGTAGCCGGAAAAGGGATGCTTTGTCGGCGCCGCCCAGTCGGTATCGTACTATCATTCATGTCAACGGTCCTTAGCACACACGATAGTGTATCTCACCACCAATACCAGAGGCGGATGGACCAGGGAAAACAAGCATTATACCACAATGTACTTGGGGTGTGGCTGTGTGGGCAACGCCACAACTGTAGCTGAGAAGCTATCATGGCAGCGCATCCCTTTTCCCGAGGGGTTTCGGTTCTAATGCGTCTGCAACGTGAAACCTGGCACGCATCGGCTGTGAGCGAGGCATGGCGTACCACACAGCGCCGTTTCCCTCATGCAGCGGTTTTAACACTGCGTGGTTCTGTGTCGCGATGCTACCGCCACGGTTGAGGCAGTTGAGTTGTGGCGAATTCTCGGAGAAGAAGAACCGTACGAGTGCCAAGCAGTCAAGGCCGGGGTCAGTTGTATGCTGGAAGGAACATACCGAGGAGGCGAAATGAGTGCAGATCGCGAACCCATTCAACGTAGAGATCAACGAACCATTGATGAATGAACCCGACTGTGGTGGTATCCGTGACGTGCATTTGTCAATCCTAGACGCACGTGGGGGTTATCTTGAAAGCCAGAAAGCCCATCCCACATATGATTACGTATCTAAACGGTCTGACGTTAGTGAAAAGCACCAAGGCTGAGTGCTATTGGGGAGGAAAGACGCTACACGTAATGGGTAACAAGGACAAACAGACATGCCCAGGCAGCCCTAGGAGAAAGATCCACGATGGTTCTGTTGGCTTAGCCCGAGAATAGGCAGGTACTTATCCGGGATTCCAGATGTCCACCACCAGCGGGGTCAAAACACATAGATGCTGTAGCTCTCCGAGACAGGAGATTCAACCCTTCAACCGACGTTACTGACACTGATAGTGGATGAGGATTCACTGATGAGAAATTTGGCGCAATGCCGGAAACGGTACTGGCGGTTTGCCGTAGCAACAACCCTGGATAACCGCATCTCAAGCTGGGGAAAGAAGAGGCTCGGTATGTTTTGCTCGCAAAATTCTACGAAATAAGTACTGTGTACTGTGTAATTGCTGTGTATGTCAGCTCGGTCAGACCGGAAAGCCCAGACCGACAACGGTGAATCCTTCCGTCCACTGCCACTACCTAGTGCAGCCGGCCAGCTTGCTACCCTCGGCTTGAGCTGAGCAAACCTGCATACAAGCCGGGGTCGCCGGCTTTGACTTTTTCAGCTGTCCCCAGACCGAGAGCCTCGTTTTTGCAGTGGCGCGAAGTGGATAAAGTTCCATCAAGAAAGATGGTGCCGATTCCTTCAGCGTGCCGCGTGCGACCACAACACGGAAAGGGTCCCAAGCTTGGCAGTGGAATTGAGAAGTCACCTCGGCATGAAAAAGAAAAGGCTTTCTGCATGGAAAGGCGTGCTGTGGACATGTTCGATTCATCAGAACAAAGCAACCTCATTGGTAATGGAACCTTGCGTACCTATTCTAGAATAATGGACGTGGTGGAAAGTGCCAACGTTGCACACCACACGGAGCCTTCCGCATCCTGCACAAATTATGTGTGATGAAGTGGGAGCACATGGGTTTGCTGCATCCCTAGCCCTGCAGGACGGGACATGTGCAGGCTGCGTACAGTAGTATGCACCACAGGTTTTTCCGTCCCACTCTTGTTAGCCAACACAGCGCAAAGCAACCGACAGGGCACGCTTCTAGAACTCTTCTGTGGCAGCTTCTGCTAATTCCACCATACTGGATTGGGACGGTGACCTTACCAGGTCACGCAACTTCCGATCCCGAAAACATGAGAACTGAGAACAAGAACGATCGAGATCGTCGGCTGAACAGAGAACTTGCCTTCTGATGAATCCACCGCAGCTATGCATAGGAGTGTATGTGGAAGATCATCGCATTCCAATTGGAATCTAGACGTTCTTTGCATATGCCCAATCGCATTATCCATAAACTGACAGTACACCATTATCAACCAGTGGGCTCCCCGGCGGATTATGACATGAGCGCATAAGGTCAACTGAGTCGCCATGTGGGACGGGATCCGGAGCAGCCGGGTGCTTTGCAAGAGGCCGAGCGAGCGGCGCAAGGACAAAGGGCAAGCTCGGATGAATCCTGCTGTCCCATAGCTATGGACCTGGATCGCGGCTGTGATGCATACACATCTTGCTGGCGCCGTACCGGTCGATGTAAGGCAGAGAATTTCTCTTAGGTTTCAGTTTTGGACAAAGCATGCCAAGACATTCCCAATTGGCAGGGCCTAGACTATCTTTGTCACTATCTGGAGAGTTATCCCGGCTCTCCGTCATGCTCAAAGACACGGCGAGTAGGCTGATGACGTACTACCGGAGGAACTTCCGCCTATAAAGATGGGAGGATAAGACAAGAGCTACTCATATTCATCTGTCTTTGTTGATTGCGCAAGATGGCGCGACGCCGTCAAAGTTCCCGGGTACCGCCGTAACAAATAAGGCCTACTGTTGTTGAGCCTCTCTCAGCATCGGTGACTCTACGTACGCATCGATAGCTCCGGTCCTATGAGGACCAGCTCATGGGGAGCGGAGTTGAACCGACAGAGATTCCACAAACTGATCGGCTTGTGAAATGACGTCCGTTGACGAATGTGGCGTCTGTGGAACCAGCCGGTCGGAGTCATGGAGTCTCTGCATTGTTCTCATCCTTTTGGAGATGTCGGGTGACACGATTCTGTCATTGTTCAGAGAGTGTGCTTGAAAAATCGAATTCGGCCTGCATTATTCCGGCTTCCGTGCCATCATGCTGCTCGGACAAAACAGCTTCCGAGACGTTTCGTCCAATCGTAGGGACGGAGGGCTAGCAACTGCAGGAAGCGCTGTTCAAGCTGTTCACTCGCTTCTGCTCGGTGTCTGGCGTTACATATTCGATCTTGGGCTGCTATGCAATGTATTGTACGAATGATGTTTGGTGCCCGTGTTGGATGGTCCAGAAAGGGAAGGGTTAAACTTTGAACGACCCGTCCCGTGACCACAGCGGTATGATTGATCAACAAGGGTGTCAGCCGTTGCAGGCTACAGTAGAGACATCGGTGGCAGTTGAATAACGCTAATTACCCAGTGTGTCAGAGTATGCCCACGCCATCGCAAAGGGCCCGGTGACCGGGTCTCTGAGACATCCAGCCAGATATATAGTGTAGTGCCCTGCAAGGATGGTTCGACAACAACGCTGGCGGACTGTCCGTGAGCCGAAGACTACGGGATTGCTACATGCAACTTATCAAAAGCACTACGGAGATATCAGTTCGGTTCAGAACCACAGTCGGCTCAATGACAAACCGAACGGGCCTACGCAGTTCACCCAGTGAATGGAATGATGAAAAGCCGTGTGCTGTTAGACAGCCTACAGCGACGGGCGGTCCGATGATCGTCAGATCGGACCTTGGAGCCACACGACGGGAATTTCGAATGCTTCTAGAAACTTGTTCCCGCGGCAATGATCAGGGCGCCCCACCTCTACCGGCCGTCTGTGTTTGCACTCCCTCCCCTCAACGCTTTGATTGAACGCTGAACATCGGGACAAGGAATGTGCCACGGCGCCAGGGATAGTGTACTACACTATGTAGTAGTAGTCCGTAATGTATGTACATAGTCAGCACCAAGAATGTTGCCAGTGGATTTCTCGTCACCAAATTTTCGTGTCCCATGGTCGCTCTCCGCCCCGAATGGCACCACGGGCAAATCAGACACCATCGGCTGTTTCCCCTGGCTCAGTTGTGGATACCTTCGAAGAACAACAACTTCCCAAGGCCCCACTGCTTGCCCCAGATCAGCACCATCTCAATGGCCCGATGCCCGGCTACAGCGCGCTATTGTTTGACTTTGGTATGGATCAGAATGGTGAGCAGGATGGGTTGGCTTTATAGTGTATAGCAACCTAATTTGTTTGTTTGTTTGTTTGTCGATGGTGGTTTGTCGATAAAGGTACCTACTAGTTGGGCGGACTAGGACCGCAGTAGTTGGTGTGCCGACGTAGGGAACTCCGAGAGACGGGAGAGGCGTGACGAGAAACTCTTGCCTGTTGTTGAGCCATAACAGGGCAAGTATACCCCCCCGGCCCCTTCCATCTTCAAACCCCTGCCTGGCCTGCAGCAGCCCAGCCCCTCCCCCTAGCTAGGCCGGGCTGTCCAGTCTGATGACACCCCCAATCTTACTAAAAAGCGAGAGCTCTGCACGCCTTCTTTTGTCGGATTTCCCTTTGATTCCCCTTTCTCCCGCTCGCGCGCGCGCCGCAAATTCCCGAATCACAGCGCTGGATCTTCCCGCTCCTCCCTTTGGCCTCTTTACCAAACAGTCGGGTCAAGCAGCCCTTTGAATATCAACGCCGCTCTTCGCCATCCCGACCGCAGCCCGCGCCATTGGTACTACCGGTCGTTTGTCTGCCGTCTTTCAGTTTGCAGCGCGCGGCTCCACTGTCGTCATCCGGCCATCGACAAACGGTCCTGCCAGGATAACGGTTCCAGCTCCCAGCTTGCCTCGTGCCCGGGTCCTTTGTGTGTTCTTGTGTCTCAGTCAGCCCCAGAAAGCATACGACGCGCCGACGGCAACCGTTTCGTGCGCATTTCAACCGCAACCTCTCGGGCGTTCCCCCTGGACGTACATCCGGTAACAGACAGGGTCTGTTGTGCTACCATAGTTCTCTCGTGTTGTTGCCGCGCATCCGCCGACTGTTTCAGCGAGGTAGCACGGAGAACATCTTGTCCCGGCTTCTAGATTCGTCCGTGGAGTCCCGTTCGCGACCTTCCGTTTCACCTTCCGCGAACCCGCAGACCCATTGCGTGACATCTACGTCCCGACACGCGATTTTCGACGCTGCTGTGACTGGGCCCTCACCGAAACACCTTGGTTCATCCCCGCGCCTGTCTGCGCTCGCCCGGTGACGTTCTGTGGTCGATTGGCTGTGGACCTTGGCCAGGACTGCTCCAAGGCAAGGGCGAAGGCTCCTTGCATTGCACGGAGTACGCGACGACACAGGCGACACAGTCGGATCTGCCATTGCTGCAGCACGGCCAAACGATCTTCGTGGTGGCATCCCCGTCATGCCGGATTGGAAGGAATGAAGAGAAGGAAAACAAGACTCCTCCGTCTACACGAAGATTCGTTTGCGGCCCCGGCAGTTGGGCCTATCGGTTTTTGACCAGACGGAGATATCCCCCCAGAGATCACACAACGCGCAGTCGCCGCAATCACCAAACCGAATGGACTTGAGACCTCGATCGAGGGAATCAGCGCCCCGACCGTCGTCGGTCATTGAAGACGTCGGTGGCGACTCTATCATGGCCACATCACGACCCACGAGCTTGGCTCTTATGCCTCTAGCCTCAGCCTCTCTGAATCCAGCCTCGCCGCCGTCACTGAGAGACATCCTCAGCGACGTTGCGCCGCCCCCATTCACGCTGGGCGCCTTCACGGCTTTTCTATCTCAAAACTTCTGTCTGGAGACACTCGAGTTCACATTGGACGCTGAGCGCTACACGGCAGCATACTTGAACTATCTGAAGGAGCGGGCAGCCGGATCTGGAGATGGCAAAGAAAACGTGTGCGCTATCTGGCGCAAGATTATCAGTGCCTACATATTACCACAGGGCCACCGAGAGGTCAACATCCCGGCACACGTCCGAGACCGCCTGTTGTCATTAGCCACCGCCCCAGTGCCGCCGGACCCGTCCGAGCTGGATGAAGCCGTGAGGATTGTCTACGAACTTCTGAACGACTCGGTATTAGGCCCGTTTCTGGCATCGGCAAGTGCTCAACAGGCTCAACAGTGCGAGCAGACTCGCTGTGAAGCGAACGATTCAAGGCACGCCCGATCACGGCTTCGAATTCCCAGGGAGTCTTCATCCGCCTCCGAGGACTCTACCCGATCACCAAGGAGTGGACTCTTGCCGTTGCTCACTATCCCCTGGACGAGCGAACCCAAGAGCGCTGCTTCGTCATCCAGTGACGCAGCTGACCGGGGAGGACTCACAGACGACAGCACAAACACGCCGTCACCGACAGGAAATGAGCCGATGACCCCACCCACAACACCGCCGACCTCGGACTATGGGTTCAGCAGCTCCCCCGGAGGCCTCCAGAAAGTGGTCGGCTCGCACAGCAGCGGCTGGAAGAAGATGGGGGCGAGGCTCGGGTTTAATAGAATGAGCCGCAGCAAACGGGGCCACAGTGCCTCTGCCTCTAGTGTCACGTCCGTCCCCGCCAGTGTTGATGTTCCCGGTTGTGAACCAGACCACCCCCGACGCAAAACCAACCCCTTATAGGAATTACAGGTCATGCCGATCGCTAAAGACACCGTTACAGCCCCCCCTAAGACCGCCACGCCCGCAGCGCCTAAGCAGGCCGCCGAAAGCGAGAAGTCCCAGGCCGACATTCAGATGCACTGTATTTCGGCCGAATGGGAGGAGCCGCATCCGGGTCAGCGTTGCTCAGTTGCCGTCTTGGGGAACGCACACCTGAGTGCTGCCAATTGCATCTACAGCTGTAACGGGATCAGCAAGGTCGGCATGGCCGCGAAAGCTTATCACACACCATATTCCGCCCAAAGATGGTCGGCAGGAGCCCGGCGTTTTGCCCCTCCTAGACTCCGGACGCCGCAAGTACGACGCCTGAAGACTGCCCAGGACGCAACCGCAGAGAGGACCTCGTTCCAAACATCGCGCAGCAATACCTCTTCCACGGTACCCATGCTCGCCTGCTCCGGTATGCAGACACCGGCGACGAGCCCCCTCTCGGGTTGCGTACCTGGCAACAACAGCACCAGTTTCAACATTACTGGGGATTCCCGCGACCCAGCCTCGTGCTCGTCCGGAGACTGTCCTTCGATGACCTTGACAGACTTTTCCGGCTTTCTCAAGTCTGGCCTGAGCACCGTCACCACAACTAGCGCCAACGACGATTCGCTCATGTCGGTCGACGTCGAATGTTCTCCTCAGCTGACGCCCGATCCAGACCCGTATGGCTGGGAGTCGGAGCTTGACAAACGGCTCTGTTCAGTCATGCAGTACCGCCGCGCCGGTGGGACCAAGAGGACGCTGTTGCGGCGAGTGTTGAGCTTGGGACCCAAGGAGTGATGGTCCATCTCTTCCCGCCGCCAACGATATTTTCCTTCTTAGCTCTACCACACATGGGATACCCCTATGTCTCCTCTGTGTTCTTCTGGCTTGGCTTAGACTGGTCGGTCGGATAGACGGTGGCTTATCTGGTCGAGCCACTCGGCTCTTCTGTGTTTCTGCCTCCGCTCCTCTAGGGATAATGAGTCCACTTTTCTTTCTTTTTTAACTTGGTTTTTAACCTATGTTCCATGGCATAACATGATAACGGCAGGCTGAATGGGTAATGTATTCTCATATGTATGTACATAAAAAGCGGCGAGAAAGCAAGCGGGCGTTTTGGTAACCGGCTCATGGGGCTCAGGGCTTGGGGGTTATGCATTACGGAGAAGCATCATCAAAGGCATAAAATGGTTCCTTCTCCAATTCACAACATGCCAGTTCCGCTATTAGATGCGTGGCGAGCAGGCCTTTGTACATACCTTTTTGGACATGCCTTGCCTGGGATCGGCCAGTGATGCTCTGTTTCCAGGCGTACATAGGTACCTACATGCTTTAGGTAGTTGGCAGTACTAGTACACCAATTACCTAGTCGAACGCTTCTCGCAACGGCGCGGCACGAGTCGACTCCGTTGCCTGCCTCCGGACTCCTTCCACCTTGTTTCGTACGAAGATGCCGCTGACGAGTGCACCAAGGTAGTATGTATGTATATGCGCAGGACATGTACTGTGCAATACAACTGGCACAGGATTTCCCCTCTAGTGGCAGGTGGCTCTCTAGTGACTAGTTAGCTCTCCCTCCCGTGCTCAAAGCTTTCCAGTCCCGAGTTTATGTCCGGCGTCAACAGCATCACACCAAGGCAACCCTCTTTAGGCTGTCACGGAAAACTGGAAGCCTTTCGGCCGTTGCAGCCTTGGCAGCCATCAACCGTGACCCGTCATCTACTCTACCTACGTGGCAGTGCAATTAAGGGAGGTAGCCTGTTGGTATTAGTGAGATTGCCAATGCTGCCTTGCAGTGATGATGGCATGCTGTGGTAGGCAGATCTGGGGCTGACAGGCACACTTGCAAGCGCAATGCTATCCTGGATGGGGTAAAGTACAGTCACCACCCGAAATCACAACAAATACCGGATACCGATTTGAGACGACCATCCAGGGTTGGCGCCGTAAGTATGTTTTATTAGGAGTAGACATTGACTGGATACAGCGTCAACCAATGCAGGAGAAGGATACTGCCAACCGTGCCCGTTCTAGCACAAAACGCCATCACCTATGCCAACTGATTTCCGAGGAACGACCCTGCCGGCTCCTTAAAGCTCATCGTCCACTGGCTTATCATGCCTTGAGTACATGCGATACTCAAGCGAGGACTTGAAGTCGAGCTTGCCCTGTTCGACCTGCTTCCGGGTCGCCGAGAGCATAGGCTGGGGCAATCCCATAGATTCGAGGAAGGAGACAGCTAAAGCACTGCCGTTAGTCGTCTTATTCCCGCACAGACACAGACAGGATTGCAAGGTTGGGGACGACTCACTATCCTTCCACTCCACGTCCTGCCTCTTCCTGTCCCATCCCAGCTCCTCCGCCATGATGTCGATAATCCTGGGTAGCGCCTCCAGCGCGGCCTGCGCGTTCAAGAACGCGAGCCTTGTCCTCCTGGCCAACACATCCGTCGCGGTTTGGGCGTACTCGTGCCGCACCGCATACCTCACCTCGCCGTCCACGAACGGATAGAGTTGCGAGATGCGCTCGCCGCGCGCAGGGAAGCGCTTCTCGGTCGGGCGGCACAGGGCCGCCACCGTCCAGGCGCGGTCGCCGTAGCTCTCGGTAAGGTGCTTGGCGACCTCGGTCTCGACGCCAAAGTGCTGGATGATGTGGATGAAGAGGGTGCGGCTGAAGCCGTGGGCGCCGATGAGGCGCACGCGGTGCGTCTGACAGGAGCCGTCGAGGTTGGCGCCGTCGTCAATCGCCTCGGTGCCGCTTACACGGGGCGCGTTAGTAACGGGCTTGGGCTGCAAGTTGAAGGCCTTGATGGCGGCATCGACGCAGTCCTCGGCCATTTGCCGGTAGGTGGTCCACTTGCCGCCTGCGCAGGTGACAAGGCCGGACTCAGAGATATCGACGAGGTGGCTGCGGACGAGCGACTGTGTGTTTTTGGCCTTGGGGTCTTTGACCAGGGGACGCAGCCCCGACCAGGCTGCCAGGACGTCGCCGCGGCGGACGTTGATGTCCGGGGAGAGGTAGTGGCTGACCTCGTTGAGGATCCATTGGATGGACTGCTCATCCGGAAGAGGGTTTCGGGAGATTCCGGCCGGCTGGTCTGTGGTGCCGGCAATAGTATTGCCTTGCCACGGCAGGAAGAAAATAACTCTCCCGTCCGACGTTGAAGGGTCAAGCAGGCCCATCTTGCCGGGGCTGTAGTAGCCAGGCAGGATGATGTGCACACCCGACGCGGGCGCGACAATCTCCTTGCAGCTGGGGTCGTCCAACTTCCTGATGCCGTCGGTGAACGGACCGGTGCAGTTGATGATGCACTTCGCCTTGACGTTGAATTTTTCGGTCCGCTTCCCATCCCGCTCGGATATGTTGTCCTGGAGCGTGGCACCGTATAGTTTGCCGTTCTCGTCTTTCAACAATCCCGTGACCTCCATGTGGTTGACAACGGTGGCGCCATACAGCGCTGCGGTCATGGCCAGTGAGACATTCATCCTCGAGTCGTTGTGTGCCCCGTCGTAGTACACCAGAGCGCCAACGAGGCCAGTCTGCTTCAGCATGGGGAACGCGTCGATGGCTTTGCTCTTAGTCAAGAAGTACGAGCTCTCTATGCCCTCGCTCCCCGCGAGGAAGTCGTAGACCTTTGTGCCAGCCCAGTAGTATGGAATCTTCCACCAGCGATCCAGGGGCAGCATTATGGGAAGCCAATGGCTCAGATGCGGCGCGGTCTGCAAGAAGTAGGTGCGTTCTTTTAGCGCTTCCTTGACGAGCTCGTACTGGGCGTAATCCAGGTTCCAAACGGCCTTTTCGAGATAGCGCACTCCGCCATGGACGAGTTTGGTGCTCTTGCTGCTGGTGCCGCATGCGAAGTCGCCGCGGTCGACCATGGCGACCTTGAGTCCGCGCGTTGCCGCATCGAGGGCGACTCCGGACCCTGTTGCGCCAGCGCCAATGACCAGGATATCATACTCCTCCTCCTTGTCCCCATTGCCGCTCTTCTTGAGATCCGCTATTTGCTCGCCGCGCGATTTCACGCGGGGGAAGCGTGGCAGCTTGAAGGTGCCGTCGGCGCCAAAAGTAGGGGGCGGAACCGCGGGGCTTTCGTATCCGGGGATATTCCGCGGGCGATACACCCAGTAGAGCGCACCGCCGGCCGCGCCAGCGGCCGCGAGCGGAGGTAGTAACCGCCTTGCTCTGAAGAACCTCGACATTGCCGACTTGATGTGGGATAAGAACAACTAAGCTGCTGGCAGGTTGAAGCGCTGTTTCTATGCCTCGGAGAATACTGCGTTGGCTTGCGGCAGCCCCACAATATGACGCAACCGTCGAGGTGCAGCGGAGATGCCTCTGGAGTCTGGTGTTTCCAACGCCGCGATTCTGAAACTTCGAATCAGATGCGATCAATCCGGTGAAAACTTGAGATACCCACCACGATCAACAGCTGACTCGTGTGTCACTGAGCCAAGGCAGCCAGTCTTTGAACCGGCAACGACACAGACCTCAGTTGCTCACCGCGAGGAAAAGGCCGAATTGCAGATCAGCGGACACTGCTGTTAGGTACTTGTCGTCAATTACCACGGACGGAGCTCAGACATAACAGTCATATGTCATTCCGAGCCCAAATGCAGCCAGGCGTGATCAGAACCACGCCTTGCCCTCGTGGTTTGCCGAGGGATAAGAATTTGAGGTCAGTCATGATCAGGGTTTCGTCCGAGCTCGGCATTGTTCGCAACATCGACCCTTTTGAAGACACGGGCACCTTTCAGGATACCCCACGCTTATTACGCTTGCCCCAGAGCAACCCCCGCGTGCCCAGCAGAGCCAATACTCCGAGGGGAAAGTATGGGCACGTTGCCCCGCTCAACAGGCCAGAAGCCCGCGGATGATTTTCCGCCAATGGAAACGGGAGCCCGGGAGAGTACACCATCACCTGTAAACTGCAGCCCAGAGGCTAAGTGTTTTCACTTGTGGCGGAGCTGTCGGGTCAAAGCCAGCCGGTAATTGAGGCGCAAGCCGAGAGTTTACTAAAAATACGGTATCGAGCCTGTGAATAACTTCAATGTCATCTATTTTTGCTGGTTATTTCACGAGACTGTGGTATTATCGTAACCTTTAGAGTCTAGATTCCTATTGGACTTTAACGGGACTGTCTGTGATCTGATGATTTTAACGATTGCCTTCAAGGCCGAGTTCCACAGAAGCTGACGAAGAGAACCGTGATCCATCGACGGACGGAGGGCTGGTGGGCGACTGCTAAAAGCGGCTGAAGCAAGCTCGAGCTGCAAGCCATGCATGTGATGGGGTTACACCAAGCTACATGGCAGCTTTCGTCCAACCGCTAGATTAGGTAGTAGGTATATGTACGGCATCTTGATACCACCGCAAGGGGTAGTTTTGAGAATCTGGTAGTTATTTAGCCAATGCGCTCGCCGATGGTCTGAGCACCTGATTGAGTACTTTTTGGCCCATCACTCCCCGATGTATGACTACCAGTAGTCCTTGTCCATCCACACTCTCAAAGCTCATCAGCAATGAGCTCCCGCCTAGTGCTGCAAAATAAACGATAGACCTCAGAGGTACTATTCTCGCCAGCTGCTTGGATAGCTCCCGCCCCTACCGAATCCCTGGGGATAAGCCAGCTGTTGTGATGATTATGCACTTCAACAGTAAGGAGAGGAAGCATCTGAGACTTGGAGTCCCTTGAAGGGAAGGACCCGACAACCGCAAAGGCTATCGAACCAGTGATTGGCCTCTTGGAACCTCAACCATTCGTGACTGAAGGTTGCGACTGGAGGCTGAGCGAGTTCGAGCTTGATTGGGACAGTCGCCTGTTCTACCGCATGAGCTTCGAATCCCGCCCTTACGGTGCCGACAATATGTCTCAATTCCGATCATCTCGTGTTGTTGACATACAGCATTTCAGTTGATCAATCAAGGTCGGAGCTCGGCAATCGTCGATAATAAGTGTGGTAATATCGATAGGCTCTGTTGTAGCTTGTCGAATCGTCTTGAGATGGGCTCCAGCTCATCTCATCGCTGGCGGCCCGGAAGGATGCTGGAAGAGCGAAAGTTTTCCGAAGCAATGGTATCGTGTTTTTTAACGGCAAGGAAACGAGTCGCATTGTCAGCGTTGTACAGTATTTACACCATCCAACATCAGCCCCTGAAAGCCCTATTCCACTGTCGCCTCCGAGACTCCTCTCCTGACTCGCACTATACGAGCGGTCCCTGGTGTCTGAAGTTGCATCTAATGACAAAGGAATCGTATCGGATTTATGGGTTGCCAGAGCGGGACTGCACGAAGCCCTTGCCAGAATAGCCTTCTGAAGCGATACCGGTCAACGGATCCGCTTTTTGTTCCTACGGGGAGATTAGGGTTAGCGATCGTCGTCGGCGATTGGAGGCACGGGGGCAGCAAGAGTATGCCTACCTTCATGTACTCGTTTGTCGCCTCCTGCCATTCCTTAGTCATGGATCTCGGTGCCGGCTGGGCGAACGACCGCATGGTAGCGAAGACGACGAAGCTGACTCCAAGGCCGATAAAGGTGTAGAGAGCGACCTTCTTGTTCTCGCCCGGAGGAGGAAGGGCACGGGGACCGTGGGGACCAAAGGCAATCCAGTAGGCTGCATTGAGAGACGTCGCGTTAGTACATGCGGTTGCTGATTCGATTCACAGAGCCGACGGTGAGTGACGCAGCTTCCCGGAAGCTCGTTGAGCTCCCTATCCATCGACGGGCGGATTTGAAACCGTCGCAACCCCATCCAATCCACACTTCCAGAGCTCTGTTCAAGCTCGATGGTCGCAGACGGCTAAAAAAACTTCCATGTGGTGATCTTGGCATCGGTAACTTACCGGCCTTCTTTTCCTGGAGTGTGAGCTCAGTCCAGCTCCCCTTCATCCGGTCGCGCAGGGCCATCCAGAGCTCGGCCTGCTCCTGCATCGGCATCACCTCCCATCTCTTCTCGATGTTGGCCAGCGTCGGGTTCGAGATGGCGTGCGTAGAGGCGGCGCGGTAACCGAGAGCGGCGGTCGCCGACTGGCGGGATGCGCGCACAAGGGCGTTGCGGGCAACGGGCAGCATTTTCACGGGCTCAAAGGTTGTCGACTGGTATCGGAGTCGAGGCGACTTTGGGGAGTGGAGAGGGGTCCAATTGAGTTACCGGCGCGGCCTGGTGCTCGTTCGGTCGACGTTGTTTCGTAGGAGTGGTGAGGTCATGCACTGGCGAGCTTTTTTTCGGGCAGATGGCCTCAGCTCGGAATTCGAAATGGTCTGATTCGAGAGTCTTGGTCCTGCTCTTCCCGCTTAGTTGCAATGTGGAATTTCCCCGCACGGCTGTTACAATACGCAACAGAAGGGTACGGTAAGTGGGGTACTTCTTGCACTTGCACTGTGTTTGGGTGTACAAAAACATACTAGTAGTTATGGGAAGATTACCGGACACTTTTACCGGCCAGCGTCTTAGAGCTTGAACGACGCACGACATTGTCTGTGGTCCTCGGACGGTTGTTGTCCTGATGCTAAACACTTCCAGTGGCTAGAGATCCAAGACAGTTATTACCATACCTACCTGTACCAACTTACTGTACGAAGTAGTAGTACTTGGCATACGTATCACACTGGTAAGGTATCCAATACCCAATCTCGCTCACACGTCTTCAAGGCGTGTCCCACGTATTGTGCATGTCTAGGGCAGTGTTACGCTCTGAGTTTAGTTTAACATTATTCTGAATTGGGCCTGGTCGTAGAATGAAGCCGAAAACCCCGAAGATGGTGTCTTGCTTCCTTCGCCCAGTCGCCGGTTCAGCTAGACTTCTGTTGCCGGTCAGGTTCTAGTTGCGGTGCCGAGAGCCGCTGGGTTCCGGGTGCTTTACTGCCTTTGATGTGAGCTTCGGTTCAGTTCGGCCATGCGGTAGTGGAACGTAGACGCCAAGCTCACCTAGTAGTCGGACCATCTCGCTGTTCCTTCAACTCCCTTAAACTCGGGTTGAACGAGTAGTAAGCTGCAACAAATGTCAACCTCCGAACTGTGATTCCGAACATCCAGGCCTCACCGTACCATTGCCAATTCCGAAAGCCAGTACCAGGCCAATCGTTATGGCTTTAGACTGGGTGCTCATGATGGTCCGGGATTCGTGATGTGATATTTATTAGAGTAGACTCCTCGACTACCTCTATGGACTAAGGGGCAGGATGGCTTAACTAAAAGGTGGTCGTCCATGTCGGCTTTGCTCGCCCAGAACTTCTCGTGGGGGGCTTACCGTAACGTATTGTAAGACGTCGGCCGACCAAGCGGCATTGATACGCATTACACTGGATACGACATTCGTTCCGGTCAGATCCGACAGTGCCAATTCGCTGCAGCACAACGCGAGTTCCAATTGAACTGCCCCACCAAAAGCTCTTGGGAGTCGCGTCCCACATGATACTCAACGCGTCTGAGTTGGCCATTCGCAATTCACATCAGGCCCGTAAACCACCTGAACTCTCTCTCTCTCAAAGTGCACACTCCAAATCCGCTATGCCGCCCCTTGGTGATAGTTCCTTCCACAGAACGGGCTGATTTTTCAATGACCTTTGCGACATGGTCGAACAACGCCATGAGGAACTGGAGGGAATTGGGAGAGGTTCCCGATTCGGACGACGAAAGCTTTGATGCCACGGAGTCCCACGGCGATGACCCACCTGACCAGCTGCCCCGAGAAGACGTTGACGTGCCACGAGCGGAAGAGCCGCAGCCAAAGTCGGCCAAAGATGGGGATGTCTGGAGCGTGCCGAGTTCCTCCCCGGAGCCCGTCTCGGCATTTTGCTCCGTCACACTGGAACAGTCATCCCAGGTGCTGAGCCAGCCCCCTTTGCCTGGCCGATCGTTGTCGAAGCAAAATGAGCCAGCAGGACCTTCTATTCCCGCCCAGAAACTCGACAAACCAGCACTGCCGATGGGGAAACGACCTGATATCGGCGCGGATCCTTTCTTGGAGGACGAGATTTCGACTGGCTATGTCCGGGTTGCCGCCCAATCTTTCCCAGCATCTTCCCCTCCGAGTCTCCTATCCAAAACCCCGACACCTCCCGGCTCTCCATCGCCACCTCCATCCCGTACCACATCGCCCCATGCCCGTCCTAGCCCGCCCCGGGCCAACGGCGCATTGCCCGACGACCCTGATGAGCTCTCAAGACAGACGGCTGTCCGGTTAGAGCGCTCACTGCGGCCACGGAAACCCATCCAGCAACATCCGTACCTACTCGAAAATGCACAATATACAGTTTTCATGAAATCACACGGAGTGAAGCCCATTCGGGTCATCCCTCAGGGACAGCCAGGACGTCGGAGAGCTGAGGACGACTCCCAGGATCAGGAGTTCCAGGCGGAAGAAAGTCAGAATACAAGCAGGGACGGTCTGGGCGTGGTGGAGGAGGACTCTCCTATCCTCTTTGATGACGAGGACGAGCTGGTACTCACCCCTTCACTTCCGAGAACATCCCCCTTGGGCCAGCCTTTGCGGACTAGCAGTCAGCAAACCGACGCAGACCGAACAGATGCCACCAGTCTTTCCGACGAGGATCTCCCTCCTCTCGAAAGGCTTCGGCCGTTACCTGCGAAGGAGCGGCGGCAGATGCTGAAGCGTCAGCGATCTCAGCCCCTATCTTCTGCAAAACAGAAGAAGGCCCGGTCCATACTCGACTCATCACAAGGATCCTCCCCACAACGTCTGGAGTTGATTCGAGCTCCGTCTCCGGACGTATGGGATCTGTCATCTTCCCCCACTGGGCCTAAGTCACCACAAGAGCCCTCTCGACCATCCGAAACGGCGCCGAGATTGCCTACGTGGAGGCGCCCGAGCACACCGACAGCGTCCGTGCAGAGACCTACCTCAGCAACTGGTATACCGACCAAGGGGGCTGCAGGTTTCCCGATCGTGATTAATGAGGATCCCGAGGGCGATCCTAGCGATGGAGAGCCGAGCGCCACTGCTCACAGTTCTGATAGTGACTCGGATGCGATCCGTCAACACAGCCGCAGGATTCGCGGGGTACTGCCTGCTTCATGGCTCCGACTAGACCGGCATCAAGAGAAACAGGCACCCCGGAACGCGAGGAGACGAAGCCCCGAGCCTTCTCCCGATCGAGGAATCAAACGGGGTGTGGCCTTGCCACGCCAAGGCTCGCCCAAGCCGTCGAGTGCGGCGCCTTTGGTGTTGTTTGACGAGACTGAGGAGTCTGACAGCGAGCCGCCAGACCATCGACCTCCGGCAGATGATCTGGTCCCAACTGCTCCAGTAGCTGTCATCCTAGACGAGGACGACGGGGCGTCGGTGGTAGAGGAGGATACCATTGATTGGATGCTTCCTGGGAGGAAGAGGGCTGGGCCGCAGACTGCATCTACTAGGGCGAAGAAGCAGAAGCGAAGCATGATGAAGTCCATCTTTACTGGCGTTTCCAACCAGCCTTCTCGGCAACCCAAGATCACCCAAGTGCTTAATCGAGCGAAGGGACGCTCGACCGGTTCGGGGTGCCGGAAACGGGATGGCTCTTCGGCGCACCGCGGATCCAGAAAACGCGCAGCTACTCCACCACTTTTGAGCATCTTGGATGTAGTTGAACCTGACGCCCCGAGGTTCGTCAAGCTCGCCGCACGCGCCGTCAAGAGGAAGGCGAACTTGGGAAAGACCAGCCCGTCAAAGAAGATCATCAACCTTGCAACGCGGAGCGACAATCTCGACGCTCTCTCAGTCCTCCGGGATTGGAAACTGGGAAAGACGAAACCGAGAATACCGGTTCCGAAATCCACGGAAACAGGAAAGCAGAGCAGGAGGCCGGCTTTGCGCGAGATACCAAAAAATACTGCCTTACGTCCTCCGCGGACATACCCTCAGCAGTTAACTCAGCAGAGCAGCCTTGATTCATATGTCACTGTGGACGGCGGCAAGGGCCCTCAGGTGCCGCTACGACCTTCCACTTCAGTTCTTCAAATGCGGAAGTCGTTTGAGGTCCGCCGGCCTAGTTTTCACCCTGCGCAGCTCGAAGCAGATGAGGGCGAGGACAAACGGCGACAACTCAGCTCTCGGAAGCGATCCTTGGACGCCTTCTATAGGAGAACTCGGAGGACGCCGGGTTCAACCACAGATGATGGACTGGATGGTGTTCTGGATGTCAACTTTACGCTCCGAGGACCCGTAGTTCTAGAACAGAACGGCGGTGATCATATCGATGTGGAAGGAAGTCCAACCAGCACGAGGTTGAAAAAAGGGGACGCACGGTCGAGATTCCGGAAGCGGCGACGTCCTCAGTATGTCAATCTTGAGGCTCCGCAATACACTCGCGCAAACGATCCCTTGCCGGCGGACTTGTCTCTCATCGAGACTCAAGAGATCCAAGAGCACCATTCTCAGGACAAGCTCAGGGGACTCGGACCCTACGGGACGCATTACACTCACCATTTCGAAACTTTCCCGCTTGACAGTGGCGTCTTCTTTCATGAGAGCACCGTCATTGGCCGCGGACTGTTGCGAGATGCAATAGATGCTGGGTTGCCTGGCCGCATCCGACACCACAGGCCGGCCACGTCGTTCACATTGGATGGGCAAGTCCTGCGATGGGGGGCGTGGGATGACAACACGTCGTCTGAGTTGGGCATACTCGTTGACTGGGTCGCCGAGCAAATGACATACAGACCAGCGACGGGCGAAGCGTTCGGCAGAAGGGCAATCGAAGCAGCAGACTTCGTCCTTGGATATATACTCCGTTGCGTGAGTGTCCGCAGCGATCTGGAAGAGAAAGCCTTTGTGTCCAGGTGTTTCGAAGTCTTCTCCAGCTTCATCAGCCGATTCGAATCAAAGGAATGGAGTGCTACTCCGGGTGATTCTAAAAGGACACACGTTGAGGTTCTCGTCCGCTTCTCCGTGGCAATCCTCGCGGTGCGCTCACTGAGCAAGGCATCCGCCAATGGCCCTATCGGATCGCCGGGACTCGATGGCTTGCTGGATAAATCCGCCTCAATCACCATTCGGCGTCTCCTGGAGTGCGGTACAGAAGAGCTCCGGACTCTCTATGGTGACCTGCAGCGCGCCACCTTCAGAGAGCGAGGGATACGTCCCGATCGGTTTGTCGCGAACTGTTGGGTGGTGATGATGAAACTCCTGGAGAACGCGGCTCTCCCGAGGAGATCCTTCTGGGATGTCGCTCACTCAGTCATGCTCGGCCAAGGTGTCGCATCGGGTTCGGACGCGCTAGCATTTGAGTCACTCTGGCAAAGCATGTTCACTTTGCTGCCGCTCTGCGAGATCGACGATTCCGGTATTCTTGTCCCGGGACTGAGGCACACTGCCCCTGTGGAAGGGTGGGCACTGCCTCAGCAGCTATTGAAGCGTGTCTTCCAGCTGTACCAAGGGAATTCTCGTCAGCCGCCCGGTTTCAATGACTACTGCCGGGCCCTGGTGGCGCGTTGCCATTTCCTCGTCCAACAGTGGGGATGGCGCAAGTGTACTGGCGTCATTGGGACTGTTTTCGACTTCTTCGGCTCCCAAGGCCTTGCGCACTTGAGGAACGAAGAAGTATACAAGTCCCCCCGGTTTCTCGAAGAACTGGGCGGCAAACCGTCCCTGTCCATCGAGCCGGAGGACCGATGCTTTCACATATTCCTCAAGCTCCTGGCTCTCACAATCCAGCGCTTGAAGGACCGCGGCCGTGTAAACGACATCAGGAACCTTGTGGCCAGGACGCTTCCTAACCATAATCGACAATATCTCAAGGAAGACGTGATCCATCAGCATGACTTGGCGGCGCTGAGGAACCACCATGACCTCCTATGTACCCTGTTCTGGGTTTCACCGCCCGATCTGCGGCCGGCCGTCCACCTGATCGAGAAGCTTGTCGTCCCCGGGAGTGCACACAAGGAAGCATGTCTGATCAACGTTAGAGCCTGGAATCAGCTAGCTCGGTTCGTCATCTCCAACGGCGAGGGCGTTGCGGCCTTTAGACCGCTCGCTGCTTGGCGCAACAACATTTTCAACCAGGTTCTGGACCAATACCTCTCTGCCGCTTCGGATATTGAGCAGCAGTTCCAGGCGTTATCTACCGAGATTCCCGGTATCAGCAAAGCAGTCCGGGACGACATGATAGCCAGGAACAAGGCGACAGCCCTTGATGTGCTCCATTTCTGTATGAAGGCCTCTTTTGATGTTGTGGCGCGAGCTCCGACGCTGGAGGCAGCCTTATATGCTCTCGGCATAGGTAAGTCAACGTCCCGTTTAATGGGCATGGAGCACTACTAAACCTTCATTTAGCCCAACTCCAAAAGATCTTCACAAGCCTTAATTATCAATCTCCCGGATTTGACTGGAGCATCGTCCGTGTGGGCCTCGAGACGCTGGAGCATTTCGTCGAACGGATTGACCGAGCCTCTGAGCAGCAGTACTCGAGTGAATTCTCTCACAATGTCGATAGCGCCCATATAGAGGACGCCGTACTGGTATGCCCTGCAACCTCAGGTATTAAAGAAAAAGAGAATCTATGCTCACAGATTTACCTGGTAGCTGGTGAACGAACGACTGACCAAGGACTTCTTCTGTTTCGGCCGCACTATCCTCGCTCTTCCTCTGGAACAGTCCTCAAGGCAGCACAATCAACAAAAGGCGTGCGCCGAGAAAACCGTTACCTTGGCCGCAAGAATCGCCGCTAGGTTTGTCAAGAACAGGATTACGGTTCGTAGGGGTCCTGGGTATCCTTTTGGACGGCGTGCTGACCGAAACTGCCAGCAACTGTTGCCCTACTTTTCTCACGGCAAGTGCGGGCTGTTTTCTGACCTGCCGAAGAATCTGACCACGCCGGAAAGAAGATATCTCCCCCTCTTCATCGCGGTTCTTGTCAAGAACCATGTCTTTGACTTCAAGGACCTTGGCATCGACATCCTGGGCCATTGGATGCTATCTATTGTTAAGCCGCAGAGGCTGCTGGGCTACGAAAATTACCTGGCAGACGTTCTCCAGCGCAACGGTCTTCCTTTCTTGGAGAAAGCCACGGTTGCAGTCGGGATCCCTCCGGAATACAGCTCAAACCTCGACTTTTTCGCTTGCGCTATTCGGTACATGCGTCAATCTCTGCGCGAGTCGGCGCCGTCTGTACAATCCCGACAGTACCGAGACGAGTATTCGAAGACCCTCCAGCTGGTCATGCGACGGATGAAGGAGGACTTGGCTCTCCTGCGGCCCTTTGCCAGCGAACACGGGGTGTACGTGGATTTCGTGAGGCAAGTCATCTCTCTGATCAAGTCTCACGGAGTCGGCATCCGCGCCCTCGACCCCTTCTTCACACAGCCAAGCGTCGATTACTCCCCTCCCGTGCAGGACCCGCAGCTTCATTCAGCCGGCATTGTTGCATACGGCGTCCGGCTGAGCGAGGCGGACGTCCACGCGGTGCCGCAGCTCTTTTACTACTTGTATAACAACTTCAAGATTGCCCTCGGCAACGACAAGCTGGACCAAGAGTGCCGCATACTGGGCAGGGCAATGAAGAATGCCCATGTTACTTCGTTCATGCTCCAGTTCATGGTGCCGGCGATCATCCAAGCGTCTGCGCAGGCCCACGACTGCTGGGCGCTGTTGGAGGTGTACGGCGTTGCCCTTGGGAACTTGCTTGACGCCTCTTGCGTTCCGAAGGAACTTACCGCTGGTGACATGGGGCACGTCGCGGGTATCTTCGGCTGTATCCTCGCGTGGTTTGACGGGATCAAGAGCGCAGCAGCACTCTCATTGCAGCAGCTGCACATCATGGCGCTCCTAGCCATGATCGCCAATACGCTGCAACCGAGCACCACAACCCACCTCGTCAACGGCCCTGACTGGGCCGCCCCGGGTCTTCAGGATACGGTTGACAGACTGTCGGGGATGTTTACCGAGGCACGACGTCACCTTGACGAGGTCCTCTCCTTCGCAGACGAGGATCTTGCAACGACAAGCGTACGCGTCCCGGCGTTGCTGGGCGGGTTGCTGCCAACTTCGGCTCACAATCTGGGGCCTTCAGGGAACCCGCGCGTGCAGGAGTTTACCAAGACCATTGTCTCGGACGTCCGTCACAACTGGGTTGTTTCGGGTGATCGAGTCATGGTCAGGATGGCTTCCGGGCGAGGAGGAGGAGGAGGGGGAGGAGGCACCCCCGCGATGAGCCAGGCGGCTTCTGCTTCGCTTCAGGGGACGAGGTATGTGCCGTTGGAGGCCAAAGGGGTTTTGGAGAGGTTGCATGGGCTTATTGCAAGGTGGGAGTTGGCAGCTGCGAGGGAGGGAAGCAGGGCGGGGATAAGGAGACGGCAGCGTGTGACGGATGCGGAGGCGTTGTTGTTTTAGCATCGCAAGGGGGATCTGATCCAAAAATTAGTATGAATACGAGCAACGACAGGAATTCAAAGGCTGGTGGTGGTTATGGAGGCGATGAGAGATGGAAAACTAACTTTACTATCGCCTCTGTTCAGCAAACCAGAACTCTTCGTCATATGAGGAAGGATGAAGCAATGATGATACAGTACTAGTAGTAGTACAACTGTACTGTACGGATTAGAAGAAGATGCACGATTAACGTTATCTAACCCTAACCCGGTAGGTATCAGACCGATGTCGTCGATGCCAAGGCTCGGCTGATGGCGGCGCAATTTGACCTGCAACCACAGTTGTTAACTTGAGATCCGTTCATTGTCTTGAAAGCTGTGTTGGCATCTCTCTTGCCTTGACAGCGACCGTCACGTGGCCGCCTCATCGCATCCCGGCGCGGCTCCGACGGCCAGTTTGAGTCGCATGTGAGCCCAAGACTCCGAATTGAGTCATCCTCATGCCTACGCCCGCCGGGGCTCGGGCCCTGCTGTCGGCGCCGACTCCGTGTCGAGCCTGTCGATTGCCCCACGTCGCCGCCCATGCGAAGACGAGTGCCGCCGCCGCCGCCGCCGCCGCCGCCTCTACTGCCGTGCGCAGCTCCCTGCCGCATCGTCGCGCTGTCCCTCGTCTCTCGCACGAGCCCGGGGTAGCTGGTCGCAGCTTTCACACGTCTCGGCCTGTCCTCGGCCGCCCCGACGATCCCAACGGGGAAGACCCGCCACCTCCGGCCCGCCCCGACAAGGACAACAGCGATGCCGCAAAAAATGGCCAGCCAACGGAGACGCCAGCAGAAGCCGCCGCCGCCGCCGCCGCCGAAGCAAAGCGAGAGAAGCTGAAGAGTGCAGGCTACGGGTCGGCCCGCGCCCGCGCCAACCGCAACAATCGCGTTGAGGAAGCGCCATCTCTAGAGCTGCCGGACTGGTTCATGGGCCACCACGTCTCGCTGTACGAGGAGCGACCCCTGGACAAGGCCAGTGAAGTATTGCCCGCGCTGCAAGGCGAGCATCGGGAGGCAATCGTCGCCGCGATGAGCCAAACATTCGACGAACACAGCCTAACCGAGGACGATGTGCGGATGTGGAAGGAGATGCTACTCCGTGCAGACCCGGTGGCCGCCGAAGAGTTGCCGAAAAAGTCCCGGGCAATACATCAGGCTGCGTTCTGGCTGGCCCTAACGCTTGTGTACCGTCCTGACGCGATCCCGAACCATATTGAGATGCTGCGCCAACACCACATCAGCGTTGGCTTCAAAAGACACACCTGGCTATCCGGCAGCAATGCCAGCGAGCTGACGCGCTGGTTTGCGAATGTCCGCTTTGACGCGGCTCCGGGCTCGGGGGCGCTGCACATCAGCCCGCTGGCGAAGAGGGATGATTCCGAGTATCCGGTCTGCATGGAGCTTCTCACTGCCGTGCAGTCCCAGCTCGCCGTGTCCGCCCCAGCCGCCAACCGCCAAGAGTCCCGGCGCCCGCCGATTGTTTTGTCGGTGCTCAACAACAAGGGACGGACGGTCGCCAAGGAGGTCGTCCACGACGTTGCCACGGATCTGATGGCCGATGTCGTGCACCTGGACGCCCACACGCTCGCTCGCCTCGTTGGCGGCTATCTCGGTCAGAACCAGTACTCGGCCCGTGGCTCCGTCTCCATGCTCGGCTACGCCGCTGCCGAGATGAACGGCAGACTCGCCCCCCGGCCTGATCCCGAACCGGAGCAGGAGATCGGCATGGTGGCTGTTTCGCTGCCCTCGCGGCTGCGGTCCTTCCTGTCCACGCGAGACAGCTCCGCGTCGGGCTTGTTCGATGGCCGCTGGGAGGACATGAAGATGGGCGCGGCCCTGGACGCGCTCGTGGCCGCCGCCGACCTCAAACGCCGCACTAGCCGGACCGAGGCGGACGCACTGTTGCGCCGGCCGCTCATCATCCACGTCCACGACTACGTAGAGCTAAGCTCTCTGCAACCCACCATGATCCGTAAGCTTCAGGCCATCGCCGACCGCATGTGGGCGGCGGGGAGAAGAGCCATTCTGGTGGGCTCCTCGTCCGGCGATGTGGGCAAGGTGTCGCCGTGGCGCGACCAGCTGAACGACCTGGGCCGGGATGGCGCTCACATCATCCCGTTCCATGCTGAAGATCCGGTGGACGGGTTTTTCGAACATCTTGACAACGCGTTGGAAAATCTACGTAACGTCGACGATATGCTCCAAGCAATGGTTGGAGACCACGCACAGGTCAAGCTCGAAGACGAATACCTGTCGGGCGAGTCACGCATCATCGCCGACGAGGCGGATCGGAAACTCCTTTTCGAGACACTCTCCAGCCACTTGTATGACGCCCAATGGGTACATCGCCTTGCATCCTTGATGGTGGGCAGCCAGACACCGCGGCGGATAAAATATGGGCTCCGCGCGCTGCTAGATGCGCTGAAGTTCATGAACGACACGAACAACCACTGGGCGAGTATATACCCGGCCGTGCGCCCGCCCTACTTCTCGCCCCTCCTCGTCCCGCCAAGGATGCCGTCCCCTTCTTCGTCCACCGAGCCTCCCTCCAGCAGCAATCTCTCTGGCGGCGCGGCTTCGAAAGAATACAACAGCGACGAGAAGAGGCTCCTATCGGGCTTGATCAACGCAAAAGACATCCACACCACATTCAACGACATCATCGTCCCGCAAGAAACCAAAGAATCGCTCATCGGCCTCACCTCTCTCTCCCTCATCCGGCCCGAGGCCTTCGCCTACGGCGTGCTCAAGACCGAGCGCATCCCCGGCTGCCTCCTGTACGGGCCGCCCGGCACAGGCAAGACGCTGCTCGCCAAAGCCGTCGCCAAGGAATCCGGCGCCAGCATGCTCGAGGTGTCGGCCGCTTCCATCAACGACAAGTGGCTCGGCCAGAGCGAGAAGAACGTGCAGGCGCTCTTCTCGCTGGCCCGCAAGCTATCGCCGTGCGTCATCTTCCTGGACGAGGCCGACGCGCTGCTTGCCGCGCGTCGGTCCTCCCACGCCCGCGCCGCCCACCGCGAGACCATCACGCAGTTCCTGCGCGAGTGGGACGGCCTCAGCGACATGCGCGCCTTCATCATGGTGGCCACCAACCGGCCCTTCGACCTCGACGAGGCTGTCTTGCGCCGCCTGCCCCGCAAGATCCTCGTCGACCTCCCCCTGGCTCCCGAACGCGAGGCCATCCTGCGCGTCATGCTCAAGGACGAGACCCTTGCCGAGGACGTTGACCTGGCTGCTCTCGCCCAGGAGACCGATCTCTATTCCGGATCCGACCTCAAGAACCTGTGCGTGTCGGCCGCGATGGAGGCGGTCAGGGAGGAAGTGCGGGCAAAAGAAGCCTGGACCGGCGAGGGCGAGTACCAGTGGCCTGAGAGGCGGGTGCTGAACAGGCGGCACTTCGATAAGGGCCTGCGGGAAATCAGTGCGAGCATCAGCGGGGACATGGAGAGCCTGAAGGCCATCAGGAAGTTTGACGAGCAGTTTGGCGATGCGGGAAGGAAGAGGAAGGCGAGGAGGGGCATTGGCTTCGAAGTCGTCCCGGGTCCTAAGGAGGGCACCGAGGAGGCGAGGGTGAGGCAGGTTGGTATATAGCGAGCGTACCGTGCGCTGTGTAGCCAGGAGACGGAGAGAATGTAGGATGCCTGGGGATGTATTTTGGGAAGAAAGTCATTTTGGCGAATGGAGTACTGCAATGTAAAAAAGAAAAAGACTGCGGTGATTTTGGGATGTGTAGATATAACACCTGTTCTGGAAGTGTGTAAAGCTGCACCGTACTTCGCCTGCCTTTTTTGCTGAATACCAGTACCTAGATGCTGGATGCTGGAAATAAAGTGAAGGAGAAAACAGACTCCTTTTCAGTCATTTTCCCCTCTAAATGCTCGCTCGATGGTATCATCACCGTGGTCATGCAGACTGTCGCATCTTATTTTCGATGCCCTTTACGCCTTGCCTCCCTTGGTTATCCGATACCAGGACATAGATTCCAGATATAGCGCACCATGCTTGAGATGTCAACCTTGGCCGATCGCTGGCAGTGTTTCATTGCCTGCCCCTGGCCTCGTCCAACGCCGACCCGTACAGCGCCTGCGCGGAATTCAAGCCGGTCAACGTGGCCTCGAACAGCGCTAGGACCGAGTCCTTCCCGCCCCTGGGCGGCTGCCAGCGGATCTTCCTGCGCGTGCGCTCGTAGATCTCCTTGATCTCGCGCTTCCGCTTCTCGATCAGCTGCTGGCGCACCTTCTCGGCCTCGGCCGCCAGCGCGTCGATCCGCTCGGCCGACCGCCGCAGCGACTCGGCGTAGTAAGCAAGCTCCTGTGTCCGCGCCGGGTCGCCCGAGAGGAAGGCGCTCCAGAACTGTTTGAGAAACTCGACGGTCGTCGCGTTGGTGAGGACGCACCGCTGGGCGATGTCCGGCGGGATGCTCATGGGCGACGAATCCGAGTCTTCGCTGCCGTTTCCGGAGAGAAGCTCGGAGCGCTTCTTGCGCATGCCGTCCAGGATCTGGTTCTGCGCTTCCTTGCGCGCGGCGCGGGAGCCGACGTGGGGGGCCTTCTTGGTCTCGCCGTCGCCGTCGCTGTCGCTGTCGTCGTCGACGCCAATGCCCTTGCGCAGATCTAACCCCCCCGAGCCGTCGTCGTCGAGCGTCTCGAGGTCGGCTTGCACCTCGAAAAGAACCTCCGACGGGACCTGGTGTTCGTACACCTTGGCTTCTTCCGACGTGGCGTCCTGGTTGGAAAAGAACTTGTTCTGCTCTTTGACGTTGAGCATGATGCGGGCTGCCTCGGGATCGCCGCGGAGATCGCGCAGAGCCAGCTCGTCAAGGGTACGTGTGTCGTCGGCCCGTCCGTCCGCGGCGGCCGGATCGAGATCCGCAGGGTTGACGTTGGCTAGGATCTTTTGGCTGAGGCTGTTGAGCGTCTTGATGATGGGGACGTTGGCCCTCGGCCGCATCTCGACATCCTTCCGGTTGCCGCTCTTAAACCCGCCTTGGTTCTCCTCGTTTGCTTCTAGATCTATGATGTGCGGGACCTTCCCGGCCGCCGTGATCTTGCTTGCCAGGCCGAGCGAGTTGTCGGCGTTCAGATACCTGTCAAATATGACGTCGGCATTGTCATTGTCCGTGAGGCGCTCCCCGCGCAGGGTCTTGGACAGCTTGCTCAAGAAAAAACGAGACCAGAACTCGCTTTCGCTGAGTTTGGGGACATTCTCGTTATAGATGCGCCTCACGAGCGGATGCTGCTGCAGAATCATGGAAATCTGTTCGGACGTAATGCTGAGCTTGAACTGGCCGTCTTCTGCCCGCGGCTTGATGGTCGAGAGGACATTGTAGGCCCCCTTCTTCTGATTCAGCTCAATGGCGTGCGCACGGAGCAACCCGACGCGGCTGGACCAGAACTGGGCGTTGAAAGCAGCGTCCGAGATGGACTCCGGTTTCAAGGCGAGCGCGTCGGAGTAGGTCTGGGCCAGGTCCTTGTCTTTCCTCATGAGAGACTGCTGGAGCTCCATGTCTGCCCTGAGGGTGTTGTCGTCGAACCACTTTGCCGGCGCCGCCTTGGCATTCACCGTGCTGGCAAACGACATGGCCGCCGACGTGTTGGTCGCGCCAACGGGCTTCGGCACGCTCGGGTCATTCTCGCGGGCAGCGGCGAGCAGCTGGGAGAGGAGGTCCCTGATGGCATTTGCTTCCGCCCGGGCCTCCGTGGGCGAGGTGAAGTGGAACAGGAACTGCTGGGCCGCCGCGCCGTCCACATTCGCCTTGGGCTTTTCGACGACCCTCAAGATGACCTTTGGTGCGCCGTCTGGCGTCTGCTGAAGGTTCATGATATTCTCCAGCGCCAGAGACACCGTCGGCGGCCCAGTCGCGGGCATTGGTGCCCATACTAACGCACTGCGGTCATCGGTCAGAGTGAGGATGCCGTCCTTCTTCTTGTACGTGGTTCTGCCGCGCGGGAGAGCCATGGGTGCCGGCGGCGCCTGCGGTGCAGGCTCAAGGGAACGCAGTCACTCCCGATGCCGTTGCTGATAATGAAGAGACGTCCACTCCCGTACTCGGTTCGACGGTGGAGATGTGGCATCCGGCGTCGTCTAGCGGCACGGCGCCTCAGCTGCCGCCGGCCAGTGCAAATCTCACTCTCAGCTGCCTCCTAATAATAATAACGTTCCCTGCGGCGTGCTCTTACTGCTCCCCGTGTTGATCTCGCTAGCCCCGGGCCCGGGACCGATCAGTGCGGCCGGGATCCAATGGCAGGTCCGGAAATGGGGTCACGCGCAGTTTCCAACCTTCGGGAATGATCTCGTTATGTAACGCCCGGGACCGTGGCACTTTCAGCGGAGATCACTGTAATGTTGCAACTCGCGACCCCAAGATTGCCAGCAAATGGCCCGGCCCAGATACAGATCGGTATTTGGCGGAAATCGATCATAAAACGATCACAAAACGGATGGGAACTCCCTCCAGAATCAGAAAGGAAGCGCGGCTTAGTACTGTAGGTACCTTAGGCAGCCCCGAAGTTGCTGGTAGCCGGAAAACGTTGGCAACCTGGTGGCGGCTGGGCCTCAAAGATTACGGAGGGCAACGTCCTGTAACAAGTCAGCTTCCGTCTAGCCGTGGCCCGCAAGCCGGCCCCTATTGGCCCAACAAGGCTGCCAACCGGGATCCGTCACAGCTCCAGAGCCGTCGCCCAGCGAAAATTGCCGTCATCGATGTCCCGAATGCCAGCGTCTTTTTTCCTGCTCCCTTCTCTGCCCGCAAGGCAAGCAAACCACCACCACAACCTCGGACGGACACGCCAATGTCCCCAGCTCAGACTATTCGTCCTTTGACGATCTAGTTTTCACGTTTTTGTACTATCTCGCACAAGACTTACTCCGCCGCTCCTTTGTGTCTGCGTCTTCTTGTACGATACTTTCGGAGCATAACACGGAGTTCGATATCGATTTTCTGTGGCCGAGCCTTCCTCTCTGAGTCAACCCAGCTCATAGGCATATATCGCTCACCTTGTCGTTGCCCGCCCTGTGATATCCTGCCGAGATGCTGCGCACCTCTATCCGGGCGCTGCAAGGCGCCGCGTCGTCGTCGTCACGATGCTTCTCGACCGCCACCGTCTCGGCGCGCGCCAGCCGCCGCCCGCTCGCCGTCGCCGCGCAAAAACGGTTCGAGAGCGCCCTCCACAACCCGCCCGATCCGAACGACAGCTTCCTTTCGGGCAACACGGCGAACTACATCGATGAGATGTACCTGCAGTGGAAGCAGGACCCCAAGAGCGTCCATGTGTCATGGCAGGTCTACTTCAAGAACATGGAGAGCGGCGAGATGCCCATCTCGCAGGCCTTCACGCCGCCACCGTCTCTCGTGCCAAGCACCCAGGCTGTCGTTGGCCTCGCTGCCGGCGCTGGTGTCGGCATTGGCGAGGGCTCCGACGTCACCAACCATCTCAAGGTCCAGCTGCTGGTGCGCGCGTACCAGGCCCGCGGCCATCACAAGTCGAGGATCGACCCTCTGGGCATCCGCAATACCTCCAAAGGGTTCGGCAACATCAGGCCGAAAGAGCTCGAGCTCGACTACTACCAATTCACCGAGAAGGATCTGGATACCGAGTATACCCTGGGCCCTGGCATCCTGCCGCGCTTCAAGCGCGATGGCCGCGAGAAGATGACGCTTCGCGAGATCGTCGCTGCCTGCGAGAAGATCTACTGCGGCTCCTACGGCGTCGAATTCATCCACATTCCCGACAGGGAGAAGTGCGACTGGCTGCGCGAGCGCATTGAAGTGCCGCAGCCGTTCAAGTACTCGATCGACGAGAAGCGCCGCATCCTCGACCGCCTGATCTGGAGCTCGAGCTTCGAGGCCTTCCTGGCCACCAAGTACCCCAACGACAAGAGGTTCGGCCTGGAAGGCTGCGAGAGCTTGGTGCCCGGTATGAAGGCGCTGATCGACCGCAGTGTCGACTACGGTGTCAAGGACATTGTTATTGGCATGCCCCACCGTGGCCGTCTCAATGTCCTGAGCAACGTCGTCAGGAAACCGAACGAGTCCATCTTCAGCGAGTTTGCTGGCACTGCCGGGGCCGAGGACGAGGGCTCCGGCGACGTCAAGTACCATCTGGGAATGAACTTCGAGCGACCTACGCCGTCCGGAAAGCGCGTGCAGTTGTCCCTGGTGGCCAACCCATCGCATCTCGAGGCCGAGGACCCCGTCGTCCTCGGCAAGGTCCGCGCTATTCAGCACTACAACAACGACGAGGCCACACACCGCAGCGCCATGGCTGTGCTTCTCCACGGCGACGCCGCGTTCGCTGCCCAGGGTGTTGTCTACGAGTGCCTCGGCTTCCACTCGCTGCCGGCCTTCTCGACCGGCGGTACGATCCACCTGGTGGTCAACAACCAGATCGGCTTCACTACGGATCCTCGTTTCGCCCGCTCGACCGCCTACTGCACGGACATTGCTAAGGCCATTGACGCCCCTGTCTTCCACGTTAACGCCGACGACGTCGAGGCTGTCAACTTCGTCTGCCAGCTGGCCGCGGACTGGCGCGCCGAGTTCAAGCAGGACGTCATCATCGACATGGTGTGCTACCGCAAGCACGGCCACAACGAGACGGATCAGCCATCCTTCACCCAGCCCCTGATGTACAAGCGCATCCAGGAGAAGAACCCGCAGATCGACATCTACGTCGAGCAGCTCCTGAAGGAAGGCACCTTCACCAAGGAGGACATTGAGGAGCACAAGCAGTGGGTGTGGGGCATGCTAGAGGAGAGCTTCTCCAAGTCCAAGGACTACCAGCCGACCTCGAAGGAGTGGACCACTAGCGCCTGGAACGGCTTCAAGTCGCCCAAAGAGCTGGCGACCGAGGTCCTGCCGCACAATCCGACCGGCGTTGACAGGAAGACGCTGGAGCACATCGGTGAAGTCATCGGCAGCGCCCCCGAGGGCTTCAACCTCCACCGCAACCTGAAGCGCATTCTCTCTAACCGGACCAAGTCGGTCCTTGAGGGCAAGAACATCGACTGGTCGACGGCCGAGGCGCTCGCGTTCGGCAGCCTGGTGACTGAGGGCCGCCACGTGCGCATCTCGGGCCAGGACGTCGAGCGTGGCACCTTCTCGCAGCGCCACGCCGTCTTCCACGACCAGGAAACCGAGGACACATATACGCCGCTCCAGCACGTCAGCAAGGACCAGGGCAAGTTTGTCATCTCCAACTCGTCGCTCAGCGAGTTTGGTGCTCTCGGCTTCGAGTACGGCTACTCCCTGACGGACCCCAACGGTTTCGTCATGTGGGAGGCGCAGTTTGGCGACTTTGCCAACAACGCGCAATGCATCATCGACCAGTTCATTGCGTCCGGCGAGCAGAAGTGGATGCAGCGCACCGGTCTGGTCATGTCGCTGCCCCACGGCTACGACGGACAAGGCCCCGAGCACTCGTCAGGCCGTCTGGAGCGTTTCCTCCAGCTCTGCAACGAGGACCCCCGTGTCTTCCCCTCGGAGGAGAAGCTGCACCGCCAGCACCAGGATTGCAACATGCAGGTTGCCTACATGAGCACGCCCGCCAACCTCTTCCACATCCTCCGCCGCCAGATGAACCGCCAGTTCCGGAAGCGTAAGTAACCGCCCGGCTCCGTGTAGGACTTTGGAAGCATTCCGCTGACTTGCCGGCCTAGCTCTCATCCTCTTCTTCTCCAAGGCCCTGCTGCGCCACCCGCTGGCGCGCTCCGACATCGACGAGTTCATCGGAGACACCCAGTTCCGCTGGATCATCCCGGACCCGGCGCACGAGTCGGGCGCTATCAAGTCGCCTGAGGAGATCGAGCGTGTCATCCTGTGCACCGGCCAGGTGTATGCCGCGCTGCACAAGTACCGCGCCGACAACAAGATCGACAACGTCGCCTTCACCCGCATCGAGCAGCTCCACCCCTTCCCGTGGGAGCAGCTGCGCGAGAACCTCGACATGTACCCCAACGCCAAGACCATCGTCTGGGCCCAGGAGGAGCCGCTCAACGCGGGCGCGTGGAGCTACACGCAGCCGCGCATCGAGACGCTGCTCAACCAGACCAAGCACCACGACCGCAAGCACGTCATGTATGCTGGCCGCAACCCGAGCGCGTCGGTTGCTACTGGCTTGAAGACGTCGCACGTCAAGGAGGAGCAGGACCTGCTGGAGATGGCCTTCACTGTGAAGCAGGACAAGTTGAAGGGCGAGTAGAGGGCCCAGGCGATGCCCGCTCTCCTTGTATAATCATCATTGAATGCTTGAGTAATAGACCATGGGTAGGGAGAAGAATTAGTACTGAAAGTCTTTCCTTTGTTGCTGTCATGATGTCTCTCTCATGGGTATGGTGTGCTATTGATCAGCTGGGTACTACTAGTAGTAGTATTCGGCCTCGAGCCGACGCAGCGTGTATTGTACAATACATACAGGACAAAACTTGAGGTGCCGTTGCTTTGACCTGGAATTCAGTACCTAGGTAGAGAGTTTCTTACGTGGTTTGAGTCTAGGTAACTTCAAGTTTCTACTATGACGGTGATATCCTAACCTGCCACGGCCGAACAACGCCATCATCGCCCGTCGTGACGAGCATCTCCTCCTTGCCCCTGCACTCGGCCCCGGGATCAAACCGCTTGCACCATGTGATGTGATTGACCTCGTAGGGTCCATGGGCATTGGAGACAGTGGCCAGCACCCGCCAGTTGGTCTTTGGCCCAGATGCGCCGTTCTCTGCTCCAGAGTCGATCCCCGGGGTGGTGTCTTCCTCAGCATAGACCGCAATGACCCCATCGCTGCCGGTGCTCGCCACCAGACCAGTGTCAGCGCTCCAGGACACAGAGTACACATCCCTGGTGTGCACCTTGGGTAGCACCGCCGTGCAATCCCACTCTTCCCTGAGGGAACGCCGCATGGTGCTTGGGATGCCCCCGAACCCAGACCTGAATGGATTCGCCGCGCCCTCGTCTTCAACCCCCTTTTCTTCTTCTTCCTCCTCCTCCTCCCTCAACGTCCAAAGCTTGATCGTCCCGTCGGCCGAGAATGTCATCAACCTCGGGAACCGCCCATCCGCCCTCGCATTGCACTCCCACTGCAACCCCCACACAGTGCCCTCATGACCCTCCAGCACCGACACACACACCCACTCCCCGTCCGCATCCTCCCGCCATATCCTGACCGTGTTATCGTAGCTGGCGCTCGCGAGCACGTCCGTGCTGTAATGCCTCCTCTTGGCCCGCGCATTCGGCAGGTCGGACGGACACCACGCCACGGCCTTGATATCGCCGTCATGCTCGCTCAGCACCGCGACCGTCTCCCACTCGTCATCGCCCTCCTCCGCCCCGACGTCCTCCCAGATCCACACCGACTTGTCCCGGCTGCAGGTCGCGAGGTACTGCCCGCCGGGTGAGAACGCCAGGCCCTTGACCTCGTTCTCGTGGCCCTCCAGCACGAGGTTGAACTCCCACTCTTTAGTGTCCTCCTCCTCCTCACCCCGGTCACCATCGTGATCGAACCGCACCTCTTTCTCCAATCCTGCGGGTTCGTCACCGCCACCTGCTTCCTCATAGCTCCACATCCCCGCGGTAGCGTCAAAACTCCCCGTCACCAGCGCCAACCTCCTTTTACTCTGCCCATTGCTTGCCCCGCCCCGCGGCGGCTGCCACGCCGTGGTCCGTACGGAGCGGGCGTGCCCCCCTGTGAGCGCGCTGTGCTTGGAGAAGGTGACGAGGGAGAAGACGGTGACTGATTTGGCGTGGGCGGTCGCGATCAAGGGAAGGGTTGGGTGTGGGATGGAGGACCACGCGCGTTGGTACAGGTCGGGCTGGAAGGGCGGGAGCGAGGTTATTGTTGCTTTGGCACTGGCTGCTGCCGGTTCTGGTGGAGGTGTCGACATGTTTTGGTCTATTTTTTTCGAGTCGGGGAATGAGGGGGTTCGGTTCGTGTCTGGTAATGGGGAAGGAATTGGAGGATAATAAGCGGAGGGGTTCAGTTGCTGCGGCGGGGTATCATTCTAGGAAGTTCAGAGCGCCGGTGGCGGGAGTTGAGCTTGAATATGAGAGCGTGGCAAACTCAAGTCAGCGAGGAGGTGATAGATTTTCAAAACTCTGTCGTGTCGTCCTGCTAGCTGGTAGTATCTTACAGGTCTGGGTCAATTGGATGTTGCAGAAACACAACCCCTCATACTACTTTTCAATGGCTGCTTCTCCGATGCCGCTGCCCCACCATGCCGTATTATGATGCAATGATCAATCAGGCTGGGCCAGCAGCTGCCGCCAGCGAGCTACCCCGACTTCGCGATCAATTGAGCTTCGATCGGCGCCAGCAATAGGGTGATGACCGTCCAGAAGTCAATAGTCTGTAGTATTTCCGATCAACTGCGTTTCTACTTCTGCGACCATCCCTTGCCATACTGTATCTTGTAACTACTAACCCCGAGGCAGCTTATTCTGTAAATAACACTGCACTTCAAGCGATGCGCCGGAACCATCCGCAATGTCCCAATGAGAAATTCCAAACCCGTAAAAAATTCCTGCCTGCCCAAACGCCTCATCAAAATCGCTTAGACCCAGTGTACCGTCCTAACTCCACTCGTAGCGCGAAAAAAATCAAGCGCCGCTCCAGCCGGCCTCGCGGAACTGCTCAAACGTCGCTTCCGCCTCTCCACCGATAAACTTCTTATCCTCCTCTCGCATCCGCCTCTCAAGCTCTAGCCTGCCGTCCTTGCCCCAATAGCTGGCCTTCTCAGTGCCATTGACACACCCCTCGGTGATAAGCACGTACGGCGTTGGGGCATCGAACATGGGCTCGGCCAGCACCCGCTCCATCTCCATCTTGAGCCCGCGCGCCCCCGTCTCGTTCTTGGCCGCCCGCTCGGCGAGGGCGTACAGCGCCCGGCGGGTGAAGAAGAGCTTGCTAGGGTATGTCTCGAATAGGGCGGTATATTGCGCCACCAGGCTGTTGCGAGGCTCTGTTAAGATGCGGTAGAGCTCATCGAGCGACAAAGGCGTCAGTGCGCAGGTGTTGTGTAAACGGCCAATCAATTCGGGAATGAAGCCGTAGGCTTGTAGGTCGGCCGGTGTGGCTAGGTCCAGCGGGGTGAATCCGGTTACGGACCGTCCACTGCTGAACACCGGCTGATGTGGAAGGTGGCTGTACATCTCGGGTGGCAGAATGTCCTTGGCGTCGGACATGGAAGAGACGCGGCCACGGACCTCGGAACCGAAACCGATCGACGGCTTGGCGACTCTCCGAAGGACGATCTTGTCCAGCCCAACGAAAGCCCCGCAAAATACAAAGAGAATGTTAGTCGTATCGATGGTATATTGGTCGACCTTGCCAGACGGTGGCGTCGACGTCGGGGTTGACGGCCCGTAGCTGCCTGGCGAGTTGTTTGAAGTCCGCGATGAGGATCTCTGGTCCTTGATATTAATCGTGACCTTGGTCCCTTCCACGAGCTTCAGCAGCGCTTGCTGTACGCCCTCGCCTCCAACATCTCGGCCATTGACTGTCTCGCGTTTCGCGATCTTGTCGAATTCGTCTAATACGACGATTCCATGCTCAGCAGCCTTGATGTCGTAATTAGCCTCGATGAGCAGTCGTTCGATGCACGATTCGACGTCCTGTCCGATGTATCCGGCCTGCGTGAATGAGTTGCAGTCACTAATGGTGAATGGTACGTTGAGCTTCTTGCTTAACGTTCTGCAGCAAAGGGTCAGCACGGCAGGAAGGGGAACATGAGTCCGGTTAACTCACTCGAGTATGTAGGTCTTCCCCACGCCAGTTGGCCCAATCAGGAGCAGATTGCTCTTGTCTATCTTTACGCGTTCAGGCGCCGAGAAGTCTTCTGGGATGTAGAAGTCGTCTGCCGGGGCGTCCAGCAGGTTGTCCGGGATGGGGTCACGGGCAGACTCGTAGTGTCCGGGAAACTCGTCTTTGTGGAAAAGATAATCATCAGCTTGTTGTCGCCGAGATCCCGCACCAGATACAGAACGACGCGAGGGCCACCGCCCACCTTCCACCGGATGCACCCGGCTACTGTTGTAACCGGCGCGCTCGAAGGCCTCCTGCTCTTGGGCATACTTTTGCCGCTGGACCTTTTCCCGCAGTCGCTGGTCTTGAAATTCGTAGTGTTGCCGCCGCCGCAAGCCCTGATAATGGTTGAAGATGACGGAGCATATCGTCTTTTTCGCGCGGTCCTGGCCCACGACGTAGTCATCTACTCGTCTCTTCAGGTCGCGAGGATAAAACTGGGGGACGCCAAAGGTATGCTTGTTGAAGATGGGACCGCGGCCTGTCTCTTGGGCCGGATCATAGCTGCTAGTGTACCCAGAACCAAAGTGATTGGGGCGGCGAGGGGTTGAGAGGCGAACGCTTGATGTCGAGTAAGCCGGATTTCGGAGCCGCACCAGTCTCAGGGTAGCTGCGCACAACGGCGCTCGGGGTCGCATTTGGACCGCCATGTCGTAGTTTATCGTCGGTCATGCTCGGGGAATTGCTCAGGCAAATCCCTTCACGAAGGCGAACGTTTCAGGATGTAATGTATCACCAGCCTGAGCGGCGTGAGGCAACGTAAGGAAGGTAGATGTCCAGCACGCCACTCCGTAACCGTTCAAGCTGGTGACTACTAAGGACAGGGAAGCCTGACGGCATTGCGGGGAGTCCAATAGCTAACCCGCAGCTACCCTTCCTGTCAGCAGTCACAGCCAATCAGGAATCAGGACCTTCTCCAAGAAGACCCCCGCCGGGCCATAGTTCTCGCCGCCTCCGCAAACAAGGATCCATTTCTGGCAAGCTACCCAGTGCTTATTATTAACGTTACCTAGGTACTGTGCATCCTTCAGTCCATCACTGCGATACAGCGCTGCATCGGGGCTGGCACATGAAAGTTGGTCTGCCAACATACGGCGGCGCAAGGGGCACCTAAAGCAGCAGGTTGTCGCTGGAGGCGAGCGTGGAGTGGCTGAGTAAATGCTGCTGCCTCTGACGAGATCCAGTCCGCTCCGAATAATCGATCGGGCCGCACCGCAGGAGAGCCATGATGTAATCTCGCGTTGACGTGCCATCTAAAGCTCACCAAGCTCGCACCCAACTTGATGCAAGCTCCAGGTACGCGAGTTGACGGTCAAATTCCATATTTCCGCCCCCGCTCTTCGGGTAGCAATCGCATTCTTTCCCTCTAGCAAAAGTAATCGACTAGTGAATTCCCTCTTCTCATTGTTTGCGTCTGTTGAGATTCTCTACTTGAGGATCGGAGTCACCTACCTAGCGGCCGAAATCAATCGCACGGATTACAACCCGAGCTCGGCGGACTGGATCTAGACGGAATCTGCAGCATCCAGCACTTCCCGACGGACAGAAACCAGCCATACCATCCTCCGGTAAACTAAGATCGCATCATGGACCCAACTGCGATGAACTCGTCAAATACGTTGGTGGGTGGAGGCAGTGTAGCTGAAGACGATATTCCTAAGGACGGTACTGGTACGTCACGGCAGATATCTTGACGACTAGTGCGGGTAACTGACTTGAAAAACAGGAGTTGTGAAGCTCGATCCATGGTTGTCCCCCTTCCAGGACTCGTTGAAGAGTCGCTATGCCAAGGCGCAGGAATGGATCAAGCGAATCAACGAGACGGAAGGGGGCCTTGATAAGTTCAGCAAGGTCGGCCGTCACCATCCGAGTTCCCCAGCTTGCCTCGCTGACTTTCTCAGGGAACGGATCTCTTCGGTTTGCGCGTGAAAGAAGATGGCACCATTGTCTACAGAGAATGGGCGCCCAATGCGGTTCAGGCTTCGCTCATCGGCGACTTCAGTGAGTCTCACAGATCTCGAGTTGTTCCCTAAACCCATGTCTTACAGAGAGTGTCAAGACCAGTGGGACAGAAAGACCCATCCTATGAAGAAGAACGAGTACGGGGTTTTCGAGCTCACGGTGCCCCCCGCCGCGGACGGGAAGCCGGCGATCCCCCACAATTCCAAGATCAAGGTAAGGGCAACAACAGCAACAGCAGCAACAACACCATAACACCCAGTCTGACACCCGCAGATATCACTCGAGCTACCGACAGGGGAATGGGTCGATCGGCTCCCAGCATGGATCAAATACGTGACGCAGGATCTCTCGGTCTCACCGGCGTACGATGCCCGGTTCTGGAACCCCCCGGCTGAAGCCCAGTACAAGTTCAAGCACCAGCGGCCCAAGAGGCCGGCGAGCCTGCGCATCTATGAGGCTCACGTCGGTATTTCGTCGCCCGAACTGCGCGTCACTACTTACAAGGAATTCACCAAGAACATGCTCTCGCGCATCAAGAGCTTGGGCTACAACGCAATCCAGCTCATGGCCATCATGGAGCACGCCTACTACGCCAGCTTCGGCTACCAGGTGAACAACTTCTTTGCTGCCAGCAGCCGGTACGGCGAGCCCGAGGATCTGAAGGAACTGGTCGACGTGGCGCACAGCTTGGGCTTGGTCGTCCTGCTCGATGTTGTGCACAGCCATGCATCCAAGAACGTGCTAGACGGGTTGAACCAGTTTGACGGGACCGAGCACCAGTATTTCCACGAGGGCGCGCGGGGTAGGCATGAGCTCTGGGACAGCAGGCTCTTCAACTATGGCCATCACGAGGTCATGCGGTTCCTGCTCAGCAATCTGCGCTTTTGGATGGACGAGTACCATTTTGACGGGTTTCGCTTTGACGGAGTGACGAGCATGCTCTACCTGCATCACGGCATTGGGACGTAAGTGTCGCCATCTGGCTCTCCCCAGACGAACGTGTATGCTGAGCTAATAATGACCGATAGTGGCTTTTCCGGCGGCTACCATGAGTATTTTGGTGCCAGTGTCGATGAGGAGGCGGTGGTCTACCTCATGTTGGCCAACGAGATGCTCCATGGGCTATATCCGGACGTTATCACGGTTGCCGAGGACGTCTCGGGCATGCCAGCGCTATGTCTTCCACTGTCGCTAGGAGGTGTCGGGTTCGACTACAGGCTTGCCATGGCCATCCCCGACATGTGGATCAAGATCCTGAAGGAGAAGAAGGACGAGGAGTGGGACATTGGCAACATCTGCTTCACCCTGACTAACCGCCGTCACGGAGAAAAGACGATTGCATACGCGGAGAGTCACGATCAAGCGTACGTTCCTACGTCTCGGCTGTGCAGCAAGTTGACTAACTGTCTGGAACAGACTCGTTGGCGACAAGACTCTCATGATGCACCTCTGCGACGCTGAATTGTACACCAACATGTCTGTCCTCTCGCCTCTGACCCCGGTGATCGACCGCGGCATGGCGCTGCACAAGATGATCCGCCTCCTGACGCATGGACTGGGCGGCGAGGGATGGCTTAACTTCGAGGGCAACGAGTTCGGCCACCCAGAGTGGCTGGACTTCCCCCGCGAAGGCAACCAAAACTCGTTTTGGTACGCTCGCCGCCAGCTAAACCTCACGGAGGACCACCTCCTGCGGTACCAGTTCCTCAACAACTTTGACCGCTCCATGAACCTGTGCGAGGAGAAGTACGGCTGGCTGCATGCGCCGCAGGCCTACATCTCGCTCAAGCACGAGGGCGACAAGGTCATTGTATTTGAGCGCGCCGGGCTGGTTTTTGTCTTCAACTTCCACCCGACGAACAGCTTCACGGACTACCGCATTGGCATCGAGGTCCCTGGCACCTACCGCATTGTTCTGGACACCGACACGAAGGACCACGGTGGCTTCTGCCGGCTTGATGAGAGCACCCGCTTCTTCACGGAGCCGCTTGAGTGGAACGGCAGGAAGAACTGCACACATGTCTACGTGCCCTGCAGAACCGCTTTTGTAAGTCTGCTCTTTATACAAATGCATCGTTTGGCTTGTTCTGACCCTGTTCTTTCTAGGTTCTCGCGCTTGAGTCGACCATTTCGCAGAAGTAAGTCTATGGATAGAGCCAGGAAATGGGGATAGAGCACGCTCGGTGATCTTGTGTTGTGCATATGAGCTCAATGGCAAGGAAGGAGTGGGGGAGAAAAGGGGTGGTATAAGTGAGACTGCGCTGTATATTGTGCTATGGTTGAGATCGTGTCCTGCACGTCCAAGGCAGATTCGAGGGTTGGAAAATGACAGTTGTCACTTTTCCATCCAATAAGCGGCGTCGACGATAGCCTCGAACTTTTCGAAGTCCGTCCCGGGACGTCCCGGTTAGGGCCCTCTCAACAGCAACAGCCCAACGGTGCACCCGGAAAATAAAACTGAGGGGTGAGCGTGCCATTAAATCGAGTTTGCCCGAATGCATGGGGTCCAGCTAGGTCATGATACAAGAGCTTCGACGATTACCGAAGCACTAGTACTCCGTAGGCCATGCAAATACGTGAATGGGGATCTTGCAGCGGACAGAATCATCCCCGGTAGTTCATGGAAACGGGAATGGAACGTTTCCGGTTTTCGTGCTTCAAAAAGCCCAGGCCCACCAATTCCTGGAACAGCGAGTCACGTGCAGCGTGGAGCTCCGCAGCTCCTAGCCGAAAGCTCATCGAGAGATTTTCCAACCCGTTTTCTTCCCCAAGCCATCCTCCCTCACTGCCATCAGATCGTTCAAAGTCCGCCCTTAATCATCGTCACGATGTTCAAGAGGTGAGTTGCCGGCGAATTTTCGATTTTCTGAATATCCGATGCGCCAATTGAGACCAATTGATACTGATGCAAAGTTTCTGCCCTCGCGCGCAGCGGCATTTCCGCCTTCGCCCGGACAGCCCGTCCTTCCTTCGCGGCGGCGACTCGTCGCGCCGTCCGCCCAGCGAGCCTCAGCCTCAGAGCCCCGATCTTCAGCAGGTTCGCCAGCACTGCGGGTGTTGGTGACGGCAAGATCTACCAGGTCATCGGTAAGCTTGGAGCCGCGTGGTTGCCCCGGCTTCGGGAAAACTATGTTGCTTGGCTAACCGCGGAACACAAACAGGTGCCGTCGTCGATGTCAAGTTCGACACCGAGAAGCTCCCCCCCATTCTCAATGCTCTTGAGACTACCAACAATGGCCAGAAGCTCGTGCTCGAGGTCGCCGTATGTGCTGATTTCTTCGGCCAGTCAGCGTCACTACATACTAACTGAGACATAGCAACATCTTGGCGAGAACGTCGTGAGGTGTATTGCCATGGACGGTACCGAGGGTCTGGTCCGTGGTGCCAAGGCTTCCGATAGTGAGTTCCGTTCTAACGCAAACCCATATCGCCCTGGGCAGAGAGATGCTAACAACCATGCGCAGCCGGTGCTCCCATCACCATCCCGTGAGTCTACTCGCTTGGGGGCAGCCTGTAATACGCTCGGGCAGCGACTGACACAGAAATTCCATACAGCGTCGGCCCTGCCACTCTCGGCCGTATCATGAACGTCACTGGTGACCCGATCGACGAGCGGGGGCCCATCAAGACTGACAAGAGGTTGCCCATTCACGCCGAGGCTCCCGAGTTCATTGACCAGTCGACGACCGCTGAGATTCTGGTTACGGGTATCAAGGTCGTCGATCTGCTCGCCCCCTACGCCCGTGGTGGAAAGATCGGCCTCTTCGGTGGTGCTGGTGTCGGCAAGACTGTGTTCATCCAGGAGCTCATCAACAACATCGCCAAGGCTCACGGTGGTTACTCCGTCTTCACTGGTGTCGGCGAGCGTACCCGTGAGGGTAACGATCTGTACCACGAAATGCAGGAGACCTCCGTCATTCAGCTCGACGGCGAGTCAAAGGTCGCGCTTGTCTTCGGCCAGATGAACGAGCCCCCCGGAGCCCGTGCCCGTGTCGCCCTTACTGGGTAAGTTGCATTTTCTTCATTTGCTGGATAGTCCCTTCCCCTTGCTGGATGGTCCCTTCCCCTTGCTGGATGGTCCCTTCCCCTTGCTGGATGGTCCCTTCCCCTTTCGTCTCCTCCCCGTTAGACCTAGCTCGTTATTGCATTGAAACCAGTTGCACCTGCTGCGCCCAAGATGGGATTGCCCAAGATGGGAGTGCATGCAGATCGTCCTCCCCCCTCCTCTTCCTATCCCCGTCGTCGTATCCCCCGTGTCTCGTCCAGCTCGAGTTCGAGCTGTGCATGCTCTGCGACGCCTCGCTCCTGTCTTGAGCATTATCTGCGAGACCTCACTTCATCATGGATCCATCGTCCCTTCTCGTCGGATCCCAGGACCAGGCCAGCGCCACGGGTCTTATGGGCGTCGAAGATGGCGAGCTCGAGGGCAGGATCGATACGGCGGCATATACCTTTATCCATGTAGACTGGAAGGGGATAAACCCAGTCTTCAGCACTTTCTTTGCGGAGCGCGGCGCGGCGTATACGACGGAGTATCCGCCTGTTCTCCCCTTTCGTTTCCGCCAACGCTTGCCATCGTCCTGTCCTCGTCTCAGCCGCCTTCCGTTAAGTTCTTTCGGTCACTCCCATCACCAACATCCTCAGATGCCAAGTTGGGGGCCATCTATACGATATTGATGGAACACGACGACTTGCTATGCAAGCTCTACATTGGCTCGGGAACCGGTGCCAATAATGGCGTCCTCAGGAGGATACAGATGTATACACCAGGGAACTCCCAAGTACCTCGGTTTGTCAGGATTGCCTTCGAGAGGGGCTACCGCGTGTCCTCGAAAGGCATGCTATGCTGGAACCCACTCCCCTCTGCCGGCATGGTACCGCCAATCCGGGCTCGTTTCATCGCCCTCGAGTCATACTTCGTCACGCAGTTTCACGCCATAACCAAGATGAGCTCAGACAAGCTGTTTGAGCATCTGGTGTCGTGGCCGCGCGAGTCTGTCAGCTGGGGCCGCCTCTGCAGTCATCTTGCCTGATGGAGGCCATCAGGGGTGATCTGTCGATGAGCCCAGAGCAGCTTGAGATTGCTGCTGCTGCGCGCGAGAAGAGATCAGCTGAGAGGACCCTCGTCAATTGCCAACGACACAGGGCTGCCAAGCGTGCAGCGGACCCAGAGGGGTACATGAAAAAAGTCCGCGAGGATAAGCTCGAGTGGACGGATAAGAACAGGGAGCAAGTCAACCAGACGGCTGCCAGCACCAAGGAGAGGGCTATCTCAGCCCAGCGATTTCACTGCCCTGTTTGCCAGATGTCTCTGCAATCCCAGGCCGCGCTCGACAAGCATCTCCTCACCCAAGCCCACAAAGATCGCGCTGCTGGCATCATCAAAACCCCCGCCGTCGAAGTACGCTGCCGCCCGCGCTGAGGCGCGCGCGCAGGCCGTTGCCGCCAAGAAGCACTACTTTGCTGCCTGTGACAAGCCATTTCTGAACGACTGGTCTTTGACCAGGCACAACCAGACCCCCGGCATCAGAAGAAGCTCGCGCAGTTGAAGTCGGCGCTGTAGCTTTCCTCGCGGATGATCTGCGTCGAGTGACGCCCACCTCACCTCACGATCATCAATACCTCTCTTGCTCGAAGTTGGCCTGCGACAAGTGACGCGGCCGAGATATCACGATCATCAATACCTAAATCTATTCGGATCTAGTCTCCGACAGTGATGCTGACTTTATATCACCCATCAACAGACTTACGGTCGCTGAGTACTTCCGCGATGTCGAGGGACAGGATGGTGAGTGCATTCTCTCAACAAATCCGGAAAGGGGGATAAGCTTTGCTGACCGGGGTGCAGTGCTTCTCTTCATCGACAACATCTTCCGTTTCACCCAGGCCGGTTCCGAGGTGTCTGCCCTTCTGGGTCGTATCCCGTCTGCCGTCGGTTACCAGCCCACTCTCGCCGTCGACATGGGTGGTATGCAGGAGCGTATCACCACCACCAAGAAGGGTTCCATTACCTCGGTCCAGGCCGTGTACGTGCCTGCTGATGATCTGACGGATCCTGCGCCCGCCACCACCTTCGCTCACTTGGACGCCACCACTGTGCTGTCCCGTGGTATCTCCGAGTTGGGTATCTACCCCGCCGTCGACCCGCTTGACTCCAAGTCGCGTATGCTCGACCCCCGCATTGTCGGCCAGGAGCACTACGAGGTTGCCACGCGCGTCCAGCAGATCCTCCAGGAGTACAAGTCGCTGCAGGATATCATTGCCATTCTGGGTATGGACGAGCTGTCGGAAGCCGACAAGCTTACCGTCGAGCGCGCCCGTAAGATCCAGCGTTTCCTGAGCCAGCCCTTCACTGTGGCCCAGGTCTTCACTGGTATCGAGGGTAAGCTGGTCGACCTCAAGGACACGATCGCCTCGTTCAAGGCTATCCTCAACGGCGAGGGTGACGACCTGCCCGAGGGTGCTTTCTACATGGTTGGTGACTTCGCGTCGGCGCGGGAGAAGGGTGAGAAGATTCTGGCGGAGCTCGAGAAGAGCTCTTAATTGGGTGATCGGTAAAACCGGGAAGGAATCGGTGACCTGTGTATAGAAGCGAAACGGTTTCCGGCGACTTTCCCCCTTGCTAGCTCAGTCAAGTCTCTTTTGTGAGCTGTGTATCAATCAAATTTCCTGTGTCCTATGTCCGGCTGTTGATGGGCGTGATTGGAAGTCTTGATTGAGTTGAGAGATTCTTGGTCCACCGCTTGTAGTCCGGGATCATGCGAGGCTTTTGTCGGCGCCAGTTCTGGCTGCGGTTGACCAAATGGTGCGCGGTTATGAAAACGATTGTCAGATGGCTTGGCGGTATCCAATGGGGTGTTTTAAGCAGAGTGGCATCACAGGTGGTTTACCCTCCGACATATTCAATCTTTTAGCCGCCTCATCAGCCCTCCCCTTTACTTCCATAGATGACGGAGAGACGACGGCAGTTCAGGCCTTTTCAAGAATCTCCACCAGTCAGGCCCTGCGGCTTCAAGCGGTTTGCGGGGAAGCTTGAGCTGTCACATTTGAAATCCCGGAGGAGATATTGATTGGGAAGATCTCGGCTGGGGGATGGGGGATGTATGGGCATACATATAAACCCCAGGTCTTTGCCTCATGGTCTGATATGCTTAGCTGCCGTTAAACAAAAGGCCTCGTTCTATGTGAGGTCTTACCTTAGTCTGTACTTGTGAGTATCGGAGCTGACAGCAACATGATCACTCTCACCAACCTCGTCGCCGCCGGAGCGGCTCTCTTATCCGGTCACCACGCCTTTGCAGCCCAGCTCACCAGGGTCGACTACCCAAACAATGCAACGTCTAAGCCTCAGATGTAGATTCCTTTCCACGTCCTTTTCGCTTGGTGGTTATCTGTTGACAAGGCTTGGAAAGGTACATCTACGTCCCCGACCGCGTCGTCTCCAATCCACCCCTGGTGGTCGTCATCCGTATGTTCACCCCTTGTTCTCCCTTACAATCTGTATCATTGCGGAAGAACCAGTGAAAGGCTTTCGAAAACACCACATTTTTGCTCCATCCCCATCGGGCCTCCCCTCTCCGTTCCCCTATTTTCCTCCCTTTTTTTTCTCCAGACCTCAGAACACTTCAGGACTGACAAACGCCCCTGACAACCATCCCATCATAGACTCATGCCAATCATCCGCCCAGTCCTACTTCCAGAACTCGAAGATCCCCTGGCGCACCGGGTCCGACCGCAAGGGATACATCACGCTCTGGCCGTCGTCGCCGCACTCAGGAACCTGCTGGGACGTCTCGTCTCGGCAGTCGCTCAGCCACAATGGGGGTGGTGACAGCCAGGCGATCGCCAACATGATCTCGTATGCCATCCAGAAGTACAGCGTCGATGCCGAGCGGGTGTACCTCACGGGTGGCAGCTCGGGCGCGATGATGGGCAACGTCATGGCCGCCACGTACCCTGAGCTGCTCAAGGCTGTGAGCATATACAGCGGGGTGCCGGCGGGCTGCTTTGTGAGCGCGAGCGGTGGAGTCGATCAGTGGAATAATACCTGCAGTGGCGGGCAGAGCCGGGCTACGCCTGAACAGTGGTGAGTCGTTTTTCTCTTTCCTTGATCTGGGATATAGGGTTTGATGGGAGCCGGGGGTTCTAGCAGATAGGTAATGGAGACGGGAAAACTGAGCAGAGATATGCGATGACAGGGGCAACGTAGTGCGGAACATGTACCCCGGGTACAGTGGCCCACGACCCAAGATGCAGATCTGGCATGGCAGTGCCGACGGCACGCTCGCGCCGGCCAACTACCAGGAGATCATCAAGCAGTGGACGAATGTGTTTGGCGTCAGCCAGACACCGACCAGCACGCTCCGGAACTACCCGCAGGCCAACTACCAGACGGACAACTATGGGGAGAATGTGCAGGGCATCTATGCCACGGGAGTGGGCCACAGCGTGCCGGCGAATTTGACGGCCAGTGAGCAATGGTTTGGTCTGTGAAGAGAGCGGAGGTAGAGGATGGCCGGTGCGAGGAGATGTGCAGTGTGCGTTCGGTGGTGTGCATACATGCCGCGCTGTTGGGGCAATGGCCGTGTCTAATACTCCGAACCTCCTCGCTCATGGGTCTGAGCTCTGGAGCTTGCTCTTACATAACTCAATCGGCGAGAAGGGAACCCCCTGGGAAACGCGGCACCGTCACGGAATTTCAAACAGAATCTTGCTCTGCTTGCGGACCTCCATGTGATCTGCCGCCTCGTTCTCCATGACCGCTCGAATCACCAACTCACTCTCGTGCTGCGTGGTCGGCGACTCAGTTTCCAGCGTCGTGGGCATGTCCCAATGCGGATCGTCCAGCAGGAGCCTGGCAACATCCTGGTAGTTGTCAAGCAGCAACGCGGCCCTGGGAACGCGGAGCCAGTGGTCCCAATCGGGCCCGAGGAACTGGCATATGCCCGGGATCTCGCGCTGACTGATCCCGTCCATCCACCAACAGGCCGCGAACCTAAACATGGCGAATACGAGGTAGTGGGCGAGGATGATGAGGGCGCGAGGCCGCTTTTGCCGGGCCGCATCGATGAATGGGCTCGGGAGGAAGGTGAAGAAGGTGGCGATGCGCAGCAGCAGCATCTGGCTAATGCCGTTGCTGAGCTCGAGGTAGAGCGAGCCGAGAACTTGTAGCGCTTTGTAGTAGGCCTGCACAAAGGCGAAATCCGGGTCGTCGTCCCTGATCGAAGTCACCATGAAGAGGAGATTGCTTGGGACGCACTGGGCGGACGCAACGGAATCTACGTCGGGCCGGTTGAGGAGCTGCGCGATCCCGTTCCTAGGCCTGGCTACTTCTGGGAACCTGGACTCTGTGAGCTCGGCGATGGTGCCGATGCCTCTCCAGATTAGCATCCAATCCAGAATCGACAGAGGTTTGGCCTCTTCGCCCCGGAACACATGAGTTGACAGCCCGCACAGCAACAGAGATGCTGCCAACAGGGCCGGATAGGCGGCCGGGTCTGCAGCCTCGACTGCCTTGCGGTAGGTCTCGAAGGCTTTGGCTCGGTAGTAGATCTCGTGGGTGCGCGACACGCCCATGCTGCGGAGTCCGAGATGGTTGATGTGCATCGCCGAGAGACCCAGCAGGCAGTCCATCAGAAAAGGGTTGGCAAAGGCGTGCTGGACGACGTGAACCTTGAGGACCACCTCGACGTCGCGCTGCGTCAGACTGGTCGAGAAGGAGGCGTAGGTTGCGGTGGTGTAAAACCACAAGAGCCGCATGTCGAGCTCGTCGCGACCACTCGGTATGAATAGGGGCTGCAGAGGGACAGTGGCAGGGGTGCATTCCCTATGCGCCACGGCGAACGGGGGAGCTACTAGTAGTTCCTGGCCGGACGTTGACGTTGACGAAGACGAAGACGAAGACGGTGGGGGGCTGGTGCGCCTGCGTACAGCAACCATGTACACGCATGTCTCGTTCCTCACGGTACAGGAATGGCAGGTTGGGCGGCCCTCGTCACACTTGACCTTGCGCGTCTTGCAATTGCGGCATCCCGTCCGAGATTTGCGGTGCGGCCGCTTTGCATGGTAAGGTTTATTATGGTTGGACGTAGCAGCGACAGAGGTACCGATATCCTCGGGCATCTTGCATTGGATGTCTTGATCTGCGTAAATGGCGACTTGTCGTGACGGTGGGCTGTCATCCGGATGCTGGCCCCTGCTGGCCAGGCCGGATAGAGCTCCGGGCTGCGAACGGCCGATTGTTGGGGGACAGGGGGCCAGGCCGAACGGAGGAAACGCCTTGGCACTCCTTGCCGGGTCACTTGAACTCCGTCGGGTATGGGAAGTCGGGACTCACCCATTGAGCAAAGAGACAAGAGCACCTAAATAAGCCAACAAGGGTTTAGATAATTCCGCATAGCTCCAAATTCCGAGTCACTCACCCCATCACCACCTGGGAAACAGACGGTCTTTACGAGGTACTTAGTAGTAGTTAGGAAGACAAAGGAAGTTTCAAATTCAAAGAGCGGCGACGACGTCGACACCGCGTAAGTTGCGAGTGCTATGACCGTACATACGGACATACTCCGTACCGTACCGTCAATGAAGAATTACCCGCTATGACTGACAGTCTTTCGGTCACTTCTCGTTACAACGTGAAGCTTCACAGTGCCGTCGGTGTCGATTCCGCAACGTACTTGTATTGTACATGCGTACTATGATTCGTCGCAGATGACGCGCTTGGAATTCGCATCACTTTTCAGCTGTTACTGGAATTACCATCGCAGCCCTGGCTCGTACAGTACGTTACAGCGCCGAAGTGGAACCGCCGAGCGACCCGCACCAGCTTTCGTGAGCTACTAGTAGGTGTAACAGAACCGCGTAACGCGATTCGCGTTACTGCATCTTCAGTTCTTACTGTGTAAACCTTCGATTGTTCAATACACATCGGCGTTGAAAAGTGAATGGCATCAAGGATTTCCGGGAAGAGCCGGTCCCCCTCCATATTGAACTTCAAGTTGTCAACTATGGGCAGCTCTCTGTTTCAGCTCCCTGACGAGCTGCTCCTGACCACACTCACTCAGACCTTTCCCTGCCGAGACGCACAGATCCGGACCCTAGCAACACTGCTTTGGGTGAGATTGGCGGACCTCTAGGTAATGGGCGTTGTTCACGGCTAACCCATCTGGCAGCCAGGCGCTGCGCCATGCCGGAACCTGGTCATCTACGGCACCGAGGCGACGGGGAAGAGCGCAATCACGGCAGCATTGCTCGAGGGACTCTCAGACCAGCCTGAACATGACGGGCTCAGTTTGCGATATGCGATCGCCAACTCGGTAGAGTGCGTCACAAGCCGCCATCTCTACGAAACCGTCGTGGGCAAAGTCGCCATTGCCTTGAGATGGGACGGCGCGCCGTCAAGATGTGAGACGGTGTCGCAGCTGGCCGTCGAGCTGTCCAAGATGCTCAGATACACGCCCCGGCCCGACAGCTTCCGCTTCGTGCTCGTTTTTGACGGCATCGACCGCCAGCGAGACACGCCTCACACTCTCCTCCCGGCCCTTGCCAGACTCTCCGAGATCGTCAGTGACGTGTGCCCTCAAAACGCAAGTCCTTGCAGTGGCTGACCGGATGACAGATCCCCTCCCTCACGACAGTCTTCATCGTGACCTCTCCGGCCCCGTCCTTTCTCCGCATTTCCTCCGTCCCCCACCTGCACTTCCCAACCTATTCCAAGCCCGAGTTCATCTCGATTCTCTCTACCACGCCTCCCGCTCCCCTTCCCAACACCACTCCCTCCGAAACCGCGGACCTCTGGGCGCGCTTTACCGCGGCCGTACACGACGCCCTGGCCCGTGCCGCCTCCCGCACGCTGCCGTCCTTCCGCCACGCCTGCACTGCCCTCTGGCCGCGCTTCACCGCGCCCATCCAGGCCGGCACCCACACGGCACGCGAGTTCTCCAGGCTGCTCGTCGCCGCGCGCATGCACTTCCAGGACGAGCGCCTGCTCGATCCGGGCGTGCTCGGCCCCAATCATCGACTCGGCAGTGACAAATATACCACCACCACCAGCACTACCACTGGACCACCAACCGTGGCGCTGCCAAAGCAGGGAAGAACCGGGATGGGGGCGGGAGCAAGAACAGCAGGACGCGACCTCGCCACTCTCCTCCCCACCACACCCCGCCTATTACTCCTCGCCTCGTATCTCGCTTCGCACAACGCCACGCGTCACGACCTGACCCTTTTCTCCACCCACCACCACGGCCGACGCCGGCGCGGCGGCCTTAGCAGCCGTGGCGGCGGGCAGCGGAGCAAGCACCGGAAGATCGCGCGCAAACTACTCGGAGCACACGCCTTTGTTCTGGAGCGGATGCTGGCTATTTTCGCGGCGGTGCGCGGGGACTGGGAGGCTCGGGCTGCTGCTACCGTCACGGGAGGAGGGCGAAGAGGCGGAAGGTGGGAGGAGAAGGAGGAGCAAGGGAATGCGGACATCGGCATGGCGATTGCCACGCTCGCGAGCCTGCGACTGCTGGTCAGGGTTGGTGGCGCGGGGGATCTGATGGACTGTGGAGGGAAGTGGAGGGTCAATGTCGGGTGGGAGGTCATTAGGGGGTTGGGAAGGGCGGTGGGGGTCGAGGTTGAGGAGTGGTTGATTGATTGAGAAGAATGACTGGAGAGCGCATAGGTGATGAGTACGCACGGTACGGTAGCGGTTGTTGGGGGGAGTAACAGGGAGTCACCACATAACGTGGAGATGATGTCCTCCACTGGTAGAGATGCAAGTTCTATCACCTGTGAAATTCCGTCATACAGTTACAAGGATCAATGCCCTATTTTTTCCAAATAGCCATACAAAACGCCCTCTAGATCCTTAGTCCATGCCAATGATTTCATCTAACATACCAACGCACACGCGTGCCCACGAGGTGCCAGACCAGGGCACTATCATGCCAACTAGAAGCTCGACCCAATATCCCAGCCACCAACAACGTAAATTCCCGGTATCTTTTACTCTTCAGGACACACTGATCACGATGTGTTGCTTTATCTTGCAGCCACGGCGGTCTGACCGTCGCCTGCCCGCCAGGTATCCTCCTGCCTCGTCCCCGGCGGCAGCCATGCGGCATTGCTCGACCCGCGATTTCGTGTTCCGACCCGCGCGCCCACATCGTCCGACTTCTTCGGGTCGGCTACCACTGCAGCCGACGCGAAAGCCGCTGCGGCTGCACTGCCCTGCGTGTAGACGTGTCCCGTCGACGTAGACTCGGACGTGGCCACGGGACTCTCGAAGATGGGAGCTCCATTCGGTTGGCCCAAGGGGGCAACGTGCTTCGTGCTCAGCGGCAGGAGGGTGGCCTCCTTCTTCGTCTCCGTCATAGCCCGCGCGCGCTGGTCCGCCTTGTTCTTGTGGTTGCTACGATCGTAGAGGTACAAGCCTAAGAATGTGAGCGCAATGCCCACGGCCTGGATCTTGGTCGTCGGGCTGCGGAACCAGATGATGGCGATGATGATGACAAAGACCCGCTTGATCAGAGATGCGACCGAGTATGTCACTGGCGAGACCATCGAGAGGAGGACGAAGGCGAGTATGTTCTGCCCGAAGTGGAACGTGCCGTTGAAGATGTATTCCAGCACGAGCGGGCCATGGTCGAGCGAGTTGGGGCTGTGGATCAGGTCCACGCTGCCGTCCCAGAGGAAATCACCGATGATGTCGACGCCTTCGGACCACAGCCAGATCGGCCCCGTGAGAATGAAGGCCAGGCCGGAGGAGTAGCAGAGGAGGTTGAGCTTGTCGAGCTTCCGGGAGTGCGCAGCTGGGCCTTCTTGTTCGGCGAGCGCCGCCTCGTTGAACAATCGCTTGGAGAAGATGTTTTGAGTCACAAAGATGATGGCGGCGAGGAGCGCGTAGAGAATGCCCAGGTATTGCCCGCTGAAGGTGCGGTTCCCGGAGCAGGCGAGCATGACGCCGATGGTCAAGGGGATGAGGGAGAAGTATGTCGCCTTGGGGTAGCGGATGTCAAAGATGAAGCGGTAAGCGAGAACCGTGAAAAGCGGGGACAGCCCCTTGATTGTGTGTACGAGAGACACCGGTATCTTGGACGTGGCATTCGAGCTGAGGAGGTGGCCCCCTATTTGGAAGGCCGCCAGCGGGAGGGTTGTCTTGATCACATCTCGCGACGGGTATCGGATTGGATATCTGAGCGCTGGGATCGCCGCTCTCAGCCGGGGAAAAGCAGACGCCAGCCACGAGAACAGAACGCAGTACGACGACACAAAGGCAAACTGGATGAGGGTCAAGGTCGCCGGCTTATCAAAGGCCGTGAGGATCGTCTTGGACGAGGTATTGGTCAGAGCAGACGACCAGTACCACATGATGCAAAGCACCTGCAAGAGAAGGAGCCATCAGCACTGACCAGCCTCTGCGAGTGAAAGGACGAGGGGCATACAACTAGCTTCCACGAGACCGGAGCATGCAATGCATTCGCAATCTCCTGGGCGTTCTGGCTCATGCTTGCGGAACGCATTCGATGGACGGCACCGCTAATACTGTTCTTGCTCCCGTGGCCCAGGGAGCTCGATATCGGCTCTCGGGGCGCCCATCTCACTCTGCTATCCCGCCGGACATGCCAGCGGTCCGACGAGCGTGCGGCGCTGCCATTGCCGTAGCCGTAGCCGTTCTGCTGCCAGCGCTGGCCTGACGTCTGCCCGGGCGGAAACGCGTGTCCAGCGTCGAAATCCGGAAACTTCTCCGTTTCTCCCTGTCCCGGTCCACCGTTCGAATCGGCAATGGGCTTCGCACTGGATGAGCGGGTCTGGGAAGCAGCCCGCATGTGGGAACCGGCAGAGTATGTCGTAGAATGCGGCATCGCGCGCTGCGAAGCGCTTGAAGACGCTCAGCGGGATTATATTCCGTCGCAATCGCAATCGCAAACGAATGAATGAAGTCAGCGACGAGAGACCGTAACAAATGGAAGTGCTGCCTCGTTACATCCGAGCTACGTGATCATGGCCGCTTCACTGAATCTGTAAAATACTGTCGAACACGAGTGAGAGACAATTCGCGGCAGTCGACGGTAGCACCCGGTGATACGACTCGGTACCAACAGTATACGTATAAGGTACCTAGGTAGATAATAAGAGGGCGCGAATTTGGTCCCACGTCCTGAGAGCGACTAGCCGTTACAGGTACACGACAGCGGGCAAATAAGCTCTCTTGGCAGCTCCAATCCACTGTTGCAGCTGCAGCACGCAGAGGGGTGGTGGAACGGCGTGCACCGCCACATGGATGCCTGTGGTAGCCAACCGTCCAGCCACAGATATCCGAAACTTTTAAGGCGCGGAAGCGCGATAAGTAAGCCGGCCACAGCGGGTGGTCGATCTGATCGCGTGCAGTAGCTCCATCAAAAAGAGACAACCCGACTACCGTACCTTTCTCCGGCCGGCACAAGTTCTAACGGCATCCAAATACTGGAAACCATACGCATCTAAACCTGCAGCTGCATCCGGAGCCGTAGGCTCAACGCAGGTAAGATGGCGGCGCCAAAAATGACCAAGAACCAGATGCGCCGGGCCAAGAAGAAGGAGCAAAAGAAGGCGCAGGCTGAGGTATGGTTCCCCCCTCGGTTGATAATTACTGCCGTCGACTAACGGAACATAGAAAAACGGCTCCAAGGAACCCGGGGCCAACGCCGAGGCGGTAAAAGAAGAACCGACGCAGGTCGACGGCGACGACAAGCCCACTGATGTAGAGGTCAAGAAGGAGGACTTGGAGGTCAAGAAGGATGCCGACGCGTCTGATAATATCGATGCCGACGGCCCCGCCGACGATCCCGTTATCCCAAAGGACGACCCTGCATTTGCAGAGTACAGGAGCATATTCGAAAAGTTCGGCATGAGCCTGCAGGATGATGAGGCCGGTCGGGAAGCGAATGCAGGCAACAAGGGCGAAGTGTTCTTCGATCAGGACGACGAGATTCCCAGCGAAGACGAAGATGCACAGCCGAAGCTGTCCAAGAAGAAGCGCAAAAAGTTGAACAAACTGTCCATCGCCGAGCTGAAGGCTCTGGTGCGGAATCCCGAAGTTGTCGAATGGCACGATGTCTCGTCATCAGATCCTCGTCTACTGGTTCAGATCAAGGCGCAGCGCAACATTGTCCCCGTCCCGGGACACTGGTCGTTGAAGCGAGAGTACCTTTCCAGCAAGAGGGGTATCGAGAAGCCCCCTTTCAAGCTGCCCAAATTCATTGCCGATACTGGCATCACCGAGATGCGCGACGCCGTCCTCGAGAAGCAGGCCGAGCAGACACTCAAACAGAAGCAGCGCGAGCGGGTGCAACCGAAGATGGGCAAGTTGGACATTGACTACCAGAAGCTCTACGACGCCTTCTTCCGGCACCAGACGAAACCGGATCTCACACGCTTCGGTGATGTATACTACGAGGGCAAGGAGTGGGAGGCGGATTACAAGGTGTTCAGGCCCGGCGAGATCAGCGACCCACTACGAGAAGCCCTAGGCATGCAGCCCGGATTCCCGCCTCCCTGGCTACTCCAACAGCAGCGTGTTGGGCCTCCGCCATCCTATCCGACCCTCAAGATTCCAGGCCTCAATGCCCCGCTACCTCCAGGAGCAGCATGGGGCTTTCAGCCCGGCCAGTGGGGCAAACCACCGTTGGACGAATACAACAGACCCCTCTACGGCGGCGACATTTTTGGTATCATGGCTCCTGGCCAACCCGGGGCAGCCGCACCCTACCAGCAGCCGCAACAGCCCCAAGCTGCCGGCGCTCCGCTCGGCGAACCCGTCGAGCGCATCCTTTGGGGCGAGCTCCAACCGCCCGCCGAGGAGGAGGAGGAGGAAGAAGAGGAAGAGGAAGAAGAAGAGGAAGGGTCAGACGCGGGCGACATTCCACCGGGCGGCACCGACACAGTCAGCGGCCTCGAAACCCCGGGCGGGTACGCCAGCACAGTGCCCCCAGACATGCACGCCCCAGCAGGCATCGAGACCAGCATGGCAGGCGAATTCGATCTGCGCAAGACGCGCCGTGGCTTCGAGACAGAAGAATCCTCGTACGGCGGCGGCGCGCCGAGGCAAGCATACACCGTCGTCCCCGAGCGGCAAGGCCGCGCCGAAGGTTTCTTCGGCAGCGACAAGACGTACGACCTGTCCAAGGCGCAACAGGCACCGGCACCGCACGCCGCCCATGGCGTGCCGGTACTGGGCCAGGAAGACGACTCGTCGCGGAAGCGCAAGAAGCCGGGCGACGTGGACGTGGCGCTCGATCCGGACGCGCTGATGGCCTCGGGCGGCATCAGCAAGGAGGATGTGCGGCGCAAGTACGAGGCCACGCGACGCGAGGAGGGCGTCGGCGCGCAGTGGAACCGGGCCGCGTACGAGGAGGACCTGAGCGATATGGTTGCACAGGAGAACAGGAAGAGACAGAAGAGAGAGGAGGAGAGGAGAGGGGAGCGGGAAAGGGGGAGGAGGTAACGCTAACTCTGAAGCAGTTGGGAAGGGCACCTAGGCTGGAAATTGTTAAGCCTTGGAACTGGTTATGGGCTGCGGGTAGAGCAGGAAATTCTGCTCCGGGCGTTCAGGTGCAAGTTTTGACAGATGGACAGACAGTTGGCGCGATGGTGTACCTGTACAATAGTGGACCTGAAATCGTTTATTAATTACTAGTACAGTCAGGGTTCAAAAGTCTGTCACACCCCACATCAAAATCCCCCGCCACCCGTTTTCTAGGTCACCACAACCATCAACATATCTCTACATAACGCAACACCAACAACATTCCTAGCAAAATAGATATATACAGATAGAAGCCTTGGTTCTAGCCATCAATATTTTATATACCAACCTCTAGCTTTCTGGACTGCATCCAATCGCCGGGGCATTGAGTCAATGAGACCATCAATTTAAGCCTAGTCAATTGCCCACCAACATCCCCGAAGACATCGAGTAAACTCAGCTATATCTAGCTAGTTTTTCTTGAGTAACTAGATATCTAGATATAGCTGCTTCATCCTCTATTTTAATAGAGCCCATATATACTCGATTGGATTAAGATCTAGGCTATAGGCTAGCCAGTCAGGTAGGACCTCGATTATATGTTTCATTAGCTACTCGGTCGAGGATACAGATGTATATACTCGGGCATTATCCTACTGGAAGTACTAAGTACCATTATAAATTAGAAGAAGACCCTTTTCCAATATCTGCTGATAACTCCAAGAGCTATATCCTCCTTTTTACAGTGGTTGGTAGTCACGTTCCATGATAATAAGGTCGGTCCTCCCCTCTTTCCAAATGCCACCCCAAATCATAATCGAAATCGTACTTTTGCTATGGCTTTAGAGGTTGACGAAGCTCTTATCCCATTTTTAAAAAGGGAACCAGAAGACCTAAGTTATTAGGTTACTCGAATTATTTTGGCAAGACGATTCGTTAATAAAGATAGACTAGAGGTTAGTTAGTAAAATCCAAGGTTGACTTCTAAGTCACTTACTCGGATTAAGATCTCGATATCCTTCAACTAAAGGCAAGCAAATCGATATCTATCCTTTGCTATTGCCTTCGTTAATAGGATTCTCTTTTATATATGCCACTTATATATCCGATAATGGCGAAGAACCTGGTATATCGTTGATCGGGAGATACAGCCGTCTATAGTATTGATCAGCATCTGGGTTATAAGCTAGGGATGCCGTTTAGCCAATTGTAGGATATACCGCTTTTCCCGACATATAAGAATCTCTAGCCGGCCTATTCGAGGCTTGGACTCAACAGTGGTAGATGATTCGAACCGTTGAAGGATGCGGTAGACAGCCGTCCTGTCGATGCGAAACGCGCGGGCAATAGCTGACTGGCTAGCCCCGGCTGCAACGGCACCTATAATAGCTGCACGTGCAGTCGGTAATAGTTCCTGGCCAGGTTGACGGCCGGCCGTCAATTTGGCCCCGATTTCGGCCAAATTGACCATGGTGGGCTAAAGTTGGGTTGGTTAGAAGATGGAAGATGGTGCGTGTCATGTCGCGACGCGCGTTTAATTGATGTGGGGTGTGACAGACTTTTGAACCCTGACTGTAGTAAGGCAAGCGAGAAAGAACACAGTGGGGAAACCCTTCCAAGTCCCAACCATCGTGGCTTGCCATTCTCTGACGCACATGACTGATTGGTCTGACCTATTGCCGGCGCTTTGAGTTGAACCCTCCTTCCAACCACCTATTATGGATAATTGGAAGCCAAGGTGCGAATCTGATTTAAAAAGCACTATAGTTGAACATAATAACTCCGGATTTCGGACATTAGGACCAAGTACCTTCTTCAGTTGGTTCTGTAGTTAGTTGATTTTTCATCACATATACTTCCCCTTCACTTAAAAGTAGTAGCCCGTACTACTAGTAGGTAGGGGATGGTGACGGTGCTCTACTGGCAGTCTGTAATATTCTTTGGCTAATGGTCCGCTTCTTTTTGTTGTGAGGTGATGGATGGATCGATTGGTTCAAACTGACCTAAGCTTGAGTCAGTCCGAGGAGAACAGTTTGCCGAGGGTTTATCTAAAGCGCAGAGAAATAAACCACAGTGATATCAATTAACTAAAGAGCGACGTGCTAATCCGTTGCAGCTATCATAGGTGAAGATGAGCCTGATGGGGCTTCGATGGTGATCTGGACCACGCAGTGATGTGGAACGATTCTTCAAGGTACTCACTCTGGGGTGTCGGATGGGTCAGGCACCTATCTAAATAAGTTGTCTATTCTCTTTCATTGTCTGTCAGCGACGCAGCAGTTTGCTCCTACCGGTCAGGATTGCAGGACATTGGATGTTCGCCGAGACTCGGAGCAGATCGTCGGGAGTCACTCTAGGATCACCCGGATCATCCACCGTGAACCTACCGGGTACATAAGTATGATTACGAAACTGAGGGAAAGTGAACCGTGGGCGTGTGTTGGCTAGCTGGCTATAGTTCGTTATCAATATGTATCAGTCTTCTGGGCTCTTTCGTTGTAGTCATCTAAATCAAGCTTCCCATCCCGCTTCCCTCTACCGTGTTCAGTCCAGCAAGAGAGAAAATATGCCACGGTTGAGCCGAGCATCGGGTTTGACGAGACAACTCACCGGCAGCTTACAAGTAAGGTAGGTACCTACCTTATCCGGTACCCAGGAATCATAGATAAGGTAGAGATTTGATCATCATTGCACCAAGTGCAGCCTACGTCGTTCGCCACATAGTCTTCTGCGTGGTGCTTTCAGATGATGGGGAAGCGCACAGTTGCCTGAAAGTACGGTTTGAATTCGCTCCATGTCCAGTCCAGCGGGGAAGATTATCAGTATGTACCGCCGGGTTTCGGCTCGGATCTACACCTGCCTCCAATTAATTCCCGACAAACGGCCAGGCTCTCTTAGCCTCTCTATTCAATGTTATGTCTCTGGCCGTGCCGTCATGAGCATGTCTTACACATCCAATTCTCCCCTTTCGCGACCGCTTCCTCTGGCTTCTCTACACAAGACTCGTGGTATAGACGGGCCTTGCATTGCTGAGTTGATGGCCGTCAGCACGGTGCACTGATGAACAAAGTCGAGAAAGAGAGGAAATACCTTGTTCCCGCAGATCAACATCTCTGACGCGGGCACTGGCTCCCCGCAGGCCGTGCAGCAGCCGCCGGTAGCTTTGTTCCTAGGAGGCTGGACCGGTCCCTCATCGGCTCCGTACTCGGCCTGACGGCTCCTCGCATCGTTGAGAAGCCGCGTGGCCTCGAATATGGCCGTATCGGGCAGCACCCCCCGAGCGAGCAGTATTGAAACATGCTTGCTGAACTCGTCTGCCCTGGATTGTTTAGCCACGATCCAAGACGCCTTTTCCCTCACAAAACGGAGGAAATTGCGGGGCAGATGTTGCTCCGAGGAGATGTGCTTCCGGAGGATGAAGGCGTCCCACTCCTGCAGATACTCCTTTTCTTCGGCGTTTAGGTCAATGAAGTCTTGCAAGTTGTCTCGATGCTTTAGCAAGAGCCAGGAATCATCAATTGGATGCTGCGGGACAGGAACGCCCGGCGGGAGCTGGACCTTGCTCAGGGGGTCAAATAAAGGTTGCTTCGTCTTTGGTACCAGCACCTTCTTCCGGGCCCCTCTCGTGACGAGTTTCTAGGTGATTATCAGCCAACGGACAACAAAGATCTCATGAGCATGGAGAAGATTTCTTACACTGCGAACTGTCTTGGCAGTTCCTTCTTGGAAGAGCTCGCGGCCGTTCTCTGGACCGAGACGCGAAGTAACCCAGGAGTCATCCCCATTCGCATATTTTTCCAGGTCGAGGGGCTTCACTGGCAGGCCGAGCTGATACACTCTCGGCCTAAGTGGAGAACCGCGGCTGTTGGCGTTTGGCTTTACAGTGACACAGTATCCTGCTCTGGGCCTGAACTCAAAATGGAAATCATACTCCGGGTGGCTCAAGTAGTGAGCACGCAACTGACTCAATCTCTCGTTTTCCGCACCGCATAGCAGACACCCGAACTTGTCTGTCTGGACCTGCTCTGGTGGCAGCAGGTATGTGATTGTCTGTTCGTCTGATGGTGGGCTCTGCTCATCGCCAAACTTCCTCCGCTTCTTAGTCTCCCTCCCAACTGCGTTTTTCCACATTTGCTTGACGTTGTAGTTGATGTCCTGCCTTGCTCGCCGCGAGCGGCCAGGGGTGAGCTCGCCTTCAGCCAACTCTTCGACCGCATCAGGGGTAAAACCGTTGGTATGCCCATTCAGCGTGGTCTCCGTCTGCCCAACCATCCCATTCATATGGGACTCGTGTCCGTTGGTGCCATGTACACCATCGACGGAGTTAGTATACTTGTGGTTGCCGTGCACAAGACGTGCGGTAGACTCGTTTGGGTCAAACACTGAAATGGAGGGCAAGATGTCCTTAACATGCTCCCTTTGCTTCCTGTGTCTGGAAATGGCGGTTAACCATCGGACATCCATGTCCATGAGGAAGTCGGTGGCGACATCGGCTGCGTGCGGCTGCTTCATCACCCTTAAGCAAACCGATTTCCGGTTGCGCGTACTGAAGACGTCGGTGATACAGGCAGTGAGGACCCACTGCCGCGGGGGCAGGCCCCGGTAGTAGAACATTTCCTCGTCGCTCAGGGGAACAAGGTCGGTGGGCGGCCAGTGGGCATCACCGGCGGATTCGAGCTCAACAAGCAGCGAATAGCAATCAACCAGGCCGAAGACAGCATCGTCGTCGCGTTCCAGGAATATCTTCTCCTCGGGGATGTGGAACGGCTGAAGGGAGGAAAAGCGCGCCATATGCGGCGAGCCGGGAGGATTCTTGAAGATGCGTATGTCGCAGACCTGACTGTCGACATGCAGCACAACCGGCTCGCCGGCCTTGTGGCCGCAGATGGTGAGCTTGCACCGTGCCCTGACCTGGACAATGTCGCGGATGTCAGGCGCGACGACTCCGTTCAGGATACCGTTCTTCACACGGGGTGCATCCTTGTGGCTGATCTTGAGAACCTCGATACGGAGAGCGCGCTGGGTGTTTCCGTAGCTCTCGAACAGCGGAAAGCCATCGTAATCGCTGTCAATGCGGCGGCGCTTTGCAGCACGCTCGGAGTGATATCCGTCATCGGCGTGGCCATCACCGCCATTGCGGCACAATGACGAAACGTTGCCGCCCATCCTCGAGTTCCAATGGTTGGTCGCCTTGAGCCAGTTCCGATGTAGGAAAGGCAGGCGGCGCTTGCGCTGGTTGCGAGACGTCATTGCCGTCATTGCCGGCAGAAGGTGATGAAGCATGCACGTGAGGACCAAGCGAGGGTCAATAGGTCATGGAAGAAAGTGAAGAAAGCGGCATTGTCCGAGCGGCGGAGGGTCGCGCTCAAAATGGGTGTGAAGGCTGTGCCAATAGTTCGGCAACGAAGACAGCCACAAGTGAAGCAAGCGGATGGGCTACAAGCGAAACCGGCGGAGAGATGCAAGGCGAGCAGTGGCTCAGAAGAGAGGTGATGAAGTTGAATCTGTGGAAGATTAGCCAGGAGAAGACAAAATGTGTGGGTGGTTCGTGGGTGTCTTCATGTGATGAGGAAGGTGTTGGTGGAACAGACAGCAGGAGCGCCCAATCGACAGAACTGTCCAAAACGTCAAGTGTGCGACGCCATGAGCTGTGAGAGATGGTGGCAACTCGGATTCGATGCGGTGGATGAGAGAGCAGGGTGCAGGGTGTGGACTGATATGGAAGTTCACCTCAGGATGACATGGAAAAGCGGACTTTCCACTACCGCGCGCGCAACAATGCTCTCCGTTGCTGTATTCAGTGATGTGCAGGCGTGAGCTACACCCAACACAGCCAAGGCATAAGGCGTAGTAATGGAAGTTGGTGTATAAGCGCAGATGGGGTTTCAATGCACGAAGATAGGAGGCTATGACGGTGGAGCAGCAGAGAAGACGGGATGGAAAGAAACGCGTACCGAATGTAGCCAAATGGACGACAGCCAGGGTGAGAATCTCTATCGCGATTGCTTGTTGCTTTCTGTGGGGCGTTGGCTCTGATCGCAGGGCCCTGAACGGTTAGCGCAGTATCGCGGTAGCACGGTACCAAAGCGTCTGCCCTAGCAACGTGCTTTGTCCGGGTATCTCGCTAACACCCTGGCCGAATAATACGGGCAGCTTGCCCGGGTGATGTACAGTACATGACACGCTGATGGACTGCTGCATCAACTCAACGGTAGCGAGAGATCGATTGAAAGATTCGATATGAAGAGCAAGGATGAGTAAACTTGGGCGCAGTCATGGAGCGAATGCTGGGTTTGCCTGAGGGCGCTTAGAAGTCCAGATCCTTTCACTTGGGGCGCTGTCAGCTTCTCGCCAAACTTGTCGTGGATGAACTAGGTACCTTAGCAAAGAAGATTGAGTTCATGAGGGAATCAACCCGAGCCTTGACAATGGCATGGTAAACTTTTGTGTGCTTGCGGCATAGGCGAGCTAGAATAACCCAAGTTGAATGCGCGGTAATCTATTCACTATTGTGTTGTGCTCTGAATAAGAAATGAGCGGCGTTGTCCAATCCAATCGTCATTATACTTAAGACCAGTCCGACACTGATCCCGAAAGGATTCTCTTAGGTATCAGATGATGACTACCATCATGACACTAGAATTTCCAGGGCGAAGCAATCTTTTACTGCCTAGCCTTGACGCTTTCGTCTCATCTGCTATGTAAAGATCATGCACTGACTGAAAAAGCTGTTGTAAGTTGAAGGAGGAGAGAAGAAGGTTGGGGGGAGAAGGGAGGGGGGGGGTGCCGTATTCTCCCTACTAGAGTTATCTCTCCACGGTCAGCATTCGTCGAAGTCTCTTGGCACTGCCTGCTTCGGCGTAGAAGGATACCAGCATAGAGTTAGGAAAGGCACCTGACAGCATGGACGACGAGAAGATGGCCGAACGAATGAACTGCAGATTCGATGAATGGAGGCGTCAATCACGGGATGTATTGAGTTCAAAGTATCCGTGTCATTCAATGGAGACGCAGGGCTGCTCATGGGCCAAGGCTGTGAGGCAGCATTCATTGCGTTAGAGGGCCTTAGCGTATACCCGCTCGCCTCTGTTGGGTAATGCAGTAGTTGGCCTAGCTTGATGATTCAAAGTCTGATGTCTATCGATCTCTGATACTCTGTCTTCTCCCTTCTAAAGCCCTTATTACGAGTAGATATTCACTGACCACATGCAACGAACTTTGACGAGCCTTTCCAGGACAGTGATCAACACTGAGCGGTCCGCATACATGGCGTTCCTGGTAAAAGCCTTGAGATGAATCCTGCTGGTGTAAGCCACTGCAACCATGTTCGTTGCCTGGTATTCAAGTATACCATGTCTGAACTTGAATTTCAAACCTGTCCCAATCCTTCGCATCGAGTAATCGATCTGTCATATTTTATAGTCAGAGACCGAACGCATGGCTCGCCTCCCAAATCGGCATCAATACAGAGTCCGATCCGGGTGGATCACCGAATATGGAAGACGAGCTTCTGAAGGTCGTCAAATTCCAAGACTGTTGGAATCCCATGAAGTACCTAGATACACTCTCCAAGGCGGCCTCGACGCTGCGATGCTGCAGTTTTCGTAGTTCTGACTTTGTCTGACAGCCTGGCTGCAGGTGGCTGGGGATGTGACCTTCATTTGCTTGCTGGAGAGAACACGGCCAGCCCACCCTGAGAATTGCTTGGTAAGAATATCTCCCTCGTGGAAAAGCAGGGGAAGAAAGCAAGGCTGTTGAAGGCTGCGCTGATTCGGAAGAGGGGGCGCCGAGGACAATGCAAAGATCGAGAATCACTTATATTAAGTTATTACCCTATGCCACTTCCCTCTTGCTTCCCCGCATCCCCGGAACTTGACTCGAGCTTTGGGACTTGTTTGGTGGAAACCCAACACCAAGGTGTCACCGGCGTTGCAGCATGAGACATTCAGTCTCCTGACGACCCATAGTTAGGCCAACTCAAAAGCACCCAAATACGAACAGTTCAGCAATGGAATAGAAACCGTAAAACTTCCAAATGCCCCATACGACGAGCCACGGACCTTATATATTAGATGCGATGTCCCATGCTCCCTCCATTGATTTTCCATTACTCCCCGTCCAGTAAAGCAAAGCCGGGCCCTCAGAGCGCCATCCGTGGTATGCCAGTGTCCTTATCCTCATATGACCCGATAGCAGCCAAAGCGCCCCATGTCAATGCTGCCTTGAAAGATGGAAAGGAGATTGGGTCAGACGTGAGAGACCGCTCCGTTACCACGCATACCCGGTATCGGAATCCTCATCCTGTCCAGCCCAGTCGTCATCCGACAGATCATCATGCTCACTATCCAGAAAGTCGTCCATAGTGAGTGTCGTCTCCGTCGTCTTCTGGTTATCCAGTAGAATCTCAACCTTCTCGCACATGCCGTGGCGAAAGGGCAGTGCTTCACCAGCCATCGTGTTCATCGGTGACATGTGACGGCTCTCTCCGCTCGTCCCAGCCTCCTCTTCCATTTCCTCGTCTTCTTCATCCCCATCCGTGTCTGGCTCGGCATACGAAAGCCGGCGAAGTCCGCTCCTAAGGCTTCGACCCAGGCTACTAGCGCGGGAGGACGGGTTTGACAATTGCGATGCGAGCCGGCTGCTTCGCCGTGTTGGGGTGGTATCGACTGTTGCGCCGCTACCGAACTTACGGGACTTTTTGGGGGTGCTCATAATCCCATCAGCGGCAGCCCGCTGCGGTTGCGCTCGCAGGGAGTAGAGCGGAAGAGGATCTTGCCTCTCACGGAGGAAAATCCGTTTCAACCTCGCGTCCCACTTGTTGCGCAACCTCGACCTCTCGTGAATAGGGATGCTTAGCATCGCCTTTAGGTCCAGAGACCGGAGTCTGCTCAGCTTCGGCGCACTATCGACTAGTGACTGAAAGAGATTTTCGGCTGCTTCCGCCGTCCATTTCTTCATGTTCAAGAGCTGAAGGGTCTCCAGACCCTCCGGCCAGTCCGGAATCTGGTCTGCCGCGAGCAATTCATCGTAGGCCGGGTCGCCGTCATGGTAGAATTCGTGGTGATTGTACGTTTTCAAATCCACCGATAGAAGTTGCAGGTTTGGGCAGGCCGACCCGAGAATCGTAACGAAGGAGAGACTGAGCGACTGATTGTGGCGAAGAACCAGCTGCTTCAGCTGGTGCCCACTCGAAAGAAGGAAGCTGGCGAGGTCGTCGCTATTAACATCCCAACAATTAACCAGCTCCAAACCCTGCAGGTTTTTCGGCAAGAGCGGAAGCAGCTGATCGTTGACAGCAGTAGAGGACTCCATTGAGAGGTGCTGTAATGTTGGCAGCTCAGCGATCGCGTCTGCGAGGCTCTGAACAAAGGCCAAATCCTTCGCAGCTAGCTCCTCATTGTTCGCATTCGCCTTCGCATGAAGCGAAGGAACTTGAAAGTTGACCAGTGAGAGTTTTCTGAGACCTATAAACGACGGGGTGCTATGAAGCGCCTTGATGCCGCCAAGATCGAGATCCGGGCCCATCAGTCGCCGATTCCACTGCCATTCGGATAGTCTTGGGGGCGCAACTCGGCCAGCGTTCTGGGCTGGGCCTTGCGGCCCATCTAAAGCCTGGAAGAGCGCAGCCGGATAGTGCCAACGCAGGTTCTCATCTAGTGATCGATACGGAGGGTCATCTTTCCGATGAAAGAACTGGATGGACTTGAGACGCGGCACGTTGCTGATAAGGGCCCTGAGGTCGAATGGTTGGCCCTTGTATGTTTTGGAGGCAATTTGTTCGACATCAATCCAGAGCTCCACCACTTTCGGCCTGTAATTGAACAGAGTGGTAGAGGGATCCTTGGACAGTAGCGACACCAAACCATGCGCCATCGACCGACTTAGCAACGGAGGGGACTCATATAACGCGGTCAGCGCTGGCTCCACGAAGGCCCGACAAACACCACTCGCTGCGATCAGCCACTTGGCGTGCTGGAGTTCTGTGAGTGGTGCTGCGGCATATCGAAAGATCTGAAGCAGGATGAGGTAGGGTAGACTGCTCCAGTCCGGAATAACGACATTGTGGGCGTCGGTGGCCCCATTTAAGTTTTCAGCAGCAAGACGGTCGGGTCGGTTATTTGTGCCTCTTGTTGGACTCGACTTCTTCGGCAACAAAGCCAAGCGGGTTGTGTGCCGGCGATTGCTGCTCGCGTTCTGATCCACTTCGGAACCAGGGGTAATGTACGCATTCCCGAACTCATCCCCGCTGTCGCTATCTTCATTGAACTCCGGGGATGAACGCTGACGGGTTCGCTTCGCCCTTCTGCTGCTCGGAGTCGCGCACCTCGACCGGGAGCGCTTGTGCGACCGTTTTGGCGTACTCGGAGACGGAGGTTGTGGCACCCTCTCATTGTTGTAGCCCGATTTGGCAGCCGAGCTTCTCGTCACTCGGCCGGTCGCTCGCGGGATGGTGACACCTGCCGGAAGACTTCCAGCCCCGGCCCCGGAGGCTTGGCGCGGCCGTAGCTGGCGAGTTGTTGCCGCTGACGCAGTGGGTATTACGCCCGCTGCATTCTCACCGCGAGCCGCCATGACGAATGCAAAGAACTGTAGCCGGCACGCAGGATTTTACCTTGCAGGCTCTGACATGAGGCGACGAGAAAAGCGATGTAAGATGGGGTGTCCGCGCACTTCGGTCAATGAGAAACGTCGGAATTGGTCGGTGGACGGCGAATCGGGAAGTGGAATTGCTTTGGCGGGTCGGTTTGAGCAATTGTTGCCATCATGATTCATCACAGGAAACACAGGGTCCCACATTTCAAAATCGAGATTCAGAGTGGGTCCATAAGTGAGCAGGTCCTCTCAGCTGCCGACCAGCTGGATAACATTAGTTTTAGTCCGATTTCTGAACGGTCTCGACTCTCGATATGTGTAACATATGTACTACTAGGTCCCTTGCACGGATCCTCATGACGTATTAGTGTATAACAGTCTCGCTCGACACGACTGTGATGAGTGAATCACCTACTGGCTCCAAATAGTCTCGCGGTGGATGACTGCAGGTTTTAGTCCGAGCTAACAGAGGGCCAGACGTCGTGCTATTCAAACTCCCTTCCCAATCGGAGAGAGTCAATGATCGATCAACTAACATAGCGAATATTGCAAAGCGCCGGAAACCTCTGTCCGCCCCCGATTCCGAGTTTAGGCCCCCAAAGCAGTTCCCTTTGCCCGCCCAGAACCATCCATCCTAATAACGCCATGATAGTCATTCACCAACTGAAGCAATACGAATACTCGCGCTAGAATTCGGTGAATCAGACAACCTCCATCAAGTCAGGCTTCGCCCAAATACCTCCTGGGTCAAGCCTTCATTTGCCGCTCTTGTCGTCAGCCTCGCCCTTTTTCTTCCCTGCTTCCCTCAATGTGTGGCCCTGGCCGGCGAAGTGTGGCTGCTTGGCATTCGCCTCCTCTCGCTCCTTGTCCTCTGCCGTCTTGACCCATATGATCCGGTATCCGAGGAACAGCTTGTTTGGCGGCAGACGGAGCGGTGCAGGGCCGTTGTTGCGCGATTTGGGTATGACAGCTTCCTTAGCGGATGTGGTCGACGTGTCGGCCACGGGCGTTGCGGGATTGGGTGTCGAGCCTTTGCCGCCCTTTTTAGAGCCCAGCCTTTGCCCCTCCCCGGCAAATTTCCCTGCCGAGGCCGCCGCCGAGCCCGGCGCGATAGCGTTGTAGTTGATCGCCTGGGCCATGGTGCCTTGGTTATGGAGCAAGCCCCCGGGCGGCATCCCACCGCGGGTACTCCGAGGTGTGCTGGTGCCGCTGCCCCGCGGCGCTTTCTCGGGCTCGACATAGCCGACTGGTGGAGCAAACTCGACGCTGACGTCGGTCTCGATCATGCTGACACCCATCTTCTCTGTCTCGGGCTTCACGTCGAGAACGGCGACATCGTAGATCTCGTCGTTGTACTCGAAATTAAAGACGTCACCCTTCGTCAGGGCGGCAAAGTTGCGGAATGCCTTCTCGAGGACGGCACGGGGGTCGGTAATCTCCAGGAAGTTGACCGACTGGGGTTGCAGCTTGACTAATTTAGCTAGCTCGAGAGACGTGGTCTTGACCTGGATCATATCGCCGACATCAAGCTGGAGTGTTTGCATCATCTGCGGGCAGTTAAGACCTCCGGGCATAACATCAACGAGGGTAAACCTGACATACCCATTGTGGGATGTATGCCCTGCCCTCCTCTGCCACGAACTCTAAGACGCCTGCATGTGTGTGTTTGCCCGATTCCCCGTTGACCAGTTCCAGCATAATAGGCCACTGAACGTGGAGCCTCGATACTTTGTCGAGAGCGGAGGGAGGCAAGAATATTTTAGAGCCGTAGTTCAGTTCTGGTCGCTCTGAGCCAGGCGCCATGGCTAGGGGGTAGCAGCGGTAGTATTCGTCGAAGCGTTGGGCGCGAGGCGCTCGGAGGCTCCCACGATAATCGCCACCGCCAGCGTTCCACGGATTAAACTGTACTCTCAATATCAGCAAAAGCTAAGGATATCAAGGGCGGTTCTAGCACAACGAGTGCGGGGCTGGGCCTCACCATTCCGGATGGTTGAGGTTGAGATGCACGGGGGTGTGCAAGTCTGTAACTGCTGGTGAAATAGCGATGGGGTTTTATGTGCTGATGTGGTTGTTGATGTTAGATCCGCATATCACAACGGAAGTGGCTTTTGAGAAGTTGGGAGAGAAAGAAAGATTCAAGTGGGATGATGGGTTTAGATGTAGCTTTCAAATCGTAAGGTAGGCGTGGTAGTAGGTACTTGTACTTAGGCAGAACTTGAGGCTCGCTGGGTGTTATGCTTGCTGCTCAGCCTATGGCCTTTGCTGTGGTGGGCCGCGGGGCATTTAGCAGTACTCAGTTACTGAGTGGCGCGAGCTAACCGTGCGCGTTAAGGCTGACGTCAAAGATCCGTCAACAACCTTTCTATGACGCTGGACTCTTGAGCTGCTACCGTAAAATAACTCCGCCGCATGAGTGGGCGCACGTCTAAAGCAGCTTTTACGAAAGCATGGCATCCAGATTTTCAGCTGCGCGACCCAAACGCGCCGGGGAAGCCTTTGCGCGTGCGCACCACGCTCAGGACCGCGACCAGGACGGTCCCACCTCCAAGAAAGTGAAGTTTGATCTCCGTAACCCATCGGCTCTGGCGGCAGGCGCCGAGGATGAAGATGACGAAAACGAGGATGTTCTCAGCGCAGATGTTATTGGCGGGTCACGGGCGACGAAACGCGGCGCGGTCAACATTGAGGGTTATGATTCAGACTCCGAAAATGAGACGTTCAACGCAAGGGCCGAGGCCAGGGGTAAGAAGGGAAAGGAGGCCGAAGATGTCGACTTTGCCGAGGTCATGGACAACTATAATATGAAGGCAACCGTCGGCGACGGCGGCGTTGAGGACGAGGAGGTGGATATGTTTGGCGACTTCGACGCCGGTGAAAACACACTTGCCGACAGCAGCAAGACAGGGAGGAAAGAGAAAGAAGTCCGCTTCCTCGCCGACAAGGAGATTGAGGGGCAAGAGACGAACAGCAAAAGTGGCGGCACAGTGCGGTTAGACGACAAGGAAGAGAGTGAAGACGATGACGATGACGACGAAGATGTCGCTGCGGCCATCGCAGAGCAGGACGTCGACGAAGAAGTTGGCTTGGGTGGCCTCAAAAAGCATGCGCCCAAGATAGACGCCTTTAACATGAAGCAGGAGCAAGAAGAGGGCGCCTTCGACGAGTCGGGCAACTACATCCGCAAGGCTGTCGATCCCGATGCGGTGCACGATCGGTGGCTCGAGGGCATCAGTAAGAAGGAGATGAAGAAAGCGGCCGCTGCGCACGAGAAACGCGAGGCTGAGTTGCGGAGGCAACGGCGTGAAGACGACAACATATTGACGGGCGAGCTGTTCAAATCACTGATTCTCCGGCTGGAATCGGGCGAGACGGCTCTGGATGCGTTGGCCAGGCTTAGGAAGAGCCAGGTCAAGCCCAAAACTAAAACCAAAAAGCTGCCTAAATGGAAACGGAAGAGTGCGCAAAAGCATGGGACCGAAGCCGAGGAAGCCATGGATGTCGATGCGACAAAGGAGCCTGAAGACTCCAAACAGGTCAGGATCAAGGAGGCAATCAATGCCATTGCCGATGCTGCGGACAAGTTAATCCAAAGGGACTACCCAAATATCTACGACATGGAGAGAGAAAGGCTCTGTAGAGAGTACCGGAACGAGACTGGAGAAGCCTGGGTGGAACCCCCCGAGCCTGACCAGGATGAAGAGAACAACAGCAACGGGGAAGCCAAAATGTGGGAATTCCGTTGGACAGACGGCCGCGACGGCGGCAATAAGCAAGGGCCGTTTGACGGACCAACTATGAAAGCATGGCAGGACGCCGGCTACTTCGGCGAGGGAGTAGAGTTCCGACCGGCTGGAGAGGAAGCCGGATGGAGTAGGGTTGCCACGTTTGTATGATTATCTGTGTGACCCTGAGATCAACGGGGCCAGGGTTGGGAATACGCGGGAAATGGGGTGTCGCAGACTCGCCAACAACAGAGCCTGTTGCGTCTATCAAAGTCCATTACCAAGAGCTGTACATGATATCAATCGTCAAATCCCACTGGTTCAGTCAGCCGAACAGTTTTACCAGCCCCGAACGCCTGCAACCGAATATCGTCACCCTGCCCTTTGTTCAACTCGTGTCCATCGTCTCCCCAGGAGCGTTGGCGGTGCCGTTGACCGCAAAATCAACGGAGCCATCATTGCCAATCAGCCGCTTCTCCGACTCGCCAACAAACTTGACACTCCTCGCAGGGTCGTAGAAAAGCTTGAAACTCCGCTGGACATCCTCCACGCTGACCTGTTTGGCCCGCCGCTTGGCGCAGATCAACTGCGATGTTGTGATGAGGTTGCTCGCGTAGCGGAGCCCGGCTTCGTGGCCGATCTTTGTGAGCAGCGCGAGAGCGTCCGGGGTGAGGTCCACTTCCTCTTCCTGAGCCCGAATCGACAAGATCTGTTGGAGCTCCTCTGCGGTGTAGGCGTGGGTGTTAATGATGCAGATGCGGTCGAGGAAATCGAGTGGCAAGCCGTGCGGGCTCTTGTAATCTGTGCCCCGGATACGGGAGACGCCTCGGTTGCTTGCCATGATGACGATGGGAGCCAAGTCGGACTCCAGCGCGCGGTTGATGTATGAGAAGCATTCAATGTCGAGCATATGAACCTCGTCGATGAACAGAACTCCGGGAACGATCTCTGCCTTGCCTTCCTCCTTCCACTCTCCGACCTTGGTGTTGATCTGGTCCCGGATCTCGCTTCTGATCTCGCCCGTGTCGCCCGAGAACAGGGCGAGGAAGCCCTGGGTCCGCGAGTTAATGACGTCGATCTCGTGCAGGGACACCGTATGGACGACCTCCTTCCGCTTTTGCAGCTCGCCGTCGGGGCACTGCAGGAACTTGGTGTCAACGCCCATGGCGTCGTAATCGCGCGACCGAGCGTACGACCTGCCCAGCTTGGTGATCTTCCCCGATGACTTGTCAATCGAGATGATGTCGCCCGCCATCACACGCTCCTTCGTCATCGCATCGATCATCTTACTTCCCATATCGTAGATGGCTTCCATGTCGGTGGTCTTGATGGTGAGCTTCCCCTGCTTGGCGCCGCCCGTCACGCTCCGGTCGATCTGGATCTCCACAACCTCGCCTTCCATTACTTCACTCTCTTCCTTGATCCTCACGCCGATCGATTTCCGAAAGGCTTGTGTCAGCGCTTCGGTCTTGGACATCTCGAGGGAGAAGATTTCCGAAGCCGCAAGGGTAGTGAAGGGTACATCGGGACCCAGTGACTGGGCCATACCCATGGCGATTGCTGTCTTGCCGGTACTACATGTTGAGGAAATGTTAGCACGCGTGCCAACACACCACGAATGGCGGTCGGCAGATGGGGGAGATGGGGGAGATGATGGAGACCTGCCTGGGTGGCCCTGCAATCAGCACGGCGCGGCCAGCAATCTTGCCTTGCTTTATCATTTCCAGCACCACCGCAGCTGCCTTTCGTGCCTTCTCCTGCCCGACCAACCCTTGCGACGAAGCTCTGGGCTCTAGCGTGTCAGCATCGACGCCCAGTCCCCGAATGTGAGAGTGTGCTGCGATGAGGTTGAGCCCTCGGAGATCTTTGCTCTCCGAGACAGTGACGACGGGCTGCATCGTGGCGCGTCAGCTATGCTCCTGCTGCCATGATGATTGCGGGCAAGATGCGACTTACAGCAGCCATTTTGAAACGCTGTATCGAGGTCAGCTACGTCTCTGGTTGCGGTTGAGAGCCGTTCAGTTCTGCATGGCTGGAGAGATTCCAGGTAAGAGCTTACCTGGGTGGTCTGTGGGTGGACTGGGCAAGCACGTATGTAATCCGTACGGATCCGTACATACAACGCTATCTTCGCAGATACCCTCCTGTGGCTAGTGCCTTGTGCTTCTCGAGTTTCGCGGCAGGCAGTGGAACTGCAGTGCAAATTACCAGCTTCCAGTAGAGCCTGGAATTTGGAGCGAGGGAGGTGCACGGACGATGGGGCCACCGCTCAACCATGGACGTCAATGATCTCTTACACTACACTTCAATGTCAATAGTAATTCATTGTACTGCCCCCTGTCAACCCGATGCTCGCACCAATTTCCAAGTCGCAAGGTCATTATCGCCAGAGTCATCATTTCCAAAGAAGGCGGAATCCCAGGGGTGCGAAGGTGGCCATCAATTGAGCCGAACTGAAGGGCTTGTAGTGCCTCGAGACGGTGCCATTGATTAAGATTAAGGTTAAAAGCCTTAATCCGCAAACTGCGTTAGGACACATCAGAGGGGGCTCCTAACGTTCTCTTGAAAGCATAGGTACTGTACGGAATAGCACGTATCTTACTACTAGGTATATCTGACCTTCACCATTCGCGATCACAAGAGTCCCCTGGACCCGCGAATGGAATTGATCTCCTTCGACTTGACCGGCTTCGCCAAGAATAGGTCGATGCCGCTGCGAGAAGCCTCCTGCTGTGCGTCCGTCGAAGCCAACCCCCGTCAGCGCAAAGATGGCGGGGGGCTCGAGGTCCCGCTCGCTCTCGTGCGCGCGAATGCGCCTCGTGATCTCGAAGCCGTCCATGACGGGCATCGATATGGCCATGAAAAACGCGCCGGCGAGCTCTGACGACGACATGCGTCGACCGCTTCCTGGCGCGTTGGTCGCCGTGACGTACGCCCGCCTTAGCCTCTTCATGTGCGAGGTGAGCGTCTTCAAGTTGATGTAGTTGTCGTCCACAAGGTCCTTCAAGTCATTCCGGGAGAGGATCGGTTGGTTCTCCTCGTTCGGAGCCACCAATCAACACCTCAATGACGCTTAGGGGCGGTCCAGATCATGCGTATCTCTCGTGTCAGGACCATCGCGCTACTGTACTGAATCCTCAGGCCCGTGGCCTCTATAATTCTGATCATTGTTAGCAGAGTGGTGACAAGACAATCGAGCGCGCTAATGAGTCTTGTCTACACCATTCTCGGAGCAGTGAGGAGGGTATCCACTACGTAAGGTTGCCCCTGTCTGCCTCGTCAGCACTTGCGCGCCTTGTATCGTATTCTACATACCCTTGTTGCGGATTGCTCCGTCTACTGAGGTACCATCACAAACTTCTCAAAGAAAGAACGGTAGAAGAAAGGGAACATATCATGCTATACTCTCATTGAGGACACGGACAAATCATATCAAGGTCTCACCAATGAGCGAATTATTCCTCTTACATGGTCTTCACTTATGAAGCCCCTCAGCTTTCCACAGCTAAGGCTTTCACGCCCACCAGCTTCGCTCCCTTCCCCTTCCCTTCAGTTGTCACAACGTAATACTCCGCCTTGACACCCTCTCTCTTCACTCTATAGACCCTCACGTCATTCCCTTGTCCCGCCTCCGTCACGGCATCGATCACCTCCTTGTAGTTCCCGTTCCGGTCCCAGTCGATCGGGTCCATTATCTCGATCTCGGCTTTCTCCGGATCCCAGTGCTCAATCAACCGGGCGAATTCCTCTGGTGGTGATCGCGGTATTAGCCATGGCATTCTTGTATGTAGTCTTGGAGTGGGGAAAAGTAAAGAACAAGAAGCTTTCAAGGGAAACTCACCCTCATCAGGCAAACCCCTCCCGCTCTTGTCCCACCCAAGCGCAACAGGCTCGAACGGCATGTCGGCATCGCTGATGTAATCTCTGTTCTCACACACTTTGACTAGCGGTGCGGGTACTTCGACACCTTCCTGCGTAGCCCTGAACGCCTTTGCGCTTGCCTGCGGAGCAGTACTACCTCTCGCGAGACCTTTAGAAGGGTCCTCGTTGGCCTTGTTCAAGAAGGCCATGTAATCCTCGTCCGACGCCATGTCTGCTGGTTGCGCAGGAGCAGCGGTGGCTGCAAAGGCTCGCTTATGAGATGACACAGATATTAGCGGTGTCTTGTAGCAGATGCCGACGAGGCTTGATGTCGCTTGTTCAGTGATGGTGACCTGGGCTGTCGTCTGCCTTGGGGAGAACGAGAAGGGGCCGTAGGTCGAGACAGGCTGCGAACGCTGACGGGAAGGGATGCTGCGGGTTTTGCAGATAGCCCTTTTATCTGAAACAGGAGTTCGGGCTCGGAAAGCTCTTGCAAATGATTGTCTTCGTTGCTGTAGCTTAATAAAGGGCTGTGGGATACCGCGACTGAGGGTTGAAGCCATGTTGAATGCAACCAACTCGGTGCGGCGCGCAGGGAAACCCGACGATGATGTAACCTCCTGCCACATGCTTGGGATGGCGGCCAGTTCCGGCGGGGCATTGGGCTCAATGATTGGCCGAGCCCGCCTGGTCGTAAAACAAGGAAGGCGGGCAGCATCGACTGAGTGGAACCATCTCATGGATACAGTACATACCAGGTACTAGTAGTAGTCTGTACCTAGAGGACGGTGCTACGCAAACACATTTGGGACATATCACAGGGCAAGGGAGTCAAATGGCAATTGGTTCATTATCCCATTCGACTCATCCAGCCTTCACAGAGCTGAAAAATGCTAGGTAGAAATCCATATCCCGACCCAAAGAGCAGCGAGAACCGTGACACCAATGCCATTTTTAAGAACCCCGAAAGAAAAGCAAAAGAACTGGTCCGCCTTATGAGCTGGCAACCAGATCCTTCTTGAGGGTACCCTGGTACTGCTTCTTCTCCGCCGGCGTCTGGAAAGCACCGTGACCGAACTCGGATGAGGTGTCGATCCATTTGAGCTCCACCTTCTCGAGCGCCTTCCTTGAGGTGTGCGTGAACATAGACTTGCGAAGAGTCATGACCCGCTTCTTGACGCCAGGTACAGAGCCCTTGACCATGACGAAGTCGTTGTTGACCTCGCCGTAGCGAACGAAACCACCCATGCTGCGCAAGATGGTTAGTCAACATTGTTCACCCGACAGTTGCATCCAGGGTCAGACTTACGGAGTAATCTTCTTCTTCGTGACATCGACATCGGTAGCGGCGTTGTCGTCGGCATCGCCCTTGCCGATGCGGTAGATCTTGTGGTTAACCGAGGTACGGTGGTGGTAACCCATCTGACCGGCACGGGCAACAGTCCACTGGACGTGGGACGGATGCCAGGCACCGATACAGGCGACCTTTCGGAGACCCTTGTGAGTCTTGCGAGGCAGCTTCTTGGTGCCCCAGCGAGCGGTAACACCGACGAAACCGTGACCCTTGGTGACGGCGATGACATCGATCATCTCGTCCTTCTCGAAGATAGTGTCGATCGAGACGGGCTTCTCGAAGAGGCCGTGGCCGAACTCAACCTTGTCGGCAACGGAGCCACCATTGATCTGGATCTCCATAAGGTGGGCCTTCTTCTGCTTGAGCGGCGTCTTCCGGATCTGGGTGTGTGCCAGGACGCGAACGACGGTGCAGTATTTCTTGATGCGCTCGAGCTCGCGGGTGATGGAGGCACCGTTGTTCTCCGAGTGCTTCTTGGCGTACTTGGTGAAGGCCTTCTTCTTGCTCTTGTACCAGTTCTTGTAGAAGCGGCGCTTGACCTCGTCGCTCAGGTGCTCAGCCCAGACAGTGGTCAGGGAGCGGAGACCACGGGGAGTCTCGATGTACTATGCGGTGTTAAAGATCCGGCCTCCTCTTCATCCACGGCTGGACAGCAATGACTTACACCAACCAGACCCACAACTATCATCTATCAAAGATGTTAGCCATTGACACAAAAAGAGCCAAGCGGGCTGAGTTGCGCGTACAGGTGGGGTATCAATGATTGTCACAGCCTCCACAATCTCCTTCTTGTGAGCCTTCGCACCAGGGCGCTCGAGGTCGCGAACGATCGTGGTCATGCCGGCCTTGTAGCCCATGGCGGCGGTCAGGTGGACGGGCTTCTTGGGGTCGTCCTTGGGGAAGCTGTAATCACATCGACGGTCAGCTTCCGTCGTCTTGCGAATAGCAACTCGACCGAGAGAGGCGAAAATTGAGGTATCAAACTTACGACTTGACCTTGCCCCTGTGGCGGGCCGCACGCTTCCGCGGCAGGAACGCCAGAGAGCCATGGCGAGGGGCCTCGTACTCTGCGAACAGTCAGCATCAGCTGCCAAAAGGCCATCCTCGGACGCTCAGGAGGCTTAAAATGCTCAACCTCGGCGAAGTGCTCATGGGAACCCAGCAATTCGCGAGCTTTTGCCCAATTCGTTTAAGGGATTACTCACTCCGGTGAGACATGGTTGCTTGATGTCTGCGGTTGGGCGTGGTGTTGTAGAAAAATCCCCCAGGTCCGGCCACTCGGGAAGGAAATAAAAGTTGGGAATTTGGAGTTGAATTTTGTGTGAGACGGAGCTAAGGCGCTCGGGCCAATCGCAGCGGAGCCCTAAACTTGGAGTTTTTTGAAGAAAGGTGGGGCAAGCTGCAGCTGGCTCGTGTCCGTCACGTGAAACGGCAGCACCCTTGACTGCACTTCTTGCAGGCAGTGTCCGGAGTACTGCTCGTCGTCTCATCTGAACAAAACTTCAACACAACATATGTACAATGCTCGCTGGGCCCGTCGGGTGTCTAGGTGCCGACCAGTTGTCCTTGGATACCTAGCGTATCTGAACATTGGGTTACGTGCCAATCTAATTACGTATAATTGCGTATCCGCAATGACTCGAGTTCAGCATGAAGCTTGAAGAGCAGCACGGCGAACCCTATGATAATCGATAGAAGAAAAACATGTAAATGCGCATACAGTAACCTCTATAGAACTATCAAGCTAAGCAGTAACAGTTTCAACCGCCGGAAAGTTCCGCCCCCTCCCCTCCAGCGCAGACACTAGGTGCATTGCTGATTCCTTCTCAATCAACATAGATTTATCCCCCGGTTGCAGAATCCATCGTGCTGCTCCCTATCAACGCCCACTGCATGGAGCCTGAGAGGCTTTCTCGTCGTGCCTTACCCCACCCAGCTGTCGACATTGATGCGTTGCGCGCGCACCCAGTCCTACCCACTACCGGACAATTGCTAGAATCCATCATGTTGTGTTAATAGTAAAGTGGAAGCGATAAGGGGAAAACAAGAAACGAAAATAGGAAGAGTTTTGAACCAATAGCATCATCTCGATGATGCGCTGCTGAGTGAGAACGGGGTGGGACGGGGTGGGCGTCCTGGGTAATAGAGTGCAATGTCTTACGCACGACGCGGAGGGTTGTTTCCATACAGTCCACTGATTCGGCTCTTGTCTCTCCATAGCAACACAATAGCTTGACGATCTTGACGGGAGTTCAACGCCTTCTTGGCCACGGATGCTGACGAGTGACGATGACCCACGCCACCAACCGGAACCCAGAATGGGGCTGACGGAATAGAATGTAAACCTCGTCGAGGATTGCTGGAAATTGGGTGGGAAATCGGACGAGATGTGCGACACAGCAAAACGATGCAGCATCAGTTGCCATCCGGTTTTTGGTGCATCAAGCCGCTGATGCTCGCGCTTGTAGGCGTCCCGTTCTTCATGTCAGACGCCGTAGCGGATCCTGAACCAGCCGCGGTGCCCGGGACGATCCCGGCCTTTTTATCTTCCTCACCACTGTCATCATAGTCTTCATCCACCTCCATCTTCCTGGCAGCCCTCTCAGGCTCGCCGGCCATGGGAGGGTGAGCAGCGGGCGCGGGCGCGTGCTCCATCCGCCTTTCCTCAGGCCCGCTTTGGTACTCTTTCTTAGCAGGTCCCGCGTGAGGCCCGGGTCCGTCATGCATAAGGCCTTGCATCGCAGACGGTCCCTGCTGCATGGGCGGCAGATGTCCGCCAACCGAGTGCGATTGAGGATGGTGCGCGGCCTCGGAGGGATGGTAACCTTCGTTATTATGGCGCTGCTCCTCCGCGCGGCGCTGCTCTTCGGCCCGCCGGGCATCATCCATGCGCCGCTCATCAAAGCGCCTAGCTTCCGACGAGTTCCGGCGGTATGGCTCCAGCCGGGGAGACGTTGACGGACGCCGGTGACGGACGTCTTCCATGCGCGCGCGAGCCTCGTCGGTCGAAGGCTTCTTCGCTTCTCGGTCATCCTCCCACTCGCGCATCCTCTTGGGGCCAACCGAGGGCGGACGATGGTCGTCCATGCGATGGAGCGCATTATCGGCAAAGCCAGGCTGCTGTGCCGGGGGCATAGCAGGTTCCGAGCCACTAGGGCCCGCTTGCTCAGCATGTGTCGAGTAGGGCGGAGGTTGATGCTGCGGATACGCCGACTTGGGGGACGGCATCCGATTTTCATGAATGGGCGGTCTTCCTTCATTCCTGGGGCTGTCAGTGCGGTAAGGCATCAATGGATTGGACGCCGCTCCACTGGGGCCAGGAGCCGAGCTGGGCTGGAGCATCGCGGCCGGTGTGTGGCCTCCATAGTTCGGATTTCTCACCCGAGGAGGTTGCGACCCCTGCGGTGCCTGCTGGGGTTGTTGGGCAGGGGGCTGCGGCGGGGGGGGCGCTGCGTAGTGCGCTGGGGGTGGAGGGGACGGACCCCGTCTGGGTTGCTCCGGTACTCTATTGGCTTCTTGATACGGTCTCATTTGCTGCTCCTGTTGGGGACTGGGCGGTCGTTGACCGGGGCCGACTTGGCCACGAAAGGGCTCACGCTCTGCGGCATACGGATTCCGCGGTTGCGGGGGGATGTTGATATCCGAGATCCTACCTCCCCAAGAAGCTGGGCCACCTGGGCCTTGTGGTGCGCCGTTAAGCATCGGCTGTGGCGCTTGCTGAGGAACGGCTGGCCCGGACCCTGCCCACTGCGGTCCCGGGGGCCCAACTGCGCCGGCAGCCTGATAAGCCTGGGGATGGACATCGGTGGGCATAGGTGCCTGCCCGGGAGGCGCGCCATTGGCCTGTCCATTCCGGAGCAACTGAAGCCGAGTCTTTATGTGAACATTGGTGGGGTCCAACTCAGCAGCACGCTGATACGCGTCGAGCGCATCAGCGATCTGGCCATTACAGGACTCATACTACAATTCGGGCGTCAGTGGCACGCGAGGCGAGATGGAGTTGCGAGGGTGATAACCTACCAGAGTGCCCAAATCATACCAGACTTCAGATATCCAGGGGTTAAGACGGATTGCACGCGAGTACGCATCAAGTGCGTCGCGGTACTGGTTGATCTGGTAGTAAAGCACACCGATCGAGCACCAGAACGTGGGGTTCCGTCCGTCCCGATACACAGCTTGCTGGTACGCTTCATATGCCTTGGGGTACTTCTGCATCTGCATGTAGCAGCGCCCTAGAAGATACCAGCTTTGGGCATCCGAATTGTCTGCTACGCCTTAGAATCTGCCGCTATTCTTCAGGGAACCGACTCGACGGTTGGGATGAGGTGACCCACCAGCTGCTACAGATTTCTCCAGGTACTCGATCGCTCGTTCCTGGCTGTCGAAATGCTGGCTTTGTGTGTGATACAGCCAACCTAGCTGCTGGAGAACCTTGGCATGGCTGGGGTCGCGGTCAAGGACGCGGTGATATGCGGCCTTCGCATTTTCGAACTGCGCAGGAATCATTATTAGACCATCAACGGCTTACCAAATCAAAGCTTGTAGTATACATACATCCTTTTGCTGCTCATGGACGTGGCCAATCTGGAACCAAATGTCCTCTTCCGTGAGCGGCGTCGGGGGAGAGTTGACGATGTACTTGAAGCACTAGACACCAGCTTAGCAATGTGCATGTGAAAGTAAGAAGCCTTGCCACGCACCTCCAATGATTCATTATACTTCTGCTGCTGTTTGTAGATGATGCCGAGTCGGAAGTATATTTCGTGAGCCTTGTCAAAATCAGGTTGCATTTTCATCACCTGGGCAAATGCATCCTCGGCGTGATCCAAAGAGCCATATCGATCATATAAAATGCCTATTCCGTACCAGAGGCGGGGTTCCTTTGGGTTGGGCAGGTGCACCAAGGCATTTTGGTACGCATTGTACGCCTGCTGGAGGTCATCCATCATCAGATAGCAATGTCCTGAACAATCGTCAGCAGATGGGCTAGGATACGCAACGCGGCAAGAATACACACCGAGGCAGCCCCATGCTTCTCCATTTCTCTCGTCCAGTTTCAGTATGGTGTTCAGATACTCGGCGGCCTTAGGGAAATCCTCGCGCGTCCTCAGCACTGAGCTCATGGCGTTCATTGCCGGGATCGAGTTGGGGTTCGTCCGCAGGGCGCGCTCGTACGAAGCCATTGCATCGTCCAAGTTTCCCATCTGTTCGGCAAGGCTGCCTTTCCTGGACGTTAGCATGGGCTCCTGCGCTAGATGGCACACGCAGAGCGACTGCGGTCGTGGGCGCGCATTACCTAGTTGGATCCAGACAGCCTCATTCAGTTGCAGCAGTGTCTGGCGCGATGAGGAGAAGGACTGCGGCGGTGGAGCACGAGCCGGTCCTGGGGGGCCATGATGAATCTGCATTTGCATCGGAGGAGAGGGATGGTGGTTTGCCATGATCCCAGCCATTGCGATCGCAGAACACCGATTCAGGTGTCAACTAATCGCTGTGCAGCGCGATTTTGACGTCGCGCGTGGGATTCAAGTCCGAAATGTAGTAAATTCTCGCCCGGAGTTGGGCGTTTAACTGCTCGTGGTGCACCCACAACCAACTGCGGCACGTTGTCACCAATGCACTCATTCAACACCAAGCGCAACAAACGGCGGAAGAAAAGCGGTACTTGTCAAATCGGATCAAGTACAGAGAGAGAGAAAAAAAAAAAAAACAGAGCCCGATAGGTTTTGTTGATCTCAGTGTTGTGTGTCGGCCGCGACGTAGCGGGAGGCCGATGTAGAAAAGGAGGCAGCGAGCGCCAGGGAAGAAATCTCGGGATTGGGAGGAGTCGGGCTGGGTGGTTGATTTGAACCCAGCCGGATGAGGCACGTAGAACACCTTACCCACAAGTTTGACAAGGATCTGGTAATTGCCTTCCCGTACATGTCTCGCAGACCAGCCAAGAAGATGCATGGAGTTGCAGAGATGTCCTTGGTACTCAGCCCTTGCATGCCGCCACCGCTTGGCGTGTAATCTAACAATGCGTTAAGCTTCAAGGGGCGTGAATACGCACAAAAGCTGCGCCATCATCTGATGTGCGACCCACTGTGCTGCAGGCTGGCGCTAACACGTCAGGGGAGGCTTCGTACCAGGTACTGGACAGTACCCGGCGGACCCCGCAGCCAGCCTCTCTGCAGGGAGGGCGTTTCCGGAGCAAGCGGCTACACCTTTTTGGTCTAGCGTGTTTTGGGCGATTGTGACTTGTGGCGGCCACTGGTTCCACATCTGTTCCCCATCGCATCCATGGATGCGACCTGCCAAGACCGACAGGGTTCCACAGCAACTTTCCCCGTTTTCCCCACAGCCAGCCGTTCACCAACAACTTCCAGTGGAACGCTATCGCCCCGAAGCACAGCGAAAATGGACCCACTTCCAAATGTCACGCCGCGGGGGTCGGAAAATAATTACGCTAGTACACGTAAGTGAGACAGCCCTTTCCCCGACGAACACTCATCCAACGCTGACAGCAAGCTCAATCAATACAGAGTACTTTTGGATCATACAATTTACCACACTGCATAATAGTGGAATGGTCCATCGTGGCCAGAAAGAACGCATTTTGTCGCCTCTTTCGCAGCGTCTTTCGCAGACTTCAATCAGAACTAGCATCTTCAAGAAAGTTTCATCTATGCACCTACCTACCCGGTAGAAGGACCTTGACAGCGCTTCAGATTGCACTTCACAGGTATCAAATGGATGTATTCCAGCGGCCATGTTCTTTGGTTGGATGATGCATGTTGGAAGGCTGCAGGGCTCATCAACACAAATTTCCATAGTGGAAGCTGAGTCGTCTATACGGCACCTAGGCCGCTCAATTCAGGTTGTTCGCCACCGCAGCACTACTAGTAGGTACCCTTAGATGTCATAGTATACGGTAGTAGAGGTAGGTAATTCCAGAATACCAACCCACCAGCCGGTGCAGCTAGTTCCATCCGATCTCTCGACCTCCGAATCGATCAGAATGCTTGTTTGTCGGTGGGGGCTAGGCGTTTGAACTGACTCTTTGTGCACAAGGTACCGAATATCTCGAGAGAGGTTGCGCCTGGGCTATGTCGTTCGAGCCTGGTCCCGGTGTCACTGGACAAGACTGGATCTCAGAGATAAGAGTCAAAACAAATAGGTACCTAGGTATGAGGTGCCGTTGCCAAGACATCTCAATCTAAATCGGCAGGTTGATCCATTGGCCTTTGCTGCTTGGTAGCATAGGTTCGATCTAGGTAACTACTGTCGAAGCTTCGTTTGGTGGCCTACACACCACTCACTCTAGGTCCGAGTCCTTTTACCAACTGAGGATAACCTGCGTCCTGCCACTGATGGCTAGAGCTCCGCTAGCACGAGCAACTGCCAGCAGAGGATAGGACGGGGAAAGGTTTGAGACGGGAAAGGTCGAGAGTATTGCGAAGCCAAAAAGAAGATATGAGAACTCGGGGTGTGGATTATGGCACCTCCATATCTCGTAAGTTTGACAGTTTTTGTCATTCTGTCTGCCTTTGAAGTCACATGAACTCGATAGGCAATCTTGATTCAAGCTCACAGTAGATTGGCTTTGAAAGACAGGATGCAACTTCGATATCGCTTAGCCAGCCGAAGAGGAGGCACAAAAGACAACAAACAGTGCAACCGAATAGGAGTGTGGCGGTTGATAAATAGGTAGGTACCTGGCACGTGCCTGGTAGCTGTGAGAGCCCAGACGGGGGTTGCCCGAACATCTCAATTGGTCCCTGTAGTTAAAAGCTCAGTCTGGTCAACTACCTTACGTACGGTACGTACCTGGTATTCACAACCCAGTGAATATGGAGTTTGGGTCGCTTATTACATGCAGATAGCCCTGGGAGAGAATCGACCATTTAAAGGGTTGGGTAGGCCTCCTCCAAATGCGCTGTCATGCTTTGGCGTTCTGCCTCATCGGGTTGTTCGGTGTTGGTGTGGAGATTCCTACGCAATCATGGAGCAGTGGGCTCATCCGCTGCGCTTGCGGGTCGATTTCACCTCGTCACTCAGTGTGCAGGTGAGCTGACCGTTGTTCTGCTCAGGTGGGAACTGCTATAATGGACACGGCCTGATGTTGGAATCGACCACAAGCGAACGCGAACATCGGCGTAAGGTAACGTTAACTAAGGTATTAGTGGCTATAGCCCCTTGGGCGCGTGCGCCATTTCTCCGTTCTTCTTTCGGATCATCACAAAACCAAGTGCCCGCGCACGAAGATCATGACTCGTTTCTTCAGCCGGTGCTTGGCAGCAAGCCCCTTTCGACAGGGGCGATCCGAGCGACCAACTCATGTCAAACAAGACGAGGTTCGACGAGACAGGATCATTACTTGAGGATCCGCATTTTCGTCAGAGATCATAACAATTTCTACCATAGCAGTCCAGTAGTGTAGGGTAATCGCATTTTGAGGGAAAACTCTCGGTGAACGCTTACTGTCACCTCATGGATTTCCAAACAGAGCTCGATACCTAGCATGCGGAGTGCCAAGCAGCGTCGAGGACTCGAAAAAGGCTTGAAATGACAAGGGGGGAACAAATCACCTGGAAAAGTGCCCACATGCCTCGGAGGAGTCTCGGTCCGGCAACCCTGGGTGCGATTGGAGTGATTAGGTAACCACCTACCGAGGTGGTCGATCCTAGCTAGGGCTTTCCCCGAAAATGCACCCTACTCTAGGTTATTTACCACGTTCTCGGTGATGGAGCACCACAGCCGTGTGATGCAAACCGGCGCTGTGCTGTGCCGATCGAATCGCTTATATGTACGCAGACCGAGGCTCACCTGAAATTAACGTTACGCCTACTGTAGCTGTAGACACTTCCCGTCCTGTTTAACGTTGCTTAACCCCACTGTAAATGGCGCCCGATTCCCGATAGTAGGACAGGTACTAAGCAATGAGGCTTGTTGTTTAGCTCACCTTCTGACCTTTCCCAACGACCGAATGCTGACAGAAATGGACCGGCATTGCTGTGATCAAGCGCGATGCTCTCTCTTTCCGTCCCTGAATAGGAAAGGTTGAGGCATATCTCTCGCAGGCGACTACTAGTATCCCGAAAGCAACGAAGGAACAACCACACACAGGCTGTGAGGCAATAAACCATGAGGCTGACAGAGCATTCTATGCACACATACCTCATGTGGTCGCCTCATCTCTGCCTCTGTCCACAGTCGTCGCCTAGTCTATAGAGAGGACACGCAATAGGGTCTCTGAGCTAGGCGTAGCTTAGCAGCTGCGTCTTCAGTTTGAGTGACGATGTATGGCATCTTCTTCTCTTGGTTTGGTCTGGTCAAGGGAGGAAAATGAAGCGTCCTAAGGCGTGCGGTCGTGGATCGAAGTAAAATCACGGTTTGTCGACTTCATCGGAGACAAACTGATAGTACCATCAGCTCATATACGCATATACCTTAAGTCATATCAGATCCGCGGTCTGGCAAACACGGTACAAAAATGGCTGAACGTATTCCATGCAATTACAAGCCGCCCGACCATTACAGAATAGCACGTTTAGTACCCGGACGATCAAGCCAACCAAGGTACGCTTCCCAGACCTCTAATGGGTCCTGAACCCAGCACCGAACTCGACAGCAGTTCATGGCAATAGTAATGCCCCCTTCGGTGGGCTAGTATCGGTTCTGCGACTGCTTCCAAAGAGCAAACTCCGAGCTTTCAAGAACCCCCGGCCTTGTACAACTCCGACTCCGTAATAGCGTTTCCATAAGTATTGGCCTGCTGATTACGGCCGCGTTCGTAGAATGGCGCAAACCTCATTGGTTCCAAATCCACCCTTCCCCAGGATAGCCGAATATGGGGAAGCAGGGAGGGTTGTGTCGTGCCCATTGAGAGATGCAAGACCTCCGGCACTGAACCCCTTCAGGGGCCGTTCTTATCCGAATCGGCATCAGGGTCATAATTCGTCTCGCCCAGCAACCCGTTCCCACCCGCAGCTTGCGCCCTCATGGCGTTGGGCGGTGTCGCTTGCGGCTGGCTCTGCACGGTCGGTCCCGTAGCCGAAGGGATGGGCGGCACGACTGCCGGCGGCACTGGAGCGCTCTGTGCGCGAGCCGCCGCATTTGCGGTGGCAGCATGGAGACGCTGATCGAGCGCTCTCAGCGCAAGTGCCCTCCTCCTCTCGGCCTCGGCGCGGGCACTTCCCGGCACACCGCGGTGTGAGAAGGTATGGTGATGGTCGCCGCGGGCAGCGGAGATGTCAGCGGCGCTGAAGGGAACACACAGGCGCATAGCTACAAGCATGTTGAAAACTTGGTCTGAGATGGTGGAAACGAGGGGCCGCACGGGGCTCGGGAAGAACTCGGCGATGGCGAAAGTCTCACTGGCGTCGCCGCGGAGGGAACTCGACTGGGAGGTGTCGAGGTCGGGAAATGCGACCTTGTAGAAGCGTAGGTAGGTCCAGCTCACCAGGAAGCCGTAAACGGCGAGGAGGAATGAGGCGATTGTGAGCATGGGGGTAAGGCAGAGAAGCGTGACGAGCCCGATGTAGAGAAGCGGGAAGCGGGGAACGCGCAGCGAGAGGAGGCCCCTGAAGAGCGTCACGGTGTGTGCTGGGACCAGCTGGCTGAATGCGACGAGGAAGGAAATCTGGAAGGGGATGGTGCCGGCGATAGTCGTGAGCCTGGTCAGGAATGAAAGTTAGTCCGCAATACGCCCCCAAACCATCCTTGAGCCCGGTCTTGAGAGCTTGAATACGTACGTCCATCGCTCATGCCGTGTCACGGCAAAGAAGAGAATCAAAGTACCAAAGCAGAGAACATTAGGGATGAGGGCTGTGATGAGCAGGAATTTGGCGAACTCGCGAGAGGACCAGGCGCGCTCCAGATAGCGACCACCATGGTAGAGTGTGATGCAGGCGATGGATAAAGTGAAGACGTTGCTCTCGACGAGTGTTGTTGTCAGGAACGTCCACGGGTAGACGAGTGAAAGTTGCGGGACAAGGGTCAGGTATGGCAGCACGATTTCCGAGTCGGCGGTCCACTGTCGATAGCGGATTGCTGCGCTCAGTACCGACTGCAGCCCTAACACAATGAGGCCAATCCGCGTTACTGGCGGGATGTTTATTCGGGGTGGCATGGCGGGCTGGTCTCAGTCGTCAGGTCGAGCTGGTCTGAAGATCTGGGACGGATCTCTCCTGTCGCGACGGGAGCTGTGTCTAGCCCGAACTTTGGATGGGTTCCGGCCATGGGCGGGCGCAGCCGAGGATTTTCCGGGGCGGATCGTATGGGGACCTGGCATTTCAGGCTTCCCGAACGGTAGGGGCCATTTCCATCCCTGCGTCCGATGACTAAGGTACTACTGTACAATACATGCACCGATAACTTACCTACCTACCTACCTTAGGTACCTGACTGTAGGTAATAACGTTCGAACAAACAAAGCACTTCCGGTCCTTCGTCCGAACTCAACTCAAGTAAGGTACTGGAGGTAGCCGAAGTTTCTGATATACGACACCTTAGAGTTCATGTAAGTATTCGAACTCCCTTTGAGACGCGCAGCTGCGTCCTCATTTTGGACTGGATGTTTGCAGCCGGAAACCCTCGAGAGGAAGACCGGCTGCCACACCAACTGATGTTACATACTAGTAGTTTAGTACACCTTACACTAGGTGGTACAGGTGAGGTCTCGACGCCTGGCCTGCCCGATCCACGCTAGGTGACCGGATTCAACTTGGGCAACGGCATCCCGAGCTGGTCGTATGTTTGGATTATCGCAACACTATAGGACGGGTCTGTACGGACGGGAGTAGTGTACCATTATTAGTACTGTGAATCCGTCGGCCGCTGCTTCGCTACACCTACGGAGTACGGTATGTGCATACTATCAGCGTTCCTGTGCAACTTGCCGCATTCCGGCTGTCTCCCGTCGTTCCCGTAGCCGCTGGCTGGCTCTCGGCTGGGTCTGCCACCCTTGAAACATGACCACCAGCCGACCCTGGCGCTGGATGGGTGTGACCCCCGGACACCACCAACCTTCCCGCTGTTTGTGATTTGTGATTGGGCAGAGTTTCGGACCACGTAATGCCACAGTCGATCTCTTCCAGGTTGCCTCTTGAGGGCCAGTGTTTTTCGGGAGGGCGTCGATGGATTGCATTTCGAACCGTAGTTAGGTACTTATATACTAGAGCTTTCTTTTCCAATTGATCTGGAAACAGATACCCTATGCTCGTTCCTTCGTACTGAACTATTCCATCATTTTCTGTCCAGAAATCGTGACCGTGGATCTTGAGCTTGACTTCGTAGAGCCGGCGTTTGATGCCGAGTTTGTTTCAAGCATGTAAATTACAGGCACGGCTGAAGGCCTTGGCCGAATGATGGGCGAAGGCATTGCCGACACCCCCGTCAACATTTCAAGCGCCTTTAAGATCTCATCCATGGCTTTTCCCCCATTCTCTATTGTGTGGGCTACGTATTGAGGCGATAGATATCTGTGCCGGTCTAGGCTGATTTCAAGTTCCTGGAGAGACCAGCCTTTAGGTGTATCATTCAGGCCGTTTCTTACCATACGTTACGTTTTGTACCATAATCTCTCCGGCTGCTTCAAAATGGCATGCAGAGCCGGTCTAGTGTTTCCATGACCTGCATCTCCTGCAGAGACCTCCCGATCTGGAACCCCTCGGCAGCCCAGGGTGTCTCTAGGACGAGGTGAGACAACACTTTAAGAACACAAGGAACAGCGTACACAGGGCCAGCATGCCTTCGATATGATCGCTAGCTGTTATATTATCCATGTCGGCGACGTATTTCACACATGACCACAACGAGACGCAGTTTGAGACTTTGAGCTCTGTCATGACACTCCTCGGAAGGGTTTAGCGCTCCGTTCGGACTGGGCTGGCTGTCACCTAAAGCTGCTCGCCTAAACAAGCGGCCCCAGGGACGGGACCACTTGGCTGGTGGGTGTGGACCCCACGGCTCAGCAAGCCGTTCCCAATTCTCGACCTGGCGCTTTCGAGGTTCCTTTTCATCCAACACTGAACTCCCGCCCAAAACACCTCGAGCACGGCGTGCTCGTTGATCAAGCGCCGGACTACGCGCCAGCTCATCGTCCTCTTCAGCATCATAGACATTATTCCATTTTCATGACGCCCGTTGCCGGTGTCGGCCCACGGAAAATGAAGGAGCTGCTTGACACGGACCGGGTCAACTTTCTCGTCTGGAGGTTCGTTGTTTTCGCCGACTCTGCTAAGGCGCCGACTAAGGCGGCCTGATCGCTAACTCCGCTTCTCTCACTCGACTTCTAGGTATCTCCTCGAATCAAGTGCGTGCATTGCTGCGATGGGCGCGTGTTTCCTTCCGAACGCCGCCCCCTGCGTCCGATCTGCTCTGGAGCTCAGCCGGGTGAGATGAGACTGACCAGTGCACGCAGATTATCGAGAGACGGCCGCCAAGCTGCAAAAGGAGTGGAGGGTCCACCAACCTCACAGGCAGTTTGACTTCGCCCCCCATGTCAACACTTATGCGTTGGTCTCGCTTTTGAATAAAGGCCTCATCTACGAAGACTATCAGAGGCAGTTCGCCGCCGCGGCGCAAAAGGTACGAAGCCTTCGGCTATTTTTCTCCTGCCCGAGAGCGGCCCCCTTCCCCTTCACAATTGGACTTGCCCTCCATTCCTGTTGGGGTTGGTTGCACTCGGCATGGAATTGGCGGGCGGGCGTGCTGCTGTTGTGGCTTCGGGCCCAGGGTGGACCCTAGTGCCGGGGTACTAACATTTTCTTGCAGACGCCCCGTGATGTGCCGGCAACGGTCGAGGCGACACCGCGGGGGGTGTTTGGGCCGCTTAAATTCGAGCCCGAGATGCCAGGGGCGGATGACGATGAGGAAGACGAGGAGTCTGGTCCAGAGCCGGATCCCGAGGAGGTAGAGAACCCGCGGAAGCGGGCGGTCGAGCGGCAGCATCATCGCGAATTATCGCATGGATCCCCCACAAAAAGACAGCGGCTCAGCAATGGCTTCGAAAATGGGGTCGATACAGCCGCTACACCAATGGAAATCGACCACCCACCGGAGAGCAACCACGCTTATCCGTCACCGCTCGAAGGCGAGCAAATCGACACCCCGCTCATACGCACCGAGGGCCCGTCGCGGGGCACGCAGGTCGAAAAGGTGCGCGATCTCACGCAGGGCACAGTGTTTCTGCGCCTGGGCGCTGAGGATTCGCCAGAGCCCAGCGAAAACCCTGTCGTGTTGCTCTGCGAGTGGAACCCCCGGGATCCATCCATCTTGGCGACCGCCGGGACAGATGCGCTAGCCCGTATTTGGACGCTACCTTGTGAAACCGCCCCAGACGCAGAGGCCAGTCACGTGGATGCGAATAGCCGCTCGTTCATGAGCGTCGTTGACGAGGATCTGCCCAAGACCGCGGTGATTTCAGCCATGGCATGGAGCTCAAGTGGCGATCTCATTGCTCTTGGCACCGAGCTTGGCCCCAAGTCGCGCGTGAGCATTTGGTCTGTCGACGGAACGAGCGTACACCGCTTTGATGGCCTCGACTCACCCATCACCAACCTCTGTTGGAGCCCTAGCAACAGTTTTTTGCTGGCCGTTAGCCCAGATGTGAGCAATGGCGTGGCGAATACCGGTACTTTGATTCATATCTCGTCGCCGAAGATGGTGAACTCGATGTCGCATGTCCTCGACCATGACCTCCACTCCGACAGCCTCGACGCAACGTGGATCAGCGAGACCGAATTTATTCTGTGCGGTGGTGACCTGCTGGCTTCTTTCCGATGCACGGATCAGGGAATCGTGCAAGGCAAGGAATTCCAGACAGGCAAGGACGAGCGCTTCACTCTGGTAGAGTTCGATTGGCGGTCGAATCTACTTGCGACTGCCAACGATAAGGGCTACATTGATGTGAGTTGCACTACCGACCTTACATCGGAGGGTTTATCAGCGCTGACATATCCTGCTCGTGACTCAAGATCTGGGATGCGTCTGGCAACCGCCGATCCATCCCCGCCCATGACGGCGGCATCACCAGCCTCCGGTGGCAACCGTTGCAGGCTGATCCTGCCGAGGATGAGCGGTTGCTGGTATCAGGTGGCGAAGATGGCGCCATTCTGGTCTGGAATGTGCGCAGTGCTGAGAACAAGCCAAAATACTCGATTCCCATGCCACCCTCGCTCGCGGTTAACAATCTCTCCATGACTCCGGATGGGTCACACGTAGCTGTGGCAACACAGGATAGGATTCTAGTTTGGAAGGTCGGCGAAAATACGATGCCCGAAGCGAGCTGGGCGCTGCAGCCAGGTTGGCAGAGCCCTAACTCTGGTACCGACACGGAAGATGCAATGCCATGCTTAGGATGGGATGCCGAGGGCCGACGGCTGGTTTACGGTTCTGAAAATAAGGTACGTAGTCACGGTCTCCGCTAACCAGCTCACTGCTAACATGTGCAGCTGGCCGTCATCACTCTCCGGTAGCGATGCCCTACTAGAAAAACTGCACTCCGCGCCCGTTGTTCCTCGCCCGTTGCAGCCTTCTGCGCTCCCAGCACATCATTCGCGCCGTTACTAGTCATGTTCGGAATTTGGACGCTCACCGGATGACTATCCGCCTGCGACCTGGCGCAGCAGACCTTCTCTCCGAGGACTGACTAACAATTTGACGAGCCTCTCTGACCGCCGACGCAGTCCATATTGAGTGAGACGTCGCGGCGGGATTTCGCCTTACCAGCACGGCATTCCACCCACATAGAGGGCGCCATATCTGACAAACTGCCACGACTCACCGCGGGTCCACGTTGGCGTACAAGAGTCAATTTAGTTGACGGCATGTCCTTCCCTGCGACCAATCTGGAGAGTAGCTGCGACGCCTTCTCCCTGGCTGATAATGCGTATCACTGCAGTCCTGAAGCCAAGGCCAAGTGCCGCATCCGAGGCAGTCGCTAGTCACAGGCTAGTATTGTACGATCTTGTTCTCGGCATGACCACCAGACTCGAGACCCAGCTGTTCCACTGCGGGGATATTGATATCCTCGACCTTGGGGGGGGGGGGGGCGGGGGGGGGGGGGGGGGGGGCGGGGGGTGTTCGTTTAGGGAGGCGTTTGAGTGGCCCTTGCAGAAGGCGTTATGGGATGGCTGTGCGGTGCTTTGCCCGTTCTCGGGGAGAACAGAGTCGGCTATCAAACGATCAAACCTTGGGTCGTCCCATCACGGAGCCGGAGCTTCAGCACTTTGAGACGGGGACCTCCATGAGCGTGGTCAGGGAACCCGGGCCGGGAGACACATTTTGCAACGTTCAGAATATGGCTGCATTTCGCCGTTCCCACCAAGGACGGGGTTAGTTAGACGCATCTGGGGTGATATGATAGCTCATGGAGGTAGCTTCAGGCTCTGGACGAGACGTTCGAGGGCGTGGAGGAACGATCGCTCACCGTTTTCCGGTTATTGGATTTCAGGTAGCTAGGCGTTGGGGAGCACTCTGCGGTCGTCATCAATTCAATTACTTGCGGCCGTCGTTGGTATATTAGGTATGGATAGAAGTTGGAGATTTGCTGGGGTCTACCGGCGTCCCTAAGAGCAGGTTTCTGCCGAGTCGCGAATGAAAGACTTTCTATATGCTAACCTTGTATCTAATATGGACTCTTTAGGATAAGCGCTTGTGTGCAAATCAACGACCCCAGACTGTGTGTTCTTATGAAGAGAGACCTTTCCATCGTTTACCTGTGTCGTCTTGGTTTTGAGGCCTCAGTTCGTTTACAGCTCCATCGAGTACTAGTCCCGCCCTGTATGTCATGCAATTGTGTATGGCGACGGGCGAACTTTCGCGCAGAACTTGAAATCCAACCGTTTCACCTCTAACGACAGGATACCAGCACAGTCTAAGAACATGTAAATTATGGATAGGTAAGCTATGCTATATAGACATCATGCCGAGTAACACATGACACCATTCACTTGTACGCTGGGTATTGAAATAAGCCCGCCCTTCTATGCAGTATGCAGTACTTGTTAACTTTTTCCGAACCCGAAACGCCGGTGCTCACACAAACCCCATGTACCTTACCTAGCTGGTAAGTAGTATGTGCTTGTGGATGCAAAATTTTTTGCCTTTTCTTCTTTCTTCTTTTCGAGAGCCAAAACCCACCACGTCACCGGCCGCTTCCTCACTCAGCACGGCAGAAGTGCATTACTCGATCAAACGGCGCTCCTCGCATCCCGATCTAACCGGGGCACGCTCGCGCTCGCGGCATTCTCCATGACCTCCTTCTCATTCGATGCGTCCCCATCCTCCTCGGCGGTCTCGCTCCCGGGCGCCGGCATGCCCCGGGGCGGGAACGTCGGCGCATAGGAGCTGCGGGCGCGGATCTTGTGGCCGTACACGTAGAAGACGATGGGGATGGGCACCAGGGCGGCGGCCACGCAGCCCAGCAGGGTCGAGGCCCACTGGATGCCCATGCCCTTGAACATGTAGCTGGAGAAGAGCGGGAAGCCGGCGCCGGCGAGCGAGCGCAGGAAGGTGTTGCCGGCGATGGCGGAGGCGGCAAACATGAGGTAGGCGTCAACCAGGTAGTTGAGCGCCTGCAGGAAGATGGAGGCCAGGCCGAAGCCGCTGAGCAGGCCCGACAAGGTCGGCACGATCCAGTGGATGTCGGCGCGGTAGCCGGACCAGCCGAACCAGAAGAGCCCCGCGGCGAAGGCCACGCCGCCGGCAATGACGCTAGGCAGGCGCCACTCCGGGACGGGCACGCCGTTGTTAGCCGCCAGCTTGCGCTGGTACCACGGCTGCTGCAGGAGCACGGTGATGCCGGCGATGATCTGGCCCAGCACCATGCCGAAGAAGGTCAGCCCCGCCACGCCAGGCGACATGCCGTGCACGCCCTGGAAGACGAACGGGTAGGCGGTCAGGAAGAGGTACAGCAGGCCGTAGATGAAGGCCATGTAGACGGACAGCAGCGTGACGATGGGCTCGAAGAAGAGCAGGCGCATGGGCCGCGAAAAGTTCTTGCTGATGAGCTCGCGCACGTCGACCTCGATCTCCTCCTGCTTGGCATGGATGCCCCAGTTGAGCGTGCGCCGCCGCAGCTCCGACGCCTTGGCGACCAGGATCGTGGGCGGGTACGTCTCCTCCAGGAAGAGGAAGTCCAGCGCGAAGGCCAGGAAGCCCATAAAGGAGACGATGTACGAGGTCCAGCGCCAGCCGAGGTGCGACGTCGTGATGAAGCCGCCGATGAAGGGCGCCAGCAGCGGGCCGGTGAAGACGGTCATGGAGAAGACGGTGATGGCGATGCCGCGCGTGCGGTTGTCGAACATGTCCGAGAAGACGGCGGCGACGACGGCCAGCGGGCACGCGCCGAAGAAGCCGGCGAAGAAGCGCGTGATGAGCACCGTCTGCAGATCCTTGGCCACGGCGTTGCTGATGTTGAAGATGGAGAAGCCAAACATGGCCACGACCAGCGGCAGGCGCCGGCCCTTGAGCTCGGACAGCGGCGCCCACAGCGTCGGCCCGGTGGCGAAGCCGAGCACATAGAGGGAGACGCCAAGCAGGGAGACTTCGGACGAGACGCCGAACTCGACGCCGACCGCTGCCGTGGCGGACGAGAAGATGCTGGAGCCGAAAGCAGCCGTCATGGTGGTGAAGCCGAGCATGACGGCGGTGGGGATTCTGCGTGACGTTGCGTTCCGTGTCAGCCCTTTGCTTGCTCGCCCTCATCAACAGCGCATATCAAGACATATAACAACAAACAAATAACAAAACAGATTTACTTCTTCCTCAGCGGCCAGTTTTGGGCATGCAGCGGATCGTCCGGCCCGTCGAACTCGACGACATAGTCCTCCTGGTTGGGGAGCAGTGGCGGGTACGGCTTGCCGGCGCCGAATGCCGGCAGCGGCTTCTTCCACTCCTTGCTCTTGGACCTCTCCCTCCCAACGGTGCCACTGTGCTGGCTGCGCTGCGTGTGAATGCGGCTCAGCTCGGTCTGGTGGCGCTCCAGGTCCCGCTGTGTCTCGACACGGTTCATGCTGATTCCGCGGTGCGATCTCTCAGAAGACGATGACGACGTCGACGAGTGTGTGGGCACCCGCTCGATCTCCTCGCTCCGGCGCTGGCGCGACGCATCGCGCTCGGCCGCCTCGATGGCCCGGTCGACGCTATCTTCGACCATTGGGCTGGTCGTGTTTGTTGTTGTCTGGTTGACTCGTGGATGGGCCTTGCTGCTGCTGTTGTTCTTGAGATATAAGTGGCGGTGTGGTCAGGGGAGACACACAGAGTCCGGTAGGGAGTGGTCAGTGAGATGGAACGCTATAGTCGTCCCAGGCACGCCAGGGTACGGAATATGTACTGTGCTAAGTAGAAGTAGAAGCGAACGACTACTGGTCAGTCAGTCCTGCGGTTCGTCCCAGAAGCGGCAGGAATCGTCAATGGCGATGATGAAATTTGCCCCCGTGGCCCCCTGGGGTACCGCCCCTCCTAAATATGTAAGGAGATCCATCTACCAGTGTACGGATACGCAGTCCACCTTGCTCTTTGCTGGACCCTCCCGAGCCTCCTCCCCTTTGCAAAGTGGTTTCATGGTGTGGCCTCGGCACTCGCGCTTTCAAGGCCCACCTCGGAATGCTGACCAATTTGCTGCCGGACCCAGCAGCATAATCCTCTCGAGCTCTCTCTGCCTGATGACAAGTTGCCAACCAACTTGTCAGACGGGGTCCGGACGCGCTTATCTCCTTTGTCGGTGACAACGGGTCGCGGCATGTTTCTGGTTTTCCTCTGTCTGGACATAACGTAGGATCCAGGCTTTAGGCGATATCCGCAAATTTCTGCCGGCGACTCCATCGCATGCAACCTCAGTGGGGAACACAGCTTTGAGCGTATCAGGAGGCGGTCGCTGCTAGGCGTTTACTAAGGTAGTGATTAGTCTGCATAGCTATTACTGTTGCCCGTGCAGTTCAGTGAGTATTTCTCATCACCGTGACGTAGTGTGGTGTCCTTAGTGCAGTACCGACACTAGACCGAGGCGTGGGAGGATCATGCACAAGCCGGGTTGTTCTGTCCAGTCGGTAGACACTACGTCAAAGACCGTGTCGGCGGGACGGACTTAAGACGGATGTCGTCCCATTCTTTTCAATGCGAATCAAGGTGCCGCATTGGGTACCCCGGTACACAGCCACGATGGCATGGGACTGAGAAATTGACCAATCAACTTCCGTCACCCAACCACGGCCGGAATGCATGTCCTGTGGCGCCGACCGGATCTTAGCGTTTATCGGGAGATTCCCCGGTGGGTCGATGGGAGCAATGGGAAATTTTTCTTCCAAATTTTTTTCCGAGTCTTCGAAGGTTCCTCGGCTTCGTACAACAACTAACCCGTATCGCTGCCCAATAAGGCTGAATGCGGAAACAACGAAAAGATCAGAGAAACTTGGGCAGCCGTGAATTTCCGCTGCTGACCGAGGATAACCTTCCAGATTCTTCCTCGACCATCTCAGCCTTGGGCTGGCCTGTTGCTTGCCGCGGCCCATACGGGACTCCCGTGACCTACTAGCGCGGACGGAAGTTTACATATATAAAACCTTAACCGTGGCACAGTATGACGGCGATCCCGCTAGTGCAGATGCAATGTCAGGCTGGTAGTATCTTCACAGTATTACAACAGGCTATGTCCAATACAATACGTAGGTACCTTGCACTACTAGTAGTGAACGCCCCAGTTATCGTCTTCCAGGAGGCCTGCGGCCTCTTCTAGACTCAGCCCAGCCGTCTCAGGATATAACCTCCAGATCAGCCCGTACCCAGTTGCGCATATCAGCGCGTAAAGTACAAAAGTCCACGACGGCGTGAGCGCATCCATCAGGAGCAGAAAAGTCAACCCAACCGCGAAGTTTGCAGCCCAGTTGGTTGCCGTGGCAATGCCGCTACCCAGGGATCGCACACTGAGCCCGAACAGCTCACTCTGCATCCACGGCACGTTTCCGAGTCCCATAGCGTAGCCTGCGACGTACACCATGATGCTGACCAGGATGATGAGAGCTGCGCTTTGGCCGGGAGAGCTGCCGTCTTGGGTCGAATCGGTCGAGGCGAACTGGATGAAAGAGAACCCGTATGCTGCTGCAAGAAGGCCCCCGACCATGAATGGGATTGTCCATAGCAGGATGCGCCGCCTTCCGATACGGTCGATCAAGAACAGAGCGATGAGGGTGAAGGCAAAGTTGGTGACGGCGACGACTAGCGAGGTAAGGGTTGGGATGGGAAAGCCGAGCATCGTGAATATCGTAGCCGAGAAATACATGAGCGAGTTCTGTATGCAACCGGGCTGGTCAGTATGCTGGTTTAGGAGAGGATTGAAACTTGGGACACCCACGAATCCGCACAACTGTTGCAACCCCTGAAGCAAACAGGCAATGATCAAGGCCCGCCGATTCCTCCTCGTCCGGAAGAGCTCGTCAACCGAGGCCATCCACCTACCCTCATCATCCTCCCTTCTCGGCCTGCGCAACCTTCTCGCCTCGCCTTCCTCCCTCACTTCGATTTCAATGCCTTTCACAGTAGCATCCACCTCCTTGCTGGCCCCACGTCCGCCCAACACCCTCTCAACAACTCTCCTAGCCTGCCCTACTCTGCCTACCTTAACCAACCACCTCGGCGTCTCAGGCATAGCCACCATCACCACGGCTTGCACTACCGCCGGCACGGCTCCCAGGCCGACCATCCACCTCCACGCCGTCCTCTCATCGCCATACTCCCCTAATACCCAACCCACCACATACGCCACCACCTGCCCCAGCGTGATGAAAATCACATTCATGGTAACCAGCCTTCCTCGCAAGCCCGAGGGCGCCAGTTCGGCAATATAGAGCGGCACCACGAAGCTGGCCGCGCCAACCGCCATGCCGACGACGGCCCGACCCAGGACCATCTCCCAGACTGCATCGCTGCACGCCTGGACGACGGCACCCAGAGCGAAGATGATGTCGGTGGCGAGGATGATGCGCTTCCGGCCCAGGCGGTCGGCGAGAAGGGAGGAGAAGGGGGAGATGAGGAGGGCGAGCAGCGAGGTGGAGGATGTGATGACGGATTTGTCCAGCGAGGTCAGAGGGCGCGCGGAGAGCGAGGTCCCGATGCAGACGAGCGTCGAGGATATCACGCCCGTATCATCTGTGCGGGCAGGATTAGGCCGGGGGGTCTTGTGATATGGCGAGGAGAATGGGGAAATGAGGGTGCGCCCGCCTTACAGCCGAAGAGGAGGCCTGAGATGCCTGCTGAAAAGGTGAGGAGATAAAGGAATAGCGTGGGGGAGGAGGGAGTGTGCGGGGTGGTGCTACTGTCTTCGTAGGCGGCTGCATCGTTGCTGTCGTGGTCGTGTTCACGGTCGTCTCCCAAAGGAGATGGATGACGCGAGATTAGTGGCTCTTCTGCGCTGCTCATCGTCGCGGGGTCGGCGTGTCAGTGATTGTTGTGGACTTCGTGCTATAATCGACTGTCCATCGTTTCCGTAGCCAGAGTGCCGGGTAGGTGCCGTTGCCTTCGGGAGTGTTGCCGGATGTTGTATGCACGTCCATCTCCAGACTGGGTGGATCATCCGGCCAAGTCGGACGGGAAGCCCAACAATGTCGGGAATCGGAAGTCCGTGCAGTGCCCCACTTGCATCCACCCCCTTGGGCTGGGCTGGAAATCTGCAAGGGGCGGCTGAGGGGCGGGTCAGCGCCTGGGCTGGGGGCGTTTCGAAACCGCTGTCTGGCAACTTGAGCTGCATGTGAACGTTACACAAGCGAAGCAACAAGGAGTTGTCTCACATCGCCGTCTGTAAACGTTTGCATAAACAGTTTTCCTTCCTTAACTTGCCCTCTGTTCTTCCAGCAGTGTATTCTTCATAGCGCCGCTGGAGCAATTGTCTTCTATCAACTCTAATTCTTCACCTAGTGCAGGTATTGTGCTTGTACATATATGCCTACCTGAATTTCGCGTCCCTAGCGTATCTGACGAGCTTCGTGACATCGGACCAACGACAGACACAATGCCGCCGCCATATCCCACGCCACCACAACGCGATTCCTGGTTCGCCCCTCTCTCGATTGACCTCATCGTCAAGGTCTTCAAGACCACCTTCTTTCACCCCTTTGTAGCATGGATCATTCCGCTCTGCTTCCGCGCCCAGAACATGTTCTGGGATGCGCCGCCAATGCTCGTCTCTATCGGCTGGGCATCGTTCATCACACTATGTTGGATATTTGGGGTGATCAACGACAGGCTGGCATTCGGTCTTCCGCGCGAGGTCGACCTCAGCGAGGAGGTGATCGTCATCACGGGCGGCGCCAGCGGGCTGGGCCTGCTGATCGCCGAGGTATACGGGATGCGCGGCGCCACCGTTGCCGTGCTGGACGTGGAGGAGATGGAGAATGGCGAGGCACGGGGTGTCACATACTACAAGTGCGACGTGACAGATAAGGATCAGGTCGCGCGGGTGGCGGCTGAGATTGAGAGAGATGTACTTTGTTCCCTCCTCTTGCCGTCCAGCGTCGCTATGCTAACTGAGGACCTTTTCCAGCTTGGCACCCCGACGGTACTGATCAACAACGCGGCGATCGTCATCGGCAAGCCTCTCCTCTCGCTCACATTCCCGGAGATCGAAAAGTCCATATCCACCAACCTCCTCAGCCACTTCTACACCCTCAAGACCTTCCTGCCCGCTATGGCGCGCAGCGAGGTCGGCGGTACCATCGTGACTGTGTCCTCGGTGATCGGTACGGTCGGCGCCGCCCAGCTGACTGACTACGCCGCGGCGAAGGCAGGCATCTCGGCGCTGCACCGGTCGCTCGCCGCCGAGCTGCGGCAGTCGCACCCTCAGATCCGCACCGTGCTGGTCACGCCCGGCCAGTTGAGCACCCCGCTCTTCTATGGCGTACAGACACCCAACTCCTTCCTCGCGCCCGTAGTTGAGCCGGTCGACGTGGCGAAGGAGGTGATCGCTGCGATCGACGCTGGGAGGAACGCGGCGATTGGAATGCCGCTTTATGCGAGGTGGATTGACTGGTTGAATGTGCTTCCGCTTGGGCTTCAGGCGGTGGCTAGGAGGCTGTCAGGCGTGGATACCGCCATGAAGACATTCGTGGGGAGGAAGGGTGCGAAGAAAGAGGGGAAGGGCCGCGTGCTGATACAGGGATTCTGAGGGGATTGTATGAGGTGTTGGCGCCGGCGCCGGCGCGGGACTGAACTGGACTTGACTTGACACTGTATAAGAGATGTAGCTGTATTGAGACGGAGCATGTACGAAGACTGAGGAATAGCGGACGTTTAACGTGGAAACGTCCTCGTGAACTAGCATGTGTACCAACAGGGCAAACTTAAGGTAGGTAGCTTCTAAGGATGTATGTATCTTATTCGCAGTCCATAGTGAGAGCCATGTGACGAGGTCGCAACTGACCCCTGCGCCAGGCTAAGAGCACTTAGGCGGGATGTGGCCGCATACTTAGACCATGTCTATAGCTACCGGCGGCCTGAGGGACTATGGCGAGGGAAACGCCTTCTTCGGCGAAAAATCAGGCATCTCCATGCGCGACCTCACCGTGGACGACATTCGAGATTGCCTTCGACCGCTTCCAGACGAAGAGATCCACCCTCTTCTGCCAGAAAATGGGAATATCACCGTGGCAATAGATGATGTGGCAAGCTTCTACGTCAAGCGAACGGCGTGGTCTACGCACCTCGACTTCTGAGGGACAGAGTCCCTGGCCAAGTTGATGCTCAAGAAGCCCGGACCATGGAGCTCCCTCATACGGCATCCGCATCCCAACATTGTCCGCTAGTGCGGCGCCCGAGTCAAGCGCGGCCGCATCACCGGCCTGGTCCTTGAGACTTTGCCATCCCCACACGATCTAGGCTTCCTGAAGACCCGTCGGTCCCGACGTCTTTAGAGAATTGCTCGACAAGGAGCCGAGCGAGCGCATTCTCTCCGGACCCCGCTCGGCCATGAACCATCTCCACTCCTTTGGACTGGCACACAACGACGTCAACCCCGCGAACATCATGTTCGGGAGGGCGGAGCACCCGAATTTGTGATTGATTTGCATCATACGAGCCGTTCGGAAGCATCTGATGTTGACTGGGATACCCGCGGTGGTCTGGAGAAGGACTTCGAGAGACCACGTTTGACAAGGCGAACAACGAGAGTACAACATGTACAGTTTCGAGCTGCTAGGTTCATGGCTGGAGACGCTTGTTGAGTAAGGAGGTAGAAGATAGCGTATCTACGTCTGCAGACTACGGTGGCGACTGGATGTAAAGGACATAGCACCGTGGAGAGTGCAAAATGAGACTAGAGGACCAGAGTGGAACGGGGATGCATGTATTAGAACTGCCACTGACTCGCGCAAGGGGCAACTGACTGCCCGGGTTCGGTCGACTTAGATCTTTTACTGTGATGCACTGTGCATTATGCCAAGACCTCGGCCAAGACGGCCAATCAAATCCAGGCGATCGCCACGAACTGGATTGCATGCATGAATCGACACTGTGCTGTGTCCGCTCGAAAGTGCCAAGACAACCGTGACAACTTCCCAAACTGTTAGCCCAGGATACTTCTGAGACTGTCTCTCCTCGCCTTCCTCATTGCAACGGGAACAACCATGGGGACAAGCAACGGAGGCAACACTTTACATCACAAGCGCGCCTTTCTATGGAGCAGCAAGCTTGCGTCAAGCATAATTCCGCCACGTGGTTCGGCCTTCTCGACCCCTTTGGGGCCAGCTTCAGCTCGAGATGGAGAGAGTCAACGGAACGGTCCTTGGTCGTGGGTCTGCCTTACTCGGACTCGGTGGAAGCCTTCCCCAGACTCCTTGAGCTTTGTCTGCTCCATGACGGCAATAAGACGGTTACTGGGAGGCTCCTACACAGACACGGTCTTCCTTATTGCATGGCTGGTCTGACTCTCTAGCTAGACTAGTATTCTGAGAAAGACCCAGATGGCAGTCAGCGCGGACTCGGGACCGAGCCCCTCCTGCCTCGTGGAGGGAGTGGCTCCGGCAGCACCACGGACATGTGATATATCATCACAATGAGAGTCGCCATGCTGTCTGCACCGAACATTCTGCGAGCTTATGGACCCCGCGAACATTTACCGCCGTGGTAGCCATTGCTGTTAGACAGTGTTTTGCTCAACTCCGAAGCTTCCAGGCGTGCACCGGTAGCAACGCCGAGTCATGGCGGGAGGAGTAGCTGTCTAGAACAAACATTTTCGAACCAACAGCTGCTTGTTCGTGCTTCGCAGGCTGTCCCGGTGCAGTAGGAAATCCTGCCACTTTTCCACTTCAATTCACTGTGCTCCTCCACAAACCAACCACGGGACCGACATTGCGACTACTATATTCGAGTCCTTGCCACAATGCCGCCCACCACGTGGTTAGACAGTGACACGATCGACCGGGTTGTAACGAGGGAGTTTGTCTGCAACCGACTCGTTTCCCGGGAGATCAAGCAGCTCGACAGACCGCTCAGCTTTGGCGATAACCTGACCGACGGCACGTACTGGAATTGGATTGAGGAGAAAGCTAAGAAAATCTTCCTCATCCTCACCGACCTCGGACTGCCTGATCAGATCTTCGGGCTCATCGACCAATCTTGGGAAGATGACGATCTCCCCATCCCTCTAGAGCAGGTTCGGCGCCTTGCCTTGACGTCTGTCAGGAATGAGAAAGTCGAGCGGAAGTTCTATCACCGCCAGTTTTACTACCTGTCGCGACCACTGCAAAGATGGAGCCATATCGACTACGAGAACGACGAACTGATCCCGTTGGATGTTGCCGGCAAAAAGCAACCGACAACTGAGGGCTATCACATGGACAAGGTCACTCTCCCGAACGAACGGGGAACCGTATTTGGCCGCGCCCGAATACCTCTAGGCCGCGGCCACCTCAGCAGAGACGAGTTTCTCCACAAGGTCGACAGCGTCAAGCATGTCGGCCACGAGCATTTACTTTCGTTTTGGGCGTCGTACACTCATCAGCAACACGGATACGTGCTCTTCACACCAGCCACCGAGTTCAGTCTCAAGTCGCTCCTTGCCAGCATCCCTCGTTGTCTGAAGCGTTTAGACAAACACGCACGCCGGGAGACGGTCATGGAATGGATTCACTGCTTGACCAGCACGGTATGCTTCCTCCACGATCGTGGGCTCGCGCACGGAAACATCACGCCGTCGGCCGTGTTGTTCTCGAACGACAACCGAATCTTCCTCTCCGACTTCACGCATTTCCATACCGAAAGCGTCGAAGGCGCGGCGGACAACAGCTCCCTCGGCAAGGAGGCGTACGATTATGCGGCACCTGAGCAGTGGTACAAACCAGTCTTGCCCTCACCAACCTCGACCGACGAAGCGGCGCGTAAGGAAAAGGAGTCGGCAGGTTTAACGCTAACACATAGCGAGTCGCTGTACCTCAGCCCGCAGGCCGCCGACATTTTCTCGTTGGGGTGCGTCATGCTAGACCTCCTAAGTTACCTCGTTAACAAGAAGCACGGCCGCTCTTCTGCCGCGAAACGCCTGACGAAACACAAACTCACCGGCCGTGCCGGCGCCGACGCGCCGGACACGTCCTTCCAAAAGAACCTCAGCCAAGTCAAGAGCTGGACAACGGAGCTTGCCAAAGATGCTTCCAAGAAGAAGGACGACCCCGTATTCAGGGGTGTCGTGCCAATACTACACTTGGTCGAGAGCATGCTGGCATTCCGCCCGTCGGATCGTCCGACTGCCGACGGGGTGCAGGAGCGGATGAGCCAGATCCTCGTGGAATCGTGCGATCAGGGAGTGGTTCTCAACAATACGGAATCCCCTACAAAACTGCATCCACCTTCCCCGGCATCAGACACCAAGTCGTTGATCCGGTCGAGTGGGAGGAGCCAACCATCAGGAGCTGAAGAGCGGAAGCCGAGTACTGGTGGCGGTATTAGCGTCACCATCCGGAGGGTCAAGAGTCTCAAGAGCTTTGGTCGGAAGTCGGCAGAGAAGGAGGAGTGTGCACCTGTCCCGAGGAGTAGGAATGGTTTCCCCACCGGTAATCAAGTTGTTCAGCAGACTTTCGGAAGAGACGAGCCGAAGTGATGGAGGTGCCCCCCAGTTTGAGGGCCTAGGTTGCGCTCTTCGATGGAAGAGGCAGAGACAGGTTTCAGGTCGCGACCATTCATGAGGTATCCGCAAAAAAAAAGTAAAAGAAGAGAAAAGGAGCAAAACAAAGGGAAAAAATGGGAAGAAAAAGAAGGCCAAAATACCCACAGTCTCGGTCGCCTAGGCAGCATTCGAGATTGATTCCAATGGCTTTACTTTCTCTGTTAGTTTCCTAATGACAATTGCCCCGGATTTAGCTCTGTCCTTAATCTGGTCCGTGGTAGTGCTGTTCAACTGTTTCTCATGGAAGTTTGTCACACTGGTTGCCCTGCTGCTGTGTTCTGTTACTGTACCTATGTTTATGCACAACTGTCACTGCCTGCGTCCAACCTTATATGGTCTGTGCTTGTTGAGGTGGCACGGACCAACTGGGGCCACTCCAGCTTAGACTGAGACGTCTAACTTGTAGTGTTCATATTGTTAACGTTAGTACCTTTATCAGAGCCTTTCAGACGACTCGGGCGGGAGGACTGGATGTTCTCTTTGATTGGCAGGTTTGCATACACGTGTAATAAAAAGGTTCTTATCATAGTGGAGGGACCTGAAGAGCGGCCAATGTCTGAAGTGAGTAACTACAAGTAGGGGTTCCGTAACACTGAATTTGGGGAGAGACAGCCAGACAGGTTGGTTGGAACATTGATGTGAAATACCTATCCATATCAGCGATGGATGGCGCAGTTTCTGCGGATACTCCGTCGTGTAGGATTCCAGCACTCCAGCCAACATTCGACGCCACCCCCACCCCTTCCCTTTCGGGTGCCAAGGTTCCTCGGCGATCTGCACGATTGCGCGTTCCCGGAGCCCCACAGAGGATGGAAAGATCGCAGAAACCAAGGTTCTCTTGCATCATGCATGGAAGTAACTACCACGATAGCGTAGCATTGAGCCCATTCTTCAGCCAAGATAAGAGATATCGCAGAACCAAGGAAATCAGAAGAAACCGGGAGCTGAAAACCGCGATCATATCTGCTTCTCAGAGCCAGGTTGGTGGTGCGTTGACTTGGGGGATCTCCTAGCATTTTCCATGTTGGAACTGCCTACACAACACGAAAGCTCCAATGCTTTGTTTCGAACACAATTGAAACGCTCCGACCCGGTCTGTTTTGAGCAAGTGACGGTGCTGGTTTCCAAACCGACTGGAATGTCGATCCGGTGGATTCCCATCGACACCGCTCGCTGCATGCGGAATTGCCCATCAGGAGACTGGCTGCACCTTTCCGGCACCCGCTGATCCCATCAATTCGTTCAGCAGCCACTTTGGAGTCCCATTCGACTCAGGAGTGAACCAGAAACATTGCAAGAGAAGGGAGCGACAACAGGCTGTGTTACACACACTCCGCCCTGCAGCGACCTATTTTTGAGTTACGGATAACGTTCCAGGTTACGCCTCACTAGCAAGTAAGTGCGTGTACTAGGTGCGGCACGTACGACACTTATTATCGGCAACTGCAAGCAGTTCATGTTGGAAAGCTCGGACTGCACATCTATCTTGTTGCTCCCTGCAGCGGTTGCATCTCGATACCCGGCAAAGCATTGTCAGCAACTTTCCTCGACGTTTTGAAGTCGTTTTGTTCATCAGATTGGGCTTGGGGCGCGGAGGATCAGATTAAGTAATGAGGTTTCCTTGGCTGCTGTCAGCTCTCCTTGGCGGCGAAGCAGCCGACTCAACCCTCAACACAGTCAGCGGCGACGGGTTGTCGGTGTGCGAAAGCGGTGTCCTTATTGGAAAGGGTAGGGAAACAAATCTGCTAGCCAGGCAAACCTTCACAGAGTATTTGCGGCTAATAACCAAACCTTGCAGCTCTTACATACCAGCAAGTCAACCAACAACAACTTATGGACAGGGAGCAAGGCGGGCTTCATGACTCGCCAATAGCGTCGCCCGACGCGGTCGCGGGCGCCATTCACAATGACCCCGATTGTCTAACTGTCTCCCTACGAGTTCGTCAGATCACCAATGTCATCGAAAGCACCAAGCAATTGACATCCCCGCAGAATCAAAACCAGACCGGACTCAAGCTCTCCCACGTCCCATCACCACCAGACCACGACGGCAACCTTGAGGGCCCTCCGTATTCAGAGAACGAGTCATCTCAGCAGCGGCCAGCATCAGAGCCGCCATCACACGACTACGGCCCTGGGCCAGATGCGGAAGCCGAGATCGGGGTCGAGGTGGAGGCCAGCGCAGAGACGAACAACCCTGCGTCAGTGAACCGGGCGATTGCAGGCATGGGCGCGGGCTTGCTGAGCGTCATGTTGATCATGGCCTTCTTATGAAAACTGTAATATTCCTTTTCGCGCACTAGAATCCTCGCTCCTCATCGACTTCGACGGATACCCGCGGCGGTTGAATCGTTAAAAGGGGTTTCTGGGCTTGCATGCGGGATGTGCCTGGATTCCCCTCTGGGAGGGTCAATATCGGCGGGACGATGGAGAGCGGACGACGGACGGCGGGCCGTGGAGTCGATTCGAACGGTTACGATACCTACGTTGTCCGATAGACGACACGTGCTCGGGTATGATTGCAGGAGCGTTACCGAGCTGTTCAGTCATGGCGGTTTGAAGGGGCCCGACCGGAACGGAATGAAAGGGAACGATACCACAGGACTAATGTGCATGGGCGAGTTATGTAGTTATACTTTAATCCCTAATAACCCAGATATCTGGGACAGGAGAGGACGATTCTACACCTCGGGGAGGCGACCGGCCAGGAGGTGTATCCTGGCATGTAGAGTTTCGAAGACATGCTTAGGACGGACTATGACAGACAAATCCGATGTTCATGACTGTAACAAGCAAAATACCCATCGAGATGAAGATCAGCTTACTATGATACTGTCCGTTAGGAATTCGCAACACGCCATCCATGGCTCCTCAATGACTTAACCGAGGCGCAACTACCTTACCTACAGAGACAGAGTACCTAGGCTTCCTCTGGAGATCGGCCCTCCGAGCCTTGCTGCTAGACATGCCGGTGTTGTTGTTTGGATCTATTTCCTGATATGGTCTGGGCTGGGCGCTTCCATGGCATATGTATTGTACAGAAAATGCGCCGCAGGCGATTCGATACCGTCGAAAACCCAAGACATGCTAAACCACATGTACAACATATGCGAGAAACGCCAGCCACGAGTGGTATCAGTCCAGCTTCTACAGCTGCAAGACACATTCCTTGGACCATAGCGAAAAACCCCTTAACGCCTCCCAATGCAAAACAAGCCCCCTACAGAAAGGCCGCACACACCCACCCCCCCCACCCCCCCCCCCCCCGCCCTTCCGGAGATTACTACTGCTGCTTGACCAAGATAGCCTTTTCCCTCTCGCTCTTCCTTTTCTCGAACTTCTTGTCCGAGTGTTTCCGCTCGTTCTCTTCGCGCCGCTTGATGGCCGCGAGCTCCTCGCGCTTAATCTCGGACGCCTTCTTGACCACCTTGGGCAGGTGCCGGTGCCGGCGGATGCGCCGGATCTCGGGAAGATGCGAGTAGCGCTCCATCAGCGCGTTGTTGTACTCGAGCGCCTGCCTCTGCTTGGTTTGTTTCACGCCACTGCGCTCCGACGCGTTGGCGCGCCACAGGCGGACGTTGCCCTGGAATTGCGGGTTAGTGAAACGGAAGATACGGGCGGAGTGGTGGAGGCGGATTAGCAGAGGCGTACATCGTCACTCCCGCTGAGCAGGTATTTCGAGTCCATAGTCCAGAGCGTCCGGAATACTCTCTGCATTCTCTTGGTGTGGTAAATGTCGCGAGAGTGACCCTGATCACGACGCCAGATTCTGATGGTACGGTCCTATAACAGCATTAACATAAACTCGTCTACGGGCAGCAGGGGTAGCCATACGTAAGAACCGCTCACGAGCTCTTCACCGGTAGGTGAGAACTCGACATCCATCACGGCGGCGACATGGCCCTTCTGGATATTCAGCGCTTTATCAAAGTTCCTAGCGTCGAAGATATAGCTATGTGAGGTTAGTAAGTGCCCAAATGAGTCAATATGGATTGCGGTTTACATGTTGTGATCTAGACTCAGTTAGCATCACCCCCTAGCAACCTAACCGGATATGACACAGTACCTTCTGAAGCGACCGCCAGATTCATAGCTTCCATGGGGTTGAATACAATGCGGTTGGCCGCAAACTGGAGCACGGTCTTGACAACGGGCACTGCGCTTAGGAGTTAGAGACACAGACTCCCGTTTTCCGACAAGGACCTGCACTCACTGTTTGTCCGCAGGTCGAGTAGGATAACTGAACGGTCGGTAGCCACAGAACCAACGACAGATGTCTCGACTTGATTGAAACAGACATCGGTGATGGTGTCCGTGAAGTTAGGCCACTGTATTGTCTGTGCGGCTGTACTCTGCTCTAGATCCCAAACTCTAATGCAACCAGCGCCAGACGAAGCGGCAAAAGCGCTGCCGGTCCGGTGAACGGATAGCGAAGTATACGGCCCGCCTTCTTGCCATGTCGCCAGCGGTGTGGTGTCGTTGGGCGTGTTATAGGGGTCCCACAACTTGATGCCGTCCGTGGCACACGACAACAGCTTCTTGTCGTTGGTGAAGGCCAAGCCTTTAACGATATTTGAGCTGCGAGGCACGGTCAGCATGTGTGTATTTCCCAAAGCCGGATATTTGCTTACTGTGCCGCCGTTCGCCAGGCTTCACCGTCTCGTTTTGTCAAGTCCCATACCTTGACTATCCCGTCGCCGGACCCAGATGCGACCGAATTCAGCGAATTCTTGTCCTGCAAGATGTCAGCGTCACGTCATCCCAGTCCCCCTTCCACCAGGCGATGGGCGGAAACAAACCTTGCACATGCTGTACACGCCCTGGACATGGCCACTCCCAAGCTGCCCGAGAAACGGCTTAGCGAACATGCGCTCCCTTGTACGCGTCAGCATTCCAATTCTCGAAATGCAACGGCAAGTCCTTACAGTTTGACTGCATTGAGCGCTCTCTGGCTGCGTCCCTGCGTCAGAGTGTTTACCCAACTGTTCTCTCGATAACCACTCACTATTCTCGAGCTCGTTCGAAGGGATGGATTTCCGGGGCGAGGTTGCGCGGGGCGCGCTGAACATCCGAGCCGGGCGCTTGCTGAGCCGAGATGCCCCGGCTGAGGGCTTTGATCTGTGGGCACAGAGGTTAGAATCTGCAGGTGTAATAAGTTGAGGCACTAAGCCGGCTAGCGGTGTCTTGGAAGGAAGGCAGATTGACTGTTCTGGATGCTGTGCTAAGGCGATATCCTTCCCTACCTTCATGGTGCCTCCTGATCGGAAGTTGAATCTTGCTCTCTAACAATTTCGGTTATGGATTCGAACCTGATGTGCGTCGTCGAGTAGGGTCGGTCGATCGTAACGTTTCGCTCCAGACTGTCCAAGTAGGCTTGGGATTCACGACCTCGGAAGCTCTGAAGCCTCGCCGGTTTACACGGGCGTATCCTGTAAATTTTGGCGGGGTCTGGCGGCAAAACCACTCACCGCCTTGCGATACTCAGCCACATAAGCCACAGCAAGCCGAGATGCCAAGGCCAGGTGCTGCGGGTGCTGATTGCACCTGATTGCGTCGCAATCGCGGCAACCTAGCTGGACTGCAGGCGTGCAATAGGTACCACAGTCTTTGGAGCTTGAAACTGCAGCTGAACGCATTCCAAACATCAGCACAACACCACATCAGAACCGTCTATCTCCGAACGATACCCGCAACGAACACTTCCGCCGTCCCGCTCCAGCGCGCCGCCATCACCAGCCTGATTCGGAACACTACACGAACGCAAGCCAACAGTCTCGTCACAATGGCGCAGGGCGAATCGGAGAGGGTGCGCGAGGCACAGAAGTTGGCCAAGTCAGACCCGCGGAAAGCAGAGCAGATCTACCAGGGAATCATTTCGAAGCCGCCGTCGGTGACGTCCGATGCGGCTATAAGAGAATATGAATCGGCCCTTGTCAGCTTGGGGGAGCTTTATCGGGACCAAAAGTGAGCCGGTCTGCATGGAGCAACCAAGGAAGCCACGGTCTGACACAATGCAGGAACACAAACGAGCTTGTGGGCTTGGTAACCAAGAGCAGGACAGTGTTGTCCTCGTTCGCGAAGGCCAAGACAGCGAAGCTGGGTACATGTTCCCCCACCGTTCAACAGTGCTCCAGCCGCTTACATTGCCCGTCACAGTCCGCCAACTGCTCGATCTCTTCGATGCCATTCCAAACTCGCTCGATGTCCAGATATCGGTCACAAAATCCTGCATAGAATGGGCTACTTCAGAGCGTCGGAGCTTCCTCCGGCAGAATCTCGAGACCCGTCTCGTGACGCTCTACATGGCCAAGCAGTCCTACTATGACGCGCTGACGCTCATCAACAGCTTGTTGCGCGAGCTCAAGCGCATGGACGACAAGCTGGTTTTGGTTGAAGTCCAGCTCCTCGAGTCCCGTGTCTACCACGCCTTGGGCAACATCGCCAAAGCTCGCGCCGCCCTCACCAGCGCCCGCACCTCGGCCGCGTCGGTCTACACGCCGCCGCTCCTGCAGGCCAACCTCGACATGCAGTCAGGCATGCTGCATGCCGAAGACAAGGACTTCCAAACGGCGTACAGCTACTTCATTGAGGCGCTGGACGGCTACCACACGCAGGACGAGGCGGGGCGGGCGCAGGCGGCGCTGCAGTACATGCTGTTGTGCAAGATCATGCTGAACCTGGTGGACGACGTCAACCAGCTGATGACGTCCAAGCAGGCGCTCAAGTACGGCGGCCCGTCGCTGGAGGCGATGAAGGCGGTGGCGCGGGCGCACGCGAACCGGTCGCTCGACGAGTACGAGCGCGCGCTGGCGGTGTACAAATCCGAGCTCGGCAGCGACACCTTCATCCGGAACCACCTCCGGCGGCTGTACGACACCATGCTGGAGCAGAACCTGATCAAGGTGATCGAGCCCTTCAGTAGGGTCGAGATCGACCACATCGCCAAGATGGTCTCGCTCGACACGCAGGCGGTCGAGCGCAAGCTGTCGCAGATGATCCTCGACAAGGTCATCATCGGCGTGCTCGACCAGGGCGCCGGCTGCCTCATCATATATGACGAGACGCATCGGGACGAGGCGTACGACGCGGCGCTGGCGACGATCGAGAAGCTCAGCAATGTGGTGGACGTCCTCTACACGAACCAAGCATCGATGTTGGAATGAGGCGTGCGGGATGGGACACTCAGGGTGGGGATTGACTCGCGGCCGTTGGGCTAGGGCATGTAAAATTACACGCTTCCGCGACGCTGACAATAAAACATTTCGGCGTGAATGGAAACGTACAACAACAAACTGTCGCTGGTATCAAACCCATCTGTGCTCAAACATGCGCCCCGCCTTACCCAAATACCCCCAACGCCATGTACCCTATGTCTGTATGTATATCAAACTCGTGATACTTCCTGATCATCATATTTCCAGCTGTTCCAGCAAACCAAACCAGACAACCAACCACCCATCCAGTACACACTTACGCCCTTACGAACCTTAGATCCCCGTCGTCATAATGAACCATCATATACGTACGGTACAGTATTCATACCGCCTCCCAATCTATGTCGTCCCCATCCGACTCAGCCCCAGCCTCAGCCTCATCCTCAGCGTCAACACCACCCATTCCATTCAACAGCCCACCCTCCGCTCTCGGCTCTCCCGCATTCGATGAAGAATTCCCCCTCCTAGAGGGAACCAGCCCCAGTCTCCGCCTCTCCTCCCCAACAAGCAAGGCAAACACCCTCTTCGCCAGCGCCTCCTCGTCCCACCCGCTATCGTCGGGCAACTCATCCCGGAACGCGTCCACCACGTCCAGGTGCCACTGCTCCAGCACCATGCTCTCGCCTTGGGACGTGACGATTTTGCCTAGGAGGTGCCTACTACTACCACCAGTTCTTGAATTTGCACTGCTGCGGCTGCTGCTGCTGCTGTTGTTGTTGCGGCGGGAGGAGGTGGTGGAGGAAGGTCGACGGTGGCGGGAGGCTTCGAGCTGGAGTTGAAGGATGCCGCGCTTGCGGGCTTGTAAGAGCTCGTCGAGGCGGAGCCAGTGGGTGCGCGTCCACTGCGTTGGGGAGGGTGAGAATGGCGCGGCGGATTGAGATTGGGGTTGGGGTTGGGATTGGGATCTGGATTGGCTGTTGGTGGTGGTGGTGCTGGTCGACGGACGAGTGAAGGACGTAGACGGCAAAGAAGTGAGGCCGTGCGGCGGCGCGGGGAGGTGTGCGTGTTGTGCTTGTTCGGGTGGTGGTCCGGGTTCGTGAACCTGACGCCGATGCTGGTGCAGCTGCGGAAGCGGTCGCGGTTCAGGTGACGGCGAGGGTGACGGCGAGGGTGACGGCGAGACGGAGGGTGGTTCGGAGAGTTGGCGCCTCCCGGTTTGTCCAACGCTTCCCCTTCCTGTTACGCGGTCATCCTGTGCCCTCTCTGGAGACCTGTTTGCGCGCTGCTCCGCTCGAGCCTGTGCCTGCGCATGAGGAGAAAGGGTGCTGCTGGTGAACTCGACAACACGGCCAGGCGTCTTGGGCTTGAGTGGAGAGCGAAAGCTGGATTTGGCTGGTGATACGGCGCGGGGATTGAGGGCCTTGGGCGGGGGCGGCGCGAAGTTGCTCTGTTCTGCTTCCTCTTCCTCCTCCTCCTCCTCCTGATCTTGCTCCTGTCGACGGGACGATCGTTGAGTCTGCGGACGGGCTCGGGAGAAGAAGGCGGAGATCTGATTGTTACCGAATAGCGGGTTTGTCGGTGCCACGGGCCTAGGTTGAAAGAGCGTGCCGTTGGAATCCCGTTTCCGAGGGGTAAAGTTCATCTTCTGCGGGATGCGAGCCGGCGATGCCTCCTCTTCCGCACTTTCTGGAGACGCAGTCCGTAGGACCGGGGCGGGCGGCATTTCAGGGCTCGCGGACTGCTGGCGAGGCACTCGACCCATCTGTTGAGGAACATGTACCGGCCTGGCTTCCCTCCCTGGTCTCTCTAACGAGGGAGACTGCGGTGGTGGAGGGGCTGGATGCTCAGTGATGTTCCGCTCAGAGGCCCTCCGTGGAGGAGAGTACAAGTCGACACTCCTCTCGCGAGTCCCGATCTCAAGCCGTTTCTGTGGAACGGACGGCATGTGCGTCTGTGCTTCGGACTGAAGGTACTGGGAGAACAAGCCATGTCCAGATGCTTGTGGCTTTTGAACCGGCATGGCCCCTGGTTTCCCTCCGACCCGGTTCGACTGATCCGGCCTCCGTGAGTCAAGTGGCTTCGAGACGCCAGCGCCACGCGCTTCTGGCACCTCTGGGAGCACCGCAGGAGATGAGAAGAAGGCAGAGAGATCCGGCTTTCTGCCCGGAGGATTAGGCAGCGCCGGTGCTTTCTTCTGGCGATTTTGGGCCAGCAGGCTGAACTCTTCTTCCTCGTTCGACGCTGAGTTTCTTTCAAACCGGACTGGTACTTGCTGCCCTCGATTTTGAGCGGCAATGCTGGGCCCTTCCTTATCATTCAAAGAAGCGACTTTTTCAGATGGAGCATCGTTTACATCCGCGAGCTGCTCCACCTCATCATTGTAGCTTAAATACCAACTGTTCTGTCTCGACGTGCTTGATGTGTTCCCTCTTCGTGGGGGTTCGATTATAGGTTCGCGCCTTGACGCCCCATTCCTGGGCGCATACGGGGTGGGACGCTGCGCTTCGATGGTCCAAATATCCTCTTCTTCCTCTTCCTGCTCTTCTTCATGCGCTTCAGCCTGCTGGCCCAGATCCGCGTGCGGTTCCGGGGCTTCAGGCGCCATCGCTGATTCTGCTTGGTTCGGTGACGGTTCTGAGCTCCTCGGCCAGCCCCTGCCAGCCCCCGAGAATCCACGGTTGGCCAAATCTGTAGGGCGCGAAGGTGTCGGTCTCTGAGAGAAAACGGCACGGCTGCCTGCGTCTTGCCGGGTCAGAGTGTCTTCCCCATTGACCCCACCGGCTCGTGGCGAGCTAGCGATGCTGATGGTTGCATCTCGGTCTTGGTGCCGCGCGTTAAGCCCATTGAACAAGGTACCCCGTACAGAGCCCGATCCCGTCGACTCGCCTGGGTCCGGCCCGAACGGGTCATCCATGCCTTCTGTGCCAGAAACCGATACCCGCCGAGCAGGGGAGAGCGACTGGGCGCTGCGGACAAAGAAGTCCTTCACCTGACTCAGGGGCGCGAGCCACGACCTCTGTGGGGACTGAGCGACAGTATCAACTTGTGGCTGCACAGGCGATCGGCTGACTCGGGCCGCGGGCGCTGGAGGAAGGACCGGTGCTGGTGACTGGCTGGACTTGGGCACGGATGAACCTCGGAAGGGACTCCCAAGCACGCTCTCTCTCCCGGGAGGAGACGGCGGGTCCGAGGTAATAAGTTGTAGCGCACGGCCAGCGCGAACGATCGGGGACAGGGTCGGTCGGCGTTGAGGCTCCGGGGCGGGTATGGGGATGGGCGGCACGGCTCGGAATCCCGTGTTGGACGATGCAAGAGAAGTTAGCTGGTCAGCGGGGGTTTCGGTCGAATTGCGCCTGATATGTTGGGGCTCGGGACCGGTAGCATGCTGCAGGGGACTCCCGATCGGCGGTGAGGAGGGTACGTCAACGCCCGGCGCGGGTATCGGGGGGTTGTTTTGGGGCTCAGGGTCTGCTGTATCGGAGGGGGCCGGGGATGGTGTCTCATCAGGAGTCAACAGCCTATTCGTCTCAGATTGGGGGTTGGAGTGATTCACTCTTGATGGCCGCTCAATGGACGGCTGGATGTCCTCGACTGCGCGCTCTTCCGCTTGCGATGACGGGAGCTGGCGGGGTCGCCGTGGTGTTGCGGCCGCGAGCACAGCCTCCGGGATCGAGGAGAAGGAATCTTCGTACGCGCTGGCATCCTGGGGCTCGGCCCGCTCGCCTTGTTGTGGACGGGGCGCTGGCGACCGACGTTCTGCTTGCTGAAGGGTCTTGCGCGCCAATTGTTTCGCAAGCGGCTGCGCCTTTGCCCTGCGAGGACTTCTGTTCCACCATGCTTGCGGCGATCTTGGTGGGGGCGGGGAAGGCTGTGGTTCTTCCGGCTGCTGGATGGGAATCTCCTCTGCGGCTTCCGTGGCAGTCGGGGCTACTTCCGCTTCGCCGCCAGCAGCGGCCGCCTCCTCGTGCATCTCCTCCCCACTCGACTTATTCCGGCTCCGTCTCAAGTATTCTAATGCCTCGCTGATGATCATGCTCGTCGCCTCGCCGAGTTCTTGGTGTTGCGGCGCCATGACGCTCGAGTTCGGTTGCATCGACGGCAAGGAGCCGAGAGAAATCATAGTGAATTCCTCCCCCGCCATGATGGTGTCCTCGCCAATATCATGGTGGTCGTGGTCTTCGCCTGTCAGTGACCCGGCGTCGCTGTGGGAATCTGGGCCGTCCCCCATTTCCGGCCAATCGTACTGATTCTGGTAGTCGAGCTCCGTCCGTGGCAACTGCGGTTCTAGCTCTGAGTAGTGGTCAGCTGCAGGGTGCCCTGACTCGTGGAGTTGCTGCTGTCTCCGCGCGGCTGGTGTCGGCTGGTCCGACATGGTTGCAAGCCAGATATCCTCATCCATGTCATCCCCAGGACGGTCGCTCGTACTGTCGTGCGCCGCGGCAATGGAGCTATTGTCCCTTGCCGCCGGTTGTGGCGTTCCCCCTTGCCCTGACTGCGCGATATCATCCGGATCCAACGTCTGTTTCCTCGGCCGCCCACGTTTCCGTGGTTGACTTGCAGGCGCGCCACCATCCTTCGGCGGTGACGACGCCTTGCGTTTCGCGGCCCTCCCCGGCCGGCCGCTTGGGCGCGGCGTGGACTGGTCAATGGCGTCCGACGTCAGGATATCCCTCTCCGGAGAGACCGACATGTGTATCCCGCTCTTTCTGCTCCTGGCTGGCGTGCCAGCCCTCTTGCGCTGGGTCGGCACTGGCGTACCCGACTTTCGGGGCCGACCCCTCCGCTTTGGCGTCGCATTGCTCCTGCCGCCGCCCTCGTCGTCGCTCAGGCCGCGCAGGGGCACGGTCGTGGTGCTGACTGTTGTTGCCCTCCGCGGTGTGGCGCGTCGTTTCGGCGTGGGCGACTGGAAGAGGCGGCGGCTGGTACTGGTGCTGCGCGAGCGATCGTCTTCGGCCTCTACCGTGACAAGCAGTTTCTGTGGCGCCAGCTCATTTCCTACATCCAACTCGAAAGTCTGCTTCCTGGGCGAGGGCGCAAGCACCGTGTAGAGGCGTTGTGCAGCCGGGCTCTTCTTTTTGATGTGTGAAGGAGGCATCATCGGCGGACTGAGGGCTGGGTCGATTAACGGATCGGGCGACGACCCGAGATCCAAGGTAATTGTGCGCTCTTCCTCCATCGCTGCGGGCTCGCTGTCGCCAAAGTGTCGACGCTGCCGCGATGTAAGATGCCGCAGAGCCCACAGCCCGCGTGGTCGCGTGCCAGTATCGATAACAGTCGCGACGGCGGTGATGACGGCCCATACAAAGTCGCTGTGCGAAGTGGTGGAAATCTGCAGGCCGCGTCTGTTTACATGCTTCCTCATCAAGTTAGGCCATTCTTCGTTCTCTGCCAATCACAGCACCCATATGGGACCTTGGCACCGGGCGAACGTTTTGTCCCATGCATGGGGACTTGTTGCCGATGGGTCCATTCTAAAACGGTGACTGCCAATCACCAACTTAATTTCCACCGACGTCATCTCGACTCGGACTTTATGTTGCCCGATGTCGCATGGGCGCCGTTTGAAGATGCATTCAACGCTCACTTCGCTCCAAACACTGCTGACAATTAATAATCATAAAGCATGCATGCGCCGGCATGCGTTGGGGGGCAATCCGGTCGATGATTACCTGAGCGCTTCCCCAGAAGCATTCTTCTTCCCGGACAGCATGTCATGTCATAGTTGGGTCGAATTGCGCAACGGGCAACCAGCGGCTTCGCCTGTAATATGGTTGCGACAGTTGGGCCAGCTTTGAAATCCAAGGTTGTCGAACACATGATCGAATTAACTCGTACTTCACAAGTAGATATAAAAATACTATATGTGAGGACTCATGGCCATGACAACTGCCGTCTTTCCACCAGAACAAGCTCGCTGCATCTGCTGCAAGTAACCTTGGCTGTACTATACACTCGACAACTCGTTATCGTGTCTCCGTACATCTCCAAATCCTTGGCATCATCATGGCTGTCACCCACCAGCCACCCCGAGGGGACGTCGTCGCCCAACTGAACTTCTACTCTCCTCCAGAAGACGGCTCAGCTCCGTACAACCTTGCAGGCGACGTTCCCGCAGGTCTCAAGCCCAACAACTTCGGCACCGACCCCCACGAGGTTCTGATCCACGACGCCCGCGGCCGGGAAGCCGACTTCACGCTCGACAAGGACGCCTTCCAGATCCTCCTCAACCAGCCGCCGTCCTCGGAGACATCCTTCACCGACGACGCCTCCATCGAAAAGAACTACTACCCCGAAGTCGAGCGCCTCCTGCTGGACACCGTCCCGGGGGCCAACAAAGTCATCATATTTGACCGTACGTCATCTAACCATGTTGATGATCGCTTCCCTACACACACACATGCAAAGAAAACTAACCCTCACCGAAAAGACACAATCCGGCGAACCTCTCCCAACGCACCGCGCGGCCCCGTTGCGCGGGTACACATCGACCAAACAGCCTCGTCCGCCGCACAGCGCGTGCACCGCCACGCCTCGTCCCCATCGGAAGCAGAAGCGCTGCTCGCGGGGCGGTACCGCATCATCAACGTGTGGCGGCCCCTGAACGCGCGCCCCGTCGAATCCTTCCCGCTAGCATTCGCGTCGTCTCACACACTGCGCAACGACGACGTCGTCCCCATCGAGCACCGGTACGTCAAGACGGGCTACACGGGCCAGACGGCGGCGATCCGGTACCACCCAGGCCAGGAATGGTATTATCTGAGCGGGATGACCGGGGACGAGCGCATCTTGCTGGAGTGTTTCGATAGCGAGGCGCGGAAGGAGGGGAGCGGCGTGCTGGGCGGGAGGGTGCCGCATAGCGCGTTTGAGGATCCCAGGACGCGGGAGGGCGCGGAGGGACGGGAGAGCATTGAGGTGAGAGCTTTGGTTTTTGGGCCGGTAGGTGCCTGATAGTTTCGGCCTGGGCTGGATGATTTATGAGTAGCAGATAGCTTCCTTGGCAAAGACAGGTTTGGCCAATCGAGTTCTGGATGATGGTTATTTGATCAATAGATGTTGATATGATTTGAGGTCCGAAAAGCCGGGTATAAAGCAAAGAAAGCAAGAGCAAAGGCACCTAACCGTGTGCCGTTTCCGCCCAACACCGCTCCACCCGTTCCGTATGTTGACATGGCCGTCGCAGATAGGGTGCCTGGATAGCAAATCCAAACTCCAGGAAGTAAGAAATGAACGAGATATGTCTCAGATGTTCCAACAATGAACACCTCTGTTGCTTGTTCGTCCTTTCGACCCCTCCATAATAGACATCAACCACCCCGCCCGCCTCGCGGGCCCTTCCGACTACTACTCCGACTCATTGGCACGCCGTTGGCGCTCGACTGCCTGCTCATGGGTACGCCACCTAATGCCGCCCCCTTCGAAGGCGACGGTCCGGGAGTGCCCGCATGGCCGGGCTTAGGGGTGCCTGCTCTGTCGGACATGACCGGCTCCACGACATCGGATAGGACGGGAAGTCCTAGTTGCTTCCTCACCTGGTTTTCCGATGGTCGTTCGCCCTGGAGATACGCAACCCACCGGCGGTCCTGCGCCGGCATCGACGCCGCCTCGAGCAGCTTGCGACTGCCATTCTCCACCGAGAAGTTCGATCCCACGCCGTGCGTCTCATCGTACTGCCGCAGCGCCTGCATCACCATCAGGTCCCCGTGCACGTCATCGGAATTGAGCGTGCTGGGAACGTTGTACTCCAACTTATTGCCCTTGATATATGTCGTCGGGAACGTCGCAGGGAGTTTTGGATCCGCTGCGAGCATGCGGTCGAAATTGCCTGCGAAGTCGAAGTTGGCCAGCATTTCCATGCCCATAAGCTTGTCATCCATGAAATTGGGGTTGTTTGCGCCCCCGCGGGCGCTGCGCGTCGCATGTGATACGTTCCTCTCCATCATGGGCGCGGATGGAATCGAGTCCGATCCGTCGTTCTCCTCGTTGTCGCCTGCCCCAGAGTCGCTGCTGTCGGGCGACTTGATAGGCCGGCCGTTTTCATCCAGCGGGGGCTTGTGAGTGAGGATGTACTTACGGGCCGCCAACGTGGCCGCGCTGGAGGCCATGGTGAGCTCCTTGTCCGTAAAGAGCTTGTCAATGCTGTAAACGGTGCCGGTGGCCTTGCGCGAGGCAAGGCGGTCCGTTTGCCAGAGGGCCGTAGTGCCGGAAGCATCGAACGGCCTGCGCTGGGGTGCGGGTGAGCCATCATCCTCATTATTGTTATTGTTCCGTTTCCTCTTTCTGTTCTCGAAGCCCGTGTCTTCCGCTTCCCGGCGCTGGCGTGTCGCCCGCTTGGTGTGTGCACCTCCTGGACTCGCAGGGTTGGTGATACTGAATTGGTTGGGATGCAATAAGAGAGCAGAAGCATCCGAGATCTCGAGGGCCTCCTTCTCCTTGTTCAGCCGGGTCTTTTTGCTCATGATGGTATTGATCAAACGGTCCCGCAGCGTTTGGGAGAGGGAACGGTATTCGCGGTTCGCACACTCGATCTTGAAGGCGTGGGTGGTCAAGAACTCGGATGTCTTCTTCTCGTAGTCGAACTGTAGTGTCCGGGGCGGTCAGTCGTTGGTCTTGCATGGCCTCTCAATCAGGGTCGACGGGACTGAACGCATACCTTGTACTTGGTAAGCGCATAATCACGCTGCTCGACCAGATCTTGGACCTTCTCCATCCACTCGGAGAACTTTGGCCCGGCTCTGTCGAGCAGCGTCTGAGGTCCAGAGTGGGAATCAGCGTCTCCATTGAGCTGAGGAAGTCTTTGCTGGTCTAGCTCGAAGCCGTCAAAGGGTCTATCCACATAAGGGTCGACTCTCATGACCAGCGTGGTGTCGATCTGGAGCTTGTGTAGTTGTTCCCGGTAGGCCTGGTCTCTATCTTTGCTTAGCTTCTCGGAGAGCGAGGCAAGGCGATCGGCTAGCATCTGACGGCGTTTGTCTCGCTTTGACTGCGTCGGCGGGGGTGAGCCGTTGACACGCCGGTCAACGCGATGGGCGGGGGAGTCGGCCATGCTGACGTCCGCTGTGGCCATTGTGTATGTGTGCTATTTTCTAGTGTCGGTTTGTGTTCGAGAGGGTCAGTGCCAGAGCGAGTGACAGATGAAGCCCGAACCGCGACTGGAAAGACGAGATGTCGCTCGATCCAGATGGTTTTTCGTGAAGATCAAGATGGGCAAAGCGAATGGGTTGCGTGGGCGGGGGAATTGTACATCTTCCGGCCTGGAGACTTGTACTTCGGAGAGTATTGTGGGTGGTGTATGGAGCATGGGATTGGGAACAATAACGGGTGGGTAGAGAATCTGCTGAATGGCGGGTAAGCCATCCATGCGGATAAGATTGGATCATTGGACCGTTTGCCGACACCTGCTCTACCCAGCAACAGTGCTAGCTAATAACTGCGCACCGTGCAAGGATCTCCGTCTTGAAGTGGCTTGGACTCCAAGCGGTAGCCCTAAACGGCAGGCGGTGGCCGTCAAGCCACACCTGAGGCAACAAGCACACAGCGGGGTGACATCAGCCTTGCGCTGATGCTCTCATCCGATTCCTGGAGGGAGAGCCTTGAGCGGCATCGCACAGTGCTCACTGACCAAAGTTCCATACCACACACCTTCCGAACACAATGCACTCTTGAAAAGCCTTGGAACTCATTTTCTCACCGATAAATCGCCCATGGACGCAGTTTGGCGATAAGCGCATCAAACGTTTCAGGTCTTTCAGCTCTATGACGCGGGACTCATGATGGAGAATCTCACAACTTCCGACCCTCCTCCTCCCCCTCTGCAACATGGCGGCCCGGGAGGAATGCCGCCCGTTCTAGGGCGTCCGCCCCCGCCGCCCCAGCAACTGCCGGCGCAGATGTTCACCACCGCGGCGCAGCTCTTGGATCTAACGGACAGTAAGCCGCCATGACACACCAACCCGCCGTATATGGCTCGTGCCTGAAGGCTTCGCGAAAACTGACACCTGGGACAGAGAAGCTCATGGTGGCACTACGCGATGGGCGCAAGCTTCTGGGAATCCTGCGCAGCTGGGATCAGTTCGGTATGAGTCGTCATGTCATGGGAGATTGAAAGGGTGCCAAGGCGTCTGAGTTAACACGGTTTTTCTTGGCCCAGCAAATCTGGTACTGCAGTCCACCAAGGAGAGGATTTTTGTGCCGCCTGGAACAGCGCCCAATCAGCCGCGGGGACTGTACGCAGACATCGACCGCGGCCTCTTTCTCGTCCGCGGAGAGAACGTGTTGTTGCTGGGCGAGATCGACCTCGACAAGGACGACGACCCGCCGCCTGGGTACGACCCGGCCGATGTTGAGCTTGTCCAAAACTTGGCCAAGCAGAAGAAGCAGCAGGATAAGTCTCGAGAGAAGAAGAAGGTCAAAATGCTGGCCACGGAGGGATTTGAAGGGGAGAATCTCGGCGAGATCCTCCTCTGACGCAGGGGCGAGATTCGAGGTCCGGGGAGAGATGGGATCTAACAGTAAGACAGGTGGCATGGAGGCAGAATATTGTGAAATGCCGGCCACTACTTCGGTGAATTACGAATCACGGCACTTCGGAAGGGAAAAGTGCTCAAACATAGGAATGGGCTAGGATGCATAATTCCGCGATATTCGAGTATTTTGGGCAGCTCCGCGAGCTTGTCGGCCTGATCAGGCCAATTTCAGGCCAACGTTGTTTGTGCCTTGGTGCTGTTGTCTTCTTTACGGCGCGGCGGACATGGTTTTTTTTTTTTGTTTTTTTTTTTTTTTTTTTTTTTTTTTTTTTTTTTTTTTTTTTTTGGAACTTGGCTCACAGATAGGTAGCGGTGTTCAATACGGTGTGCATTCACTTACGATCAAGAGCCATGGAAGAGTCCATTTCCTACATCCCTCGACCAGCAACAGTGGCGGAACCACTTTCCCTCACAAGGCGGGCACGAACCCCTCAACACGAACATCCGTTTCCCACCCCTTAGGCCAATGGGCCGTCTTCCCCGGACTCCCGTCCCAGCCTCCCGCCATCATGGCCGTCACGATCAGCAACGAAGCCGAGTTGGGGAAATACGGCGTCGGGACCCTTGACCCGCCCACCGGATACCCCGCGTCATCGAACTGGAAAATGGGATGCAACAGATACTCGACCGCCTGCTCGGGGTCTCCGAGCCGCAGCGAGTTCATGGCCAGCATGGCAAAGTCCCAACCATACGAGTCCTCCAGCGCCCACAGCTCCTTGATCTTCGCGGCCGTCTTCTCCAACACAGCCAGGTCCAGGGGCGGCCCGCTCGCCGGCGGCGGCAGCAAGCCGAAGATGCCGGCCATGGCCGGGTGGTCGCTGGTCGTGGCGTTCGACGTCCACATGTCCGGAATGCCCTCGTACACGGCATAGGCCCCGTCCACGACAGGCAGCGGGGCGAGCCGGTCCCGCACGGCCAGCCACTCCGCCGGCACGGGCTTGCCCTGGCGCGTCTTCCACCGCGCGGCCACGTCCAGGCCGAAGCGCCAGTAGGCCAGCTCGAAGGCCGGGTTGACCGACGCGTTCGCGTCGGTGTTCTCCGACACCGGGTACATGGGCGGACCGAGGTCGTACACCCGGCTCGAGGCGTTCCAGAAGGCGTACGACGCCATGAAGTCGGCCGTCGCCGTCAGCACCTCGTCCCACCGCGCGAGCGTCGACGCGTTGGGGAAGGCGCGGTACTCGGTCTCGGCGAAGTACATCGCGTGCGGCTGCTGCCAGACCAGAAGGGCGTTGATGTCGCCGGGGGCGCTGCGGCCGGACGGGTCGGTCATCTTGCCCCAGCGGGCGCCCCGGTATCCCTGCATCCGGGCGCGGGCCATGGCCGAGGGGAGGAATTGGCGGTACATGGCCGGTTGGCTGCGCCAGAGGAGCGGGAAGTGGTTCCAGCGGGCGAAGGGCAGCGTGTGCCAGAGGGTCATCTCGAGGTGGAACTTGCCGTGCCAGCCGTTGTTGACCAGGCCGGACTCCTGCGGCGGGTAGGACGAGGCCGAGTTGACGGCCACCAGGTACTGCGAGAGGATGATGCGCCGTTGGAGATCCCGTGCCCGGGCGTCTTGGATTGCTGACAGGTCGATGAATGCTCCGGACGACCAGAAGGCTTCCCACCAGCTGCGGGACGCCGAGACTACTCTTGCGTATGTGGTGCTGGTGGTGCTGGCGGTGGCGGTGGTTGGCGGGCTCCTAGTGGGAGAGAAGGTGACGACTAGCTGGATGCTGCTTTGTGATGCGGTGAAGGTGTAGCGATGGGTTCCCTCTATAGGCCCATCTACCCGTCCAGGGCCGTTCCATGCTACGTGCGTGTAGTAGGTCGTCTCGTCCAAGACATGCCGTATGCTAGCTCTGTTCGGAGACAGCCGTTCAAGCACGGTCGAGTGTTTGGATGTGAGGTTAAAGTGCCCGACAAACGGGGCATTGAACTTCTCATTGTCAGGGTAAGGGAAGCCAAAAAAGATGCCGAGTCCTCGTCTCAGCAGCTTCGAGTGGACATTGACAGCGATGGTATCCGAGTCTGGATCGGCCCACGTCTCGACCTTGACCGGAGAACCAGCGAAGACAAAGGATGATGATAGCCTCCCAGACCAGAGATCGAGCTCCTGGCGCTGGTGATCCAGATCGCCCTCGGTGATGTTACGGCGCCCAAAGGCAAACCCAATATTGGCCAGGTTGAGCCGGTGGGGGTTCTCTCGGAGCCAGTTTGTGATGTCGTTCTCGGCCGGGTTCTGCATCTCGTAGGTCACCAGCCTGCCATGTGTCCACAGTTGCATGCCAGTGTAGTCTTGTCATTCTATGTCAGTGCGAGTCTCAGTTGGGAGTTGGGACTGTAGGCCCCGGGGAATGTCATCTAAGGTAGGTAAGTAAGGTACTAGTAATTACCATCCACCGAGGTTTGACCAGGCGTCGTTGGGAGGCTAAAGTTGTGCCAACCCCAGCTCGACATGACGGCATACGGCTTGAATGTCTGCAGGCCCGTCACATCGGCGCCAAAGGCGAAGTTGCCATTGCCTACTTGCAACGGCGTGGTCTCGGAGCTCCTGTGTCGGAGAACATTGAACGATCGGACGATTCTCCGTCGCTGGCCTATACTTATCGACACTGCTTCCGCGAGGGCGGACAGCACGAGAAGGAATAAAATAAACATGGCTCAGGCTGCTATCCCGTCCCGACCATGTATGTCGCTCGACAGCCAGCTCTCCCGCATCACTGCTTATAACATTCTTGTTTTCCTGTTTTGAATGTCCATTTTAACCACTGCGTCCGCCTCACGTTCTGAGGCGGCTATAATACATACAATTACCGGTCGGCCCTCTCTACCCCGAGCCTTCTTTCTCCGCACATCGGTTCCTCAACCATTCAGGTTACTGGTAACGAAGTCATCACCGCGCCCATCATTCCTCTTCCCATACTAGACTCAGGATATCCTTCGTTGAGCTATGAAGAATCCTAACTCAACGGGCAATAATAGCACCCAGACGATCACTTCTGCTCTTGAAGATAAGACAGTCGAGGCTGAAGAATCAGGAGGTGAGGATACTGGAGCAGGAGATAACAAATGAAACGAAAAATAAAGAAAGCCGAGTTGAGTTCCCGTGGCTCGGATGATTAGCATCATAGCTCCGTGTAAGCTGTCCGCCTAAACGCCACAAGATCTGGTTGGACGGTATACGATCTTATTGCACTACGGAGTACTACTCCACAATACTCAGGTAGGTAAGGTAGGTAGGAGGTAGTTACTATGTCAGTATGTACCGTTCAGGTACTCGCTGGGCCTTCCAAAGGACAAAACCAGCTCCCCGCAAATGCGGCGAGCTGGTTCAGCAATCCCGGATTTTCTCCCAAAAACCAGCAACTCCGGATTTTGACCTGTACTTGATTTTATTAGCCGCGCCCATACAAATCAAGGTACACTTCATTTGTTATATTGCCAAGGGGTTGCATAACGCTAACCTTCCTAGATGCATGCCCAGACCGGCACATCCACTTAACCATTATAATGCATACTTAGGTATATATCCCATATGACGGTACCTAGCTAGCCGCAATCAATCAATCAGTCCCGCTGGGCACAGTCATGGTTGCCAGAGCGGGCGGCAAGTGTAAACAATCTCCCGCCCTAGATTCGATCCTCTGCATTTTGGCGCTGACTTGCGACCTTCCCCTCTCTTTGGAATTCCGAACACCACTTTTTGCAGCCATTGGACCCAAGATTAACAACATCTTTGCAGAAACGGGCATCTAACAGCTTGTATCGGTACGCATCCCCTGTTGGTCCAGGAACCGGTGGAGCAGCTCCAGCCAGCTGCGTCATAAGGGGACCCCGCTAACAACCAACCTTGGTTCGGTGGCCTCAGTTCAGCAACATACCTTTCGAGAGCCCAGGCTCCTGGTTCTCGCCATGAGCTCCTTTCTGACGACTGTGTGAGTGGAATCTGTTGTCGCAAGCATTCACAGAATGGAAACCTCCAGATTGTATTGTCCCCCAACCCCTAGCGGTGCGAGCGCATTTGTTTTGCTTTAGTTGCTGGCAGCCTAACCCACCATTGGCATTGGCGCCCAAGCCCAAGGGGATGCGTCGCGAACCACCTTGCTGACTTGCGCTCAAACACAGCAACAACCGGACGAAGAGCCAATTCCGACCCCGAGCGCCCGGCAAAGGGGGCGCTACGAGCTACCAGCTTCGTCAGTATGCGGAGGCTACACTCGGCGGAGGGAGCCTGCGGAAGGTGGTGAAACTGCCGGAGGGAGAAGATGAGAACGAGTGGCTGGCTGTAAACAGTACGCAGGGCCCTGCGAACTGTCGCTCGCACATCTGAGGCGTGTGCTAACTTATGCGACAGTGGTGGATTTCTACAACCAGATCAACCTCCTCTACGGCGCTATCACCGAATTCTGCTCCCCTCAAACATGTCCAGAGATGAAGGCGACGGACGAGTAGGTTTAAGACACCGCAACTTCCGAATTGCAAGCTGATGGGCCAGGTTTGAATATCTGTGGCAAGATTCGGAGAACTACAAGCGGCCGACAAAGATGCCCGCGCCGGCGTACATCGAGCAGTTGATGACCTGGGTTCAGGGCAACATCGACAACGAGGCGGTCCTCCCGAGCCGCATCGGTAAGTGATACGAGGGTCAGCTTCACAGCGGACATGACTAACCTGCATCAGGCGTGCCCTTCCCCAAATCATTTCCAGCCCTGGTGCGCCAGATCTTCAAACGCATGTACCGCGTCTATGCCCACATCTACTGCCACCACTACCCTGTCATCCGTGAACTGGGCCTTGAACCGCACCTCAACACTAGCTTCAAGCAGTACGTCCTTTTCATCGACGAGCACAACCTCGCCAGCGGGAAGGACTACTGGGGCCCATTGGGCGATTTGGTGGACAGCATGCTGCGTAGCGACTAGCTTATTCTATTCCTCTCGGGATACCGCATCTTTCGACTTTTCTTTGCATGGCGGCGTTTAGGTGGTTAGACTTGGCCGATACGGAGCACCTTGGTTGATGCGAGCACTTGGGGTTCGGATGGCAAAACATGCGGGGTCTTGGTACGGGTATTCTGGGGTATAGGGACTTCATGTAATGCGGGCCGTAGAGTCGTTAAGAGTCCCGGGGAAAGCGGGCTTTCTGTAGGGATTAGTGTGAAGAGATACGATAGATGACTTGCGCAGCATTGGGTTCCCGCATAGGTAACTTGGCATGTTATCTGCCTTCGTGCTTGAGTTTTGGAAACCTAACTTGAAGTACTACCTGCAACTTGCGAGTGGGTCGTGGATGCCAAGCCCGTCACGTCCAAGGTGTGTTCGCTGCCTCAGGCAACAACCAAATTGCCGAGCATCCAGGCCCCGTTTTCGAAAACTGAATGGAAGCTCGCTTTCACGACACTCGAGGTCCCATCATCACATCTGACCAGCCCCAGCACCATGTTCTCGCGACAGGCATTGCTGCGTTCCGCGCGGACGGCAGCTCCGCAGCGTGCCCTTCTCGGGCACACCCGCACCTTTGCCGCGCCGGCCTCGAGCGAGAAGGTGAAGCCTCCGGTTGCCCTCTTCGGCCTCGACGGCACCTATGCCACTGCTCTGGTACGCCAGCCCCCGACCGCCCAATTGGCCCCCCTCTTCGAAGCATGTTGCGGAGGATATGAAAATGAGAGAACTGTTTCATGGGGCGCTCGGTTCCCCGTCGGCTGCAGACAAACTACGCGAGCAAGACCAAGGCTAACCTGCGTCATTTCTGCTTTGCCTTCACGATAGTACACGGCCGCCGTCAAGAGCGCTTCCCTCGAGCCTACCGCCAAGGGCATCGACGCCCTTCACAAGCTGTTGCAGAAGGACCCTAAGTTGGCTACCATCCTCGAGGCCCCGACTCTCTCGGCCGCCGATAAGAGCGCCATCGTGGCCGAGCTTCAGAAAAACATTGGTGCCGCCGGGGAGACCGTCAAGAACTTCCTCGCCACCCTCGCCGAGAACAACCGTCTAGGTCTCATTCCCGGTGTCTGCACCAAGTTTGGAGAGCTCATGAGCGCCTCCCGCGGGGAGGTCGAGATGGTGGTTACCAGCGCTCAGGTAGGGGAATATCTCTCGGCTGGACGGATGAATGGAGGAAGCACATTGAGCAGAACACAATTGCTGACTTGCAACAGCCTCTGGACAACAAGACTCTCTCCCGCCTTGAGTCTGCCGTCTCCAAGTCGAGCTATGTCGGCGCCGGCAAGAAGCTCAAGGTCAAGAACACCGTACGTTCACTGCGCTGCCTTCACCCATCATCTACCTATCTGCTAACCGGGCTCAGATCAACCCGGACATCATCGGCGGGCTCATCGTCGAGGTCGGTGACAGGACAATCGACCTCAGCGTCTCCTCCAAGATGGCCAAGATGAACAAGCTCCTCACCGACACTCTGTAGATTATCCCTCCTTTTTGTAGCAAAAATCCATTGAGTTTTGAGCTGGGGACTGGGAACCAGGAACCAGAAACGAGGGGTCCCGAACCACAATCAGGCTCGCGGTCTAATTCTAGGAGCATTTGCTGTGTATATGAGCGAATAGATGATCCCCTTTCTCCGTGCTTTTCCTTCGACGGTCCACCGCGGCGCCCTTCGGTCTGTGCAAGATACCAGTGAAGTAGGGAAAGCGCTTAGGAGTCGTCGAAATACCTACTGGAACTTGCCAGTAACCAGAACTCGCAACGGACCTAAAACAAGCTTCTTGGCTTCGCCGTGTTGGTTAAACAGAGGTCACTCGCTCCTCCTTAAAAGAGATCATCCTAAGGTATGTAGTTCTCCAACACATTCTCATGGAGTACTAAGGAAGGAACCTGGAAGGTATTCGTTATGCAGCTGTCCAACTCGGAGAAAACAGTCAGTTCAATCTAAGGTCCAAAGCTGATTTTGATATGCTCCCCAGCTCAACAAACAACAAGGGATGTATGTACTTGACCTATTATGCCGCTCCTCTTCACAATAAGTGGCCACCAGCTCCGGGACAACATTAGCTGCTGTAATAAGCAAAATAAAGACGGATGAACAGGTAGCAAAAGGGTATCGCGTGCGTCAGCCGCGAATCGAACGCGGGGCCCATCGATGGCAACGATGGATTTTACCACTAAACCACTGACGCTGATAACTATCAACTATCGACGTGTATGCTCCAATATAGACCCCAGCCCTCCTTTCGCAGTCAGTATTGCTTTGGATAGCCGTCACATCCGTGGAACTTGCTTGGAAGTGAGCTCTCATCGAGGGAAGTGATACTGTCTGGACCCCAATGCATGCATGTATTATCAATCTCAGCTCTATACCTATCTATTATGTCTCTCACCAAGCGCATCTTCTTTCGTTTCCAACCACATCCCCTCTACCCATTGCCTCTCCCTGACCGCTCGCCGTTTCAGTTCTTTTTCAGACCAAATACTATGAATAACAACATTTCACCACCCCAATCTCATTGCACGATAGTATCCCCTTGAAAAGAGGGGATATCTAAGGCTGTGCCTCAATCTCATCAGCCCCCTCCCACCCCTCGACGCCTCTTTCCTGCTTTACCCGCTCCAGCTGCTGGGAGATATACGAATGCAGATGTGCGTCCGCCTCGGCCCGTTCTTTTACTCGCTCGGGATCATTCAGTATCGCCGGGTTGACGGATCCGCGCCTAGCATGACCCGCATGACCCGCATGACCCGCAGCACCGGGAGTCACTGCGCCGTCATCAAAGTCCTCATCGTCATGGCCGTTGACGCTGTAGTCGCTGCGGGCGGCTATCGAGCGGTTCGTCGAGCTGCGGCGGAGGCGGGGCATGTTGGGCGACAGCACCGCGGGCGACTTGGGCGTTTGGGTGCCGCCTACTTGCCGGTGGAGGACGTCGTCGAAGTAGTGGGACATGCCGGCGCGGGGAGTGCGAGGGGTTTGCGGGAGGCGGCAGTTTACGCTAGAGATATAGGTCAGGCTATGACGGAGAGAAAAGTTGGCGGGGGAAGGAGGGTGATTGAAGCTTACCCAGTGTCGTGGATCATGCGAGCAATGAGACCTGTCCATCCACACTGGTGCGTGGCACCGAGTCCGCGGCCAGTGTCTCCGTCGAAGAACTCATAGAACCAGAGGTACTCGCTCCAGTTGGGATCAAAGTCGAGGATATCGTTGCCGCCGTTGATGCTCCGACGCCCCTCGTTGTCACGAGCGAAGAGGTGTTGTAAGCGGTGCTGAATCTCCTCCGAAACATGGCCGAGATGCATGTAGTCGCCCGACCCCACGGGACACTCGACTTTCAAGTTCTGGCCGAAGAAGAGATAGAAGCGCTGCAGCGACTCGACCAAGAGGAAGTTGACACACAGCCAAATAGGTCCTCGCCAGTTGCTGTTGCCGCCAAAGAGTCCGCTGTCCGAATCGCCGGGAACGTATCCCACCTTGAATGTCTGTCCGTTGACCTCCATCGAGTACGGGTGCTCTTTGTGATACTTGGACAGCGAGCGGATGCCGTGGGGGCTGAAGAACTCATCTTCGTCCAGCATGCGTCGGAGGATCTTTTCCAGCCGCTCCTTGTTCACGAGAGACAGCAGGATCCTGTTGCCCTTGCCACGGGTGCGGATGCTGTGCATTGTCCGCTCCGCCACATCACAGCGGTTGGCCATGAACCAGTCAACCCGCTTCTTGAAAGCCGGGAGCCTGTTGATGAGCTCAGGCTCCAACGTCAGGGTCGCGTAGAGCGGAATCAGCCCGACCAGCGACCGCACTGGCATCTGTTGGATCCACGGGCCGCCCCACGAAATGGCATCGTAGTAGAACCCGTCCTCCTCGTTCCAGAGCGACTGCTCCTCCTTTTGGCCGTTCCGGAAAGTCATGGCGTCGCTGATCAGAATGAAATGCTCGAAGAACTTGGTTGCGATATCCTCGTAGATGCGCCGATGCTTGGCAAGTTCCAGCGCAATGTTGAGCATGTTGAGGCAGTAGAAGGCCATCCAGCCCGTGCTGTCTGCCTGCTCCAGCGTACCGCCAGTGGGCAGCGGCTCCGAGCGGTTGAACAAGCCGATGTTGTCCAGCCCGAGGAAACCACCCTCGAACACGTTCTTGCCATCGACGTCTTTGCGGTTCACCCACCACGTGAAGTTGAGCAACAGCTTCTGGAACACCCTTTCGAGAAAGTCAAGGTCCTGTCTCCCGTAGAGCTTACGCTCGATCTTGAAGACGCGGAAGGTCGCCCACGCATGAACGGGAGGATTGACATCGCTGAAGTTCCACTCGTATCTGCCAGAGGTCAGTTGACGCCGTTCGCGCGCACATCGGGAAAAGCCACTTACGCCGGGAGCTGGCCATTGGGGTGGCAATACCACTCCCTGGTAAAGAGATCGAGCTGCTTCTTGGCGAAATCGGGGTCGATCATGGCCAGGGTGATGCAGTGGAAGCTGGTATCCCAGGCAGCAAAGAACGGATACTCCCACGAGTCCGGCATGGACAGGATGTCGTCGCAGTGCATGTGCTTCCAGGCGGAATTGCGAATGCCCTTCCGGCCGGGAGGCGGAGGCGGCTGGTTCGGGTCGCCGTTCGCCCACTCGTCCCAGATGAAGAGATAGTGCTGCTTGCACCACATCATGCCGGCAAATGCCTGCCGCTGGATGTTGCGGAGATCGTCCGCCATCGGCAAGGGGCTTATGTGGTAGTAGAAGTCGTCAGCCTCCTCCCGCTTCCTCTCGATTATGTCGTCAAACTCCTCCTCGTCAAGGTATGTCTCCGCCTTCCTGGAGAACCGGAAGCGGACGACTGCTTCTGTCAGTTGCTGCCCAGGGCTTCCCATAAAAAAAAGCAGTAAATCCATACCTGCGCACTCGCCCGGGTTGACACCACCAGCCTCATTGAACGAGAACCAGGCGGCAGCCTTCGTTCCGACGCGAGCCGGGTTTACGGCGCCCTTCTCGCCGTCGACAATGTGGCGGTGGAAGGCGTCCTTGACGTAGGGCGTTTCGTTCTTGCCACCGTAGAGCAGCTCATAGTTGGTGTCGTTCTCCGTGAACATCAGCTCGGGCTGCACATCCTCCCCGCTGGGGCCAACACCCGGAGAAGGAGAAAGCAGGACATAGCGGTCCCCCAAGGAATGGTGCTTCGACTTGATCATGTTCTCGTCGTGAACCCCAATCGACGGTTTCTTGTCGGCCGGTTCCCGACCCCAGGACCAAGTATTGCGGAACCAGACATGCGGAATGATATGGAGCGGAGCACGCTCAGGGCCTCGGTTCCAGGCGGTGACGCGGAAGAGGAGCTCGTCGGGGTCGTCGTCTTCCTTGGCCGTCTCGATGAAGATGTCCCAGTATCGGTCCTCGTCGAAGACTCCGGTGTCGAGGATCTGGTATTCCGGGTCTTCCTTCCCTCGCTTGGCGTTCTCTTTCACCAAATCATCGTAAGGAAATGCTTTCTGCGGATATTTATACAGGAACTTCATGTACGAGTGCTGCGATATGTGAGTATGGAAACCACGCTTGATACGTATGTGACATGTCTCACCGTCTGCAGGCGTCGAGTTAGTGGGTGTTACAAGACGGCCTCCTGGACTGTACATCGAGCTTACCGGCGTATTATCAAGATGGAAATGAGCCTCCTTGATACTCTCTCCGTGGTTTCCCTGCGGGTTAGATAACCCAAATAGCCTCTCTTTGAGAAAAGGGCTGTCGACAGTCAGCAATCGTGGCAAGGGCGGGCCCGGAAAGTGCGTAATGGGCCGTACTCCTTCTCGTTCCAGAACGCAAAGGCGATGTTCTGGTAGCCATGGGTGTCGCAGACACCGGCAATGCCATCCTCGCCCCACCGGTATGCGCGGGACCGAGCGTGATCGTGTGGGAAGTCTGCGAGCAAAATCAAATGTAAGTGTGGGTGTGAGCAGGCGGCATTCCGCTGCCGGGGGCGGAATCGGCCCGGCGAACTTACTACTCCACGCATCACCATCGGCGCTGTAGTCCTCTCGCACTGCATTGGTCTAGTCAGACGCGGTACTCTGGAGTCTGGAGTAGTGCCGGAGGCTAGGACTGACCAGTCGCCCATTGCCTCTCAGCAACATACGGTCCCCATTTCTTCCAATACTTTATCCGCTTGCGGTCTTCCTTGAGCCTCCTTTCCTCCTCGGTGAGGTACTCGTGGTTATCGAAGACGACCATGGTGCGCTTTTGAGAAGGGCAGAGATGCTCGGAATACTGCTGTTGCTGTGCTGGTTGAAGGACAGAGCTGTCTCAGTCTCTCAGGAAACTTCGTGATCCACGACCTGGAATCCGGGCGAACCTCCCGTCAGTAGGCAAGGTACCTAAGCAACAGGTCCGCAGGATCGAAGTCGCCTGCTAGGTTAGGCAGTAGGCGAAGGGGAAGAGGGGAAGCGAGATACACAGCTCAAGAGCTTCAAAAACCCCAAGCCTCGGTTGTATTGTACAAGCAGAGCTACCTAATGCCGGCGTAGAGGAGGGGCGGGAAAGGGGCTGCCCGAACTGGGATTTCAATGTGTTGGTACCAGTAGGAACCCGATGCAGGCCCTGCGCCGCTTACAGAGGGGCTCTGACGTCAGGGCAGCCGCACCAACGATGCCCCCACTATCGCCTAGAACCCAGGGCGGCGCTTCGCTTGGCACCATGATCCGCCCTGTCGATCCACCAACGTACTACTAGTATGTACTTGTACAATACGATATCCTTACATATATGGAGGCATTTCACGTCCCATGGAGCTGCTAGGTTGCACGGATGCGGAACGCCTTCATATGCAGGTGGGCCGTAGGGTGACTTGGAGGTGTTGGGTCTGAATGTATTCGTGTCTTACCACCCACCACCAGACAACGCTGGATACTACACGTATGAATTGGGCTAGGAGTTTCCACCTTGGGCTCGGCTTTCTAAGATTTCGATGGTGTGATTGCCGGGCCAACTGTGTATGGAAGCGAAGCTCCGCGCCGTACGCCATGCTACCTCACCGTTCCACGCCTGGAGGACGAGCGAGGCCTCTTTTCTCGGAGATGAGGGAAACATCGGCTAGATACCTGCTGTATAGCCAGCCACACACACTGTGTTTGGGCTTCGCTGACCGGTACGTTGCATGGTATAGAACCAGATAGCAATATCAAAACCACTCCCCCCCCCACAAAAAAAAAGGAAAAGAAAGTCCACCATGCCCCTTTCCCTCGTGGTATAATGAACCATTGCGCCTCGCCCAACTGCAACCGATATCAAGCCCGGGACAACAGTGCCCAACCTTAGGGCTGTACACCTGATGAAGACAAAGAGCAAACACCCTACAGCTTTGCTTTGGGAGGCTTCGCCGGTGCCGTCGCATCGAGATTGACCACCACCTCGCCCGTCTTCTCTCCATTGCCGAAGAAGATGACCTGCACCGTCAAATCATCCCGATACCTCCTCGAGAAGGGCGCAGGCAACGTCAACAGCGCCGACACCTGTTCCTGGTTCTTACCTCCCAGGGCGTTGCGGACCAGGTGTGTTGCCACGTTCTTGTCCTGCACCACAAACCCGTCCGACGAGTCGCCCCACTGGCGCATGCCACGGAACGGTGTCTTCTGCCCACCGGCGCCGCCACCGCCGGCTCCATTTGCTGCCTCGACCGGCAGCCCGCCCTTGTTGCGTGCTCCAAAGATGCGGTTCCAGACCGAGTCGAACTGCGAGTTGGAGCTGCTACCGCCGGCCTGGCTATCGATCCACTTGCCGACCAAGCCAATGACCTCCTCGTTGGTCAGCATCTCCCAGAGCCCGTCGGTCGCTAAGACAACGAAGTCGCCCTTCTCAGGCTCGATCTTTGTGGTGGTGACGACCGGTTCCGCGGTAACATACGGAGGCGTCTTGAGCAGGGAGGAGACGGAGCGCGCAAAGAAGTGCTGCTTCAGCTTGTCCGAAACCTCGCGAGTCCATTTGTAGCTTGCGTCTCCAAACGCCCGTGTGGGCTCTAACCCTCCGAGGACGCGTCCTCTGTGCACGACGTAGGGCTCGTTTGGGTGCAGCTTGCGCAACCGCGCCTCCTCGTCGGGGTTACTACCGGTCTGGTCGACCGAGAGCGGCGTGGCCGTCCACTTGCCAGACTCTGAGCGGCGCCCCAGGACGGCGCGCGAATCTCCCGTGCACGCCACCCGTAGCAACTTAGACCGACTGTCGTAAAAGGAAAGAAGCGCGCACGACCCGGACAGGGCTGGAGCCAGGAGCTCCGCTGCGGCGATCTTATTGTTGGCTTGCAGCACCTTTTGTACGCTCTGGTTGACGATCTCGTCATCTAGTTTCAGAAAGCCCCTTTTGATAGCGGTATCAACCGCATCTTGCGGCGGCATCGGGCCACCGGCGGCCTTGTATGTCTCGTTCAGTTCACGAGCCACGAAGCTAACCAAGGTCTGGCGGAGCTTTGCCGAGGTCGTCCATCCACTGTGAACATGCGTCAGCTGCTGCTGTTATGTTCCATCATCTCCCGGTACGGCTAAGGAGGTAGACCTACGAGTGCCCATCGAATACACCCCAGAACATCCAGTCGCTGCTTCCGCTGCCCCCGTTCCTATCCGGGATCTCCACGATCCCTTCGGCATGATCGTCCTCAATGGGATCATTGCTCGGCAGCTGCGCCAAGTCGTAGCGCACAACTCCCTGGCCCCGGTTGACCAAATATGACTCCTCGCTTCTCCGGAGCTTCTGCGTCGCCTGCTCAGGCGTGAGCATCTCGATAACGCGCCGCCCGTCGTCGCCCGTCGATTTAGAGATGGGCCCCTCCCCGACAAAGGTGCCCGTATGCAGCTCGTCGGCGCCGATGACCAACACTGAGCGAGTCGGAGCGGCTCCGTCCCCCGTCGACGTAGGCATCCCTGTCGATGAGTGCGCCCGCTGAATCAAGCTGTCAGTTCCGTTGCCACTGTACGAGTAATAGGCTCCGTAGCCCACCAGCGCTGAAACCAGCGCTGCCGATGCCCGCCGAAAGTACATCGAGGATTGGAGCGGCTCGCCGGGCTGCGGTGCATTCTGCGCCGCCCGTGGACGGATGCTGCGAGCGGGTGAGGTTGTTGCCAGGAATCGACGAGCTGACGCGCTGCTCCTTGTGCTCGACGGCAGCACGGGAGAGGATATGGCCGAGAGGCCCCGACGGTTGTTAGAGCGAAGTCCCCGGACGGTACATTGAAGCGTGGTTCGGAAGGCTTGGACGGCCGCGCGACGCATTGCTAATGTGTGGTAATTATGAGTCGCTTATTACCGAATGGAGATGGGCGGCTGAAGACCAGACAAGTTAGGGGCGCTTGAACTGAAGGGTCTCGAAGCAGTGCGTACTGCGGAAACAACACGGTGCACTAGCCGTTTTCAGCACCTTGCTTGGCAAACGAAAGGACCGTGTGAATTGGTACCTGACATTACACTGTGTCCGCAACCGCACTCACATGCACTTCATGCCCCGCGATTCAACCTACACCTCGACTTGACTTGACGAGGAGCTGGAGATAAATGTTGAGGAAACACCGAGATACTTGATTCTTCTCTGAGCGCTGTCCGCGCCGTCGAAACCTGACCTACATCACACATATCATATCATATCCATATTTATTTTCAACTTTTATCAGTATCTCATCAAACGCCCCGCCATCTCTGGCATCTCACCTTGATTGAAGGGTCACTCAACATCGTTACCAACCGACAAACTACACATGCATTTCTATTAGGGAACAGCGCGAGATGGAGACACACGCGTCCCAGAGCTCAGGCAGCGCGTCGTCGCAGCAAGTGGGCGATCCCTATGCCGCCTTCAAAAAGTTCGACTCGTACCCTTGGTCGAAAGATAGGTCGTTCCTTGTAAGTCATCGTAGTGCCTCGGTCGGTAATTTCGGCGAGTGCCCTACTAACAACTGAGCAGCAAGGCCTCATGGCAACGCTGGGCTCTTTGCTCCTGAACAAACACAATGACGGCTTTATGCGCCAGAAGGCTCTCGGCACGACGCTTCAGGCTCGGATCTGGTGGTACAAGTCCCGCTTCAACCTGGACATCGACCGCATTGCGTATGAGGCCTACAGCACATCTCACCCGTCAACCAGCCCAGATGGCGCCATTCTAGCCAAGCTCGAGGATATTCAGCGACGCATGGGTCTCGGCTCCTCCGCCTCCTCGTCAACTACCGGCCAGACCCAACCTCAGAACATCCCTGCCTGGCAGCTCAACGCGCCAAAAGTCGATCTCAGCAAGAAGGCCGATGACAGAGCGAGCCACACCGGGGATGGCGCGCCGTACCCCAGCGACTTTGAGGCTCTGGTAGAGGCCATCACGATGGGGAAGCCGGTGCCCAATACAAAGAAAATCCCGGACACCATCATCCGGCCACCCGTGAGTTACATGATCACATCGCTTCATAGACTGATGTTGGAAGCTGACAGGATACCTCCACAGGGCGTCACCCCTTTCGGAAAGATGAAAGCGCCCCGGAAGCCGTGGGAGAAGGACACCCCTTCCGACAATGCTGCACACGCTAGCATTCTTGGAAACGTGCTTGATGAGGAGTTTCCGCCCTTACCGGACGACAGCAACAGCGGCAGTAGCGCACAGACTAATTCATCAGCAGCCTAACCAAGTTCCAGATGCCAGTGAAGTCCGTCGCCGATGTTGACTTCACACTCAACCGCATTAGGGACCACCCGACGTGCCTCAGCGTTAATGGCCGCCTGGCGATGATTGACTGAGTGTGCCAACTGGGCACACTGCCGAGTTTTGTTTGAGTCGAGCTAAGCGGAGAAGAAGTTATGCTCACAGACAAAGGAAGGAAGGGAGGGAGGGGGGACAAGCCCAGTAATTATCGCTTTGAAGGAGAAGGAGAGCTACTGCGGTCATGCTTGACGGAGCGCCTGTTGCATCATGGCACAAGAGGCGCCTTCCACTGCGGATTAGCAAGCATCATCATCGTTAGTAGCACGACGTATGCAGAACGGCCGTAATCAACCAAAGACGTTGTCATGACACACTAGATAACAGATTATTACTTTAATGATAGAACATGGAGTATCATGTATCATCTGCGGGATGGTGTTCTGGGGCAAGAGCATCTCGCAGAAATGGAGACACCCTCGACACAATATATACCAGTACTTCCATGCTTGACTGACTGACTGCAAATGACTGCCGGATATGTACAGGAAAAGAGAATCTGCCGACGAAGAAAAGAGATGACACCAAACATATTGCAAGGGGGGGAAGGTTTATGAACAGGTTGGTGGTTTCTATTGCCCTCTTACAACAGCATAGACACCTTTATATTTTCTCTACGCTCCATACGCGATCTGACCCATTGGCCTTTCCTCCTCCATGCCAGGCGCCATGAAGTTCGTCCGCGGGTCACCCGTCTCCTTGGCTGCCGAGCAGCGAGCCATCGTAGGGGAGCTGCGTTTCGAAATGTTAGTCTTTTCGGCCAACCCAAAACACACAGGGCACATCTAGGGGTTCCCCGGGATGTCACATACCTTCTCGAAATAACATCGGTAAAGTAGAAGTTCTCAATAACATTCCGCAGGGGTGAACCAGTCGCCTTGGCGCCCTTGTTGTGATCCACCAGCTGCACCTTGCTGAGCTGCTGCAGCGCGACCGGCTCGACCACATCATACGCCGCGAGCGCCGGGCTGATCTCCACCATCCTGTCCCTGAGCTGGGCAACGTCATCGTATGGCAGCGGCGCACCGAGGAACTCGCTCACTGCACGGATGATCTTCCAGTCCGTGCGGGAAGCGCCCGGCAGACCGGTTGCGGCGCGGGTCATCTGGACGCGGCCCTCGGTGTTGACGTAGGTGCCGGCCTTCTCGGTGTAGGCAGCACCAGGGAGGACAATGTCGGCAATCTGGGCGCCCCGGTCGCCGTGGTGACCCTGGTAGACGATGAAGGCGTCCTTGGGAACGTCGGCCTCGTCGAACTCGTCGGCGCCCAGGAGCCAGACGAACTTAGGCTTGGTCTCCGCGACGGCGGCAGAGGGCGTCACGAAGCCGACCTCGAAGGCACCGGCCCGGGAAGCAGCGCGCTGCAGAACGTTGTAGCCGTTCCACTCCTCGGTAAGGAAGTTGGCAGCGTGCTTGTCAACGAACTGGCCGACAGTCTCGTAAAAGGCCTTAGCATCGGGGTGCTCAGTGACACCGGAGCCGACAATGATCATAGGCCTCTTGGCCGCCTGGAGCTTCTTGCCGAATGGACCGGCCAATGCGTCCTTGAGGGCGGCAAGGTCGGTGCCGAGATGCTCGAACTCGAAGGTGGATTCCCATGTTTGGCCGACGACGCCAATCTCAAGGTCGGATCGCAACCATTGCTTGCGAATACGCGCGTTCAGAACTGCGGCCTCATGCCTCGGGTTGGTGCCAACAAGAAGAATGCAGTCGGCGGACTCAATACCCCAGATCCTGGAGTTGAAGAGGTAGTTCGACCGCACATCGATGCCGTGAGCGACCGGCTGGCTGCCGTTGGGCATGTCGAGGGCAAGGTTGTCCGAGCCGAGCTTGTTCGCGAGATCCTTCATGGCCACAAGAGACTCAACCTCGGTGAGCTGACCGGCAATCACCTTGAACTCGTTCTCCTTAGGCGCCAGAGTCTGGTACGCGTGCGAGATCTCAGTGAGAGCCTGCTCCCATGTCACCGGTTCAAACTTTCCTTCCCTACGCACGAGTGGGATGGTGAGTCTCTGGGTCTTGAGGCCATCGCAGGCGAACCGGGTCTTGTCGTTGATCCACTCCTCGTTCACGTCATCGTTGAGCCGTGGGAGAACACGCATCACTTCAAGACCGCGAGAGTCGATGCGGATGTTCGAGCCGAGACCGTCCAAGACGTCGATTGATTCGGTGCGCTTCAACTCCCAGGGGCGGAAGCGGAAGGCGTAAGGCTTCGCCGTCAGAGCCCCGACAGGGCAAAGGTCGATGATGTTGCCGGAAAGTTCGGAATCGAGGTTCTTCTCCAGGTAGGTACCGATCTGGAGGTCATTCCCACGGCCCGTTGAGCCGAGCTCGGGAGCCCCAGCAATGTCGTTCGCGAAGCGGACACACCTCGTGCATTGGATACACCGGTTCATGGATGTCTTGACAAGGGGCCCGATATTCTTGTCCTCCACCGCGCGCTTCCCGCCAATCTCATGGAACCGGCCACGGTCGGCGCCGTACCGCATCGACTGGTCCTGAAGATCGCATTCGCCACCCTGGTCACAGATAGGACAATCGAGGGGGTGGTTCGCCAGGAGGAACTCCATCACACCTTCACGTGCCTTATGTGTCAAGGGGGAGTTGGTCTTGACAACCATGCCGGCTTGTACGGGCCATGCGCACGACGCCACAGGCTTGGGTGACCGCTCGACTTCCACCAGGCACATACGGCAGTTGCCGGCAATCATGAGTTTTCTGACGAGGATTTTCGTTAGCTTGGATGGCGCGCGCAAGCCGCATCGGCGTGGCTGGGAGGGACGCACTCATGGTAGCAGTATCTGTGACTGGTCAGCAACGGATCGGCGGCAGGGGGGAAGCATGGCGGTAGAGGCGTACCTTGGGATGGTCACTCCGGCCTTTTCGCAAGCTTGGATTAACGCGGACCCGGCTGCATCCCAGTCAGCGGATCTGGACATCGACTCGGTCTCTGCGGCATGTCCTCACCCTCGATCGAGACCTTCTTCCCGTCTAGCAGTCGTCAGCAAAACAATACGGCAGGCAATTGGCGGGCGCGAGCAGGCAGGGGAGCGCACCAATTGTGAGCTCGACCTCCGCAGGTCTTGGAGCTGTCGCCGAAAAGGCCCGGCTTGCCGCGCGGGCCGGGTGCCTGCTCGTCCGCCAAGCCGAGCGAGCCAATGTCTGCCTCAACATGGTGCCGTCTCGACGGAGTATTAGGAGCGTATATGGGGTTCGGGTGGGAGCTGGGTGTCTCCAGCGGTGGTCGGCCGCAGTCGTGGGTTTCGGGACGTTTCCTGGGCCAAGTCGTGAGGCGTGGGACGGCTCAGACGAAGTACTACCCGGAAGAAACGTGAGCTAGCGGCCCCGCTTATTCAGCCAATCACGGTCCGCAAATTGTAAGCTTGTCGCCTTTTTAAAGCCTCCACTGTTTGCAACGCTTTCGCATTTTGAACTTTTTCTCTCTCCATTGTACTTTTTGGGCACTTATTGTAGGAGCATTTTGTCGGCGATGTGGCACGTTCGTGCTGCATCGCTCTTCCACCGAGTCCTCCTCTATCATGTGCTCTAGATTGAATATATCGGCTCCGATTTGGATGCATGTGAGAGAGCTCTTTTGGCCTCGATGAGCAATGGTTCTTACCGCCGGTTGCCACATTCTTCCTACGAAATCTTTCATCGCGACACGCTCCAAGGCACCACCACTGCGCTGGGAATAGTGTAGCTGGCCAATGTTTTCCCGTCACCGCTTCTACCAGCCTTCATCCCGATCGTCCCTCCGTCAGCCTCCCGGGATCGTCCATCTTTGCCAATTCCCGCTCGAGACAGGCGAGGTAGTGCTGTTTGATGTCCGCCATGTATTTCTCGAATCCTTGCAGTTGAGACAGTCCCTTCTCGACCATCAGGAGAAGTTCCAACACGGTCCTGTCCCTATGGGACGTGTTGGGTGGCAGGGACGTCGGAGGGTGCAAGACTGGCATACTCGAAATGTTGTAGTTCATACCGGGCACGGCTGGAGCTTCCATATTCGCGATAACTTCGTCCACCTCGCTCAGAGGCAAGCCTGGTCTGGTTTTTGGCGGGCCCTGTGCCTGCTCCATTTCAATGGCCTGCTGGATGGCGCGCTGCTTCTCTCGCTCAAACATACATAGCAGATTCTCCCGGATCCCTTCACGCTGATAGTTGATGGTGTTGAGAATCCACTTGATGCGTCTGACCGGGTCTTGTGACAGTTCGGTATTGAGGATGTCGTCTCGGAGAGGGACTAAGACGCAGGGGGCGAGATTGGTGAGCGGCGGGATTTTTTTCGAGGCCTTTCGTGCCGGACCTGTTAATGGTTGTGCTGGCGGCGCCATGGTCCTAGATATTTTTCTAGTCATAAACTGACCTCGTCCGAGAGCGAGAGGTGAGAGCGGGGTTGAATGCTCACAGCACAGCTCGTGTGAGCCTTCTGCAGCCTTCTTCGGTTGCTTGTCGTTAATGGTCTCCCGCAATTTCCATTCTCCCGCTAAGTTACTACTAATAGTACCGTACGCATCCGCCCCACTAGTAGCACCTTCCATTGTTAATTTCCATCTTTCCATCATCTTTGCCAGCCTCACTTTATTATTACAGTAGATACCTTACCTACGGTAGGTATGTATTGTGTACTTGTACAGTACGGAATACCGAATTCACTACGCTCAATGTTGGAGTTTGACCTGTCCAACACAGGAAAGAGCACCACCACGTAGCAGCAGCTAAGGATCTCATTTCCGAGACATCTTATCATGCTCCATTTCCAATCTCTTCTGTGCACGCGTCCCAAGGCCCGGGTTTGTTGTGAAGCACCTTACGTATGCTGGCAGCCCTGAAGGTAGGAATTCACCTAGTTCCTAAGTATAAGCGGACTCCAGTGTATCCGTACTAGTACCACAAGCTATCTGGAAGTTGATTCCGAACGAATGATACTGTACGTGCGTATGAGTGAGTTGATTACGGCCGGTCATTTTCACGTGTCGGAACACAGGGGCATTATAATCCGTACTCTAACCAAAGTGGGTCACCGCACCCTGTTTCCCCGGGCTCGGGTCCGCGTTCCAGGGTTGAAATGGAGAGATTGGCCCGGACCATGCCGAGGCATAGCCATTACCCAGGCTCGCCAGGCTGTGGGGTGCACGACATGCGACCTGCGAGACATGACGCGACGAATGCCTCCTGGCTGCCATGAACACATACCTATTAACCGAGTGAAGCTCCTGGCGCCGACGAGCCTCCGTTTCGTCAACGTCGGGCCTAGCACATAAGTGTTCTGTTTGTCTTTGAGCACTTGAATCGTAGGCGCGTTGTCTCGGCTGCCTCTCTGAGCCTGAATGCGCCAATCCCTTCGAGTCCGGCACAGGGCAGGACCAAGGTTACCGAAAATAAGAAGAGTGCCCATCTTGAGCGGCGCATTATCTAGTCTACCGGTCCTGTTGAGAAGACAAGACGGAGAACTATAGCACAATGTCGGATTCCATTGGTAAGGACTAAAGGCCTTCCATTGTCGCGCAATCCATCCTCGGACACAACAGACTAACACGACTGTCTTTGCACAACAGACCGAGTCTTCGTCCATGCCCTCAACACAGTCAAAAAGGTCCCTAAGACCGGGGCTGCGCGCCCGCCGCCATCCGACCGCATGCGCCTATATGGCCTGTACAAGCAGGCCATGGAAGGCGACGTCGACGGCGTGATGGAGCGGCCCTCGGCTACCTCGGCGACCGGTGCAGGCAGCAGCAGCGAAGACCTGGTACGCGAGCAGGACAAATGGGATGCATGGAATTCGCAGAAAGGACTGAGCCGCACGGAAGCCAAGCGCCGCTACGTCGAGGCGTTGATCGAGACCATGCACAAGTACGCCAACACGCCCAACGCGCTAGAGCTGGTGGCCGAGCTGGAGTTTGTCTGGAATCAAGTCAAGAGCAACAGCCCTAGCTCAGCGGGGTCTTCATCAGGACAGAGCGGTGGCGGCGTCGGCGGCGTTATTGCGAGCCCCGTGGTTCGTCGCTTTCAGCCACCATTGAGTGGCAGCGAAGGACCGATGAAAGTGCTCAGTCCGATGAGCGAGGAAGACGAGTCGGAGCGGCGCATGGCCGAGGTGGCGGACCAGGCAGAGGACGACCCAAGCGAGGAGTACGCAAGGCGGAACGACAAGCGGTCTAAGAGGATGGAGCGTGCCATTGTCAGGTTGTCCGCTGAGATTGCGGCGCTGCGGGAGCAGATCGCAACAGGCCGGGAATGGAGGTCCCGTAAGGAGCGAGGCGTTCTCGCCTGGATCGCGTGGTCTTTCTGGGCTGTCGCGAAACACACTACCATTGACGTCATCACCCTGCTTCTGCTTCTCCTGTGGATGCGGAAGAGGAGGGACCCGCGACTAGAGGACCACGTGCGAGGCATTCTACGGCTTGCTCGAGAGTATGTTAGGAAGATCCTGCCGGCTCGATGAGGGTTTCATGTGCGCGGTATTGGCCAAGTGTCCGTTGGCCAATACTCAGGACCACTCCCTATCCCGACATCCATGCTCAAAACTCACGCTCAAGATCTCTGTCCCCGAAAGACATGGTAGAGACTTGCAGATTCCCCGGCCATTGCCGCAGGTCATTTGAAGGCCATCGACGATGGGAGCCAAGGACCGCTTCGTTCACGAGGCTCCAAACCAAGGAGCCATGGGGGGATCCTCTAACTTTGAAGATCACACTTCGGAAATTCAGCCAACCACCCTAACTCGGGCCTTCGCAAACAATGGCATCGTCTCACAATACCTTGATGTATAGCCACTGATGCCCGATACTGGTCCCAACGCATGAGCGGTTTTCAGGAACGCCAGCTCATACGCAGGAAGATAGTTGGCTTGCTGGGTGAAGCTGCTTAGCCTGCGACCAGCCAGCTACTGGAACAATAGCCAATACACACATTCCTCCGCTGCTATCAACGGCTATAGCTCGGCATCAACGAACGAGAGAGAGGAGCCGTCGCTCAAGAAGGGAAAAGACGTCGCTCCGTCTGTCGGCTTGACCGACATCGATCATCTATCTTGCCGCAAGCCCAAGAAGGGACGACGAAATTGCGGGGTAGTCCCAGAGATATGGAGATATACGGTTGTGTATACATGTACAGCCCACGTACCCGCGTGAACTACTTCGCAGTGGAAGGCGAAAACATCAATTGAAAGACTCTGCAATACCGGATTAGACCTTTGCAGCGGGGAGCATCCCTAACGTGGGCAATCGTGCTCCCAACTCCTCGGGGCGTGTGCAGGCAGCGCATAGACTATGACACGGAGACCACTTTTTCCATCACTCATTGCGCTGGGCCAATCGCGTTGGCCTCTCAAGTACTTTCAGTTCATTGCTATGTGAATAGCACAACTAGAGACAGACTGTGTATGGTATCTTCATGGGATAATATAAAGGACTCTTAACCATCGACCCAACTTGTACTGGGGATACAGTATCGACCGTATAGAAATACGACTTGATGACCAAGAGTTACCCATATGCGAACAACATCTCGGGTGGGTATATGTGTTTCGACTAGATGTCGATGTCAATGCAGGATTACTCCTCAACAATCACAGCCACCTAAGGTTGCTTTCCTTCTCCACCTTCTGTGCTTGCTTGGGCTGCCCTCGCATCCTGGAACGCCTTCTTCTTCTCGGCGAACTTCTTGATCAGCTTTTTGTTCTCCATAGCCTTCAATGCCGCGTTCTGACCGGCCTCCTTCTTCCCCAGCGCGCTGCCATACCCCAACTGCAGCCCAGTCTCCCCCCAGCCATGCAAGAAGCAGCCTACAGAGAAAAGCTGCTGCTTCGTGTCCTTGTCCCTCTTGCCGTTGGATGGCAGGTCGCGGTACTCGATCTTGACTCCAGGCACGCCAATCAGCCTCTCCAACTGCGTCTTCGGGTTGACGTCGCTGATGACGTGCGCCCCGCTCTCTTCGTCGCGGATATGCCGCTCCAGCACGGGGCCCCACAGAGCCTTCAACCACTCCGTTGCCCTCCGGATCCCGTGCTCCGGGTCCGACCTGACCAGCGCGCCGACATACGCCTCGAAGATATCCCCCAGCGCCTTGGTCCGCTGCTTCTGGCTGGCCGTGGTGCCTTTCGGCCGCCCGCCGAGGCCGAACTCGGCGGGGAAGTTGGCCCGCTTGTCGAGGCCGTAGTGCACTGAAAACTGGCCCAGGGTGGAGTTGCGCACCAGCATCTCGCGGTAGTGCGAGCACTTGCCCGGCTCCAGCGTCCCGAAGGTGGCATAGATGAGCTCCGACGCGATGAGCTCCAGGTAGACGTCGCCGATCCACTCGAGTCGCTCGTAGCTCAGGTCGGCGAGGCTCTTACGCATGCCCGAGTGGGTGAGTGCCGCAGTCTCCAGGGCTGGATCTAAGACTTGGGGCAGGGGCGGATATGTCTGGGAAACTGATGAGGATGTCCATTTAAAGAAGGCCGTGTGAAGGGGGATGGGTGGCGCTGTGCTGCTGGTATCGCTTGTCTCGTCGGGTTTCGGCCGCTTGAGTGCTGGCTGGACGGCTCCCGCCTCCGTCGCAGTGTCCGACTCGCCGTGAGCGCGTTTCGGCATGTTTGATGTTAATGGGTGGATATGATGGTGTGTGGGAAACCAGCAGACTCGAAGTACACTACGAAAGGCATTTGCCAGCAACGGCCCCACTTTGTACGGTGCCATTGTCTGACGAAGCCCATCCTCAACTACATGGACCGGGGCAAGAAGTCTCTAAAGGAAAACAATAACAAGTCTTTCCACAGAAGTCCTGTTGTCATTGTGATTCCCACTATTGCTGGTGCAGGTCTGCGTTCAGATCCATGAAGTTACTGCTCCGGAGTATTCCGTACCGTGGGGAATTCTACACGCCGTGGTGTGAGTCTAGCTGAACCAAGAGCCGCACGGCCCGAGCTCCGCCCCGCAATGGATCGGCGAGATTTTGATTGGAGGCGCGGTAATACTACCCAAGAGGAAATTCAAACGTCAAGCATCGCGAAGCTGCAATTCCCATCAAATCGTGTCCCGCCGTCCCATGTAGCAGCAAGATGTCGGTCCCTCGTGCGCGGCTGCTCGACCTGATGAGGGTACATTCTGGCCCTCAAACATCTGTTAGTGGACAATGCTGACCTTCGCAGGCTCGATGTGAGCTCTTCGCGACCACATTTAACCCCGACGGCATCCGGACCGGCAACAAGATCTTGCGCCAGAGACTCAAGGGGCCCGCGCTTGCCTCCTATTATCCCCTGAAACTCACGACCTTCCGAGACTTTCAAAATGAGTTCAAGCCGCTAGAGTTGGAGGTGGAGAATGAGGAGGAGCTCGACCGACTCGAGCATATTGCAGCGTGCGTTGCCTTCCTCCACCGCTTGCTGTTGCATGACTCTGACAGGACACAGTCTGAAGGCTCGTGGGAAGGGAGCGCCGAAAAAGAAGAGGACAAAAGGTCCGTCTCAAAACACTGCATTTTTATGTGCGCCATCTGTGCTGACAAAAGGCAGTTGTCAACAAGAAGAAATAAATGTTCGGCGAACAGTGAATGTATACGATGCAAGTTGTACTATTACTGTGTGCAGGAGAGCGGAATATACCATACCGCTTTGGAGACCGGGCACAAGCAGCCCACATCCCGTGATGCTCTCAACCCACGCCCGGGCTTCTGATGACGGGCTTCTGTTGACGGCCGATCGACACCACACGTCATTGCCAGCCGGGTTGCACCCTTCTGCACCCAACGTCCTGGGGTTGATCACTGTCTATTCTCTTTCTTCGAGATGGTCGTTGATAGCTAGACTAATGCTAGGGGATCTAGGATCGAGATGAAAGGAGCACAATGAGTGGAAGTCACCATTCCATGCGATACCTTGGTTGTCATTGAACTCTCTGGCCAGCTTCACCTCGAATATTCTCAGTACCTAGCAGTTCGCCGCTGAGAAGGTTGTGTTGGAGGCCTTCCCATTATATTCACAGCTCAGCTCAGTCTGCCCGCAGTCCGCCCGACTCACTGTCCGGTTCCAGGTTCGTACCTGCCGGATATGCATGCAGTGTGTGCTGTTGCCTGGAACATCGTACCATCTCGGGGCCTCGGTCTCACAGGACCCAGGAGGATAACCCAAAAGGGAAGGTGCACCGGGCTGTTCCGGAACCGATGTTGCCAATGTGGTCCCACCCCGCCGGTTTCTGCCTCAGGCAGCGCCGGTTTTCCGGCCAATCCGGGCCGGTTTCTGCCTTAGGCATCGCCGGTATGGGAACGTCACCCGGCCGGCACCCTCCGTCATCCCTTCCGAAAGGGATACCGTTTCCCAGCTCCCCTGAGCAAAGACATCAAAGTCAATCATTCAACAATCTGAGAATCCCGAATGACAGTGCAACAGCTCTGCTGTGCTTGCCAGTGCACTCTTACAACTACTAACGGAAGCAACCAGGAGCCCTGTGTGACTGGGTGCCAGTTGCCTTGTGAGTTCATTTCTTATTGCAGAGGGGCGGTGAGGACGAGCACACGGCAGACCGGGCGCTCTCGGTCCCGTGTTTGGCAGAGACATCACAAAGGTTCCTTCCCCCTCCTCCTCTCTCATTTCCCATTCCTTCCCCTCCAATTTCTCTGCAGGAGCTCGTCTTCCTTCCCTTCATTTCTCTGCCATTTCTGCAGCTTCAGTTCTTTACCTCCTTCAAACTCTAGACTCGGATCTACTTCTTTTGAACATTTCGATCATTTTCTCACCTCGTCAGACAACCACAGCCAGCAGAGCACGTATGCAGTCCTAGACACCCGTGGACTCACAGATACGCCAAGACCAACAATCATGTCGGCGGCAGCGACAGTCTCTACCGGCTCGCCCAAAGAGCGGCGGCCAAAGAGAGGCGCAACGGATGAGAACACCAGACTGTTTGAGAACTTGATGGCACATGCTGCTTCTGAGGTATTTCACATTCTCCTTTTCTTAGCATTTCCTGTCGTCGTTTTTCCTTGGAGCGACCTCTCCTGACATCTTTTTCATCTCACGGCGCTGGTCTCGACAGTGTCAACAATCACCTCCCCGGTATATTTTCTGCTGTATAGCACTGTCAAGCATGTGGCGCAACTTTATCCTTGCTTTCTCCCTTCGGTTTCAACCGACTGGAACTCATCCAACATTCTCGCACTTTTCCTTGTCTGCATCGGACCTTCTATTTTACAGCATTGTTTTGAACATATTATCTGACCTCATCCCACCTTAGGAGGCCACCGCTGCCCTCGATCTCCAGAGAAGCGTTGGCGCCCTTGCCACCTCCAAGTTGGCGAACCAAAGCTGCCCAATGGTAGGTGACGGCCTCGCCCCACGGATGTAGTAATTGAATTGGTTCTGACAGATGTTGCAGACTAGGCACGAGTCGCCATCTTCCACCGACCCGTGTCTCATGGATAAGCTCCAGGCCAAGCTCATGGAGCAGCAGGCACTCTTGCAGAAGCAAATGGAGGCTAGCAATCCGGCCTCCAGCTCTCTTCCCATCACACCCGGTGTCGAGGGCTTCTCTGTGTCGGCTGTGCCTACTGGTAGGTCTGCAAGTGCCGCGCCAAACGAGGCCAGCGAGGAGATGCTGCGCCTCAAGCTTGAGCTTGCTCAAGCTAGGGACACCATTTCGCGCCTGGAGGCGCAAAAGCGTGCCGCTGGCCAGGGAAGCGGTCGTGCCAGTCCGTCGCCCGTTGCGGAGTCCGACTACAAATCGGTCATGGCCACCACGTCGTCCCCAGCCGCATCTCGGTTTAGCACAAGTGGCATGGGATTCAACGCGCCTGGCAAGATGCCGCACTTTACTCGCGAGCAGAGCTGGGCGGCCCAAGACGACACTCGGTCCGAAATCAGCGATGCAGTTTCCACCGGGGCTTTCCATCGTTCGCGGGGTATCTGGAGCCACAAGCCTGCCTTTGGAGCCCAGTTCCCTCAGAACCACCAATTGACGGTAGACGGAGCTCAGCCGTCACAATGGTCGAACACGCGTGCGCACAATTTTGAGGCGCCTGTAGCTGCCCACCAAACTGGCCTGGAGGTCTACCGCCAGGATCGCTTCACGCCTGACCAAGAGATGATTAGACCCATGGGACGCCGTGGACACAGGTATGACAATCGGTATGGCGCGTCGAGCAACTTCAGTGCGGGATTCGGCACGTACAACATGGGTGCCAACATGGGCGCCAATCTCTACGACCCGGCTCCGGCTTATCCTGCAGGTGCGCAAGGCATGATGGGGGGCGGCATCGGAATGGGAATGTACACGCCTTATCCGCAGCAAACAATCGCGACCACACTCTCTCCGCTGGCTGCCGAGTTTACCTCCACTCGCACTTCGTGGAACGGCGAGGTGAGTAGCGAGTCCCAGACCCTGCTTCGGCCCAGAACACCAGGAGTCGCTAACCTAGTTACCACAGACTACGACTGCGGACGGCCAGACATACGTGTCACCCACCACAGAGCCCCTCAACTACCGCCGTCTGCTGGATCGCAATGTCTCGTGCGATTGGAAGTATATCGTAGACAAGATCGTGTGCAATAACGATCAGCAGGCTTCCATATTCCTGCAGCAGAAGCTCAAGGTTGGTACGCCCGAGCAGAAGTACGACATTGTCGAGGCCATCGTCGCGCAGGCATATCCGTTGATGGTAAACCGGTTCGGCAATTTCCTGGTGCAACGCTGCTTCGAGCATGGCACCCCCGAGCAGGTCATCAAGATCGCCGAGGCCATCCGTGGAAATACGCTCAACCTGTCGATGGATCCGTTCGGCTGCCACGTGGTCCAGAAGGCCTTTGACTCGGTTCCAGAGGACTACAAGGCGATCATGGTCCACGAGCTTCTGCGCCGGATTCCCGAGACGGTCATTCACCGGTATGCCTGTCACGTGTGGCAGAAACTTTTCGAGTTGCGGTGGACTGGTCCTCCCCCGCAGATCATGAAGTACGTGAACGATGCCCTTCGCGGCATGTGGCACGAGGTCGCCCTGGGCGAGACGGGCAGTCTCGTCGTCCAAAACATCTTCGAGAACTGTCTCGAAGAAGATAAAGTAAGACCCGCTATGCTGTGTAAAGATTCGTATGACCGCTAACAGTTGGGCTCCTAGCGGCCGTGCATCGAGGAGGTGCTCGCGAACATTGACATTGTCGCGCATGGTCAATTCGGCAACTGGTGCATTCAGCACATTTGTGAACACGGGGCTCCTCCCGACCGGAGTCGGGCTGTTGACCACGTGATTCGCTATGCTGCTAAGTACAGCATGGACCAGTTTGCTTCGAAGGTGGTAGAGAAGTGCCTCAAGATCGGCGGCTCCGAATTTCTCAGCCGGTACCTGGAGCGTGTGTGTGAGGGCCGCGTGGATCGCCCTCGGATCCCGCTGATCGACATCGCCAGCGACCAGTACGGCAACTACCTCATCCAATACATCCTGACCCATGCCGCCCCTCAGCACCGCGACGTTGTCGCCGCCCATATCAGGAAGCACATGGTGTCTCTCCGTGGATCCAAGTTCGGCTCCCGCGTCGGCATGTTGTGCACGAACCACGCGGCTGCCACTCGCCCAGGCCCAGGGGCCGGCCCGATGCCCGGCCGCGTCGCCAATGCCCGCTATGCCGCCGGCTTCCGCTGAATCGGCACGGCGGTTTCCATCTCAAAGGACAAAGGGGGAATTCTCTGCTTTTTTCGCTGGTATTGTGGCTGTCGAGTTCATTCTCTCCTTCCACCCAACACTGAATTTTGCCATCGTTTCTCGTCCGAGAGTTCTCCTACACCATATGAGACTCTTTTTTTCACGAGCATCTTCGACAATACCTATGTTTTTTCCCAAATCACGCGACATCCTACGCTCGGGAGGCTACTGCCCCTTCGAGTGCTTTGGACACATTATGATTATGGATCTTGCAATATGGAACGGTTGCAGGGCCGGCCAAGAAAGAGGAAGGCTGAATCTGTTGTGTCAAGATCTAGTGGGGACAGTCACCAAACCGACCTCTGCGCAATGGGCCACTCTGACAGCACGTTCACACACCACATAGCTTTGAGGAATTCATTCGGTAGTCATTGGCAGGGAGAGGAGAGGATCTTGCTGGCTACGCGGGTTGTGACGGTATGGAGATGTCTACCAGACTTGCTAAATCATGTTCTATCAAGGAGGAGAGGAGAGCAGGGGGAGATATCATTCGCTGAAGATGCGTGGCCTGCAATGGTTTACCCGGCCTTGTCCATGTATTCAGATACTTTTGAGCTTTCTAGCCACTCGCTTAACCACATTCGATGATTATTACTCCTTTCTTGTCCCGTGGTTCGCATAGAAGCATGACATGCTCGTTGTCCATGACATGCCATACTGTTAGCGAGTCAGCTCTGCAAAGATGATCATTGTTGTCCCACTTGGCCAAAATAGAGCAACCCAATGGAATGTTCATCCGAGGCATCCAAGACTGTCTAGTGCATTTCCCTCGACGCAATTACTGACACAAGCTTCTTCACGAGCTACAACTGCATTGCATCGCCCTCTTAGTCCGTGGCGGATCACTCGTCCACCTCGCTTCCTCGTCCTTGTCGCCCTCATACACCACCCCATCGAACTCCCTCCCGGCCCAACTGTCCTCGAACGGATGCAGTGCCAGGTGCATCGCCCGCTTCAGCACCTCCCTCTCCCCTTCCCTCTCCACCCGCCGAATCAGCTCGTCGAGGATCCAGCCTCGCGGCACAAAGTTCGGGTTCACCCGCTTCATGGCCGCCATACGCTCCGCGTCTACCGCGTCTGACACGGCACCACCACCGCCGCCGCCGCCGCCGCTTTCACTTCCCCAGTCCTCTACCACACGCTCCCGCCAGCGCGCGAGCCAGTCGGCGATCCGCTGCTTCCCTGCCTCGGTGACGGCTTCTTCGGCGTAGAAGAAGCGGCTCGCGTGCGCGAGGCGGTCTTCGGGCGTGGCGAGGGCGGACACGGCCAGGGTAGAGAGGCGGCGAAAGAAGTGGTGGAAATCGAGTTCGAGCTCCTGCATGGTGTCCAGTAAGGGGGAGAGGACCTCGTCGAAGTCGGTCGGCTGTTGGGTTTTCAGCCCGAGGCGCAGGGCCATGCAGCGCTTGTATTCGGCGAGGAAGACGGATTTGTATTCCTCGCCTGCCTGCTCGATGATCTTCTCGGCGCGGGCGATGATGCCCGGTTCGGCTTCCTTGGACACGCCCTTGTCCATGAAGGTCGGCGAGTCGACGTCCGGCCCGGCGCCGAACAACTCGGCCAGGTCTTCGCCGAGCCGGACCAGGTTCCAGTAGATTGCGCCGGGCTGCGTGCGGTAGCTGTACCGCAGGAAGTGGTCGTCGTGGTTGGGCGTGTAGCTCGGGTCGAAGTTGTCCATGAACGCGAAGGGGCCGAAGTCCATGGACAGGCCGAAGATGGACGTGTTGTCGGTGTTGAGCACGCCGTTCATGAACCCGTAGGCCTGCCACTTGGCGACGGTGAGCGCGTTGCGCCGCGCGATCTCGCGGTAGAGGCGCGCGAAGCGGTTCTCTTCGGCGCCGGCGGGCCCTTGAAGCTCGTCCTTGGGGATGCCGCGCGGGGGTTCCGGGCTCTTGGATGGGTCGGCCGGGTCGTCGAGGCGACCGGGGAGGTTCTCCCACCCGCCAAAGACATCCTCAGCGACGTAGGTTGCGAGGAGGCGGAGGTTGGCCCGGTCGTGACGGGCGCGAAGGAGGTCAAAAGTGCCGAAGCGCAGCCAGCTCTGCGCGAACCGCACCACGATGGCGCCGGGCTCGATGCGCTCCCGCCTGACATGGCTGTGCGGCAGCAGGCTGATGGCCAGCGCTCTCGTGCTCGGAATGCCCAGGGCATGGAGCGCCTCGCTAACGACAAACTCGCGGATGCTGCTGCGCAAAACGGCCTTGCCGTCGGCGAAGCGGCTGTAGGGAGTAATGCCAGCCCCCTTGAGCTGCACTTCATGCCGTACCCCTGTGTGAGGGTTTGTCGCCTCGAACAAGCTGATTGCCCTTCCGTCTCCGAGCTGTCCCGCCCAGTCTCCGAACTGGTAGCCACCGTAGCATTGCGCCCAGGGATAGCCCGGCCCGGAGAGGGTCTCGGAGTCCCACCCTTGGATTCTGTTCCCTGCTACTGTCTGCTTGAACTCTTCCGTCTCAGCTTCGGATAGCGCCAAGCCCAGGTCGCGCATTGCTGCGGGAGACACAGCGAGCAGTTCCGGGTCCCTCTGCGTCTCGGGCCGGACCCATGTGAACAGGGCGCCGCGCACCTGGCGGGGACCGAGATCCTCGCGCGATGCCTTGTGGCTGTCGGCCGGCGTCGGAAAGAGGGAATCTGCGGGAAGCGCGGACGTAAAGTGCCATGACTTGGGGAGCGCCGCGAGCGCCACGCCCTCTCCAGGGCTTTGAGCCGATGAGGAGCCGTTGACAGCGGCCATTGCGGCAGGATTGTTGAATGTCGAAAACGTTCGGTACCAGGGACTTCGCAGTTGCTGAGCGAGGGCTAGACAGCGAGTTGCGGGCTGAAAGCGCATGAGGCTGTTAGGCGCGGACGTTGATGCCGACGTCCACTTCCGGACTCGGCTTGCCTCGGAAGTCGATTGCTTGCTTGACCAGAAACAAGAACGGACTCGGGGTTGCGGCGCTTTAAAGATTAGAAAGTCTTGATAATATCGAGGTGAAATACAATGACTCTCAAGGTGATTCTCGCATGTCGGGCGTTCACAGAGCGCAGCGTCTTAAAAATTGGGTAGTCCACTTACAAATGCGGGTGGCGTCCCGTCGCAACGGAACGGGACGTCATCGGCGATTCGGCAATTGTGCAGCGGTGTCATGGATCTGATGCTCCGGGGTGGCAACGGCCGGCAGCCCGCTTCAGCGCAAATTATGAATCCGCTATTACTACAAGACTTTTTGGCTACGCTATGAGTTTCTATGCATCTATTCTCGGCGCATATTTGGGCAAATAACAGGTAAGATGGCTGAGGTACAGGTATTGTAGTAGTACCTTCTATGTCTTTCTTGACCGGAGCTGTTTCGAGTGCTTATGTGCGTTACGCAGTTCATGCTTGCGTACTATATAGTGTGTATTTACAATACAATACACTACATACAATATTATGGTGTTGTATTGTACAACTTTCTCATCATTGCGTCATACCCTGTGCTAATGACGCCCCGCAAAACCCCGGCGATCCGTTGCGGGGTGCTCCCGATCCCGACGGACAGGCCCCACCGATCCCGTACACGGAGAAGGAATTGAGACCACAACTAAATTTGTTTCGGGCCACAGGCCCGAAACAAACTGGTGGTAAAAGCTGTTGCAAAAGGAGGAAGAGCTTCCTGTTCCAGAATCCAAGTGGTTCCAGTTTCCATACTCCTGCACCCCAAGGGTGGCTCCCTCCAGCTTGGCAAAGTAGGACCGACGGAAGTGAAGGCGCCGGGCAGATTTCCATGGTGATTGCAGAACGCAACTTCCCAACCATACCGGATCCAAAAGCCGACTTTTAGAAACTTCAGTGGGACCAAATTTCCATTGCCAGTACGAACTGTAGTTGAACCTCACTTTGACACAGAAATCAGAAGTTGGAATCCCGCCCTTCGGCCTCGACCTCTGCTCACTTCACCTGCGAAATACCTGCCTGACAACATCGTAACCATGAACTCTGAAGCAGCCGAGTACAAGCCCAATGCCTCGGGGACCGCCCCGAAGCAGCTCGAATACATCCCGCATCTCAAACTGAGTGACGGGAATGAAATTCCCATGGTTGGTCATGCACCACGCCCCAAACATACACATATCCCGCTAATAGCCGATCTCCCATCTTGACATAAAGCTCGGCTATGGCCTCGGAACAGCCAATTACAAGCGCGGTGCCAACAGGGACAAGTTCGACGAGAAGATCGTAAACAATGCCGTGACCGCCATTAAGAGCGGCTACTACCACCTCGATGGCGCCGAGGGTATGTATAGCACAGCCACTTTCTTCCTCGCTTCAGTCTTCAGGTTGCACTTCCTAACTGTCATCAGTCTACGGCAATGAACCGGAACTCGGCGCCGCCATCAGCCGCAGCGGCGTCCCGCGGAGCAAGCTCTTCATCACCACCAAGACCTCCTGCCGGCCGGGCGACTCGATCGAGGCGGCCTTCTCTCGCTCCCTCGCCAAGCTAAGAGTGGACTACGTCGACCTGTACCTGATCCACAGCCCCTTCTGGGCGGGCTCCCCCGCCGAACTGCAGCAGAAATGGGCCGAGATGGAAGCCCTGAAAGATTCCGGCCGGGCCCGGTCCATCGGCGTGTCCAACTACCTCCGCGAGCACCTCGAGGCGGTCTTGGCCACGGCCAAGCACCCGCCTGTGGTCAACCAGATCGAGTATCACCCTTACCTGCAGCATGAGGGTGGGTTGGTTGATTTCTGTCGCGAGAAAGGCATTGCCGTCGAGGCGTACGCGCCTCTGTCGGCGGTGACGAGGGCCGCGCCTGGTCCGGTCGATGCAGTGTATGAGCGGGTTGCGAAAAAGTATGGCGTCACCACCGGGGAGGTGGCGTTGAGGTGGTGTTTGGACCAGGGGATTGTTACTCTGACGACGAGTTCGAACGAGGAGAGGCTGAAGGAGTGGATGCAGCGCCTGCCGCTGTTCAAGCTAACGCCGACGGAGGTGGAGGAGATCGCTACGAAGGGAAGGGAGAAGCATTACAGGGCTTTCTGGATGGAGAAGTTTGCTCAGGGCGATCGTCGTTGAGCAAGGCTGATTGAGCGGAGCGACGACATCATGTCAATGTACGATGATATAGCGTTGATTGTGAAAGCGAAGATTGAGTACCACCATAGGTGTCTACGATTGCGACTACCTACTCCAGAATGACGCTGTATCCATTGTAGACGGGTTTCACCATCTGATCAGAGCTCATCGTCAGACTCAGTTTCGCTTCCTTCGTCCGGCGGAGGCGTGGCTGCCTTCGGCGAGGTGTTCCTGAGTGCTCTCTTCGGCGGATGGATCGCGACATCCTTTCCCTTTCCTGCTCGACTAGTTGCTGTCGCACGGCTCTTTGGCTCCGGCTTTCGCTGCGGACGAGCTCTCGCAGGTGGTGATGGCGGCGGGGGCGCTTCATCTTCTGCCTCCGGTTCGCTGCTCGTCGCGTCATCGTCGGTGGTCTCGCGATCTTCCGACTCGGGACTCTCATTGATTCCTTTTGCAGACCCAGGCTCCTTCGGATCGACATCCATCTTGTCGTCACCTGCTTTCATTGTCTCAAAACCGTCGTCTGAGTCGGAAGAGGACCCACCACCGGATGCATCCTCAAGCGCCTTGCGTTTCGCACGCCGGGACGGCGCAGGCGTCCGGTCCTCGGCGATCTTTGGCCGCGTAGCTTGGGACGCACGAGCAGCCTCTAGCCTCGACGGGTCAACCTGAGCGGTGCTGAGCAACCGCTGCTGCTCGCGGATCTTGACCTTCTTCTCGTTCAAGAGAACGCAAAACTTCTCTAATATCTCCATCTCTCTGGCTTTCTTGGACTCTGTAAGTTCATCTAGCTGGTTCCTCAAGTCGGTGATGCGGGCTTCTCGCTCGGCCACTTTGGCCTTTTCCGTCGCCAGGCTTTCCTGGAACTGCTCGCGCTGCAAAGCTGCGGCACCGCACCAATCAAACAGTTGGATGGCTTCATCTGCCTTGTGATTTAGTGTGAGAGCACCAAGCCGTTGCTAAAGAAGGTGATCAGCTTGTATATTCTGAATTGGAATTGGGACAGAGAGGAGCTCACGTTAATGCCGGCGACTCGTCGCCTCACGGTGATGGTAATGAACTTGCCCACATGGGCTTCGGCACCGGCCTCAATGCCCTCGATCAGTTCACCGCCCAAAAGAAGCGCCTTCAGGATGCGTTCCCATTCCTCCGACGAGCAGGGGCTACTGCTGGCCCTCAGGTCGCCAATTCGGTCATGCCTTACTGTGGTGCGTTAGTTGGCTCAGGGATGGGACCGGGACACATCCGCGTTGCATGAATAACAACAGGCGATATGTCGGTGGGGAAGCCCCGCTGGACCGAGGGGCGGGAGAGCGGACTCACACTTGACTACATACGGCTCCTCGCCCTCGGTTGCGACGAACTTGACGTTCAATGGCTTGGACCCTGATGGTGTAACCTCGCCCAGGACGAAAGCACCATCCTCGTCAGTTCGAGGAATGCGGATGATGTGAGATGATGGCATGGCGTGTATAGACGGGCAGGAGCTGGCAGCGTGGACGGGAGGGAGATTGGTGGTTTGGCGCTAGGCCCTGCCGTCGGCTTGTTTGAACGCGGCACCAGCGTCGTTCAGGTGAAACAAGCCGCAAGATTCAAGGAAGGCGCCTCAAGGATCACAGATAATAATCCACCGGTCAAGGGACTTCGGCTTGCACTGTCCAGTACAGCGGCACCGAACGAGGAAGTCCGGAGCTAGACGGCCGTGGAGTGTCGGCAAGCAGGAATCGAAGGGAGATGGATGACTGAACTTAGAAGTGAACTGTTCGTTTGATCTGCCTTGTCTTCCGTCTGTCATTTACGGAGCCATGCAGCGGGGATGGATTAGAGAACTGCTGTCTAAACCTCGAAGGTTTGGAGAGTGACGGAGTGATGGCCCGGGGCTCAAGGTCCTTGAGTCCAGGCCAAGACGTGGCAGGCAGTAGGCAGCAGGCGACTCGGGGTCTAGGCAACCTGCGCTGGTCAAAGCTCAAAGAAGCTCAAAAGAGTACGGATAATAAATGGGATATTTCTTCGGATTCTACAACCAAAGTATCGACAACCACTACAAGCAACGAACATGCGATGCAAGACAAAATTGGCAGATAATGGCTCGCACAATGAGGTCAGGACTCAGAAGTCGCTTTACCTAGCCCACCCCTGGTCGTGGCTTGTCCCTCACGATCACCGGTTGTTGAGTATGCGTGATGCAAACACCCTGTGAATCTATCCATACCCCACCGTGCCTACAAACGGATGTTGTTTCTATGAAGCATGTCAATTGTCCATACATCTGAGCATTGGCATTGAAATAGACTATGAGATGTCTGGTATTCTATAATAACGATCTTTCATGCTAAGGCGAACAAGGTGCTTACGCAGCAGTGAAGTGCCGGGGCAGAGCGGGGAACCGCGTTCTAGCGCGTCATGAACGCGACGAGACCTTGTCCGGGCTCAACTACTAAGTGGCTCAACGATGTGCCGAGTCCCGTTGGGACGCATCGTGAAGGTTCGCGAGACCGGCGTCTGAAAAGCACTTATCACCATAATCGGCATGATCCATTATAGATTGAGCCAGACAAACTGAGGTTGAAGAGTTGAAGATCTGTTCGCTGTTGTTCAAAGCTTTCTAGAACCAAGATCGATGTCCTGAGTCCTGACCATGCGAACATCCTGTGGGGAAGGTGGGTCATGGATTTGTGTAGGCTCACTGTGAGTATAGCAGGAGCCCCACCATATTTGTGCTTCAAGTTCACTGGGCAACCTCCAGAACAGATGTCTACACGTGTACTTCCAACTTGCAGAAGACAGCCACAGGGCGTTTCAGATCAGACTGCTACTATAAGGATATAGACACATCATTCTAGTAAATCCTTTACACTTCCACTGTTACTTCAGGATCTCCCTCCATTCCCAGTCCCTTACAATAAGAATACATAAGGTAGGTATGCCCACGGACAGAAAGGCGCGGGGTTAAAACCCAAGCATACTTCGTAGCTCTGTTCATATCGCAACTCTAGACGACCGCGATTTGTGACTTCAACTAAGGGAGTTTGTAATTGGGCGACACCGTGTCTCACGGCTGTTCGCCATTAACAGGTACTATGGGAGGCATCACATCACATCTCTCAACTCAGAGGGTCCGCTGTGAGTTCTTCGGTGTTTATGCAACAGCCGACGGAGACTATTGGGTTGTTTTTCTTCCCATGCTAGCTTAGCTAGTTAGCGCGCTTAGGTAGCCCGGCTATTTAGCTGCCCAGATTAGTTAGCGTTGCTCGCTCGCTTACAGTAATTCGTCCACTTTGTCTGGCAACTACTTAGGTACCTAGTTATTCAACGGGCTTGGCCTTTCGCCTGCGTTGCTCGCCCGACTTTCCAGCCACAGTTCTCAGTTTGAGAGTCCCGCCATTTCAATTTCAGAGCTCAGGTCGCCCTTCTAGACGCACGGCAGCAGATATTACTGCATTCTTCCAATCATATTCTTGTCGCCTCTTGAAGGTCTTCAGAACGTTTGCTTGCGCTGGCTATCCGGTTCTTTGCCATTCTCCATGCAAACCTTCTGCACAACACCCCTCAACTCCGCACGTTCGTCCCATCGAGCCGAAGTTGTAGAATCTAGGAGATCTTGAGCACCCACCCTTGTCCTCGCTCACGACTCGAACATCGCGAAGAATCAGCTTGCTACAGTGAATTGATCGCTCGAGGTGGTAGCAACCGGTGGCAACGCTCAGTACTGTCGACTATGAATCCTCATCACTGATCAGATCACCCTGTCGCTCCACATTGCAGTGTGCCCTGGTTCGCCGACGGTAGCTGTTGCGACCGGAAACGTGTCGCCTCAATTCTTAAGACAAGTATCCTTGTCGTCGCAGTACCAGCGATGGATTCTTCCACCTTACGCCTCAAGACCCGGGCGCCTGTGGAGGACCAGATTGAGAACTGGGATGATGACGACTTTGTGATTGACAACGACGACCTTGCGTTTCCTTCCGTCTCCAACTCGGCCAACATCTCTTCCAGTCGTCGCGACTCACAGTCCTCATTTCGGTCCGACTTTGAATCCATTCACGGCGAGGAAGAGAAGCAGGTTCATTTGCCAGGAAACGATGAAAAATCGACTCTCGATGCGATAGCAGCTGCTGCAAAGGCCGGCATTCCGCTTCCCAAAAATGTACCGCCCTCCGCCCTTATGGGCGGCACGATAAAGCGGCTTGGAGGCAAAAAGATCAAAAGGATCATTCAGGAGGATTGGGTTGACGACCTCGAGTTTCCCGATGGGCAAGCTCTCCAGATTAAGGCTCGGGATGCTGCTCAGTTTCCCGAAGTTCTACGCCAAGTCAGTAATTCGACGCAACCAAGTCCGTCAAAGGCGTCGAAGGAGTTCTCGACAATGATCCAGGAGGAGGGCAAGGAAGCGAAATCGGCGACTTCGAGTTTCGTCGACTTAGAGCGGTTCCGAGACGTGGATGACGATGACGACTTCTTTGGCGACGGCGGTGACACCATTAAGGTGTCTAAGAGACGTGAGGCGCCGAAGCCTCTCTCCCTCATCACGCCACCGACTCCCCAGAAACAGGTCGGCGGAGGAGATGACGATTTTGAGAAGGACCTTGAGCTTCCGGAGGATGGTAGGCTGAAGCTTTCAGCCCGGAGAGACATTCCCAAGACGCCAACGCTCAACACTATCTTGGATGATCTTGATTGGGCCGAAGGCAGTCTTGGAACGAGATATGGCGGCACTCGGCGTGATGCTCAGTCCACTCGCAGTTCTTCTGTCTCTGCCTTCAGCCCGAGCATTGCAAGCTCAATAACTGCGGAGAGCGAAGACGAGACATTTGACGGGCTGATCATCCCAAATGGCCCTCTTGATTTTGGAGAGCGTCTGAAGCGGCGCCGTCAAAGCCGCTCTCCTGTGCGTCGCATTATTGATGAGCCCATCCAGGAAGAACCTGCAAAAGAAGCACCGGCACATCAGAAACTCGCGAAGGAGGCGAGGGAGGAAGAAAAGGATGATCTCCTGGCCGGGCTGGAGATTGGTGATGGAGAAGTCTTCGATTCGAGAAAGTTGACCCTGCACCGCAACATTCAGGTCAAGACAGCCAGGCCTGCGAGCCCCTCGCGGCCCAAAGCTTCGGTCGCCCTCAAATTCACAAATAAGCCGGTCACAGCATCCCGCCTTCCGCGACCAATGGGTGGCCATGAGCGGTCACATACACAATCATCGCTAGAACCTGTCTCTGAAAGCGGCGGTCCTATTCCTCGAACCCAATCACGGCGTTCTTTGGGTCGCGTAGGACATTCGGCGCACTCTTCCGTGACTAGCCTCGGTAGCGTGACAAGTCCTCCACCACCTTCCTTAACGCAGACCATGGCACCTTCAACGCCGCGAAGGAGGGACCTTGGGCAAAAGGCATCCGCCATGACCCTGCGGAACGAACCGACGACCACAGGTGCGCAACTTCTCCGGTTCAAGCGGTCAATGCCTTCGCTGCGTGCTCAACAGTCCCCTGGGCGCCCACCGCCCACCCGTGGTTACGAGCGGCCCCCTTCCCGAACTGAGCAATCCACTCGCCCTCAAGCAACAGCTCGGCCGAAGACCCCAGTAGAGCGGATGCGTTCTTCCGAAAGCGCTGCAGTGTTAGCCCGCAAGGCCCCAGTCCCGTTTCTGCCAGCCGGAGCATCAGTGTCTCAGTCACATAACATCAACGCTAAGAGCTCCCGAACCTTCCGCCGTCACGACTCAGAAAGTAGCGTTGAGTATCGGCCCAACTCCCGAGCGGTGTCTCGGTCGACGATTCGCTCGCCTAGTCCGCGCTGGAATCGCCCGACGGAGAAAGTCACCCCTGACGGTGCTTGGGGCAAGCTCAGCATGCCCAGACGTGTGCGAAACTTTGGCGATGGCCATGAACTGGATGCCTTCGATGACTTGCCAACGTCGAGTCATGCAGAAGCGAAATACCTGAAGCAGCCGGCCAGCGCCAAGGCGCAAACGCGGACTCGCTGTTACCAGAGCATCTTGCCCGACCGCACTGTTACACCCTCCCCTGGTACGCCCTATTCTTCCCGGGTCGATAATGTGCCCAGTTTTGCTCGCGATACTGCCGCAAGCCGGATCGCCCGGGAAACGATTCTGGCACAGCGCAACCCGTCGGGGGTTCTTGCTCCACTCACGACTCAGCGAGTTGCTCAGCTCTCGGCAAGGGGCGCTTTCAATCCACCAGCTCAGCCTTCTGGGTCAACGGCCAGGGCGAAGAAGTTGCGCAGGTCCCCACAGTCCAAGCCTCACCTGATATCAAATCTGAATCCCCCAAGAGACCCAAAGAGTAAGGCTTCTCATTTCTTCCCTGATTTTGTTCCGACTGTTCTAACACATTGCAGTGGTCAAGGGCATGTGGTATAACCCGGAGACATTCCGGTGGGAGGGCAACGACAACGTGCTCAGTGCATTCGAGGTCCCAGCTTCCACTCCGTCTACTGCGTCTGTGCCCCCGCATCTCATACGTGAGCAGACCGCGACACCACGTCCTGCTCTTATCACCAACATCGGCGCGACCAAGGGTGTCCAAGTGGTTGGCGGCATGGTGTTCGATCCTCAAAACATGTGTTGGCTCAAGTTGGCGCCGCAGGGCCGATCGGAGGAGAGCGACCCCCTGGACGGCTTCAATGCCATTGATGAGGAGGAGGACGTCTTCAAAGATATCCCCGACCTCGAGGAGCGCACCGTAGCATCCAGCGACGGTGGCAATGTCCGGGTCAGCGACGCCAACCACGAGTGGCCGGTGGGCGAAGAGTTCGATGTCGGCCCTGCCTTTGTCCGCCGAACGCGGGAGGAAGAGGACCGGTGGAGAAAGAAGTGCCAAGTCTGGGTCGTGAACCAGGTCGACCGTGGAGATGCCTGGAAGTGGGCCATACGCGACATCGTCAACCAGAGTCTGGCTGACTGAGGTTGCATCCCACTCGTTGCTACCTTGGAGGAACTGCTTTTGTTCGACGCCTCATCCCAACTAGGGTTAGTTTATCTAAGAGGGTGAGTATTCTGTTGAGGGCGGTGGACGGTTGAAGCCACCACCGGCTCGATGGGATCCAGGTCAGGGAGGGGAAGTTCCAAGTGGTTTCGGACGATGAATTGGTCCTGAGTCGCCGGAGCTGGGTGTAGTCTTCGGTGGTAATGGCGATGCCTTGCTATCATTCTCGTGTTTACCTCTCAGCATACTATCGAGGGGGAGGCCACGGATGGGCTGGGCATTGCGTTGTCTTGTTATGGGCTAACAGCAAAGCAACGGAAGGAAAACATGACGGTCCCTGGAATCGGGGCACAGGAATGACGATGATGATTGATGACTCTAGATGATAGATGACATGGCATTTAAAATGGCCGGCGCTGTTCTGGTTTGCTTCGGCTTCGGAATAGCTTGCTTAATATAATATGCTTCTATTCTCCCCTCCGATTTCACCACATGCCCACATGCTTGTGCCATAACTAATGTTGTGGTGTTTTAACTTTCAAGCTTTCAGGTTCCATCCTTCATATTCTCTAAGCAGCGATAGGTAAGATAAGAGCACCCCCACTTTACCCACCACAACCTTGTCGCCGGTGCCCGTCCACTGACCTCCTGCCATCGACCTAGCTTGCAAAACACCATCACAATAACTTTACGCAGCGTACCTCATTCTCCAGACACCGACAAATAACAGTAGACTCACATAGAAGCTCCTCCACCATGGCGACCGAGGTCACCTTCGCCAAGACCTTTCTCTCCCTGCTCGACTCCAAACCTCCCAAGATCTCTTCCGACCATGTCGAAGACCCGCGGAGCTACCCAGGCAGCATACCGGTTCGTTTCTCTCCGTCCCTCCTTCTCTATTCTTCCACCTTTCAGCGCAATCGCCGAACTAACCCTTTTTTTATTTTCTCGACGACGTTTAGTACACAATCCCGAAACACCCCTCCTGCAAACCCTTCTCCAAACTCTCCTCCTCGGCTCGCTCCTCCGCTACATCCGCCGGCGCCGGCGCCGCCGCGGCAACCACAGGACCCATACTAACGGTGATCCTCCGCTCCCCGCGCAACCCGGCCTTCGACCTGACGCTGCCCGCGCAAGCTCCGTCCACGTCGCTGGCCGAGATCAAGGAGCGGGTGGTGCAGGAGACGGGGATCGAGTTCGGCAGGATCAAGCTGCTGTTAAACAAGAAGCCCGTCGCGGATAGCAAGGCGCTCAAGGACCTTCTTCCCGGGGCGGGAGTCGAAGGAAATGAAGCAGGAGCGGCGGCAGCGGTGGAGCTTGGGGTTATGGTCCTCGGTGGGGCGAGCGTGACGCTCAAGAAGAAGGATGAGCCCGCAGGGAATGGACAAGGCCAAGGGCAGGAGGCAAGGGCGGGTACTACTAGTGCGAGTGCGTCGGTTGCACAGGGGTTGAGTGGCACGGGTGTACTGGAGACGGGGCAGTTTTGGGATGATCTGAAGGGGTTCTTGCAGCAGCGGGTACGGGATGAGGGCGTTGCTGGGGAGGCTTTGAGGGTGTTTCAGGCTGCTTGGGAGGGGAGGTCATGATTGAACCGGTATAAGACGGGGAATGTGAACATGTTCTGGCGATGGAGAATAGAAGGCGTATCCACGGAAAGAGGGCTATGGTTCTCAAGAGCCGCCCCTCGGCACGATGAGGTAACTCATTGCTACCAAGGTTGTAGCTTATGTCTCCAATTTACGTCCACTCTCCCTTCATCCGTGAGGTGTGGTAGAAAGGAACCACTACATTGACGTTTCCGAGTGCTATGCTGACACAACCCAGGCTCCGTACGTCCAATTGCTTTTTAGTTGCCAATATCAACTCGGTTCTCTCTCCCTGAGCCATACGGCACGCGCATTGCTTTCCCTAGTACTTCGCACGCAACACACCGCCGGAAAAGTGTGCCGTAAAATCCTGGGACAACGGTCGCCGACGAAGCGGACAGAGAGAATGCTACGGCAGACGAAGAAACACAGTCCGCTTATACGGAAGCGGTGCCCTTGCTGACAGTCCTCACCAGCGACTCGTACTCGATGTCGTCGGGGTCGTTGGCCTGCACTTCGACGGCGACGCCGGGGAGGGCACGCTTCAGCGCCTCCTTGGAGGAGGCGTACACCATCTTGGCCTATGAAACAATGAGTCAACATTGTGTTAAAGGTGGATGGGAAGGGGTGCCAAGGTAGACGCACCATGATACCGGCGTCATCCGGCGACCAGGCAATGAAGGTGATCTTGTTCCTGTCCGTAGGTCAGTCTTAGGTGTCCGACATAATGCGTGTGCAAGCAGCGTGTACCGGGTGCCCTCGCCAGATGCGAGCTGGTATTCGACGTCGTAAACGGCATAGCGGGGACCCTTGCCCGTGGCACCCTAGAAAGCAGGCGGTCAGCCATCGGTTACCCCTGACAGGACCCCGCAACGACAGGCAGGCAGATCTGCCAGCCGGACGGAGCTAGTCACAGAAATCGGGCAGCATAACTGGCCCCACATACAGTCTTGCTCTTGGAGGTGGCGTTGATGAGCTTGTTGCGGAAGTCGTCATACTCGGGGGCGTCCTCGCTGGTGCTCTCAACAACGATCTCCCTGTTGTCGTCCGACAGCTTGAAGATCACGTATTTGTACTTCTTGTTGAGCTTAAGGTCATTGTAGGCCGTTACGCACTCGGCGTTGACAGTTGCTCTGTAGCTTCGTGATTAGCGCTCTGGTTGCGTGTCTCTCGGGGGTGGTAGTCAAGGAACCCGCTGTTGCGGCTCGCTCATGTCGATCGGTGTGACCGTGGGCTCGGTAAGGGGCGCCGAGAAAGAAGGTCCGGGTCGGTGAACTATGCGGGGGGGAGATAGGACTACTAACCCGGATTGAGACTGAATGAAAACCCCAGGGTCAGCAAACTCAAACCGGCCATAGCAACCATACACGCATGTTAAAGAATTACCATGATGTGAGAAGTTCAGGGCGTTAGCCTTTTAATGTCGGCAAAGGCTCAAAAAGCAAGTTGCGCTGAAAAACAAACCCCGCGAGCTATGCACAAATGTTCGTCGTCAGCAAAGTCGGAGACAGATCGCGAGACACGGGACGTGGTGTTGTGTGGGATTGGTTTGCGCCAGGCAGGAGCGGGAAAGAGGGGTTAGATAAAATGACAGGCCGCGAGCACAGCCTTCCTTGCAAGGTGAACTTACGATAAGGGACTAATAAAGGCCCAGTATTACTGCCTTTCTTGAGAGAAGTTCAAGAGAGACGGTCTGCAGTGAATGCAATGTACCCGCCAAAAAGGGGAAAAGTAGTAGAGCAAGGTACTAGGTGTGAGGGCAGGGGAACTGGCGATAAAGAAGAGGGACCGATGGAGGGGGAGGGGGGTCGCCCAAAAATCAACATCAGCTCAATCTGGTGGGGCCGTTGCTGTCGGCGCCGGGCGGTGACGGCCTGCCAAGCTTATTACCTGGTATTTACGATAAGTTAGGTGTTATGCGCGTGGTGCCCACCCGAAAGGCAGGCAGCTTCATGGACGCAGGTCCAGGTTTCTCAGGTAACCGCTTTTTGTACCACCAGCTCCATGATGGAGTGCCTTGGCCTTCACCGGGTGCTAGCTGACTGGCAATATGAGAATGGGCTGCTGAAACGTATGTGCGAGAGAACTGCATATGACAGCAGTCGGCTGCTTGCCAGACGGTCCTGGTTCGTGAAGTAAACAGGAACCTGAGATTCCATGTCAAGGAGGCCCCATTACTGGGTCCGTGATCAGGCAGTCAGTTTGCAACTGTCTAAGGCACCTGCCTAGCTAGATAGGTAAGTTGGTTAGGTACCTAAGGATCCATGCACCATCGCAGTCGTCGACTCGACAAGGTCACAATATTACTGCCTGCTGCTGCTTATTATTAACATGGCCGATTTCGCCCGCTTTTGAGTCATTCAATCAATTACATTTCATGATTGTTTTCTCCTCTACTCTAGCCCCGTGTCATCATAATATACAATGCCACCGCAGTGGCCTCGGGAATATGCAACTATGAACACAGGGGAGAAAGGGGTAGAGAGGAGAGTACATGGCACGTTGTACATAGAATCCGATAACACCAGCCAAATGCCCCCAGCCGAGTCGCCGTAAACCAAAGACAAGAATCATGGCCCAATACACTTTTCTTTTTTTTTTGTTCTTACATCATACCACCCATGCCGCCCATGCCGCCCATACCACCCATGCCACCGCCAACAGGCTTGTCCTCGGGAGCCTCAACGATGGCCACCTCGGTTGTGCCGAGGAGCGAGGCGACGCCGCTGGCGTCGATGAGACCGGTCCGGACGACCTTCAGGGGGTCGAGGATGCCGGCCTGGATCATGTCGACGTACTCGCCGGTGGCGCTGTTGAAGCCCTTGTTGAAGTCGGAGGCGAACTCGTCGCTGAGCTTGCCAATGACAACAGAGCCCTCGAGACCGGCGTTCTCAACGATCGTCCGCGCGGGCCGGGTGATGGCGTTCTTGATGATGCTAACACCAAGCTGCTGGTCGAAGTTGGTGGGCTTCAGGTCGTTGAGGGCGTTGCACGAGGCCTTGATCAGGGCAGTGCCACCGCCGGGGAGGATGCCCTCCTCAACAGCGGCGCGAGTGGCGTTGAGGGCATCGACAAAGCGGTCCTTCTTCTCGCCCACCTCGACCTCGGAGGAACCGCCAACCTTGATGACGGCAACACCGCCAGACAACTTGGCGAGACGCTCCTGGAGCTTCTCCTTCTCGTACTCAGAGGTGGTGGGGTCGGCCATGACGCCGCGGATCTGCTCGCAGCGCTGCGCAATCGCGTCCTTGCTGCCCTCGCCGTTGAGGATGATGGTGTCCTCCTTGGTGATGGTGATGGAGCCGGTCGAGCCGAGCATGTCAGGGGTGACCTTCTCGAGCTTGACATCGAGCTCGTTGGTGAAGACGGTGCCGTTGGTCAGGACGGCGATATCGCCCAGGATCGACTTGCGGTTGTCGCCGAAGCCGGGAGCCTTGACAGCGGCAACCTCGAGCTGGCCACGGAGCTTGTTCAGAATGCAGACAGCGAGCGCCTCACCCTCGAAGTCCTCGGCGATGATGACGAGAGGGCGGCGGAGCTTGTTGGAGATCTCGAGGGCAGGGATGATGTCCATGGCAGCGGAGATCTTCTGCTCTGACAGGAGGATCAGGGGCTTCTCGAACTCGACCTTCTGGGCCTTGGTGTCAGTGATGAAGTAGGGCGAGACGAAGCCGCGATCGAAGCGCATGCCCTCGGTGACCTCGAGCTCATCCTGCAGGGTCTTGCCCTCCTTGACTGTGATGACACCCTCCTTGCCAACCTTCTCCATGGCGTTGGCGATCAGCTTGCCGATGTGCTCGTCGCCGTTGGCGCTGATGGTGGCAACCTGGGCGATCTCCTCGCTGGTGGTGATGTCGCGCTTGTGCTTCTGGAGATACTCGACGACCGAGTCGACAGCAGCCTGGATACCGCGGCGGAGGTCCATCGGGTTGCAACCAGCAGCCACGTTCTTGACAGTCTCGGAGAAGATAGCACGGGCGAGCACGGTCGCGGTGGTGGTGCCGTCACCGGCAACCTCGTTCGTCTTGGAGGCGACATCAGCCAGGAGCTTGGCACCAAGGTTCTCGAACTTGTCCTTCAGAGAGATGGCCTTCGCAACCGTCACACCATCTTTTTTTCCAAGCGTTAGCCTCCTCCGAACCATCCCGATGCTTAAGGCGGGGATAACGAACCCTTGGTGATCTTGGGCGAGCCGAAACTGGACTCGATGAGGACATTGCGACCCTTGGGACCGAGAGTGGTGGCCACTGCCTTGGCGAGGGTCTCAACGCCGTTGAGGAGGGCTGCCCGGCCCTCAACGCCGAACTTCAGCTCCTTATGGGCGAAGCGAAGCTGCTGTGTGGAGCGGACACGGGCCGCGGCGAGCGGCGACGAGACCGACGCTCTTGTGAGGGCGCGCTGCATCGTGGGCTGTGTATTAAAGCAATAGACTCAGCAGGGTATCACAATGGACTTCAGGAGGTGCGGAAGAGGAGGTTGAGACGGGATGGAGAGGAAGAAGTTGACCGGTCGTTGATATTGGCGATCGAGTCGAAAAAAAACTTACCAAGTTCACCAATTCAAGGGCCCGAGCTCCCTAGCCGCTATGCCAGGTTCGTACTAGCGCAGATCCAGACACCCCGGAGTTTCTTCTGGAATCATCGGCACTCCACAAACCTCGTTCGTCCAACTCACAGGCGAACATTGCCGGTTGAGAACTGATGACTTCTATGCATGTTCACACGGCTGTTCCAGAGACCGATTCAAGTATTTGATGACTCTGCAATTCTCCTTGTGTCTTAAGTTCAAGAATGCTGCAAGTCATTTAGAAGGATTGCTTCCCCTTTCGCCCGTCTACCTTCCCCAATCTTGGCAAGCATCAAGTGGAGACGGGACCGGACCCGACGGGCGCATTCGGCTTGCAACGGACCCAGAGATGTGGCTATCATCCCCTGGCAACCAACAGGAACCCCACACAATATTGACTTTCAACGCTTGCGTTCAAACAACTTGCTCAATAATATTGCTCTCCGGTGATAATGGCAAACTTGTGATGGCTTATAATTACCTTACCATTTCCTCTATGTTGAAGTTGGTGGGCCTAGCACAGTACCAGGAAGTCATGGGGACATCTGTTCAAGAACTCTCCGAAACTCCAAAAGGGGGTGGTAGGTTTGATACATGTACTACTCTAACTCGACTTCGTCCCACCACAACACTAACGTTAACATGCTAGCGCTTGATAGACGTCCACCCTTTACCGATCTTCCAACGTTCCATGCCCCAAACTCGAGTCCCAGCTTCTGTTTGCATCAATGACGCGGGGTATCGTCAGGGACGAGGCCCAGAGTATGAAGAACAACAACAACATGCACCCGGCTCCTGGAAAATTAGGAACTTAACCCTCCGGTCGGTCCATTGAGTTATTTGGGGAGGTCGGCATCTTTAACGAAGATGCTCCATGTGATGGTGCTGGCCAGAAATCAAGCCACGGAGGTGGCGAGCGAGCGGAGGTCATCCTCTGGCTAGCAGCATGTTGAGTCCTCTCGTTTTCAACATCTCTCCGCAACGCGGGCAACGACAAGAGGGGAAAATCCCCCGGGGTCGTCGCGCTCATAACTTTGGGATGCCGCAGGACACCATCGGAAATAGCACGGTGTGTTTGTGCTTCCACACAGGTCCCTTGGACCTGTCTCGCGTTCCGAGTCCCGGCAGGTGTGGAAAAGAGTGCCTCCCTTGCCTCAACTCTCTGCCAAGGTTCGCTGGGACTCGACGTCGATCGGCGGCCGGGATGCATCAGCGAGGGCATCCTCCTCATCTGGCGGGCCACCACTTGGTTCAGGTCGACCACGTTGGGGCTGGGACCGGCAACAGGGACTACCTTATCCACAAGGCTATGACGGGCCTTGTCGCGTTGCCTAACGATTGTCACGTTGGTGTGCTGAAGGGCGCAGCGTTCTTTCTTGTTCGTCTCTGCCTTCCCCCCTCAAGTTCCTCGACGATCTGCTTCATGGTTGGGACATCGGATTTCGCCAAAGAAATGGCGTTCTTGCGGTGGGTTCGTCGATGGGCACCACCTGCTCCGTCTTGTCCCGTTCCTCAGCGACCACTTCTTCGACAATAGCCGGCGCCTTCCCCGTCGGTGATGTTCAAGGTCGGGAGGGAGAACCACTCTCTAGACCGTATAGCGTAGGCCTTGGGAGGGGAGAAACGAGGGAAGGTTACCATAAACGTTTAAGAATATTTATAAGATAGTATCAGTTATAGATCAGCAGTATTCGGTGGTAGACGTCTTATGAGAAGATGTTATGATGATTTCGATTGTATACCCCGAACCCGGTTTCGCGTAGTAAAGCCAGCGCCGAAGGGATCCTATGTCCTGTGCCATCTTTGATGTGGATGAATCCGTGGGTTGGACGGTAGGTAGGGTATGAAGAGCAGGGCCGGAGTTTATATCGACCATCCTGGCGGTTGTCGGTGACTCATTCTACTTTCACTTTGAGTCTGCAAGGCCGCCTGCTTACTTGCTGTCAGTGTTGCTTGCTGAGAAGCAAGCTCTGTAGCTTGGGAAATTGTTGGACCACTTTCTCCAAGCAGGCACGGCAAGCAAATAGACGCTAATCAAGTGCTGCTTCCCTGTGGATCAACGGTTTGGGGCTGATCTAACCCATCTAAGGTCCGGAGGGGAATCTTCGTTAGTTTGCCTTTTATGTTCGCAAGGTCCATGTGGCACTGACTTTGTGCTGTTGCTAGACCTCTTAGGCTTGAATACTGTATACAATGCCGGCTCTGGTCAGCAGATGCCAAACGGATACGGTTAGGCCAATCACGGTATCAGAGGCAGAGAACTAGATCGTGGATCACCAAATTGTTCTCATATTCGCAAGCAGAGTTGCTCCTCCAGTATGCCTGCTAACACCCTGGACCACGAGAACCCCTGAAGCCACCTTGCTGTAGATTCCCGAGTGACCATCCTTCCCCGGATCGATGCGATCACCAACCCGAAACGTCCCATCCCAAGAAAGAAAAAAGAAAAAGAAAGAACCTCCCCTCCATGCTCTGTCTACTGGGCCTCAAACGAGGGGCCTACTCAGAGATGAACTCCTCTATGAAGAAAGGCCAACGTTAGAATTGTGACAATCATGGAGTGCATCGACGATGTTCCATAAACTGGAGCGCCAACAGCGCCGCGGGTAAACGACCGCCTCGAAATGCGTGATATGATATGATAAAACGTACCTTCGGTCTCCTCGGGGTCCTCGACGTGCTCGGTCTTGACGACGTCGTCCTCATCGTCGACTGACTCCTCCTTTTTGATACCGCGTTCCTTCTTGACGGCGGCGCGGCGCTCCTTCTTGACCGGTGTGCCTTCCTCGGATGAGTCATTGTTGGTGACACCGTTCTCGCGCTTGGTCGCAGTAGCGCGCTTCCGCTTCCGTGGGGCGGGAGTATCGGCGTCGCCGTCGTTGTTGCTGCCGGCTCCCTTGCGGGGAGTGGCGATCGTGATATTGTGCGCTTTCAGAAGGCGCTCGTACCGTTTGGCCCTGTAAAAAATGTGCGGAGATGCAGGTTAGAAGAGGGATGATGAAGAATAGATTGATCGGTTGACGATGATGAGCGGAGGTGAGTGAATTTTTGGGTTGGGGGGGGGGGGGAGAATGTCAATGAGTAAGGTAGTGAGATGTCTACAAGAGAGAGGGGTAGAGGAGTAAGGGGAAACACTTACGCAGCAGCTTTGCTCACGATGTCTAGCTCGGTCGCGACAGCATCAAAGTTGACCTTGCCGGCCGAGGAGTGCTTGACACAGCACAGGAGAAACTTAAACTGGCCTTCAATGTCTTGAGGAGGCATTGTGTAGACTTAAGCTCGAGGTTTTCTGCTCGTCGGTCAAATGAGAGACTTTAGTCGGACTGTCGAGGATTGTCGCAGTCTGAGGGCTGAGTGTGGTGTTGTGGCAGAAGGAAGGGAAAAGGCATCAAAGCCAACCAATTCGAAACCAAAGTCGGTCGCAGCTTAATCGCCAGAACAATCTTCCTCCAGGACAGGAGATGCAACAACGATAAATGGAGGAATCCCTTGCAAGGTTCTGGATATGCCCGGTGCTATGGTCTTGGGAAGATGGGTTGGATGCGAGATCAGGGAAGGCTAGAAGCCGACAAGCAGGAACAAGAAGAAGTGGTGGACCAGGTTGAACAGAAACCGACAGCCGGACAGCTGGGCCAAAGGGTAGGTAAATGAAGATTGGGGACCGACCTGAAATCCAGGAGTGAACTCGAAGATGCAGAAGAGCGCAGAACGGCGAGAACGGCGAGGAAGAACAGGAGATAATGCCACTTACCTATGTGTGGGTTGACTGATGGTGATTTGCAAGTTGCAAAGGTTCTCTGGATGATGATTATGGTCAGAAGATGAGAGGGCCAGAAGACAGAGGTCTGGAGTTGAGGAGGTTGAAGAAGAGTTTGGCTTGAGTGTGGACACACCCGCGACCTCTCCGGCCCGACAATAGCTGCTGCTTCAATGAGGACAAAGGGGCGCTGTCGCAGGCTATAGCGCCTTGCTCATTCTCAAGGGAAACAGGGGAGAAAGGGCATACCCAGCTTGACTGGCCTGCAACAAAATCCTCGCGGTGGCTGATGAAGTCTGATGAAGCCGTGAACCTGGAGTGTCTGAGTGATAGTGGAGTGGAAGTGAGTTGAATTTCTGGCTGCCGGTGGGGGGAATTTAAGCACAGCTGAAGCAGAAGAAGGAAGGCCGGAAAGGTCAGAAGCCTTGACTGGAAACTGGGGAAGAGCTGGGGTTCGCTTTTGAGGCCCACGGGTTACTGAAGAGTGCCCACGGCTGGGTTAAGTCAGGGCACCTGGGAGACAGGTCGTCTGATGCCGTGTGGGTTGGACTTGGGACGGTTTTCGTCCTGGCTTGTCAGATACCTTACTTTTACTCATTGTTATCTTACCAACAGGACTTCTCGGTTTGCCGCTGGCGGTTGGACTCGTTCATGCGGGCACCTCTTTGACTATGCTGAGCCCACTGTGGCAAAAGGTCACCCTGCATCTTCAATCAAGTGTGTCACTTGCTTCCGCCACCCGTGTGCATGCCTCGATGGATGGTCAAGACGCAAGCAAGGGTAAGAACATAAGTTCTGTCAGTCGTCAGGCTCTATCACTTATGAGCCACGAGAAGCACAAGGGCACCGCACTGTGGATTCCGTTAGAAGCTAACATCATAACACACCATGGGACTGGGCCCTGCTTGATTTGCTTGGAGTCTTTGAACCGCAGGCCGCTGTCCACAAGTAAGTGTAAAACGAAGCATCATCATGACACACGCTGACCGTGGAGACTTCGCACGGTATACAATGGCGATGTATATCGGTGCTAGCAGGCTTTAGCCACGCGCCTTTGCTGTGATTTCCAATCCCTACCTACTCCAGGAAGCTGGAGGATTTGGCATGTAAGTGAATCGAAGTGTTCCATCTTCCCTTTCTCTGCTTGCACAGTTCCACGACTGTACACGTAGAACAAAAGTCCGGAAGGACGACACTTTGCTTCAATCATGCACAAGCTGGTCTGCAGTGTTGCATCCAGGAGAAGATTGCTTATGTGAGGGGCACAATGGTAATTTTGACGTTTGGTTGCCATGGCTAGGTATTGTTTCTTATTCATGTCAGCTGTGAATGGTAGGTCACTTTGTTGGACGGAACAGTGGCACAATAGGAATCCAGCAACTGAACACGCTTCTCAATTTCGATGACTGTAACTCTCTCATTGGAGCGCACGGAATGCAGAAGTGCTCCACAAGTGTGGTCAGAACACTGGCATTCAAACAAGTAGAACCTAGGGACTCGTGGGGCACCAGTGTGAAAAGGGGGCAGAGTTAGGGTTCCCCTGAGTGAAGTAAACAAAGGCGTCCACGAGTTCATAGTCACGGAGGCAAGGGGGAGTCATCATGATGCGCGAAAACAAACTCAATTCTCCCACAACCCAGGGGAGGTTAAAACGTACTTCCCCATGAAGGGGGGCCCGGCACGGCACCTACGGGTGCGAAAATCACCCGTCCAAACTCCAGCATCCCATCAGCATTGGGGAAAGTCCTTTCCCCAGCTCACAAGGCCCACCCAGCACAAGCAGAAAATCAACACAAAAGAAAAAAGAAAACAAGAAAAAAAAGAAAACAAGAAAAAAAAAAGAAAACAACCAAACCGGACGCGGGACAGACTCGGGCGGGGGTGGCGCGGGGGGTCTCCTCCTCGCGCTCCTCCTCGTCGGCGGCGGCGGGGGCGCGGGCACCGACAACAGCCTTCTTGGCGGCGGCGGCGTCGGCGGCAAAGCGGGCGGGCTCGGCGGGGAGGGGGAGCCCGAACTCCTTCCGCAAAATGCGGTAACGCTCGTATGCGGCTGTTGAAAAGGGGGTTGGTTTGTTAGTGAGTGCATTGAGATGAAAAGTGAAACAGCAAGAACCTGATACCGCAGCTGGGCCCTCTTTTCCGTGAGACGGGAAAACCCGCACAGAAACGATCTGTCTACGTCCAAACCTTTGTTGGTACGTAGATAACATGCGGCCAGGGCCCAACCCGTGCACTGTCCCGATGAGAGCAAAGAATTGGGGGTCGGGGGGAGTGAGCTCCAACGGCGCTTCTCGACCTCCCCAAGCAGGGAACTGGAACAAGGGCAGCCGGGAACAATCAAACAGGCTCCAATAATAACAACAGACTTACCCTTCCTGGTCCGCACGTCCGTGTCGCTGGCAACACCGTGCCAGTCCATTTTTGCCTTTGTCTTCATGTTTACCAAAAAGGCAAACAGGAACCGCACGTCCGTCTCGTCAACGGCTCTGCCATTGAAGACGAAGCCGGCAAGGCCGGCTTTACCCGAGGTCTTCTTCACCTCGGGGGCAGGGGCGGGAGCGGACATGGTATAAGTTGGCACTTCTGTTACACGGTTAGCTAGGGGGTTAGTCCTGACCGATCCGGGCTTCCCAACTGAAAAGTCGGCTCCAGCGCGAGGGAAAATGGAAATGTCCCAAGGTGATGACGCGGGATAAATGGGCAACATGGGACGGCGGAATGGGGTGCTAGGGACAGAATACTTACGTACATAGTTCAAGCAGGAGTTGGTCTTCTTGGTACTGTTTGTGAGATGAGTGGTTAGTTGAGCTGATTCTGGGTGAAGATTCCGGAGAGGAAATAAACCAAGTCGGCGCCGTACCCAGCAACTCGCATGTTCCACAACCTTCGCGGCAACGTCGACAGCGACGTGGAGATAAAAAAAAAAAGGCGACGACGCTGGTGATGGGGCGAGGGAGATGATGACTTACCTTGTTTGTTACGACGACGTTGCAGCGGCGAGTCGAGGAGCTTCTGATGTGGTCGTCGTGATGAAGAAGGCTGGAGGAGAGAAATGGAGGGCCACGGAGGGGAAGAAATAGAGGTGACCCGCCGCCCGACGCCAGGCTTCCGGAAGCCTGCGGAGGGGTGGACGTGTTTCCGGCGTCGAGCACGGGGCAGGTACGGAGTGCGCGGGCCCAAACACGTAAATGGGGATTTACTCTCTCTCAACTCCGGCATTTCACATTGTAGAATGCTGTGGATGCACCAGAAATGCCCTGAATACATACCCCTAAGGAATGGTACATGCCGCAGGAGCCACGACATCAGACAGCCTCTTCTCGGAGCTGGCTACAGAACGATGGTCCCGTCCATTATATGACACGCTGCATTAGACATCAATGGCTGAGTCATGTGTGATATAGAGAACGTGCTCCCTCTTCTTGATCAGCAGTATTACATTACACGTCCATGATCAGCATGTTCCTCCATGCGATGCCCAGCTAGGGATACTTCTCCGTGCTAAATAGATGAATCAGGGGTGTTCAACTCAGCACCACATCCCGCACAACACTCGCCACAACTCACTCCAACCTTTTGCATAATCTGTACGTTACCAAATGTTACTTGAGCTATCATATTAACATTCTGGAGTGAAACTTTGCATATGTGCCTTTATCTCCTTACTTCTAGCTCTATTTGAGTCCGGTTGCTACTGTGACTTTCGCCATGCACTGTGCAGTGATGTTACGGATGCTTTGTCCACCACCCTCTACCACTCCTTACCACACCCCCTACCTGCGCTTCCTGAGGTAGTTGTTGGCCCCGTGTGATCATATGGGACACCGAGAGCGGAGAGGATACGCACTGTGTCATGAGCTTCAGGATATGAGTTGCCAAACGATTTCCTGTCGGGTGCAGCATATGCCTCGTCTAATCCTCTCCAGAAAGGATCTATAGCGCTGTTACAGGCGTTGTCGCCCGCGGCGAGGAGCTTGACAACGTTGTGACGGCCGACACCGGAGATGACAACCATCGACTATAATGTGAAGAAGCAGGCTCATCCAAGACCTAGTAGTACGGTCTCGGACTCTCGGGCTGGTCGGCCTAGGGTCAGGTAGTCGGTACCCGTTCGCTGGGAGCTGACGCTTCTCGACCGGGTCGTTTATTCCGACGTAACTTACCTGTGCTTGCAATGTCGGTCTACGTTCACAGGAGAGGCTATGATGACCCAAACGTCGCTGCAATCTATGCAGATGCCCCAACACACTGCCCTTAGGAGAATCCATATCATGTACTGTCTTAGAATCCATGTAGACGGCTCATCGTGCGAATCAGCTTGGATGAGGCCCGACTAGCCGTGCTTTTCAGCTACAAAATATTGCGTGGAGCCTTGTTTGCCGACTCAGCCAGTCGGCCCTAGATCTTGACATCATGATCTTGGGTGTCCCAAACCAAGCAGGAACATCGTAGTGAGAAGCGCTCGGACCCCATACTACCTGCCCTATATGCCGCTATCAACCTTTCAACCTAAGCAGAACGCTTGGACCTCCAAGTACTATATGCCCCTATTGTTCTACTACGTTAGTGAATCGCCGCTAGATCGTTGCCGGGCAACCGAGGCTTGGCAACCCCTTTTGTCAACAAGACAAGTCCGCCAGCAACTTGTCGTGTGATGCAAAGGGACATGCATCACACCACTGAGAACCAAAACGAGAAATGCAGTTTGAGTATCTGGCAATGGGTTGTTTGATTATTCCCCTTCTAAGCTGACTGTAGTATTGTATGCCGGTGACAAAACAAGGCAGAAGAATCCGGGACAAACGGCAGATGGCTTCTCTTTGATTTTCCTGCGCGTTGTGGCAACATCTCTGGTCAGACCGGCCCAGCAGTATATTCTTGGTTGCCGATATTGACGATTGGTGTCTGTGATCTTTGGCCTGGGTAGGTAGGTAGGTAGCTGTCATGTATGTAGCCGTTTCCGCTGCCCCTTCTCTCCCCTCCTCCTTGATGGGGCGCTGAGCTTCTCTCCGACTCGGCCGTGTTGCGAGGACAACTTGTGGGATTGCAATAGGCGAGGAGAGGCCTCCCCACATCGATTACGCACATGAGCTTGTTCCCAGTTTGAGATGAAGGCAGAACGCGAATTCTTGAAGGGCGTGTTGCTGCTTCGGGATTCAACGATCCATCGTATGTTGCCGTCAGGAGGGCAGTCAAAATCTTGTGGTCGCTGTAACGATGTGTTGGGGCTCCATTACGGCGGGGACAGTGAGATGAGTAATGGGTGATGGGGAGGGGCGCGCTGGATCTGTCGAGAGGGAGACGCATCGTGTTCGGTGTTTGCGGCTTGATTCTTTGCCAAAATCTTGTCCGCCATACCGCTCTAGTCTAACGTGTAGAAGTTAGTCTACTTGCCAATAGTCATCGTCTGAAGCGGTCGGCGGAGAGCAGTGGAAGGGGAGAGAACGGGGAAACAGACATGTCTGGTCCATGAGTGATAGTAGGATGGTGAGGATACCCCGGCTTGTACTTTGTTTACGCCTCCACTCCAGTTAACGACGCTGATGCTGGGGCGGGTATGGGCGGGGCATATCCAAATTGTTTCCGCTGAGGAAACTGTCCGAGTAGGCGTCGCGACTTGGGATCTCATTGCCAGGATCAACCAACCCTAGCAGCTAGCTTCGTCAGGTCGCCCACGCGTTTCTACTAGTAGGACACTGATCATCTAAGCCCCTCGTTGAGCCGACCGACCGTGGAGATTGCTTCCAGACACCTCCGAGGCGCATTTCAACTTCCTAACACTTCAAAATATCAAATCCAGACTGGCTGGCCGTCCATTTTGCAGGCTTAAGTCATCATCAGTATGTGGGCTTATGGGTTTGTACCCACAGCCTTCACCCGCGTCTAGAATCATGCGCGACGGCAAGCTGAAATGGTTCCGGCCCAAGCATCACAGAATCACACATCACAGCGAGCGTAGAGCAGAAGAATTCGTAGATGATCAGACGTTTCCCATTTACCCCCAAGCAGTACTAGACCCAGCGCCAAAGTCCTAAAGTAGAGTGTTGCGCGACCCGGAAAACCCAACCGTGATGGCAGCCCAGTAAAACCGAAAGATGAGAGAGAGGAAGACCACCCGCACCTGATGAGACCGTCCCAGAAACCGATCACGCCGTTTACTCCTCCGAGAAGCAAAACCGGTCAGAAACCCGAATCCCAAAGCCCCTCAGAATTCCAGGAAACTCCCCCACCCCTACATCCCATGCTGCTTCTATGCCGAGTTCCAAATCCGCGTAGGACTTAAGTGTCGTGACTGTACCCGTGTTTGCCGAGCATGCAAAGAAAATCAAGAACCATGATTTGCGACACCCCGCGGGGAATGATCCCAGGGTGTCGAAAAACAAAAGGCAAGGAAATGAACAAAGTCGGTTTGCCTGGTGGGAGGAGAGATATTGGCTCAAGCGCAGCCCTCACTATAAATGAGTTGGGAAGCAGCATGTCAGCGACGCGAACTCATCTCACTTCAGGGCCCTCACTCCATGATCTCTAAGGACCTAGGTAAGGTAGGTAGGTAGTGAATGCAAAATGAAAATGAAAAAAAAAAAAAACTTACTCCTCCGAAGCGATCTCCTGCTTCACATCGGTCTTCTCGTCCTTGACCTTCTTGGTGTCGGGCTCGCTGTCGTCGACCGACTCAGCGGTGGCAGCGGACTTCTTGCGCTTGGCGCTGCCCGGGGTGCTCTTGGCGGCGGCGCCGACATTCTTCTTGCGACCACCGGGGGTCTTCGGAGTGCTCTTCGGGGTGGACGGTCCGGCGCCGTCGTCCTTGCCGGCAGCAGGACCGGGGCCGCCCTCCTTGCGGCGAAGCTTCTGCAGGTGCTGGCTGTAGATGAGAGAAGAAAAAAAGAAGATGTCAGTAAAAACCTGTTTCTCTCTCTCGTTTCTCAAGTGAGGTCGCGGGATGAAAAAAGCAAATAAAAATGATACAGAAGACAAAAAGTAAAAGCTGAGCTGAGTGAGAGGAAGAGAGGGGAGGGGGGGGGGACAATAAGTACGTGATGGCCTTGACAGTGCAGGTGTAGCCAAAACCGTGCATGCGGTTCATGACGCCGCGGAGCTGCTCCTGAGAAGGCTGCAGCTCCTGCATCATGGCCGTAAGCAGGTCGTGGTCCGCATGGTGGTCCCAGTTCATGCGTTCAGACGCCATCTTGAGTGAAGCGTCTTGTTTTTCTGAAGGATTGCCAGTTGAAAAGAAGGCTTGATGTGTGCTGTGATGAAGAATGGGGAAACTGGGAGAGCTTGCAGAAGTTGTGGGAAGTTTGAAGAGGGAAGAGATAAGAGGGAAAAGGGAAGAGGAGAGGAGGAGGGATTTTGTGCTGCTCTTGTGAAGAAAAGCGGATCCGCCGAGAGAAAGAGGACGGGGGAGGGAGGAATTACATCGCAGCGCTGGCTGAGTAGTCGTAACCCTTTTCCGTGACCCGGTCCAGGATTCTCTCCCACTCCGCCGTCGTCGGTGGTGCCTCGGCTAGGAAAGCCAAGAGAAGCGTAACATGGGCTGCATGGTCCCAGACGGTAGGCTTCTTCGACATGTTGAAGGATGTTGTGTGCTCTGGGGCAAAAGCAAAAGACAAAGATGGTAGATTTGGGTGGGTGTTCTGGAGATGTGTTGTGGAAGTGTAGAATGGGAGAAGAATAGGAGGAGAGGTGTGCAAGAAACGAAACCCAGTGGTAGCCACAGCAATAACCGGGTCCCCCGAAAGTCGCCTGAACTTACACAAGCGCTCCCTCAGAGAAAGTGTAGCCTCTGGCATGGAGAGAAGCCACAATGGCTTTCCAATCGCCGCCGGTAGGCTTCATATGCTCAATGAGGGCCACCAGCACATCTTCATGCGTTTCCGCGTCCCAGGTCTGGAGAATGCGTCGTCCGCCCATTGTGCTTGTGCTTTGTGGTCTTTCTTGTGCCTTGTCTTTCTTGGGAATGTATGATGGGGTAAAGGATTGGTGCTGAACTGAAGATGTGCGTTCTGAAGGAAGAAGGTTGAAGGAAGTGAAGAGGGAATCTGCAGCAGGGAGGAGGGGAGAGGAGAAGAGGAAGAGCAGCAGAAGAAGTAGTACCCAAAAGCGGATCCTACACCCAGCACTTGCTCAGTGGAAAACCAACAGAGAGGAAAGCCAGAACATACCGAATGGCATTCCAGCCCATGTCGTGACCTCTGGATTTGAGGATCTCGACGATTTCAGCCTGCTGCTCTTTATCGATGGGTGGCTGCACCCGGACGATGGCCTCGAAGAGGTCGTCACGAATGTCTTCCCACTTTGGCATCTTGAAGAGCAGATGAGACTTGAAGACTGGATGAGGCTTGAAGTGCAGATGAGAGCAGAAATGGGATAGAAAAGTGTGATGTTTATCCCAAGGTTTCTGAGCTCCGGTGATGTGAAGGTTGGAAGTGGAGGAGAAAATCACGCCGGAGGAGAAATCGTGCCGGAGAGCAGAGCATAAACTCGACTGCGGGTCTCGTCCCAACTTGGTAGAATGCAAATTCCCCCAGCACTTGCCAGGGCTAGGAACAAGAGGAATAAAATAGGGGTGAAATCACGTGTTGCGTAGATGCGTGTAAAAGAAAATGGAGAAAGAGAAACATATAGCGAAGGGGGCATAGGCAAGGTAGGCAAGTAGTCCTTACCGGACACCCTCCCAGGTGAACTTGTAACCGTTCGCCTCCAGGGCGGCCATGAACTTGTCCTTGTGAGTGGCAATGCTCACTTTGCCGCCGTCGCCGATAATGTCGAGGGCCGCGCACAGGAGGACCAGGTGCGCGTTGTCGGTCCACTTAACCTCGGTGCCAGGCATTTTGAATTGTGTGATCTTGTTGATTGCTGTGGTGTTAGTCTCGGTTGATTGCTCTGTAGTATGCTGCCGTTGGTTCTGTGAGCACCGATGTGATATGTTGTGGTGTTCTGGAAAGAAAATGGAAAAAACGGAAGCCGGAGAGTGGAAAAAGGTGCCGCAGCACATGCAATGTGTGCACCCCCGACGACTATAAGCGGGTCCGGCGGAGCTGCAGGTTCAATTTAGAAGGGTACGGAACACGCGGGTCCAGCTCCAGGAGGAAGTCGGTCAGCTGGGAGAGCAGTCGGGGAGAGGAATACGGAAACCTGGCATGACTGCGGGACCTATGCCAAGTCTTGGGGTTGTTGCAGGAGCGTCGACCTCCTGCCTGCCACATACAGTACACTCTGATGGTCGGACCCTATTATAAGCCGGATCCCGGAGCTAAGTCACCGCGAGAACAACATGAAACCGCCTTCCCCGCGAACCCGTCTCTGTTGATGGGCCTCCGGCTGATCGAAGACTTGGCTCTGAGCTCATCTGGGACCATCCCCTCTCTCTATGTCACTCTGCGCCCACCACTTCCTCAGTAAGTCCGCCCACGCCTGCTATACGCCCCGTCATGGAGCTGATGTTGGCGAGAATTGGACTTGGCTAACAGGAGGCCGGCGCTCGCACACAAGGAGACTCAGACAACTGAAAGGGAGCTAAGGAAATCAAAGGCAATACAGCTACCAGCCACTGTGGATTGACGACAGCGGCGAGAGCAGACTTGAGGTACCAGCGAAATTACATACACTTAGAGTGGCGGGAGCCAAGAAGATACCAGAACTGGTAGAAAACGGGAAACAAACAGTACAGTAATAGCAGAGACCCTAACTCCCCCTCTGACCTGACCTAGGTTAAGCAAAAACAGCGACACATACATAGAAAGAAAGAGAGAACTTGCGGATCCAATACCCGCGTCGAGCAAGACCGAACCGAATCGAGTTACCATTATATCGTCGAGCTACCGACCCGCCGAGCCACTTGCCATCCGGGCACACCGAAGAACCCCTTAATGATGCCCATCGAGGTTGGGGTTGAAGTGGTACGGGGTTGAATACTAGGCATCTCCGTATGTATATCTAGTGGATAGGTTAGCGTGGCGGACGAGATAGTGAATACCTATTTGTTGGTTAGGATTGGGCAAACTCACTCGGTTGTATATTCGCCTGGAGTGGTCGGGTTGTTGTGGCCGGCCAGGGCATTTAAGACTGCCTCGTCGTCGAGTGAAGGGTCTTGGCTATCAGCCAGTCTCTGTCGCTTCGCCGCATGCTCCTCCTCGGGCCCGTCATCCAAGCTTGGGTCTACGGCCAGCTGCTCGGGAGCCGTCATCGGTGCCTGCGGCGCGACACCTGGGCCAGGCATCGTAGCGGTTGGCTGAGGTTGACCTGCGAGCATAGGCTGACCCTGGACCATAGGCTGACCCTGGGCCATCGGTGGGCCCTGGCCCATCGGAACTCCCTGCGTGGCTGGCATCGTCGGCATACCAGGGGTGCCAGGCGCACCAGAAGCCGTAGAAACAGGAGTGGGTGGCGCGCCAGAGACACCAGGAACGCCGGGGTATTGCGGGTGCATGGGAACTCCGTGGGGCATGCCACCAGCAGGCGTTCCTTGAACCATCGGGGGTCCGCCGGGCACGGTGCCGGCAGGTGATGCTCCAACCTGCTGAGCTCCGGGAGACTGAGACTCAGACCCGACAGACCCTCCGGCACCAGCGGCAGCACCGGCAGCACTCTTTTTCCTCGGACGTCCCCTACCCGGGCCTGGTCTACGGGTGATGGGATTCAGCGTGGGATCAATCCTCCTAGGAGAGTCCGTGGCTGCGCCATTCTCTGCCTTGGCTTGCGCTCTCCGCAGGCCTTGGAAGTGTTGGCTGCGTGAGAGTTAGTGTAACTCTTATTAAGCTAGCCCGGAACGGATGAGATGCACAAGTCAAAAACTGGCCATCGATGAGGAATGAGGTTGTAGGCTCTCAATGAGTCCAGAGCGGGTCAAGAATGGCCGCCATCGACGAGAGACTCCAAGGGCAGGGTCTGCAACAAATCCAGGAACATGAGGATGCCAAGGGGGAGTGCTCGGATCAAGACGGAACAAACACGCAGCAACTGCAGTGACAAGCTCGATAGCACGTACCGGCATCCTTCATTGGTGAAGCCGTAGCCCAGCGACCGCATGTGATTGCCAATTGTAGTCCATTCCGACCCGCTAATGACGCCGATGTTCTTGACCGACAGGATGGTGAAGAACAGGTCCTTGTCGGCCCGGTCATTCCAGTTCTTATTCATCGTGAGCAAAGCCGATGTGACTAAGAGCGCGGCCGCAAGAGTGGATAAGAAGCGCGACCGACAGCTGGGGAAAATTGCTAAGATCTGCTAAGGGGAGATGGAAGTGTAGTGGGCGGAGTCGAGCCGCTCAAACAGCAGAACCACGGCACGAATCTTTCAGTCGGACGCCGAGAATGTGACGAGCCGGAATCCAATGAGACTGCTCGGAACACTGCTCTGGTGGGACCCATAATATTTGAGACTTTGCCACCCATGTCCAAGCCTGTCCAAGTCAGATGATTTCGCGCCAATATCGCGAACCGCTATCTGGCCCACAAGTTGTCGATTACGACGCGATCCTCCACACTCCAGCCTCCCCCCGCTGTTTGTCGGGCCTTCGCTGCCATTGCTGCACGTCCATGGCATCCGGCATTTCGCCTTTTGACACGGGAATAAGGACAAAGAGATGGGTGTATTGGAGTTTTATCTAGATTCAGTTCTTTCACAACGGAATGTCTCGTGTACAGGAGGACATTTTACTGCCGATTCGGCGTCCGAGTGAGGTGGGAGAGTCGAGGCGTGGATCTGCACTGACCGCCAATCGCTAGGCTGCGATAGCTGACGACAAGGGCAAGATGCATACCAACGGAGAAGCTTTTAGGGTGTTCCTCGATCGCTTCCCTCGACTACACAGTACCTATATACACAGTACTCCTGGGCCGGCATGCTGAGAACCCTCGGAACGGTTTCCCGTGCTGCTGACTGGCCCAATCAATCATGTAAGGCGCCGCAGCTTCTCATGTCCGTTTGCGAGCCACCTGCATTCCGCACTGCAATCCCATGGAGCTCAAGTGACTCACTGAGCTGGCGCAGCTGCCGTCATGTGTGTGGATTGTCGAACATTTTGTGCTCGTGCTTCCTGCTGTCCGGCCACATTGACCGTCTGTTTGCTTCCAAGTTCCAGCAGCGGGTCATTCGTCCGATTAATAAATACGGAAATCGAACCTCCACGAGGGATGGCGCAATCCGCCACTCGTCACAATCACTCCTTGCAGCATCTGCACCGAGCGATGGTGTGCACCACAGAAAGGCCGTCTCTGAGTGGGTGTCATCCTCGGCAGGGGCAGGGATCCAGTCGCATGTCTCAGAAAACCACTTTACGCGGAAGTGCCGCGGTAGCGCGTCGTCCAACGCAACCTTCCATTCCCCCCCAATCGCCCCCCGTCTTGAGTTGAGCCATCATTTCCTTTTTGTTGAGTGCCCCCGCCCCATTGCGCTGACCAGGCAACCGCGCCCCATTGCCGTGGCAGCGATCGCAGGGGCGTCAATCCGGATGGATTAAAACAAGAGAGCCAGGAAAACTCTTAGCGGAAAAGGAGGGCTTATTGGAGGGGAGGAGGGAAGGGGGAGCGCTTTCACTCTGCAGTCTTCAGCTTTCCATGCGCCTTTCTCATTTTGGCAATGGCCCGTCTCCTCAGGTGCCTTGTTTGACTGGGCATGGGACCAAGAATAATGGCCACTCGCCTTGCTTTCTCTGACCAAGTGAGTTGTGGTCAAAAATGCTGTGAATGAGAGAGGTCTGCCGCCTTTAATCCCAAAAGGCGGCCCTGGTCCGCATCGCCTAAGCCCGGCGCAGTCCTTTTACGGTGAAACTGGCATATATTCCGACAGCCTCACCACTCCTAGAGGCTAGCCGTGACTCACTTCCCCACACTCGAGCAGTGGAATTCGCCTGAGTGCAGTGATCCTTGCCTTGCTTTCGGTCTCTTCCAGGGTTCATATTGAGCCACTGCACCCCAATCACCGGCGCGGACCTGCCCTTTTTCTTTCTCCTTTCCCTTGGCTGTGTCGGCTGGCTCTCGACCGCACCCTTCCGTCTGGACAGCTCGTGGTCCCGGCTGCTGACCGCCCACCCACCATGTCGTCCAACAACGACAATGCCATGGCCCGATTCCTGTTTGCAATCCTGCAGCAGAAATGCCTGAAGGATGTACGTCGACCTTGGGCTGCTGACCTTGAATGACCTTGGGGGGGGAGGAGTGACGAGCTGACGAACTAAATCATTTCCGCTTAGATCGACTGGAACAAGGTGGCCCATAATCCGATCCTGGCCCAGGAGATCACCAACGGACATGCCGCCCGCATGCGCTACTCGCGGTTCCGCGCCGCCATGCTAGGCCTGGAGCCGCAGCGCCGGAACCGTGCTAATCCCAGTAGCAAGTCGCGCGTCTCGAAGAAGAAGAATGACGATGCTGTCCGGCCCAAGAAGGAGGAGGACGAGGAGGAGAAGAGGAGTGGCAGCGGAATCGGCAGCATTAAACGCGAGAACACCGCCCACGCCGACACGAAACCCGTCAAGACCGAGCGACGCAGCATTGCCAACCCGTCGGCGGCCCCGCGTCAGCCTCCCGCGCCTATGGCCACACCAGGTATGATGAAGACCGAGCCGGGTCTTGCCATCATCCCCTTCAACCAGAACGTGCAGCAGTCGTCAGCCCTCCAGACCACCTCGCCCAGAGTCAAGCAGGAGCGCACCCAGACCGCCACCACTAATACCACAGCCGCGATTCCTGAGCCGTCCCCCTTCGGCGTCGTCTCAACAACCCCGACGACAAGCTCGGCGTCATCGACCCCGTACATTGACGGTCATCACCGCATGCAGATGCGGCTCATGACCCCCTGCAGCGACTCAGACGGCGTTGGAATGCAAGGCTTCCTCCCGCACAGCCCGGGCCCGTCGGCGAGCGACCTGCTCCACACTCAACATCAGCATCAGCCTCATCAGCACACAGTCGGTGCTGGGTCTCCGCCTCTCTCCACGGCTGCACCGTCGCCGTATGACTTCTCCCAGTGTCTCGACGTGGCCGGCTCGCCATCCCCTTGGCACTCGCAGCACAGCCATGCCCATCACCACCATCACCCTGCGCACGGCCTGCCGCACAACCCGGCTTATACTACGGCTGGGGCTGGGTTTGCGATCGGAGCCGGGGTCGGCGGCTACGCTCTGGAGGACGCCGGGTACAACAACAACAACCCGTTCTGTAACGAACACCACCATCATCACCACGATCATGACCACGGCGCACACCACCACATCATCGCCGACCCCTTGGGACTGCACAGTGGGACCGGGGGAACAAGTCTGTTTAGGGAGAGGGAGCTTGAGCTGCAGATGGACCGGATGGCTAACAATACACTTGGGGGAGGCCCGATGGCGAAGCATGAATGGGAGGAAGGCTTTGACGGGATCTGAAAATAAGACTGATAGAGGCGGGGGTTCGTCATGCAAGAGAAGAGAGAAGAGCGGTATTGAATTGTCTATGGGCTGCCTGACTGGATTAGACTGGACCGTTTACTTCTTCTCAGTCTTACTTTGTTGATACAAGTTGGTCAGGTAAGAGGGCACATCCCCCCCTATTCTATTGCATCTCTCGGGTCATGGATCGTTGGTGTCATTGGGAATGTATGCCTCGGATTGTGGGCACCATATGGGATGAAGATGTAACATAACGGCATAATGAAGTGGATGATTCCAAAAGAAGGGCGCGTTTCCTGTAATCGGTCTTGTTATTTCCATCGACGCCCACCCTCCACGCTTCTTCCTGTTTCCTATTTTTGATCCCTCCAAGAACATCGAGGCTCTCGCAACAACGATTTTGCAAACAACGAAACTCCGTCGACAGCAATACGGCGTTCCCGTCACGAAGTCGTCGGATTACTTGGAAAAGCGTAAGTCGTTTTCTCGGGTTTCTCTTCGATTCGTACAGTGAACGGGCGTTTTATATGCGCCGTTCTCGACGATTCGCCCATTATCCCCTGCCCTGATCCCGTTACACATAAGTCTCACGAGTTTTGATTTGATTATACAGCCCATGTATCTACTCCCCAGCTATACCCCAGGATAGTAGGGGCATAGCTGCCTTTTCTTCCTTTTATATCTTTCGTCTCATATAGGCGCGTGGTTCGCGTAGTCTCGCGTATACCACGCGTGCCTTCCAATGGAGGATCTACCTCCGGGGACTCTCTGCCCCAGGGCCTGGCAACAACCAGCTCTTCCTTCTCCTTCCCTATATACCATCTGGTGATTCGCGGGGAGGCGCGTAAACCGTCTGAACATATATGCCCGAGATTTAGCCAGAACCGACTTACACAATTTTTTCTTCTTATACACATTCCCCCGGGGTCCTCCTCTCCAACACTCAACTTCAACCAAACATCTACTCGCCAAGTTCCCGGGTCACCCTCACCAACACACATCACCCAAATCAAACATCTACTTCCCAAGCCTCCCCATACCAAGGAATTGAGATACAGTCACTAACACACTCTCTCTTCCTCTCTCTCAGTCATTTTTCTCTCTTGCTACTTAGTAAGTACTAGTGGCGTTCTTTTTTTGATTTCTCAACAACTCTCAATCTTCCTCGTTCTTCGCGACCGACTCTTCTTGATCCAGCTACTGACAACGCCCGCTCCTAATAGCTCACCTGAACCGCAGTCCCAAGTCGGTCGTTATCAGATCCGAGAGCAAGATGTCTCCGAAGACAATCAAGCCCTCGGTCGTCGTAACCAAGGGTAATGACACCAACAGCGATGGCGAGGATTCTACTACTATCAAGAAGACCAAGTATCCCACCCCGCAGGAGGCTTACGTCTTCTACTCTGTCGTGAAGCACATCCGCGGCAAACCTGACGTGGACTGGGATGCCATGGCAAAAGATTGCGGATTCAAGAACGCTGAGACTGCAAAGGTAAGTGTTGATGAGTGTCGACATTTTCCATCTGAAGTGCCTTCAGTCGGAGGCTCTGGAATGTGCATTCCGGACCGCTTCCGGAATACACATTCCAGAGCCTGCGGGCCAATAGAATTCATCCCATAATAGCCTCGATCTCTACCCTACCCCGGTCTGAATCTGATATCAATCGGTCTGATGCTGACTTTCGTCCCAAGGTCCGCTACGGCCAGATCAAGCGCAAGCTTAACATCGATGCTTGGGACCTTACCAAGAAGAAGACCAACACGCCCTACGAGGAGCTAGACTACGGTGACGGCCCGTCGACCCCGACCATCGGCCGTACCAAGAATGTCCCGGTCACCCCCCGCACCGGTTCCAGCATTAAGAAGCGTGCTAGTGCCGTCAGCAAGCGTCCCGGCAGCGGCCGCGCCGGCCGTCAAGCCAAGGCCGAGGCTATCATCAAGATGGAGCAGGCCGAGCAGGCCATGGGCGAGTTCGAGGAGTACGAAGATGAGATTGAGGAGGCGGACGACGATGAGCTGGCCATGACCGAATATGATGAGACGCCGACCAAGAAGTCCGGTGGTCTCATGGGAAACAAATACATCAAGAGAGAGGGCGCCAGCAAGCCCCGTGCCGCCGGTCACGCCACTCACACACTGAGTCGCGCTACCACCACGGCCCCGAACTATGGCATCTCCAATGTCTCCATGTATGCCAACTTCCCCTCCGTCATCCCGGATGTGGTGCTCGAGCGCAAGGCCATCATGGTCAACATGGCCGGACACTGGATCGTGTCCCCTTCGGACTGCGAGGCGCACGGCTGCTGGCTCGCCCGCCTCCCGGCCAGCATCCAGAGCGAATATCATGCGCAATCGCAGCGCCTGGCCGCCCGGGCCGTTGAGACGTTCAACGCGATCAATTCCCTCAATCCGGCCGCGGGCAATTCCGACGACCGCCCGTACAGTCCCAACCCCAACCACCGCCATACCGTGGCCGCCTTCCAGCAGTACATGGCCGACAACGGCATCCCGCACTACAGCAACAATCATGAGAAGGCCCTGGGCGCCCCCCCGCTCCAGCAGGTCCAGCAGGTCCAGCACCACCCCCAGCAGATGTTCCTGCCGACCGGCGTGGTCATGCAGCAGATGGGCCTGCGGGCCCCGACTACTACCCCCGCTCATCACCACGGTCACCACTGTTTTGCCGCTGCCGACCAGCAACAAGTCGACCTCAGCGCGTTTGCCAACGAGGACGGCCTGCCCCGCGGTCCGTTCCCCGACTACGACAACAACGACAACCACAACGACGACGATGTCGATCTCCACTCCGTGCCCCTGCACCCTTCCTGCGTACAGCAGCAGCAGGAGGAGGAGACGCCGGAGGCTCGCGAGGCGCGCGAGGCCCGGGAGCGGGCGGAGCGCGAGCAGGAGGAGCTCGACGCGCGCATGCTCTTCGAGGGCATCTCCGACTCGGCTGACTCGGAGTCTGAGTAAAGAAAAGACAATAAAAAGTGGGGGGTGGGGTGGGGAAGTTGGCTGGTGCGTGCTGGGTTGAGTCGCTCTCCCCTCCCCCAGCTTGCTTACACCCCTATACCCCCACCGCCCTCCCCTGGGGGGTTACACCCGCCTCCTTTTTCTCTTTGGTATTCGATCCGGCATCTCTCTGAACTGCTTTTTAATGGCTTTGATTTTCTTCTTCTTCTTCCTGGGGGTCGGTTGAGCATGCGTCTTGCTGGCGTCGTGGCTCTCTGGTCCTTGCCTCTAGCGCATGGCATGGGCATTCGCATGGTCACGGCTTTCGTCTTTCTTTTCCTCTTCTAATGATCTACATCCCGAATGAGCATGGAGTCCTGACTCCTGGCGTCTTTATGATGGCTCTCTGGATCTGGCGTTTTCGCATGGCATGCATGGTAATGGCAACGGCGTTGCATGGACATGGGCATGGGCATGGGGCATAGCTTTCGGTTGATCTTTTTTTCTCTTCCCTTTTTTCCTCTGGTCTGCTTCTGGGGAGGAAGCATGGAGTCTTGCGGCGTCCTTGTCTCTCTCTCTCTCTCTCTCTCTTGGTTCCGGTCTGGTCTCGCCTATTATGGGCATGGCCCATGACATAGCACGGCATTTGCATGGGTGAGCATGGAAACTGCATGGGCATGGGCATGGGGCATTATTAAGCATGGACATAGGTAACTACATCGGACGGCAGACATGGTTCTCATGAAGATAGTCTCATGAGCCCAAAAACCAAAAAGTCGCTAAATGGTAAAGCGCATTCTCACTGATCAGACGGACACGAGAGCATAGTGCAGAGGATGTGATTGGCAGTGATTTGATTTCGTCTCGGCTTCTAGGGGGCCATCGTCCCATCCACCCGGACAAAATGCTACCAGTCCTCGTCCTATCTAACCTGGAAGGTATGACTTCTAGTAGTAACAAACACAGAGGGCCTAAGTCCACGGAGTAAGTCCGCTGCAAATTTGCAAGACAATTGGGTATATCGGCCACTAATATTATTAGATCTCCATCCTAGAGCTCTCTTGACCTCTACTTTTTTTCAGAGCAACTTCCATGTATGAACAGCAACAAATGGCATCAAGGGCCCTGCTTCCATCGGGCTCATTTGTGCCGGGATATCACTAGAAAGCAAAAGAAAAACACCGTTGACAAACAGAGCAGGCAAAAGGTACGAAAAAAAGCAGGCCTTGTAGATACAGCCCAGGCCATAGACAGATAAAGTATATGCCATGCCGCTCAAACAACTCGTAACGCCTCAACCCCATATGACTCCCTGGGCCTTGTAAACTCAGATCCCAAAAGAAAACAGCTATCCCCGGCCCGCGTGACTGGCATCGCAAAGATGTAAACACTAAAGCAAAGGATAACTCATAAAGGTATCGTAGTCCGTCCGCCTATGCCGGAGTTGAATGAAAACACAAGGAAGGAAAGAAGCAGCCCTGTCCCTGAACGCCGGTCGCCAGCTGTCCGAGACCCACCACCTGCTGGGTACGCCTGCACGCCGCCTCCTGTCCGTTGATTCCATCTGCCCCCGCGCAAAACTGAAGAGAAGCAACGCTGAGTAATACAGTTGGGGTCTGCGAGCCCCGCGGCGGTGGAGAGAATCGGGCAAAAGGGCGAGATCGTGTCGGAGGTCTGTCGAGTATAGTCTAAAATTTTAGAGCCCTCAATGCCGGGTCCCGTTGAGTGACGGTCGGGGCCGCTCCCTCTCGCGGTCCCTCCGGCGATCCCTCTCGCGGTCCCTGTCGCGGTCGTTCTCGCGATCCCGGTCACCCTCCTTCTCGGCCCTGGGATTGACCAGGGGCTGCCAGCTCACCAACCCCTCGCGGTGCGTCCAGTGCCTCATGATCCCCAAGGCGGCCGCCACCGCCTCCTCGATCGACGTCCACGGGCCCACGGCCGTCTTCATCCGCTGCTCCTCCACCCTCTCCCACAGCGCATTCGCCTCCTGCCACATCGCCGCCCGGTTCCGGTTGTGCTTCGCCCACCGCAGAAAGCAGCTTGCCGCGGCTGCCGGATCGAGCGTGGCGAAGGCGTTGGTGATCTGCTCCAGACACAGTACGTGCATCTGCGCGGACAACGCCTTGAGCGCCCTGTTGCCCTGCACCCGGTTCCGCAGCTCTGCCAGGTGGGGCAGCAGGGTCTCCCACGCCGCAATCTCGCAGACCTTGCGCTCGAGCATGCGCGCCTGGTTGAGCGAGTGGAACGCCACCATGTAGGCGAGCACCATCTCGAAGTGGAGGGCCGTGGCGAGGCGCTCATCGGCGGGCGTCATTCCGGCCGGACCACGCTCACGACAGAGGCCGTCGCGGGTGTGCTTTAGCTTGCTGCCCAGCCGCGAGTACTCCGCGTGGCGCTCTTTGCACGCCTCGACCTGGGCCAGCGTCTTCGGGTCGAGCGGCTCCGAGCGCGTCGGCGGTCGGTTGTCTGCAGCGCCCGGGGTGAGTCCTGCCGCGGCCGCCGGCGTGGCGCCTTGCGACTGGTTCGACGCCACCCGCGACATCGCCGCGGCGGGGGGTCTGCCCGCAACGACGTCCACAGCCGCCGTCTTGGTCCGCTTGGACGCGCTGGTCTCCTGCGGGACGTCGTCTGCCAGCCGCGGCCGCTTCGTCGCCGGCGGAGGGGGTGGGGTGACTTCCGTGCTCGTGGAGCGCTCCTTCTTTTGAGCGTCCTTTGCTGACTTGGACGGGAGGCTCAGAAGCTGTTCGGCCCTTTTCGCGTTTGCTTTCTTCAGCTTGAACGTGAGGACCAACTTGGCCTTGGCGGGCTCCTCCTCCTCATCCTCGTCCTGCGCCACGACGCGTACCGTTGGGGCTGCCACTATCGTCTTCCTCGCCCCGCTTGACGAGTCCGGCCCTTGGCCCTTGGGCTGGCTCTGTGACCACGCCTTCTGCGACAACACCTCCTCAACGACGGTGGGGAGGGTTGGGGAGAGCAGTCGCGGTATCTTGAGCTGCTTCTTCGTCGTCCTTGGCGGCGGGGAAGCCCCAACCTTCTCCTTTTCCGGCCTTGGCGCCTTCTCCAGGGGCTTCTTCAGCTTGCCCTCTTTCCCGGGGGGGCCCGCAAACAGAGAGGGGTGGAGGGGCGACAACAGTTCGGGTAAGGCCGACTTTGTCACCGTTTCCCACTTCCGAAGCGTTGAGGTGCCGCTGTCTGACCGAGGCCTTGATCCGTTGACCTGGATCGTTGATTTGGGCGACGCCGTATTGTCCCGATCCCTCTTCGAAGACGGAGGGGCTAATCCGTTGGCCGGATGGTGTAGCGTATCAGCTCTTCCACCCATTAGTAGCTTCTCTGTTACACCTTCTCGACCGCGCGGTGTGCCCGGCTTCGGCGGCAGACGGAACTGGTCAGCGTTCTTGGCGTCTCCTTCACCTTTGGCTCGTTTCTGTGGTGAAGGATGGCCGTCTGCTTCTGCGGGCCGCTTCCGGCTGTCAGTCTGGGGCTGTGGGTTCGTTTGAGGACTCTTAGTTCTGCTCTGCCCGTCAGCGTTCTGCGACGCGTGGCCCGACATAGTGGCGTGCATCGCATACCTGTCCCCATTCGTGTCTGGCCGCGGCCTATCTGGTCGCGTGTTCGCCTGGACAGGCGCATGTGGTTTTCCGACGGCCCTCCCATCTCCCGTCTCGGTGGACCCCTTCGGCGGTGGTGGTTTGTTAGGAACCGTGCCGTTCGCCTTAGCGTCCGGCTTTGCCGAGACCCCATTCTCTACCGGCGACTCGGACTTCTTTCTCTTGTGATAGTCTGTTAAGGAGAGCTTCTTCCTAACCTCGCCCTTGGCGACGACCTTGGTCGGCATTAGAGGCGGTTCGTCGCAGATTTCAAAGGCGGCGCGTGTAATGAGAATGCCACGCTGCACGGTGGATAGGTACGTTGTGTACTGTAAGGGGTCGCTTGGTTGTAGGGGATGGTTTGGTCCAAGAAAGCTCCACCCATCCGGCCTGGGGAATCGGCGGTCGAAGAACAAAGAAAGGTGGTGTGGGCGTTCGGGGAGATATTGTTTGGCAATTCTTTCCGCATCTTTCGCTGCTCCATCCATCATTTCTTTCATGTTTGGGACATCGGATTGATAAAAGAATGGCGTTCCGGCGTTGAGCTGTTGATGGAGCTAGATTTGGGGATACCGAACGCGCGAAGGTTGTTAGATAGAGGTGGTGCTCGAAAAAAAAACAGGTAGTCCGGATGCTGTGTTAGAGCGCAAGCGAACGGGACGCAGCTACCGTATCTGTAAGGATGCGGTGTTAGCACTCGTAGCCAGCAAAGAAGCATGGACATCTGCCACCGGCCCAACGTAACCACGATTGCGCCCCAACGTAAACAGCACCCAAGAAGGGGTGGCGACGCGGACAGTGTGGAAAAGATCTCATGGTGACGTAGAGCCCGCCACCGTCACATGCGCTCATCCAATGACCCAGCCGACGCGAAGTTGTCTTACATACCCAGATACCCAGACTACACACGTGCAAGCCCGTGACGAGCTTCTCCACACTGGTAGCCGGCAGCCAAAGCGAGCGGAGAGCTCTCGCGACCTGCGTGGGATTCTCGTAGCTCCGGCCTCCCGCTCTCTCTATCCCGAGCTCCAAGTAGCGACCTTGATTCGGTGGTGGAGAGAACACGGGTGCATTTCTCGGGCATAGACCGTCGTGGCGCCCGGCGGATCGTGGCAAAGGACCAATTCGGCAGCGAGTAGAGAACAATGTTTGTGTGAGGAGTCGATGTGTGATGCTGCCGTGAGCCGGCTTGTTTCTCAGTATCGGGAGGCGCAGGTTCGGAGGCGGTGATGTTGCAGAGATGGTCGGGTGGGAGTTTGGCGTCAGGGCGCCGAGGGTGGGATTGCCGGGGCGCGAACGGTGAGTGGAGTGACCAGGGGGCCAGGCCGCTGATCGGACGGCACATCCCAACCGCCTCTCAGGTGGGTCCCACTTGGTGCGGCCTGGCGAGCCTTACGAAGTACCTAGTCACTTATTAGTGTAGGTATCCGGCCCAGCCTACCTACGTACAATACATACACTACAATACACCCGCGCTTATACGTGCCCTGCCTCTACGCAGTTGCGCGAAAATACTCAAGCGTGACTTTGACTCCTGCTTCTGCAAGATGTCCATGGATTACTTTACCATGGAGTTCACCGCTATCGTGAAGCTAGGTCTAAAGAACGATTGTTACATCATAGGCTCAACCTTCGTCAGAAGTTCAGAGTATGGAAGGTACCAGGTACCGTCCCATGTCAGGATTCTACCCAACCTATGTCCCTGACGAACGGGAAGTTTCAGCGACGCAATTTCGTTGCTTCAGTGCTTCGAAACCATTAAAGTTCAAAGCTAGGTAATCTTGATTTGAGTGTGACACCTTGACAGAACTAGGACAAGACGACAAGTACCTCACCTGATTAGCGATTGCAAGTCACGCACAACAGCAGCAGTAGATCTTTTAAATAGATCTCTCCCGTGTACTCACCATCACCCACGCTTTGCTGTGGCATTTCACCATCAGGGGTTCTCTACAGTCAGGGTCCGGCGTCATAAGTCCCAGCATCCAGGTACCTCAGAGTCGGCAAAAGCTGTACACCAATCTAGCAACTTCGAGTCGAGCAAGTGAAATCAAATCGAGAGACAGGATGAAGCGGAAGCTGAGGAAGATAGGGAAGATAGACAGTAGCTAAATTATATTGTTCCATGTCTTCAAGCTATCCACCAATTCTACTCATATCGAGTTTTGTGGTACGGCCGTTTCTCGTTATAGTGAGCCACGAGTTGATGAGCAAAGGACCCCTCCACGCATCGAAACTTGCAGATGGTTGTAGTCACCACATATAACCAGGTAGTGTAAGCAAGGAGCGGGTTGATCAGCGTCTGCTGAAACTACTAGGCAGGTATTCGGGCAACTTAAGAGAGACATAAGCAATGGACGCTTCTGTCAATCTAAACAACGCTGACTGACTGCTAATATAGGTGGTTTAGGCATCCTGCTAAGACTAACACTTTGAGTTACCTCTTGTAGGCGCCTTGACATCATATAGATGGCCCAGGACGCACTCCTCGGCAATGGATGCTTGGTCTCTACCACACCTAGTACGGGTTCGAGCCCGCAAACTCAAAGAACTTGAAGCAGGAATCTTTATGCCCACTGCCATCCCCGCGAACCTCAAAGACATGCAAGGCTAACCGCTCAAGAGCAAAAGCTAAAATATGGATCACTCGAGTCACCGCGACTCTGGCTGACTGCCCCTAACCAGCTCCGTTCGCCATCAGATGTTCTACACCATTCATTTCAGAGCCAATCCGCTTTCTCTTATGCCCCACGCCCTGGCTCGCGCATTCATCATATTCTCTGTACAGCCGCTCCGGCCCGTTCGACACCTTCTCATCGAAGCTCTCTTTGAAATCCTCCACCCGGCTCTCCAGGCTCTCGACGCGGGAACCCAGGTTGTCGTGCTCCGTTTTCAAAGCGCGCATGTCGGCAACGATTTGGCTGGGTTCTGGGTATAACTGTTCGAGGACACCGACCATCTGCTCGGCCACATGCCGCGTTGTCAGGTTCTTGTACTGCGAGTCTAACACGGTGATCTCGTGTTGAATATTTTTAAGCTGATCCTCGAGGCGCTGGCTGGCAGTGGCGAATTGGTTGGCCTGCTTAAACTGATCTACCAGTTCGCGGTGCTCCTGGGCGAGGCGGTTGAGTTCCGCCCTGGCCCGCTCGTAGTCCATCTTGATTGCAGCGACGTCCGAATTGACTGATCCAAAGTCGAGTTCTGTCGCGTGCCTTTCTGGAATACCTGTGCGACCGCTGCTCGTAGAAGCCTCTTCCAGCGCCGTAACCCGCACCCCGTGGTTGTGAACTGTTGACTTTGTATCCTCTAACATCTGCGCCAAACCGGTCGTAGCCCGCGCAACAAACTGCTTGATTTGATCTGACACCTCTTTGTGCTTGCTGTCGATTTCCTTCGGAATATCGTCGTTTACCCTGGATTGAATCCCCTCCAACTTCCTCTTCAAATTCGGTAGGTCGAAGGAAATAGCCTCGGCCACGCGATTTTGGACGTCGAAATCGATGTTCGACAATTGAGCTTCGTGGTCATCGATCTTGCGACCTTGGTCCTCCACTTGTTGCATACAAGTGTCCAGACCGTTGCGCAGGCTGATGCTCTCTTGGGTCCTCTGGGCTAATTGCTCCGAAAGTTGGACTACACGACTCAATAAGCCCGAGATATCAGACTGCAAGACCGAGCTCTCCTTTTGTAGGAGGGAAGAGATCTCCGTGCGGCAGACTGGTTCGGAACTGCTCCCGTGCGCTAGGAGCTGCTGCTTGATCGCTTTTCTCAAGTATGCCTCTAGTTTAGAGAACTGAGATCGTAGATCGGTTTGCTGCGATTGCTGTTGTTCGGCTTTCTGCTTTTCAAATTCCAGCCGCTGCAGGTTCAGTTGTTCCTTTAGTTCCCTTTTCCACTCTTCACTCATGGTCTTCTTCATCATCATTATCTCCGCTTTGAATTCTGCATCCAGCCGGCCCAGCCCAGCCTTTAGATCGCTTTTGTCCAGCACATCCCTCTCCTCGAGTCGGCGAATCTTCATTCGTAACTCCGTTATTTCCGCTTCCTTCTTCGCTTCGAGTTGGCGATGCCTCTCCAGACTCTCCTTAAGTTCTCTTACTTCCGCTTCTTGCTTCTTTAACTTTTCCTCTTGCTGCAAAAAGCTCGCCGAGGGGGTGACCTTCTCCTCGGAATCCTTGTTCTGAGCCGACAGCATGGCTTGTGCAACGGCATGGGCGATTTTGCTTGCTTCTTCTTGTGCCTTATGGATTTCGGCATCCAAGCACCGTACCTGCTCGGCATATCTGGTCCTGTGCATGCTTTGAACCTCGGGAATGGAAGGAAACTCGACATGCTTGACCATCGACTTCTCGTACTCCGCTTGCCTCTGCTTCAGCTTGTCGTTGACATGCCCCCGGTCACGCTTGAGGCGTGCTAGTTCGAATTCGACCTCACATTGTTTCTTCATCAACCTAACAAGCTTCTCGCATGGATTATCTCTGTCGAGGCTGGGGCTGTCTGTGGAGGATCGAGATGCCGGAGCTAAGCACACGGAGTTGTCAGCAGTTGAAGACGGGTATCAGGAGAGAGAAGCTCAGGCTTGAAGGACGTCGAGGTTGGTGCAAAAAGCATAGCAAAGTAAAGACACAACGTACATTGATCCGACCGCGCAGAAACTGTAGCGGTATTGGACTTTGTGGCGTTCAGGGACGGAGGCTGGTGAGGCGATCCGGGCGGGTTTCGCCTCTCCCTAAGCGCGGCATCCGTGTCCCGTGACTCCCGACGGTACCTCTCGTCCCTATAGGGATAGTGGGAGCTGGGTCTTGCCCTCGAGTAGTTGTCCGGGTGACGATCACGGTTGTCCGATCCTCGACGGTCATCGTCGGTAGGACGCCGCGAGTAGGCATCAGATGATCGGTACGACATGTCGCACTGTGTCCAGGCTACATCAATCGAATGCGAGGCTTCTGGGTAGGCCACCGGTCAAAGCGTCATTGGGATGACACACATACAGTGCCTGTAGACCGGTGGATGGAGCTGTGTCCTAATAAGGGGACTCCTGTTGACACAGCACGGAAGCTGTTAATCAGGTTGCCGGGCAGCTATGGTAAACTCTTATGCGATGCTCGCTAGACGCCCAAGTAACAGAGCTTTGATCGGCAGAGCCCGATATAGACAGTCAAGGGGGTTTGTCCTGTTCCTCGAAACTGGATCGCGGGCCGCGTCGTGTTCGTCGAGGAAGCGTTGCCCCACAACGCGTGGTGGTACACCGTCCAAAGTTGTCTAAAGAGCTTTCTAAGAAGTCACGACCATAGAGGGTTTCTCTCAGCCATGGAAATGGCTTGACTGCCAAAGGATCCAAATCAAGAAGTCGAGGAGCGTACGATGAAGCGACTAGTAAATCGCGAAAAAAATATTAATCACCACGAGAGGGTTTTGAAGCGTGCTGAAGCAGTCGAGTGTTGGCTTCTTAACTTTCCTCCAGTCGCACTGGTCTACCCAATATTATTGAATGCCAGCCAATCGATAAGAGAAAGGTGGGGCACGAGCTGCAGAAGTGGCTTCTTTCTCTCCAATGAGCATTCAAGTGTGCATCGACTTGGTTTCCTAATGTGATACACCTCGGATCCCTAAGCAGAACCGAAATGTTGTTGGTGACTGCATGCATCTTCATGGCAAGAACCCAGACACGGCCGCGAACGCAGAAGACGGTTTCCTTCGTGTCACAATTGCAATCGAGGTTATATTAAGGTACTGAAACTGCGTAACCCTCGGAGTTCCGCTAGGCTCCACTTCTACCAGGGGGTAGCTGCACTGGTACCCGACCGAACCATATCAACAGCTACAAAAAGAAGCAAGTGCCACCATCAGCTGAACGAGTGGCCATGTCTTCAGGCGGGCATTCCGAATCATCGCTTCCGTACGGAATCCACAATGCAAGTATCCTGAGCAGGCGTCTGTTCATCGACTCCATGACCTCCACTTCGTCATCCGCTCTCGATGATACTTTCACCCCGCAGATGAGAGACAAGCAGGCGCGGGGCCAAGACCCTTACAACTCGGGCGATGTCTCAGATGAAGGCGACTTCAAAGACGCTGCGGCTAAGTTCCGACTGGGCAACGGCCGTATTGAGAAAGAGGACTTCTTCAGGGTTGAGCGCCGTCAGAAGGCCATCGCATTTCTGGATAATCCGGAGTTGCTGATGATGTATGCTCAATCGACGGGAAATGTGAGTGTTCAATTCCCTGTGAGCTAGCGGGATGGTATGCTGATTGCCCTCGAGAGCGTCGCAGGGGCGCGTCTCCACTGGACAAGAGTACTCTGTGGCTACGAAGATGAGCCAGAAAACAAGGCGAAGGTACATAACTAGCCCCCTGTATACTAGCGTTGACGACCCGAATGACCATATATGCTTCGTTCTGTTCTTGCCTGCGTCGCTTGCGCTATTCCTTTCTGTTCTACCTCTTTTTGACCTCGCTTCCAGTTCCTGTTTCGGCACGAGGGCCAGTATTCGATACTAAATACGCTGACGGTGGAAGACTGAGAAACCGCGGAGGCCATGTTATCTCGATGGCCACCATATACGATGCAAATGTACGAGCTCCCGTATACCATACGAGGGTCCTTCGCAGGCCAACACGGGTGAACTCTGATACGGTAACATCAACCATAAGAGTACGATATGCGGAGGGAAGAATCCAGAACCAGCGAGCCGGGCCAAAGTTCTACGCCAGACATACCCCGGTATATAAACTCCGTAGCCTGTTACAAACCAAGTCATTCATGGTCCCGGTTATTGACCCAGACGCTCCCTCAAGGGGTACATGCAATTCAACAAGGAAATACAAACCACACACATGTACCTAGAAGTCATAACCAGCCCCGGCCCAGAAACCTCGCGAAGTCCCAATAACTCGATCCTCCATAACGCCCAGCTATGCAAGAGGGTCATGCCAAGCCAAGACTCCTCTGTCTGTCCCAAGACCAGGCCAAAAACATAAATTGATGTCATCACGCATAGCGGAAACTTCTCGTCCGCAGCGGCTCCCACCTCATATCCTGCGGCGGCACATCCTGACCGGGGACAGGAGCGTAGGAAGCTCCGGGCTGCGCCATGGGCGGCGGTGTTCTCACGGCCCCCCCGCTTGCATTCCACCCGCGGGGAGGAGGCGGCGACGGTATCTTGGGGACCCGCCGCCTTCTCCGCCGCGAGAAGCAGGACCAGCAGCAGCTGAAAATGGCGAGGAGCAGCAGCCCGCCAGCGACGCAGAAGACAGGGATGGAGATCTGCTTGTTGTTGTTGATCCACTCGACGATCCGGTTCCAGAGGGAGCCGCCCTGGCAATTGCCGTTGGAGCACTTGCCGCCCCCTTCGCAGGGGGTGCCGTCGAGGAAGTACTGGTTGTAAACGAAGCACTCGTTCGGGCCGAGCTGCGACGAGTGGCAAGACAGCCGGCAGCCCGAGCTGGAGCACGAGGTGGTCGCGTCGGCGCCCATAAAGGTCCGGCATTGCAGGTTGCGCGACGTGCACCGGCCGGATGCACAGGCCAGCCCGTCGTTGCCGCAGGACTGGCCGTCCGGCGCAGTCAGGTCCGTGGGACAGCCAGCCGAGGTGCCGGAGCAGACTTCCTGCGGGTCGCAGGGGCCGGTGCTGGGCCGGCAGACGGTACCGTTGGTCTGGAAGCCGCACTGCGGGGTGCAGCATTCTTCGTTGCTTGGGTCGCACACGCTGCCGGAGGTGAACTTACATGTGGTAGGGTCGCAACAGAAGTTGCCGGCGCAGCCATCCGCCCCGCCGCAGTCGCAGTCTTCACCGTGCTCGACAATCCCGTTGCCGCACTGCGCGCCGGTGAATGTAGTCACGCCCCTGTTGTCGGTCAGGCAGCCCAGGCGGTTCGGGCTGCGGCCAAGGAAGCTGCAGATGTTGCCGATGCTGCAGGGCGAGAACCTGGTGATGCTATTGCCTGTCGAGGGGTTCATGACGAACTGAGATCCGGCATCGCAAGTGCCTCTGCTCAAGGGGCAGCACTCCTGTCTCGTGACGGACCCGTCATTGCAAGTTTGATCGACACAGTCATGGACGGCGCCAAATGTGTGGCCCGTCTCGTGGGCAAACACCAGCCATTCGGGCGAGGTTCGGACAACAATGTTTGCAGACGCACTGGTCTCGTTATCCCGCGTCGAAGCTCCCTGCTGGCAGATGGCGCCAAGCCAGGCCAGGCCGACGGCAGGGCCGGTACCGCACGTGGACAGGAGAGTCCAGTAGGCATTGTTATCGGACCACTGTCCGCGCCACTGGGAAAACAGGCTAAGCCGTGTCTGGATAGGGACGCTGTCGCTGCAGGGCTGGTTCCAAGGGGCCGTAGACGGAGGGGAGTTGGGACACGTTGCCTCGCTGATGGTCAGGTTCCCAATGGCTAGAGATATGTTGAAAGAGTTCTCGTAGAGCTGCGAGGCCGCGTTCACAATCTGAATGACGTTTGATGTCACGGCCTCCCCGTCCCCAAGCTTGGCGGTGTAGGTGCAGTCGGTAGCAATGCCGACCAGAGCAACCTTCCTCGTTGCCGGGCAGCCCGCTGTTGATCCGATCGAGTTTGCCAGGTTAACGCCAGCACCGTTGCCGCCAGGAGTCGAGTCGATCTGCCGTCCGAATAGTGCCCTGGGACTCATTCGCCAGGAATTGGCATCCTGGGCGGCCTCCTCCAGACTCCGATAGACAATATTGTTTTCGACCCTGTTGTAGAGCAACTCGTCGGATCCGCATGTCGCGGCGCTGCCCAAGTCGCGTCGCAATTCGTCGCGGTCTGTGGGTTGGATATCGGTATCCCGCCAAACGACCATGTACTCATCGTCATCTACATCATCGAGACCAGGGTCCCCGCTGACAGCAGTCTGGCGGTAAGCTGTCTTGGTCTGGATGTGGTGATGATTGTCGTAGATAGTGAACACGCCGTCGAATATCGGCTTTTCACCGTCGCGGCGCACATTGATCCGACTCCAGCCCGCATGCCTCCATTGCGACTCTCCGTCTAGTTGGACAAAGCTCTCACCCTTGAACACCCTGTGGTCTCGCTTGTCGATGGGCTTGCTGTTGCGTACGGTGCCATCGGCGCCAAGGTATTGGATCGTCGCATCCCCGCTGAACAAGTCGTGATTCGGTTCTAACGACAAGCGAACTTTCTGGCGGGTGGGGGAGAGGGCAAATGTGACATCGAAGGACGAGTGCGCATGCACTCGGTGCGATGTTGTCTGAATTACAACATCTTCGATCCGGGCTACGGTTGAAAGAGGGTTCCGTTTTACGGAGTGCGCTGGCGTACCTAGTAAGCTAAAGGAGCGACACGAGGAACCAACAAGGAACAAACGGGGAGCATACCAATCGCATCTTGGAGGAGCACTCCAGCAGCTGTAAGGACGGCCGCGAGGGCCTTGCCGACAAACATAATCCTACGTAACAAAAGCCCCTATTTGCATCGCTTGCTGACGAGTCGGGACAAAGCAGTGATCGTGTATCGGGCTCGGGACAAGGAAAGGGTGCGATCAGGTGCCCGTGTAGGACTAGAGGTGTACCACCTTGACTGTTATCGTATATAGCATATTTACACGCTGTTTCAATGAATGATCGACTGATAGGACGCGCAGTAGCCGGAAACAAGAGAAAGTGAAATCAGGTGGCGAGAAACAAAGCACAATGTTGTTGACTTTGAAGAGAAGAAGAACTGGAAGGGAAGCAGTGGCAGTGCACAGCTCTGTTGTCCGTGTGGGTGTGGCGGTTCGGCCTGTTAACTGGTCGAGGCCAAGAAGATCCATGATCCGCAGCCAAGCCAACCCGACTCCGTGCGAGCCGCTCGGAGCCTTGGACGGGAGACCTGTAAGGCGCAGCTGCGGGGCATTGAGAGTCAAGGAATCTCTGATCAACAACAGCCTTTCACCGAACTTGCGCACGGATTTGTGCTCATCCTTGGTGCCAGAGAAATCATCTCAACGCCAAATTGGTTATGAGAAGTACCTAAGCTATCTGCACTAGGTAGGTACCTAGGAAACTTTGATTCCTTCCGCTTCTCGTCTGCCCAGCCTTTCCAAGTCGCTCGTCTCGGTTTCAGAACTGCACCCAAAACGGTCCCGTTCTAGGCGGGAAGCTCAACGTTGGTAATGCGCCTGACCCTTGCAATCCGGATTCCCAGCCGCCAGAGGAAAAGCTCTGACCACGACCGGGGCCGAGCGGATCATGGAGATAGAATTGGGACGATAATTTTAGCGTCGAGCTGTGGCACGGTGGTACCTTTCTCGATCTGGTCGTGGTTCACGACGTTGCCCAACAGAATGCCGTGCATATGGTGACGCGGTTAATGATGTTGCGGCCTCCAACTGCAGGGGACTCGGAAAAGAGATGCAACCTGGAAACAAAGCAGCCACACGCGGAACGCCGTAACAGCTGACTGACCACCAAAGCCAAACTACGGTAAAAAGAGAGGTGGGAGGGTTGTGATTGAGAGCATATTTTGGTGTACCTCAGGTCTCGTGTAGAAGTAGAACATTTTTTAAAATATATATATATAAATAAAATAAATAAATATAATAGTGAATAACAAAAGGAGGAAAAAAGAAAAAAGAAAAGAAAAGAAGGAAAGAAAGAAGAGCGAGGGAAAAAAGGCGGAAAGGTACGGCTTTTGAGGCCGGGTGGAGGCTTCCATACTGTGCACACTCTGCTTCCTCAACTGTCTCGTTGCTCTCGACTCCGGGGTTCCGAAGTCAGCACGATCTGAGGAGAGGATCCCTCGCTGCCACCGTGACCGCTGCCTCTCAACGCCAAGCTTCCAATCACCAACAGCGAACAACAAGAAGCAGCAGCCAAGAGCGTTGACGCGCGTCCAAGGCGCTGCCGAACATTTTCTGCCTTTGTTAGTAAGATTTTCCCGGCTCTGCGTCGTCATCAGCAGCAGCAGCAGCAGCCAAGAACTGTATCCCCAGCAACTTTCAGACCTTTTACACACTGAGGTGCCGTTTTGGATGCCAGCAAGGCAGAGGGAGCACTGCCACAGTGCCGGGATTCACGGATTCCTCGGCTCCAGAACCTCGTTATGTACAGTACAACCCTAGTGGTCAGTAGGTACTCCACGCACATTGCTTGTCGATTCCTTGGACTTCGCAAGCAGAATGTCACAGGAATAATAAACTCCGAGCGCATCCTACAGCTCAAATCTGTGTCGCGAAGAAAAGCAGAGACGAAGGAAAGGGCCATGGTGACATGATGTAATACTACCCGTAGACAGCTGCGGTAGAATTTCACATCAACATCAACTCAGTTGACGGGAGTCTACAATAAAAACCTGTAAAAAGTACTAGTAAGAGTAAACTCAGGTACCTAAGGTAGGTATCCAGCACTACTACTTATTCCAAGCAGAGCAGCGCTGATAGGCTCATCGGCTTGCCCGTCTTCCCGAGACAACCGAGCCCTGGCGAGATCTCATGTCCAGTCATAACAGAGACACGGTGGTATAACCCTGATAGTACACCCTTCAAACCCAATCAGCAAAAAGGAAGAAGAAAAAAGGTGTATTCGGCCTTCATTTCTTCTTGGCTTCGTGGACAACGGCAATGATCTTCTCGACGACAGAGGGATCCGAAAGCTACAACACTTCCCAGTTAGTCGGCTGGCCCCGCTTGACACGAAAGGAGCAAAAGGGCGGGCGGGCATACCGTGGTGATGTCGCCGAGCTGGTCCTCCTCGCCGGCCAAGATCTTCCGGAGGATGCGCCTCATGATCTTGCCGCTGCGAGTCTTGGGAAGGTCGGGCACGATGTACACGGCCTTGGGCGCCGCGAAGGGCCCAATGCTCTTGCGGACCTGCAGGATGAACTCCTTCCGGAGCGCATCCGACGACTCGTTGGTGTCCTTGAGAGCGACGAAGGCATTGACGGCCTGGCCCGTGAGCTCGTCCGCCACGCCCACGACGGCCGCCTCGGCGATGGCGTGGTGCTCGATAAGCGCCGCCTCGATCTCGGCGGTCGACAGACGGTGGCCGCTGACATTCACGACATCGTCGACACGGCCGCGGATCCAGTAGAAGCCCTCGTGATCCCGGCCGGCACCGTCACCGGTGAACTAAAGGCATGGCGTTAGAAATACAGTGCCTGACGAATCGGGCCGTGCTCTCAACTCACATAGTATCCCTTGTAGACGTTGAGGTAGGTGTCCATGTACCGCTTGTGGGCGCCCCAGACGGTCCGGGCCATGCTTGGCCACGGCTGCTTGAAGGCCAGGACACCCTCGACATCGTTGCCGGGAATCTCGTCGCCGGAGACGGGGTCGATGATGGCGGGCTCGATGCCGAAGAACGGAAGGGAAGCAGAGCCGGGCTTGGTGGGCGTCACGCCAGCAAGAGGAGTGATGACGTGGGAACCAGTCTCGGTTTGCCAGTATGTCTGCAGCACGATAGTCAGACGGGGCGGGGGGGTGGGGTTCTGGTGAGCTGGCAAGACATTAACCAATTCAACTTACGTCGACGATCTGGGCCTCCTCCTTGCCGACCACCTCAAAATACCACTTCCAGACCTCGGCGGCGATGGGCTCACCGACGGACCCGAGGACTCTGAGGTGCTTCATCTCGTTGCGCACGAACTGGTCGCCAGCCCGCTTGAGCAACCGCAGGGCGGTCGGCGCGACATAGAATTGTGTGACCTTGTGCTTCTCGATGATGTCCCAGTAGCGGGAGAAGTTGGGGTACGCGGGGGTGCCCTCGAAGACGACTGTCGACACGCCGAGCAGCAGAGGCGCATACACGACGTAGGTATGGCCCGTGATCCAGCCGACATCGCCACCGCAGAAGTACCGGTCTCCCTCGTGGAGGTCGAAGACGTACTTGGCCGTGCAGGCGGCGCCGACGAGATAGCCGCCGGTGGTGTGCATCATGCCCTTGGGCTTGCCCGTGGAGCCGGACGTGTAGAGGAGGAAGAGCGGGTCTTCGGAGCTCATGCGCTCTGGCGCGATGTAGGCGGGCCACTTCTCGACTTCCTCGTGCCACCACCTGTCGCGGCCCTGCGTCATGGGGATGTCGGCGCCGGTGCGCTTGAAGACGAGCACGTTCTTGACGTCCGGGCAGTTCTTCAGCGCCTCGTCCACGATCTTCTTTGTGCCGATCAACTTCCCGCCGCGCTTGCCCTCGTCGGATGTTATGACGACCTTGGACTTGGCGTCGATGACGCGGTCACGCAGCGAGTCGGCCGAGAAGCCGGCGAAGACGACGGAGTGGATGGCACCGATCCGGGCGCATGCGAGGAGGGCGACGAGAGCCTCGGGGATCATGGGCAGGTAGATGGCCACCGTGTCCCCCTTGCGCACGCCCATGTCCTTGAGTACGTAGGCCACCTTCGAGACCTCGCGCAGCAGCTCGCCATAGGTCACGTTCCGGCCGTCCGTAGGCTCATCGGCCTCGTAGATGATCGCGACGCGGTTGGGGTCCTTGATGGCATGGCGGTCGACGCAGTTGTACGACGCGTTGAGCTCGCCCTCGAGGAACCAGGCTACGTCGCCTCCCTTCAGAGAACCGCTCTGCACCGTCTGGAAGTCCTTGCTCCAGGTGAGCAGCTCGCGCGCCTGTCTCCCCCAAAATCTGGCCGGCTCTGTGACGGACTCCTTGTACAGCCGTTGGTATTCCTCGAGACCTGCAAGTGTGGTTGCGGTTGGTTAGCGCACGATGTGACGCGGCGCGGGAAGGCTAGCCGCCGCCGGTTGCGGAGGGGGACTAGTGGGGTCAGGGGTTGTTTACCACTCAGATGAGGCTTGCTTGGATGCTCTGTTGTTGCATCGCATCACGGTTAGCTTGCCAATTCTTCCTTTTCCCTTCGCCCAGACGCCCCGCAGAGCATCTGACGCTAAGGCTGAGCCAATCTTCTTGGCGCACGGGATTGATTCGGGGCGCGGAACGTACTTGCGAGCATCTTCTGCGGGGGGTCTGAAGGAGGGGTTCTTTCGCGTCAGCCTTGCTAGCTCCCATGGTCGCGTTGTCCCAACTTGCGGCAACTTGGATCGCGTGAGTTCAAGCTTACGGTATGTGTCGACTTCATGAGCCTCGGCCACCACAGGGGCCTTGGCAGCTTCACCGCCCATGATGATGGCGTGGAAGATTGGAAAATGGCGTGGGAGATGGCGAGGTCGTGTTGTGTTTGTCGAAAGACAGTGGAGTGACAGCAGGTAGACAGGCGCAGGTTCGATGCAATTCACACTCCGAGTCCGGACAGGAGACCAGAGGAGCACGAGACAGAGAGGTGGAGGTGGTGGGCAAGAAGGGGTCTGGAGTGAAGCTGCAGAGTCAAAGTAAAGGTAAAGTGGCCGTCGAGAGGGGAGCGACGGGGAGCGTCCGCTTTTGTATTGCAGCGTCGGTTGAACCGAAGCATACCACAGTACCCGCCGGGATGGACAAGCTAGTGGATGGGTAATGCTGCACTTTCCCAGGGTGGTGCCTGTGTGGACACATGCTTCTCCCCTTTCCATCCATTGACTTGTGCCGGTAGCGGTACTGTACGGATACATTACGGGCGAGCTCCGGCCGGAACCCGCCCAGGCAACGGCAGGAGGTGAGCTTCCCTCCGCCCGATGAGGTCCCTCCAACCAATGTCGTGACTGTTGGGTCCGCCTAGCCGGAATGGACATCGTTACTCAGACTGGCCCATGTGCGGGAAGAGTCGCAATGCATGATGTGCTCCTGGAAACCAAAGAAGTACACAAGGCCCTTTCCCTTGGATTGCATGTATTGTATTGTACAATACATATACAGTCAGTCAGGAGGTCGACGGCACTGCACCTCTTGTTGCTATGGAGGTTGAAGCAGCAGAGCTTTACCGGGTCGCCCTGAGAGAATGGGGACACCATGCGAAAGTTGAAATGAGATGGGATCCACCCAGCGCTGCTATGTATGCATACAAGTGGGGATACCGTCGAGCTGTATGTTGGAGCAGAACAGCCCTCGAGCTGACACCTCTCTGGTATCCGTTAGGTACCCTGCCAAAACCACATTATGGAAGGTGTTAACTTCTCAGGTTGCAGTGTCACACGCCGGCAAGGTTGCATCGGTAACCCCTCCATCACCGGCTTGCGTCGACAATCTACGGATTAACCAGGTAACAGCTGCGGCCTGCTTACCTCTTGTCGCCAATGGGCTCGAACATTGTCAAGGAGAGACTATCCGTCGCAGCGATCATACGTGGGCATCCGAGGTGAGATGAAACCGAAGCGAATAAGCTGAGTTCAAGTTTCATTGTCAATTCGGGCAAGGAGCGAAGGTCATATGGCAAAACGGGAACGGGATGATTCTCGAAGATTGGCAGCGGGGGCCTCCGTGCCATGCGCTTGTCACTACGAAGCCAAGCTCTGAGCCCCGCGCAGCGTTTTGCGGGGTATCGGTGCTCGGCTGCTTGGCTAATACATACAAGGTAAGGTAGGTAACGTACTGTACCCCGACGGGCTACACTTAAGTAGTAGGCTACCTTCATGCCGTGCCAACATCTGCCTGCGATGCGATACCGGTCGAACCGGTCGGCCCAACAAGGGACCCCTTTCTTACCAGAACAGTACGAACCGGTGTTGATCGAAGATGCTCTGCGGGAACATGTTTGACCAGGGCCCGGGTACCACATCGATCGACCCAACTGCAGGTCGAGTTAATAAATAACTACTTAACTACCTCCACTGTATGCAGGGCTTTGAATGGAGCCCCTTGTGGTGATGACCTCCGATACGCCTTCTTCTGAGGTAGGTACCGATACACGGTAATTGATCAACGGCCCTCTATCCCTCTTGTCCGATCCCGTCTTGAACCAATGCCGCTGCCGTTCCGCGGCTTAACCACACAGTAGCGCCAACGGGTGACGACAGAGGCGCCTTGGGGGTATCGTGCTGACCGAAAAGGCGCAGCGTTGAAGTGCCAAGGGACTGGCTTTCAAGTTTCTCGCCTCTCGCCCGCAAACACTCCCCGACTTCACACACAAGACCCTAGCCTGAGAGAGCAAATACCTAGCATCCATCCCATTGGCGCTAGGATGAACGGGTTCTAGCTCGCTAGTCCGTGGCCCAGCGCTCCTCTTCCCCCAAATCTCCGGTGGGGTCATCCAATCCGGGGCCCCTCGCCGGCTGTCCTCCCACGCCGCCGTTCCCGCAAGCCCGAATGCACCCGTATCCCTGTGCCACGCTCCCCATCTGCTTTGTTACATTGCGTTAGACCCTACCACGCCACCCTCGCCCGGTCTGGTGAGGGAGGTGTGTCCCATTCCTTCTTCCACAGACACCTCCCAACTCTGCCTGGTCTGTCTCACTCATACGTAGGCTTTGCAGTAGCTTCCAGTCACAAGGATCCAGAATTATGCGGGCACGTGTTCAAGTAGTACCCGTCCTCCGTGGGACGGTCAATAAAGAAGCCTGGGTGGGATCTGGAACGGTACCGGTTTTCGATGAATATGAACTGCAGTGCGGACCGGTCTCCGGGGAGACACGCTCGCTAGCTCATATATCGCTCCATTGCCATGTCGTCCCACGATGCTCCGCTGCCGGTGCGGCTGTCCTTCCCCAGCGACCCAACGCAAAGCCTGGCATGAATGTATAAGACCGCAGGGTAAGGGAATTTATATTCCGTGCAGTGGCTTGATTCTACACGCTTCCCCACACTAGATATGGGACTAGACATAACTCAGCATCTCCATCGAGCCTCTTAGTCTAACAGCAAAGGAATTTTAAACCACAAATCACCCACCGGTGGAAAGTAAAGAAGGACGGGAAGCTTAAAGTAAGACAAAGCCAACCGCTTCCATCATCATTTAGGTACTAGCAAAGGTATCAGGTACATACATGCGTACATACACATGACCAACATACACCATCAGTCCAGACACGACATTAACAAGGTGAGTAATAGAAGAATGTGCAGAAGGGGGAGATACATGGCTTCAGCCCCAACATGAATAGAAGAGAAATCTCAACAGCGAAGAAAATAAAAAGAAGAGAGAAAAGATCAACAGGCAACGTGGGTAGCCAAAGGGGAATCAAAAACTTCAGGGGGAATCAAGAAGAACCAACAAGAGACAAACAAAACATCAAACATCAAACATCAATGGGGAATCGCCACCTCAACAGCAGAAAGAGAAGAAGCAGAAAGACGGAAAAAAAAGCAAAAAAAGAAAATGCCACCCGCCCTCAGCCCAGTAGGTCCCGGCACCAGTCCATCAGCAGCATCTTCATCTCGCGCAGATTCATCTCCTCTTTCCGATCCCAAAACCACAGTACCAAACCCACGACTGCCAAAACAACCAGAGCCGCCCCAGCTTGTAGAACCCAGCCCGCACGCCCCTCCTAGAAGCAGTTGAGACTCCCCTTCTTCTTCTTCTTGGCGATGGTGTTCATGCGCTGCTCGAGATGCTCCCTCGCGATCTCGGCGTCGCGCCGCTTCCGCCGCTCCTCCTCCACCTGCTGCAGGCTCCACCGGTTATCCTGCGCCGGCTTCTCCTTGAGCTCCTTGAGCTCCACCTCGAGCTCGTTCGCCCGGCGCCGCCATGCCTCGCAGTCCGCGTGCAGCACCTTCTGCCGCTGCTCCAGGTCCGTGAGCGCCTCCTCCAGCGTCGCCGTGAGCTGCTTCTCGGCGCGCAGGTGCTTCTCGATGAGCTGGATGCGCTCCTCTTGGTCGGCTTGGATCTGCGCCATGCCCGCGGCAGCCGAGGCGGCAATGTCTTTGCTTGGCGGGCGCATGGGAGGCGGCGAGACAGCACCCGCGCCGCGCTCTGCGCTGCCGTTGGGGAGCGGCGGCAGAGGGATGGCAGGCGGCGGCGACGGGAGCGAGGCAACGGAACCTGTCTTGCGGACTTTGTTATTGTGCGAGTCCGAGCGCTGCGGCCCCTCCACAGCGTGGATGCCATCGGAAACGATGCTCTCGTACTTGGCCTGCATTGCATGTGTCAGTGGCGCGCATAGCCGAAGCCCGCCTGATGGTGCCAAACATACCTGGAGAGCGGCGTACTCCTTGCGGATGGCATCCAGCTCTGTCTGGAGCTGGAACTTGGCCGCATTGGCCTCCTCCAGCTGGGCGTTCCGCTCCATTTGCAGCGTAGACAAGCGGTTGCTCGCCATCTGCACCTGGTCGAAGTTGTTCTGCAGCTGTTCCTCGAGCTCCTCGACGAGCCGCGACTTCTTCTTGTTCTTGGTCTCCAGGTCCACCAGCTTCTTCTTGACCAGGGCAATCTGCTCCTGGATCGGGTGCGAGCTCTGCGCCTTCTCCCCTCCTGTCTCGAGAAGCTCGGCCAAACTCGCCTGAACGGTCTCCAGGTCGCGCATGACCGTGTCGTTGATGTTGGACAGGTCGACGACATGGCGCTCGAGCTCTGTCCTCTTCTCCTGCTCTTGAGCTAGAGCCTTCTGGTGCTCGACTAGATCTTCGATGCGTTCCGAGATCTTCTCGAGGCTGACGTCTAAGCCGAGGGCGAAGGCAACCTGCGTGGCGACCTTCATGAGGTCTTCGCGCGCCTCGGTCAGGTCGCCCTCAAGCTTGCTGATGCGCGCGGCGTGCTCAGACTTAAGGGTCGTCAGCTGCGACTCGACGTCTTGTTGTGATGATGACATCATCTCCTCAATTTCCTTCGCGTGCGTCGATTGCAGCTCATGCAAGCTCTCCTGGTGCGCCTTGATGGTCTGCTCGTGGTCCGCAATCTGGGCCTGCAGCTTGGCCACCAGTTCCTTGTGCATTTCGAGTTCCCTTGAGGCTTCATCGCACTCTTGAGTGAGTATCTCGAGGAGTCTCTTGGTTGCCTTATGTTGTTCTTCGGCGTCAGTAACCTTGGCTTGGTTGCTGTTTACCAAGCCCTTGTATTCATCGATTTCGCTCCTCAAGAAGTCGACAAGATTCTTGTGCTTGTCTTCCCGGTTAGCGAGCTCCACCTCGAGCTCCGCGATCGTCTTCTTCATCTGCTCCTCAGCATCGCGCATGCCTTGGAGCGCTGTGTCGTGCTTTTCTTGCCAGCTGATGAGTTCGGCTTCAAGCTCCGATATCTTCTTCTCGCGCAGCTCGATCTGGGCTGCGGACTCCTCTGAAGCGGCGTTGGCGGATGCGGTGGCCTGCTCCGCGGCGAGGGTGGCGTGCTTCAGCGACTCCTGCAATTCGGCAACCACCTCTGCATGTGCAGTGGATTCCTCAGTCGTTGGGCTTGCTTGGTCCAAGGCCTCCTCCAGCTCGGAAGCCGCCTTTACAGCAGATGTGATCGCACGGGCAGCCTTCTCATGTGACTGACGGAGCTCGGTCAACTGAGCTTCCAGTTCCTGCTCGCGGGCCGAGTGGGCTTCCTGCATCTCCCTAATCCGCCTCTCGCTCTGCTCTAGCTGCTCCCTGAGAGTCGATACCATGGCCATATCCATTGGCGAGGCCGCCTTCAAACTCGACCGTTCGCGGGTCAAGCCGGAGATGATGGTCATCTTGGTCTCCATCTCTTTCTTGGCTGTCGCAACGTCTGCCTCGAGTTCCTGAATCCGCTCGGATCGTGAGTGCAGTTCGTGCATGGCTGCATTCAAGTTGAGCTCGAAGTTCTGCATCACGTCCGGCTGGTTCTCGAAGTTTTCGGCTGCGATGTTTCGCAGTGATGCAAATGACCGATGAGCACGGTCAATGATCATCACGTTCTGGCTCGACTTGCGACGGATCACCGGAGCGTTACCCTTCGGCGACGAACTCTCGCTGCTAGCAGCGGCCTGAGCCTTGGCGACCTCAGTTTTGAGTTCCTCCACCATGTCAAGAGCCTGCTGGTGCTGTTCCTCCAACTGGGCGTATCGCTCGGCAAGTTCCCTCTCTGCGAGTTCCCTCTCAGCAGCGAGCGATTTCAGCCTCTCGACCTCCGACGACAGTGCGTCAGCGCTAGCGGATTCGGTTCTTGGAGACACACGATCCTCAGCGTTGGGTACCGCCGTCTCGGCATCGGACGACTCCATAGTAGTAGCTGGAGACTCCAGAGCAGACGACAACTCGGATGAGAGAGACCTCGCTCTTGTCTCGTTGGTCCTAGCATCGGACGAGAAGGAATGGGGCCTTGTCTGGAGCGGCGACGCCACGGAAAGCATCGAATCTCGTACGCGTTGCGGATGCCGCGACTCGTCCACCACATCCTGCAGCTCTGCCAACGCCCGGAGAGCTTCCTCGTACTTGGCTTGAAGGAGGTCGTAATCGCTAAGCGTTGCCTCGTGTTCGACCCGCAGGTCGACGAGCTCCTGGGTGACCGTCTCGAGCTTGTCGGCAACAAACTTGGATTGCGCCGGGCTGGTGGGATACTCGGCTTCGCGGTTGTCGGCCAGGTGACCATGCGCAGGCTTGGGCGTCGTGGCGTCTGCGGTCGCCTTTGCTTCTCCGGTCGATTCCTCAGTCTCCTCCGGAATGATATCCTCCTCTCCACTCTCGGGGATGGTCTCCTCCATTTGGCTATGGCGGCTGACGTGGCTCTGACTCCGCGAATGCTCTGCAATGCTCCGGCTGGCCGTACGCCGGTGGCCTGCGCCGTTACTCAGCCCATTCTCGACCTCGCCTGTTGGCGCATCCTGCTCAATGTTGTCAAGCTCATACAACAGCGAGTCCAGCTTTCCAAGGCTCCGTTGCCGCTCGATCACCTGCTCCAGCCGGTCAATCTCACGTTGCATCAGCTCAGCATCCTGATCTGCCTCGGCCAGGCGTTCTTCGAGTGTCGAGATGTAGTCCTCGCATGCGGCCTCGTTCTCGCGCACACGGGCGATTTCCTTGCGCAGCTCCAGGATGATCGTCGCATTCTTCTCTTCGCCAGACGTGTGCCCATCCAGCTTGGCCTCCAAATCGTGCAGGTAATTCTCGGTGCTAGCCTCGCGGTCCATCAGCTTCTGCAGCCGTGCCTGGAGCTGGTTGTTGATGGTCTCGGTGTACGCGCACTTGGTCTCCTTTTCCAGCAGGGATCCCTCGGTGATGGCGAGGGTGGCCCGTGTGCTTGCCAGGGAATGCTCCAGCGACTGAATCGTCTTCTCGTACTCCAGAACCACCTGCTCCACGGCCTGTGCAAAACTGTTGGAGCGGTTCAACCGTTCAGTGGCGCTGTCGCCTCCGTTTTCGTCGCCGTTCCGGTTTTCCGCAATCTCGTTGTCCCTGGCCTTTGCCATCTCAGCAATCAATCGTGCATGCCGCTCGCTCAGGGCCTTATAGTTTTCCTCGGAGTCTAACAGGCGATTCTGAAGCTCGACCTCCCGCTCGTTCTGCCGCTCGGACCTCTCGCCAGGGGTCAGGGTGCGGCGCTCGCCCCCGCCTCGTTCTGCACTCCGGATTTGTTCCCGCAAGAATGCGACCTCGGCCTTCAAGCGGTCGATTATGGCTTGTTTGTCACCCTCCTCGACCTGTTGGATCCGCGGCTTGCTCTGGATCGCTCGGGCCCTCTGCGCATATTGCACCGTGTTTAGCGTCTCGCTGAGGTGGAACTCGGCAGGCGTTACGCAAGCAATCATGTACGTGATTGCATTCCCGCCCAGGGAGTCCTGGAGCAGCCGAGTCAGCTTCGAGTCCCGGTACGACACATGTGACCCGGGCTGCCGCGATGACAGCTGCGAAATGACCTTGCCGAGCGCGGCAAGCCCGCCGTTGATCGAGATGCCTTCCCTGGCCCGTTCGCCCTGCGCACCGGTGTTCTTGAGCCGCTCGCTGCCGGCTAAATCGACGAAATGCATCTTGCTGTCGGTTGTAACCAGTGTGTCGGCGCCCGTCAGAGCCTCTACCGGCATGGAAAACCGCTTCTCGGGGCCTTGCGCTGCCTGCATCTTACTCTTCTTTTGCACCAAGTTCAAGCTGAAGACGGCGTGCGAACGCGATGACCGTGCGTTTATGGCTGTCGCGTCAGTTTGCCGGAGCGTAGATCCTTGGGTTAGGACATTCATCAGGTCCTCGACCGAGTTGACTTCAACCTGGCGCAGGCCTGTGAGAATGATGTTGCCCTTCACGTCTTCGCGAATCGTGACGGTACCTCGCTCGTGCGGCGGAAGATGGTCGTCTACTAAGAGGTCTCTCAGCTGCTCGTTGTAGATCTCGACGTAGGAAGCGCGCAGCGTCCAGTTCTTCTCTCCCCGGGAGAAGTTGGCTGGTTGCGTCGCATATCGCGCGGGCGTACGAAGCTGCGACATGGAACTTCGGTTGGGGTTCCCCTTCGGCCCTTCTAATCGCTCGAACAGCGCGGTTGCAGCGCGAGGAATGACGCCTAAAGACAACTGTTAGCGCAGCGCTCGATAGCTTAGAACCGTCAAACCCGCTTACCCATGGCATCCGGATCGTCCTGCTCACTAGGACCCGAGGTTCCCATTGTGTAGGACTTGCCAGCACCAGACTGGCCGTAGGCGAAAAGCGAGACATTGTATCCTTGGGTAAAAGCGCTGACGCACTCTTCAAGGTACTCCCATATCCCAGCCTGGTCGACGTCGGGCGAAAATACTCTGTCGAAAACAAACAGTTTACGTCCTTGGGGCGAATCGATCGATAAACTAGTCGGCGATTGCACTTGGACCATAGACCGTTGAAACCTCTGAGGGATGAGCTCGTAACCCGGATCGGTCGGCTTTAAAGGTGGTCGCACTCGGACCGCTGCAAATGAATGTCAGAATGCAGCTGTCCGAGAAGCAGTGACAGTGACACGCGTGGGCTGTGAGATGCCGGTGGCGCGCCGGGATGCTGTTGTGTACTTACCAACTTTGACAGCAGTTTTCGTGTCCTCATCCGACGCTCTACTACCTCCTCCAGTTTTGCTGTGCACGCTCATGCGACTATTGCTCCTCGGCGTTGGGCGGACCATGGCGCTCATCGGTCGCGCAGGTAATGTGCCGGGAGAATCTGGTGGTGTGCCAGTCATGATGGTTGGTGGGCACGAACGGGCGTGGACCTTGTTTTAAAGGGGTCGCGCCCGATCGATCAGTACGTCTGAACGCCGCAGTGGGACTGGCCACTCGCGTTTTGCCACCGAGGATGTTGCTTGCTCAAGCTACTAGTGATCGTGGAACAGCCGCCAAAGATGGGACGAACCGGTGGCTGTTTGATTGCAATAAGTCGAAACGCGATAGCAATTGGACCCGTAAAGGGCTTATGCTCCAGAGCACAGCTTCGTCATATGAAAGTTCCAACGAGTGTCTTGTCCTCGAGTGCGGATTTTTTTCTTTTTTTTTGGAAGAGATGGTTCAAGTCTTCAGTCTGGGGCAGTTTTGGGGGTCCCTTGATTATTTGATTGCGCTGAACTAGGGTAGCGCAAATTACAAACGCGCCCCTGAAGAGCGCAGGGAAACCGGTTGCAATTGCGATCACGCACAATCCATACTGTGTACGGAGCCAGCTTCTTGTGGGTTCAAGTTACGATCAGGTTATCCGTCAGGGTGCTGCTAATAACTACTACTAGTAAATCTGAAGAATCAGGTTGGAGGTGCTTCTCATGGAAGGGTCGGGCAAAACCTATAAGAGCCTGACCACATCAGTCTTCAGGCCACTGGCAGGTTACATCACCGTCTTATCACCTACGCCTACAGGAGACGAAATGCTCGAGGTCCAAGGCATCAAGAGGCACACACGAGGAATGCAGGGAAACGCGTGTTTTGCACACAGTTTTCATGTTCGCAAGAGCGCGCAAGAGGGTGTTTGACTTTACACACTATCGCCCTGATCGCCCCGATACTCCACCTCAGCATGCAGAACATGGGGGTTCGGTTCGTCGAAGCATCGAAGCGATGAGTGGGGTGCTCAAATCAGGCTTAGCCGCCGTCTTGCACGGACCTTCAAACGCAGCTTCACATGTCGTCAAACACTGGTAAGTCCCACTGATGAGTCCCACTGTCTCGAGCGCACATTTGTCACGCATGCCCGTACCTTACATAAGGTGCTCCAACTAAGGTAAGGTACGGAGAGTTGGAGACGAAAGGCTCCATACCGAATCTTATCTGGCTTGCACCCATGGTTTCGGAACTCGAGTATCCAGCAGGCATCCGAAAGGGCCTCAAATATATCATAGAGATCACCTTATAATATAGATGTAGCATGGCTAGGGAAACTCCTGGGACTGGGAGCACCCAGAGGGCACCATTTCCATACCTGCATAGGTACCTACCTAGGTACGGACAAAGATGTCCAATACACCGCACAACAGACCCGTGCCCGTGACAAACGGCATGCCGGACCCGTGGCAGTGACACAGTGTTTTCACCCAATCGTGGATTCGGCGCATCCAAATGTAACCATCTGCTTTCTTTTCCGCCCTTTTAGGGAGCATAAGAAGCCGGATGGAGGGTTTGAAGCGACCTTGCCGCAGCAAAGAACTGTGCGCTCTGACTGTCTGATGTGATGGCCTCATCTGTGCATGCGTGTCTGGCCTTCGGATCCTTCCGCGAGTGGCATGCGGGAAGCAGATTCGTCCCTATTCTGCAGACAGATGACCGCCGACCAGCCGGGCCCCTCTCTATGTAACACTCGGCGAGGGGCGTCAGATCAATACCAAGCTCGGGAGCTGGCTCTTAAGGACTGCCAGAAGGAGACGACCGCGGGTTCGGCGGGGAAGCTGATTTCGTCGACCGTGCGCACCACTAGTGTAGTCCGCCCTATGTACAAGTACAATGTACAGTAGACGGTAAGTCATCCACCTTGACGATCCTGTCGACAGGGCTTAGACCTGCTGTGTGGACTCTCTAGCTTGATGAATCGCGAGGAGAGCTATGTCCTGCAAAGGGCCCAGATGAGAGGCCTTCCTGACACCTTTGCGGACATCAACTGCAGGCGAGTGAGAAAGGAGCTCCAGAGTGCGACGGAGCCATTAGGTCAGGTAGTTACACTGTCTCGCACACGGTACCCCATATCATCACACAGTGCACACAGTATTCAAAAACCAATCGAAGGAATTCCATCACGTGACAGTGCGTTCGTCTCGCGCCTGCCTTCGCGTTCGGGGCCTCGCACAGTACACTGCCGTACTTACGTTATGGATACTAGTACACTGGACTGGTTTTCGTGGTAATGTGAACGTCAAGATGATCATACAGACCAGATGACTTGACGACAGCACTAAGCAAAAAACAACGGGGAGAGACCCAATGCGATTTCGCCAAGATTACCTTACTTTCCACTGTTTCCAGACTCCCTGAAATATTCACGACTTGGGCCCAGTGAACAATGCCCGTGGAAGTCATTGAGCTCCTTTCGAGCTCTCCGCCGCCAGAAACAGCGAGGCAATCATCGTTGCCACGTGCAACGACTCCTGAAGCCGCGCAACTGGATTCTGACGATCTCTTTCCGCCTGTGACATCGCCTCCCCGCAACAGCATCCCGGACAAGTCAGGGTCGTACTCGAAGCCAGCCACCTCCAATAAAGCGGACGATATTTGGCTCGTTTCGGACGATGAGCTCGGCCCTCCCAGCCTTGCAGCAGGCGCGGGCCCAGCAGGAGGCCCAGTAACTGAGGGGTCTATTGAATCTATTCCTAAAAGACGCCGACTGGACTCATTCGGCAGAAGCAGCGCTATTTCAGGCAGCCTGCCAGCAAAATCTGGCCCTGGCATTGGGAGACAACCTGTGCAAGTATATGGACATAGCCGCGCAAACACGACCTCTGGCCGGCTTCCACACAGTGGCCCTTCCCGAGCGGATGCCGCACCTACCAAGACCCAGGGAGACCAGTTCGACCATGATCCCTTGGCCAGTTCGCCGCCACCCGTTACTGTAATAGATCTATCAGTGGTCGAGAGCCAACTTCCCGGCCTGTCGCCAGGACTGGAAGATGATCCTTTTGCCAGCTCTTCCCCTCTGCACAGGGAGGCCAGCAAGCCCGCGAAGACCAGCGCTGCGCATGTCATCGAAGACATAGACCCCTTTGTCTCCAGCTCCCCCCAACCCCGGGGGTGTTCCGCGGTGACAGCTCAGTCGGGCGCGCCGTGGGATCCCATATCGAGCTCTGCTCCCCTTCCTGCGACGGGCGACCAGAAGCCGTCGTACCCATCAAGGACTCTTAGGAAAACCCAGTCAGAAGTCATCGCTCTGGATGACTCTGAGGATGACTGCATTTTCCAGCCGGACTCTGACGACGATTTTCCTGGCATCAATGAATTGGCCACATCAAAAGAGAGATTCAAGTCTCTAGCAGGAGTGCGCCTGCCGCTTAGGTCACCGAAGCAGTCCAGAAAAGCAAAGCCGCCGACAGCGAAAAGGCCAGACACAGCTGAGGCGAAGACGATGGCGTTGGAACGCGCGAAGGAGAAGGAGGAAAAGGCCGCTGCTCGAGAAGCGGAGAAGGAGCGCAAGAGGTTAGAAAAAGAACGTGCGAAGGAAGAGAAGGCCCAGGAAAAGGCGAGATCAGCTGCCCTGGCGGAGGTCAACAAGATCCGGACAGACAAAAAGGTGTCGACACCAGAAATGATCGTTGACCTCCCGGCTACCCTTGACGACACTACCAAGCTCCAGGCCGAGACCCTCCTCCGCGATATTGAAGTCCACTCCACCTCTTGGACAAGCCCGGTGGATAAGGTCGTCAAATGGCGCCGAAAGGTCCGCTCCCGGTACAACGACGAGCTGGGCCACTGGGAGCCGGTCCCGGAGCGGATTGAGCGCGAGAACTACGCCATGGTCGTCATACCGGCATCCCAGTTTGTCGACCTGGTCCTCGGCGAAGAAAACGCCAGTCTCGGATCGCACGTCCTCCGCATGAAGCGCCACTTCCCCAATGACACCATCATCTACCTTATCGAAGGCCTTACCATCTGGCTCCGCAAGAACCGCAACCTCCGCAAGAACCGCAACCTCCGCAACCGTCAATTTGTCTCCGCTGTCCGCAACGGCCTCGATCCAGCAGCCGAGGAAGCCCCCCGAGGCTCCCAAGGCTGCAGCAACCCCCGCCGCCGCAAACCCAACTCCTCCTCCAACCCGCAAACGTACATAGACGAAGAGACCATCGAAGATGCCCTCCTGCAACTGCAAGTCTTGCACGGCGTGCTCATCCACCACACCTCCATCCCCGTCGAGACGGCTCGTTGGATTGCCGTGTTCACGCAGCACATCAGCACGGTGCCGTACCGGCGGCAGCGCGACGCGGCCAACGACGCCGGCTTCTGCATGGAGTCAGGCCAGGTGCGCACCGGGGACGGGCCGCGCGACACGTACGTGCGCATGCTGCAGGAGATTGGGCGCGTCACGGCGCCCATCGCGTACGGCATCGCGGCCGAATTTGGGACGGTGGCCGGCTTAGTCAAGGGTCTGGAGGCTGGCGGGCCGCTGACGCTGGAGAGGGTGCGCAAGAGCGTCAACAAAGAGGGCGAGGTAAGCGATCGGGTCGTTGGGCAGGCTGTCAGTAAGAGGGTGTATAAGATCTTCACGGGGAGGGATGAGACAAGCACGGATATCTAGGTAGGTAGGTAGGTTGGTAGGCATATTTACGGGGTAGGGGACAGGGTCAACTCTGGCGCTGATAGAAGCTTACACCTGATCGAAGGTTTCAGATGTAATGTACAACAACTGTCTCTCAAATGATTACAGGGGATTTAGATGTCTAATATTAGCAGCCCCAATTTATCCGCGGCTTTCGTTGCGAGATGATGAATATAGCTTCCTAGGCATCGCGGGGTCTCTGACAAGGTAAGGTAAGGAGCGACGAAATGGGTATGATCCTCGCTAGACCCGGGAGGTTAATTTAATCGAACTCCACGGCTAAACCTCTTTGCAGTGCGTTTTAGGCTTATGTGTTTCGTTGAGCAACCCCTGCATATCTTAAAAGGTATCTCGCCTTACAAGCCCCCCTTCAATGCAAGCGACGCCTAGATGGGCACCACACATCCCCTCCCGCCCTCACTTCTGCTCAAGGAGCACCTCCAAGGTCTGCACGACGATCTGAATCACCTCGGGCGAGCGACTCTTCTTCACACACTCGGTCAGTGCCTCCACCGCACCAGCCGCCACCAGCTTCCCCCTCGCCACCTTTCCGACCTCGCCCTCATGGGAGATCATGTTATTCACAATAACGGCGCCCCTGTGCCTCAGACCCTCGCTGTCGTCGCGGCACAGATCGAGCAGGATCGGGGGTCCACGCGGCTGGGACACGATCCCGCGCACCACGACGTCGAAGCCCGTCAGGCTGGCCAGGGCTCCTCCCGCGGCACTGCGCGTCTTCTCGTCCTCGGCGTCGGCCAGCGCCAGGACGACTTTGATCCGGTTCTCGGCCTTCACCGACCCGTCGCCAAAGAGGGAGAGGGCCTCCTCGGGGCTCTGCACGAGGTTGCAGATCAGCTCGACGGCGGCGGTGGACACACGGGTGTTGGTGCTGAAGAGCTGCTCTTCGATGTCGTTCCAGGCGGCGCGCACGATGCTTCCGCGGGTGTCGTTGTCCGTCGAAGCGAGGTTGGTCAGCGCGAGGAGGGCCTCGAAGGTCGGGAGCAGGTCGCGGGTCTCGGCGTTCGGGTCGGGCGTGATGATGGATGTTAGAGGGCGGATTGCAGCGCTCTGGGGAGTCTGGCGGAAAACAAGAGCCGGGTTGGTGGAGATGAGAATGCGCGCTAGGGCTTGGGCTGCCGTGCGGCGAGGCTTGTCTTCTGCCTCGGGAAGAGCGGTCCAGGCCGCGATGAGCAACCGCACCGCTCCTTGTTGAGCGAGTTGTCCCCGGAGAGCGGGGGTCATGGAGAGCGAGAATATAATGGATATGGTGAGTGAGAGCGACGCGACGGAGCCGGTCTTGCAGTGCGTGACCAGCACGGGTGTGATGCCAGCTTCAAACACACGCTTACAGCGCTCTGCAACATGGGTGTCATCGTTCAGGGGATCAGGCTGCAGCTTCCCGCCTGCGTTTGCGTAGGCTTTGAGCTGCTTCAACTTTTTCTGCTCCTCTGTCTCAAACGGCTGGTACCGGGTGAGGTTGGCGAAGATGCTGAGAGCCCCGTACATCAGGGGAGACTTCGGAGCAGCCGACTCCAGCGTTTTGACAAGGCGCATGAGCGACTCCTCGTCACGAGCCAACTCCTCCTTGACCTTCGACTGCAGAGACGCATATGCTAGCCCTTCAACGGAAGTCTGGACGTGGCCAGAGTCGTCCACGAGCATCTTGGTGAACCTCTTCGAAAGCTCCTCAATGGTGGTTGTCGCCGATGGTATCCCAGGCTCGGATTGCTGCCCGGGCTGGTTCCCGGCGGATGGAGCTGGAACTGCCTTCAAGCTTGATGTCAGCCGGACATCATCAGCGTGAAAGTGCATCCTGGATGTGGTCGCTAACCCTGAGCTTCGCCAAGACCACGGCGGCGAGGTTTTGGACATGCTGAGAATGCCGTCTCATCGAGATAGACCCCTCCTGCGTATTGACGCCGGGGTCAATATGGTGCAAGTTCGTCACGGCATCTTCGGGGTCCTGGTCGACGATTTCCTCAAGCCAATCGACGCAGTACTTCTGGACGGCCTCCCGGCACAGTGCATTCATGCATGCCGCGTTAAGCATGTCCAGGCACGCCGTCTCGACCTTCCTGCTCTTCCACTTCCGTCGCATCAGTGGACCGAGGCTAGGCAAGAAGCCCTCGCTCAACAGGAGTTCGGAGGTCAAGTCGGGCTCGATTGGGAAGATGGTGGAGGCAACGCAAAATGCAACGATGAAGTCATCGTACGTGGCTCGCTGGACTCTGGCGTGGAAGAACTCGGACAGCTTCTTCTTGCCATCTTCGCCGGCAGCCTTGAGATACGCCGAGGTGCAGAGCGTGGCACGTCCTCGCACAGCCTCGGGCTGCCTCATATCAAGGTAGCCAACAATAGTATCGACGCAGTCGCCATCGATCACGTCCGTGATTGATGGTTCTCCCTTCTTAGTGAGTTCGGCATCTTCGTTTAGGAGCTTCGTCAGCTTTCCCAGGTTGGCCACGGTCTCTTCGTCCTCCTTGCCGCCCTCCATCAGGCCCGCGAAGAGGAGCAATGTCTGGTCCTGCCTGCTCAGGGATTGGGGCCCATCGGACGCCACTGAGGCTGCCGTAGCCATGTTGGCGCCAAATAAGAAATGAGCTCCGAGAATGCCGAGATTGTCCAAATGCCGCACGGAGGCTCACTGCTTGGCTGAAATCCGCTTGAGTGCGGCGTTATTAGCCCCAAAGAGAGCTGTATTGGTGAGATGCGCAGTGGCAGCCTAGTGTGATGGTAGGCGGCAGCCAAGGTAAACTGTGAGTTGGATGCAGGATGCAGGACTTCACTGCCAGGTCGAAATTCGGTTTTCGATAAAAACGAGAGGATAAAGTTAGGCTTAGATTGTATGAAAACCACAACTCTGGAATCTGCTGTGTCACGGTAACTTTAAGGGTCCGACCGCGTTTCGACCCAGCTTCGGGACTCGGAGAGCTGCCCCTCCACAAGATAATGGGCGGCGATAACTAACCTGAGCTAACGTTTCATTGATGTCGGTCTTGACGCTTGCAAGTAGATGGAGCCCCCACAGGGCCCCCAAAACAAGCAACAGAGTGGGGCGCCAGTGCTCAGGCGATATCACGTCGTGACGTGTGAGCCTGGGCTTGCTCGAATCATCAATTTTCCCGACGACGCGCAGCCTCCAGGATTTCCCGGGGCCAATTTCAGAAACACAACGAAGAAAAGTCACTGTGTGTGGCAATAAATATATGAATACACATTCAGCTGCCGTGGAGTAGTAGCACCGTTTCGGATCCGTTGAGCATATCTTGACTGGGACGAAAGTCGGTGGCTTATTAGAGCACATTAAAGGTACCAGTAGACCTCAGAGGAGAATACAGCGGATCACGGATGCACTGAGGCTGTGACATCAAAACCTTACCTATTAATAAGGGAGCGTGGTCTGTCGCCGTGGGCCGCCGCAGCATCAGACCACCGATCTCACCATGAGTGTGCAAGATGCCGTCGACGCTTCAGAGCACTATGAGGTGCACAATACAGACGATATCCCGTCGCTCTGCACCATCATAATCGACACGAATCCGCGCGCATGGGCAGCCCTTGCCGACGTCCTCCCAATCTCCAAGGCGATAGCAAATGTACTCATCTTCGTCAACGCCCACCTGGCCTTCAGCAACTCCAACCAAGTTGCGCTCATAGCGGCACATACCAACCGAGCAGTTTGGCTCTACCCAGCAGCGCCGAAGCCGGCACAGTCACACTCGGGGGATGTCGACATGCAGGATGCTAGCAACGGCACCAAGTCCGCTTCAGACATCAAATCCTCCTCAGCGAACAAATACCCACAGTTTGCCCAAATCGAGAACTCCGTCCTCACCTCTCTCCGGGCGCTCATCGACGACACCACCGCCGCCGACCTCTCCGCGACGACACCCCAAATATCAGGCGCCCTCACCCTCGCCCTCGCCCATATCAACAAAACGGCGCTCTCCTTTACCGCCTCGGCCACCGCAGCCAACGCCACCGCGACTGGCGCCCCCAAGACAGCGGGCACGGCAGTCGGCGCAGCCCCCGTGGCAAGCACGTCCACAAGCGCCGGCGGCCTCGCGGGCCTCCACGCCCGCATCCTGATCATCTCGGTCAGCGACAGCTCGCCGGCGCAGTACATCCCCACCATGAACGCCGTCTTCGCTGCGGCGCACGCCCGCATCGCCATCGACACGCTCTCCCTGCGAGGCAGCGCCACCTTCCTCGAGCAGGCCAGCTTCATCACGCGGGGCACCTTCGTCCGCGCCGCAGAACCCCAGGGCCTGCTGCAGTACCTCATGTTCGGTTTTGGCAGCGGCAGCGCCCCGTCCAATCCGGCGGGCGGCGGCGGCGGCGGCGGCGCGGGCAAAACGAAGGAGCCCGCCGCCAAATCCCAAGCCGCAGCTAACACCGCCAACACCACCAACGGGCCAGTGTCAGGATCAGGATCAGGAGGAGGAGGAGGCAGACCCAAGACGGTGCAGCTCGGCGCGGGCGCGAACGTGGCCGACCTGCTGGTCACGCCGAGCGCCGACGCAGTCGATTTCCGCGCGGCCTGCTTCTGCCACCGCAACGTGGTCGACATCGGCTTCGTGTGCTCCGTCTGCCTGAGCATCTTCTGCGAGGTGCCCGAGGACGCGGAGTGTCTGACGTGCGGGACGAAGCTGGCGCTGGGGAGCTACGGGAAGAAACCTGTCGTGGTTGATGGCGCGGGGAGGAATGACCACCAGAGAAGGACCGGCGTGAATGGTCAGACTTGAAGAAGACCGGCGAGAAAGCTGTTGACGGAAGGCCCGAGTGGAGCGGAGAGGTGGGAGGGAAAGGAAGGTATAGAGTCATATGGGGCCAACATGCCAAGTTGGGTTTCTTTGGGGGCGGTCAAGATCAAGGCGTCCTGAGGGGTCTAAGTGGTATCGAAAATTGCCTGGGTAGGCGTGGCGTTCTGGAAAAGAATGACGATTGTATCTGCTTCCTACAGATGTGCCGTAGCTCGTCCCAACGCGTACATGGATGACATGGCCACATCAGAAGAGAAGTGTCCATTGATTCGACACTAGCGTTGACTCAAAAGACCAGTCGGCAATGCAGCATAGTCTTCCCGTCTCGAGCATGTTTCTTAGAAAAACTTGATGTACTTTCGGGACACTTACAAGCCGTGAGTGAAGAAATAATGCCTTCTATTCTATTGTAGCCCTCTAAACTGTTTCGATGTAGGAACGGATGGCCAGAGGAAAAGTATGTACCATGGTCTAAGTTCTCCAGGTTTTCAGACAGCAAGCCAGCAACAGTACCGTACACACTCAGGGTACCCTCATCTCCAAGTCATGTCTTTACCCACTCGGGAAGGGATATTCTCACCGCAGGCGAACTTTCCGCCCGCCTTGTGCCACCTGCCGGGTCCTACCAAGACGCGACATGACGCAGAGCGGCTCCCGTTCCGTTGAGGACATGGAAGCCAACGCAAACGAGTCCGTGTTGTGAGCAAAGTAGAAGTAGGCTCCGGTACGGTCCTTTTTGACAGCCATGACCCCGATGGCCCCAGCCGTGTGCTGGTTTCTGACCCCGGGATGGCCTAGAAAGTCGTCGACGATGAAGGATTCTAGGATGGCGTGTTCATCCTCCTCCTGAATGTCCCGTCCGCCGGGCCCACGGCGGCTCCCCTGAAAGAGGCGCTCGGCGCACTTCCCAGAGGCGGAGCACGTCGCTATGTGCTCGCCGGTGCCACTGGTGACCGCAGCCACGGAAGTGGCCAGGTCGTCATCAGGGTCCTCGGGCACAACGGCGGTACCGACACCTACCAGGGCGGCAGGTCCCGTGCGACCCCTGTGTTTCATTCCGATGCCTCCGGACGACGATCCAGCTGCGATATTTCCCTGCAAGTCGATTGCGATCGCGCCAACTGTGTCCGTCACCATGTCCTCGTCAGTTTCAGCCCCATAGGGATCGAAATCGTCCGCCATATCCACCTCTGCAGTGTCACTACTTCCCGGCCCATCGTGGCCAGAAGCAGACGGAGGCGGGGCCGTCATGAGATATGGCGATTCGGATCTCACGTTTGTGCACTCTACTGACTGCTTCGGTGTCGACGTGTGAGATGAGGCTGGAGCGGCTGCGACTGCGGGCGATCCGTGCTCGCCCAAAGCGGAGCCGCCAGAATCGGGCGAGTCAGGCTGGCCTTCGTTCCAGGTACCCATAAGGATGGCACTCGTGTGGTCTCGAAGTGCCGCGATGCCAGCCCGGTTTGCGACGTTTTCATAATCGCCCTTCCTCGGTGTCCTTTGCCCACTGGAGTAGTCACCGAAAAATGATTTGCGTGCCTTCCTTTGCGCCTCGGCCTTCTTCAACTCCTCGTTCCAGCGAAGATAGCGGCTCATTGCATTCTTTGAGACCAGGGACTCGTTTCGAGTGGTCTTGATTCCGTGCGCATCGGCGAATTCCCTCGCTCCTTGACCCACGAGGAGATTCGGCGGAACTCGCCCGAGGGACAACGGCTGGGTGCTCGTGTCCAGAACCTTTTTGGCGAGGGAGATGGGGTTTTTGACTCCTAATCGAGTGAGTGAGTCAAGTGGCCTTTCATGATCCATGCGAGGGAGGATCTGTGCATACCTGGGACAGCGCCACAGGCGCCGCTTCTACCCAAATGATCGACAATGGTTGCATCGCACTCGACCACGCCATCGATGTTCAGGTTGCTTCCAAACCCGGCGTTTGCGATTTCCTTGTCCTCCAGACATCTGATGGCTGCTTCAACAGCTTCAGTAGCGGTAGCTCCAGCCTTGAGGAAACTCATGCCTATGCGAGCAGCACTGATCGAGGCATGTCAGCTTATGTCTCCTCAGAGTTCGGCTTGGGAGAAATTACTCGGTGCAAGCCTTAAGATGTACTTTCTCGTTGGTGACACTATGATAGCCGGCACCTGCGTGAACGAAGATAGACGCAACCGGCCCCTTAGACCTCCGTCTTGGTACGCTGTCGACGGCACCATCCGTAGTCGCCATCGTGCCCATTATCCGGTTGAGACTCGCCTTGCTGGCAAGATGTGAGCGAGTCGTACAAGGTGTCGTTGCGATTTCTTGCTTGGGTCGGTACTCGGGTACAGAAGAAGGGTTGTAACGTAGGTTCGGTTGTTCGAGGAGCTTAGGTGGCTAGGGCAATAAGAGGTATGAATCGACTGCAGACGGTTGTCATCCGCGTGACTAAGGTGGCGCAACTGTTGTGCGGATTGCCTGTGGTGTGCGAGGCAAGCAAGGGATTGCCAACTGGGATGGTATAGTTCGCGGGCAGCCTGAGTTTGCAGAATAGGTAGTGGTAGTGTCTAAGACAGCCAGGTAGGTAATGAGGGATGGAGAGCAATTGATGAACCAAACAAACCCTGCAGAGCAGGATGCTTTTGGTAGGAACTGGGCAAATGCCTGAATGGTGGCAGTCCAAGCAAACTCAGGCTCAAACTAAATAAGATAATTCGATGCACTGAGGAGAGAGTTGAGCCTGAAGATCGGCTTCGGCGTGTGGCCTTGATGTGAAAACACAATTCCGCCTGACGTCTCGCGACTGTGTACTCAACATCGCAAAGGGTAAGAGTATCATCATAGATGGGGTCGTTCTTGCCGAAAAGCATTCAGTAACAGTGGGACCGCACACGGTCGAGAGACTTCATGTTCAATCTGGAAACTCCGCCTCTTTCCTTGAGGTCGGGTACCTATGATCATACCGTGGAGGTTAACATGAGCTTGTACTAGTGTTTCTGATAGCCCATCGGGAAGATGTGCGCCGCATTGTGCAATTTCAATCCTAGGAGCTCGAATACCGTCCACTGCCATCGAACCTGGCCGGCCGAGATCTTGTCCGCAGGTCGTCTTATAGGTATTCAAGGTGAAGGCAGTCGCGGCTCTGTCTCCCTCGAGTAAACTCGCTTCGAGCTCAGTCAGCTGCGGGTTCTTAACTAATTTGCGTAGCCGGAGATCTGGGCCGCCATAGCTGGCGGGGCACTCCTTTCTTGGCGCACAGCCGCATCGTGGATCCCACACTGGGCAGCAGCTCGGCGAGACGTAATCTTGGACCGCAACACTGCGTTGCCAGCCTGGAAGCTTCCTCTCCTTGAGCACCGTTTGCTGCATTTGCTGCGCAGGACGAAAAGGTGGAAGCTGCGCGCAGCAGCAACAATCTCAAACAATGGCCAACCAAACCCCGGCCGTTGTCATGGACAAGTACGTGCAACACACCGGTACTCCCCTTAAGCCCCGCTCTCCTGGAGACGAGGAGACGTCGCCGGCTTCGATCCACCATCACTGACCACACCCACGTAGCGGCACGGGATTCTCCAAGCTAGGTTTGTCTCTCCGTCCGGGAGCTCACCGCGATCTTTCGCCGTTGCGAGACTGACCCGCCCATTCTCCAGGTTTCGCCGGCAACGACTCGCCTTCCTTCGTCTTCCCGACAGCGATTGCGACCAAGGGGCCTGCAGGCGGCAGCGGTGGCTCGGGTTCCGGCCGCCCCGCCGTTGCGAACAAGCCGTCCTTCCTTACTGGCGGAGCTGGTCCAACAGGCCATCTATCGGCAAAGCGTGGGACGGAGGACCTCGATTTCTTCATCGGTGACGAGGCGATCAATGCTGCCTCCGGACCCGGTAAGTCGGGGTCTTCTAAGGGAGCTGTCGCCGGCTGACAGTATTAGGCTATGGACTACACTATCCGATCCGGCATGGGCAGATCGAGAACTGGGTTAGTTGAGCTGGGAAAGGCGGAGCTGGAACGGAACTGACACGCGGTTGGCAGGATCACATGGAGAGATTCTGGTCCAACTCTATCTTCAAATACCTCAGGGTCGAGCCCGAGGACCACTACTTCCTACTCACGGAGCCGGTCAGACTTCCCGCGGAGTATTCACAAGCGTATTCACTAACACAGTGCCCAGCCGCTGAACCCACCGGAAAATCGGGAAAACACAGCTGAGATCTTTTTCGAATCCTTTAACTGCGCCGGTCTCTACATTGCCGTCCAAGCCGTGCTGGCGCTCGCTGCCTCGTGGACATCATCCAAGGTCACCGACAGGTCTCTCACAGGCACGGTTATCGATTCCGGTGATGGTGTCACGCACGTCATCCCGGTGGCCGAGGGCTACGTTATCGGCTCGTCCATCAAGTCCATCCCCATCGCCGGCCGCGACATTACCTATTTTGTCCAGTCTCTCCTCCGAGACCGCGGCGAACCCGACTCGTCGCTCAAGACGGCGCAAGAGATCAAAGAGGAGTACTGCTACGTCTGCCCGGACATCGTCAACGAGTTCGGCAAATACGACCGTGACCGCAGCCGGTTTCTGAAGCACGTCGTGGCGCAACCGGGCGGTCGCCAGGTGACCGTCGACGTCGGCTACGAGCGCTTCCTCGCCCCCGAGATCTTCTTCAACCCCGAGATCTACTCGTCCGATTTCCTCACCCCGCTCCCCGTGGTCGTCGACGGCGTCATCCAGTCGTCCCCCATCGACGTCCGCCGCGGCCTCTACAAGAACATTGTGCTCTCGGGCGGCAGCACGCTCTACAAGGACTTTGGCCGCAGGTTACAGCGCGACATTAAGCAGCTCGTAGACGCCAGGATCCGCCAGAGCGAGCTGCGCAGCGGTGGAGCAAAGAGCGGAGGGCTGGAGGTGCAGGTTATCACGCACAAGCGGCAGCGGCACGGCCCCTGGTTTGGCGGGAGCTTGCTTGGCCAGACGCCCGAGTTCCGCTCGTACTGCCACACCAAGGCAGAGGTTTGTTTTGTCTTTGGTCTGGATGGGGGTAGTATTTTGACTGACGTGTCGATAGTACCAAGAATACGGCCCGGGCATCGTGCGGAGATTTGCCCTGCTGGGAGGGCCTGGGGGTTCTTAGGACGGCTCGGTGATGTCGTTGGAGAAAGGCAAGCGATCTTTTACGGGGAGAGAGCGCGGTAGAACTTCTGGGGGACGGCGCCCAAAACAGATAGGAATGTTGAACCGGCATGATGTGACACCTTTCTTCTGGCGACGGAGTGATGAGATGATGTTCGACGAAGGTCTGTTGTGATGGTTGGTGCATTGCCGGCTCCGTGTCGTCTGCCTTCGGATGCCAAGCCCGGAACCCCCGTCTCCATATCTCCGGGTCTCTGCGGGGTCGGCCGGCGCCGGGCCTATCGGGCAGACGGCCATCTGGCTAGTCCCTGCCCCAACTACGCCACCATGGCAGGGTCTCTGGATGTTCGAGATCGATCCATTGTGCATACATAAGGCCGGCTTGAGCCGCTGTCTTACCCCGCGTTTTACCCCAGATCCGTAAACTAGTCCCGCCTCGCGGCGGGGGCTATGCATGGGACATTTCATCGGCGGGACTTCCCACATCGGCATTCATCACATCTCGAGTTTCCTAGAGGAAGAGGACGGAAGTGGTCCGGATCTCCCCAGGTCACCTCAACCCCAGGTTATGTGGGTCGAGACTTGAGTTGGTGATCCTCCCGTCGACGTTAGACCTCGGGATCCAATGTCACCTCGTTCTCCCCCCCACCCCCACCAGCTGGAGATGTACACTAGCACACAGTAGCATCACTCCTTCGCTCAGACGGAATCTTCTTCGAGCTGAAGCATGCTGCTTGATTGGGTGTCCGTTCTGCTAAGTTGTTTGTTTGTTTGCTGGCTTACTTCCGAGCCAATAGGTGTCCTTATTAGTACTGCTGTTCTATCTACACGGCGAGTAAGCCTGTACTATTCCACATACATACCTGTAACACCTGCACACATACACAGTAGTACCTATCTGTAAGTGGCTTGAGTGCTGAGACATGTCCGGGGGAGCGGATAATCTGCGGGGAACCCTGCTAGAACTCACAGTAGGGATGCTCTGGAGCCCTACTGTTGCAGACCATCCGCCTCGCATCCGACACTCTCTGCAGGTCAGTGATGGGGGTACAGTAGGTTGTTGTCAGACTGACGTAACTCCGTTTCGGTTGCACATGAGGACGTCACGGAGCTGGCTCGGAAGTTGAAGGTAGCAGTAAAAACCGCGGCAACCCTCAGTGGATGCGAGATAGGCCCGAAAGAGTGGATTGGTTCGAATGATCTTCTTGGGAAGATTTCGGGCGGTGAGTTGTCGACAACACGAGCATGTCCTGATCCGGATCCGAAGTTTGAAAGGCTTTTCTGGTGTTGTAACCTGAGACAGCTGTTTTGTGGCGCGGGATGTTGATGTTGCACCGAGTCACCGACCTGAGGCGCCGAATGCGGACCTATCTTTGCACTACCTGGTACACCTACAGGGCTGTTAGCGCCATCGCTTGGTTCCGCTGCTCCGGCGATGCCCGCGCGGGATCTGCTTCCCAAAACATCAGAATCAGACCACTTGCTAGCACGGGAGGAAATGTCGACTCTCCAACAAAGCTCGCATTCATGTCGCAAATCAGGCAGGACGGCCAAGCCTGCTTCCAGCGTCTTGGGGGCTAGAAAGGGCCCGTGCGGAACACTTTTAGCAGGTCATGGGAGCTTGGGATGCTCAAACCCATACGTGGCTAGCAGCATCCATTCGGGCTCGCGGAGACAATGCATTGGGAAAAGAGGCCCGGTATATGGGGTTCTATCTGCTATTCTGGAGATGACTCTGCATCCAACTCCCCTAGTGTGATGCAGGAGGCTGTGAGTGGCAGGCGCGATCGAAGCTACAGACAGGGAGTGCAGCTCCTCGCAGCTGTCGTCCGGATCACGCGGTTCCAGATTCGAGGATTGCTCGCCTGGCTGCACCGATCTCCTGTCTGGCCGGGCGATGAACCGACTGACATCTTCCCACCCGTGGACCTAACCAATGCCTGCAGATCTGGCTTAGTGTACGGGTCTTGTCACCTTCCCCGCTCGTCTCGTGTTTCTTGCTTCCTATTGAACGAAACCTGCCGTTTCCAATCGCTCGTTCGCATCATGATGAGTGCTGTAGCACTGAGCCGTGGCGATGGGGGTTGAGTATAAAGGGGGTGCGCAGGCCGCGCATGCATGACGGTATCTCTCGTCCCTCCAGACTACTTGATCCACACAACACTACAACTCTGATATCATCAACATCATCACCTCTTGATCGTCTCTTCTCACTATCCTCTCAACACCACATCTCTCAGACCCCAACTTCACAATGACTGGCTTCGATATCCCAAGCGAGCAATGGGCACAGGTGGTTGAGAAGTCGGGCGGCCGTAAGCTTACCACCTCCCTCGAACCAAAGACGAGAATTAGTCCACCCTAACAGGAATGCTGCAGCCGTCGTCTACAAGAAGATCCCCGTCCAGAAGCCCGGGCCGGATGAGGTGCTTGTCAACGTCAAGTACTCGGGCGTCTGCCACACAGATCTGCACGCCATGATGGGCGACTGGCCGCTGGCGACCAAGCTGCCGCTCGTCGGCGGGCACGAGGGCGCCGGCGTGGTGGTGGCCAAGGGCGAGCTGGTGACGGACATCGAGGTCGGCGACTACGCCGGCATCAAGTGGCTCAACGGCAGCTGCCTGGCCTGCTCCTTCTGCATGCAGGCCGACGAGCCGCTGTGCCCGCACGCGCTGCTGTCCGGCTACACGGTCGACGGCAGCTTCCAGCAGTACGCCATCGCCAAGGCCGCCCACGTGGCGCGCATCCCCAAGGACGTCGACCTCGAGGCCGTGGCGCCCGTGCTCTGCGCCGGCATCACCGTCTACAAGGGCCTGAAGGAGTCCGGCGCGCGCCCGGGCCAGTGGGTCGCCATCGTCGGCGCGGGCGGCGGCCTGGGCAGCATGGCGATCCAGTACGCGAAGGCCATGGGCATGCACGTGATCGGCATCGACGGCGGCGAGGAGAAGCGCCAGAGCTGCAAGACACTCGGCGCGGCCGCCTACGTCGACTTCATGACCAGCAAGGACCTGGTGAGCGAGGTGAAGGCGGCGACGCCCGACGGGCTGGGCCCGCACGCCGTGCTGCTGCTGGCCGTGTCGGAGAAGCCGTTCCAGCAGGCCACCGAGTACGTGCGCAGCCGCGGCTCCGTCATCTGCATCGGGCTCCCCGCCAAGGCCTTCCTCAAGGCGCCCGTCTTCGACACCGTCATCCGCATGATCTCCATCAAGGGCAGCTACGTCGGCAACCGCCAGGACACGCAGGAGGCGCTCGACTTCTTCCAGCGTGGGCTCGTCAAGGTGCCGTTCAAGACGGTCGGCTTGAGCGAGCTGCAGAACGTGTACGACTTGATGAAGGCGGGCAAGATCGTGGGGCGGTACGTTGTTGATACCAGCCGATAAACCAGAGAACACAGAGAGGCGGGGGTGGATGGACGTAAGAAATAGGGGCGTTGTTGCAACGGGACAGGGTGGCGGGCGGTATTGGGTGATCACGACTTTCGACCTGCCGGAGGGGGTGGATGTTGGTATGCAGGCTTGTAAATGAAAAGCAGAATCCATGAATGAAAATGATCGATCGTATCTCGCTCTTTACTAGTACCGAAGTGGAATTGCTCGCTTAGCCAATGCTACTGCTAATGCTGCCTCTGTCTATGGACGTAGCGTTAACTGTAACATCATCAACCCGGATTTCTCCCCAAACTCAGGCTCACCATGACTTCAACTTCGCCATTAGATGCTATAACCCCCACTATTGACCTGCCTCGTCTCCCCGACCGCATCAAACCGCCCGTCCCACAGCCTCATCACGCCCTGCACAGCACTGGTGCCCGGCGCCATCCACTCCACCTCATGACCCTTCCCGGTCAAGCTTTCCGCCGTGCTGTTGTCGAACCCGTCCTCGAGCATGAGCATGTCCGGCAGAAGCTGGTGGTGCAGTCTGGGCTCGGCAATGGCATCGTGCATCGACATGTTGCCCGTGAGTATGTGCCACGCTACTTGGGTGGTGGCGCTGATGATGCGCGACCCGCCGGCTGCGCCGGTTGCGAAGAAGAGGGAGCAGTTGACGGCAAATTCGGCGATGATCGGGGTTATGGAGGAGAGTGGCCGCTTGCCGGCGGCAATGTAGTTGGACGGCGAAGGGGCGAAGCCGAAGGCGTTGCGCCGGCCGGGTTGGGAGAAGTCGTCCATCTCGTTGTTCCTGTTGGAAGAAGGGTTTGAAGTCAGTGGAATGTCGCGGCGAGGCACCCCAGGCACGAACTTAACTTACAGGATGATGCCCGTGTCAGGGGTCATGATCTGCGCACCGAAGAGGAGATTGATCGTGGTCGTGGACGTGACGGTCAAGCCAGAGGCGTCCGCGCTGACGATGTGGGAAGTGCCGTGGCTCTCGGGGTTGTACAGGGACAAGGGGTCGTAGGCTTCAACCGCTTGGGTTTGGTTGTCCAAGATGCGGTGACGAATGTCCTGGGCCGTGTCGTTGCTTAGCAGCCACCCCTCAATATCGGTGACGTTCTGGACAAACGCCGGGTCGCCAAACTCTAGACGCGCCCCATAGGCGAACTTCATGGCCTCGACGAAACGGTGGGTGGTCAGGTTGGTGTCGATGAGATCCTGTACGGGATACTCCTCCATTGTCTTGAGAATGCTGAACATGACAGCTCCACTGCTCGGCGCGTCGGTTGTGAACAACCTGTAGTCGCCGTAGGTGATGTTCAGCGGTGGCTTCACATCGACTGTGTAGTTCTTCAGGTCCTCAAGCGTCATGGTTCCGTTTGTCTTTTGGATGAGGTCGATCATGGATTTCGCTATCAGCAGTCCATTAGCGTCCCCCAAGTTATGCAGGACTATAACGAGGAACAAGCGAGCCTACCGATACCCCCTTTGTAGAACACATCAACTCCTTCGTTGGCGATCTTCTCAAGAGAACTTCAAGACGTGAGCGAATGCCAGCCCAGTTTGAGTAGCTCACTCACTCTGCATAGCGCTTTCTCGTGATTGTATCCCCGAGTTGGACCAGCGTGCCTAGACGACTGTGTGAGTAACGGAGACAGTACATGCCGGAATCCGCCAGCTCATCAGAACACTGACCGTTGGGAGCAAAGTCCTCCGCCCATGTGGGATCGTCCACAAGAAAGGTATTATTATCGGCACTGGCAGCCTCCATATACCGGACCAGGTCCTCGTTGACTTGAAACATCTCGTGAGCGACAAGGTACGCCGTTGATGCTGTTCGGATGGTGCTTACCCCGGAAGCCATCTCGGGCAACGCGTACAGCAGGCATGACTAGCGTCTTCCATGGCAATATCTAGAGGGAGAGTTGGTCAACTAGTACCTGGTACCTCACTCCAAGTCGTTCCATAATTACTTACACCGTATTTCCGATGTAGATACTCCAACCCCCTGAGCTCACCAGGAACACCAACAGCCAAGCCGCCGAATACACTGGCGTTGGGATTGTGCTCGTACATGTCCCTGAACGCTGCGGCAGGGGCGGTCTCCCTGTAGTCGATGGCCTCGTACACGCCATTCTTGTCACGGACGAGCATGAAGCCTCCTCCGCCAATGCCGGAGTGGTACATGCCGATGACGCCCACGCATAGTGTTGTTGCCACCATAGCATCAGCGGCCGTTCCCTGTCGCGGTCAGCGTGACACTAAAAACAAAAAAGAGAAAGAAAAAGAAGAGAAAAGAAAAGAAAGATAATAGACCACAAGACGGCTCTCACCCCTAGTGCAATGGTGTCTATCCCGATTTTGGAACATATGGAGCTTTCGCTGGAAACAGCGCCCCTGCTGCCGCCGGAGCTGGAGGCATTGATGAAGACCCCTTGACCGATGATGGGGAATGCCGAGCCCGGAGTGAGCTGGAGGAGCAGCGGGAGCGAGCAGGACAACAGCGATGGATGGCCTACTCTGACGATCAGTTTCTGCGGTACACTACCTACTGTAAGGAGGCTTTTTTGGGAAGTAGGACGCTTACGCATGATAACAGAGCTACTAGTAGTGAGGCAAGCTCATTGAGCTGTTAGGTTCCTGTCGGTTATGAAAGAGAAGAGACTACCAGGTAATGCTCAGGAAATAGTAAAACAAGCAAAGTAGCAAGACACCAGAGGATCAAACAGGTATCGAGAGGAAGAGTCAGGATCGACCCGACTGGATGCTGACAAAAGGACAAATGCAGCAATGGACCAGTACAGCACAGGAATTGAGATAGGCTGCGATAAGAGAGTTGGAAGTTGGAACCTGTCGTTGGCGGTGAAGTCATACGGTTATAACCCTAACCCTCTACGCTTTAGCCGTGTCTTTGCCTCGTTGAGGAAGGTGCTCTGAAGTGCGAAGCCTGATGACAACATCAGTTCGACCTCTGATCATCCGCCCGTTCCGAGTCTCCGATTGGCGAGCACAACATCGGAAGCTTGAAGAATTACTAACACTACTAATAGTATTGAGTATTGACATCCACCGCACGGTTCAGAAGCCAGTCAACTTACTATCACTGGGTGATTCTCTCAGGGGCCTTGGTTCGGTCAAGGACGAGAGCTCTGTCAAACATCAAAAGTTGCTCACTCATCACGGTTTCATAGTTGCTTTGCCCTCATAGCGGGTGATCCGCAGTTGATCTCCCAGATCATCGAGCCGACTCGGCACAGATGCGATCTTCCCGCGCCGGATCGCCAGCATTAAATGAAAGAGCAAGAGGAGTTTGGTAGAAGAAGACGAGAGAAACATGCGCAATGCACTAACTACTGTGGCATACCTCCAAACCCCGTAGGCAGATCGTAGGGTACGCTTGAGGCACGGCAGCAATATCAAGTACAGTAGTGTAGTCTGCACGAGCAAATGATGAGCAGATCATCACAGGGCTGAGTTCGATTCTAGACATTCGAAGCATCGGGATCTAGAAGTCGATTCCTCAGCGATGTTTCTTCATGGATGCTCATCAGTGCTGCATCCAGATTCCGGACGGGGGAGATCGAGGGTTTGGGGTTTCGCATTGACGAAACGGCACTGCCGCCGTGGCTTGTGGGTCCGTCAGGAGCAGGCCAATCGCAGCCGGCGCCGACCACAAGGGTGTTCACTCCGGAGGTGGATCGCGTTCTGAAACTCTCCCCTTTTTCACCTCACCCCTGACAAATTTCCGTCCCCAGGGTTTCCCATACAATGGGCTTTCTCTCTGGAATGTGGAAAGCCGGAATGCCACGAAATCGGACAAAATCCGGGTAACAAATGTGTTCATCGATGACGGCCGAAGAGCCCATTCAAGCAACCTTACATCCGGTTCATCGTCGAACTTCATACACACTGATACCAAGGCTTAGGCTAGGACACCGTTTACATATACCTAACCTCAAGTCGATAGGCACTGGTTCAGTTGAGATCCCCCACTCACAATCGAAACAAAACGAGACATCTTGGCTGTTGTGCATCAAGACACAGCCGAGCAAGATCGTTACCAGATTCCTCGGGTGATCATTCGTCTCGGATCAGCCGGGTTCCCGGTTGACCAGGACGAAAATCTCTCCGGCGTTCCGTGAACCACAGGTCTTGATCTGGGAAGACTTGCGGACCACGAAGTGATCTCTCATGCATGCCACATGGATTCTCCAGCTACGGATACCTATGACGGTACCGTCAAAGGCTCTGTGCGATCATTCTCGCCGTGGAGAATCTCTGGCGTTGAGCTCCCAGTCCGGTCTCCTTGATCTTGCCCTACCTCAACGGCGCAGGACTGTCTGTTACCCGATACGTGAGCTGCCGGGCCCGCGATTGGCTGAATACGCCGTTGTCTCAGGTCCACCGTGCCTGCGTCTGCCCCTGCACACGCAGTCGTGTCATTCCGGGCACAAGTCCTGGATTTCCCAGAGCCTTCCCGTTGTTCTGCGAGCCCGACAACATGGCCACGCCATTCGACAGGGCTTGCAGGATCTGTCTTGTACGTGTAGTGTATTGTAATGGACTATTCTTGTGGGGAGCCCCTTGATTAATAAGGGCAAGCCACGACTGTACGTCAGTGATGCTATGGGCCGATGGGAATGCCCAGCGGCTAGGCCCATGCTCCCTCATTCTCCGACGGCGCTGAGGGCCCCTGGCGTGCCAGGGGTTCCCGGAGATGTCGTGGAATTTTGTGGATGCAACGGAGATGGAATGCTACACTCATAAAGGTCGACGGATGGAGTCTCGCGTCTGTTTCGTCTCTTCTTCTTCTTCCTGACTTTTCTTCAACTTCATCTTGGCATCTGTGCTGTCCATCTCTCTTTTATCAGTCAAGCACCACTCCTTTTGCTTGCCTGCCCAGCAACAATTCGCTTCTCGTTGTATCTACGTTCTTTTTCCACGCGAGCAACTGTGTTAGTTCGCTGCTTGCGGAGTTGACTCTCGCTCTTTTCGCTCTCGAATCACTCATTTTGCCTGGCGCACTTTGACAGCAAGCCATCTCCAAGAGCAGCTCAAGAACAAGACTCTTACAGCAGCAAAGATGAAATCCGCCACTGTCGCCCTCGGGCTCTTCGCGGCCCTCACTTCCGCGTACTCACATCCTCGGTACATGCGGTTCAGGCGTGACAACACAACAGCGCCAGCCCTCAGCTCGGCCGAGTCAGCAGAGGCCGTCTCCTCCACCACCGTTCTCTTGTCAACCGGTGTCTCTACCAGTGCCTCTACCGGTGCCTCTACCGGCGTCGTCACCAGTGCCGCCCCCTTCCCGGCCAACGGCACCGTTGGTGGCGTTACCACCATGACTGTGTCTACTACGTCGGTGCGCACCATCACATCCTGCGCTCCCGAGGTCATCGACTGCCCCGCGAGGACCGAGGACATCACCAAGCTGCCTTCCGAGGCTCTCTCGACCGTCCTCGTCACCGACACCGTCGTGCTGACCACCGTCGTCTGCCCGGTCACTGCTGCCCCGTCGATCTCGTCCAGCGTTCTGGATGATGCCTCCAAGGGCGTCATTACCGGCAGCACTCTTAGCCCCTCGGGCCCGGCGGCCACGGGCTCGGCCCAGGTCAGCCTCTCGACTGCCACTCAGACCAAGGTTGGCTCCGTGACCATCACCAAGGTCGTTACCACCACCCTCGGCGGCGGCAACGGCAACGGTGGTGGCAAGGTCGTCACCACCACCATCAAGTCGACCGTCGAGACGCCCATTGTCGAGACTGTCACCCACACCCAGGTCCTCTCGCCCCCCGCGGGCTCGGCCCCTGCTGCCTCGGTTCCCGCCTCGTCCGCCGTCTCGTCCGTTGACGCCGATGGACAGGGTGAGCCCACCACGACCACGACTGTTACTTCGACTTCGACTGGCACGCGCACGGTTACCATTGGGGGCTCTGTGACCACCACCGTCCCTGCCTCTGGCTCTGGCTCTGGCTCTGGCTCTGGCAATGGCTCCGGCTCCGGCAACGGTTCTGGCAGCGGCAGCGGCAGCGGCAGCGGCAGCGGTACCGGCAGTGGTACCGGCAGTGGCTCTGGCAGCGGCAACGGCAACGGTGCCTGTGACTGCGCCGCCAGCGTCGTGACCGTGACCGAGACGATCCCGGCCTCAACCGTCTACGTGACCGTCACAGGCGAGAGCGCCGCCCCCTCTCCCACCGCCAAGGGCGGGGACAAGACCACCGCCACCGCTGATGCCGCGGCTACCACCACCACCAGTGCCGCCTCTGCCGGTGGCAACAACAACGGCGGCAGCAGCGGTAGCGGCGGCAGCAGCGGCGACGAGGAGGAGGACGCTGAGTGCTCCACCGACGAGGTCGTGACTGTCACCTCGACCTCCGCCGCTTCCGACCCTACCCCGACCGGCACCAACGGCGCCGCGGACGGCGCCGATGACGAGGAGTGCCCCACGGACGAGGTCGTCACCGTCACTGCCTCCCAGACTTCTGCCTCGGCCACCGCCGCTCCGTCGGCTGGGTTCCCGGGGCTGCCTAACAACGGCACCGCTGGCATCGTTCCTGCGAAGCGGTGGCACCATTAAGCGGGCTTGGGGGGGCGCGCAGTAGATGATAGATGGGGGGGGAGTGGGGGGAGTGTAGTTTGTTTTTAGGAAATGGAACGTCGATTTTCTAAAGCAGAATGGCCCAACTGCCAACTTCAAGTCATGTCCTGTCATGTCCTGTCTGACAGTCGCTATTGGTATCGCCGATGGAGAAGCATCGAGGCGCGCCGCCACCCGGAGCCAGCCTGGGCTGACAGGCAGTTGAGAATTGTCCCTGAGCCGGGGAAGAGGTGGGGATGATAAAAGGGGAAGCCCAGTGGGGAGGGTGCATGGTTCTCTAAAGTAGGCTATTTTTTTGTTGTTGTGGTGTGCGTCTTCGTTTCTTTGTAGAGCTTTTTGAGAGGTTAGTAGGAAAATGCGCCAGCATTTTCCGCTTTGCACATAGGATAGGCAACCTGTGTATGATACGATGACACGAGGTATTGTACCTTGAACCTGTGCCTGCTTATTTACCCTAGTGTGTGAGCTTGGTCCGGTTTGGTTTGCGCAACATGTTAACTCAATGTCTTAGACACTGCTATGGCATCTCTGCTTCCAACTCTCCGTTGAACTTGGTTGTCTCGTCCTGTATAACTAACTCTCCATTCAGATCTATGAAGTAGGTAGGTAGTTATGCCAGCTGGACGCAACTCGGTTTCACGCTTTGAATCTGAGATCGGTTGTCTCAATAGAACTCTACCCACATCCAGTGGACAGGTAGATCTAAAACCGCTAATGATGCTAATTCTTCGCGAGTGCGCTTGCTATATATAATAAACCTTGCCTAGAATCTCAGTGCCAGCTACCGCCTCACACCTATGATGGTACACGACCGGCTGTCTAGATCAGTGATGATACACTGAAAGGTAGCCGCTAATAACTCTTCCTCGTGTCCCTGGTAAATGGCCAAAATACTGACAGCCCCTGGCACACCCAACTTCCTCATATACGCATACTTCATCAGATATATACTAGTACTGTAATCCCCCGTCGTCCGACTCGGGATCAATAAGTTCTTCCCATCTCCAAAGGTTAATCGAGAGACCGGACATCCCTCCACCCCTAGGCTTTACTGACAACTACGCAGAGCTCAACTCAGCAATCCGGCGCTCAATCTCCGGCACCGCCCTCAGCAGCACCTCGAGATCCTCCTTCTCCTCCTCCAGCTTCAGCCTCTTCTCAGCATCCAGCCGCGTAAACACATAGTGGCCCTGCCCATCGAACTGCAGGATGTGGGTATGGTACTTCCACAGACTGCGGCGATGGCTGACCGTCATGAGCGTGATGCCCAGCTCCTTGGCGGTGTCGTACATGACCTTCTCGGTGTCGAGCGTGACGCTGCTGGTGCACTCGTCCAGGATGGCGTAGTGCGGGCGGTGGTAGAACAGGCGGGCCATGGCGACGCGCTGCTGCAGGCCGCCCGAGAGCACGTCGCGCCACTCGGCCTCGGCGTCCCAGCCCTCCGGGTAGAGCTCGACGAGGTGCTCGAGCTGCAGGATGCGCAGGATATCGAGCAGGTCGTCGTCCGTCACGCGCTTGGCGTGCATCGCCGACCGCCCGTCCGGGTAGATGATCTGCTGCCGGAGGGTGCCGCGCGAGAGGTACGGCCGCTGCGGGATGTAGAAGATCTCGCTGAAGGACGGCTTGTGCACGGTGCCGCCGTAGACGGGCCAGAGGCCGCCGAGGATGCGGAAGAGGGACGACTTGCCGCAGCCGTTGGGCCCGACGACCAGGAGGTGGTCGCCCTGCGAGAGGGAGAAGGAGAGCGCGGGAACGAGCACGTCGCCGTTGGGGGAGATGATGGGCACGTCGACGAAGCGGATGTCTTTACTTTCGATTACGTTGCCGCGCCCCCTGAGCACGTTGGCGTTTGTTTCGGTGCCCGAGCTCGAGACGAGCTTCTTCTCGAAGTGCCCCGCCTGGATGTCGTCCATGACTTCGAGGAGGGAGGAGACGCGCGACGTGTAGCCGGCGAGCTCCATGATCTCTTTGTATGAGAACATGATGCGGCCAAAGGCGTCCGACGCGGAGAGCAGCAGTCTGCGGTTGGCGACGAAGCTTTCCGTGCGGTCGCCCATGCTCATGGCAACGCGCCCCGGCAGCTTGACGAAGACGGGGATACTGCAGAGCAGCAGGCCCAGCGCGCCCCAGAAGTACTTGACGACGAAGTCCTCCATGAAGCCGTGGTAGAAGCGCATCCGCAGGATGTGGTTGATGTGTTTGATTAGGGTGAAATAGCCTTTGTCGAGCGTGTCTTTCTCCGCCTCGTGGCCGGCATAGAGGGCGACTTCCTCGCTGTGGTCGATTAACCTGGAATGCTGGAAGCGGAACTCGCCCTCCAACCTCGTTTCGTCGGCCACGTACTTGCCGAACGGCGGCGTCAAGGCTCGCATGACGTGTGCTGAGAGCTGGACGAGGAGCCCCATGAACACGACGCCTTCCCCGCCAACGCTCCTTGACAGCGAGATTGTGTAAATCGTCTAATTTTGATGGGTTAGCCAGCGCGCAAGGAAGGAAATGGTAGTCAGAGGGAAAGCATACCATATCCAGGATAGGCTTCGCCAGGTTGCTGAACAACTCGGCCAAGCTGTTCGAGAACCTGGCCACATCCACGGCAATCAGCTGGTCCGGGTTCTTTATTCGGTCGTCCAATGCCGAGATGCCGTAGAAGGTCAAGTTGGACAGGTATTGGTTGTGGATGTACTCGGTCAGCCGTGTGCGGTATCTCAACGCGAGTTCAGCCTGGTGATATGAGAGCATCGAATTGGTGAAGGTCGCCGGGACCGCAATCAGCATCCACCACACGATGCGCATCAAGAACTCGCGCCCGTTCCCCTTGATCAGCGCCTTGACGATGGCGCCGTCCATGGCGGCCACCTTCAGACTGATCAGGGTCCGCATGACCAGGAAGAAGCTGTGAGTGATGAGGAGCCGCATCTCCTTGGTCCGCCACCCTGGAACGAGGATCCGCAGCAGGCGCATCAGCTGGCGGAAGAACTCGCGGTTGAGCTCGACCCTCTTCTTCTTCACCTCCACCTCATCCTCCTCGGCTGCCGATGTGCTGCCGACCTTGGCTGCTTTCTTTGCCTCCTCGCGGGCGGCGACGGCTTTCTGTTCGGCGATGGAGTGCCGTATGCGCTGGACGAGCGCCACCAGCAGAGTAATGGACACGGCGCGCGAGATCTTGGTGCGATTGCGCAGGTACATGGTCGTCAGCTGCGAGACGATGCCGCGGATGGTGCGAGCGCGCGCGACGGCGCTGCTGCCCAGGGCAACCGGCTTCGATTGTGTTGGCGCCATTGCGGGCAGGAGCAGGCGAGGCCGAGAAGGCGGTTCACGGACGCGAGGCGGCGGTCATCGAGGGGAGTGCGACAGGAAGACCGAGGGATGTCACGGACAATAGGAGCGGAACGGAGCGGAATGGAGCGTCCCGAGAAGGGGTTGGCGACTGGTGGAGCTGCTGTCGTCGTGCGCAACGCAACGTTCACTCGACCTGGCAATTGTCGTGTGCGCGGTTCGGTATCGGCTCGTACCAGAATAGCTGATCACTCGCTCAAGAACACAGTCTCGGATTAGCTAGACTAGATGTTCAGCTGTTACTGCTGTTGCTGTTGGTGGTTTGTGTAGGTCTGGGTCTATGGATTTCCTCGGCCCTCTGCGTCACTCGCTTGCTGGAATGGGAACAGGTTCGGAGGAAGCCAAGCAGCTGCTGCTTGGAAACAATCAGCATGTGATTGTTCCCCAGATTCGCTGTCAGTGGCGGGCAGGTGTCAATCCCCAGTCGACCCACAAATCGGATTGATGCATATGCCGGGGAAAGTGCTCCACCCACAGTTCAGGGGGGATTCCGGGTCCGCCGCTCCGGCAACCAGAGCACCCGCCGGCAACCGGGACCCCGGAGTCGGAATCACTTACACAGGCCGGCTTCCAGCGTTCTTGGATTCTTGGGTGGGCTGTTAGGTTGTTGTTGTTCCTAATTACAGGTAATTCAGAATGACATTCATTTTGAGAACCCGTATCTGGACAGCCCTCCTTCTTCTCTTCACCCGCGCGCTCGCCAACACAGAAAAGACCATCTTCCTCGGCCCGGAAGCGGCCACGATCCCGCTCGCGCACGCAAAACCCCTTTCCGAACTCGGCCTGGACACGCTCACACCAGCCAACGGGACGCTACGAACACAGCTTGCCGCCCTATTCCCTTCGCCCGAATATCCGCACGGGACAGCAACATGGCTCATCCTCGACAAGCTCACGCCACACCAGCGCTATGAGGTGCGAGTCTGCTGGCCGGCCACAGTAAGTACTAGTAACAAATATATATATATATATATATATATACACGCCACAAACGAATCAAAAAAGCCTTTCTAATAAAACCCTCCCCCCAGCAACCAACCGCGTTCTCTCTCACCACCTTCCCCCTCCCGGCAGTCTGGAACTCACCCGAGCTGCTGGCCTCTCTGCGAGCCTACTCCATGTCCCGACAGCAGCTATCTGAGTTGTCAGCAAACCATGGCGATGATGATGTTGTTGATGACAATGAAAATCCCGCATCCAGCAGCAGCGAGCGCGAAGGGGAAGCGTCCTCCATCCTGCTCCTCCGCATCCTCGCCGCAGCCGATTACTTCACGACCGACGCGGCACTGATGACCAGCGTGCCGCCGGTCGACGTGGACATCATCCTGGACCCGTTCCTCTTCAACGTGCTGCCGCGCTCACTGGCCGGCACGGCGTGTTACATCGTTGCCGTGGCTGCAGTAGCCTATCTCGTGGCCCGGAGGGTATCGTCCTGGATAGGGGAGCTGGCTGTTAGTGCGAGCTCACAGCAGGAGAGTGTGAAGAAGAGGCAGTAGTAGCAGTAGCTGAGCTGATGGAGACTCTTTGTGGAAAAGGAAGAAATGTAGGAGGTGGTTTCGCTCATCACGGATGCTGCTAAGTCTATAGTACTATGTAAATGAAACTACAAGCCACGGAGAGACACACCCATTATCGAAATCTAACACGCTTCTCGCTCGACAAGAACATACTCGGCCAACAATGTACTAACAAAGAAAGGAACTCTTCCGAGATGAACTATCGCCACAGCGTGCGCTTGAAACAAGTTCTGACCCCCCCCACCCCCCCTTTCCGCAGGGGGCTAGTCTTGCGTTTGAAGCTCCCAAGTCGTCGACTGCAGCAGCATCGGGTCGATCAATGACAGCTAATCCAACTGGCCGGCCAGCCCCTGCTGCTGCTGCGCTTTCTCCTGCCTCTGGGGCAGGGTCCGCCTGTACCGTTCCTTGCACTCTCGCCTATGTCGCTCCGTCCGTCTCTTCCTCGCTTTCTCGGACTCACGCAGCACACAGTCCCACTGTACCCAATCCCCACGCATCGCCCGCTGCTCTGCCGTATCTGACTCTCTCCGCTCGTTCTCCAGCCGGGCCTGGTCTGCTTCGATCTTCGCCCGCGACCGCGGGGTCAGCGACAGCGGTCTGGGCGATGCCCCTGGCCCAGCAAGCCTCCGCTCCTTCTCGAGCCGCGCTCGCTCCGCCTTGACCCACCTTGCACACCCGTTCAGCGATTGCTCCCTCGAAGAGCCCAACCCCGCCAGGCCCTGCATCATCCGCACCACCTGCTCGCGCCCGCGTCTTTCCCGCCTTCGCTGTACCATCGCATCCATCGCCCGATACTGCTCCGCCCTTACCGTCAACAGCCACAGCATCTCATACTCCCGCTGCGCAAGAGCCCGGAGACGCTCCGGAATTTTCCTCCTCCTCTCCCACTGCGCCACCCACAACTGCTTCGCAGAGAACACGGCGTGCCATTGCAGCCCGATCGACTGCTGCACCTAGCCCGGGCACGCCGCCACCGCGTCCGCGAAGGCGGCAAGCGTCGGCATCGCGCCCGTTCCTTGCGGGGCGCGGTCCTCCTAGTGGTACTGCGGCCCGCCTCCGTACGTCTGCTGGTGAGGCGGCTGCTGGTGGCCGCCGCCGGCGTATTGCGGTTGGGCCGGGTAGGGGGAGTGCCCGCTAGGAGTGTGCTGCGCGGAATGTTGCGACGCGTACGACGCTGCCGCACCGCCGTACTGCGGTTGACCATACTGAGGTTGGCCGTAGGGGGCGGCAGCCGGTGGGGGCGGCCCGTAGTTTGCTTGTGGCCCGGCGTGTTGCGGTGCGCCCCCGGGATGCGACGCATACGACGGTGGGCCGTAGCCCTGCGGCGGGCCGCCTGGTGGCGGAGGCGGGTAGGTCTGCGCATGAGGCGGCTGTTGACTCCCGGCATGCTGGTTACCGGGGGTGCCGTAGGAAGGGGTGTATGGCTGGCCTGGAGTCGAGTGGCCATACGACGTGTTGGGGCTCTGGTGCTGCGAATGAGCCGGGGTCGAGTAAGAGGGCGTGCTGCCCTGGTAGGAAGACGGGGTGGTAGCCGAGTGCGACGAGTGCGAGAGCGCTTGGTAAGAGGCCGGTGGGGGCGGCGCGCTATAGCTACCAGTTTGTCCGCTATTAGAGTAGCCGAACTGCTGGCCCTATCCCACTGTTAGCGTGGTTGAGACGTAATAAGAGATATGCGCTGCTTGAACCTACCGAGCCGTGAGGCTTGTTCCCAAACATGCTGGCAACTCCCCCAACGAGTCCGCCCAGGCCGCCAGCGCCGGCATGTCCCGATGACTGGCCACCATGGTAGTTGGATTGCTGGGTCGACGGCTTGCTTCCGGAGTGGAACAGATTGGAAGCCAACTGCGATGCGAGCTTCCCTCCCAGGCCGCCGCTACTACTGTGGCCCGCGCCGTGTCCGCCGCCATGCCCTCCGGACAGAAGCCCACTGGCTACGTGCCCAACCAGGCCACCGACACCGCCGCCGTGTGATCCGCTACCGTGTGGTTTACCACCGAGGCTGCCGAGCGTGCTTCCGAGCAAGGACTGCAGGGAAGGGATGTTAGCCCAAAAAAGAACCATAACACTCCACAGCGCAACGCAGCACGTTTACTGCAATGCAATCGTTACCTACCCCAAGCCCTCGATCGGTAGTCCCATCGCCACCACCAACACCCCTGGTCCCGTCCGCCGTCGACCCGTCCTCTCTCGGATGGACAGGCTCGAGTCTGCCGTCGGGATACCGCGCCGTCTGGCTGCCGTCCGGATGTACGATGATCTCGGCGCCACTGTCAACTCGCCCCGGAACTCCGTAGGGGTGATCAGACTTCGGGCCGGGCGTGTCAGAAGCCCCGCCCACGGGCGCGGCCTCGGTGGGCGTCTCCCACTGCGACGCGCCCGTCGACAGCTGCACAAAGTAATACTTCTTGGAGGCTGCGTCCCACTGCGCGATCCAGCCTGCAGGCAGAGGTGGAGGCGCGAAGGTCGGCCCCTCGCCGCCGGGAGATGCGGGGCCTGCCATGAGTGACTGCTCTCTTCGAGGGTGTTGCGGTAGGATTATGAGGGTGGTTGATTGATGGGTTGGCTGGCTTTGCGGAGTCTAAGAGGTCCTAGCGAAAAGCTTTGCGGTCCTAACCGCTTCGCTCTGTGTCGCGCTGCCTCGATAGGTGTATAGATGTGGTAGGTTGAGGTTGGCGAGCGTAGGTACTAGTAGCGGACCAAGGAGGAGGAGCTGAGCGGGCGGGAAGGGGAATTTTGGAGGGGGCGGGGCAGTCCCGGCGCTTCTCGAGGAGGCCGAGGCGGGTTCGACTAAGCAATGCTTGATAGCCCTCGAGAAAGACACAGGGGCATGAACTTGAAGAAAATGAAGACTGCGACGGGACAGGTACACTATGTGCTACTAGTAGTACAGATTGCCCAACTACTAGCAAAGTCAACCACAGAGAGGTAAACCGGACAGAGGTAAACCGGACGGGAGGGAGCCAACGGCTCCGCCATCCCATCCATGATCCCAACTGGAAATTGCTTCTCATTAGGCCAGTTCTTCGCCTCCCGGCTTTGTTACTTAGCAGCACCTCGGCACGCAAAGACAACCCAACAAGGCCAAAGTCCAAACCCATCGTCGCCATGGCCGATAATACGACCTCTGGCCAAGAACCCTTCTTTTACTCTATCGCGCTAGACCAGCTGGGCGCTGCCAGTGACTCCGCCAGACGACAAACGCTTCTCGACACAGCCACCACTGGTTGCTCACCCGCTGAAGAAGAAACTAACGTTCCAATAGCCTTCACCTCGCAAGTGCCCAATCTTGCAGTCACCCGATCGGGCCACGGGTGTCAGTTCAGCCACACCAGCGAGAGAGGTGCGTACGTATCCGTACCTGACAGAGACATAGGTAGTCTATTGATTGGTTGTTGAGGGGTTTGTTGGAAGCCGGTTTGTTTGACTCTGAACCAAATACAGACACTTAGGCATTGGTTGGGTGCCGTTGGGAGGCAACCAATTCAGTCACCGCCGGAACTTCCAGGTGAACAACTTGAACCATTTACTACAGAGGTATTCGGGGTGATACACAATTTCACTCAACAAGTTGAAGGTAGCATATGTGAATTTTATTCACAACTCACTGCAAGCCCCCTGCTAAATCATCATAGCTGCATGTACTATATGCCTCTTCCCCTCCCTCCCCATCTAGGCAGCGGGAATGCGTGAAGAGAGTACTGTACTCGTTACTGTCGCTGTGGGGTGTCTGTACTCAGAGCTCATGTGCTGCGATGCGTCAAACGCAGCCCGTAACCACCTCTCTCCCATGCGCCGTCGCCGTCTAATAAGGACAAAGTTGAGAGAAAGTTGAAAATCCTGGTCGCGCCAAGAATAGACCGCCAAAAACGGTCGTTCAACTCAACTCGACAGCCTCCTCTTAACCCAGTCGGCCATTGGTCACCCGCTTCCCATTCAGCGTTCCGTTACCGTTCGTCAGATGGTTCCCGTTGTTGCTGACCGCCACTTCCTCTGCTTTCTCCTGGCCATTGGAAGCCCCCAGATCCTGGGCCCCGGTTAGGCCCTTGCGGATGGCCAGAACCGAGTCGACAATAACAGCGTCGATGCCCTCTTTCACTTGTCGCTGTGTATATGGATTAGTCTACTGGAGAAAGGACAAAAGAGAAGAGAAGAGATGAAGACGTACCTGTACCAATTCGGTCTGGTTATTTTGCATCCCATAGCTCACGCAAACCAAGCCATTCTGCTTCACCACTCTCACCAACCTCGGCGAATTGACAAAAGGCTCCGCATTGCTCACAATGCCCAGCAGGTTCCACCGTGACGCAAACCGGATAGCCTCCTGCAGGCTACTGGCGCGGATATCACCCACCGGGGCGGTTCCAGCATCCGTGAGGAACAGGATCGGGATGTTCGGCTGCTTGAAGCTCATGCAGAGACAGATGTCCGGGTTGAACGAGCTGAAGATGATGTGCCGCCCGTTTGCGAGGTCGTAGACCTTGGTCAGGACGGTGTCGCAGAACGAGTTGAGCTCGACCGCATACGTGTCCATCTCGTGTTCCTCGCTCTCGTGGAGCATAGGGTACTTCAGCTCGATGTTGAAGCCGACGGAGGGCGGAAGCTTGCGGAAGAGGTCCTCCAGCGTGGCGAAGGGTGCTTGGATGAAGTTGCCTCGGGAGTTGGCTTTGAAGCCCTTGGCCTTGAAGTCGCGCGTGTGTTTCATGCGCTCTTCCATCTCCTGCTTCGTCAGCTGATGGTCCACCATCGGCCAGTCCATTGACATGGAGCGCTTCCTCGGCCCAGGACTGCTGCTACGTGTCTTATCGAGCTGCTTGTGCTGGGGCTTTGGGGAGTGGCCGTTTCGGGAGGAGTCCGAGTTGATGTGCAGGAATTGTTCCAGAGTCAGCGTATGCACGGGCGCGTCGAAGCCCGTCTCACTGACCAGGAAATCGTGGTAGATGACCGGGACATGGTCCTTTGTGAGCTGCACATCGAACTCGACGTATTGGGCTCCCAGGTTGGCAGCCGCGATGAAGGACGGCACCGTGTTCTCGCCCAGCTGCAGCGACCTGTTGGCCACCAGATTCTTCCCCAGGCCGCGGTGACCGATCACCATGGTCGATGTCATCTTCTTCCAGTATGTGTGCTGGGAAGTGACCTCCATGTTTGGATGCGAGAAGGGGGTGATGACTAGGAAGTTGAAATTCACGGTCCCAATCACGTCGAGATTGGACCCCACGATGGGAACGCAAACGTCTCCCTGCAGATTCATCCGCTTGGTTCCGATTGTCGGTCGCACGCTGGAGAGCAGTGCGACACCACGCCCAATCTTGTTGTTCTGGTTGCCCGAGTATGTAGGGACAATATCAAACAGCAACTTGACCTTCGAGGCGTCAGCCGTGGTGAAGACGATCGGCTCTGTCGAGATGTTCTCGTGGACCGGCATATCGATGATGGTAGGCTCGCCCTGAGCACCCTGAGCCGACACCACGATGGAGAGAGCTGTGTCCAGCTGAGTGTTGTGTGCCTGGGTCAGCGGAACTTTGTCCAGCGTGACGGCCTCGACGTTCTTGCGCATATCCATTGAACCGAGGCTGACAAGCACCAGGCTTTCATCCTTGAGATAGCGGTGACCGAACGACTTGACGGGTTCCGCCGGGCGCGAGGAGCCATTGGATCTCCTATCCTCTAGGGAGGCGACCTCACGAGCCACAGGCTCGGTCGCCGGTTTCTCCTCGTCCGAACTGCTCGATCCTGCATCATCCTCATCCCCACTGTGCACAGCAAGCAGGCGCGCGATATCGAGATGTCCTCTCAGTGCGGCATGTTCCTTCGCTGTCCAGCCCGACGAGTCCGGTTTGTCGACGTCCGCGCCAGCATCCACCAGGATTTGCGCGACAGACAGGTGGCCGTCCACTGCTGCGATGTGGAGTGGAGTCCAGGCAAAAGAATTCTCAACGAGGTCCAGGTTTGCCTTCTGCTCAGCCGTCCCCTTTAGTAACACCCTGGCGCATTCATCGTGACCGAATCTAGCGGCGATATGCAGCGCCGTCTCGCCGACCTTGTCCTGCCAGTTGATATCCACACCAGCATCCACGAGCATCTCCACGATAGGCTTGAGGTTGGCCTTGGTGGCGATGGCCAGGACCGCGCTCGACTTGGAGATGGACCGCCTCATCTCGGCTTTGTGGTCGTTCACGCCGTTCCAGTTTTCCCCCTGTAGAAGCGCCTTTGTCGTCAGGACGTGGCCGCCAAGGACGCTGAGATGGACTGGCGCATTGCCTTCCTTGTCCTGCCATTCGACCGCATCAATGCCGTTGTCGACGTTGAACTGGTCCCATTCCTGCATCTTGCTCATCAGGATTTGGCATACCACCACAAAGCCGAACTGGGCGGCATAGTGCAAGGGAATCCTGCCGAAGCTGTCCCGTGCGCTCAGTGCGATCCTCTGGCCTGGTTTGAGGGCCTCGAGAAGGTAAATCAGTATCTGGACCGCCTCGTCGTCCCTTGTGAGCAGATTCGACTCCTTGAGGCCGGAGACTCTCGGGGCCGCAAGAGGCGATGTTGCCGGTGTGAGATGCCTCTGGGCGTACTGAGCCGCACCTCCCGGGAAGGGAAAAGAGGCTGGGCTTGATTGTTCATCCACCTGGGAAGAGGCTGTCTTCGTCCGCCCAATGTGGATTACCAGTCTGTGGACACAGTTCCGCTCATTGATGTCGTCAGGCTCGTCGAGCGAGGTGATATTGTCTAGTAGGAATGAGATGGAGCTTTTTGATCGTGCCGAGATGGACCGTTGAAGCAGGTTCAGAAGCATCCGCTGCGAGGAAGATTCCGAGCCCACCAGGTTCCCTGTGGTCAATCCCGCTTTCAGAGCATCGACGTCGTCATTCCTAATGGCCTGATCCAGTTTGTCCAACAAGCTCGATGGGACATTCAGCATGGCTTTTGCCGATGCTCGCCCCAAGGAGCGGGTCGACCTCTCCGACCCTGCGTCATCGATATTCTGCGAGTCACCCAGCACTGAGAGCCACTTGTTGATCTCGGAGAGTAGCCTGGCAATGGCGGTGTCCTTGGCGAACGGTCGTGGCTCGACCTTCGTCGAGATGTATCGGTGCTGAGTCGTCGTGTTGGGCACCTTCTTGTCGAGCTTTTTGGTGATCTTGATGAAACCGCGGCGGTTGATCTCGCCGAACCATTGGAGCTTCCGCAGCTGGCTGCGCAGCTCGAGGAGGGCGCCCATTAACTCCTCGATCTCATCATCATCGAGGTTCGCAACAATCTCCGGCGAGCTGCCGTATCTGTCCTGAAGGACTCTAAGTCTTCGATAAGCCTCGGCAAACTTTTTGTTGTAGAACGAGTCGACGTCCTCAAGATTCCGGTCCAGATCGAAAAAGAACTCTGCGTGCCCACGTTAGTCATCCGGACCAGCTTAGCTCAGCCTGGGATAAAATCCACCAGCTAGATCAACTTCTTCGCCATTCTGAGCTGCTCTCGCCGCAGCCTTGATGAGCTTCTTGAGGCCCTTGTAGTTGATGTAACAACCTGCCCACTCGGGGACTTGGTTCCTTGGGAGACTGCACGTACGGGTCAGTGACTATGCAACAGCAATGCGGATTGGTGGGGACGAACGTACTTTCTACCAAACTTCATGTTGCGATATGGACTCACCGCGGAGCTGGTGTGAACACAAGCGGCAGAAAACTCGGTGTAGCGAGAGTGGTGCGAGATGCTGAGACTCAGCCGAGGAAGGGAGTGGATGATGTTGGAATCCTAAGACAGCATGTTGAAGATGTAGGATAGCGTGAGAAACAATCTTCAAAGCAGCCGGTAGGCAGGTGGCGTAAAGAGCCTTTCTTGTTCTGAAACCGGTCGACCGGTGTTTAAGTTGACGTTGTTTCCACCCTATGACGCAAAGACCCGAGAAGGTTTAAAGCCGCAGCAACAAAAAACTCAAGGATCAAGAAGCACGCAGGCTCAGGACAGTGACGCGACCCCGACACGTACGTCTTGAGCCTCGAAAGACAAAGGAACCATCTGAAGAAGGAAAATGGGTGGGGGGGGGGGCAGCCAGGGTTGATAAGTAGACAGGATGGCTTATGATAGAACGGCCCACGGCGGGCAGCGAGAGACCCCCAAAGTTAAAGTGCCGTGAAGAGGGATACCTAACGTTATTCAACGCCCCCGGCCAGCAGATCAGGTACACGGTGCGGATCTGAAAGTCTACCCTGGCGCCGCCGCGGACGCGCTCTCGCCTTCAGGTTCCGTCGCTACAAAAACTCGCCGGAGTTGGGAAGGAGCATCCCAGGGGTTCATGATTCGCCTGTTCCCACTCCGTGCCAGCCGGAACCAGTAGGATTTCGCCGCGGCGTCCGGTGCGGCCGAGTCCCGTGCCTATTGGGCAATAGGTCCACATTGTCCGCCATCTCTTGAAGCTCAACCTGTTCGAACAGAGCGTTCACGTGTTGTGATCAGTTCCAATATTTCTCTCCGTCTCTTCCAATTTATATTTATCTTCTAGTTTGCCTATATTGACATTTATCGGTTGCTATGATGTTTCCCGGCTCTCGTCACGGGCGGGGGCGACCTTCTCTTCACACCATAGTTATTCCAACGCTGGTTAGATCCCGTCTGTATAGACTCGAGTACAGTCAACTTAGACCGTTCGCCACCACACAAACCGGAGGCCAGTCCACGGGATAGCCTACCATATTGTGTGGCGGTCACTAGGTACTGTGTAAGCCGCAAGACGGGACATGCATGTGGTGGGGGATCAGGATATGGCATCTGCAAGGCGACGGGGAAATAAGAGAACGTGGGAGGTGGGCGAGACGTGGGTGTCGTCATGCGACTCCTCGCAGCTTGGACAGCAACCCCGGATAACTTCGACGTTTGTGAAGGCTGCTCTCCATCTGCATTCCGCTGAGTGCATTGCTCACCGCTTCTCATCGTTTCAGACACCTACACAGTACTTCCAGAAATTAAAGCAGGGTGCCACGAGACGCTGGAGGTGGATGAAACTAGAAGGTCCCTGCATATGGAGCCCCCGGGAAACAATTTTAGAAAACAATTTTAGATATCCTCGTGACTTGTGTCTTTAGAACATCACACAACTACCGTGGATCATTGGCAGGATGTGGTGTCTTGTGACGCATCTCGCTCCCACAGAGGCCGGGCTAGAACAAGCGCAACTTCCTGAAGGAGGAGAGTGCATATTTGGTGCAAAGAACTGGATCGTGAGGGCATTCGCAGTTGGCCGATCGCTTCTGCAGCTATCATACCTGTGATTATTATCAAGATATCTACACGTCTTACATAGGTATCAGGTATGCAGAAGCAGGCTTGTCTGTCTGGCACCTGTTTCCACTTTGTATGGATACCTCCAGTTTGAGTTTCTAGTCTGCGTCCACCACCATCAACCTCACGCTGCAGTAGGTGCCTTGACTGTTTTTTTTTCGGTGTTTAGATAGTCGGGTTGCAACCGTGGAGTGTGTGAAGTGAGAAGGGAGGCTTGTTTAGTCAAATCTCTTTTAGGCTTTAGCAAATAGTAATGGCCACTCTATCTTCGATCGAGCGTATCAGCCCAGGTTTCCAAACACTATGGTCCTGGCGGGTAGCCGACACACATGTATGTACAATATGCTGGTTCGTATAACACTTATACTACATTTATATACGGTGTTCCTCTCTTCACTACCCGTCCCAACCTCGCCGCAGATGACCCCGATGACCCCGGCAATAACGAGAGGCCCGAGAGAAGTCGGGCCAAGGGCGACGTCCTCGCCTCCTTGTCCTCATCAACCTTGAACTCAGCCAGGTACTGTTCGAAGCGAGCCAAAATCCTGCCTAGCGGGACGTCTCCTGAGGTGTTCCGCGTCTCCAAGAGGTCTTGGGCGAGCGCGAGTGGGAGAGCCTGCAACAAAGCCTCCTTCAGCTGCCAGTCGATCTCCCTGCTCCTGGCGAAGCACATTGCCGCCTCGTGATGCACCGTTCCCGGCGTGCCAATCGCCAGGGCCAGGGCAGTCCGTGTCTTGAAGGACAGATCCGGGTTGAACAACAACCGCGCGTCTCGTAACTCCCGCGGGGCCTGCTCGGCCAGGATGCTGCAGATGGCTGCCTCGAAGTCAAGGATCTTCTTTTGCGACTCGTTGGCTTCGGTCCTCAGCCACTCTAATCGAGCTACCCGTTGGATGCGTTCCGCCTTGAACATTTTTTCTTTCGGGCGGTTGACCGCGATGTCAAGAGCAGAATGCGCTTTGTCAAGCCTCTCGCTCAGCGGCCCGTCTGCGGAGAGTCTTCTCGTGGCCTGCTTAAGCCACAAAGTGGTGTGGGTGGCGTGGTGCCACGTCTCTTTCGTCCAAATCGCTGTTACAAGGCGATCAAGATTCGATTCTTCGGCTCGCCTTCTGGCGTTATAAGTCTGGCATACGTCGTTTGCCCCGTCATCAGCAGTAACGTCGGGAAGGAGCGTCGTCGCCTGCCACATGTTGAGCAGATGGCGCAGCTGCCTGACCAGTCCGGGACCGATGGCGTTCGGACCGAGCAGAAGCGATGATGCTTGGTCGATGTTGTTGAGCAATCCCCCAACGATCACCCTAGCCGACGCCGTATCCAGGAAGGTGAGACACGAGTGGAATAGCTTCCACATCAGGTCTTTGCTGACCGTCCATTTCTCAGCCAGGCAGACCGAAAAGAGCCTGGCGGCTTCGTGCAATAGATCGAAATCTATCAAGCCTTCCATCATGGCCTCCGCGAGGTTCCGCGTGAGCGGCGCCCGCTCGACGTAGTGACCGTCGACAAACCTGACGTCAGCTGTTTTGGCCCAGGCCCGGAGACTGGGATCCCGCGCTACGTCGTCGGCCGTTCTTCGCATCAGCCCTATGCCGGCAGAGTCGTAAGCGAAGAGACGGCGAACAAGGTCATGGAAGCGGACGATGTCCTTCTTCATGCGGTAGTGATGCAGTAAGCACAGGAATGTTGCTTCTGTCGGTCTCATTGAGCTCGAATGGAAGTATTCCACCACAGCGTCCGCAAGCTTGTGCTCGCAGAGTAGCGAGAAGCCGAGGATGAGCGCGTTGACATTCTGAATGCCCGGAGGCACACCGCAGACAAGGAGATTGTAGCAGATCTTGGCTACGTAGTGTTCCCGGCGGGGCCGCGCCCAATCCGCCATGATCTTCACATTCAGCTCGTTCAAACGAGCTCTTTGTTCGATCGTCTCCATCGGGTCCACGTGCGGGTGGGTGTAGGAAGGATAGCCACTGGACCTCACCAGACGGATCATGGTCCTGGCCGAATCTGGGCTCTCAAGCGCGGGGTGTGCTCCGGGCACTTCGGCCTCTGAGACCCAGTAGGCATCTGTCAGGAGCCGATCCGTTAGGTCCGCGATCATGCCCGTGACCTTTGCTAGTCCTTCCTCGTCGATTGCCTCCTGGTGCACGAGGCTGAGATCCTTCGCCTCTGCATCCATGACCTCGTCGCACCTGGACAGGGTCGAATGCTCTATGCCGTACTCTAGAATTTTCCAGCCAGGCAGGCCGAACATTTTGCGCAAATCGTTTCTTGTCTTGAATCTGGACTTGCGGGTCGCGTTCAGCCTCCTCAGATGGTCCGGCTCGAGCTTGCAGATGTCCTTTATAACAGCCAGCTTCTCCAGCGGCGACGAGTCCGGGAGACTAGGGTATGCGGACGTGATAACCTTTGCCAGGTCTCGGGATTGCGACTCCTCCAGCAGGGTGGCCAAGCTGCTCCTGGCCTCGGCGAGCTCGCGATCGAGCTCGCGCCTGCGCTTGTCCTTCCTGCCGGCGTCGATAACGGCGGCGGTGGCCATGATGGCGGAATAGCATGCCGTGAAGACATCGCTGGCTAAGAGCTTGCGCCGTCGTGGGTTGCTCCTCGCGCTCGTCGTCGCTCGCCGCGCGGCCGAGTTTGCTCCCCGTAGGCACGCCCGGCAGTGGCAGGCCCTCAGCTGGGCTGCCATTGACCACAGGCCCAGCATCGTCGGGGCATGTCGGCCAAGCTGAGCCTGCGAGCTGCGTTGCGGGTTTTCGGACTCGTAGGGCGGTCGATTTGGGAGCTAGAGCTCGGTGGGCTGATGCCGTTATGATTTCTGACTTGGGGCCAATTGAGCCATTATTAGGTATCGACCTAGGATTACGGTGTGAATTCGAAGCTGTAATGTGGGACGGAGCTAGGTTGGGTTCACTACTACCTGAAAGGGAAAGCTCCAAATAATTAGAGGGCGTGTGCTTATCAAGTGGGACAACACATTGCCCCTCTCACAACTCTCAACACCATCAAGAAGTTATCAACAGCTGGTAGTGTGCAGTTGTATATGACCCTCCGCGCATCCTACTCGGAGCAACTGTACCTGGGACCGCAAACCGTTAAGGCTTTCAGGGCCTATCTTTCAACATTCGAAATTTGAAAGCCCGGGCGTTGCCGCAATGTATGCGCTCACACTGACGGCGGAACTGGCGGGGTAAGCTTTTCTTCCTCAGCAACGAGCTGGCAAGGATCGAGACTCCGGAAGCTTATCACGGGAATCGGATCTTATAGAGTGACAAACCTGCGGCCGAAGGACAACCAAGAAGCGCCGTTTCATTATACGTTCAAGGTACAATGCACCTCATGCAGGGAAACGCATCCCAATCCCGTTACCGTTACCCGCTTCGTGAGTCTCTCTCCTTTCCCCGTCCATTAAGCGGCATGGCTTACACCACTTAGGAAACCAATGAAATGAGCGGAAGTCGAGGCGAGGCAAACTTCGTATGGAAGTGCAAGAACTGCAAGGTATCGACTACGCAGACTTATACATCTGTTGCGGTTCTAGCCATCCTAACTTAAATTCTCCTTGTCACAGAGAGAGTCGTCCGCCTCTATCAAGGCTGCCCCAACTCCGTACGAGCAGGCTGAGCCGCCGAAGGCTCAGAGAATCCTTGAGTTTGACTGTAGGGGCTTGGAATTCACAGAATTCCTTCCCGAGGTTTGTTCCATCTTTTCCTGTCCGAGTTCGTGGTTTTCGGAGCACTGATGATGGTCTGCCACGGTTAGGGGGAGTGGCTCGTGGACGGCGTCGAGTCGAACACCAAGTTTGAGGGCATCGAACTAGCAGAGGGGGAATGGTTTGACTACGACGAGAAGGCAGGAGAAGAAGTTAGCATCAAGGAAGTAAAGTGGGATATCGTTCGCGCTTGAGGATACCCAGATTAGCGCGCCAAGTCGTCAAGGACCGCTCCCTCGATGCTTCGTTCCGTATGCCCGTGAGTTTTCCATCTAATGAGCGACTGTAGGTACGGATTCGGGAAGCCGAGTACCGCTCCGAGTTGAAGCCGTGGTGGGATGCCAACAGTACCATACGGTGTATTGGAGTGGTAGGTTACACGGTAAGGTGTGCATTTAGCGGAACTTACCACCGGAATACTCCGGTATTCCTTCGTATGTAACCTATTGATTGTACAATTGTAATGTATTGTATTGTACAAGACCATACAGTACAGTAACTTCGTATCGTCCGAAAGTCTCAGACTTGGACACTGCACATCACCAACCTCGTGCAAACCACTCGCCGCAAGGATCAGCTCACTGCTGCTACGGACAGGATGGCATCCAATGAGGGTACCGCAACTCTCCGATTTCTCACAGATGCAGGACACCTCTTGGCCGGGACGGCTCCCGAGACCTCGGCAGATCTCATGAGACGACGCAATGAGCTGATGTTTGAGCACGAGATGCCTCTGTCGGACAGGCAGCGACAAAATGTATGTGGCTGTTGCGGTCACATCATGGTCCTAGGACTGGGGAGTGAGCTCCAGGTCGAAGCTGGAAAAAGAACCGGCAAAAAGCCTCGCTCGGCTAGAGGCCTGAAGGTCAACAAGGCACGAGGCAACACTCTGCAGACGCGCCCAGGCCCAACCAAAGCCATAACTTGTGGACACTGCGGCAGGTTCACGAAGGTTGAGCTGCCAGCTCCGGCTCCTATCACGAGGCACAAGGTGAAAGCTGGGAAAATCCCCGAACCCTCCGGACCCGGAGTGAACTTGTCTTTGTCAAGCGCCTCCCGAGAACCACCATCTCAAAAGTCAAGCGCCAACGCGAGCAGCAAAAAGCGAGCCAAGTCGAGGAAGGCTGGATTGCAGGCCTTGTTGAGCCAGTCCAATGCGGCGCGAAACGCAGGACCTGGGCTCGGTCTTAGCCTTGCCGACTTCATGCAGAAGACCTAAGTTCAATAGGTGCCGGGCCGTGGAAAGCGCTCATTGGCCTCCTAAGGTACTGTACCTACCTACGTATGTACGTGGTACTATGCCTCGAGCAAGTTCGGGCGGCGCCCCGAACATTCGGGAGCCTGGTGGAACGTTAAGGCTCGGCCTGGAGCGCCTAGGTTTATGACATAAGCCTGCCTAGACGTGGGGCACCCCACTGTGTTCAGGCGCTGGATGAAGATCTGCTTATCAACTGTGACCCCGCCATACAGCAGAATAACCCCTCCAAAAAAATCTCGCTATACACCCCGTGAACAGCATAGGTCACGGAAAAGATCACCGTCACAGACCCTTGGACAGCAGTCAATATGCCCGAGCTCTTCAAACCCATTGGCGAGGAGGTAGAGAAGGTCGCCCCGGCGGCCGTTCCCAATGGGACGAGCGGTGACGACCAGGAGAAAGTGGTTGAGGAGATCGAGTCCCTCTGCATGAACTGCGAGGAAAATGTGAGTGCACCACCACTACCTCTCGAGCCAAGGACCAAGCGCGATGAGTGTACTAACGCGACACAGGGTGTAACACGGCTCCTGCTAACGAAGATCCCCTATTTCCGCGAAGTCATCATCATGTCCTTCTCCTGCGAGAAGTGCGGTTACCAGAACAACGAGATCCAGACGGCCGGAACCTTCCAGCTCAAGGGTGCTCGCTATGAGCTCCGCCTAACCGACATGGCCGATTTCGAGCGCAGTGTAGTCAAGTCGGACACAGCCAACGTCAAGTTCGTTGAGCTGGATCTAGAGGTGCCCCCCGGCAAGGGTCAACTCACAAACGTGGAGGGTCTCCTGACGACCATAATCGACGACCTCGCATACGGTCAGGAGAAGCGCAAGGAGGAGCAGCCTGAGGTATACGCCAGGATCGAGGAGATCATCGCCAGGGGTAGGAAGATGCTTGCTGGCGAGGCGTTCCCCTTCCGTGTCGCCGTCGACGACCCGGCAGGCAACTCGTTCATCACCCCTGACATGCGCGACGGCGTCGGCAAGTGGGAGAAGCGCGAGTACATCCGTACCCCGGAGCAAAACGCCGCCCTGGGGCTCGCCGACACCAGCGCAGCCGGTCCTGACGGGCAGGACGACATCGTGCCCGACCAGGTCTACTCCTTCCCCGCCTCGTGCCCGGGCTGCATGCACCCGTGCACGACCAACATGAAGATGGTGGAGATCCCACACTTCCGGCAAGTCGTCATCATGAACACGACGTGCGACGACTGCGGGTACAAGTCCAACGACGTCAAGACCGGCGGCGAGATTCCCGAGAAGGGCAAGAAGATCACGATCCGCGTCAAGACGAATGTGGACCTCGCCCGTGACATCCTCAAGAGCGAGAGCTGCGCGCTCGAGTGCCCCGAACTCAGCCTCTCGGTCAACCCGGGCACGCTCGGCGGCCGCTTCACCACGGTGGAGGGCCTGCTCACGCAGGTGCGCGACGACCTGCACAACCAGATCTTCGAGGCCGACGCCGACGCCGACGCCGGGGCGAGCGCCCGGGTGAACGATTCGCTCCCGGCCGAGGAGAAAACGCGCTGGGAGGAGTTCTTCAAGGGGCTGGACGCCGCCATCAAGGGAGAGAAGGAGTTTACCATTGTCCTCACCGACCCCCTGGCGAGCAGCTATGTGCAGAGCTTGGCGGACGACCCCGGCCAGCCGGACGAGCAGATGACGGTGGAGGAGTACGACCGCACGGACGAGGAGGAGGAGGACCTCGGGTTGAAGGATATGAAGACGGAGGGGTATGAGGCGGATGCGGCCCAGACGGAGGATACTGCCTGAGCTGTTGCTTTTTCTTCTTATTCTGATATTTGAGGAGTTTGGTGGGAAAATACTGTTGAAGATACCTCATGGTTGGATGTAGATAAAAGATACATATACGAAGCGATGTGCTGCAGGGGCGTATGGGATGAAAAGAAAAAAGAGTTGGCTTACATTGCTTGTTCACGCCTCCAAATGGTTGCTGTGTTCTGTATTGTCTCGGTATACTATACAACGATGTCGGGCAAGTCCCCAAGCCGGGGCTGTAAGCGTCAAAGTTGACCAGCAGCGCCTTCAACATGTTCATAGCGTCTTGCCCATATGAAGTGATTATACCTTAGCATGGAGCCGCGAAGTGTCATGCAACAGATGAAGCAGCACAAGTTGAAGGTAACCCCGGTTATTAGTTGCCTTAGGACACACTCATAGACGAAGCATAATTCCATCATTGGCAGCGTGGTATCTCTCTCTGGCAGGCTGGCAAGCAGGCAGACGGACCGGGCGAACCGAACCACAAATCCTACCCCCACCAAGCAAACGCCCCCTTTTCCCGGAATAAACCACAGCACAAGCTTCCCAATATGACCCTTCCCTCCAGCAATAACAACGACGACTCCAGTGCCACCATCCCCGCCGAGAGACAGAGAGATAGCCTGAGATCCTTGAAGAAGTAGAAAGAGGAGCCGCCATGCGATGAGCAAGCAACAAGGCGGACCAGCAAAAAAGTCCGGGTATATGGTAGGAAAACCACCCCCGCCGCCACCGCATCATCACGTCGCCCGTCAATCATGAATCGTGAATTGAAAAAAGGGCCCCCGAGCCCCCGAGCGACAGCCCCCTCCAGGGTGAAAGCGAGGGTAAGTAAGTAGCTGACTCCCCAGGACTGCGAAGAAAAGAAAAAGAATTGAAGAAGAGGGGGAAGAGACGGAAGCAGAATGTGACCGGAATCCGAACCGAATTTATCCTGGCACCTAGGCAGGGGTAAAACAAACAACAAACAACCGACGACGAGAAACAGAATTCCAACTCCCACCCGGAGAACCGAGCTCGCTCTTCTACTCGTTCTAGAAGAAAGAGGGCTTGGTGAGCACACGGTACTCGACGTAATCCTCGCCGTCAATCGTAATTAGGTTCCCCTGACTGACCAACTTGCCCTGGAAAGGGCCGGTCTGCTTACGCTGGTACTTGATGCCAGCGTGTACTTTGGCGTCATCAGCGCCGGCGCGGATAAGGGCGGTCGTCTGCACCTCCCACACCTTGGTCAGGCGGGCCATGTTGTTGAGGAAGGTTGAGGCGGCGCGGCCCTGGGTGTTGTTGTCGTTGTCGGGAATGAGGTTGGCGGTGTCATTGGTGCCATTGGTCGCGGGAACGAGAGATGCCTCGCGGCTGGCGGTGAGTAGATCAACACGGCCCTGGGCAGCCTCGAGGAGAGCGATCTCATGGCTGGCGATCGAGTTGGTCCGCTGGTTGGTCCGCTGGATGATGGCGGGGTTCGGACCGGAGGACGGGCGGTTAGCGGCGCGATATTCGAGGCCCGGGAGGGGATGGCGGCCCGCTGCGGGGGTGGAAGAGCTGGCGTTGCGGCCGTTGGCGTTGGCCAGCTGCGAGCCCTTCAGCGCAATGGGCGTGGGGTCCGTCATTTCGTCCCTGCGCATGGGGGTGCCCGGCGCAGCGCTCTCCAAGACGCGCTGCTTCGCCTCGTACACGGCTCTCATCTCATTGTCGGCTTGCTGCTCGGGGACCTCACCGACGTCGAGCTGGCGCTGGCGGACGCGGCAGTATTCCTTGACCTCGGCACGTGAGAGGTTTACCAGGTGGGGATCGAAGACGACTTCGTCCCACTGGATCCAGACGCCTCCGGCACCATTGGGAAAGTCGCTCTGCAAGGGGCGGCCGTCCCGAGTCTCGCGCGCCAGTTTGACGCGAAACAGATCGTTGGTGCCAATGACGCCATACACGGCGTGCTTGTTGGCGGGATCCTGCTCCGTGGAGCTTTTCCACGTCCCGAGCAGGATTCTCGTTGGGCGCGTGCCGGGGATCTGGTCGACCGTCGGCTGCGGTGTCCTCGGCGGCTCAGGGGGCGCTAGCCGACGCCTCTTGGCTTCGGCGCGGCTCATCGGCACGGTACCCGCAGGGACCACGGGGCCATACGCGACCGGGGGAGGATACGGGGTCTCGGGCGGGGGGTTAGTCCGCACACGCTCCGCAGCCGCGTTGATGGCGTCAAGGTCCAATCTGGCCTTCTCCTCGGGGGTCTCGTGATTGCCCTTGGCCTCGGCGCGGATCTTGATATATTCTTTCACCACGTGGTGATTGTGGCCGACGAGATGCGGCTCGAATGCGACCTTGTCGAACGTGACCCAGCTGTTGCCGGGGCCGGCCGGGAGGGGATACCGCGGGTCCATCGGCCGGCCATCGCGCGTGGTCGGCAGGAGTCTGGTGCGGAGCCGGTCACGGACATCAATAAAGCCAATCACGCCGTGTTTATCATCCGCCCGGTCCGCCGGCGACGCCCGCCAGTAGCCGACAACTATTCCTTTCGACTCCCCCACCGAAGACCGGGGAGGGCGGGCAGACCGGCGGTACTCCGGCTCGTCGCCCAGCGCGGGAATCCCAACATCATCACCATCACCATCACCGACCGACTCCGCATAGACTGCCGTCGACGCACGCTTACGCTTCGGATACTGGCCGGTAAGCGACTTTTCGTCAACGGCGTCGCCCATTGCGACATCTTCTCGCTCCATGTCCTCGGTGGGGGATGTGTCCACCTTGTCGCTACCAACCTTGGTGCCGACCACTATCTCGTCCTGCAGGTTGCTAGTGTTGGGGTGAACCGAGCCGATGGGCGAGTCGGGTGGAGGGGTGAGGTCTTCGTTTCTTTCATCTTCATCTAACAGGTTGACGACCGTGGTGACCTCCTGGGCCTCGCTGTCTGTCTCGCTATTGCCCCACTTCAAGTTGTTCTTCTCGTGGGGTTTGACCGAGTTGCCTATCTCTTTGTTGCCACTGGCGCTGGGAGGAAGGCGTTGGCCACCGGCTCCAAAAGGAGCAACGGCTCAGGAACTGGGTCACAATATAACTTACAGTTGAGATGAGTCGCCACCACTCGACGGGGTAGCAGTTCCAGCCGAAGTAGGTCTGTCTTGGGGACTGCCAACACCCGGCTCAGAGTTCGGAATGCTGAATGGTTTCATGACGATCAGTATCTCTCATCATCAATAGGGAAACGACTCGTACAGCCCATGAAGGAAGCCCAGCCGACTGAGATTGATGGCGTCGAAAGGAAACGAGCTCTGGTCGGTGCCAGAATGCAACAAAGGGCTACTCACCTCTCGGCTGCAAACACCTCTTGGGCTTCGGATCGGGGGGCCATCTCTGTCTCTGTGCCTCTGACCACGCTTGCTTGTCAGCTCCTTGAAGTTTCGGAATTTTGACTTTGAATTTTGAAAGAAGCTCTGGATTGTTTGACAAAGTCGTGACCGGTGTGAAGGAAAAACTCTTCAGAAGAACTCGCAAGGGCAAGGAGCAAGGGGTAACGAGGGGCGAGCGGATTTCTTGAAGCTCAAGGAGGAAGAAGGAAAACACGAGGGATAACGGCGGCCAATCATGCGGACCAGAACGGACGGGGATGTTTCCGGAGAAGCGGGCACTCCGGGTCACTTAGAGGAGGGTGAACAACTTGAACGAACCTCTTGGGATGGGACCGTGGCATCAAGGACCTGGATGTGGCTCCCAGCTTAGCCCTTAACAGCCATCGCACTCTGAGGCACTCGAAGAGACGGATGTAGATATGACAGGTAAGGGGTAGCGAGAGAGGGTATTCACGGAAGGCCACAGCAACTATGAGCCGGCACGACACAGGCGACTTGCCCAGTAGCTGCGAGTGCAGTAGTTCTTGGACACCAGCTAAGGGATTCGCGCTGAGGATGTGAGGAGCGCAACAAAATACCTGAAAGGGGCAGAAAGAGACAAACATCGCAGCAAGACTGGTCGAGGGTACACACTAATACACTCAACGCCGAGCTTTCGGGTACTCTCTTCCATAACAGCAGCCTGTCGTGGAGCCCTGAATCAAGTTCTGTTATAGTATAGATCATGTGAACAGAGCATGCACTCACTCCTTATTGTCCTTGTCATCAGCCTTGGACTCGGCCGGAGAGGTTAACGGTTCACCCGAGGGCGGCTTGACATCCGCTTTAACGGGCTCGGTCACAGAGCCCATGTCCATGTTGTCGGTGATGCTCGTCGCCATTGGGCTTTAGACACTAATCTCGAGTCTATACACCTGTTAGCCTTGAGATGGTGTGAGTTACGTAGTACTTGAATATAGGAGAAAATGAAAGTGGCAATGAAGCCTGAAGCAGTTAAACTTGTTTTAAGTTGAGTTGGCATGGAAGTGTGTACCTAACGCACCTTAGGTAATCATATAGAGAATTGGGAGAGGCAGGGGCAACTTTAAGACATAAAACGCAGCTTGTGACCCCGATAAGACGAGGCAATGGGATAGGTTGCCAAAAGACAAGAAGGGAAACAGAGCTCGACTGCATAGCTGGGCGGGATGCGCTTACTCAAACCAGTCAACAGCCCAACGCAAATAGACTCTCGAAGTTGGAGACGCTGGAAGTTGTAGAAGTCTTGGCACTTTTGTGATGATTGCCAGGCAAAGGCCACCCGCAACAGCCTAGACTACCTCTAGGCGCTTCGTGTTCACAGGCTCGCGCGCAAGGTTCAAACCATCGTGGAAGATTCACAGACTTAACGATGGGATGAAGCTCGACGTTTCGCTGGCGAGGACGAGTTGCAAATTGTTTAGATTATGCGGGTGTCTTCGTGTTCTAGACAACAAGTGTCTCAAAACATAGGATCTTGTGTGTTGTTGTTGTTTGTTGTTATTGTTGTTGTTGTTGTTGTTGTTGTTGTTGTTGTTGTTGTTGTTGTTGTTGCTGCTGTTGTGTTTTGTAAAGCGCTAGGGTTATGTGCTTTGCATGGGAAAGTGAGACGGTGTGTCGGAATAGAAGTCCTGAGAAGGGACGGATGAAATGAGTTGTAAGAGAAAGTGCAGTAGGAGGGAAGGTGAACTGGCGCGGGTGGATAAGGTAGATAGGAGCAGTTGAAACCAAGGACAACAGGGTCATTTGCTAGAGTCTCGACTGGGGTGTTAGTAAGACTCGAGGGTACACGTTATGAGTACCTAGGTATGTACATTACACTAACGTTATGTACCGGAGGATGACGGGACGACAAGTGTTCAGCTAGATTGCACCACTGCAGTCTCATGAGGGAACTCGGCCGAATGCCAAGTGCTTACAAGTTCCCATTCTTCCACCCAGGGGTACTAAATTGACAAGACCATTGGGACTTGGACACGAACATGGTCGAGAATGAAGACTATTGTGGGTTTACCTGTTCTTAATGTACTTAAGTACCCTTCTCGCCCAAACATTTGCGTCCCCACGAGGGATGGGAGCTTTCACGCATGACCGGTCTGGGTTCAATCATCTGAAATACGGTCTACGGTAATAATAAATGTATCTCGTGTAGCGCGGGGAGTCCTGCATCACGCTGATGGAACATCGTGCTGATCGTACCCAACGAGCTGGAGCATGGAAGGGCAGAAGCGGGCTGAAAAACATAGTCAGGGTTCTATGACCTTTTGAAGACTCGGACTTGATTTTCAAAAGACCCCTCGGATCTCTCAACGTCTCAAGAGGTCTTACGGCCGCGGGTCATCAACCTGTTGAAAGATCATTAACAATAATGAATACGCCGACATTGAAGTTACCCCCATCTCTCCATCTCAGCCACATGGATCACGGATCAGACCTGACGCTTGTCGCGGCCGAGAGTTGCAGAATGAACTTCCCCACATACGGAAACGCCATTGGCTGGTCACTCTTCGGAACTCAAAAGGCCAGCCTAAATCGTGAGATCTACCTTACCTACAGCACAAATTGCGAGAAACCCCCATCGAGGTGATGCCGTATCACGACTTGGTATCTTCCTAACACTGAGCGTGAGTATTCAGGGAGTCCAATATAGGAACCCACGGGAAAGGCACTTCAGTGATAGCATAGGTATCGTTGAAGGCGAAACTGCTAGGAACTTTACATGTATTCATGCTGGCGGGGACTTCTGAGCGCGCGGTTCATATGGAGTGGCGACAGGGGCTACGACAATGGGGTGATCCTGCAAAGCTTAGTACCCAGTGTAACGCCAGAAAGCAACCCACCATTCCACAAGAAGATTGGGACTCGTCCTTTCAAAAGACTCGAATGCGGGTTGAGCACAGTCATGACTTGCCACAAGTGTGCATTATGCCCCCGGACGTTTGGTTGTTCTTTGTTAGCTAGTCGTGTCGAAAGTCCTATATAAGAGAAAACTACTACTTTGGTATTGTACCTTAGGTAGGGATGCCGCTCTCGCAACTGTCCCCGCCGGTCTGTGTCATCCCAGAATATGCGCCACCAGTCCAACAAGGAAATCCGTCTCACCACGGGCAGTGAGCCGAGCAATGACACCGAGTCTTCCATGCAGCAAAGTTCGAGGCATAGGTACGGATACGTTACGGATATTGATGACCAAAGCAATAAGCATCTCACAATAAAACCTCGCCCCAGCTCAGCTTCAGAGTACCTATGCAACAATTCCGTCAACTAGCGACCGGATAGCGTTATCACACGAGGCGAGCTGCTCTGGTGCCTCCCGATTGATCCATGGCAATTTGTGCAACCAGAGTTGAATGTGTGTCACGTACACTAGGACAATCTTACAGAGGGGCGTATGCCCCAAGTCCTCGTATCGGATAGTACAGTACATACATACGGATACCTCATATCGCACAATGACATGTTGGGAGTCAGGGAGCGGAATACATACCAGGTCAGTAATTAGCGATCAACTAACTGTTGGCCAACCAACCGCGGGGGTATCGTCTCATTGTATTTGCCAAATGCAACGCCAACCTGTTTCTACATATGTGTCTCATCCCGAATGACCTTTGATCCTCCCCGGTCATGTATTGTGCAGAACGCCTACTTGCTCTCTAGGTTATCCGTTTACCTCCCCCGTCCCCGTCCCCGTCCACCCCCTCTCCCTCCGCGCCCGCCGTTCCCATTCCTACCGCCACCAGTCTTTCTCCCAGCACCTCTAGGCGCATCAAACCGCGCGTACAGCTCCTCCAGCCCAAACGCCGCCTCCGCACAGCGCATGTAGTTGATTACCCCGTGGTCTACAACCGCCACCAGCACGTTGCGGTGCCCGTGCTTGAGTCGCGCGTACAGCCGGCCGGGGTGTCCCGTCCACTCCGGCTTGCCCGGCGCGGGCGGGGTCGCCGCGAGCAAGGCGGATATCTCGGAGAGGGAAGGCACGGCGGACTGCTGGGCGTCGACGACGGCGAGCCGGAAATCCGGCGGCGGGTGCCGCAGTTTGGTCCATTTCTGCGCGGCCTTCCAGATGTGGAAGTGGATCGTGAATGGTTCGGCTGTGGTGATTGTTTGCTGGCTCGAAGTGGAGGGTTTATGGCGTGGAAGGAGGGCCATTTGGCGGTAGATGGAGGCGTAAGAGCGGTAGAGGCCCGGTTGGACGAGCGGACCGTAGGGGAGGTGCTGAGGCGAGGTGGTGAGGAGGGTGCTAAACCATTGCCAGAGAGTGGTCGTTATTGGCATTCTCGTGGGAGGCGTTGGCTGTCTGGAAACGGGCGGCGCCCGGAGGACGTTGTAGCCGCATCGCTTGAGGTTGGAGTAGACTTGAAACTTTTGCAGGCTGATCTTGCCGCGTTCGCCGTCGTTTCCGATAAGGAGGGCGTAAGCAGCTTGGAGGCTCAGCGGGAATCCCATTTCGTACTCATCCGCCTCTTCTGCCTCTTCTTCCACTGCCATCCCCTCCGGAGGGAATATCTCCTCAATCCCCTTCAACGGCCACCACAGGTCCAACGACCCCCTCTCCACCAAATACAGCGCCTCTTCGGGCAACAACCAATCTTTCCCCCGCGCCGGCCTGTCCTTCGCCTGCCCCGTCACCGCCCTCCCAAGACTGTGGCTAGCGGGCGACGACCATTCCAGCACAACCACTCTTTCCCTAATATGCCCATATGGCTTCTTCTCCCTTCCGGCCTCCTCCCCATCTTTCCCACCACCCTCCTTCTCCTTCTCCTTCTCCTTCTCCTCCATCACCTCCTCAGAATACCCCTCCCACCAAGTAGGGAAATACCACCCCCTCACCAACGCCGCCCCTTTCTGGCCCACGGGATGCACCCGCGTGTAACTGAGCACGTCGTGCATCGCGGCCCGGCTCTGCTCGAGCGCGTTCTCCTGCACCCGCAGGCCATGCGACTCGAAGTCCTTCTCGCCCTTGCGGATTGTCTGCGCCGACACGCCGGCCGTCTTGCGGAATTGGTGGCGCTGCTGCTGCGACGACGACGACTTGGACTGCAATTGCAGGGACGCCGCAAACGCCCGGAAATCTTGTGAGGCGGCGCCCTCCTCCTCCATCAGGTCCTCTGTCGTGAAGTCATCTGTGGCGGCCTCGGGGGGAAGAGAGGAGGCTGGCGCTATCGCTTGGGATGACTGGGAGGTTATGGAGGAGGAATGCGGAGGGGATATGAGGGAGGGGTTGTCGTCGTCGTCCAGGAAGGACATTTTATGTTTAGTGTTTTGGTTGGCAGCTAGAGAATTGGACGGCCGGGGATGGTAAGTTTATGCCGTTTCAGCGTTGTTTGCCGTTGTTCAGTCTCTGCGATGTGAGGACTGTGGTCGAGATTGGGCCGTCATGCTCAGAAAGTTGTTGTGATCGTAAGAAGATACGCTACGATAAGGGTTGGGGTTGGGTACTGGATCCTAGCGTATAAGTGCATCTCGCCTCTGATGACTCAGAAGGAGGTGCGTTCAAGTCGTTGATACCAGGTAGTCAATGAGATCAGTGCCATGAAATTTATATTGATAAACAAAAGAGAGGTCTTACAAGCCGGGAGGCTCTCCCAGTGTCCTACGCCTGAGTTTTCAAGTGTCGAATGTAATGTAAACTATCACCGGAGACTGTCCCGGGCAACTGACCCCATCACGACTCCACCAAGAGTCCAAGACTGACGATGGAGCAAAAATCAACAAAAACGTACAACACCGAGGATTCCCCAGTCGTCACCGACCTGAGTACTAATTCGGCCCTTGGGAGCTTGACTAGGGCAGAGCGGACGGGATGCCGTATTTTCTCCCAGGTATGGTCGTACGTACTGGAACACGTCAAACGGGAGCATGATATCCATTGGGCGAGGTAAGCAGATTATAGTTAAACCAGCACTTTTAACGTTATTATGGCATGACTCGGTGACGAGGTGTGACTACCTTGATCATCATTGGTGAGTGTTGGCGCTGGGATGGTATATATAGAGATGGTACCTTGGGGAAGACAGTCAAGAACACAATTGTGCGGAGAAGAGCAAGTCTGCTGGTTCGACTTCAGGGATGATGATTGCGAAGGTATGCCTTGGCTCTTGGATTAAGAAGTAACGAAGAAGGGAACAATAAGAAAGATATCAGGCCTGGGGTATTCTACAAGGAGGGAGAAGACACCCAGATGGGAAATACTGGCAAAAGAAGTGAAGAAACAGGGAGCCAGGATGAGAAGGGGCATAGGAAGAAGAGTGGTGACTGTAGGCTCATTGTCCGTTGTTCTAAGCATACAGTATACTGGGTCTACCACTTCGCTTGACTTCAAGCCTCATGAAACAGCTTATGTGTCCCTGTATGTACCTAGACTCTGCGTGCGAGTGACCTCTCTACAGTGACAGTGGAAAGCCCTCATCGGAGGGGCTCGTTCGGGACGACGAAAAGGATAAGGATGGAAATGCCGACAAGAGATCATGGAAAGGGGAGGTAGGTGTAAGGGAGCCAAGTTGTACAGTACAACCGCGAAAGAGAGAGGGAGACCCTTGAATAGGGGGTAGGTGGACATCAAGATTGAGGAGACGATCCACGAAGAAGGAAAAGGGGAAAGGATCGCGCCGCATGGGGCTTTCCACTCAGTATGTTTTCTGGAATAATCATCTAGATGGATTTGGCATGCCTCACGCGCAGCGCTCTGCTGTCCCCAGGCTTCCCACGCAGGAAACCACGCAAAGACCCCCAACACCGTCCCAAGGCCGCTGGCACCACAAGATTCCTCACAACACCTTACACAGAAACGCCGGCCATCTGTAGATGACTTGAGCTCCCAGACGGGGCATCTAACTCCTCCATAGCGCCTGGAAACAGTTCCTGTAGGCCATCCATCACCCCCAGACAAGTCCTCTAACGGGTAACCTGATCCTTCTCAATTCTCTGTTCGTGACCTCATGCTCGTTGTTCCTGCCTTCGTCTTCATCATCTCCTCCCAAGATCCGCAAAATCGCACGGTTCCCATCATTCATGACTATGATGCGGGGCGCTGGGTATTTTTGACTCTCCCCTTTGTCGGCTAATCCCCAAAGCCTGCCGATACCTAGTGTAGCCAACGAATCCGTTCAGCAAAAAGGTGCTTTGCTGGATGTCCAGCCACCAGTTTGCTCGTCATCCATTCGCGCGCCCTTCGACATTCAGTCAGGGAAGAAACTCTCGACTCGGCTAGCTGTTAGGAACAGTCGAGGTTCCTTAGCCGCGAATGGTGGTTCCTGCTGCATGCGCAAGGCGTTCCTGGTCGGCGCCGTGCGCTGTGTCGGCTATCCGATTTTTAACTAATAACGTGGGTATCTCGGTATCATTCGATTAGCATCTTCTTGACACCCCCGACCTCACACAACCCAAGATGCCGGATCGAGTTCCTTTCGCTAGCCAGGACGATAGTCCGGTCTGGAAGAATAGGGTTGTTCGGATCGACATGTGAGGCGTCCTTTGCCGCCTGCTCGATGGCATCCATCTCCTCCTTGCAAGCTTGCTGATCCAATGGGCACACTACGATCGGCTGGCGTAATGTGATATCCCGAGCTGACGTCATGTGCGCCTAAAATTCACGTAAGAAAGAGCGCTCAACAAAGCAACTGTTGTCCTGAGACTAGACGTCTTACCTTGATACTCAGAAAGAACTCGATCTTATAGAGCGTTGATGTTGTCGTGAAGCTCGTAACCTCGTACATCGGAAATGCCGGCTTACCCCTTTTTATTATGCCATCCGGATCCCGGAGGTCCCGCGCAGGCAGCACGAGCCCTAGGTTCGTAATGTATCCGGTCTCAGGCATCTTCGTCCCCACCGTCTGCGTGTGTTTCGCGATTTTGTTGATCTTCTTTGTCGGCTCGTCCCCTTCCGGATTGAACGTAATCTCCTCTTCGATGGTGAGCGTAATCTTCTGTATTGTCACCCTCTTCGCCTTGTTCAGATAGTCCGGATTTGGCGAGAGCTTGACATAGACCGTAATGGGGTCCAATGGTCCATAACTCCATTTCGGGAGCGATATGCCCAAGTTCACAATGTGGTCTGCCGTGGCCACCCGGGTCTCCGGGCGGTTGTACATGCCGAACGTCGAGAGCGTGTCGTACCGCTGAAGAGGGATGGGGAAGCTGTATCGATTCTGCATGCTGGACCCTTGCTGAACCGTGACCACGAGCTCGTAATACGTCTCGGCGATTCGACTGGGGAGTTGCAAGCTCGCAGGCGGGATCCGGCGGTTTGTCTCTTCACCCCCGCGCCCAAAGGGTATAAATATCTGGAATGGTAGGTCCATGGCAATCACGCTCTCCGCCTCCTTCCCTGATACACATCGAAAGAGAAGCACCTCCTTCCCCACCAGATCCGCCGTCTCGCGCCGCGGCGTCCCTAGGTGTCGTTTCGCAACATTTTCGGCCGCCGGGTGTATCGTCTCTCGGCGCTGGAGACAGATGCGCACCATCGAAATGTTCACCGCGGCTGAGAAGCCTGCGCCGGGGCGGATTTCGACCTTGCCGACAATTCTGGGCTGAGAGCATTGGAGTCAGCACGAGCAGCGAAACCAGGCATTCGCGACGGCGCACATGCGCGCCGGACCCCCGGGCTGATGAGATCCTCCATGCGATTCTGGGGAGCAATCGTAAGAAGGAAACCTACCAGAGTCGCCGAGATGCCGGGGTAGCCCACCAGGAAACTGCTGTTCGGTGGGCCGGATATCCTAACGGTCGCAGGAACATTTGCTACATTCATTCTGGAGTTGGCGCCGGAACGGCGATTGCCGGTGGCTCAATCAGGGCAGGGCGATTTTGGAGGTAGGTTGTTGTCGTTGGCGTCGTTGAGGCGGGCGCAACGGCCGTCGCCGGTCATGAAGGACGGGGTCGCCCACTGAGCTGAGGCCGGGCCCCGGTGCTAGGGCTGAAAGGAGCGCGAAGCGGTTGATCCGGGATGAGGGGTCCCTGGGTACTCGTAGGATGCTGCCGGCGCTGTATCGATAAGGGCAGTTGCAGCTGCGTGGGCATCGGCATCACATTGGCATCCCGCCGAGGCGATACTGAGGGGTTCGCGACCGATGCAGAAGGCGCCGATTTTGAGTGTTCGTCCTCGAACAATTGAATGTTGTGGATCCGCTTCCGTCTTACGCACTGCGCTCGGATTGCCGGGCGGTGTTCGTTAGGAGCTCGACGGGACGGAAATGGGAAATGGCGGGGGTATGGGGCCGAATGGAAATGATCCTCGAGCCGCCGAGGTCTTTGTGGCTGTCGAATTCGGGCGTGGGTAGTGCACCGGGATTGGATCGTCTTACTACTACTAGTAGGTACATACATGTACATAGGTTCTAATCCGTACGTATGCAACGCAACTGTGCTGTTCAAGTTACACAAGACTTCCCTCTTCAATGTCTTCAGGTTGTGTTTATCAACCTCAGCCTAGCACTTCGGACTCGCCGAGCCCTGGATAGGTAACTGGAATTTCTACGGGAAGGATATATGACGAAAAAGCAGCTACCTAAGTATCACCCAGCTAGACAGGGTAGGACACTGGCTGAACAGCCTGGAATGCCCATGCCGCTGTTGTTGGAAAGGAGGGTGGGTGCCAGTGGCAGTCCTGACCTCCTGACGGGACTCCTGTGTTGGCGTTTGTTGTATGCAAGGCCCCAGCATACCAGGGCTACCTTACCGACGGGAATAGTTCAGCTGGCACCGGCTCTTGGGAATAACTGTACATACAGTACAATACACAACTTGCTAACTATTATCGACCCCGCAGCTACAGGAATGTCAGAAGCAGAGTAAGACCCAGATATCTGGTATTTAACGTCAAGTGTAACATGGCCTTGAGGTTCTTGTGCCTGAAAACACAACGCCGGGCCGGGATGCGGGCAGTTCTCTCCGCCGTGGAGCAGGGGCCACTTGCAAGAAAAGGTAATAGCTTCTTGGTGGTTCATGCCAAGCTCCACGCTGATGTCAACGCTCCTTGGCTAAAGTCTAGAACCTTGCTCCTGAGATCGTTTCGTTTGAATCGTCAACAAAACAATGATAAAGGACCACCCATATCAGCACGAGTAGTCATCGCACAACAGCGCCACCATGTCGGTAACACTCCACACCACGCACGGAGACCTTAAGATTGAAGTCTTCTGTGAGAGTGTCCCCAAGACCGCCGAGGTAAGCTACTACTTACTTATCTACCTCGCTTCCTTCGCGCGCAAATAAACCCACACTAACCACCAGAAACCTCGGCCCCGGCTTAGAACTTCCTCGCCCTATGCGCGTCCTCCTACTACGATGGCTCGCCCTTCCACCGCCTGATCCCCTCCTTCATGGTGCAGACGGGCGCGCCTGCGCACCCCAACCCACCCGACAACCCCAAGGGCGGGCGCTCCATCTACGGGCCGACCTTCGAGGACGAGATCCGGCCCGGCCTGCGCCACCACGAGCGCGGCGTGGTCAGCATGGCCAACAAGGGGCCCAACACCAACGGCAGCCAGTTCTTCATCACCTTCGGCCCCGCGCCGCACCTCGACGGACTGAACACCGTGTTTGGGAAACTGCTCGGGGACGAGAGCCTCGCAACGCTGGCCAAGATCGAGGCGCTCGAGGTGGACAAGAAGCACAGGCCGACGGAGGAGGTGCGGATCGAGAGGGTTACCGTCCATGCGAATCCCCTGGCGAAGTGATGCGCAGGGGAGGACGCGACAAAAGCAAGCAGAAGCCGATACTCCCGACGCCAAGTTAGATTGGTCGCTACACGCTTTCTACATAAAGCTACCAAGCATGCCGAGTCAGAACGCCGTGTGGATGGTGGGGGAGGCAAGGGTGGAAGCCATGCGCACAGGCGGAGGTGCGGGCCGCAGTGATGCCAGAGAGCGGCATTGCTCGCCAGGGTCAGCCGGACATGCCCGTCGCACTCGGAACATCCAGAGATGTGGCTAGTCCAATACAGAGGGGCAACGGCTGGCTAATCAGCTGCGCGGCGCTTTAGTCGACCGCAAGGCATAGAGGGTTGGCGTCTTACTCTATCCCGAGATAAGGCGCTGTCCGGGCGACGTGCTTGTACTTTCACTGGTAAGTCGTTGTGGTCACGAACTAGACCTTTAGGATGCGCAGACCATCGAAAGCCCACTGAATCTCGTCATCACGTCGTCGCATTGTATTCTTCCTGCGCTTCTAAGAGAACAAGCCAGTGAGATCACCCTTCTAGCCATCAACTCGATCGATGCAATGCACCAAAAGCCCGACCCCAACCTTCCCCTTAGCCCTTGAAAGACGGCCTAATCCAGCCGCAGACTGTTCTCCATATGAAATGTGATTCACAGACACATAAAGGAGGGAGATATGTAAAGTGTGCCAGTGTAATGTCGCCAACCATCACCACATCAGCCACCCGCCCCGGCTACCCAGCCAACATCGATCCCTCTTGCTCAGTAACGAAGTAAAGCAACCAGCCCCGAAAGGAGAAATGAAGTACTAGAGGGAAATTAGGGAGAGGAGACAAGAAATCAAAGTAACATGATCAGGCCAACCCTTCGTTCTTGCGACGTCCGCACTACGAACGCCGTGTTGTCCATGGCAGCCGTAGACGGAGAAGAGACGTTCTGGCTACAGTCGGTGTCCGCGATGGCACAGAGGCGTGCTTCAAAACGGCTTAGCCCTTCCTCCTGCGCTTGTTCCCGCGCTCAGGGCTCTCAAATTCCGCCCTGGTGATCTCTTCCGTACCAGACGGGCTAGGCGGGTTGTTCGACGCCGGTCCGGAACTGGAGCTGTCTCCGGTCAGCCCGGTAGTGCTGGAACCACCGGCAATGGCCTCCGCGGCACCGGGAACGTAATCGGCAGTGGTTCCATCCAGACTAAAGTTGAAATCCGCCCCGTCCGTACCGGTGCCGGGCACGCCACCCACTCCGTTCAGGTCTGCACCCTCATAGTTGCCGTCCGAGAACGCATTAGTGTTGATGAACTGGTCGTAGTCGACATTGTCAAAGTAGCTGTGATTGGGGTTGCCGTGTTCGTCGACGCCGGGGATGCGGCCCGAGGGGCTGAGCGGGCCAAGCAGCTGGGTGAGCGCGTCGATCTGGTTTGCCTGTTCTTTTGATAACTGCTGTAGGGCGTCGAGCTCGGCTTGGGTGGTTTGCATCTCCTGCAGGGATGGCATTCGGAGCGAGGACAAGCTAGGGGAGAGCGCAAGGTTTGCGGCTGGAATGGAAGCCGCCGTTTGGGGATTCACTGGGGCGACGGGGCTGGTTGTCACAGGGGGCACAGCAGGATTGCTACCGGCCATGATGTTGAGCATCTGTGCGCGCTGGTTGTCACTCATGCTGGGAGCGGTCTTGGCGGCCATACCGGGTAAGTCGAGTCCCGCGCCGCTATTGACCGCGTTGGTGTCTTGAATGATCTTCATCATGCCCTCCTGAGGATTGGTCCGCAGCTCTTTCTTAATGTAGGCTGGGGATGTGGGGTCCGCGGAAGGCGAGGTGTCGAATAGCTCTGTAACCGTCCCCACGCGGGGCGCGTGAGTTGCCGGTGGAGGTGTTGGCGTCATCGCGGTCGATGAAGAAAACGATGATGCCTTGTTCGGTTGATGAAGTGGGATCGGAGGCAGCAGGCGTTGCTGCCGCTTTGGAGTGCCTACAGCGGCGACAGCCTGGGGCCGCTGCCCGGGGTTGACGAAACCACCGAGGTCAACGACTCCGCCTGTCGGAGATATTTGAGCTTGAGCATGAGCTTGCGAGTTCGGAATTATGCTAGCGAGGAGGTCTTGGACGGTCTGCGTGCCACCCTGCTCTTCCAGCGACTTCCGAAACACATTGGCCAAGAAGTTGAGGATGGCATTGATGGAGTTTTCGTGGCGCTCGTGCATGTTCTGGAATAGGATGGCCTGCTGGTAGAGTTGATTTTGATCTTGGCGCATCTTGTTCAGCATGTTGGAAATAGCAACCTGCTGCTGCTGAATCCTCTCGATCTGGGCCTTGACCTGCATCAGATCCTTCTTTTGCAGGGGACCAAGATCGTGGGAGACCGGGCCTCGCCCGGACTGGGAACCACCCACGTTTTCTCCGTTGTACGTCTCTTCAACACCGTCTTCTTCACTTTCCACATCGCCTTCATCCTTCTTCCCCTTCTTCTTGCTGCCGCTCTTGGGCTTGTTGATCAACCACAGCAAGTTGGGATGGCCGCGGCGGAAGTACGGGTTGTAATATTCGCTTGGGCTCTTGTTCTTTCTCTCACTGGCCTTCATGGAGTTGTCGGAGAGCCCCACGCGCTTGTGGAAACCATACATGTTCAGCTGGCGCACGAACGAGGCATAGTTATTGTGTTTGAAGAGTTCGGGGATCAATGTCTTGGCAAACTCATCCTCATCAAGAACAATGAACGAATCCCCCTTATCAGACCAGCGGATCAGGTCAGTGTTCCTAGACTCATCCAAAAAGCTATATTTGGTCAGCGCATTGCCCGCAAAAAGGTGGAAGGGACAAGGGGTGTGAGATCGAACCTGCTAAGCTTCTGAACAAAGGGGGGTATCTGCTTCCTCTTCGCCTGCGCCTCCCGTTTTGCTCGCGCTGCCATCTCCTCCAGCCGTTCAATGTTGTCTTGCTCGTCCATGGTCGCGTTCGCTGGTTGCAAATAGCCATGATCTTCGCCGTATCCGTTCCAGCTGTCTGCTCCACCGTTGAAGGGCGTCCTAGGTGCTGTAGGAACGAGGACCCGGCTATTCTGTCGCCGTGCGAGGGCCGTGGAAGGCGCGGGGACTGTCTGCCCGTACGAAGTCGATGTTGGCAGCATTGCGTAGGCGTTCACATCGGGAGTTCCGGGATCGACGAAGCCGTTGCCGTCCATACCGTTCCACCTGAACAGCTGATCGGTTTGGACCGGAGAGTACGATGGCGACATCTGAGGAATGGGAACTATCGGAGTAACGCCTGCAGCAGGTCGTTTCCGAGGGTTGGACGACATAACACTGGCGAGCGTATGCTTCACCAGCTGGGCCCGACTTGCGCCGACCCGGTGGAATGGGGATGGAATGGGTGGATTGGGAGGAGACGATCACTCGTGGTTGCTGCGTCGAGGGTCCGGCGTATCCTTGTATGTCTCGCGCGAGAAGCTTTGGTTCCGCTTCCTAAAAGAAGAAAGTCGTCTGGAAGCGGTTAGGACCCGCACTTGCTGATAACAGGAAGAGAGACGGTTCTAGTTAGAGCGATGCGGGGCAGCTGCAGACGATATATAGCCCGGCAACACACCTTGATGCGCACGGGAACGATCGGTCAAAGGTTATGTTTGTGTCAGCCAGGCAGCAAGGGCGTAGCTCAAAGTATCCAGTGGTTCGCGCGACACCTCTGTTCTTGGTTAAGAGACCCGGTGGTGGCGTAGAGGTATCCTCGCACAAGAGTTAAGGTAGGTAGTCGTTCTTTGACCGTGGGGCGGTATCCAAGAGATTGGTGCCGGCTGTCTCATATAATAGGATTGCTCAATGGGCGCCGCTGGGTGCTCGAAGCGACCTGAACAATACGCGCCAGAAAGTCGGAGCGCCGTGTTTCGCCCCGGATTGTTCCCGGTTGGCCGATGAATCTAGGCGCGGGGGCCTTTGTTAGTAGGTTAGGCGGGCGGTAAATGGAGCGGTGGCTCTGGCGCAGAAGGCCGGTCGGTGAAGCTCTCGATCCGCCGCGTGGGTGATGGGTAGGAATTGTCAGTTCAAGTTGATGTTGCCAGGTTGACGACAGCAACATTGGATGGAAGGTTCGCTTTTCCACTTGATGCGATGGATCTTGAAGTGGACAACGTTTTTTCGCTTGGCAAGCCAATCACCTACCGTATGATAACGACCCCACTAACGGGGTCTCGGCGATAACATTAACATCAGAATAACATCAGAACCTCTACGACTCCCTCAATCGGGCGAATTAAATTGTATATGCACTTGAGATGATCTCACAAATCACAAGAGAGCTGTTCGGGACCTTACGAAGGCATGCCAGTGTCGACCCCTGAGCCCAGCTTCGGCTCCCAGGACTCAGGTAGGCTCCACCACATGCTAGGGATTTCAAGAGCCTAAAAAGGGGACCTGTTCTTACCACAGTGTCTGGTGATCAGTTCGACGGGACGTCTACGGGTAGCCCGGTAGTCTGTATGGCGATCCCGAATTGTTTGCCGCGGAGGCGGAGCGAATTCTCCGAACACTGTAAAATCACATGCACGGGGTTCTTCATTACTAAGACTGCCAGCAGCTGCGGGATATGGGCCAGGTGCACTACTAGTAGTACCCCAGGTTTTACCTAAAACGACAGACTGGGGTATCTCAGAAACGTACCTTTTGTAACAACTACCGTACAGGGAGAACGGCGATCTCAACTCCGCCAGGCGTCCTTGAGCTTCCGTCTCAGCGGCCTCTCCTGTTCCCATCAGGAACCCTATCCCGGTCACGGTTCCGGTCGCGATCCCGATCTCTGTCCCAAGCTCGAGAGGAGCCGCCTGCACGCGCGTCTCTAGCTGCCTTCTTCTCCTCCTGGAGGGTCCTGGCTTTCTCAAGCGGGTCGATAACGACCAACTCCTCTTCGGCCTTCTTCCGGTAGCTGAGGTCTTTGCCAAGCTTGTCGGCTGTGAAACTTAGTGTGTGAGACATCCACCCTTCGTCACCGCTCTCATCCTTCTCCTCTTTATCCCATGCCCGGCAGCTCTGGCAATTGGCAATGAAGTGTAGGTCGCACACCTCTCCCTCCTCGACCTGGTCACCATTCTCCTCGCTTTCGTCCACAGGTGGCTGGACGGCCTTCGTCTCGGGCGGGGCCTGCTCCAACTTTGACTTGAAACTCCTCAGAATGTCCAAAGCTTCTTGCTCCTCCCTCGTCAAGGTACTGTTGCCTTTAGGCCGCCGTTTCCGCCCACGGACTGCTGTCTCTGGTACCATCGACTCGAGGGTCGATACTTTCTTCTTCTCCTCTTTGACCGGCTCTGCATGGATTGTCCGCTTCATGGCTGCCTTTACCGCGGCAATCTCCTCGTTGGTTCGTTCTAGGAGGGTCTTTTTGGGCGTCTCCTCAACCTCAGGGCTAGATCTTGCGCTGGGCTGTATCTTGGACGGTGGCGGTTGTTTCAACTTATTCGCCGGCATTGGTTCCGGTGTGTCTGAGGTGCGCCGGCTTTCTGTCGGGTGTTGTTCAGGAACACGGACTTCCTTGTCTAGTAGTTTCTTTTCTTCCTTGACAGACGCTCTGACCGGCATGGCTTTGTGAGCCGGTTCTTCATCAACATCCATCACAATTCTCGTGTCAAACTTGGGCTTCTTGATGACTGGGAGCTCCTCAGCATCGCCCTCTTCGTCCCCAAAGCTCAATAACTGCTTCACCCCTTTCCTCTTCTTCTGCTTTGTCTCTGCTGGGGTAGACCTAGGCACCTCCTGTCGGACTTTCCTCTCTCGTTTCTTCATATCAGGGAAAGGGTTGATAAGGATCTCGATGTGTGTGATTTTTACAGGGTACAGGGGCCGCTCGGTACCCTCTGCGACCTCGGCCTCGCCCATCTTAGCCAGATTGTATATGGTGTCGCCAGCTACTCGGCCGAAAAGCGTATTTTTGCCCGTTAACTCTTCCGCTTTGCCTAATGTGAAGAAGAACTGGCTGCCGTTCGTATCCGGGGTGCCCTCGTTTGCCATGCCGAGGAGCCCCCGGCGATTGAACTTCAACCGCGAATGAAACTCATCTTTGAAGTTCACCCCCATGGGTCCTGCATTGTGTCCCTTACGTTGGTCCATTGGCCACGGATCCAGGTCTCCGCTGAATGCGCCTCCATCGTAGATCGACTCTCCTCCATGGCCGGTACCGGTCGGATCGCCGCCCTGAAGAATGAAGCCGGGTACGAGGCGGTGGAAGATGATATTGTCGTAGTATCCGTCCAGACTAAGTTGCAAGAAGTTGCGACACGTCAAGGGTGTTTGCTTCGCGAATAGCTCGACTGCGATCTCGCCTTGCGTTGTGTGAATAATAGCCGATGCCGTCGGTTGCGGCTCGAGATTGTAGATCGATGACATTTTGGCGGCTTTAAGATCCTGCACCAATGCCTTCGATGCAATGTTCAAGGAGGGGAGCCGATCGTCATATGTTTGATGTTGCGGGAGGTGGGCGGTGGTGTGAGGGCCGTGAAATGGTGTTGCAAGAAGACACTTGAAGCTTGGAAGAGGAAGTTTCCCATCTTGCCTGCCGCGAGCATCATAGATCAACAGCCGAGCACCGCCACAGTTGGAGCTTCCATGTTGGTGTGGGGTCTTTGAGGCGCGATAGCCAGTTGTACCTAAGGTACGTACCCCCATTTATCGTCATGCCAAAGCATCGGTACATAGAAACCTGGACTAAATGGGGAATGCGCTTTGATCCCAGGTCAAAATATCGACAAACAACTAATTGTCTGTAGCTAGATTCAGATTTAGGCCTTGATTAGGAACATACGACGCCGCATCTCTGGTTCTGTTGGTTTTGTAGCAGTGGCTGTGCCGCCGCCGGAATACGACTGCGGGGCTCAAACGACTGGGAGCAGGGGACCTTGGCCTTGGTTGTCGACAACCCGACGCCGAGCTCACGACTGCATCTTGCGGCAGCTCTCCATTATTCAACCCTCACCGCGGCCTCGTTTGACTTGTGGCTTTCACATTGCCTCTTAGTCTGTACCGTTCCATTCGTCGATAATTTCCTTCAAGTTCCCTGAAATAGCCCGAATCCAGCATCCGCGATGGGTGACCCGCGAGAGCCGTCATCGTACCGGGTGACGCCGAGGATCCGTTACAACACTGTTGGTGGTGTAAACGGTCCGCTCGTTGTCCTCGAGAATGTTAGCCTTCTATGGTCCAGTCCTATCAGCGCGCTTTGCTCTAATTGAATCTCCAGGTCAAATGCCCGAAGTACAGCGAAATCGTCACACTTACGCTCCCCGACGGAACACAGCGCGCGGGTCAGGTTCTAGAGGCTCGAGGTACGCTGCTAAGTTTCACGATACTTTGTTGTGCGGTCGCTGACAGCTAGCATAGGAGACAGAGCGATCGTGCAGGTAAACCCGCCAACCTGATGTTCCCAGCAGAGGGAGGATCGCCGGATCGCTGACCGAATATCCAGGTCTTCGAGGGCACTACGGGCATCGATGTGAAGAAGGTGAGGCGGAAACTGGAGTTATGCGACGGACAAGCAGCTGATGATGGAAAAGACACGGGTCGAGTTCACGGGGGACAGCCTGAAGCTCGGCGTCTCGGAAGACATGCTAGGCCGCATCTTCGATGGGTCAGGACGTGCGATCGACAAGGGACCTAAGGTGCTGGCCGAGGAGTTTTTGGACATCAACGGCAGTCCGATCAACCCCTATTCAAGAGTAGGGATTCCTACCCCATGCGTGAGGCTGTGATACTAAAAGGGGGGATAGGTCTATCCGGAGGAGATGATCTCGACTGGTATCTCGGCTATCGACACCATGAACTCCATTGCTCGCGGCCAAAAGATTCCGATCTTCTCGGCCGCCGGTCTCCCACACAACGAAATCGCCGCCCAGATTTGCCGGCAAGCCGGTTTGGTTCAGAGAGAGGGTGTGACAAACAAGGGCGTCCATGATGGCCACGAGGAGAACTTCTCTATTGTGTTCGCCGCCATGGGTGTCAATCTGGAAACCGCCCGTTTCTTCACGCGAGATTTCGAGGAGAACGGTAGCTTGGAGCGGACCACGCTGTTCCTCAACCTTGCCAACGATCCGACGTAAGTTTTAGAACAGTCTCTCCTTGCAACGTTGTTTGCTGACGAGCCGACAGCATCGAGCGTATTATCACACCCCGCCTTGCCCTTACAACCGCCGAGTACTACGCCTATCAGCTCGAGAAGCACGTCTTGGTCATCCTCACTGACCTCTCTTCCTACTGCGATGCCCTCCGTGAGGTCTCGTCCGCCCGCGAAGAAGTCCCCGGCCGCCGCGGTTTTCCCGGTTACATGTACACGGATTTGTCCACCATCTACGAACGTGCTGGCCGCGTGGAGGGCCGAAACGGGTCCATCACCCAGATTCCTATCCTTACCATGCCCAACGATGACATTACGCACCCAATTCCCGACCTGACAGGTTATATCACTGAGGGGCAAATCTTCGTCGACCGTGGCTTGCACAACCGCGGTATCTATCCTCCGATCAATGTGCTGCCGTCTCTGTCCCGTCTCATGAAGTCCGCCATCGGCGAGGGTATGACACGGAAGGACCACGGAGACGTGTCCAACCAGCTGTACGCGAAGTACGCCATCGGCAGGGATGCCGCCGCCATGAAGGCTGTCGTTGGTGAAGAGGCACTGTCGGCCGAGGACAAGCTTTCGCTCGAGTTCCTTGACAAGTTTGAGCGCAACTTCATCAGCCAGGGTCCATACGAGTCGCGGACGATTTTTGAGTCGCTGGATCTGGCGTGGAGTCTGCTGCGCATCTTCCGCAAGGACATGCTTAACCGTATCCCCGCCAAGATCATCGACGAGTTCTACCATAGGTCAGCAGCAGACCGGAAGGGTAAGGGCAAGGCGCCGACCAAGGATACACGGGACACGGCGCAGGATGAGGAGAACCTGATTGACGCATGAGCATGAGGGGCATGAGAAGAATATCCGAAGGCTATGTCAAATGTGGAATGGTGTCCCCTCCATTTGCGGCTCGCCAGGGCTCGGTAGACTTGCATGTAAATGACATGTTGGGGTTGTGGTTTGTGCGATTGCAGATTGGAATTGACTTGCGCTTGGTTCTGCCATGGATGTCCAGCCGTTGAATGCCACTGTACAGCTTTTAGCCATCAGAGTGTGCATTCCTACCTAGGTACCAAGGTATGGGGTCTCGTCCTCGGTTTGTCTGGGGCTACAACGATAGATACCTGTACACACATATATCTAGACATATCAGTACATCATGAAAAAACAGGATGGATATCTCCGTTTCATCATATTGCTTTGGGGATGCTGGCCATGCTAGAAGCTCACAGTTCTCCCGCTCCTTGCTACCTCCAAGCTATCTTCGAGGAGGCAAGCTCAATTGCGGAGAACAGGGACATGGTGAGTGGGTCACCCCGCATTAGAGAAGATCCACCCGGCTGTGGTGGATCGAAAAGCAACCTGGAACCGCGCCAATGAGCTTACCAGGTAATATCCTTTTTGAGGGTCAGTTCGACTGTGAACCGCATCAGGGGCACGGTAGATGCCTGGATTCGACTGGGAGAATACCTTAGGGTGAGTTGGAACCCATAAGCTACAATCTGGGGAAGGCAATTCTTCAACCCCGCCTGCCTTGGCCGAGTCGCACGCTCGCTTGCATAGGGTGACAGGGAAGTCCGCAACCACAAACGGTTGAGGGCCTTCAACTTCCTTTTTCGGATATTTGCGGTGATGCGATCTGCACCGTGAGAACTTGGACTTCTGGTGAACTCTTCGAGCCAACCGGTGTCAACTGTTAGAGTTGACACTTCTTGTGTCTACAAGGGAGACCGAGAATCGCATCGCCGGAGAAAAACGTGAGAAAGCTAATCGTTCTGTTGTTCCACAGCATCACATGGCGTCTTAGTCTCAGTTGTTCACCGGATCAACGCCATAGGTAACCCAGACGGGAGCTCGTGCGTTCATCCACTGCACGGATAACCCGGTTTCTCCGCCAAAGTGAACCCCGGACCCAAGCTGTCGGCCGCTGCTGCTACCCCAGCGAGGCTTCCCGGAACCTTAATTTGGAGCTTCCCGAATAGGTGAGTTGTTGTGGCGGTCCTGTTCATCCCAAGTGTGCAGTCGTATTGGCCATCACGCGTCATGCACTATAGTAGGCTCATCCGGGCCTTGCTTCACTTACACTGTTCCTACCAATAAATTGAGGCCATGGTCCCGTGGTCGGTCCAAACATCCTTTTCCGTCCGCTATTATCCTTTCGTTCATACCTCAAAACCAAACTTTCTCTGAGGGATCCATCCTTGCTAAACACCATTAGCATCGTGACAATAACCAGCATGCGTCATCTAGTCGCGCTCTCCGGAGCCGCCTGGCTCTTGAATGGAGCGCTCGCCAAGTATCCGGTTGCTAGAAGTTTGGATATCCAGGGCGCCGACAAGAACGGGAAATACTGGATCTACGGCGAGGGAATCGCGGCTGCCTTCATCCCTTATGGTGCATCTATTTCCAACCTGCTCATCAAGGACAAGTACGGAGTCGCCCGAGACCTTGTCATGGGCTTCGACTATGCCTCGTACTATGCTGTTGACAAGGCTCATCCACACCTCGGCGGTGTTCCTGGCCGTTATGCGAACCGCATCAAGAACAGCACATTTGAGATTGACGGCCAGGTCTACCACGTCGAGGCCAACGAGAACCCCACCGCGGAGCATCCGAAGGGCCTCGACACTCTCCATGGCGGACCGGACGGCTGGGACTATCGCGACTTCGAGGTTGTTGCCTACACCAACAACAGCATCACCTTCTCTATCGTTGATCCGGACGGCAAGGAGGGTTTCCCGGGCGAGGTTATCTCGTACATCACCTACACGATGGGCAGAATGACGTGGGACGCCAAGATGGTGGCTATCGCAACCACCAAGAAGACGCCCATCATGTTGAGCAGCCACACGTACTGGAACTTGGATGGCTTTGCGAACAACGAGACGAATCTGGTGCTCAACCACACCTTCCACCTGCCGTATAGCGGCCAGCGGGTCGCTGTCGACAACATCCTGGTCCCGACCGGCGAGATCCTCGCCAATCCCAAGGGATCGGTCAACGATTTCTGGAGTGCGCCCAAGCAGATTGGTCACAGTTTCTCGGACCCTGAGATCAAGGGAAACTGCGGGTTCAACTGCACCGGCTATGGTACGCAAAGCTCAGGTTCCCTCACCGAGTCGCATGTATGTACTAACGCGCATCCCAGACAACTGTTGGCTCGTAAACCGCCCGCAGGCTCATGACTGGCGCGCAAATGGTGGCTACGTCGCCAGCCTGTCGTCAAAGTGGTCCGGCATTCGGCTCGACATCTACACGGACCAGGACGCGTTCCAGATGTACTCGTGTGGCGGCCAGAACGGGTCCTTCCCGCTCAAGTCGACGCAGGGGGCATCAAACTTCCCACGGACTGTTCCCAAGTATGGCTGCGTTGTGATGGAAGTGCAGGACTACATCGATGGGATCAACCATCCGGAGTGGGGACGGTTGGGCAAGCAGCTGTTCGAGCCTGGCGGTGATCCGTACGTGCTGCAGGTGAGCCATCGCTTTACGGTGGGCTGAGCGGTTCATCTATGACTAGGTAGAGAGGAGCATATAATGGGGCAGCTTATCTTCTTTGAGCCGTGGCAGCGGACTTGACAGTTGACAATAGGATATCCTATCTGGATTCGGTAGCTCTGGCGTTTGGCGCTCAGAAATGGATCTTGTTTTTGGCGCCTTTCGTGTTTCCATGCGCACTTGAGTTCGTGCTGATGTCGTGCCACGACTTCCATCGGAAAATGAGTCCGTCGTCAGTGGATAACTCCTCCCCCCTACCAGCTAACGTCATGGTGATCTTGCGAGTCATGTCAGTGGTGGTCGAGTCTAGGCTTGTCTAATAAGACCCTTGGGTGTTGTCGTCAGAAGAAATCCGGAATAGATAAGCTTGGAGCAAAGTCCGGTCTCATGATCTCATCACGTACTACTCGAGCCTTCCTTTTCCCGCTCATACGTGTTCTGTTTTAATCGAACCCGACTGCATAGCTCTGGAGCACCGAGGTTCTCAGTTTGCCGTTAAGGAGGCCCAATACGGTTTGGTATCTCAAGCTAGTTTTTCACTTCCAGGTTAGACAGCCTGATGGCCGGTATTCTGGATCACAGTATCATCATCTACTATGATGTAGTACTGTAATAAAGCCAATTCGCACCAGGTGGTGGCGGGTACGGTACACTTCAAGGTTAAGTTGAGAAATGTCCATCTGGTTGGCACCGATTCCGATTGGAGGAAGGGGTGGACCAGGCCGAACCGGGCAATGTCTTTTTCACGAGGGACTCCAGAGCTGCTCTGCATCAACCGGCACACCGTAACTCACTACACCAATACCGGCTGAACATAAAGCACTGGTTGAAGTGGAAACACTTACCACCTAGATTGCGAGCTACGAAACCCGTTCCGTCGCCTTCACTGCCATAGTTGGCATCCATACAGGCGGGGATCAATCATCATCAACGTCGCTTCTCACAAGCTGAGACAACATCTTCTCACACCACTACCTAAGGTACTACCAGTCTACCACTTTGGGTATTCACATCACAATGTCAGAAGCAGCAACACAGACAGTTGTCCCCCTTCACCCGCCATCTTCATCCCCTTCCTCATCTTCACCCTTTGCAAATCCCCTTCCCGCGCTGCTACACACCCCCTCGGGCCTGGCCCTCTTGGAGCTACAAGGCACAATCAACCTACCTCCGAGCGTCCTCCACGAACCCAGCTCAGAGTCAGATGATGCAAGTGAGGCGCCGCCGGTTCCCATCGGCCGCCTCCACTTCCCGGAATACCACCCGGGCACCAAAGACGACACGGCCTGGATGAAGAGGGTGTGGATGTACGTGGGGAACCATCAGCGGATGTTGGGGGAGGTGAAGAAGCTGCCGAGGGCGCTCGCTGTGTTGCGAAGGAGGAGTGACCCGCGGGTCGTGGAAGGGGAGGGAGAGAAGAAGGAGGAGGAGCTGGAGGTGGTGGAGGTGGTGAAATACAAGATTGTGTTTTCGTCTCGACCCGAGCCGGTTGGTGGCGGGGTTAGTTGAAGCAGTGTTCATGAAAGCTTTTGGAAGGGTGAAGACGGTGTGAAGACTCGAGTGGCTCCTGGGTGGGAATGGGTCAGCCCGATGGCTACGGAGGAGGGACTGCACATGCGGGAAAAAGTGGATTGTGGCCGGGCATATGATGCAACGCTCTACAGGCCTGGCTAGCCACCGGCTTAACTAGGTGACCAGCTCCGTCCTCTGACGGGTTTGGACAGTGGGCAAACGACAATGCAGACCGAACTACGCGGTATTGCGCACACCCTGTCATTCTACTAGCTGCTCCCTCCAGCTGCCACTGGCGCCGTCCTACCAAGCCCTTCCTTCCCGTAGTAATCCATCGGGTATGGGCCCTTGCCCCAGTCCTCCCTCTCCTCAAGCGCCACCAACGCCTCGTACGGGGTCAGCAGCGGTCGTGGGAACCGGTACCCCCAGTCGATGCTCAGCCGCGGACACGCCACCTGCACCCAGCACTCGATGTCGCCCATCATCGCCAGCTTGCTCTCGAAAATCTCGCTCAGCAGCAGGTTGACAAAGGGTATGCCCATCTGCCTCAGTTTGGTCTCGATGAGCGCCATGGTATGCGGGTTTCCCTGCCGCCCCAGCGATCCGAGAATGAGACCCCATTTCCTGGCTGTCTTCGCCTTCCTGATCGCGTCTCGCCGCACGTCCTGCATCTCGTCGTGCCCGTACGTCTCGTGCGTCAGCTTCCGCGAGTATGGGTCGTATCGATACGCCGGGATGCCCGGATTCTGGATCATGATGCTCTCGAGGTGGAAGCGGCCGTCGCCCAGGTACAGGATCAAGTCGATGGGACTGTCGGTGTATGTGGAGAGGTCGGGAGATGTGCACCCTAAGATCTCGCCCTTGGAGAGCGGCGCAATCTGTGGTATGACTACCTTGAAACCCGCCTTCTCCAGCGTCGACCGCACGCCGTGGATGGTGGCGTTGAACTGGATCGTCCCGACGATCGCAATCGTCTTTCCAGGGGAGAAGTTGCGCTCCAGAGTGGTAAGCATGTGAGACGTGTCGATGCTGATGTTGACAAAGACGTAGAGCGTCTTGATCTTGGTCACCCCAGCGGGGATGAGACAGCTGTGGGCGTAGTGTACCAGCAGGTCGCATCCCATCGCCCGCGCTGTATAGTCATCAATGCAACATGCGCCGTACGTGACATCGCCCATGATCAGCGTCTCAATGCCAGGGCAGAACTCCGTGAGAATGTCTGAAATCGTGGTGGCGAACATGAGGAGGCCCTCGGGCATCTGCAGAGCCACCTTCTTAGCACCCAGAGACCGGATACGGTGGATGGTCTTGGGTATTTCAAATGCGTAGTTGGCCGGAAGGAGCGCGATCGCAGCCTTCAATGCCTCATCGTTGAGAATTTCGTGCGGTATTTGGTTGACCATCCGCGGCGCTCTCCTTGGCTGGGCGACTGTGATAGGGGGTCAGCCTTGTCAAGTTGTTCCCTCGCCGGCGGAAGGGAGCATCCTGTAGTACCTTGAATGGCCCCGCTGTCCTCGATCGAGGCAGCCCCTGAGTTGGACTTCGCAGCCTCGGCCGCGGCTCGCTTCCCGACGAACCGCTTCTTTGGTTGTTTCACTGTATTCTCATGGTTTGGTCTCTCTTCGACCTCGGCGATTGCCCCTAGCTCGACATGCTCGCTGTGGCCTTCCATGGCTGCAATCAACCAAAGACCTCGTAAACGCTTCCGGCACTAGGAATAAATTCTAATCGTTTGCGGGCGTCCAACCCGATCTGAAGATGTCCCAGGGAGCCTGTAGGATTTGTAGGGACTCTGGTGGCAATCTTCACGGGGCAGTCATGGATGCTTCAGTCAAGAAACCTGAATATCGGAAAACCAGTGAGCACAAACTACCTTAGTATGTGGTATGGTACCTAGCGTTTCGGTCAAATAAGCGGGACTGGAACATCTCAAGCTCTCCAACTATGTTTTCATGTTAAGAAGTGGTACCATTATTAGTCGTGTTAGCAGAATGTCGGCCCCGACTCGATATGAACCCCTCTCTCTATATTACCGTTCGTAGTATCAGCCCCTCCACAGAAAATCAATGCAGAAGGGCTGCCGGCTTGGCACAAATCTTCCGGACCCAAATGTTGGCGAGGCTAGAGCGGAGCCGAAGTAAAAGTTACGTCCAATCACATGCTGCAGAAATTGTGCCCTAAGATTTCCCTGGGCTTGATGCACACAAAACCTTCACTTCCATTTCTCCAGTCTCTGTCCGCATCATCGACGACGGCCGTTCAGCAAACACCGCCAACATGAAGGTAAGAATGCCTATCCTCCCTAACGGCTGGTCAATGACTGTACCACTGTCAATTTTCCCTACCTGGCTTGATTGAATTACATCGTTGGCGGCAATGCTAACCTAGCCGTAGCTGAACATTTCGCATCCCGCGAACGGCTCGCAGAAGCTGATCGAGGTGGAAGATGAGCGGAAGCTGAGGCACTTCTACGAGTATGTTGAGTCTTCGAGTCCCTTTTTGGGCCCCGCTTGCTAACCCAGATCTCACAGGAAGCGCGTATGTTCGATCGAAACCCTCCGATCTCCCCATCTCGCAGACGAGCTAACCGAACCAGATGGGCGCTGAGGTGCCCGGCGACCCGCTTGGCGATGAGTGGAAGGGCTACATTCTCCGCATCACCGGCGGTAATGACAAGCAAGGTTTCCCGATGAAGCAGGGTGTCATCGCCCCCAACCGTGTCCGCCTCCTTCTCTCCGAGGGCCACTCCTGCTACCGCCCCCGCCGGACCGGTGAGCGCAAGCGCAAGTCGGTCCGCGGCTGCATCGTCGGCGCCGACCTTTCCGTCCTTGCTCTCTCGATCGTCAAGCAGGGCGAGCAGGATATCCCCGGCCTCACCGACACCGTCCACCCCAAGCGCCTTGGTCCCAAGCGTGCCACCAAGATTCGGCGGTTCTTCGGCCTCAGCAAGGATGACGATGTATGTGCTACGTGCCAAATATATTCCGTCATCGCCTGCCCTAGAGCTGTGCCGATGTCCATCGCGCAGTTCGGGTAGAGTCTGAGTGCAACAATATCGGAGGCTAATACGTAATTCCTCTCGGAATAATAGGTCCGCAAGTACGTCATCCGGCGCGAGGTCCAGCCCAAGGGCGAGGGCAAGAAGCCTTACACCAAGGCTCCTCGCATCCAGCGCCTGGTTACTCCTCAGCGCCTGCAGCACAAGCGTCACCGCATTGCGCTCAAGCGCCGCCAGGCCGAGAAGGTCAAGGATGAGGCGGTGAGTACATGGTATCTTTATCCGCTGAAACCCGGGCTTCCAGGCTGACAACTTCCTAGAACGAGTATGCCCAGATCCTGGCCAAGCGTGTCGCCGAGGCGAAGGCCCAGAAGGCCGATCTCCGCAAGCGGAGAGCCAGCTCGATGCGCAAGTAAAAATGGGGCGTTTGGTAATGGGTCTCGGGTTGCTTTCGGGAAAATGGTCACGGCGTGCTTGTTTACCGACTCGTTCAGGACGTGTATATGGCATAGGAACCCTTCACGGAATCTCGAGAATGAGTCTTCCCTTTGAGCATGCCGGGCGCCTGAGCAACGCGTCACAAAGAATCAAGGAATACCCCGACTAGTTCACGGACCTTTTGATGGGTTTTGCCGACTTACGGATGTTTTGAGCAAAATACCACCTGTATTGTTTCTATCAACACCATCTTGCAGTGCCGACTTTCAAGCTTGTCGGACGGTTGGTACTTGGCGCAGCTCCAGCTGCCCGCACTTAAAGCGGCGTCAAGCCTTGGACACTCTAGGCGCCATGGCTATGAGGGCTTTGGAAACATTCCACGTTAGGTTTCAGCATGTGGCATACTCGCTCGCTTTTATCGTGCCAAGTCCGAAGCTTGCATCTAAGACACACCCGCCCATGCGTGTCATCATGCATGCCCCTTACCACGTCCATAGCCATAGGAAACAGGGACCGAAATTGGAACGAGCAAAGGGAGCCAGTTTCCGGATGCCAGCGTCTCACGAGTTTGCTATTAGTCTGCTGGCGGGCTTCCATGTGAGGAAGCGCCAGTTACTTTGCTAGCCGGCTACAAGCATCCCCTTTGCAGCACTCTGATTTCTACTAGGTAAGGTATTTGGCAGGCCAACGATCTTCGTGTGTCCATGTCGTAAAGGTAGAGGCAGGTGTCGCGCTTTGAATGAAGACACAGCAGGCCGGTTTGCTGTGCCTCACTACACCTCAGCGCTGCAGGCTAATAAGGCACCCCGAGATATCTTGTTGGCTGCGATGGATCTCGACGAAGTCGGAAACAAATTGATGGATGTCCGATGGCAGTTGTTGGCCCCAGATGGATCTGAGCTTCGGCAGCCTTCGGCGGAGCCCCGCCATGACCGAAGTGGGGCTGTGACGGGTAAGCGTGTAACAAACGGTAATCAAGTACAGTACGGTACGTAAGATCATATGTTGCTTTGTACATACAGAACATGCCATGCTGCAGAGTGTTGTTGCTTAGTGGCTTTTTTTTTTTTTTTTTTTTTTTTCCTACAAGATAAGGTATTCCACTCCGATGATTCCGCATAGCGAACTTGAAAGCCAAAGAGCCACTGTTGGGGGAAAGTGGGATTTGCAACGACAACAAAGTGGTTAACCTACCTAAGTAAGACTGTAAGAGCACCTGCCCCACCTTACCTTACAACCTTCAAGTTCGCTGCATACGGCGGTATTTGCCGTGGCCGAACTTTTTTGGGGCTGTTCGTACCTGACCACCTAGAAGCTGCCGTCATTGCTTCTTGCTAACCCTCCTCCGCCGAAAAAGGCGTTGCCATATTTTCTCAACACTCCAACTTGATCACAACTATCACTCGGCGTAATTCTGAATGCAACATCAACCACGATCAAGCAGATTACGAATCTCCGAGAATTTTCTCGTGAACTAGCAGCCCCGTTCGATTCTAAGACCTCTTGAGGCGACCTGCACTCGCCTTCAAGCTGTTTTCGGGCTCTCGGTGCTTCTCATCGGCTGACGAATTTCTTACGCCAACGCCGACGCAGAGTAATCGTACGCCATCTCCGACCACAACGGAAAAGTAGCGACACCGCATCGTGCCATTAACTTTCGGCGATCGTCGGCCTCTGCCTCTTCAGCGACGTCAACTATCCCCGCACTTGCGCAACCGCGGCTGTCACGCGAGGCTACCGCCCGTGATCAGGACGTGTACCTCTATAGGAGAGGGGGGAGTGTTTTCTTTCCTTAGCCCTGGCGGCCTAGCCGCTTCGTCAAGATGGGCAAAATCACGAAAATCATGCAGGCCCGGCACCGGGAGAATATGGTAATCCGCCGAGCTTAAGTCCTGATTCCCTCCTGCCCCACTACTTGTACTGACGTTCCCTTTAGTCTCCCTGGGTGAAGGAATACGTCCTCGAGGCATCCTCCTTACCGCTGCCGCTCATTCCCAAGAAGCTCGAAGAGTTTCCCACAAGATGGCCGTTCCCGCGTGGCGACCTCTATCACTGGATACCGCTCTTGAACCGGTTCGACAGCATCCTCGAGGCATTCTGTGCTACCTACAAGCTTCAAGAAGACTTTCAGATGCGTGACTTCGGGTGCGATCTCCTCATGAACAAGGGAGCGGATGTCGAGTACCATGACCGGAACGCTTGGACTAAGGAGCGTCTGGCTGAGTTCGGCTACAGAGAGGATGGTGACTGCCAACTCATCATATCCATCCTCAACTTCACTCGGGTGCTCTTGCAACATTGTGGAAACCGGAGCATCTATGCGAGCAGCCCGCACTTGAACGATTTGCTCAATAGCACCGATCTCAATGTTGTCTACGCTACTCTGGAGGTCGGTCTGGAGCTTGCACAGCGCTACCAGGCTTCGATTAAGCGTGTGGGCAACCCCAATCGCCAAGTGAGCAGCGCTCTGCTCGCGAATCATTACAATATCGATCTCGAGCGGGTGCATGTTCTCGCCCAGCCCTTTGTGAAGACCCCGGTCTCACCGGGTCCTCGCTTCTCTGACCTGCCGCCTGCCACCCCAGGCCCGACAAACAAGGGCAAAGAAAAGGCGCCGGCCCTGATCCAGAGAAATGTGACGTCCTTGTTCGCCAACGATCTCACCGCGCTCGTCGCTCAGGGCTCGACCGACGATGGACGCTGGAATGGCTGGGGGGATGTGAAGGTTCTCTATTATCCCAAGACTGACACCTCGGGATTCTCCGTGCCAGAGTCTGTGGTTGGGGAACGTGGCTCGTCCTCTGTCCCAACGACACCTATGCCTTTACGACGCAGCGCCACCGGCACTTCCCACACTCCTCGTTCGAACCGGCTTTCAAGTCAGGACGACAGCCCGTCCCACCCCTCCCATGGGCTAGGTAACGAGGACCATGTTGTTTCCGGCCCCAGATCGGTTGAGATTCGTCAGAGCACGGTCCAGTCGACATCCATTTATGAACTTCTGAAGCTCTGCCCGTCCGATATGCCGAAGACTTCCCGCTACGAATTCCTCAATCGGTTGAGAATATGTAAAGCTCTTCTGGGTTCACCTGAGGACCGACAAGTGGCGCTTACCGTTCGCCTCCTGGCCATAACCAACCTCGCCTACATCCACCCGGAGTCCACCTTCGTGGAGAAGGTGCTGAAGCAGGATAATGATGAGCCACGGAGGTACCAGCTCGTATACCAACTTTCCGAGTTGATCCACCCGTCGACCAATGGAGTCTCTGAGACTCCTTTGAAGCTGCAGGCTGTTGCCTTCGCAACTTTGGAGGCGATTACCGTCTTGCCAAGCAAGTACCCTGAGGTGGTTGCGGCTCTCAACGCCAACGTCAACCACGGCGTGCTGCTCTACGTCATCCGGAAGGCCGTGGCGAGCATCAGAGAAGACCCGGTCGAGGAGGATGAGGGGAAGGAAACCGATCTTGATCGTTGGCGAACCACTCTTTTCGCTCTGACCCTTCAGATGGCCATGTCGGCCAGGATTGGTCAGGAAATGTCGTCTGCCGGGCTCCTGGAGATCTTGGTCGAGATACTCAACATTCGCTCCAAGACTGCGACGCGCAATTACAGCATAATACTTGCTTTCCTTGATACCATCGTGTATGGGTTTCAGGGAGCCTCGACGGTCTTTAGCAGCGCTGGCGGACTCGATGCTATTTCCAATCTCATCATCGATACCGTTACCCGCTCAAAGGAGCTAGCGGCGGCTGGGGAGGGAACGAAGCCTGAGTTTCAGTCACAGGTTGTGGACTATGAGATACCATTTTACCAGCAACAGACGCTCAAATGGCTTCTCAAGTTCATCCATCACATCATGACCAGTGCATTTTCCTATGGAGCCACTACTGAACGGCTTCTGAGGAATTTGGTCGACAACACCGCGTTATTGTCGAGTCTTCGCGTCATTGCTGAAGACATGCGTGTGTTCGGGACTGTGGTCTGGACGAACGCTGCGACGCTGCTGAGCGACTTCATCAACAACGATCCGACCAGCTTCGCGGCCATCTCCGAATCGGGCATGGTCCAGAGCTTCCTCGCGACCCTGACAGGTAGAACCGTCACTTTGCCAAAACCAGCAGGAACGCCCACACCGGAGCCTGAAAATGATGACCTTGGCTCACCAGCGGATAGTGATGATGATGACTCGGTCTCTTTCGAGAGCGATGACCAGCCGCATCCGCCCACACCGGAGATGCTCGAGGCACCTAGAGAACATCTTGCGCGTGGTGTCCTAACCTCCTACGAGGCGATTGACATCATTCCGTCCATCTTGAACTCCATCTCCCTGAACAACCTTGGCATGAAGATGGTTGTGTCGTCGCGCGCCCTTGACAGCTACCTGGAGATCTTCGAGAGCCCGGAACACGTTCAGATCCTCTCGGAAGCTCAGTTGGCCAGCCGAGTCGGTGGTAGTTTCGATGAGCTCGCTCGTCACCACCCGGCGCTGCGGCCGGCAATTTCCAATGCCGTACTTGATATGGTGGCGAGGGTCCTGCACATCGCGAGGACCAAGTCTGCCAGCGCAGGCTGGGGTGTGAAGCTCTTGGTTACCGATCCAAGCGGCACGACGATGACGGCAGATGATTCCTTGCTGGCGCGAGCGGGATCTGCAGTTGCTACAGCGAAGGGCAAGGAGAAGGCTGCAACGGAAGACTCGGATGTCGATATGGCGGATGCGAGTGCTGCACCCACGGAGCCCCTTGATGCTAGCGGAAACGCAGTTTCCGCATCGGAGAAGGCCACTCGTGATTCCGAGAAGACTACAGCGGCTGCCCGCGAGATCGTACCTTACATTCTGGCGGTATGTTCATTCCTCGAGGCTATCTTTAGGAACTCTAGCCTCAAATCGGCATTTATTCGCGAAGGTGGTATCGAGCTGCTGTTGCAGCTGTCGGAGGCCTCGAGCCTTCCCGAGGATTTCGAGACCACAGACGCTTCCCACACGCTCTCCAAAGTCTTGTCGCAGCTCATAGACACACACCCAATACTTGGATTCCCGTCCCTCCTAAACCGCATCAATGCTGCTGTGGACGACCTGGAGCCGCTGGTCAGCAAAGAGGGCGCACAGCCGTTCTTTGCCCCGTTCGTTGTCTCCAACCTCTCTCTTGTCGACGACAAGGGGGAGTGGGACCAGCCCTTGGTGCGCAAGGTCGCTGGCGGCACAAAAGTTGTGAGGGCCATGGTCAGATTGCAGTCCCTCCTCCGGACGCTCCATCAGAGTTTCCCCTTTGCGTCCAGGCAGCAGACAGTCACGCTGCCAAGCGTGAACATCTTCGACTATTTTGCTGCTCTGATCAAGCATCTTGGGCCGCTCTTGCGGGATGTTGCAACAGAAGACATGGCCATCGCTGCTCTTGTACCGCAGCATTGGACAGGGAACAAGCCGTCTTTGACAGCTTCTCCGGATGGTGTGGAACTCCCCTCCTCGCTTGCCACTACCCCCAGCGGTGTAAGCGAGCCTAGCGAGATCGCCAATACCTCCTCGCGAGACAATGCCGCAGTCGACTCTTTGAAGCAACCCAAAAAGCCGACTGAGGAAGAACGGTCCTCAGCCCAGTTCCGCAACTATTTCGTCATCCACCGTCTCTTGCACTCGCTAGCACCGAGCTCACTCCCATTCTTCCAGACAATCGGCAAAGCTCTGTTTCCGAGACGAGGACTGGATTTCTATCTCAGGTCTCATCATCTCGACATCGCGGAGGCGTTAGCAGAGACGGTCCTCAAGCAGCTGCAAATGCCAGAGCAGAAGCTGACGGCTAGGGATCTGCACTATTGGATCGTGATGTTCCACGTGCTGCATGGGATGTTGATTGATCAGTCGCGGCACAGCGAGCGCTCTTCCCACCAACTGATCCTACCCGTTTTGGTGGCGTTTAAAGAGCACGGCGGCATAGAGCTGATGAACACGATGCTCCAGAGGTTCGCCCAAGAGACCTGCAGCGAGGCGCCCGAGGGCGACGATGCCCACAAGATGCGGCTGGCCACGGCTGGGATGAAGAAGATCCTTGAGATCTATCACACCATCGTCAACGGCAAGTGCGTTTACGACTCGCTCAGCCAGATCAACCTAGTTCCGCGATCCCCGGATAGGAGTAAGGACTTTGGACATCAGCTTGTAGTGGAACTGAGATTGGCCATCTTGCCAACCATCCGTAAGCTCTGGGAGTCTGACTTCGCTGAGAAGGCTCCGTCACCGGCCCTGAGCAAGGTTATTGATATTATCAAGACAATTGCGACAGCCGATCAGGAGTCAAATGCATGGCGCAAGTCGGACAAGACCTCCCCGCCAGTTGTCTTCCAACATCGCAGGCCGGTTCGATTCGGCTGGGGTGCTTACGGAGATGAAGTCAACAACCTGACCCGGATGGGTTACGAAGAGGACCTCGCCAGCGAAGCTGTCTATCGCGCTAACGGAAAGCATGACGACGCGCTAGAGTACTGCCGGGCTCACTCTAAAGGCTTGGCCGGCAAGCGCAACCCCATCCCCGAGCAGGACGCTTATCAGAGCCCGCCATCGCCGAAACCGCAGGAAGCGTCAGAGCAATCCGCGCCTGAGACGCCCGCTGACCCATTGGAAGGGGGCCCCATGTCCCTGGATTCAATACCCATCGTTAGTAACTTCATTCGGGAGGCGATCGGCGAAGCGGTGTCTGGAGACCTCGGTGATCAATCCTCCGAGGGATCCAACGATACGAGCCAGGATGGCTCCGTTCAAGAGCCTGCTACTCGGGAAGCAAGCGGCGGCCTGTCGATGCCGGTCCAGGGAGAAGTCGCTTCCTCGGACTCGACTACCGAACTTCCGACGTCCCGGTTGGTTACGAAGGAGGACCTCGACAAGGAGCGGGCGGAGCTCCAAGAAAATCTGATTGACCGCTGCCTCGACGTCGTCAGGGCACATCCGGATCTGGTCTTCGAGGTTTCTGACTTGATCCATGCCACAATCCTCAAGTCCGACAGCGAAGACAAACGGAGCGAGGTCGGCCAAATCCTCGCGGATGCGCTCATGTCGTTTGCCACGGATGACGACGATGAGAAGCGAGCAAACGGTCGAGGCATCGCTGCCTATGCGCACTTGCTGTCCCTTCTTCTCCAGAACCGGCCGTTCTTCAAATCCACATTGCCAACTCTGAAGCAGAACATTGGCGATTACCTGGGCTTCCTGAAGGTGCCTCCGGTCAGCTCCAACGAAGAACTGCCGACATGGCTTCCACACATCCTCCTGATCTTTGAGATCCTTCTGTCAGACGATGAACAGTCGGTCGAGATCAAATGGAAAGCGCCCGCCACTGACGACGATCGTGTCGAACAACCGGTCTGGGTCGCCAAGGAGCTCAACGTGTCGAGCGACTACCGCTCCAACTTGCTAGCCGCGATTCTCGATATTCTGCCGAGAATCGGCAGGGAACAACAGCTCCACGCGGTCGCCGTCATGCGTCTCCTGGTAGTTCTCACGCGGGATCATGCGATGGCAAAGACTGTTGGGGAGAAGCGTAACCTACAGCGACTGTTCGTTATGGCGAAGCAGTCGTGCAGCGGAGGCTCGCGTCTAGTCCAGTCACACATCTCGGCCAATATCATGACTGTTCTTCGTCACATCGTTGAGGATGAAGAGACGATCCGCCAGACGATGCGGACGGAAATCCAGCAATTCTTCACATCGTCTCGGGGCAACCGGTCCTGTGACATCCAGGCATACTTGCAGCAGCTTTCTCATGTCGCGCTCCGCGCACCGAAGCTCTTTGTTGATGTCACCACGGAGGCTGTCAAGCTGACTCGTCGGTCGTCTTCTCTCGACCCCAGCGGTCGGGGTCACAGCCTTTCCCTCGAGTACCAACCCGCAGAACAGGTGACTCCGCCAAAACAGGGCTCCGTCGAGCCTGCTGTTCAAGGAACGGAAGACCTCACTATCGAGGATGTCAAGCCATCGACGGAATCTGCGGATAAGGAGATGACGGACGCACCAAAGACTCCCTTTGAAGTCAAGCGGCCTGTCCTCGAGAACCCGGATGGGGTGGTCCACTTCCTGCTCTGCGAGCTGCTGAACTATCGCGAGGTTGACGATAAGGAGCCATCAAGCCATCCAACCAAAGAGCCAAAGGAGGGAGGCGAGTCCTCTAGCACGGTTGGAGAAGCGGCAGCATCTGCGGACCAGCAGTTTCCTGAGCAAAAGGACAAAGATAAGAAGGCGTCCAAGCCGACTTTCAAGGCAGAGGATCATCCCATCTTCGTCTACCGCTGCTTTTTGCTCAACTGCTTGACAGAGCTCCTACAGAGCTTCAATCGCGCCAAGGTTGAATTCATCAACTTCAAGCGGAGTGCGCCGATGCAGATCAACACGCCAATCAAGCCCCGTTCGAGCATCCTAAACTATCTTCTTAACGACCTGCTGTGCTTGGGACCGTCTGGTATCCCTACGGACTCGACGATCATCAAGAAGAAGGCGGCTACCTCGACCCACGCACAGGCAGTGCTCGTGGCTTTAGTCACGCGAACACCGGAGAAAGCCATTGACCGTAGCCGCAATCACTTCGAGTACGATGATGACCCGGACCTCCTCTTTGTCCGACGATTTGTTCTCGACACCGTCCTCCGCGCGTACAAAGAAGCCAGCACCGCGGCTGAACCGATAGACGTCCGTCTTGGAAAGATGATGTGCGCCGCCGAACTCATGAGCCTGATGATCGGTGAGAAGGACAAAGAGGGGCAGCCCAAGGATGCCCGCGCGACCGATCCTGCCGTCGTTCGGTCCCAGATGCAACTCAAGCGCCTCATGTACGAGAAGGGATACCTCCCTGCGTTGACGGCCTCTATTGCCGACATTGACCTCAGCTTTCCCAACGTGAAGCGGACCATCAAGTACATTCTGCGCGTCCTCCGCGCCCTTACGAAGACGGCTTACCAGTTGAGCCAGTCGGACGTCATCGCCGTGACCACGACTGCCGAGCAGCCGGAGGACGACTTTGCCTCAGCCTCGTCACTCTCAGATCTGGATGATGATCGTGAGGAGACCCCTGACCTCTATCGCAATTCTACGCTGGGTATGCTCGAGCCTGGCCGCGAGGAGGACTTCACAGATGAGTCTGACGAAGATGGTACGCCGCTCGATCATGGCATTATCCTTCTTCAGCCACCGATGCTAACTCTTGCAGACGACGATGCAATGTATGACGACGAGGGCTACGAGGACGAACTGGATTACGGAGATGAGATGTCCCAGGATGAAGAGGACAATCCCAGTGACGAGGATGAAGATGAGATGGGTGAAATGGGAGGCCTCCCTGGAGACCCGGGCGTCGTCGAGGTCATTATGGGCGAAGATGATGAAGATGAGATGGAGGACGACGAACATGAATCCAGCGACGAAGACGAGGAGGAGGATGAAGACGACGGAGACGAAATGGACTCGGACGACATGGAGGAGGTTGAAGACCGCATTGAGATCGTGAACGAGGAAGGTAATGCCATGGACGATGACGGAGCCTCTGATTGGGAGAGCGACACAGATGATGAGGACGAAGAGGCTGGTGAGGAACTGGACTTTGAGGCGGAGGCACAAGAGATCCATGACGCACTCATGCATGGACATGGCATAGACCACCTCGGCCGGGTCCCCGATATTCTGCGGAACGCCGCTGACGACGAAGACATCGATGGGGAGGACATCCAGGACCTCGACGATCACTACATTGACGACGGTTTCGATGGTGAAGGTGAGTTCCGCAGCGGCTCTCGCCAACTGTCGGATTCCACTGACCAGACTAGATGATGAAGACGACGAGGAAGGTGAGGAGGATGAGGTGTACTACGACCAGGGCCACCCTCGTGAGTTTCTTGGTGATCAACCCGACTTCCTAGCTTTCCGATCTGACTTCGTGTTAGGTGATGACATGCCGTCTGCCATCATGCCATCGGGGCTCGGCTGGGACATAACGGTTGAGCCCAACCTTCGGCTCCGACATGGAGGTTCTAGGAGCCCGTTCCCTCTCCATGCTCCCTTCATGATGGGAGGACACCGCGACCTCCGCGACCCCCCCGGGACCGGTATGTCTCTCGCTGCCTTTCCCCGGCGTCTTGAGGAGGGCCCAGAAGGCTTTATCGACGCCGTCGAGAATGCTGCTAATTTGCCATTAGACTTCCGGAGCTTCATCCGCCAGAGGCACGGTGGACCGCCTGCCAATCCGATCAACGATGGTGTCAACCCTCTACTGCTCTCTAATAACCGTACGGGACAAGACCAAGCTGCGCGCGGCGCTAGCCAACCTATGATCCGCCTCGGCTTCCCGGGCGCCTTTATGGGGCCGGGTATGGATGCTCCTCTTGCGTTCATTAACGAGTTGATGCAGAGTATTCCATTCCCGACAAGAGGCGGTCCGCACCTCAGTCTCCAGCTGAGATCCGAAGGCCCGGCTGGAGAGGTCCGCCACTTGAGCATTCCGCTGCCATGGAACGAACCCGGCCGCGAGACCCGTTGGGAACCACGACGCGAGGTATATCTGGAGCCTCACCAAGCTGTCGCCTTCATCCCTGAGTCTACTGCCGAGCGATGGGCGCAGGAAGCCAAGTTGATCTATGGTTTCAACCATCATGAGAAATCCGCATTGCTATCAATGGGGATCATCGGGATGCTGACCCCCGCGGCCATCCAACGAGAAAAGGAAGCGAAAGCTCGTGAGGAAGAGGAAAAGCGGAAACGAGAGGAGGAGCGCAAGAAGCGCGAGGAGGAAGAGCGGAAAGAGCGAGAGGCCAAGGAGGCTGAGGAGCGGGCCGCGAGAGAGAAGAAGGAAGCTGAAGAACGTGAGCGCCAAGAGCGGGAACGTGCCGAGGCCGAAGCAGCTCGCGCGGCGGAGCAGGCCACAGCGGCAGCAGAGGCGGCGGCGGCGGCGGCGGCGGAGGAGGAGGAACCCCAGCCCATGGAAGGGGTCGAGTCGCACGCGGAAACCCAGGCGGAAGCGCAGCCCTCGGCCGCCCCCGCGGAACGTGTCGTCACCACGATCCGAGGTGAGACCGTCGACATTACTGAGCTTGGCATTGACCCCGAGTATCTTGCCGCGCTCCCGGAGGAGTTCAGGGAAGAAGTCATAGCTCAGACGGTCAGCGCTAGACGCTCCCAGGCCCGCGAACAGGGAGCTACCGAAGGAGAAAATACCGAGGTTTTCCAGGAGTTCCTCGAGGCGCTTCCGGCGGAATTACGGATGGAGATTGTGCAGCAGGAACGCCAAGAACGCCGTCGTCGGGAGCGCGAGGAGCAGCGCAGACAAGCCGCAGCCGCAGGCCAGGACCTGGGTCCCGCTGATATGGACCCGGCCAGTATCCTGTTGACGTTCCCGCCCGCCCTCCGGGAGCAGATCTTGCTGGAACAGGGCGAGGATCTCATGGATCACCTGTCCCCAGAGCTCGCTGCCGAGACTCGCCGTCTTGTTGATGGCTTTCATGAGCAGCACCGCGTGCATCACCGGACAGCGCCCATGACAATTCACACACGGATTCATGCTCGACCTGAAGCACCAGTTGAGACAAAGCCACAGCGGCGCACGATCGTGCAGATGCTGGATAAGGCCGGTGTCGCCACTCTCCTCCGGCTCATGTTCATCACCCAGCAGAGCAACATCCGCAGCTATCTGTTCGACGTCTTCGGCAATGTTTGCGAGAATCGTCAGAACCGTCTGGAGGTTGTTTCCTCACTGCTCCAGATCCTCCAAGAAGGGACGGCCGACATGGATGCGGTCGAACGCAGCTTTGGCCAGCTATCCGCAAAGGCGAGGCAACAAAAGGACAAGGACCCCAAGACGCCGCAGAGCCTCAAACGGACATCCACGAGCATCGGCGCCAACAGCCAACTGAGCGGCATCTCTGAGGTCTCGCCCTTGCTGGTTGTCCAACAGTGCCTTGACCTCTTGCAGGAGCTTGCTACCAAGAATGCGCATATTCCTTCCCTCTTCCTGACGGAGCACGAGAGCGTCGCCTCCACACTCAAGCGCAGCGCGAGCCGCAAGGGCAAGGGCAAAGACGTCAACACCAAGGCCCACAAGTACGCCATCAACTCGCTCTTGGGTCTCCTGGATCGGAACCTGATCATGGAGAGTTCGTCTGTCATGCAACTTCTGGCGGATCTGCTTAACAAAGTGACGTATCCGCTCCAGGCCCTCGAGCGCCGGCGTAGGGAGGCCGAGGAGGAGGCGAGAAAGAAGGCAGAAGAGGCAAAGAAAACGGCCGCGGGGAAGACAGAGGGAGAGAAGGATGAGGGAACTGCTGAGAACGCTGCTTCGGAGATGGACCAGACATCTAGAGACCAGACTTCTGAGGAACAGGTCGCGGCACCCAACCATGGCAAAGTCGAAGCGGAGAGCTCAACGGCCAAGGAATCGAAGCCGGAGGAGAAGAAGGTTCGGCAACTCACTCCGCCCACCATTCCCGACCACAACCTCAAGCTGGTCATCAACATCTTTGTGGCGCGGGAGTGCAGCTCGAAGACCTTCCAGAACACGATCTCGACGATCAAGAATCTCTCCAACATCCCAGGCGCCAAGAAGGTCTTTGGCGATGAGCTCGTGTCGCAAGCCAAGGCGCTGAGCGAAAACATCGTGTCCGACCTTGACGACCTGCTTCCGCACATCCTCAGGGCAGAATCAGGCACAGAGATTCAGGGAGTCGCACTGGCCAAGTTCTCGCCAGGTGCATCCGAACAGAACAAGCTGCTCCGGGTCCTGACTGCGCTGGACCACTTGTTTGACACCAAGGGCAAGAAGTCAAACGACGGTGCCCAGGACAGCAAGGAGGACCTCCTGGGGTCGCTGTACTGGAACCCAACCTTCGGGGTCATGTGGGAGAAGCTGGGCGCGTGCCTGAGCGCGATTCGGCAGCGGGAGAACACGATCAACGTGGCGACGATCCTCCTGCCGCTGATCGAGTCGCTGATGGTCGTCTGCAAGAACACGACGCTGGACGACGTGTCAGTCTCGCAGGCGAAGGAGATGCTCCTCTCCAGTCCGCCGCCGGACAACCGCATGGCGAGCCTGTTCTTCACTTTCACGGAGGCGCATCGGCGTATCCTGAACGAGCTCGTCCGCCAGAACCCCAAGCTGATGTCTGGAACCTTCTCTCTGCTCGTCAAGAACCCCAAGGTCCTCGAGTTCGACAACAAGCGGAACTACTTCAACCGCAGCGTTCACGCGAAGACGGGCCAGCAGCGGCCGCAATACCCGTCGCTGCACCTCTCGGTTCGTCGAGAACACGTCTTCCACGACTCGTTCAAGTCTCTCTACTTCAAGTCGGGTCCGGAGATGAAGTATGGCAAACTCAACATCCGCTTCCATGGCGAGGAGGGCGTCGATGCCGGTGGCGTCACGCGCGAGTGGTTCCAGGTGCTCGCGCGCCAAATGTTCGACCCCAACTATGCGCTCTTCATCCCCGTTTCGTCAGACCGCACAACCTTCCATCCGAACAAGCTCAGCGGTATCAACGATGAGCACCTGATGTTTTTCAAGTTCATTGGTCGCATCATTGGCAAGGCTCTCTACGAGGGCCGTCTGCTCGACTGCTACTTCAGCCGTGCCGTCTACAAGCGCATCCTCGGCAAGCCCGTGTCGGTCAAGGACATGGAGTCGTTCGATCCAGACTACTACAAGTCACTTGTCTGGATGCTCGAGAACGACATTACCGACATCATTACCGAGACTTTCTCGGTCGAGGACGACGAGTTTGGCGTGACCAAGGTCGTGGACCTCGTCGCGAACGGCCGCAACATCCCGGTCACTGATGAGAACAAGCACGAATACGTGCGGCTGATCGTGGAGCACAAGCTCCTCACATCGGTCAAGGAGCAGATGGAGCACTTCCTGAAGGGTAAGTGGGGAACCCGCTGAAGCGATTGTTGATGGGCTCTGTATAGGTATAGGTAGCTGATTGCGTGTTTTGTGTTTAGGCTTCCATGACATCATCCCCGCGGACCTCATCGCCATCTTCAACGAGCAGGAGCTCGAGCTTCTCATCTCGGGCCTGCCAGACATCGACGTGGACGACTGGAAGAGCAACACAGAGTACCACAATTACACTGCGGCATCCCAGCAGATTCAGTGGTTCTGGCGCGCGGTACGCTCGTTTGACAAGGAGGAGCGCGCCAAGCTTCTCCAGTTCGTGACGGGCACGTCCAAGGTGCCCCTCAACGGGTTCAAGGAACTGGAAGGCATGAATGGTGTCAACCGATTCAATATCCACCGGGACTATGGCAACAAGGACCGGTTGCCCAGTTCCCACACGTGCTTTAATCGTAAGTTCCTCCCATCCTGGCTCTATCCGTCAAGGACCCAAGCCTAACTTGTCTTGTCAGAACTCGATCTTCCTGAGTATGAGAGTTACGATATTCTCCGCAGCCAGCTTCTCAAGGCCATCACGGCCGGCAGTGATTACTTCGGCTTCGCCTAAGTAGGAAGGGGGGGGGGGGGGGGGGGAGCCGGCTTCCATGGATGCGAAGGTAGAATGGAGGGGAGGGTATGGACAGGGAGGGAGTGCATAAATTGCCCATTCCTGTCGGCATCAGCCTTGGCAAATGTATTTGTGTGGTTTATGTTTTTTGATTGCATTTTCGGCGAGGCGCCGGATGGAAGCGGCGACAAAACGGTGATGCTTATTTCGGCATTGTGAAGAAGGGGGAAGGTCATTCATTGTATGCTGTTTTTATTATTGCCAGCTACCTCCGGTGGGTCATGCAGAGGGATTGCGAAGTGCAGGTCGCTTTTCTTCTGCTTGCTGCTTACTCGAGAGGGGGACAGCTTGGGAGGTAGCGAAGTTGTTAGAGAGGCTGCTGAATGCAACATACCAGTAACATGACAGTGAATTCGTGCGACTGTGGCTAACCATCCTCTGGTCTTACATGATGGTTAAAGTGAAATGATGAGGGTGTACTTTCGGACAGCACACAACCGCGGTGGGTAGATTAGGTTACGGTGAGATATTTGAATACTTCATCACCGAACATTATTGGAATTCGGATCCAAACTCGAGGTTCCAGGTTGGTTGCCCCTAATAACTACATATGTACCCGTAGGTATCTCGAGCTGAGCAAGGGCCGGACAGCTGAGGCTGAGATCCTGCCCGCCTGCCTGCATGCGGGGTGGAGTCGGTTGTTGAAACTTAGGAACCCCACCATTCAGCAAATCCGATCCGTGCACGGATCCATAGGGCTCCCACGCCAGCAGCGGTTCAACTGTGCTACCGATTTTTTTCGCGCACACTTCCAAAATCGATCGCTTCCTCGGATCCCGCGTTCTGACAACCGCTCAGTCAACGACCAGCGATGTAAGTGATGTCCCGCTCGATTTGCCCTATTCCTTGACGCTCTCGACAATTCGCTCGTTTCTTTGAGATTTGAGAGTGTCAGTTCCTTTCTGGCTCCTAACAATAATCGTCACACTCACGACTGCAATCCCACCTTCAACGAAAATCATCACGAGCATTCTCACTAACTCGAGGCTCCTTCAACAGAGACAGTCAAGATGGGTATCTCACGGGACTCTCGGCACAAGCGCGCCGCCACCGGTGCCAAGCGAGCGCAAGTTCTCCCCGCTGCTCTCTTCCCTAGATGTAGATAGATTTTTTTGTCGGTGGTTGCTAACGTGGATTGTGCTGCAGTTTCTACCGTACGTTCTGACCTCTTCCTCCTCGATCCCGCTCCCCATACATAAAACGCCCCTCGGCACAAGGGGCGCTCGAAGGTCCGCTTGGAAGGTTTCTGCGGCGGCTTGTTTCGTCTCTCGCTCGTGTTGAGCGGCGACCACGCAAGTTGCCACAGGAACCGACCCCATGCGTTCTGAGCCTGTTATACGCACATGGAAATGAACTATTTCTGACAGCTGCGTGCAGGGAAGAAGAGAGCCTTCGAGTTGGGTCGCCAGCCCGCGAACACGCGTATCGGTGCCAAGCGCATCCACGTTGTCCGCACCCGCGGTGGCAACCACAAGTACCGTGCGCTCCGTCTTGACTCGGGCAACTTTGCCTGGGCCTCGGAGGGCTGCACCCGCAAGACTCGTGTCATTGTGGTCGCATGTACGTTCTTCCATTTCCTGCTCTGGAATTCACAGCTCTTGCTCACTGGTATATGCAGACCATCCTTCGAACAACGAGCTTGTCCGCACCAACACCCTGACCAAGTCCGCCGTTGTCCAGATCGACGCTGCGCCCTTCCGTCAGTGGTACGAGGCTCACTACGGCCAGCCCCTCGGCCGCCGCCGCCAGCAGAAGCAGGGCCAGGTTGTTGAGGAAACTAAGAAGAGCAAGTCGGTTGAGAAGAAGCAGGCCGCCCGCTTTGCCGCCTCCGGCAAGGTCGAGCCCGCTCTGGAGAAGCAGTTCGAGGCCGGTCGTCTGTACGCCGTCATCTCCAGCCGTCCCGGCCAGTCCGGCCGCTGTGATGGCTACATCCTGGAGGGTGAGGAGCTCGCCTTCTACCAGCGCAAGCTCCACAAGTAAGCGTTGAGCGGGGCTGGCAGGGTGTGAGGAAGCATGGGAGGAACAAGTCTGGGCACAAGGGGAGCTCGCATCGGCGTTTCGCCTCGGTGTTGATGGGTTATTTATGGTTGCTTTGCCACTGGGCGGGATCTGCGGGTATCAAAAAAAGAGGCGGCCATTGCAACTTGATTTCCAGTTGCTTCGTCACCGGTAACAGGGCTTGGCAGGGATATAGGGCAATGGCAAACGAATACCACCACCATGAAAGCAGCGGCCCCCGACGAAATTAATCGATCCAGACTTTGAGTATGTTGATGTCCGCATGTGACTGTTGTTTTCCGCTCGGATGTGTACAAAATAAATTAGTGTTAGATTACCCATGGAAGGGTTTCCGTACCCCGTCTCATTGAACGCATGAACCAATCTCTTCGAAGGACGACCATGAAGATAAATCCAGGCCATGTAGTACTCTATACCCCGCGTGATAGTGTGGAAGTGATGGTTGCAAAAAGGAGCACCTGACAGTAGCAGTGATACATGCAGACCTATCCGTCACCTCCGTCCATACGTCTATTGATCATTCCCGCACTCTAGTAGTCCATGCGACCGACCTGATGTTTGCCATATATCCGACTCCCCATCTCCCCACCCGTTCCATACAATACAAGCTATCAAATGTGGAGCCGTAGGCGTGCGGTTTCCTATGCTTTCTAAAACTCTCTGCTGCTTGCCTGGGTTGACCTGCTGGGTTTTCCCTCGGCCCCACTTTCGTTCCCTCTACCTAAGGTAGTTCCCACGCCAAAGACGTACCGGTATATTTACCCCCTTTTCTCTCTTGCACTGCTCCTCCCTGTTTCGGCTAGTACAGCTTTACCGGCACCCAGGTAGCCCTGCCCGATAAGGTCCCTACACTTCCCACCACACGCGGCGAGCCACCGGGGCTCACTCGTCTCGGGGGCTGGGCGCCAGGTTGCTCGTGGTTCTTTAGGAGAGGGATCCGACGAGGAATGGAGGCCCTGGCCTGCGAAAAGAGAAAAAGATGGCCCCGATCTGCTGGCCTGGTGTTACATGCTGGGTGTGTCGCGCTTGCGCAAACGTGAAGGAAGATGCAATAGGGACGTAGTAGGCACGGAGTAGGATAGGGTGATTGCGAGCATTGAGCTAAGCTAGGCTAAGCTAGGCTAAGCTAAGCTTGATTGAACTGCCGCTTCAGGTCGGTCCATTTCCTTGTCAGTGTCTCATGCTGCGAGTTGATCTGTTTCATGTCAGGACCGGTCAGTCCAGGAATAACAGTGAGATGGGAGGTCGGTTCGAGACTCACCTCAGCATACCGCATCTTAGTCTGGACCAGCTCCTCCTCGAGCTCCGACAGCTCCTTCTCCAGCCGTTGGTTCTCCTCGTGCACCTTCTCATTGCGCTTCATTAGGTCGTCGCGCTCCGCCTGCCACGCCGTCTCAAGCTCGGCGGGCTGCTTCTCGATGACAATGCGCAGCTCCTGCACTTGGATTTTGAGGCCCTCGTTCTCGTCCCGCAGCTCGTCGTTTTCCACTTTTGTGTGCACCAGCTCGGTCGCCAGCGAGGCCTGCTCGGCGTCCACCTCCTGCAGGCGCTCCTCGAGCTTGCGCAGCCGGGTGGCGTAGCTGGCGTTGGACGCGCGCAGGGCCTCCAGCTCGGCCTCCCTCTCCTTCTCGGCACGCGTCTTCTCCTCCCACTCGAGCTGGTACGCCTTGAGCATCTCGGGTGTGATCTTCACCTCGCAGGCGTCGCGGACGAGCTGGTCTGCGCGATAGACCTCCTTGTCAATGCTGCTGGAGCTGCTGCCAAAGAAGCCGTTTTCGAGGATGGAGCTGGAGGACGGGGCCGAGTCGATGTAGACATCGAAGAGGCGGTCTTTGAGGAAGGTGGTGAGCTGGGACATGTCGGAGATGGCGAGGAGAGCGGCCGCGTTCTTCTGCATGAGGACGATGCCAAACTTGAGAATGGCGGAGAGACCCTCGGAGAATATCAAGTCGTAGATGCGGAGGACGAGCTGGAGCGGGAAGCGGTAGGCGAAGAGGGTGAGGAACCATTGTGTGGCGTAGAGGTGTGGTGAGATGTGGCGTCGCCGCAGATGACAGTAGAGTGCTGGTTCTAAGTCCTCCAGGAGCCGTTCGAACTGGTACAGGTGCAGGTGGAGGCCTGGCATGTCCTGGATGAAGAGGTCCCGGAGGTGGTACTGGTTCATCAGCCTCACCAGCAAACAGAACGCTTCCTCTTCTGGCATCTGTTCGGTATGTCAGCAACTAGACTTCCAGAGAGACATGTGTCGGATGTATCAAGCCGACTCACATTAAACAGAAGTGGCATAACGAGGAAGTTCATGCCCTGGGCATAGCCAACGCCTTCGTCGAACAACGCGTATGCCTTGCACACACCAAATAGACTCTCTTGAAGCCCCTGGGCAGCGGCGAACTTGGAATAGCTCGTCCTGGCGCCGAGATCTCTCCTGATCGTCTTCTCTAGTTTCTGCAGCATGGCCAGATCCTCCTTTTCCTTCTTCTGTGCCGCTGCCTGAGCCTTTCGCAAGGACTCTGCATCCTTCTCAGTCGGTGATGGTGCGCCGTTGGTAACCGAGTTCTCAGAATTAACAGATGATGCAGAGGATGCCGAGCCTTTGGCGCTGCCGTTGATGGCGGCGCTTATTGTGGTCCCGCTGCTCTGCCTGTCCTTGTCCTTCTTCTCCTTGTCCGTGCCCCTAACCACAAGCTCCCGGTAGACGGCTTCTAATTCCTCGTTCTTGCTTTGCGCCAGGACTTGCCAGATGACGCCGCGGATGGCGTTCGGGATGCCAGTCGCGATCGCCTTGTTCAGCTCTTCTGCACTGGTCCGAGCAACTGCAGCGGGGCCTTCGTAGACGACGGATTGCCAGAGATCCCAGTCCACCGGGGCATCGACAATGGAAGAAGGGCCGGCATTGACGCCTGAGACGGTACCTGGCGCGAGGTTCTTGTCTGGCATTGGCGGCAATGGAGAAAGCGGCGGTTGCACCGCCGCAAGACCAGCATCCGCCCCATCACTGGCCGCAACGGCAGTCTTGTCAGCTTCGCTCGGGGCGCCGACCTCTTCCATCATTCGCAGCTGCTTGAAGCGAGCCTTTAGACTGTTCCGCGAGCCATGTTCTCTCGAGTCCCCTTCCTTTTCCTCCTCCAGCTTGCTCAGCATCATCTCTGGATTGCTAGTCATGGTTGCTACTGAGCTGGCCGTGTTTCTTCGCGTGGACGGTTTGGCCTGCACGGCAGGCGGCTCTTTGGAGGAACTTCTAGAAAGCCAAGAAAAGGGGCTATTGAATTTCCTGCCCGTAGGCGCCGGTGCGGGCGGCGGGGGAGCTGCAGCCGGAGCTGCTTCTTGGGCGCTTGCAGCGGGCGGGCTCTTTGACCGCGAGTCGGTTGCTGGAGGCGACCAGGGCATTGGGGGCAGCGCATTTGTTATGCTGCTGAGGGACATGGTTTTCGATGCCTTCTCTGCCGGCGGCGAGCTCTTCTCTGGAGGCCAAGTCAGTTCTCTGTTTCCGAGCCTCCTCACGTTTCGGGTTGGCAGAACTTGCCTTGCGGAGCAGGAGGAGCTGCTGCAACGGCGTCATCGTCGAGGTTGACAGGCTCAAGAGTCCCTGCGGAGACCTGGGAGAGAGGTCGCGGCGGTTTTGTGTCCGCAGTGTCCGCAGCTTGTTCTTGGGCGTCTGGGCTACCGTTTGCTGCAGCGGCTTGCGAGGCTTCGTCACCGTAGTCCGAATTTGTTCGCTCACCGTTGGACAGGCGTTTGATAGGTTGGTGGCGTTTGGTCAAAGAGCGTAGCGATCCGGTTTCAACGGCGTCCTCGAACGATTCCTGCAGGGTGACGTTCCACGGTCAGCATGGTGTAGGCAGCCGAGAGCGGCGCTGCCGTTGTGGCAGACGCCACCTCCGGGACTCTGCACAGGGGGAATCTCATACCGTGTCCTTATCAGAGCCACTTTTCGAAGCCGGTCTCGATGAGCTTTCCTGGGTCTCTGTATCTTGCGACTGTGTTGTCTGCTGCGGCTCCTCTACCCTGGGGCTCTCCGCTGTCTCCTGCGAGCTCGGCTTGGCCGTCTCTTCGTTGGTGGACATGGCTCCTCGCGTGTGTGCAGGGCAGAACGCCCTCCGCACAAGTCCGTGGTCTCTACTCCGTACTACTCGCGAGGCAAGAAGCAAGGCGGTGTCGACTGGAACGAACAAGGGCGCGGTCGTGTGCCCATGGAATTTCACCGATGGGAGAAGGGATTGGGCTCGACCGGTAGTGGTACTGTACTGTACGTCGCCGTCGGGAGGGTGTCGAGCTTGTTAGGAACTGGCGTCTCTAGGTCGGTATGCACTTTGTAAGAAGGCTCTTGTTATGTGTCGTTTACACCTCCCTTTTTTAGTTGAGGGAGGTTCCGCTCTTCCAGGGGACAGCAGATGGAAATGGAGCCAGCCGGTCAACAATGGGGCCATGACAGGGATGTCCTTACAAGACGTACTGTACAGTACCAGTGCGGTACCATACACACGTCGATATGTAATTACGGGAAGCCGTACATCGGACTTCTGTGGCCATGTCGCATTTCTGACGCCATCTTAGCAATATCCTGTGGCAGGTATGACAAGATTAGGCCGGTGTGTTAGACGGAATTGGATCCAAACTTTTTTTTGGTTCCTGTTGCTTGGAGGCCTTAGGTACACTACGGGTAGGTCTTGATAATACGGTACCTAGTTACGCATGTGGCTTGTATCGTACGTACCGTGGCGTAATGTACAGCTAATGCACAAGACGGCGGCCAACGGCGCCGGCCGCTTTAACACTAATAAGTTAGCTCCAGGTCAGAATAATTTCACGACCTCGAAAGTCGACTGTTCTTCTTGTTTCTCTTTTGTCTTTCTTTTCTGGACGAACAACTCTTTTTCACTGAGATGCGTTGGTTCAGTCATTATCTGCAATTCATAAGCGCCAGTTCTTGCATCTGGTGCGCTGCAAGCCACAACAAGGGAGGATGAATGCCACAGGTGCGGATCTGAAACAAAACGAAGCAGGGGGGCTCCGATGCGGGCCATGACCGGGGCGCTGTTCCTTTTTTCTCAGCTTCTCTGGCAAATCACAGACGGCGAACCATATATGCAAGCAAAGGCTGCCAGTGCCAGCGGGCCGTCTTGTGGGCTTTTCCGCCTTGTCTGGCTGGCCGCCGAACTGGGACGCGCTCAGGGGCCAGTTCATTAGTACTAGTCATCTGATACTACAGTACTCTACTGTGTACAATACAAGTAGTAGACTACAGACTGGCATTCCTCTACACCGGACCGTCGACCATACTGTATCTGCAGTCGCATTGGCTGGCGGGCCAGATGAATGGTCGACTTTTCGGTCTGGCCGTTTCCCAGACTTTTGCAAAACCGTTGATACGTGCAAGCCCTTACCAAGGATGAACGTCGGCTGAGAAGCCTGAGGTTGGAGAGATTGAAGACCCAGCGGCTGAGATGAGGTGAGATTGCCAATGATCTACGATCTGCCACTCTCCCGGCTCCGGCATCTCGGCTTCACCTTGCGGTTCGCCGCAGGATCCGATTTGCCTTGCCAGTGGGATAAATGTGACGCTGTCTCTGATATCTAGCTACGTATTTGACGCCGTCCCTGGATCAAGAAGCAATAGAGTCTGCTACGTTAGCCCATTGAGGGCCCAGCCAGCAATGCCACAAGGCATGGAAATGAGGGCCATAAACTCCGCGAGGGTGTCAGCTGTCCGTCCTGCACGCACCCTTTGTTCTGAGCCCAGAGCCAATGTCAAGCCTCCTCGACTGGACCGGCCCAAAATTCTCCTTTCCCGGATCGGATGCGTCCCCCGTCAAAAGAAAATCTAAGCTCCCACTCACGGTCGAGCTCCAACGAACCATGCAAGCCGCCAACCAACCCGCCTCCCCCCTTTCCAGCAACCCATGGGTATAAAGATGCCGCGATCAGTAGGCTCCCCCATACTGTCTCAAAACTTCTTGCACCTCCTCCAATAACTCACCCACCACCTCCTCCACGCGCTCCTCACAGCTGCCAGCGCCGGAGCTATCTTGCTCCTCCTCCTCCTCCTCCTCCTCCCCCCACCACGCACGGCCCGGCCCCTGCCCCTCACCATCCTCATCATCATGGTATGTATAAGTATCATCCCCCAGCAGCTCCCGGACGATCCTCAACCCGGCAAGCTCGCCGCCGTGCTCCTCCTCGACCATATCCCAGAACGGCGAACCGCCCCACGCACGCGCGCCAGCATACCCGCGATCCCAGGCGTCCGACACGCGCCGCTCGCGATGGAAATCCCACCGGTCCGGCACCATGGCCCGCACCTCCCACGGGATCCGCCCGCCGCTGCCCTCGCGCGCCACGTAGGACGCGACCTCGTCCGGCGCCAGGCCCAGGCGCGGGTCGATCGCTGCGCGGAGGCGCGGGACGGGGAGGAAGCGGCCCAGCAAAGTTTCGCCGTCGTGGAGACTGTTGCGTGGTTGGTGGCAGTGTCCTCCTCCTCCTCCACCTCCGCGTGGCTGTCTGCGCGGGCATACCGGGCCCTGGGCCAGCTCGGCGGTGGTGGTGGTCCTGCCCGGGGAGGTGACGGTGATCGTGACCTTGACCTTGGGCGTGCGCTGCCTGACTCTGGCGTCCCCTTCGGAGGTGTATTCGGCGTAGCTGGGCCAGTCGCACTCCGGGCTGAGAGCGGCGGAGGGGTTGAAGGGATTAGGCCGGGCGAGAACCGGGGAGAGGCCGTCGCTGTAAGAGAGGGGGAGGGTTGCCAGGGGGAGGCGGCGAGCCGGGGGAGGGATCAGAACCGCGGGGTTGTGGTTATCATTAGCGTTCTTGTTGTTGAGATTGCCCTCGGGGGGGCTTGCCCTGTCGCTGCTGCTGCTGTTGTTGCTGCTGCCACCGTCGTCTTTGCCCTTCTTGTTGGGCTTGGTCCGGTACAGGGTCGGGGTGAACGAGCTATCGGACCAGGCAGGCCTGTCCTCGTTATCGGTAGGGAACGCGTTGTGTTCGTTGTCGGCGAGGTAGTCGTCGCTCTGCAAATCGTCGGATGTGTCCTCGCCTCTGCATTCGCGGTTGGCGCTTTGGTTTCCCGGCTGGTAATCAGACGGGGTGAAGGAGCCGGCATCTGAACTCTCGTCATCATCACAGAACCATTGGAAGTTGCGATCGGTGTCAGTGCCCTCGGCTTGCTCCTGGACTATACCTCTGCGGAGGGTGGCGTGCGAGGCCAGTCTGCGTAGCAGCGGGATCGAACTGATGCGGCGAGGTTGCGCGGGGAGCAAAGAAGGGCCGAGGGTAAATCCCCGAGGCACTTGATCGGGAGCGTCGGCACCTTGGGCAGCGAAGCAGGACGGCTGACTCCAAGCTGCTGCGGCTGGGTTGAGAGTACTGGTGGGGAATGAAGGCATGGATAAAGAAGGAGAATATGGCCATGGTGTCGCAGGAAATACGTAGACCGGCGCCGGGTGCGGGAAGTACGGGACCGGGTGCCAGCAGGGCTGGGCCAGAGCGCCCGGTGAGTCGGGCCTGCCCTGCTCAGGGGCGCTGTAGTACACGGGAACCAGCTTCGTCTCGATCTGCCCTCCGGCACCGACGACGAGTACCGTTTTCCACTGCGCGTGCTCCTGCGCGTGCAGCTCCCTCTCCCTCTCCTCGATCTTGGCGCGGAGCCGGGCAGCCTTGGCGTCGACCATGTCAGCCCGGAGGCCGACGTACTCGGCGGCGGTGGTGGGCAAGAAGGGCGACCTGCCGAACCCCCTCTTCTCCGCCGTTCTGAGGAGCCTCTTCAAGGCAACCCGCATCTTCTCGGTCTCGCTCAGCCACACGGTCCGCGTCGGCTGAAAGAGACCGGAACTGTCGTCGTCGTCGTCGTCGCCATCATCGTCATTATCGTTCTCATCATCGTCATCGTCCTCCTGCTCCTCTTCGTCGTCGCCGCCGTCAGCCCAGTCCTCCTTTTCATTTTCATTGTGCGTATAGGTATTGTCCGGTGTCTCGTCTGATGTCCGGTGTGCGACATAGGACGATGCGGATTCCTATCAGACGAAGTCAGTTACCACATTCGATGAAAGAGAGAACGGCATGGGACGGTTTAGTATCTGACGGATCATGAATAACTGAACCGTCCCCACATCACCTCAGACGCCATATGCATTTATTGGGGTGTTAAGGGGCAAAGGAACCTCCCGTCCTGATCTCTTGTTTTTCGTTCCCAAGAGACCTCAGATGGTACTCACCTCTGTTGACTGCTGTGCGGCTTCAGGAGGCTCGTCAGAAGTCACGGAGCTTTGAGCGGTAGACTCCTCAGCATTGGATAACTTGGATTCCGTGTGGTCTGTGGAGATGCTTTGTCAGTCTAGGCAGAGAGGAATAGTCCCAGGGAGCAAAAGGATTGCCCCTGATAACGTAATAGTATGACAGTGTGACTGGTAGAGCAGGGCCTGGCAATATAGATAATCAAAGCCAGCACACTAGCACTAGCCAGGCTGCGGGCCCATTGAATAACTCCAAAGACCTATGAGCAGCCAGCCGCTTCCTATCGTGTAGCTGGGTGTAGTGCCAACGGAAAGAACTCCCTTGGAGTCCCTCCATGCTTCGAGTATCTTCAATATCCTGTCTCGACAAGACAGACATACCTTGACCAAAAGGCTGTGAGCTGTTGTGCTCAGAGGGTAGTGAACCACTTGGTTGGAGAATATTAGAACCATCGTGTTGGGAGGATTCAGGGCCATCTTGCCGAGAGCTTTGCGAGTCGACTGCGTCGGAAGCTTGCGAGGCCGACTGAGCCTCCGGCTCCGATGGGAAGACGAGCCTCAACACAAGCGGTCGAGAAGCCATCTTGAATAGCCTGTGTAGTTGGTGACCGAGGTGAAAGGGCATGGAGAAGTCGAGTTTCCAGACGCGAAGAAGGCCAGAAATAGCCTCCCGCTCTCTCTGATGATAAATGGCCAAGATATTGATGCAGCTTTGAATAAGAATATCGGTTCAAAAAATTGACTCAAGAGAGCAGGTCGTCGGCGTCGTTGAGCAGCCCAGCGCGCCCAACCTCTTTGACCTCGGTTGGTTAGTGTGTGGCGATGCTGGCAAACCCTGCCTGGCGGTGTTGAAGAAAATCAAAAAAAGAGAGGTCGGTGGGAGAAGAGAAGTCGGCGGAGAGAGAAAAGAGAACTCTCTCGTGCCGGAGAGACAAGAACAGGTGAACCTCGCCGAGCCCGTAGCTCGAGGAAAGAGAGAAGTCGGCGGAGCGGAGGTTGGGGGGGGGGGGGGGGAGGAAGACAACTTTGCCCGCTGACAGACTCAGATGAACTTCCTGACGTAGCCACCCCCAGCCCTTCGTCTCGCACTCCGGTGATGGAAACGGTGAGCATAAGCCTGTCTGAAGAAGAGCACAACACCGCAGTAATGATGCTCAGTAATGATGCTCAGTACTAGTAGTGATGATTCTGATGATAGGGAACTCAAGGAACGTCGAACGCCATCAACGCCGCGTCCCTCCTTGATGAATGCGTGGTGAATGCAGAGCTGGCGGAGCAAAGGAGCGTAGAAGAGGGAGGAGAGAGTGAAAGTGGTGTGGCGAGTTGGTGAGGAGAGGTGCAAGAAAGGGAAGAGGCTGTCAAGTCCTCTAGGTGAGGTGGGAAGCCAGAGGAGAACATCAGTGTGGCGCCCACATGGGCAGATCTTGGGGTTTAACGGAGGATTCACATAGGCGGCGGAAAATATATGGGAGGTACTAGCAAATTCCGCCGTTTGACTATAGTGCAGCAAAATTCTATAGTTCGGCGGAATTTGTATGGCAGGCACTAGTAACTCCCGCCGTTTCCCCATAGGTAGAAGAAGTTCTAGAGTGAGGCGGGTTTTATATGGGTGCAGCTAGCAAAAGCCGCCATTTACCTATAGTTTCGTGAAGTTACATAGGCAAGGCGGGATTTATAGAGCAGGGACTAGGGAAATCCGCCATTCATCTAAAGTGCAGCGAAATTCTCTAGCTAGGCGGAAGTCATAGTAGGCACTGCCAGATTCTGTCGCTCTATTCTAGCTATGGGAAGTTCTCGAGCAAGTGTGGGATTCATCTAGGATGCACTAGGAAGAGCCACCATGCGACATAGATGATTGAACTTCCTATTGTTTCGTGAGTCTCCTATTTGGGCCACTAGCAATACCTAACCATTCACACGGTATACTTGAGCAGAGGATCTAAGTGTTGGTGATATCTCTAAAGGATTCCTGAGATGCACGCCATCTCATTAAATTCGAATGGAACGTCTCACACTTTGGTGGGCATCATGTGGGAGAGATAAGCATTACTACAACCCCTTAGCTCACTCATTGGGGGACAAGTGTCTGTCTTGGACCGCATACTGAGATACCTGTATCGTCCGACTTCCGCTTCATTATTCGAAGACACATGGTTTGACTTTGACTGCGCTTCCTGCCGCACAACAAGGCTTCTAGGATGCAGCTGTTATATATACGTGAGAGACTAGGCGGCATAGGACAAGCTCGTGCTCGAGGTTCTGTTCATGAGTGCGAGCGGAAAAGAGTCAGCTGTGCCCTGAGATGTTGAATCACAGTTGGCACAGAAGCATCAGGCTCATATGCACCTGGAACTCATCTGGCCAGTTCAACACTCTAGATTCTCGGCACATCTCCGCACTGTTAACTGCGGGTCTCCCCAAACGTTGCTCGCCTCAAAGCACCTGGCTCCCGGAGACTGCGAAGCAACTCATGGCAAAGGATAACGATGGGATCTAAGAGGAGTGACAAGAATATAAGTCTCTCCAGGAGGGAGAGGTATGTATTTCATTGTACTTAAGAACTAACATATTGAATAATCAAAATCAATGGGCACTTGTTGCCTGCTCTTGACAATAAGAGGAGTACATGCCAGGGCTTGGGGCATCACTGAGCCTACAGTAAATGAAAGGTCATTGTCGGTGAAGTAGTGGTTGTTTGAAGGAAGCTGTGGAATTTTCGGCGGCCAAAGACACGGCTCCCATGAGCATGTACCAGTCCCGGGAGCCTAGTATCCTACTAGTACTTTGCTATCTAAAGGGGTATGCGTGTGGTTGACATTGACAAGGTTGGGAACAGAGCCGAGTAAAAGGCCGAGATGATGGTATTCGTATCTGAGAAGAGCCACACAAGAAAGTAAGGATTGACTTTTGAAAGGAGCGAGGTGGTATAGTTGTATGAATGAGAGCACTTCGCGTCATCGTGAATTCATCAGTGAGGATACCTTGAAAATAATAACTGCCAACCGTCCATCACCACCACTCCATACAACAGTGTAAAATGAAACCCCAAAACAGAAAAAGGAAACTGGTATCTGGCGTGATCGAAGAAGACATCAAGAGGTAATAAAACGACGAGCCAAAATCATGGCAGTCATCCATCATGTTTGCACCCCTCCCTCAGGGACCCTCCCAAACGCCCATAACCTAGTGAAACCCATCATTGCCCACAAAACTCCAGCAACCCATCATTAACCCTCTCTCTTTTCGCTTTCAGAAACGCCCATGGGCTGCGCATCAGCAGTCAACCCAACCAGGGCCGATGTTGTGCTCACGATGCTCCGAGTGCGCCGGAGCTTTCTCCTGAAGAAGCTCAAGCTCGTGTTGCCATAGCCAGTCCTTCCCCTCTTGGCATCTCCTGTTGAACGACGAGAAGGAAACGGCTGTGATGGTTTCTTTTGTAGTTGGATAGGGACATAGTACTGAGGAGCCGAGTTGAAGCAGGCGCCACAGGGGCAGACTGGTAGGCCGGCCATCATGAAGATGTTATGATGCAGCGATATATAATGGGAAGATTGAAACTGAAAGCTGCCTTGGCGTCTTTCTGCGCTGGATGTTTTCCGGATGGGCTGTGGTAGCTAAGAGGATGCTGGCTTTTGATAGAGAGGGTACTGGGTAAATCGCCGAAAGGGTGTTGCGGCGGGTAACGTGCCCGGTTTAGTGTTTTGATCTGATTTGCGTGCCAGGAGTGTGGAATAATGGTGCCTTTGGTAACGGCAAAGGCATGAGAAGTCACATATGTAGACTGCCAAAAACAATGGAGCCGTGAAAAGGAGTAAGTGCGAACTTTATATATCAAACGTCCCATCGCCACATCCACTCCGAGACAAGCCCGAGCAAGCCCCGTCGTACGAGCAGCCTCGCACGATGTCGCCGTTGATATATATTACGGCACCACAAGACACAGCACGACGGCCTCGCACACGCACCATGCTTCAAGTTGTGTTACACGGCTCATATCTCGACATATATCCCAAGTGAGAACCTGAGCCTCCCACGCCAGTGACCGCCACGTTCCTGCAGCTGTCATACCGAAACTGGCAAAACACAGGAACCCTCCAGTATGCAAGCGCATAAAACACAAGAACAACGCAGCCATGCATATAGTTTGGAGGCCAGAACTATACGACCGCCAGGAAGACCCTTGCAGAATGAAAACGGCCGCCAGCAGCCTCACTTACCTTTTGCATGAGCTTCGAAACACAGTATCTAGAGCAATCACGTGATAGACCTTACATTTGCCGAATCCCGAAATCACAACGATAGGCTGACAGAGCTTATCAACATTGAATACCATGAGCTGAGTTCAGTCAGTCTACCTCCCTAGGTAGGTAGTTCACCTAAAACACGCCTACGTAGTTTTCAGCACTACAGCCGCAGGACCGGGAGACGGGAAAAAGGATATCCAGGATCCCATCTCGGCCGCTGCAGGACCGGACCGTGCCGCTTTGGCCTACCGTTGTCAAGGGGCGGCTGGACCATACAGTGTGAGGTCCTTTCCACCTCCCGCCCCCCCATGGCTGTGCTTTGTGTTACCGACGTTGAACCACGGATGATTCGACCCTACCTACCTAGGTACCTACCCGCCGTCCCTTAAGCGCCGGATCCAACGTCTCACTACAACCTCAAATCAGTATAAATATCCATCTTCACCGACTGCTAAAAAGAGAAACAAGGAAGAGTGCCATTGCCATAGTCGAAAGTCTAGTAGTTAAGTAGCAGTGCGTCAGGGTAACCCGCTTCTCTTTCCCGCATATACAGATACGCAACGCAGATTACCTAGGTGCCTAGGCATGCATGCACTGCATCATTGGGGTTGCATGTACACAAGGAGGCAAAAGGAGAGAAAAGCCAACAACCCGCCGTGCCCCAGTCTATTATGCCGCCCACTTAGATACCCAGAGTAAACTCAACGCCAACGTCAATGTCACGAGCTGTAGAGAGAGGGAGAGAAGAAGAAATGTTAGTAAAACACGTTCTCGTTTTTTCAACCCTCCGGAGAGCAGGGAGGCCACGCACCCATCTTGACAACCTTGGACAGCTGGACCGCCTTCTCGGCGGCGCTCTGCAGGTCGTCAATCGAGAAGATCTTCATGCCCGAGTCGTTGATGAGCTGGTGCGCCTGCTCGACGTTGGTGCCCTGCAGGCGGGCGATGATGGGGATCTTGAGGTTGAGTGTCTTGGCCGTGTTGATGAGGCCGTGCGCGATGGCGTCGCAGCGCACGATGCCGCCAAAGATGTTGACGAAGATGGCCGACACCTTGGGGTCGCTGGTGATGAGCTCAAAGGCCTCCTTAATGGCCGCCGGCGTGGCGCCGCCGCCCACGTCGAGGAAGTTGGCCGGCTGCCCGCCGTTCAGCTTGATGATGTCCATGGTCGCCATGGCCAGCCCGGCCCCGTTGACCAGGCAGCCGATGTCGCCGTCCAGCTTGATGAAGTTGAGCCCGGCCTCGGCCGCCCGCACCTCCTCCGGGTCCTCCTGCGTCGTGTCGCGCCAGTTGAACACCTCCTTCTGCCGGAAGTCGGCGTTGTCGTCGAAGCCGAACTTGGCGTCCATGCACATGACCTTGTGGTCCGACGTCTCCGAGAGGGGGTTGATCTCGATCTGCGTCGCGTCCTTCTCGAGAAAGATCTTGTACAGCTTCTGGATCGTGTCCTTGGCGTCCTCGACGCACTGCTCGCTGAAGCCGAGCTTGGTGGCGATGCCGCGCGCCATCTCGTCCGTCACGCCGACGTTGATGTCGACGTAGGTGGTCGTGATGGCGTCCGGGTTCTCCTTGGCGACGCCCTCGATGTCCATGCCTCCCTGCGACGACGACACGATGACGGGTCCCTGGGAGGCGCGGTCCATGAGCACGGCCAGGTAGAACTCGCGACGGGCGAACTTGCGCTCGCAGATGTAGACGGCGTTGCACAGACGGCCGCCGGCGCCCGTCTGCTTGGTGATGAGCTTGTGGCCGATCATCTGCTCGGCGAACATCTTGGCCTCGGTGGGCGAGTAGATGACACGCACACCCCCCTTGAGCCCGTTGTCGAAGGTGCCCTTGCCGCGCCCGCCGGCGAGGACCTGTGCCTTGATCACCATGTCGTCGGTGCCAATCTGCTTCGCGACCGCCTCGGCCTCAGCCGCCGTCGTCGCGACGGAGCCCTTCGGGACATCAATGCCATACTGTTTGTTGCCGGTCGAGCCGTGTCAGCGAAGGGTTGCAAATCCCTCCGATAAGGAGCGCATTCGAGTATGAAAAGTTGCAATTCGCTCACCTGGCGCAGGAGGTCTGCCGAACGGTACTCGTGGATGCTCAGCGCTCTCCTTTGTTGTTGTTGCGCGATGCTGGGGAGTCTGGCTGAGGGAGAAACCTGCGGTTGGCAGCAATGTCAGTTTCAGATCGCGAAGCTTCCCAGCGGTCAAAAAACAGGTCTATCAGCGAGAGAATTCGTACCTTGGGCGCGCCAAGGGCTGACGCCAATGCGCGGCTGCGACCGAGTCTGAACATTGTGAATGGGCTTTGGAATTGGACGCCGCAGGGTGATGAGGTCGCCGGTGATGTTGCCAGAAAATCCTGTGTAGGTTGATCGAGGGGGCCCTAGCTCGCTTTGGGAAATGACGCTCCCCAGGTGCTAACTATCGCGGTTGGTGGTTTGCTCTCGCGGGAGTTTCCGGGCCAATGATGTTAACCACGCAGATTCGATGTGTGCACGACGAGACGGCACAGGCACGTCGGAATTGTCATGGCCTTCCGCACCTTCAGAAACCAAGTTCGGCTTGCATCTGCATGTGTAGCCTGAAATATCTCTACTTCTACGTATAAACACAGAGAATGTGAACGAGGCTTAATACCTGCGTACCCTTCTTAGACAAAAGATACGCCCAATAGCTACAACTACCGCGGATTCTGTTACCGACAGAGGGACCTACAGATCCGTTACACTAGCACTAATTCAAGGGAGACATGCTTTTGGGACAGTAAGCTTCGGACCCCGGGGACAATATTTTAACCAAACCTGGCTGCGTATCGCACCCGCACATCGCACTTCGACATGACACTCAATTACCATATATGCTATTGCCATTCGGATACTTCAATTGACGATTGAATGCGCAGGCGGAAATGGCTGGCAAAATCAATTGGGAATAATAAGGCATTGGGTTATGGTGCAGACGCTAGGCCGGATGTGGTTACAAAACAGTCCCCGGGGTTTATTCAGTTACTGTCCCAAAAGTATGTCTCAATTCAAAATACCTATGGCCATCGCGTTCAGAGGCCTGTTCGTTTCTCAGCATGTACCAGATCTTTCCACGAGCGAACGTTATCACTACCACGTCACATTGTGGTACCATTCCCCTGGCTCTACATACGGCACTGGTCCGGGATGTCAAGTCCCCGACATATAATAAGAGTCGGAACCTTTCCGAAGTGGTATCTCAGCAATTCTATTGTGTACGTTCCGTAATTCTCCCACGTGACAAAGACGCAACTAAACTCGATCAATCTCGCAAGACACTACCGTAATAAGGGTTAGTTCCATCTTTGTTATCACCAATCCATGGCCAGCTGACGAAGATCGACCTGAGCCCCCGCCCCTCGTCCGCGTCCAACCGAAGCTCCGGGGCTGCGGGGTGCCCCGCAACTGTCGCCTGGTCGATTGAACATGTGCGGGATCTTCCCGACGATCCAGGATCATGTCGAGTCAGAGGCAGTCATAAAGAGCGTTAACGAGCCATTGAGGATGGAAGCGGGCTCGTTGTCTACTGTCAAGGTTATAAGTTCCGATGGGGTCACTCTTGTCTCCTCGGAAGGAGACATCGTCTAGGCTATGTTGAGTTTCGGCCAGAACAAGACTGCCAATAGAATGATCGGATTCCTCTTCGCGTTAGGCCCGCTGTACACGCCGGCGCTCGTCCTGAGCTGCCTGGTCATCTTATTCGTGACACGGAGGGCTATTGTAGACCACAAGATCCGCAGACTCGGCGCCGTCCGGTCTGCTGTATTAGCAACGAATCCGCTATTCGGTGAGCAATCGAGAAGGGGTTGGCCGAGAGGGGCATTTCTAACCAGCTCAGGGCTCCCGTTCTTCATCAAGGCCGGCTACTGCCAGACAAAGAACATACTTGACTGGTATTACGGCCACATCTTCGACTGGGCGACCCCAGAATGCCCCAACTGTGTCGAGATTGCCTTCCTGGGCCGAACCCGCTTCCTGATGACGCGAGAGCCCGAGCACGTCAAGACGATCTTGACGACCAAGTTCCGAGAGTATGGCAAGGGGCCGCATTTCCACGAGGTTTGGAGTCCCTTCCTGGGCGATTCCATCTTCACCACGGACGGCCAGCTGTGGTCGGACAGCAGGGCCCTGATCCGGCCTATGTTCATCAAGGATAGGGTCCGCGATCTCGAGATCTTTGACAGGTGGGCGGGCGCCCTCATCAGCAAGCTACCTGCCTCGGGGCAGACCGTGGACGTGATGGATCTTTTTTACCGCATGACGCTCGACGTGACCACCGACTTCCTGCTGGGCGGGAGCGTCAACAGCCTGAACAAGTGAGCTATCTCTTTTGACTCTCCATACGCATTCGATGCTGGCGGTGTTACTGACCTTGACAGCCCGAAACACGAATTCGTAGCTGCGTTCCAAGACGTCCAACGCATCCAGATGCTCCTTACCATCCTTTCGTCCGTCCTCATCCCTTCGCACCCAGTTCCCCCCCGGGCCCTCATCAACTAACCACCCCCGCAGTCCCTTCCGCCTCCTGATCCCCACCTACCGCTACTACCGGGGCATCCGCATCCTCGAGCGTTTCATCTCGCCCTTCATCGAGCGGACCCTCTCCCTCTCGCCTTCGGAACTCGACAAGCTGTCCAGCAGCTCGGACAAGGACTTCACCTTCCTGCACAACATCGCCCGCTTCACGCGCGACGCGAAGGTGATCCGGGACCAGCTGATGGCCGTGCTCATCGCGGGGCGCGACACGACGGCCGCCACGCTGTCGTGGACCATCTACGAGCTGGCGCACTACCCGGCCGTGTACGCCAAGCTGCGCAACGAGGTCCTCTCCACCGTCGGCCCGCACCGCGCCCCGTCCTACGAGGACCTCAAGAGCATGACCTACCTCACCCATACGCTCAACGAGACCCTGCGCCTGTACCCGGCCGTGCCGTACAACCTACGCGCGGCGCTGCAGGATACGACCTTGCCCGGACGGCCCGGCCAGCCGGACATTGCCGTTCTGCAGGGGGATGTCGTCGTGTACAGCACCCTGGCGATGCAGCGGCGGCGCGACCTGTATCCTGAAAAGGGCCCTAACGGAGAGGAGTTCCCGGATCCGGCCGTGTTCTGTCCTGAGAGGTGGGATGGCTGGACGCCAAAGGCGTGGAACTACGTGCCGTTCAATGGCGGGCCGCGGATTTGTGTTGGGCAGAATTTTGCTATGACGGAGATGGCTTTTACTCGTAGGTTCTCCTTTTGATTTCTTCCCCCGGACTCTCTGGTTTTACTCAGTTTGGTTGATGATGCTAATGATGCCGGGCGATTTGACAGTTGTTCGGCTGCTGCAAAAGTATCAGCGGTTGGAATATCGTGGCGACTGGTATGCGCAGTTCCACAAGGCCGAGATCGTGGGTGCGCCGGGCCATGGCGTGCCGGTCGCCTTCTTCGAGGCCGAGGATGGTGAGATCGCTTGAGCGAAGGGACTCTCGAACTCCCCGGAGTGGTGTAGTTGGATACCTGCATAAAGTATGAATTTGGCCTCGAAAGGTCGATATTGCAATGTAAGAGGATAATTATTCATTTATCCGGTGGCCAATCACGGGCCAAACCCGATAAGCATCAAATTCTCAACACAACCGGACAGCGAGCAAGTCGGGTCTCACGCTCATCTCTTCGGATAAGGACGAGGGTGTATTGTACGTACATACATGATCAACATACCTGAGTAGTTGCCAAACATTTCGGGTCAACCATTACGACTGCGCTTCATACACTCGCCTACCTGACATAACGCAGCCAACAAGACTCAAAAGTCACATCACACTCAACTCACCAACCTAGCTTTCAATTTCACACCGCAACTGATCTCACACCATGTCCACCAACGGAGATGACCCCAAAGACAAACTCCCCATTGCCGCGCACGCCATCTTCAATCAGATTGGCCTCGGGCTAGCCAAGCACCAACGCATCACCTCGACCATCTCCAAGCACCGCTCCAGCACAACCACCACCACCACCACCACTCAGGGGATAGGGCGCGGCTTCTCCTCGCTGGCCACCACCGGCCACGCTCCAAATGGCACCGAAATCTCAACCCCACACCACTTCAACTCCCAATCCAACGGCGGCAGCAGCGGCAGCGGCAGCGGGATAGAAGACGAGCAGGACCTCTACTCGGCATCGAGCAACGCAGGGCTAGGCTTCTCCCCATCCCCCTCGCCCGCTTCCTCCTCCTCCTCCTCCAAGAACAACGGAGAAAGCAAAGACACAGCGGCATTGCGGAGGAGAGTCCTAGGACGGAACGCGGCGCGCCAGGTTGCCGAGGCCAAGGCCAACAGGAAGAGGATGGCGGAGGACAGCGAGAGCGAAGAGGAGGTGGGCAAGGGCTCGCTTGTCAAGGCTGGTGGGCGGGCGAGGGTCAAGGCTAAGCGGACGGAAGAGTACGGGAGGGAAGGAGAGGGAAATGGCGTGGACGGTCCGGCGAGGAAGAAAGTTCGGGTTGGTGAGGTTCTGGCGGAGGAGGAGGAGGGGAAGGAGATAGGGCCGGGTGCTGCAGCAGCATCAGAGCTGAATGGAAACGAAAGGGATGAGGGAGATGCTGATGACACTATGGGTGATGCGGATGCGAGCGTTGGGGTAGCGGAAGAAAACGATGGGCACCGTGGAGCAGGGCAGGGACAGTTAGCTGCAGAGAAGAAGATGAGGAAGAAGAACAAGAAGAACAAGAAGACCAAGAAGAAACAGGAAAGGGGGAATGATGGGAAGGTCGAGGTGGAGGGGAGTGAGAAACAAGAGGCCTCGATGCTCTCTGAATAGTATGCTGTAGTTACAACATACGTCACTAGGCAAAATTGTATCAACCTTGCTCAGGCTCGGAAACACCGCTTCTTTTTATGGGTTTAGGAATTGGCATCTTTGAAAGAGACATACTTTTGGGACAAGCACTAAGCTTCGGACCCTAGGGACAGTATTGTAACCACATCGGCCTAGCGCCTGCGCCACAGCCCAATACCTTACTATTTCCAGCTTGAATTTGCCAGCCATTTCCGCCCGCGCATTCAATCGTCAATTGAAGTCTCCGAATGGCAATAGAATATATGGCACCTGGTAATTGAGTGTCATGTCGAAGTGCGATGGGCGGGTGCGATGCGCAGCAGACATCATTTTCGGGGGCGCTAACCATATTTGGTTAAAATACTGTCCCTAGGGTCCGAAACTTACTGTTCCCAGTCCCCAAAGCATGCCTCCTTTGAAAATGGGTATCCAAACAGGAAACAACATCATTGACATCCTGCAGCCTAAGGCCTGAGATAGACAACACGAGATCTCAAAAAAGCTTCCATTATCAGGGTGAAGCTCCTACTACCTTACGCACCCAGAGACCTCCCATCAGAGCAAGATCACAGCCTTGACAGCGAGTGTCACGACCATACCAGACATAACCGCGACATACAGGACAACTGCGCTTCCAGACATTACCCTACCTATTCAAGCCATCAACAACCCCAGACGTAGATGGTACCTTTTCTCACAACCATGACACGAACCGCCCACTCCACCTATGCAGACAATACAGAGGGTAAACCCGGCTCTTGCAAGCCAACAGAAGGCACCACCATCCCATCCCTTCAACAATCATTGTACATACATACAAGCAGCAAACAGGGCACTTACCCACCACCCAGACAGACAGTCAGTCCTCCCTCCCTGCTTCTCCCACCGAAGGTATGTGGTAGGTATCCATCCAATAACCAGATTGCCCCCTCCCTCTCATGCAAACCCAGCCGTCCAAGGAGAGCAAGCAAGAGCTGAAGTGATTGCCTTACTGCCGATGGGAAATGAATACCTCGAACAGATAAACGAAGGAAGAGCAAGGGGGGACGGCGTGACCAAGCTACTCATGTATGTAATTTGAGATTTGGAAAAGGCGGATAAGCGAGACTGACTGCAGCCTTCTCCCTAACTCATCCAAGTCCTGAATACAACCGAATTATGCGCGGAAACGCGCGCTGGTCTCGGTTCCGAAAAGGGGGCGGCGGGATTAGAACAGTTGTTAAGATGGACGTTGACTTTCTTCGTTCCCCGGGGTGGATAAAATGCGATTGCGAGAGAACAATGGAAAAAAAAAAAAAAAAAAAAAAAAAAAAAAAAAAAAAAAAAAAAAAAAAAAAAAAAAAAAAAAAAAAAAAAAAACCGGACATGATATTGCCACAAAATACCAAACAGGGTAACCCAACCGTTGAATTACAACGGGATGAGAACAAGGGTTTGACGGAATTGATAGTTCCAAAGTTGGAACATTCGGGACGCCTTTGCTCGGGGACCTGGATGACGGTGCCAAGGCAAGGACGCAAGGACAGAAGATGACGGGTGTATCTATGTATGCACGTAGATATCAGGATTGAAAATCGAGGTGATTGAGAATGCGGTGGACGCCACATCATTGCAACCTCTTCCGCTTCCGGTCGTCGTCGCCCCTCGGGTCTAAGCTGTCCTCATCCGGTCTCTCGGCCGTGTCGGTCGGGTTCAGGATGTGCGCCATGCTGCCCCGCCTGGTGGGCGGCGCCGAGTGGTCCTTGACCATGAGATTCCGGTTGTCGCTGCGGTTGGCCGAGTTCCACGACCAGCTGCCAAACGTGTCCATCGAGGGCGGCGGGCCCCCGTTGGACAGGTGCGGCAGCGGAGGCGTGGCCGGTCGCGAGTGGGGCTGTGACGGCACGTTCAGGGAGTATTGAGAGAACGAGTCGCCGCGGAACCGCAGCTGGTCGTCGGGGATGGGAAGACGGCTCGGCGACGACGGCCAGTGTGAGGAAGGCGGCCCGGACGCGAAGGGAGGCGGGTTGGGCTGCCAGCCGTGTGCACGGATGTCAGCCGAGGTATGACGGCGCGCGAGGCTGCCGGGCGGCAGCTCGACATTTGCCAGAGGGTGCGGCCCCGGCGGCCCCGGTGGCGGCGGCGGCGGCGCATGGACGCGGATGGATGACGGCGATGATTGGGTGCTATTGCCGCCTATTGATCCATATGAGCGCCGGGTGCTGATTGAGAGGTTGGACGGCACCGACGGCCGGTAGTGGTTTGGCTGCCGGGGCTGCGGCACCGCGAGATTGGTCCTACGGGGGTCATCTTGGGGTAGCTGCCGTGGCGAGACCGGTGCATTCTCCACGTTTGCGAAATACGAACGGGTACTGGCGAACATCGTATCGTGAGGCTCGTCCAGCGTGCGGAACATGTCCATCTGTCGCTGGACTTCGGACTGTAACGCTAAGACTATCAAAAGGCATTAGGCTATACCATTTCCCTCCACGCGCTTGTAATAGACCCGCACTTACCGTCCCGGTGTATCGGGTTGTCAGGGGTCGGAGCCAGGGCTAGAACGGCGCGCGACAGGTCGTGGTTAAATTGCAGCAAGCGGGCCACCGTGTCCATGATGGCCTGGTGCTTGACCTGCATGCACTGCGCGTTCTCTTCGTAGCGCTGCAGCCGCGTGCTCATCTCGTACAGCCTGTGCTCAATGCTGCTGATTCTCGGGTTGGCCGCATCCGGCATGGGCGCCATAGGCTCCGCCGGCGTGCCAGGCTGCGACGGCGGCGCCTTCTGGTTGTTGTACTCGCGGTGCACCAAAGCATGGCGCGACGCCCGCCGCCTGATCTCGCGCAGGCCAACCATGTCTCCCCGCTTGAAGTTGCCGTTGCCGTGCTTGAACTCCCACATGGTCGCGTCGGGCGTGCCGTGGGCGAAGACGTCGCTCACTGTGTGCTTGTCAGCGGCTCGTCGCCCAATGCCGCAGAGCTCGGCCACATCTCCCGGCCATTACCTTTGTGAAACCCATACATATTGAGCTGCCGTACGAAGGAGGAGATATTTGTGTGCTTGAAGTACTGACTGTCCGCGCTCAGCAAGGGCCGCGCCAACTGCCTCTACAAGGGGTATGACCTACGCTAGCACTTTGGAGAATTCGTGGGTCGGCTGGATGACGAAGCTGTCCGAGTTCTCTGTCCATGAGATAAGGTGCCGTATCTTGGGGTCTTCCAACATGCTGCCACGATGTTTAGTGCCCGCAGCCAGGGTGCAGGGTGGATCGGGGAGGAAGCGCACCTCCATAACTTGTGAATGAAGGCAGTCTGGACCTTGGGCTGGTGGGTGCCGGACGCAGCCGCGGATGGTGCCGGCATGGAGTTTTCCGAGGACGATGCGTCGTTTTGCGGCGCCGGTGGTTGCAGGCGGTCGCCAGTCCCTCCATTGGCCTTGACATCGTGCTCTGGGCTCTTGGTCGCCGCGGCCGCGACATTTGTACTCGTTGGGCTGGTGATATCCATTGGCTCACCCGGGGATGGCGACGTAGACATCTGGATCGTAGGCGCAATTATTGGAATGGTCCTCGCACCCATTGAAGGTTCTGACCCCTCGACGGTTTGGTTCCTCGGCGCACTCTCAGTCGCAGTGGCCATCTGCCCTGTTAGGAGATGCGGACACAGTCAGTACCCGATTCATACGTCTCGTTGGATTTTTTTTTTCTTTCTTTCTAGCAGAGCCGGCGGAGGACCCGGCAGCGAACAGCATCTCCCTATACTCCACGGCCGGACTTACCTCATCGCCTGCTGGTTATGGCTCGGTCCTGAGTTGCGCCAATAGGTCGCGTTCAGATAAGGTAGCGGGGCCACATGCAGCTTTCTCGGCCGCTGTGCTCATTCCTTGCTGCTTTCGATGCCTCGTTGCAAGGGCCCGGTATTCCAGATCAGGCCCCTCGATCTTGAAGGGGTAGCTCTCGTGTGCGGCGCCGGACGGAGTCCCGGATGATGCTTCGCACTCTACGGAGTTGGGAGTCGGCACCAGGCGCTTTCGGCACGGCGAGGTGCGTGTCTCGCAACTCAAAAGAATGAACAGAAAGCAGTAGGCAAGAGAAGGAAGATTGACTCGAATGGTGTGAATGCTGCCCAGAGTGGACCGCGCCGAGGATATCCTTTCGGATTTTGATCCTATGCTTCGGTGGCGCAAAAAGACTCCGGGCTAGTGAAGCATTGGAGACAGATGGAGCTGCGGGAGCCAACTGATTGGTAGAAACAGCGAAGGGGCCGATCCGGGGGTGCTGCACCAGGGGTTCCGGTTCTTTCTGCTGCGAGTGTGCGGTTCAAGCCTGGCGGATGCACAAGGAACACTGGCCGGGTAGTGGGCGTTCGACTTCGCACACGCAGACGGATGGATCCGTCTGTCAGGTAACTAAGTTATTGAAGAGGCTAACGCACCACACATATATTACTTGCAACTTCACCTCTGTCCACAACTGCGCAGTACTGCTTGTAGTATGCTGAAGCCGCTTCCGGGGTAGTCATAAATCGATGAGCTAGAGTAAGCAATAGAGCAAGCAGCGGTCAATGAGGGGTTCCTAACGTTCAAGTTCCGAAGATGTTGACATCAGTGAACGTTGGATTTGCCAGAGGGGTGCGGCCCCTTTCGGTACCAAATTGCGTCGGAGTGAAAGAACCACTTTTGGGGCCGGGGTTTCGTTTGAGGACCCACCTAGGTAGCCTTGGCATACAGTCCGTCCATGGTCCGTGCCCTTCCAGGTTTTCGCTCAAAAATCTGGCAGTGTTCCAGAAGCCGGCTTGGATAGAGCGCTCCTGACCCGCTCTGTCTAACTACCGCACGCTGCATCCTAGACCTTCCAGGTTAGATATCAACACCTAGCCCCCAGTTCCTGAAACGCCTGCGCCATGAGTTTGAAAGGCTGAGCCGGCAGAGGCAGGTTGCAACGAACCGAGCACCAGGGGGTCTAAAGGCAGAGAAGCTCATGGAGGGAGACTACGGTAGGGAAATGCCGAATTGGGACACCTCAACTCACCACTGTCCTGGTTCCACAACCTTCTCTTTCGGTGGCACCACCCCATCATGAAAATGGCAGAGATCACTTGGAAACGTGTAATGGGGAAAGCCCCGATACAAGCCCAGCACCAGGACCGAGCAAGGCAGCAGCTTCTGTCTTGAACGATGCTCACCGACGGTTACTGAGCACACAGCCACGTTCACCCACAGGATGCAAAGACGTGGGGTGGCATATCGTGTGGGGACGATCGCGATTGAGCGGCAGATCTTCAACATGCTTCTTCCGCTCTTCGCCCTAAAAATGGAGGCTGCTTAGGTTCTTTGAACACCAGTTTCAAAAGCTGGCAGGAGAAACTCCGAATGTTTCTCTCATAAGCCGCCGACGATGGGAGCGCAGCTCCCCTACAGAGGTGTCTCCAGCCACACCCGGACGCACCCCGCTGCTCAGCGCTATAGTGACTCCAAACGGGGACACGGTGACTTGCCCTTGCGGACGGAAGGGAAAGAGAGGTTCAAGTTGTTTCCAGATTGAGAGGCTGTAATGTTACGGGTCCCTTTGTGCCGCCAATCGCCTGCCGTTCTGGGCTTCTGTCATACCTCTGTTCAAGGGCTGGCCTGGCGCAATTCGAATGCGGCATCCGCAGCTCAGCTGCAAACACGCGGCGCGGCACGCGACTCGCAAAGGATGAAAGGCATTGCTAGGACATGCCACTGTCGATGACTGAACGTGGAGCATGAGGCATGACCTATCCGTCGCTTGGTTCATGGAGCACGGAGTGTCGGATCTGAGTTACTGAGTCTTGGTGATGCCTGATGCCGTGCAAGCCTCGCTCGCCCCTTGGTAGCTGGAGATCTTCCTGGTTACTACTAGTATAAGCCGAGCTGCCACCTGCCGTGACACATCTAACCAGGGCTGGTACATGTACTAGTGCAGAGTTCAACCCAATGTCATTGTCAGGTAATTTCCTTTTTCATGATATTGCATCGTCTGTGCCACTGCATTTCCCATAAGCAACCCGCTGCAGGCACATTATTTGATCGAGACAGGACCCAGTGCAAAACATCGTCATGTATCCGTAAGTACCAGGTAACCAACCCATTGTACAATACAAACATGACAACACAAGGCCCTTGTTAACCTTGAATTAGCTGTTCGTCACAAGCTGTTGGTTCTGAAGTAGTAGTGCGTGCCCAAGATAGCAAGCAGATGAGCTGAGGTCGAGATGCCATTTTACCCCTTTCGATTGCCGCTTGCATGCTGTCGCTTTCTCAGCCCTCCTCCTACTTTGAGCCAGTGAGTGGACAGGGAGCGTCTGTCCCAGGGCCGATCGTCGGTGATATAAGTTACTCGCTGAAACCCCCAATTGTGCGCAACACACTTTTGGTCGACTGCACGGCCGCCCGCCTACAGCTACTACCTTATTAGTACCTAATGAGCCGGGAAGTGAGGTGGCTTTTCAACACTGCGCCGCTCTCCCACCTTGCGCCTCGTTTAGAACCAGTAGCTCTATGATCATGGCCGTGGATGATACCAAAGGAGATAGACAGCAATTCCCGCCACGGCCACATATGTATCTACTACGGTATACTTCTCAGGAAAGCCGGCTTGTTTAAAGGCCTAGAGGTAACCTTGCAAAGGCACCTTGCCGTCTGACCGTCCCAACACGACGCGGCCCATGTTTCACCCTTCTATATAGTAGCATTCTATTAATTAACCTTATATGCCAGCGATGTCACGAACACACGGGCAGCCTGCTGCTTTTCCTTAACACCCCCCTGTCCAGCCGGTTGAAGCAGTGAGCACGGACACCGTTACACATCCCCAGCATCTCCGGTCTTCATTCACAGCTTGCGCCGATCATGTCACATCGCCAAGCTTTGTCGGCAGGGATGGCGAGATGTCTTGTGTGTGTCGAGTGTGCGAGGGCATCCACGACAATCCCTACTAGTACTCGTTGACCTCTTACTATGCTAAGTACGGATAATGGGCAGTGTAAACTGTAAACTACCTAGGTTGTTCGTGGCTGAACTCTCAGATGCATAGGTCCATCGCGCAGGTCATCTAATCTTCCCTCTCTTCCCGTCTAGCAATTGTTATTAGCACCCTAGGTATGCAGCAGACTCGCTGCTGCCGTAAACCTGATGCTCGGGGGCATTGCTCGAGCACGATCCGTCTGTGCGGTGCGGAGAATTTAGAGGTTACTCTCTGGTATCTCCATGGTTCCTGCAGCATATCTAGACAAAGACTCACCCACGGTATCAAGCATGGAAGCAGAATGGACTGTGGCAAGGGTCTGCAAGCCAACGTCCGGGTTCCAATGAACCCGAACCTCATACTCATCAGGCCCATATTGCGACTTCGTGAAGGTAGAAAAAGCCCCGGGTAGCTTGCTCGGGAATAAAAACAAAATACTCATGTCTCATTCAATCCAGCCATGGCCATCAGACGGAATGGAGCGTACATCATCAATGCCATAAGACCAGCCCAAACCAACACCAACAGTAAACGAGACACGGTACGTTTTGTATATACGCCATCGTCATAAAGCCACAAAGTACTCCGAAACCAAACATAGCCCAAGTACCCCAATTCCCGGTCAACCCCTCCACATGCCCGCTCACTGCCTACTTACTGTAGTACGTAGTCCCTCATAATCAACAGTATCACTCCAGTCCTCAGTATAGGTAGAGCCAGATGGAGATGTGGCTGGAAATCAGGGAAATCAGAATGGGTCACCCTCATCAACATCATCATCATCATCATCCTCCCCATCCAAAGCCGCACCAACCCTCTTCTCACCCAACTCGCGGATCTTCTCGCGCAGCACCGCCCTTCCGTACCGCTCCGCCACCTTGCCGGCAGCCTCGAGCATCTTGCCGCTGCGGTCGCGCATGAGCTGCACGATCTCGAGCGCGCGCATGCCCCGCTCCTCGCCGCCCTCGCGGCACTCGACGGCTAGCAGCTGCAGCAGCGTCTTGTCGATGTCCAGCTCGAGGCGCGCGAGCAGGGCGCGCTGCGAGGCAGTCGAGCGCGTGTGCGACAGCAGGTCGCGGAGCTGCGTCGAGTGCAGGCTCTTGAGGAGGTAGGTCTGGGTGAGTTTCAGGGATTCTGGGGAAGATTGAACACCGTCGTCGGCGGTTTCGGGGTCGGATTCCGCGTCCGGCTCGGAGTCGGACTCGTCTGGGAAGCCGTCGGAAAGCATCTCCTCGTCTGAGTCGACCGCCCCGCCGTTTGGCCGCTTCTTCTTCTTCTTCTTTGGGCGCGGTGCGGAGGTGAGCGGAATCGAGAAGTCGAATTCGGACAGGAGCGGGCGCGGGAAGTAGGGGTACTGGTCGCCGCCCTTGAGGATGATACAGTGGAATTTATTGTCGGCGACGGCGACCGGGAAGTAGGTTTCGTGTTTGCGCCCTGAGGCGAGGCGGGGAAGGAGTTTGGTGTCGAGCAGGGGGATCCAGGAAGCGCGCGATGGCTCTCTCCAGTGCACGAGGGTGAGGAGGGTGCCGGTCGAGTCGTAGATGCAGGGGTCCTTTCCGTTGTTAGTGAAAGAGGGCCTATGGGACTCCTGAAGGGCAGCTTACCCCACTGTCAGAGAAGAAGACGCTCTTGACGGTGGCGCCTTCGGGCAGGGCCACGGTGTCTTCGTTTTGGCAGATTTCGTCCCGCTTGATGTTCTCAATGGTGTACAGCAGCCGGCACATGCCATCAGCGCCAACCGGCCCGTTGCCCATGGTCAGGACATAGTCCCTCCAGCTGGCGCAGGTGACGATGGGTGTGCTCTTGGGCCGGTAGACTTTGTAAGGAATGCCAAACAGAGTGTATATTCTCACGTAGTTGCCGGTCGTGGTTACCGTGATGAAGGCATCGCTGAGCGACATGGCCAAAACAGCTTCACCCTTGGGCAAGGGGATGCGCCAGTCGTTCCGCTGTGTCCAGGTCTCGTGGGGACGGTAGAAGACGTAGGCGGGAGCATCATCCCTCGGCGGACATGCAAAGAGCGCACCTTTCTCGTTCAGACACGCCTTGTCGTAGAGGAAGGTGTCGGTGAAATGGAAGTCCCGGTGGAATTCATGATCATAGAACTCCACCGTAACCGTGTTGTGGGTGTCCTGGTCAACCGTCCATACGAACCCGATCAGGTTCAGACAGAGGTACTTGCGGTTCCCCCGCCAAGGGGTTGAGCCAGGCTGGAAGGGTCCATGGATCTCGGGCTGCACGAAGTTCCCGCGCTTGTTGGGACGCTGTCCAAAGATACCGTCGTCATCGGCAGCACGTTTTCGTGGAGCATGAGCTGGCATCACGTAGCCAGCTCCATCATCGTCGACCACGAAGCCATCGTCATCGTTTCCATATTCGTCGTCCAGCAGGTCATCGAAGTCGTCGAGGGAACCGGGCCGTGGACGTGACGGAAGAGCTGTCCGGGCGGGCTCTTGTCGCCGGCCGTTGGCGGCTGTTTCTTCGAGAGGATCATGGATAAACGGCGCAGGCTGTCGGGGCAGCCTCAGCATGGAGACGAACTGCTCCGAGACGAAATCCGGGCAGATGAAGACCTCGCCATCTGAAGTGGTGAAGGAGGCTAGGTTCTGAGTCGGATGCCAGGCGATGTCGATGACGTTCGGATACTCGTATCTCGCAACGACGCTCTGATCCTTACTCGACCAGATCAGGAGCTTCTTGTCCTTGCCGGCGGATGCGAGCAGGGCACCGTTTGGAGACCAAGCCAGAGCAGTGATGTCCCCGTCGTGCCCGTTCCTGAAGGCACGCTGCTTCTCCCAGTCATTCTTGGATACAACTTGAATATCCCTCGTCGGCGTCGGCACGGCAAATGCCCGCCCGTCGGGGTGCCACGCCACCGCGCACGATGCGTCAGCCTCGGTCTCCATCCTGCCGATGACGCCGTCCACTTTCCGGATGAGCTCCGGGTGCTCCGCAGTCATGGAGTAGACATATATGACCCCGTCCGTGCACGACAAGGTCAGGAGACTGCCTTTGGGTTCGAACGACAGGTGCTTGGTGGGCTTGCCGTGCTCCTTCAGCGTGAGCAGCTTGGTGTTGTCGTTGATGCCGACCAGCTTCACGGTCAGCTCGTCGCTGGCCACGGCACACCACTTGTTGTCGGGCGACAGGGCGACATCGCGCACGGGCAGGGAGGTGCGCAGGAGGAATTTGTCGAAGATGTTGGTCTTGAGCGAGTAGTAGCTGACTGTGCCGTCTTCGGCGCCGGCCACGAAGAAGTCGTTGCTCGTCGATACGCATAGGTTCTGTTCCTGACAGTCGTCGATGTTGGTGGGCTCGCCGTCAAAGCCCGTCTTGTAGAGGCGGATGGTGTTGTTGGAGCCGACCGTCACCAGTTTGGAGCCGTCGGGCGTGTATGCGCAGCGCGTGGTGCCCTGCGTGTGCGCCGGCCGTGGCCGCGGCCTGGAAGCGATGAGCGACGCCATGTGCTCCCTGCCGACTGTGCGGGCAAAAAAGTCGAATTGATACAATGAGTATTTCCCACTGTCAAGACCCCGGTTCCAGCAGTGGTCTCTGGCGCCAGCGGTGTTGCTGATGAAGCTGCAGTACTCTCTCTGTTTTCCCTTCTTGCGACAGGGAGACGCGTCCAACCGTGTTTCAATTTACTTTCGCGTTGCTGATCCCCACCAATTTCTTGGCAGTACAGTAGCACACAGTGCGGATACCAGGTAAGTACGGATTAGTAATCTGTAGTATTATTACAGCTGAGATATTCGTATCCAGCTGACAAACGCCCGGCAAGTCTCACCCTAACCCTCCCCTGTCCATAATTACCTACCAAGGTGCTAAATCAGATAGTACGTCCGTATCGGGAACACATAACACTCAGCACCTAGAGGCAGCAGTGGAAGGAAACCGAGAGTTTCACCAGGCAGCAAGACTTCTGGGATTTAATAAGGAGTTGTGAGCGTTGCGCATCCAACAAGGCCATACTGCTGCCATAGTCTTTCAGAATGCAGTCCGCCGACCCCGAGCACTTCTTCCAGACCGAGTGAGTCGAAAAGGGGCAACGCTGCGATGAGATTGCCCCCTGTTGACTTATGCATCCCACAGCGCCGAACAGGAGAAGAGACAGAGGCGGGCAGCCAAGGCCGCCAATAGATATGGGAGCCCCATAGTCTTGAAATCCAAGATTCTCGCTGCCGTGCCTGATCCCAGATCCCCTTCATCTGCCCTCCTCGTGGCCGAATCCGCAGGCGCAGTGCGTGTGGTCAACCTTGACGTATGTGCTAGGAGCTCACAATTACAAAAGAAAAAAAGCATTGCCACTAATGCTAGTCCTGCTGCATAGAACCCCGACGACATCAAGACGGCATACCGCGGCCCAACCGCGCCGGTGTGCTGCGTCGCTGTCGGCGGCCCCAAGTCTGGGATCCTCTTTGCCGGGTCCTGGGATAAGACGATCTGGTCCTGGGACCTGGCCTCGCGGGCTCTCGGGCGGAAGTATGTCGGCCACACAGACTTCGTCAAGGCCGTCGTATGCGCCAAGGCCGCGGGCAAGGACCTCCTGATCAGCGGTGGCGCCGACAAGAAGATTATCGTCTGGGACATCGCGTCAGGTGCCCGGCTGCACACCCTGCAGGACAGTGCGGTCAACATGCTCAGCGTGCAGCACCTCGTGGTCGACCCGGCCAGCTCCAGCCCGGACGAGGTCAGTCTCGTCAGCGCCAGCAGCGACCCGCACATCCGCCGGTGGAAGATCCGGTTGGATGGGTGGGAGCAGGTCGTCGAGACTCTTCCCAACGCGCCGGGCACCGACCGCCGGACCATCCTGGAACACGAGACGACCGTTTACAAGCTCGTGCTGGACCATGACAGTGACGAGGTCGACCTGTGGACTTCGAGCGGTGACGGCACGGCCAAGTGCCTGTCGAGGCTGAGAAGTTTCACCTGCGTAGACACCTTCCACCACGGGGACCACGTGCGTGCCGTCGCTATTACGGACCAGTGGGTCATCACGGCTGGGAGAGACGAGGATATCAAGTTTTGGGATCGGGCTTCGGGCAAGCTCTACTGCTCCCTTGCGGGACACTACGACGAGGTCACCGATCTGGTCATCCTCGGGGGCCCGAGCGGGTCGAGCGAGCGGCTGTGCAGCGTCAGCATTGACGGCACGGTTCGGACCTGGCCTTTGGCGAAGGCCGGGTTGGATGCTGCTGTCACGGAGCAGGAGAAGCCTGCCGTGGAGGAAGGAAAAGGCGAGATCGGCCACAACGACTTGCTAAGCGCGGAAGAGGAGGCCGAGCTCGCCGCACTCATGGAGGATGACGAATAAGAAATTCGATGGGGGATCTTTTCCCTAGCGATCGTGAAAATTATCGCCCGAGATCTGGGCCTCGCAATCTCACCGTTACACACACGTGTTTTCCTGAGCGCCACTGAACAGTGTCTTAGTTTGATTGTCAGGACTGGCGACCGGCTGCAGGGTCCCGTCCGGTTCTACGGGTCTGTGCAGCCATGTCTCAAGAAAACAGCAGTCGGATGGCGGCGTCGGTCGCCGGGAGCTTAAACATGCGTGCTGAAGGTCGGGATGGACACGCAATGTGGATTTGCTTGTTGTCTCGAAGAATCATTTGGATCGCCGTGCAAAGGCGCTGCTAAGCTGCGGCAGGGTTGAGACTGGGACCGAGAAGCTGCTTCCCTGGGCGTCCGGTCTGTCTGTAAGTAGGATATGATACAGAGGTAAAGGACAACGCAGCATCTGTATGTATGGACATACCTTCTTCAGCAGTAGCCGCCTGACTCCAACCGCGTGAAGCATCTTTCTTCTTTGCTGGCGTGGCGAGAGGCGCAGAATCTAGACGGGTCTCCAACTCCTCTCTCTGACATAGGTACATGGTCGAGCGAGGCCCAACTTTTCAAGCCAACATACGGTCGCATCCCACTTGACTTGCTCGGCAGTCTGATGCTATGCGCCTGTTGGGGGCGCGGGCGCGGACAAAGAATGCGGATGAGGCGGCAACGTAGCATACCGCAAGCCGGTGTTTCCCGGAATTACCGTGATGCTGTCTCACTGAAGTCAGTTGATCAAGATGCGGTATCTTAGTAGCACGGCCGTGCTTGGCGACAGTTCATGTTCGGATGAGACATCTTGATTCTTTCCGTCCCGGGCACACGACCGTTTGGTTGCCCAAGTCCGATGGCATATCGCCAGCAACAGCAACCCATCGTCACCATCAAATGGAGTCTCTCAGACATGGATGAAGCAAGGGACACATCACATTTCCCTACTGTATAAAACTGGGCGCTAATGTAATCATGCCAAGCCCGGGCGGAGCACCCGAATCGGATCGAATTGGACCGGCATTCAGCCCTGGAGAACCCCCGCAGCAGTTGCGCACACTTTACCTAAGGTAGTGTGCTACCTCTATGCAGGGATTGGCCATCTCACGATTTGCTGCTTCCAATTTCACGTTCACGACCTTCCGTCTGCAACTTCGAAGTACTGTCATGTTGGGCGCATGTGTTGGGCGTGCATTTTTCCACTTCCCCAGCTTTTTTCATTCAAAACCAGAATATTGTCTTCTCATTGCTTGACACGCTGATGCAGGTGAGATCGAGGTGCAGCTGAGAGGCCAGTCAACAGCCCTGCTCCATCTCGGTACGTCTGACATGGAACGTGCGGAAAACAGCGCGGCAACGTCCGTCCTCACCCGGAATTTTAACCGCTGGCTGTTCAGGGACTTTCTGTTGCCAATGTGAACACCACCGTTTATTACGGATACTGTTTAACCACTCTCTGCGAAATCCCGACGCTTGGGTCGTTGATATCGCACAGTATCGTTTCGAAAGTTTGAACGACCAATCAAGGGCGGAGTTGTGATCATCTTATGCCGGGAAGCGTTCTCAGTTTTATTTCACGTCGTTGCTCATCCGGAATGGGTGAAAGAAGCGCATACCACCCATCCCACCGAAGGCATGAATGCAGTGCAGCACCACAGGCCAGCATCTCTCGGGTCCCATCCTATACTTGCGGAACTAAGAAGCGCAATCGGCCATCCAGAAGCCAAAGCCCTCCTCCCTCAGCCATGTGGCCTTTCCAGCTCATATCGTCCCAATCATGCCCTTCTCCACCAGCCCTGCTGCTGTTTGTTTGCTCTTAGTGCACAACGCAACACAGAGGCGCATGTTTGATAGCTGAGTGTCACCTCTTTGGTCGGGATCCAGGCTTTCGCACGCTCACACTTCCAAACCCGGGGCCTATGCAGTCAGGCTACCTGCAGCTATCCAGGGCAGACTAGGTTCGCCTTCCTGTCACTTGTCAGTGTTGTCACTTTGCCTTTCCCCGGGTTCATGCCCGCCATGCAAGCCACCCCCTCATGTTCCTCGTCCCTCGAGTTTTCGTGTGTGGGCCGGACGTTCATGTTTCGGCGATCATTCATTTCTTTTTATAAGCCACTCGCTTTCACGCCGCTACATAGAGCCAGCGTTGGTCTGTTGGTTTGCTCGGCCCTACCGCAATACCCTAGCTTCGCAACTACCGCCGAGTCTCCCTGGTAACTTGTCATATCTGTTGACTGGACTCGTGCGATTATACCCCAGCTCTGCCACTCACTTGGTGACAGCAGCAGACGCGGGAGACGTGGCGGCGACGATCTCGAATGTTCTCCCGCTGCTGCTGAGATTGTTGTCAAGCCCCGAGTGCCGCCGCCCAACATGGCCTTGGGAGTCTCTACGGAGCGAATGGGGCATATTGTTGCCTTGGAGGGCCCTTCGGAGCTCGTATCGACTCAGTTGCGCCTACTGCCAGCATCTCGACAAATCCGCATCCTCCCAAGCCTTCAGCACTACCTCGAAGACACCTACCCGGAGGCGCCTTTTGATGCTCGTCAACTCATTCACCGGTATCACACAGCTACTCTGGCACGGTACGCCGAGGCTCAGGAGTTCTTGCGACCTTCCACCGTACCAGATGAAAAGCGGCTTGTATTCCTGCACGGGGGGACAATGTCGGCACACGCTGCCTGCTTATCCACCATCATGGAGCGGGAGACGGACGGGAACATTGAGGAAGCGCATTCTGCCTTCATTCAACTGGCAAGAAATGGAGTTGCCGGTCTAGCATCAGCGAGGCGCCCATATCTCGACGTTGGGTTATCACCTTCGGAGAGCTTGGGAGAACAGGCCGATTCAGAACCGGGGTTCCCAAAGGGGAGCCGGGAGAGTCACTGGATGGGAAGGGGGTACATGGACGCTGAGTACGGCCCCTTCGAGGACCCCAGCATCCGGGCCATGAGAGCAGCGGATGCGCTCGACAAGGAGACCGAGTTTCTTGAAGAGGAGTTCACGCCAAACGTGGACCTCACCGTCAAGCTGGTCCATATCCCGTCACGTCGCTCTAAGAAGCGGCTGAGTTCGCCGGCATCGGAGTCTGCCGAGGATCATCGGGTTTCCAACCCACCCTCTCTTCAGCCACGCAACTCGAACCCCCCGGCGGAACCCGTTTCTCCTGTTTCACCTCGCACAAGCCCAACGGAAGAACCCACTTCAGCCGCTCCTCGCAAGCCGCCATTAAGGATCCGCATTCCGTCGCCACCGATACCTTGGGCTGGAGATGTGGCTGTCGGCGCAAACCGGGCCGCTTTGTCCAACGTCTACATACCACAGCGTTCAGCAACCCAGAGGTCCTGTCGGGGTGAGACAAAGACGGCTGGCCCAAACCTGATGCCGCCATTGAAGCCGAGGGGCAATGCCGGCCCCGAAGATGACGGATCCAAGATCCGCGGCTTGGCATTGCCGTACCAGCCTCTGCCTGCAGTGCCTGCCGATCAAAGCGTGGATGCGGAGTCAAGGGAGCGGAGACAGCCGCAAGCTAGTGAGACCGAGGTTCAGCCTTTCGACGCAATTTTGCCGCTGCTCGAGGATGTCGTAGTGGTTTTCGCTCCCGAAACCCGAAATGAATTGCACGACTTCATCTTCAGTCGTCTCAGCGAAAGCTGCACGAAGGCGCGGCATAACATTCTCCAAGGTGCAGGGATAGGCCAAGTACAGATAAGGGACGGCCAAGGAGTAGGCGAGGTTCAGGCTGTCGACGGGAATGTCGACGGCAGGGTAGCGGCGTGGATGCGGAAAGGCTTGGTCCATGGTTTGCCGACACCGAATCACTCACCTACGCCACTCGACGAATCGCGTCTGACCGTGCCTCTGCTGGGCACGAGGCTTTACAGCATTAATGTCGGCCAGGAGTGTGCAGTCTCCATCCAAAACTCGTTGCGGTCGCTCCTCGCAGCTCGCTTACGTCTTCAAGACCGACGCTACTCGGACACCACAGACGAGCTCTCAGCAAGCGGTGATATGTGGAGGCGTCTTGAATGTGACTGGCGGGTAGCATCCCGTGACGGCGGAAGCAGAGTGGACTTGATGCTAGCTGTTGGCGCCGAGAGCGGGGTGCGAAAGAGTCGCCTGTTAGAGGTTGTCGGCCAGCTCGAGCAGTTAGGTCGGAAGCTCAACGGCCTCTCGCGAAGCGGGCGGCTGGATCTACGGTACGTGATTGGGAGCCTAGTGTGCGAGAGCGAGGCGACTAATCGAGACACAGATATCTCATTGCCAACGCTATGCAGGCCTTCACGGCTCAACCGTTGACCAAGCAGACCCATAGCAACCCCTTCGCTGATCGCGCCCTGCTTGCGGCACTCATCATTCCGCATCTCGAGACGTACTTAGCAACCCACCCGGACGTCCGTTTCCTGCTCGTCGAGTACCCAGCTGAGCACCTTCCAACCATCCTCGCCCTGCAGGCTCTCATCGGCACCGATATGATGAAGGTGGTGGGCATCATTAACAGCGATGCCTCATCTTCTACGCAAACTGTATCAGCACCGGACGGGACACGCCGCCCAAGCGAGGGCTTCCGTTCTCTCAACCGGTGGGGATCGCGCCCGTCAGGAGCCTTCGTCGGCTCCTGCTCCTTCTCCAAAGCCAACTTCCTTCTGGCCTCATCCGCCACCGGCTTCGAAACAGCCGCCTTCGTGGCCGCCATCCGCGAGAGCCTGATCTCCATCTCCGACTTCTACATTCCGGAGCGCCCGCTGTACAGGCACCTTGCTCCGCAATCTTCTCCCAGTGACGCCTATCCGAGTCTCAATGTCAACACCAAGACAGCGATCATCAAACCCAATGTATCCGAGAAGGAACCCTCCCGCGTCTCCGTGTCCACCTTGATTATCACCCCGCCGTCGTCCCCGACTGAAACGACGCCCCCTGCCCAGGTACAACCACCTGCTCGCGATCATCACATCCTAGCCCCCTCATCCACGTCAGCAGGCCACAAACCGTTCCACGGGACGAAAGTGGACACAATGACAACTACCATTCGATGGGGGGAGGTGAACTACACCTCTTCAGTCCATTCAGTATCTCCCATAGCCAGTGGCCAGCACAGAAAGAAAGACTCTGAACTCCTTTCGCCGCGCCGTCGTCGCCCGCCGCCGATGGTGATGATACACCCGTCTCCGCCTGATAGGGAGGACGATGATGACGGAGATGATGAGGTGCAAGACGAGGAAGAGAGGCGGCTGATGCCACTCTATCTAAGGAGGCGGGAGGACGTTAGACGTGGCGGAGGGGCCAAGGCTTTGAAGTGGCTAGGCTTAGTCTGAGTCTGATGCGTCGCGACTAAAGGGCTTCGTTTGTTTTTTTTTTTTTTTCTTTCTCTCTACGGGGTTTCTCCCGCCTGGTTTTCGGCCAGGATAAGGGGCTTACGTTGTAGACTACTTGATCGTTTCGTTTATAGTCTGTCCTTGCTTTCTATGATACCATATCTTGTCACATCAAACATTTTCAGAGTACTTAATGTATGCCACGCTGCTTCAAGGGGTTCCATTAAGTAGGTAAGCTAGAAGATAATGTCTTTGTGTTCATCAGGCCGCGCCGATGCCTATCACTACTTATGCACAGATCGGACAAGGCTAGCTCCTAGGCAGGACCTAACCCGTAATGTAATTCTTCGAGGTTTACGTCTGCTTTCCGATATCTCAACCGCTGTGTCACGGGCACGAGGGAGGGGGTTAGTTGAGAACGTTTACAGAGAACATAACTATCCTCCGCCCATTTGTAAGCTTGCTCATGCTCGGGAGGCGGCGGGCAGCTCGCGAGATCTAAGCGTCCTCAGTGAAGAAGGGCAGGGAGTGCAACTCGAAACCTACAGTCAGGGGCGTCACACACTGCCTTTATTTTCTCTTGTTTTTCTCTTCAAACGAGCCGGGAGTCGATGATATTGTACAATACATGCCAGGTACTAGTAATTTGAAGCCGACCCGTGCCAGGAGCAGCTGCGAACACTACCTACCATGACATGTTAGGAAAGGATGCTTGGGCTGGAAAGAGGCAAGGGATCCGATTCAACCACATACGTGTATTGTACATACAAAGAGTCCAGACGCGCATTCGACAGTAAAGGACAGTTGGGTGGTTGCGAGCACGCTGCTTCAGTACCCTAGCTGAGGCATTCACCTGTCATGTTTTCGATCATGCTCCAACAAGCGTCGTTGGGCTGTCGGCGTGTACCTCGCAGAACCCCTGCCCTAATGGCCTGTCCCTGGTGTCATTATGAGAAACATTCGAGCGAAATATCAACGAAACCGCAGTGTAATCAATAAACAAAACAAGCCCAGTTATGGCCAAGATCGGGAAAATACACCGACAAAGCTGCAGGTAGCAATAGCAAGGCAGCAGTGCTAGTAGGTGGCGAAACCCGAACAACTCCCGTCCTGCTCCGGCCCGGGATGTCGTATTCTGTTTCCCGTAGCGCCTGGCCTTCCCCCCGGGCTGCCTTTCTCCCTCGAGAGGTGATCGCCGTTCCGAGGCTCTATGATACCAGAGTCCAGCTCCCCAGGCTTCTTCTCGGGGAGGGCTACGTGAGGACGGTGCAAAACCCAGGTCGCAAGAAATCCCGACCGTCAGACACGCATACATTAGCGAGGACGATCCCTTCCCTCACCCGATAGACAAACGTGCCCTCCGCAAATCTAAGCGCGCCCCCCCAGTGTCCGAAAACCCATTCCGATGCAGAGAACCCGTGAACACCTGAGCAGTAGCGACATCAAAGGCATACCGTAGACACAACTGGTGGTTTAGCAGCAGCCGCCAGACTGGTTGTTCGAGACGCCGTGGCCGGGAGAAACGTTCACGTTGGCCTTGGTGTTGTTTGTGGCAATGCTGCTGCCCATGCGTTCCTTGATCTGACGGGCCATTGTCAAGAATGCCTGCTCAACGTTGCTGGCGTTCTTGGCCGATGTCTCGAGGAATGGAATCCCGAGGCTGTCGGCAAATTCCTGGGATACGTCAGCACTGTACACGGATCTCGCATGGGTGGTCGGGAATCAGCGTACCTTGGCCACCGTGTACTCAACCACCTTCTTGTCCGCCATGTCGCTTTTATTTCCTACAAGCAGCTTGTTCACGCCCTCTGTGGCATACCTATCGATCTCCTGCAGCCACTGCTTGACGTTGTTGAAGCTGTCCATATCGGTGACATCGTACACAACGCAGATGCCGTGGGCGCCCCGGTAGTAGGATGATGTGATAGTGCGGAACCGTTCTTGGCCAGCAGTGTCCCACTGTCCTCTAGTCAGCTGATGGCTCTTTCATTTCTCTTTCTTGCAACCTTCGCGACGTCGGATGGAAGCTTGGAAATAGACATACAATCTGCAGTTTTACCGTCTTGCCGTCCAGCTCGATCGTCCGGATTTTCTGCCACCAGTCAGCCTTCCAACCTGGTCAGAGTCGCCCTCGGGGTAGCAACATACGAAGTCCACGCCGATGGTGGAGATGTAAGATTCCGTGTAAGTATCGTCGGCGAAACGCAGGAGCAAGCAAGACTTGCCGACACCGGAGTCTCCGATGAGCAGCAGCTTGAAGAGGTAGTCGTATCTGGCATGCTGTAAGTAAGAGCGAAATGAGAGTCACGGCAACTTGGGAGTTGTCGCGGCGGTCGAGGGAAGTTGGCGGAGAACACCCTGGAGGGAGCGGATGTCAGCAGCAAAACCCAGGTGGAGGACGGGGCAGCGATGACCTGATGGCACGCAGGAGGCGACATACTACTCGGGATTCATCGTGGCTGATACGCGATGCGTTGAATGTTCGGGGAGTCCAAGAGTGACCGGGCGTATTTGATGAAAGGGGGGTCGGTTGTCAAGCGGTGTTGAAAGATTGATGATGTGGAAGGCAGTCGATCGCACGGTGGACTGAACTCTTGGAAGGCTGCGTCAGGGCGGTAGCTTAACGTTGATTGGTTGGGAAACCCAGCTGGGCCGGGGGATAACGCAGGGGCTATCAAGGTGGATCTCACGTGACTCTTGGAGCGATGGTGAGTCGGTGTGGCTTTCGTTTCACTTTGTGCCAGACGAACTCGCAAGTAGACAGAACTAAGGAAGCACTCGGGGTAGGTAATTCAGAAGTCTACATGCGGGTTGAGAAACCGTATCACGCATGGGGCGCAGGTTCGGTTTGAAATTCGGGGAAGTTTTCGGGACCCTCCAAGACCAGTGATCCGAAGCGCCCATGTGACAATGGCTGCTGACAGACAGCTGGCGACAGACAAGCCAAACCAGGGTAGCAGACCAAGGTCTTGAGCTCCGAACAGGACATAGGTTGGCACCACCTCACATGGAAGTCTCTCGAACGTGGCCGCATCCGCAGATACCATGCAAAAGACAAGACATTAAGTGGATGTCTTACACGCAGCTCCACGTGAATCCAGTGGGTGACAGTATGTAGGTCTCGAGGCCTCGTCATGGCGTTGACTGGAGTCTGTCCGCCTCTATGCACCCTCATTCTGCCGGTCAAAAGCGGCGGTGAGCCGAGCAACTGTGTAAGCCCCATCCCAGGCCCAAAAAGGCATGCATATTCGTATATCGGTGCCTTTAGCGATCTATCGGAGTTATTCGGATCTGGGCGTGGACACTGACATCATTTTGCTACACCCATCGCGCCCACCACCACATCACAGTGGAACTCACATCGAGTGCAATCACATTCAGCTGGTTGGCCAAGTCGTCCGCGGAAGCGTCAAAAGCGGACTTCAGCAAAGCTAATCCAACGGCACCGATGTCAGCACCCACGAGGACACTGTGTTGTCCACCTCCGCTCCGGAATTCGGTCCTGCCCGGGACGAGGACATTTTACGCAGCTGCATCGACATGGGGATCTGGAGCAGCCATTGAATGTCGGTATCGGCCATCCCACCCTTTACCAACAAAGACACATGCGCGAAATCTATCCACAACCCCGCGACGGACCTTTCCCCGACCATCCACGCCTAGAAATGGTCTTGCAACCGTCCAAGATTCCAAGGTCCCGATAGAACCGCTACCAGTGGTCTGGTTCACCGCGCACCCACCATTATTATCTCCCAACCCGAGCAACAAACCACCAGACGAAAGAAAAGTGAAGCTCGGCAAAAGTGCGTTCTGTGGCCCCTTCGGTCTTTTCTTCAACAGCCATAAGGAAACTAACCCAACCACATCCAGCCCTGCGCATCCTCCAAGAACGCCTCCCAACCCTCCTCCAGTCCCCCTTGCCGCAAGAGGTGCTCTCGCCGCACATCACGCTGCACCTATTCCCCTCGACGCACCCACACCTGCCGACGGTGACGGGGCGGGTGGCGTACATCGCGGCGCTGTGGTCGAGCCCGATCGCGTGGAACCGCGTGCCGCTGGTGGGCAACGTGCGCCTGGAGATCCTCTCGGAGCGCATGGTCGACCACCCGATCTACCCGACCCTACCGGGGGGCAGGCGGCCGGAGGGCGCGTGCAGCGAGCAGCTGATCGTGCGGTGGCGGACGGTTGGCGGCGGCGGGAGCAGGATCGTCAAGGGTCTGCTGAGCTTCGTGGGGAACGGGAATGGTAGAGGGAAGGGCAATGGGCAAGGAGAAGGACCGAAAGGGGTGGTGGCGGGGAGTGGGATACAGGGGAAGGATGGCGAGGAAAAGGAGGGAGGAAGCGTGAAGTCGGAGGCGGGTGGGACTGAGGTGAAAGCGCCGGTGGGGATGGCACAGCCTGCGGGAACGAGCAATAAGGAGTTCACTGGGCTGTTTATCTTCGACTTCGATGGGGAAGGGAGGATTTTAAGCCATACCATTGAGCACGTGCAGGAGGGCGGGCAGTGGGAAAAGGGGGTAGGTGCTAAGGTGGTGGGTTTGACGGATTGGTTGTTGGGCGGGATTAAAGGGGCCGATGCACCGTGTCCTGCTTTTGCACGGGCGAGGTGGCGGAAGGGGAGGGAATGACCTCCCCGGCAAGGGAGCGTCAGTCAGTAGAGTTCTACGCCCAAGCGTTGTACAACAGACGTGTTTGGTTTTCCAGCCTGGGAGGCGCTCTCAGAACGACATGGCGCTGGAGAACGGCGGCGGAGCCAATGATGCATGTTCGGCGCTAGGAGTTTTGGTTGGGTTTGATACATTTGACGGACAGGCATTGTATTCAACTGTTTCAAGCATAACGACACCCTCCTCGTTCATATCGCAGCTACAGCTAGCGTTGTATCAATAGCAACAAATCAAGCAATGTGCAAGCAACCAAACAAACCACTCCACCGATCTCCGCGTACGCTAACCCAACTGCTACTCGAGTTCACAGCCGCAAGGGTTTCGCGTACAGGAGCGACACGTACGAGCTCACGTATCGCCGCCCATCTCGCCGCTCAGCTCTCGTGACGTCGGGCCGCGCCGCTGGGCCCCGACAGGGACATCGACGGCGGCGGGTTTGGCCGCATCAAAGACCGGGTGGCCGTGCTTGCCGATGCCGGCCAAGTGCAGCGCCTCGACGTACGAGACGAGCGCCAGGCGCGCTGCGTCGACAACCTTCTCGGCGTGCGTCAGCGCGTCGCGGAGGGCTTGGACAGTCCGGTCGGTTGGGCCGGAGACTTGTTCGGAATGGCCGTTGGAGGTCGCGACAGCGTCGTTCTCAGACGCTTTGGTCTCCGTTGCGACCGCCGCGTCGGCGCTGGCTGCAGTGTCGTTCTGCTCAGGCATCTGCGTCTGCATCTGGTCCGCCCTCTCTCGCTCCTCAAGGAGCTGGCGGATGTGCCCGTTCAACCACATGCCGCTCAGCTGCTCAGCAGTCATATCGCGGGCGCCCGCGATGCGGCCGCGGCAGGACGGCGTGCCACACAGGCAGTCAAAGGGCTGCGCCATGTACCACTCGGTCGAAGGGTAGAAGAACTGCAGAAGCGCGTCAGATTGACTGCCCTGAAGCCATGTATGTCTGTACTGTACAATACATACCGTCAGCTCGTCGCCGGGCTGTAGGCCTTTCGGGCCGGCGATGACGTTCATGTTGGCCATGTCAAAAATCTACAAGAGCCGGGGGGACACTCGGGTTAGCGTCCCTGCGCTGTTTCAGCTCGCCCTGACAACGCCCGGTGCTCGAGCTAGGCGAAATCTCTACCGGACCAGGTTACTGACAAGAGACGGCTCGCAAGAGTGGTTGATGTACAGCAGATCGCTGTTCAAGTCCAGGTGCCTGTCACGGCCCATCTGGACAGTCGCATATGTGGGTTCGGGGGCCACGGTGCATGGGGGGAACTCCAGCTTGGCGAACAGGCCAAACGGAGGGAGAGCAACCTTGGAGACGCTCTTGGTGGTGAACTCGACATCGTTGACGATGACCTCCTGGATCTCGGGATGCGAGGGCTGCTTCCAGTGCGGCTTGAGAGGAGCCATTGTGACGGGGGGTGCTTCTTGTCTTCCGAAGAGCAACGACCGCTAGCAATGCAATTGCCACTGGCGATTATCGTGTGGTTCGCCTCAATTGGGATTGTTTCTGTTGTGGTGAATCACCGCTGATGAGCGAGAAGAGAGAGGGAGATAGCGGGGCCCGTCTCAGAATCCAGGCTCAACTCCGCTTCTTTATGGAGATCACCTCCGGGCATACGTTGTTCGTTTTGTTCGGCCTCGCTCGGCTAGGGGAAAGCGGGCGGGACAACATGGCAGATGACAACGCGCGATTTCACGACCGAACGTGGCCATACGCATATCCCACGGCTCCCAAAACGTAACGTTTTCGATCCGCCATCTTCTAATTTCTCTCAGCCTAAAGGGCTGCAGAAAGCCACGGCCATTCAGCGAGTTTCGCTGTCAAGGTTCCTTGTGATGAATCGAGACAGGTTCGGCATCTGGGAGATCGATCGGGCGGGGTTGTCAAGATGTGGTGGAGCTCCGGGAATCCGGGTGGGCCGGAACCGAGGGAACGGGAAACGGCCAACACCGACCAATGAGAAAGAGCGTCTTTACCCAAGCAGGCAAATGGAGGGGGCACCTCGGCATGCCACCTGTGAGGCTCTGACTTGGGACCCAATCACAAGATTACCTCTACACTAGCCATAGTGTATGTTCGCATTCCATGAACTGGATAACCACCGAGCTAGTAACGGAGTGGCGCGCCGTGAGGGTGTGGTTCTAGGCCGTCTTGTCGTCTTCGTTGATTGTCCCGGGCGGTTGCAGGACAGAGAACCGTCCGGGTTCTGCTGTTACTAGTGGAGTGCTTGTAAGTGATACTCCTGGATAGATAGATAGCTGAGGTCACACGAAACACAACCCTGCAACTACCTGGAAGTTATCTAGCCTGTCCGTCGACTGCCCTTCTAAACTCAACCGACGCAGAACTTTCCGGCACTCGCCGTGACTCATCCATACCAGGAGTCTTCTGATTCGGAGAGCAACTTACGCTAATATCTCCTGGGTTAGATGTCAATGGTCTCAAAGTAGGCAACTTGCAAACCATTACCGACCTCGCCGTTTGTGCCGACAATTTCGGGTGCCATTGCACCGTCATGGAGATGGGGACGGACGGTCTCGAAAGTGATGCTATGGCATTGGACGCTGCCGGAAATCTCGGCCCGCTCAGATCGGTGCGCAGCACTGCGTACCTATATACGAGAAGGGTCTTGCCGTGGTATGAGATGACGACGCATGCGGTTTGACATCTACGCCATCACGAAAAAAAAAAAAAAAACACGCTTCTGTGCCGCCGGGGCTGAGAGCATCCGAGTGACCGGGCTTCAAGTGCTGGAGGCGGGATGGAGAAATGAGCTGGGTTGCAAGGTAGAGATGGGTGGTTCGGGGAAGGGAGATATCCGAATACAGAGTCCTATCACGTACCTATAACGTTAAGGCAGCAGAGAAGTGTAGAAACTACGGTAGGTACGCTGAGACCTGCTGACGGGGGCGGTGCAGCCGCCAAATTTCGAAATGCACGGCCCCCTTCCGCCCGAATGCACCGGGGGCGAACGGTACCTGAGGTACAATACCTTACCTACTTGTCCAGAAGAAGACGATGAAGAAGGGCCTCTTTCCGTTTTGGTGGACGATTTCCCTAGACTTCCAGTCCGCGTGTCGAATAGGGTGGCAATGGAAACCGAGCAGCCAGAGCAAGGAACCGCGGACATGAATGGCAGTCCGATTCGTACGTCTTGATGGTGGTCCTTGTACGACCAATAAGCAAAGTTAATAAGGGTCACTCACCCACCGGCAACTGGAGTAGGTGAGAAGCGATAGAAACACTTTGCACTCTTGCCTATCACATCTCACTTTAGCGAGAGGATGGTCACACGTGGCTCCCCACGGGCCCAACGGTGAATCATGCTCTCTCTGTGGGGGCCAGGGGTAAGGTGCAACTCCCAACTTCCAGGTTCCGTCAAGCATGTATCATTACATGTATTGAGAAAGCAGCAGTGTTTCTCTTCCTGCCGTTGCAGCCTCGCCTGGATAAGGTCTTTCACAGCTGGGTCCGGCAGGCCTCGTGCTGTGTTCCTGACGGGGCGATGCATGATAACTACAGAGAACAGACTTTCGTTGCCGTGTGGGCAGACAGCGCTGGACCTTGGTAACAGGCCGCCATATTATATGCAGAATACTTGGCTTCTTTAGCTCAACCGAGTCTACGTCAGGTGTGGATCGGTTGCTTGAGGATCATAAATGATGGAATGCTCGCCAGCGGGTTTCCAGAAACGTCGAACTGCTGAAACGGATCGGATGGCTGATCTCCGCCATAATAATGTAGGTAAAGTAGCTTCTCTGAACTCTCTGTCACCGAGCGGGAGATTCCACATATGGATCTCCCTGACAATGGAATGCCCTCACACATAGAAGGTCCGGCCTACTTTGGCACTGTCCGTTTTGGTGGCGATCGCATTTGCACGGACCCGGCTATAATCATCTGGAATTGCTCGGCGCACATTGAACTTGTGCAACCGTTGGATGCTGCAGCGATATGCATCCCGACGGCATACAGGCCTGCTCCTACAGACGTTCTATTGAGGCTTGGAAGCTCGGGCTTAAGACACACTCCTTTAATATCTGGGAACCGTCAGTCCTCGGTATCCATGTCCCCGCAAGTCGTCACCTGAGCAGTACAATCCTTGTCCTAGAGGAAACGAACCAGTCCTGTCCCGAGGACGATGAGATTTCGCAATCGCCGGGTCATAGGCTTTATCCGTGCGCACCCGGATTTCTGATCACATGTGCCTCTTCGTCATAGCACTTCAGCAGTTACAGTTAGTCGCAATTATGTGCTAGACATGTGCATCACCCATGCCGGGGGTACAACCGAGTACGCCTCCTCATCATTACCAAAGCACGCACCCCACCTGGCGATCGTACTGTCGGGGGAGTGGCATGCCACGTGCAGCGTTCGGCAAGCTCTCCCAAAGGGCCGCTGCCCCATCCCAATATGGAGAATCAGGTTAATCGACACGGGGCGCATGTCCGTTTGCCACAGTAGCGGAAGCCGTTTGCTCACGCCCCCTCCTATATGGAACACGCTGAGTGGGGAAAGCGAAAGGGGTGCGGGTACGGGTCGGAGACGGCTTGTTTAAAGAAGCGTCGATGGCCAGACATTGTCGCGTCTAGAGATCAGTTCGACTTCCCTGGTCTTCACGGTACAGACCCAAGTCACCACACGTCTTCGTCCTTGCACCACTCGCGGAAACAACCTCCCAACTTATCCTCGCCCCATTCCCAATAGACAACGTCAGCAATATTCTCATGCTCCGGTCCCATAGAACCGAGCCACGCTTAAGACAACGCTGACAACCCAAGGTACGTCGGACAATGCCGGGCTATGGGTGTGCCGTTGGCTGATATCAGATCTTCCAGGAATGGCACTCCGTCGCCCATTCTCCCGGAGGCCAAATCCCAAGCCGGAGCCTAGCCCGCCCACTCCCAACCCCCCTGAGCCGCCTTACTAGACTGCCATCCTCCTCCAGAAAGGCACGCGATCCGCTACCCAGAGGCTTGGGGGTGAGTGAGTAGCTGGGCAGCAATGACAAGATCGCCGGAGACTAGAATGGGTGATGTGGCGTGATGAGCAGAATGATCGACTCGAGCCCTGAATAATGACGGGCCGGCCCGCGACATGAAATGGTCGCCACCGTGTTTTGGAAAACGATGCCTATTGCAACAGAAGGCGGAGCCGAAGTTTGACCATGGAAGGATGCGACAACATCCCCGAGAAGATAGGAAAACCATCTGATGAGACCGCTCCGGCTGAGCTGGATGACTTCCTTCTGGGTTATTGTTGGTCGAGTCTGCGAAAATGTATGAGGAGGTGAAGTGTTCTCACGGATGTTGCATGTCTATCGATCCGGTAATGTTTTGGGTGGTCGGGAGGATCTTAAGGATGAGTTGTGGATTATCTCAAGATGCAACGGATGACAATGTTATCCCCGTCGCGCCGCTCCTTCTCAGTTCGGCAAGAGCATGGATCAGAACACCACTGGGTGTTATGTGTGTTCCGTGATAAAGTCAGCTAGGTCCGCTTCCCGGATCATGAGTATCTGCCGGTTGACTAGAGAAGAGGTAACGCAGGTTGTGCCGTTTATAAACGCGGACCACAGTTTCTGGACGACATTGTCAGTGGTGGGCAGCTTCAAGTGGCGCAGCTCCGAGTCTTGGGGCGTGCTGGTGATCAGGAGTCGCGGGGCGGCCGGGAACATGTCGATAATGTGAAACAGAGAGCCGAAGACCTGGTCCGACTCATAAAGACTCATGTGCAGCTCCTCGAAGGCGCAGGCGACATGGCGGACTCGCTTTGTGTCCTCGCGCCGCAGAAAGTAAACCATGGGCGAGTTGAAGCCGTACTGGTCGTAAGGTTCCAGCTCACCGAGCAAGAGCAGTGCGTCGAGGCGGAAGTTGAACCACACGCGGGCCTCCTTGCTGCAGGGCAGTACGCCGGTCTCTGGGCCGACGAGCCGGCGTGGGATTTTCCAGGCGAAAGCTGGCTCGTAATGCCGCAGGGCGAGGATGCGAGACTCGTGGTTGACGTGCAGCAGCACCGGCACGGCGTGTCTCTTTGGCCGTTGGGCCAGCTGAGCACGCTTCTCGTCTTTGAAGCGCGAGTCGAAGCAGGCTGCTATGACGACGCGGGGCTGGATGAGGTATTCCCATACCTTGAGCCGAAGCTCAGGGGGGAGTGCTGGGAAGCAGGTGAACCTTGCATCACCTTTGATGCCGCCATCTAAGCCATCATGGACTGTCTGGAACTCCAGCCAAAACTCTATGTTCTCGTCGTTTTGGCCGTACCACGATTGAAACATTGCTGTCCAGGGCAACGTTAATATTTTTTGATTGTGGAACGGTTGAGTGAGGTTGAGGTTGAGGTTGAGGTTGAGGTTGAGGTTGGGGTTACCATCGAGCTCACCGCCAAGTGCTGTTGGAGACAGGTAAGACGCATGCAACACCACGAGGCTGCAGGTGGATGCTACGAAGGTCGAAATTCCCTCGCCACTCCTGACGTGCTCAGGATAACACAGCCTTAGGGCTTCCCATTTCATCTGGTTACGCAGCGTGTGCTGCTGTCGCCCGTCGTTTGTTTAACAAAAACGGTGAAAGAGGTATGATAAGGTCCCGTCTGTCAGTCAGGTACCCTTGTCGATCGGGAGAGTTCGGACTGTCCCCTTGATAACTACCTAAATCGCATATCTATCTCTATCCCTGGCCCTCCGTAGTTGTCCCTTTTATCAGTCATTCATTCTCTATACCAAAATCATCAGTGACCTGTTTTATGATTACCTGCTATTACCTAACATTACAGTTCCTAAGTAACGCCTCGTACAAGTGATTGTGCAAGAAAGCCCTATGATAGCAAGCCGTCAGTGATTGTACACTAACCTGGTCTATGACCGTTGCATGGTCGACTACTTTAGCAGCTCTCCTGTCCAGGGACAGAGGGGCAAGCGAAGGAGCCGCCGGACAGCGAGCATCGGCCCTCGCTTGGCGCAAGACCTCGAAACCCTGAGCGTCATAGGTCATTATTGTAGGTAGTATCCCTTCTCTGCCCAGTCCTAGTTCCTGGTAATTGAGGCAATCGCAAGCGTTCCATGAACGGCTAGGGAGCGGCCCGCTCAGCTGCAAGTAACAAGCTGGCTACAGTAGAGTTGCCGCACCGAGATGTACCCTCACGATGGATCTTGGTTAAGCGCTGCTGGCAAGAAACGAAGGAATCAGCCACTTCGATCCTAGTCTTGCCAGTTGCCAGACAGGTAAGCCTGTCGGTCCGGGACTTGCCTAGTTCTTCAACGATGGAACAATGGCTGGCCAACCCGTAGCAGCTTCTTCGACGCCCTGAGTTGTCGAGGACAAAAGGGCCGTCTGCCAGCCCCCAGAAGCTTGATGGCGCATGGTCGATGTTAATAATGGATTCGAGTCCTTTTGGAGCGCTTGATTGGTGCTGTCCTTTGATCCGAGCCGCTCACGGACCGCTTTCCACGCGGGGAGCACGGGTGGTCAAGCGGGTTGTCTCCACACTGATAGGTACACCGTATGTACAGTAGGATTAGTACGTTACATAAGGTACATACACATTCGCAACTGCTTGATACTGCATATTTATACCTTTGATCCCCAGTTGAACTCGACAAGCATTTCGAAGACTTCCAGCTTCTGCGTACACAACTCTGTACCCTTCAACTGCCAATTATCGAAGAGACTTTTTATTGGTGTAACCCGGAGCCCGAGGCGTCTTACAGAAGTCACATCTCGAGCTTTGGGATGTGGGGCCCAATGTCCAGAGGTATCCGTTCGGCCGGGAGACGATGGCACGTTTTCCATCTCGCATCAGATTGCGTGGGCAGGACTTGCACCCGCCCATGTCCTGGCATTTTTCACATGCTTTCTGCATGCTTTTGAATCATGGCGGTCATCCAGTTTCATCTTGCATGCTGTTATCTAAGGCTGCGGAAAGCAATCACATTCCCGCCCGGACTGCTCCCAACCTTCCACAACCACAACAGCGTGTTCTGCACTTCATCTGTAAATCACAAAAGACAGCTGAGTATAGCGGAATGTCATCACCGCAACGCGAGGGTCAACAAACCCTTGAGTGTAGGCAGTGACGTTGCTTTGCTAGAATCCAGAATTCTATCTCCATCCACAAGGCATGACCCCACTTGCCGAAATGGTCAACTTCGTTATCGTGGGGAAGTTGGTGCGGGTGCGGGGAAGACTTTCCCAGCGAATCTCCATCCGCCGCCCAACCACAGCACATCCTCTTGTCCGAAGAGCAACCCAGACTGGAGCACGGGAGCCTGCCAGGAGTCGATTGTACCGGCACCCCGTCCTTTTGACTCTACCACAGCACATAGAGTCGCTGCAGGTGGCTGCAGGCTCGGAGGTTCGCTTGGGTTCAGACAAAGAAACCTGGTCAGTTTCGAGAGCCCTTTGCCTGGCGCAGACGTCACACGTCGCTCTTCCCGCAGTGCCCAGTCCGCCGTCCACCCTCGAGCCGTGACGCAGACGCAGGTCCATTGAGCTCAGGCAGGGGCGCCTAGTAGGTTAGCCGGGATGAAAGCTTCGGTTCGTTCTGGCATTTGCGTCTTGTCGGGTTCTGTATGGCCCTGTTCAGCCGCCACCGACGAGCGGGCAGATGACCTCTCGAAGCTTCGTGACTTGCTAGAACGGTTGCTAACAGGCACCGGCGGGTGAAATAAGTGTAGACCACGGGAGCACCTCCATCGGCGCGGCGACATCCCCTGACCATTTTCCCCTTTTGCTTTCAACCTTACTTCTACACAAGGTACGCAACGATCCTGCTACGTCTACATCCATCCGCATCCAAAGCGTCCAGGCAACCCCGCGGTTCAGCCCGCCCCTGGCACCCCCGGTTCGGACGAATTGCCGCAGGTAGCAGTTGGTCTCCATCATCTGTCCCAGTACGTTGCATCTCAGCTCTTTCGTTTTATCCCGGACGTGAGATGGCTCGGCAGATTGCGGACTACCTCACGGGCGCATCCATATTGAGCCCTCGGGCCTGCGGAGGAGCGTTCGCATAATCCACCCCGGCGTGCCGTGTCCAATCACTCCTCCCCGCCCTCTGTTGGAGCTCCTGGAGCCGGCCACATGCTTTCGCCCCGGCTGGGTCATGGCCCGCATGTTTCCTCGCAAGCGTCCGTCCCGCATGCACACATGGCGGCGGCGTGGAGGATCGATGGTGACCCACGCCCATAGCGGACGCGAGACCTAGTTGTCCTTGTTGTCCTGGTTTTTCGTTCGTCAGCGTGGGGCCCTGACATTGACTGGACGCTCTCCTCTCCTCCAGGTTCCCGAAGTTGCCGTGCGTGCCACTTTATAGTCCCGAGTCCATCCCGGCCGAGGACCGGTGGCTCCTCTCCCCCGTCTCCTCGCTTCAAGACTACCTCTGGTCGACCCTCCCACTGCTATGCCCTTTGCTGTATCTGCCGGTCTGTGTCTGCAGTAGCATTTCAAGTGGAATGCCACCGTACTGCCTCCAGGACTGCCACTACTTCTACCGCACTGCTCTGCGCGGCCTCAACATCAGCACTCACGTCTCGCCTCTCTACGCTTGATATACCGCTCGAGCCTGACTGACGAGAATGCCCACCCAAGTCCGCATCTTCAGCTCACCAAGGTCTCTTGGTGAGACACTCGCCACCCCCATCCAGCTTTCTCCCGCCGTCCCGCGCTCCGTGCCGGAAGAATATCCCGAGCTGCCACGACCTACCGTCAGCCCGACCCTCAAGGCGCGCCATTACTCCATGTCTGCCGATGAAGAGGTCGACAAGCCCAAGGGCGGCGTCACCTATGCTCACCAGGACAAGCTGCCGAAGTTGCCCATCCCGGAGCTTGAGCTCACCTGCCAGCGATATCTGACGGCCCTCAAGCCGCTCCAGTCGGCCAGGGAACATGCCGAGACGAGGCATGCCGTGCAGGAATTCCTCCGGAATGAGGGGCCAGAGCTGAACGAGAAGCTGAAGAAGTATGCCGAAGCGAGGACCAGCTACATCGAGCAATTCTGTACGTCTGCTTAACCTTCCCTGTAAAAAAAAAACTATAAGAAGAAAAAGAAAAAAAAAGTCACCTTCGCCCGTTATTGACCGTCTAATATTACAAGGGTACGACTCATACCTCAACTTCGACAATCCGGTCGTCCTCAACCTGAACCCCTTTTTCCTGCTCGAGGATGACCCGACGCCTGCCCGGAACAACCAAGTAACGCGGGCTGCATCGCTGGTGGTGTCCGCCTTGGAGTTTGTGAGGGCCGTCCGCAAGGAGGAGCTCCCGCCCGACGCGGTTAAGGGCACGCCTCTGTGCATGCACCAGTACTCGCGCCTGTTCGGCACTGCCCGGGTCCCAACCGACGCGGGGTGCCAGATCGAGCAGGACCCTGAGTCCAAGCACATCATTGTCATGTGCCATGGCCAGTTCTACTGGTTCGACGTCCTGGACGACAACTCGGACGTGATCATGACGGAGAAGGACATTGCCATCAACCTGCAGACCATCATTGACGATGCCGCGCAGACGCCGATCCAGGAAGCGGCCAAGGGCGCGCTGGGCGTTCTCAGCACGGAAAACAGGAAGGTCTGGTCGGGCTTGAGGGACGTGCTGACGAGGGAGCCGGGATCGAACAACGCCGACTGTCTCAGCATCGTAGACACGGCCCTCTTCGTGGTCTGCCTCGACTACACCGAGCCGACAACGGCGGCGGCCCTCTGCCAGAACATGCTCTGCGGCACCAGCGAGATTGAAAAGGGCGTGCAGATCGGCACCTGCACGAACCGGTGGTACGACAAGCTGCAGATCATCGTGTGCAAGAACGGCAGCGCGGGAATCAACTTTGAGCACACCGGCGTCGACGGCCACACGGTGCTGCGTTTCGCGAGCGATGTCTACACGGACACAATCTTGCGCTTTGCGAGGACCATCAACGGCAAGGCGCCGACCATGTGGACGTCGACCAGCCCCGATCCGTCCAAGCGAGACCCCGAGAGCTTCGGCGACGTCAACACAACGCCGCACAAGCTGGAGTGGGACATGATCCCCGAGCTGAGGATCGCCGTGCGCTTCGCCGAGACGCGGCTGGCGGACCTGATCCAGCAGAACGAGTTCCAGTGCCTCGATTTCCACGCGTACGGCAAGAACTTCATCACGTCGATGGGCTTCTCGCCGGACGCCTTCGTGCAGATGGCCTTCCAGGCGGCCTATTACGGACTGTACGGCCGCGTCGAGTGCACCTACGAGCCAGCCATGACCAAGATGTACCTGCATGGGCGGACCGAGGCCATCCGGCCCGTATCGGAAGAGTCGGTCAACTTTGTCCAGACATTCTGGGCCGACAACCCGGCCGAGCAGAAGATCGAAGCGCTCCGCAAGGCCTGCCAGCGCCATGTGGCCACCACCAGGGACTGCGCCAAAGCCCAAGGTTGCGACCGCCACCTATATGCGCTGTTCTGCCTCTGGCAGCGCACCGTCGACGAGGACACGAGCAGCAGCATGGGAAGCGGCAGCACCAACGGCTACTCCAGCCCCGTCGACAACCCCTCGGATCGCGACTCCCTCGTTGGCAGCCCGCCGCGCGAACCAGAGTACCTCCTCGACGGCACCAAGTTCACCACCACCAAAACCGCCGCCGCGCCCTCGACCCGCTCTCGGGGCGACAGCCTCGCCTCCCGCGGCAGCCGCGAGAACGGCAGCGGCAACGGCCACTCGGCACAACACCACCCGCTGCCCCTGATCTTCGCCGACTCGGGCTGGGACAAGCTCAACACGACGATCCTGTCGACCTCCAACTGCGGCAACCCGTCGCTGCGGCAGTTCGGCTTCGGCCCCGTCTCCGGCGACGGCTTCGGCATCGGATACATAATCAAGGACGAGGGCATCTCCATCTGCGTGTCGTCGCGCCACCGCCAGACCCGCCGCTTCGTCGACACGCTCGAGAGCTACCTGCTCGAGATCCGCCGCATCCTGCGCATCACCCGCAACGCCATGGCCAGCAGCCGCCAGACCCGCGCGCGCGAGATCGATTCCCGGAAGAGCGTCGCCGACAAGGGCAATAAGTCTGGTGCCGGTGCCGGTGGTGGTGCGGCAAGCTCCCAGCGCCAGAAGATGAGGGGTCGGCTGATTACGGGCGCCGAGATGATGAAGCGGGAGAAGAGTAGTCTCAATGGCAGTATCGGAAGCCCGACCGAGGACAGCTTGGTTATGAGTGAGGATGATGAGTTGGGTGGCTGTACGTCCTTCATTTCTTTTCCTTGCATCCCCTCTCCCCTCGCTCTTCTTTTTCTCTTCCTTTTGTGCTGATGAGCGCTGACTGACGTGACATAGATGGCTTCTTCGACGCGGGCATGCTGCTGCAGGCGCTCAAGGCGAGAGGCGAGGGCTACGACAACGGCGAGACGAAGCCGTCGGAGCGGGCGGCCGTGCAGGCGCGGAGGAGGGACGTTGGGAAGAAGTTGAGATTGGTGGAGTACTGAGCCCGCCCCGAGGATGACCGTTGATAAATGGGATTCATGATTTCTGTGCTAAAGCACATGCCTTAAGTCTTGGCGGATATGGTGGCCTGTTTCCCCGTGGTTTGACGGCTGGCGTGTTTGTGTGAAGGGGGTCGGACGATATCTGCATTGTGCCTCTCTTGCCTTGGCCTTGGCGTTGTCAGCTTGATGGATTGGATACCTGTACCTTACCTGCCTGATTCGGATCATTGGATGTCTACTAGTAGTAGTTACTAAGGTACTAGGTAAACCCGCTCCTTGGGATACATCCAGAATGTGTATACCTCGCAACGGCAGCCCTAAGATGTCATTCACGGAGCGCATGTAAGCGTGGCTGGAAACCAGTAACTGGTCAAGTATGTACAAGAATCAATAAATCGTTATATGGCCGGTATCATCGAAAGAACCCTCAATCAGCTGCTTACCCTCCACCGTGCACCGAGCTCCAAGCGACCCCGTGCTTCGTGATAAACGCTGGAGCTGCGCAAATCATAGGTATAGGAGGCATCATGTCCACGCAAAATCAATCTCCTCCCCGTCCGTCATGGTAGCTCAGCAGCCGTCCCATGTCCCTCGCCCTGCGCATTCCCCGGCGCCATAGCCTCGACCGCTGAGCCCTCGCTTTGCCTAGGCGCCACCTGTTGGGGTTTCGAGCCAGACGTTGACCGTGCGACAGGCTTCCTCGAAATCGAAACCGCCTTCGCCACCCCGACCGCAGGTAGCTCGCTAATACTGTCATTGCGATCCCTACCTCCAGTGCCGCTTCCCGCCGTCGCTGGCCGCCCCGGCCCAGTCCCAGTGGTGGCGGAAGACGGGGGCCTATAGGGCCGGTATCCCATCCCCGGCTGCAAGATAAGCGGCACGCCCGGCATCCCGCCACTTCCGCTACCGGTGCCTTGTTCCCCTGGCATCGGGCCCAGCGCAGATACCGGCGTCACGGGTGTTGCCCCGTGGTAGGTCGAGACCGGAGTGGTCGTGGAGCGTCTGTCGAGTGGTTCGGCGCCCGTCCAGGTGGCAGATTGGTTCGAGGAGCGGTCGTGTTGCTGATAGTAGGCAGGCGGCACGACCGGTGACGGTGCGTGAGGCTGGTGCTGGTATTGCGGTCGGGGACTGCCGCTAGGGGTCGTTAGGGGGCTTGGCTCGGGGTAGTAGGCCCCGCTAGAGTGGGCGCTGTTGCTCCTGTTGTTGTTCTTGTAGGAGCTAAAAGCGCTTACTGGGGCTGCTGCTGCCGCCGCCGCTGCTGGTGTGGCGTACATGTGCGCTGAGGGTGCGCTGGCGGAAGATTGGTAAGGAGCGGAGGAGTTGTATGCGGGTCCGCGGGGAGAGGCTGCCGGTTGAGCGTAAGTGGCGACGGGCGGAATCGTAGGCTCTGACATGAAGGACCCTGGTGGCTGGACTGCAGCGGCCGCATCGGCGTCGTTCTTCTTCTTGTGCCGACGGAGGAAGAAGGTGCCTAGGATGATCAGGGCGATGGCAGCAACGCCGCCAACCACGCCTCCTACGATTCCACCGACAGGGGTGGATGGAGCATCGGAAGTCGCCGGGGTCGTTGAGACAGTCGCAGCGCCAGCAACCGCAGTGTCGCTTGTAGTGCTCACAGAGGAAGTCATCACCGGAGTCTCGGTGGCGGACGGGTCAGTATTGGACGCGTCGGTGGTGGACGCCTCGGCGGTGGAGGACTCCGTGCTGGAAGTAGATGTTTCTGACGAAGTTGAAGACGTCGATGACTTGGTAGTCGAGCTTGACTTTGACGAGGATGATGACGACGACGACGACTTAGTAGTAGTTGTCGAGGTCTTCTTGGAGGTCGAAGTAGTACTGGTAGTTGACTTGACTGTTGACATGCTCCTAGTTGTGTCATCGCTGTTGGTCGTCTGAGCTTTGTACTCTACCGCCCGCTTGGTGCCACAGAAGTAGTCAGTCACTCCTCCGGGAAAGGCGACGGTGTTGCAGAACTTCGCTGCTCCGGTGCTATGTTGTGTCAGTGAAGATCGCCAGCAGGACCACGGGCTCAAATTACCATTTCAGCGTCATGGCATCAGCCTGGCAGTCATCATCACAGTCATCCATCTCGCGATTGTCAAAGCAAGCCAGGCGGAACGCGCATTGGCTTCCACTGCAGCAGCCCGCAGCGCCCGGCACCCTGCCCGAGGATGGGGCGAAGGCGCAGGTCATGCCATCTCCAAGGCACGCATAGGCCGACTCTTCAACGCTGGTCAGCCGCAAGGCCTGGGACTGCGAAAAGGACAGGGCACATACTTGGGTTGGCACTTATAAAGCCGCAAGTATTGTCTGGCGCCAGGAGGTAGCCCTCAGGGAGAGTGTTTTGTCGTCGAAGGAGTGCGTGGGCATCGGGCCCGGGTGTCGGCTTGGGGGACCAGCCACTCTGTGGGAAGGCTTGGAACGGATCTGTTGGCCGTGGCGCTTCAAAGGCTAACGCTTGGACAGAGACGCCAAAGAGGGCCGCTCCGTAGAGCAAATAAAGGCCCATGGCTCGAAAATCAAAGTAAAGGAATGACTATGGTTAGGCAATGGAGACGTCGTGTCACGGCGTACCCTCACATCGAACAGAGCCGCAAGGGAAACAAGAAACATTCGACGAAATGGCCGCGGGATGGGTCTCCCGACAATAAAACTGTTTCCTCGGGACTTCGCGTCCATACACGTATTTGCTTATGCCGGGTTTCCCGCATGAAGTGCTGGGCGACCGGGGTACTGACACATTGGCTGTAGCCATGGCAGGCCAGCGCCATCCCCATTCAAGCATGGCATGCGCGTTGTGCGCGCTCCCAGGGGTGCAGAGGGTCGGCCGGGGGGCACAAGCCAGGGCTTGCAGTCCTGGGTTGACCCGAGGATGGTCGCTAACGCGGGAATTTTTCTTTTTGGCTGAGAGGGGATTCCGGCGACGACAAGGCTGCTGCCTGTCTTGCATCTTTCGCCGCCCAATGATGTTTGTCTCAGCTTTTTTAAAGTCCCTGCACCGATCCTCGAGTTTGATTACCCCACGCCACCAAGGGGAGAACGGCCCCACAGGAGTTCAGGAACAGGTTAAGCCTAGTGTACTCGGTAAAAATGGACTTCTCCGATCTGCTGCCAGTTTTTGCAGCCATCGCAGTTGGTGTATGAGCACTGTGCAGTTTGTTGATACACGGTCGACAGCCTCCAGAGAATAGGGCGGACTGATCAAGCAGGACTGGGAAATAAGAAGCGAAAAAAAAAATAAAATACACACCTGGGCAATAACCCACCACTTCCACACCCCCGGCTGCCACTGCGTCCTCGATGGCCCACGACCCATGACCCATGACGGATCTCTTGCGCGTGCTCCCGCACTTCCCTGTCGGGCAGTTCGCGAGGCTGATTCCCGTGCTGGAGAAACACGCCGTCTCAACAAGCGACCTCCTCAGCCTTGAGGCCGCCGACATTGGGAAGCGTACCCGCCTGCCGTTGCTCGACGTCAAGCGGTTGTGCAGTGCTGTGTTGGACGCTCTCCATTCGGAGCTCGGTGTCTCGACTACCGTTCCGAGACCTCGACAGCAAGCCAAGGCCGGATCCGAAGCGGGCCCCGGCTTAGAAGGCCCGAACGGCGGAGGCCGCGCCGCTCCGGAACAGTTCGATGCGGAGCACACACCCGCAAGCTCGCTGGGAGGCACGGCCGCTTCGCTGTCCGCGCAATGGCAGACCATCAGCACACTTGATGGCGAACTCGACCGCGCCCTGGGCGGCGGCATCCCCGCCGGGTATGTGACCGAGGTCACGGGCGAGTCCGGCGCCGGCAAGACCCAGTTTCTGCTCACCCTCCTCCTCTCCGCGCAGCTGCCGCCACCACACGGTCTAGGTCGCCCGGCGCTCTACATCAGCACCGAGGCCCCGCTCTCGACCCGGCGCTTGACGCAGATGCTCTCGGCCAACCCGCTCTTCCAGCGCCTGCCCCCTTCGCAGCGGCCGTCCCTCGACAACATCATCAGCACCGTCACCCCCGACCTGGAGAGCCAGGATCACATCCTCACCTTCCAAGTCCCAGTCGAGGTTGAGCGCCGCGGCATCGGCCTGCTGGTGGTCGACTCGGTCGCAGCCAACTACCGCGCCGAGTTCGAGCGCTCCGGCGGCAGCCAGCACGGCTCTAACATGGGCGTGCGCACCGCCGAGCTCGTCAAGCTGGGCATGCACCTGCGTGACCTCGCGCAGCGGCACAACCTGGCCGTGGTGGTCTCCAACCAAGTAGCAGACCGCTTCTCCAGCGGCAGCAGCAGCAGCGGCATTACTCCCAGCTTCCAGACCCCCGCCTCCTCCCTCCACCGTCTTCCTCCCCAGCCGCAACCCCCCCGCCAGACCCAGGAATCCCCCCTCGCAACCCGTAGCCGGGCCCCTCCACAACCACAACTACCCCCTTCCTCGTCAGTGTCATCATCCCTGCCTTCTTCCAGCCTCCCCCAACAACCACCGCCCCCTCCACCCTTATTCAACCCAGACGAGACCGACAATAACAACACCCTCCCGCAGCAGCCATCCCACCCGGCCCTGCTGCTCGACCACCAACAGCGCTGGTTCACAGGCTGGGGCGACGAGCCGTCCTCCTCTCCCTCCCTTGCGGCAGGGCCGCTCAAGACTCCGTCGCTGGGGCTGGTGTGGACGACACAGGTGGCCGGGCGCATCGCTCTGTTCAGGCGGCCGGCGGCATATACATACCAACAAGGGAAGGGCGGGTGGCGGCGGTGGATGAAGGTAGTTTTCGCCTCGCACGTTGCGGGGACGGGCCCGGGGCTGGAGGGGGCGGTGGAGTTTGAGGTTTGGATGGGTGGTTTGCGCTCAACGTCAGCGTCGGGGATGGGTGTGGAAAGCGGGGATGGAAACGAGACGAAGGAGGGGTGAAGGATGGGAAATTAATGTTCTGCGATTCTACCTGTTGGTTGAGAAATGCACGGCATGATATGCTTGGGTTAATGAGGAAGTTAATGTTATTGTTTATTCGAGGGAGGGATCCCGTCAAGGGGAGAATGAATAGACCCCATCCCAATATAAGACAATACAAGACTATCTCAAATGCCGCTTTTGTAAGGCTACAAATCTGCAAGCAGACTAAAACAGTTCCTTCCGTCTGGAGACGCCATGCTAGAACTCAAACGTAGGTATGCCAAAATCACCCATACTTATTTATTATACAGGGCAGCCCATCTTTGATCCCTCCCGAAACGCCACCCGCCTTCTCTCCTTTGGCTCCCAGCAACACTACCTCGGATGCGGAAACCTATCTTCTAACTCCATCCTCACGCCCACATTCATGCTGATTAACTCCTGCACCAGCAGCTTCGCCGCATACGGCATCGTCATCTTGGTCATCTCGCTCGTGCTCGCGCAGGTCTGGCAGTATCCCTTATACCCCAGCAGCCCACACCGCTCACATATGTCCACCTCCGTGCCGTCGGAGCTGATCATCAGCCGTTCCAATAACAGCTGAGACGCGCCGTAGGAGATCAGACAATCTCTCTCCATTTCACCCAGACGCAACCCACCGTCGCGAGACCGACCCTCGGTCGGCTGCCGCGTGAGAATCGCCCGGGGGCCCCGTGACCGCGAGTGCATTTTATCTTGCACCATGTGCTTCAGCCGCTGGTAGTAGATCGGCCCGTTGAAGAGGTAGGCCTCGTGCGGCTCGCCCGTGATGCCCGAGGTGAAGTAGTCCTTGCCTTCCCACGAGAAGCCGTGCTCGATGAGGACCTTGCCCATCTCCTCGACCGGGTGGGAGCGGAAGGCGTCGCCGAAGCCATAGTCGCGGCGGCCCGCAACGACCGACGCTTTGCCTGTGAGACACTCAAACAGCTTGCCGACCGTCATGCGCGACGGGAAACCGTGCGGGTTCATGATGATGTCCGGCACGAGGCCCGAATCCGAGAAGGGCATGTCTTCTTGGTCGACAATGATGCCTACGACGCCCTTTTGCCCGTGGCGCGACGAGAACTTGTCACCGAGTTCTGGTCGGCGCGTCTGCCTCGTCTGCACTTTGACGATGGCAGTGTTCTTCTCCGTGTTGGAAACCATTACCTTGTCGATGTACGCAGGGTCGGCGATGCGGTAGTTGATCGGAGACGGGCGGAAATCGTCGGATCCTCGGTCGCTGCCGATGCCAGTCGATGTCTGGTCGATAGGCGTCTCTTTCATGATCATGGTCTCTCCGGAGTGAATCCGATAGCCCACGACAGCCAGTCCATCCTTGTCCAGACAGCCGTGCTTGGCGATCGTCCTCCCTTCCTCGTCCTTCTGGATGCCTCCTAGCCTATCCTTCCGCCCGTTCGGGTACTGCTGCAGCTCAGCCGAGTACTTGCGGAACACCTGGCACCGCCCGAAGCCCCTGTCGCAGGACGCCTTGTTCAGCACGAGTGCGTCTTCGATATCGTAGCCCGAGTATGACATGACCACCACTGTTGCATTCTGCCCGGCCGGAAGCTTGTCGTAGTGGACGAGCTGGATCGTCTTGGTGATTACCATCGGGCGCTGGGGGTACACAAGAGTGTACAGGAGCGTGTCTATCCGGTTGAACTGGTTATATGCGATAGCTCCAATGGCTTGCTTGCCCATAGCACATTGGTATGTGTTACGGGGTGACTGATTGTGGTGAGGGAACGGGATGAGACCGGCCACCGCTCCGAGGATGGTAAAAGGCTCGATCTCCATATGCGTTGTCGACTGGTTGATATCGTCCTCTCTGATGGCTATTAGCGAGTCGTTTTCCTCGTTGACGTCAAGGTACTCTATGATGCCGCGCTTCAAGAAGTCGTCAAAGGTCGCTTTCCCACGCTGTAGAAGTCTCAGGTGATCCGCCTTTAGCTTTGATTTCCCGTCCTTGACAATGATGTAGGGCCGGCAAATGCGCCCTTCATCCGTCGCGATGTGGATTGCTGAGAAGTGCTCGTTGATGTGAATCCCAACGAATGGAGAAATATGGCCGCGGCGACGCATGGTCTTGAACCGCGACGCGAACTGCTTCGGGTGTCGGGTCAGAGCGAAGGGCGTGCCGTTAAGATGGATGATGTAGGAGCCAGGCTTGTGCATCTCGGTCCCGCTGAACATCCGGATCGGCAAGACGCCATCAACAAGGGCGAAGATCCAATGCTTCACAGGCTCCTCGTCGGCATTGGTAGTGATATGGGTCATAAGGGCTAGATTTTTGACCAGACCGCAGGCTTCACCTTCTGGCGTGTCCGAAGGGCAGAGCATACCCCATTGAGATGGCTGGAGCGCTCTAGGACCGCTCACTTTTCTTGTCTTCTCGAACTGACTGCTGATACGGGTCATCATGCCGAGGGCGGAAATGTAACTCAGGCGGCTCAGGACGTGGGTGACACCAGCTCGGTTCATGTTGAATCGCTTGACGTTCCAATTCCCGCTCTGGATGGCCCGGTTCAGCCCTTGTGTAATATATTGACCCTGGCTGCTGATTGGGCCTATGGGGTCGTAGGCCGAGGTGCGGTTCGGTTTCTTAAAGAAATATTCCATATTTCCCTTCAGCATCGAGACAAACCCCTTGAACAGGTCTTCGAATAACAGAGACAGCAGCTGCCCGGCCAGTTCTAGCCTCTTGTTGCCTACGAAGTCCCGGTCATCGACAAGCTTCGAATTATGCGCGGCCATCAGGACACGGCGGACCATCATGGCAATGTAGATTGCCTTCGGGTAGAAGTCGAGGTCCTCAATGGTAACATGGGCGATGATGATGTTGGCGAGAGCGTCCAATCCTTCCTCGACCGGACTCCGGCGGGGTGCGGGACCGGATCGTCCTTTCTTGGGCCCTCCCATTTTCACCCTGGCGCCAACATACTCCAGCGCTTGCTGCTGCGTATACACGCCCGCCTTGGCCGCCTCTTCGAAATTGATGAGGAAGTCGTCCTGGTACCTCGCATCGCCGCCCGCCACAAGCTCCATGATCTCATAGTCAGAGAGTCCGCCAAAAGCCTTGAGCACAATGACGATCGGGATGGGCTCCACGAGGACGTTATGATTAAGAACTATCCGGTCCTTCTTCAGAATGACATATGTCTTGGACTTGCGCTCGTGTGTTGAACTCGTGACCGACGCCGACACTCCGCCCGTCTTCTCGTCCGCTTCGACGATGACACGGTTCTTGCTCAGTTGTTCTTGAATGAGAATAACCTTTTCAGTTCCATTGATGATGAAGTAACCACCAGGGTCCAGCGGGCACTCGTTCATAATCTCCATCTGGGCGTTGTTGGCGCCGCTGAGGCAGCACTTCGCGCTTTTGAGCATGACGGGTATTCGGCAAAGCGGGATGTTTTTCCGGACGATCTTTTTCCGATCGCGCGAGTATATAATGTCCACCACCACCGGTGCGGCATATGTCATGTCACGGAGGCGGCACTCCATCGGTGTGACCTCGTCACGAGCCTTAATGTCGCTGTAGTCATTGCGGGTAGGGGTTCCGACACGGATGTCGGTGAACTCGAGCCAGAAGTCTTTTTCTTGGTCGCTTCGAATGGATCGGTTTGCCCTGACAATATCTTTGATCTCTTGTTCGACGAAGAAATTGTACGAGTCTATGTGCTGCTTGACGAGACCTAGCGATTCACGGGTCAGCATCACATCCCGCTACTCGCCACTACGGGATCCTCGACTCACCTTTCACCTTGAGGAACGCTGGTAGTAGCTGGTACTTGTCTTCTTTGGTTGATATTGTGTCTGTGAGTTTCTTGCCGTTGTAGAAAGGCTCTAGTAGGGCCTCGAAGCCGTCGTCAATCGCAGCCATCTTGACCGTGTTGGGGACTCGGGAGGATGCCGAATGAGCAACGGATGATGTGAACCAAACAATTATTTTTTGCCCCGCACTGCAGATCCGGCAGCGTTATCGATAACAACGCAGGATAAGGTTGGGGACGACAGGGGACCGACCAGTACGGAATACTCTTGGTATGTACTTCCAGGTTATTAACAGTACCGACATACCGTGACTTCCCAATAAGGTGGCAGGCAAGGTCCTAATGTTACTGATTGATCCTCCAGTGTTGGTTGACGCAAGCTAAAATGGGATTCTCCAGAAGTACGTGATCAGATAAAATGCTGATTACCTATGCTAGATGGCCACAGCTTTAGGAGACTCGTTGATTGCGCTTCCCCAAGTTGGACGAGAGGTACTGCCTTTACTATGATCCTCCAGGTCACAGACTGCCCAGCGACAGGGCGGGCTGTTCCACTTACGGATTACCCGAGATAGATTACAGTTTTAGAAGTGAAGCAAAATCTGGAGTCACACGCAAGATGCATACTGCAAGTAATGGGCGGAGTTCCCCTGCCAACTTCGACGTACCTAAGCTAGCTCAGCGCGTACTAGGGTACATTAGTGTGATATGCGTCTATGTACACTAAAAGGCTAGGTTTGGATTGACCTCCACCGAGTTGTAGCTGGGAGTCCGAAGGAGAAAGCCAAGAAATGATGATTACCCCGCCTTGGTGTCGATCTACCTGTGAGCCGACCCCTCATCCCGCACCAGATGGTAGGTAATCGAACTCGCAACTCGACCGGGGCTCTATTAACTTCCAGGTTTGTTTCACGGGCAGATCGAGCTGCTTTGTGCCATTGAGGCTCAACTACGGCATATGTTTGTTCAGGTAGGGTACAGCTCGAGCGAGCTCTCAGCCACTGAGCTCGCTGTTCCAAGGATAACAAATGACCCCCCACCTCCTGTGGTGTTCTATGACAGTAGTGTACTAGGTTCGGCCTTCTCGAGCGACCCCAGGTTCCTAAAACTTGGGCTCACCGACTTTTCTGCAGGAAACTTGCAGATTGCAGGTTACCTTACCTATAATGTGGGGTTGGATTTGAGGCTGACGCCCGGGTCGGATCGGCCTCTCGCTGGCTCGAGCCTGGACAACTCACCCCTCCCAATCGGACAGTACCTCGGCAGCGGCGATGTTGAGCTCACCACGCACGGTATAGATTCTCATGGTGCGGAGAGCAACAACGGTCATCGCTCCGAGCTTGACGAACTAAGTCGTTGGCAGTACCTTCGAACGAGCGGCTAGCCGCAGAGTCGCGCAGAGATCGACAGGGTCGTCTGCGATACCCTCCTGCGTCCCGTCGGGCAGAGGTGGGTCTGCCCAGATCTCCTGTCACAGACCTGATGTTCACATTGGCTGTGAGAAGTTGGATCGCAAGGGCTTACAGGAGAGCTTTTAGCGCGCTCGCCACCCCTCAATGGGCTGCTGTTCGGAGCGTTGAGAGATGATCTCCGTTGCAAGCGTTGAGAAAAGTGCTGGATTCTCGGCTCGACGCATGCGTGTTAACATGGATATGAGCTCCACCAAACGGCACCCTGACTGCAACCCAGGAGGGGTTGTGTCCCGTTGATGAAGGGAGGGGGATGGGAAGGTGAGCACCCAACATCTTCCAGAATCACTTAGTGTCCTGGAGGACTCGCTCTGAACTCTGGAGAAGAGACACTTTGCCCTCGAGTAATCCTCTCACTAGATGCGCCGGGCGTGAGCTGTCAGTGTCAGCAAATCGAGCCTTGTGCATACCTACCAATCCGGAAGCGGCTGCTGTCGGTGTTTGATAGTCAGATTCCCAAATCTACCTACTGAGTATCGCGGTGTTGACAGAAACCCGGTTAAATGCAACGCCGAGCTCCTTCGTCATACGACGCCGCGCCGTCCTACATGTGTCAAATATCAGACCGCGCACTCGCTGCAGTAGTCGACGCTCGAACCTGTAAAGCACTCCGTGATATCGCCATCTGGCGGCACCCCCTTGCAGTAAGCTTCAGGATAGGCGGCTGCATAGACAGCAGAACGACTTAGAAGCCGCCATGGTAGATAGTTGAAAAAGAGGTCGTTTTCTGTGAGCGATCCCCATCACTCGTTCAGGAGAGATTGGTGGAGACAACTGGCTCCTTGGCCCTCTCATGGACAGGCTCCTGCTTGGAAAATCGCCGTGAAACAAGATTGTTGCGTCAGCGCACATATAATCGTCAGTTCGGGATAAGGGGCTGCTGTTGATGTTAGCTGATCGCCACAAACGGATAACCAAAACCACAAAATCTCACGCTGAGCTTGGCGCCGCCCATCCTCGGTGGTATATCCGTAGTACTGTCAGCTCGCCGAGGGCGGTTGGAAGCCGGCCAGTCACAAGCCGCCATCCCCATAAACCGGAATGAATGCATATGCATGGATCGGGCCTCAACCTGGAGAAGGGACTTGCCTCTTTTATACTCGCCACCTGGACGAACAATGAGACGGTAGGGTGTAGTGGACTCGTGGGTGTGGAAGAAAGGGGCGCCCTGCAGCCCGCGCGTCGGCGTCACATTTGCAACCAGGCTGCGCTCTTCGCTGTCCTGTTGTGCTGCCGTCTTGCCTTTCGGGCTTCCCGGTCTTCCATGTTTCGTCCACCGCTAATTGCTTTGATCACCTTACACAGAACTTCAGGGTCGAGTACCCTCTCAGAACGCAACACCCGTAAAGCCGCGGTCTGTATTCCGTAGATGTTGTAAACAAATCGTGTAGGATCCTGCTGTCGGATACCATAGTTGCAATGGGCATGCCGGTTGATTAGCGTCTCCCGCAACATCCGCAGCGTGCATGTACTGTGTATGTACGTCCCACGGTGCCCTGGGAAAAAGAAGCTTCCCGCTAGCGTGGTCAGATCTGCATGCCCTCTAGATCAGCGTGGCTGGCGTTCCCTCTTTACTTGGAACGCGGCAGACAACCTGGGGTACTAGTAGCCGGCATTGGGCAGCAAACTAGACTTGGATGAGCAGACCGTCGTATCCCCTGGCCAACTCGACTTAATGACTTGCTTCTTAGCGCATGTCTTGTCCGGTAATGAACATCTTTTTATGAGCCGCTGGAGGCGTCATACCTTAGGTGTAAGGTACATGCCGGAGGTGAGTAGGTGACCCCGACTTCTACCTTACCCTACGCTGGCTGTCTCGAGTTAGTTGGTACAAAGGCCCCTTCTCTCTGCAGAACTGCGATAGGGGCAAAGGTTAGACCGTGCTCGATGTTAGCGCACACTGCACCGTATGATGGATCACATACCTACTGTGTACACAGGAAGCTTGGGCCTCCACTTGATGTTCGAACTGTCCCGTCACTGGCCAACTGGTGGACTTGTCTTTAACTAAACCGAGCCTCGACCCAAAGCGGGCGCTTCTACTTCGCTTTCCACAACCCACGCTCTTTTGTACTCCTGCATTGCCTCCTTTTGCTGTTGCGCCTGGTCACCAGGGCGCAGCGTGTGCCAACAGACTTTTATATCTCTAGGTCAGTGCATGTTTTGATTGCGAACCGCTTGCCCGCTGTGCATCCTTTTGAGCTCAAGTACCCGTCGCACACGGAAGCTTTGATGCCGCCACAGGACGATGGAAGGGGAACACCAGACACGGCACAGCAGTTGATGGTTGGGAAGCGATGGCGGCCGGCACAGCAACCCGTGGCGAGCAACGAGCAACAAGAAAGGACGAGCACCAAGGCGCGCTCCGTCCTCTTTGCGTTCCTGCTGATCCCTTGCTTCCCTTCACTCTGTCGCGCCGGTCTGGCAGGCAAAGGGCGTCTACACTGCGATCTTCGGACTCATCTACTGCCGATGGAGAGCGCTGACGCAAGGCCCTTTTAGATTTATAGAGAAGAGATACCTCCGTCCAATTCGGGAGCCCGGTATACGAAAATTGCTGTGTTTGTAGTAGCAGGAGGCTGGCGAGATGGACGACTTCTTCCGAACCCAACAGAGCCCTCGCGGCGAGCCACAAGGGAGCTCGGCATTCGTGTCGTCACCTAGGAACGGGTCTATGCTGCCACGTCGGTTCACTGCCGACTCCAGCCGTATACCAACACTTTCGACAATCAATACCATTCCGCGCGCCGCTGAGCCGCAGGACTTTGCTGCTACCTCGGTGCGTCTCCGGAGCTGAAGGGAGATCTGGCCCAGGCCTCGCGTATCGCCCGCTACTGTTTCTCCTTCAATTTCCGCAGCACTGCGCTAATACTGCTTACGCCAGGCTTTGCATAAAGTTCAATTGGTATGCATTTCCAGCCCATTAGTGGTACCCCTGAGCTTGCTTTGGGTTGGACCGGTGGAGACCACGGTTGGATACAGGATACTGGCCACAAAGCATTGGGACTCCTGCTCCTACCCGCCGTGACCCTGTCTTCTTTAGCAGAATGTTTCCGCTGACTCTGCCGGCAGCTGGAAAAGAAAAGGATGGACTACGAGAGGCTTCGGGAGCACAGAAGGCGCTTCGAGGCTGAGATGTACAAGCTGGACGCCCAGCAGCGCCAGGAAGAGAGAGAGCTTCAGCAGATGCAGGAAGATTTGGCCGCAAGATACGGAGGGCACCAGTCGGAGCCGACTACGCCGCCAGAATACCGAGACACTGCCGGGTTCCCGTCTATATTTTCTAGGCCGAATCGCTACTCGACATCGAGCCTCACTTCCCCTCCCGGCCTCTTCAACCGCCCAGGACGGTCCGGCTCGCTCCTGACCTCGCCTCTTTCTGGAACGCTCCCATCATCTCGATTTCCGTTCGACGACATCCCGTCACACTCCGTTCCCGGTTCGCGGAGGAACAGTGACGAGGATGAGAAGGAGGAGGCAGTTCGTCAGGACCCAACGAGCCACCGTTCAACAAATGCGTAAGTGAAAATCATCTTGGTTCTTATTCACGCCTTGCCAGGAGGTATTTAGGCAGCGCTCCAAGCCGTGCTGAGCTGTTCTATTTGTCCATGTCCCAAACCCCTTTTCGACTTTGTTTTCGGCTTAAGGGACTCACAGTGTTGTGTGATCCATCCCGTCTCAATACCTTCCACTTCATTAGCTCGAACATTAGCCAGTGCCAGAGTCGACATCCATCCTATTCATTCGCAATTTCCCATGTTCCTGTTATTCTTCTTCCTCACCACCGCGTCTTGCCGAGCATTCAGCGCAGGGGAAGCAACAACAATAGTTATTCAGGCACTTCCGTGTGCCTTCCTCCGCCAAATATCCCATTGATGCAGCTGCATTTCTATCATCTCCATGCTTTCTTGGAGCACCCTCGAAATCTACTTAAACCCTGTTCCTTGGTTCTATCCTCATCCTCAACTTGCAACTTGCCTTACACAACTCTCTTCTTCATTACGTTCGGCAGCGCGCATATTCTCCAGCATCCCATTTACCCAGCACACTTGAGAGTGTCCAGGGTTGGCTCTCTTGATCAGGACCACTGACAACGTCGTTGTCTCTGTTCTCCCACGCTTTAGTAATATTCTTTGGTTCTACAGAGGGGTGGATGCGTTAAGGCGAAGTCGGTAACTGACATTCTCATTCTTTACAGCCTCAACAGATACTCCATGCCCGTGACCCGGTCCCGGACCTACCTGAGCGATATTGGTCTCGAGGACAGCAACAACACAACCGGCTTTCTGTTCGGGGACGAGGACTCGAATTCGGCAGACAAAAAGACTCCCACAGCCCAGGTTGGCAGCACGGAGCCCTTCCCATCTTTATTCCGACAGCAGCCTTTCCCAAGCATGGTGAGTTGTCTCTTTCTGTTTGTCTATGGCCAGGCCATCCACCTATTTGAACCGCCTTTTGGCTTTTTGCCACGGTTTCTGTTGTCTCGGGAGCTCTGGGCTGTTTCTGCCATTTTGAAAGACTCGGTTTTTGGGGTCTTCAAGTTTGCGAATTGGCAGTGCAGTCAGGTCGCTCTGATTTCATCAGAATCGCGCCCCACGCGCTCGAGACCTCAAAAGTCGCGCTTCATTCATTCGCTATTCAAACTTCCACATAGCCAACATCACGATTTTGTTGTATTCGAATTTCTCACCGACCTTGCTCCCATCTTGATATGTCAGAATCCCAACTGTACACCCAATTTTGCTGTTACTCACCAGTTCCCTTGCACATACATCTCTGTATCAGACGGTCCCGTCAGCCTATACAGGGTTTTCGATCTTTTTGCTGCCTCCGATCTTGCGCTCTACCAACAATTTGCAATTTGGCTTTTGAGCGTTGTCTCTGACACGGCTGGAACCACACTAACCAGCATCGCCACGAGCAGAATATGTCTACCATGGCGTCGTCCCAACATAGCACCGGTGCCTCGGTCGGCTCCCCCTCGGAGGCCAGCACCATCGGCAGCAACCGGCCGGCCAATATCCGCCACTCGATTGACGGCTTGAAGTTCTTCCCGGAGAGCACGTCTGCTGCTCCGGAAGCTCCGGCAACATCTGTCGTTTCGTCGCCCACTGCTCACACGTTGGCCTCTCCTCCCAAGCTGCACCAGTCCTACTCCGCCAACGACGTGCCGACTGTCAAGACCAACGGCACTGCTGGCATGGGTGGCAATGCAAACAACCACGCACAGCAGCATTTTCACAACCACAATGCTAGCATGGGCCGCATCCCGGCCGGCGCCATGACTAGCCGCCACAACCGTGAGCTATCGGGTGATGCCTCCTCGGCTAATGGCCGCGAAACTGGTAACTATCCGTCCATAACCTCGACCTTGCACGCAAACGCGCCGCCTTTCGGTCCCTCGACCACTCAGCCGCAGCCGCAGCAGGCCCCCTCTGCTGCGACGCCTGCCGTGGGCGCGGCGCCTGCGGTGCCGTACCCGTTTTACCCTGCGAACCCGGGGTACAATGCTATGAGCGGCCCTCCTCCAGCTGGTTACAACAGCCTCCCCATGCTCATGCAGGGTCTGACGGTGGGCAACGGCAATCCTTACGCCCAGCAGAATTTCACGGGCTACAACCCGCTCTACAGCCAGCCGCCTGCCCCTCGCCAGCACCAGGACAGTCAAGCGCGTGTCATCCAGAGCCGTCGCCAGATGGACAGTGAAGGTAAGTTCCAACCCCCAAAGCGGCCGTCCCTTGTGTATGCGCCGGGTGTGCTAACGATCCTCGACAGCCATGGCTCGCTTCAACAACCTGCCGCTTGAGCAGGTCGGCGGTACCATTTATGCACTGTGCAAGGATCAGCACGGTTGCCGCTACCTTCAGAAGCAGCTGGAGAATCGTATCCCCGAGCAAATCCACATGATTTGGCTCGAAACCAACCAGCACGTGGTGGAGCTGATGACCGATCCCTTCGGCAACTACCTCTGCCAGAAACTCCTTGAGTACTGCAACGACGACGAGCGCACTGTCTTGATCCAGAACGCGGCATCAGACATGGTGCGCATCGCACTGAACCAGCATGGTACTCGAGCCCTCCAGAAGATGATCGAGCATGTGACCACGCCGGTTCAGATCAACTTGATTGTTGAGGCACTCCGGAACCAGGTCGTCGAGCTCATCCAAGACCTGAATGGCAACCATGTCATCCAGAAGTGCCTGAACAAGCTCAGCGCCGCCGATGCGTCCTTCATCTTCGATGCCGTTGGCAAGCACTGCGTTGAGGTGGGTACTCACCGCCACGGCTGCTGCGTTCTCCAGCGCTGCATCGATCATGCCGACGGCCAGCAGAAGATATGGCTCATTGAGTGCATCACGGCCCATGCTGTCACCCTCGTGCAAGACCCGTTCGGCAACTATGTGGTCCAGTACATAATCGATCTCAATGAGGAGACTTTCACGGAACCGCTTGTGCAGCAGTTCAAGAACCGCATCGCCGCGCTCTCGAAGCACAAGTTTAGCTCCAATGTCGTCGAGAAGTGTCTGCGCTGCGCTTCCGAGCAGTCTCGGGATATGATCGTCTCGGAGCTCCTGGCCCACGGCGAAATCGATCGCCTGCTCCGTGACTCCTTCGGCAACTACGTTATCCAGACGGCCTTGGACTACTCGACCCCAATCTCGAAGCACCGTCTCGTCGAAGCCATTCGCCCGAGTCTCCCGGGCATTCGGGCGACGCCGTATGGCCGCCGCATTCAGGCCAAGATTCAGGCCTACGATGCGCGTACGGGTTCTGGCAACGACCAACGCGTGTTGCCGACCGACCCGACCGGTGGCCAAATCTCTATCCGTCAGACCCACAACCGTGGCATGCCCAACGGTGCCCCGATGCACGCGAACGGGGGATACGCCAACGGTGCCAACGGCGTGAATGGCGGTCTCGTTGGAGCCATGTACCCAATCAACTCACCCATAGCAATGGGTGCTCCGCAAAGCCACGCTCCGCCGCAGCCGCCGCGTCCCCAGCATTTCTCGCCTCCCTTTTCCCCTGGGAGCTCGACTACCGATAATGGCGAAACCCAGTGGGTCTAAACGGTACTTGGGCGCTGCACGCACAGCTTGTGCAACACGATGGGACTTGGGCCTTGGTGTCCCGCGTTCTCTTGTCTACTTTACCACCACTTGCTACATTAGCAACGAAGGCATCATCGCTTGCTATGACCGTCACGACCTTTCCTCTTCTCAGTGTTTCCACTAGCAACGACCGACACGGCATATCTTCCGTCATGATGCGACACGGTACCCAGTGGGCGACGAAACGACCATCGAGCTTAAGCACCTCCTTGAGATTGTTGGTGGGCCGTCTCGAGGAGGCACGCTTTGTTGTACACTATCCGCTCGATAGGTACGAGGGCAGTCGCGACCGCATAGAGCGTTCTGGAACGTAATTTCCCCCCAAATTCCTCCTTTTTTCCTCGTTTCGGTCCGGCATATTTCCTCTTTGAGTTCACACCCCAGATACTTTCCCGATCCCGATCTCGACGGATTATCTTCTCGCCATCAACAGGATCTTTGCGCCATCTGCATCAGTCAATCATCTCGGCAAGCTATGGCACGGTTAGCTATCGGGATGCAGGGCGCGATTTTCGGCGTGTATTTTCCGCATTACGGCGTTTTTTCTGGGTCGGCTGCGCAGGAACTCCTTGAGGCGACACCTGGGGCAGGTTGGGTCCTGGTTCGCATACATGCCGCGTACGTGCTCGTATCAACCATTCCCCATGGCCGGCCATGGAGTACCGTCTCCCACATCAATTGACGGTATTTCATGCTTGGAGGTTTCTCACAGAGGCGAACTTGCACTGTGACCTTTCATCGGGGATCTGGATTCTCAATGTTTGTGGCGGACTCGGCGGGTTCCCGCCGGTCACCATTGACAATCCATGGATCTCTTACCCGTCGACAGGCCCTTCGGTTTTCTTTCGCGCTGTGCATTTGGTCTTGGGGCGTTTCTTTTCTGATCCGTCCATGCAGCTCTGCAAGACACCAGTCTGCAGCTGGCATTGGAGTTTTCGATGGTTTCACTTCTTTTTCTTGTCTTTTCTTCTGCCTTTTTCGCCTCCCATTCTGGTTGCTCTCCCGACGGGCCTCTACAGCGGAATTTGATTCAACTTCAATAGTCTCAATCAATCTCCGCATGGTTCGGGTACCCGGGTTCTCGGCATCGGGGAGAGAACCAGCCGATGGCAAATGGGGGCTTTGCTTATATTCCAGGGCCCTGCTATATGGGAGCACCCCGGCTTTGGGGCGGGCTAGCAGCACCCCGGCCTGGCCTACCTTGCTTTGCCTGTATTTAGAGAGGGAACAACGCAAACAAAACCTGCATTCTTAAGTGTGTTCTTGTGGTGATCCTGGTGACAATAATGACGCACACCGTCTTGGTAGGCCGTCCCTGACCGCCCCGAGGCTCCTTCCACGTAGGATTACGGTTGGCCCTCGTAAGACGAGCACTCTGAATCATCAAATGTGAGTGCCCATAATGTCACCTTCGATTTCACGCACGAGGCATCATATACTCGCGACGTCCAGAGGGCAGGTGAAGGATAGCTTCACTCTTCCATTTACAGGTCATTGTGGTAAAACTACCTTCTACTGAACGGGGGCGTCGGATTCAGAAGAGTACCAAGGGTCTGAGCCAGTGGATTAGCTCCCTCGCCTGAAAGAAATAAGGAACGCAATGATCACCAATTGCAGTGGAACACCAGACCATCCATGGATGGCCCAGTAAGTGCGCGCGCTTTGGTATGACCTAGAAATGTATTCTAGCTTCAGGACGTGCTGCAACCAAGGTCAGGAGCTGGGATGAGTCGATCCTGTCATCGGGGTGGAGGACAGTAAGCGTAGTAGAGCACCTGACACACACACACCAGGGGGCACGAAATGGAGAGAAGACGGCTCGAATAGTAGATAAGAACCCTTCCGAAACCCAACTCCAAGCCTGGGAATCACAAATGCCATTCATAAACGCAGAGTTATCATACGCGTCCCGTACAAGGGCGCCAGTCCATTCCTTTTTTTGCTCAGCTAAAGCGAACTCCCCATCCCAGTGCTCCCAAATGCCAGCATGGCGTTGCTTGGCTTCGCCGTAGCCCCCGGGCAAGCCAGCCCGTTCGATATGCCATTTCACCGCACAAAGCAGAAGAGCCAGAGCCGGAATACCATCGCCGACGCAATATCCATTAGGGTCGCCCACTTCTGGTGCGCGACATTTACCGGTAGCGCCACAGGGAGAGGGTGTTGTGGCGCTTCCAGGTCTTTCTCCGGCCGGCGCGGGTCTTGTTGTAGCGGTGGCCCTTGTTGAGGCCGCGCGACTTCTTGCCGGTGGCGGTGAGACCGCGAGCCTCGCGGTGCTTGTGCACGGGGTTGACGATCCAGTTGATGCGGGGGTCGCGGCGGATGGCCTTGTGCTGAGGGTCGACGAGGATGACCTCGTAGTACTTGTAGGTCGAATCCTGGTTGATCCAGTAGGAGTTCAGGACGCGAAGGTTGGCGCAGCGGCGGCCGACACGCTCCTCAGCGGTGGCCTTGAGCGAGCGCTGGTACTTCAGCTGGTTCACACCCTGGTTGGTGGGCTTGCCTGCAAGAGAAGAAAGTCGGTCAGCCTTCCGCTCACTCCAGTCCCTACATGCGCCAATTGCGCATAATCTAGGGAAATTGGTGGTCGGAGAATCCTCACCATAGGTGGCACCCTTGGGAACGGGCCTCTTGCGGCCACCACGGCGGACACGCACGCGGTAGATGACATAGCCCTGCTTGGCCTTGTAGCCGAGACGGCGAGCCTTGTCCGGGCGGCTGGGCCTCGAGGCACGATGGATGACGTTCAACTGGCGGAGCTATATTGATGCACTCTCAGCAAATGTTCAACGAGTGTATAGCAAGAACGGGGCTGGTCGTGGCTCGGTTGGCGATAATTTCGATCGGTGAAATCGATCGACTTGATTGTCACCGGAGCCTAGACATGCCGCCGTCCACAGGTTCGAGGGTGCGTTAACTGACCTCCCAGCAGCGAACCCGAAGAAGGAAGCGAACGACATCGCTCTGCTTCTTCTTCGAAAGCTCCTCGAGGTACTTAAGGGCACCCATTTTGCCTGTGCAATCTCGCAGGTCAGCACCTCGTTGCCAATGAAATTCGGCAGTGTAAAATCGAGGCTGAGTGAAGCAGATAAATGCAAACCGTGTCTTCGCGAGAAGCGGGATATACGCACCAGCCTCGAACTCCTGTTGTTAGTACTGTCGAAGGAATCGGCCGTGTTGAGAGTCGGGAGGCACAAAATTTCGGGAACTCTACAGTTGTGGAAAAGCGAAAGCCCTAACCGAAGGGCTAAGCCGCTAGGCCATATTGGGACTAGTGCGGCTTGTCCGAGCTCTGCCTTCTCTCAACTTGGCCAAGGCGCTTGGCATGCTCACATCACTTGAGTTGAGTCGGAGGACACTGAGATTCAACAAGTCGCTTTCAGCACATCCGCTCTCGCGTTCTTAGCCAAGCCCATTTCGTAGCCGGCATCCCAAGCAAATGAACTACGGGGACTCCGTCGAGTCGTCGACCATGACTACCGCCCAAGCTGTCCCCTAATAACTTCCAAATAGCAACCATATCACGGGTAGAGACAAGCAATCTGAGGGTAGCCCACACCACACTTTCACTCGCTTTCCTGGGGCTGCAAAGTCCTTACCACGCCAGCAAGCGCAACCATCTGTCTCCTTGCCGCCACACCCCAACCTTCTCCGGCCTTCAACAGGCCCCTCCCCTTCCTCCGCCACTCGAACAGCCCCTTGGCCAGATTCTCCGCCTCAGTCATCCCTTCTCTATCCTCGCCGCTGTCCTCCCCATCATCGGCCTCATTATCATCATCATCGGGATCCTGCTCTCCGTTCTGAGGCGTCGTGGGCGTTATCCACCCTTCCACGACCTTCTCCCCATAGACTTTTCCGTACTCCAGTAACTTCCTCATGCCCTCTTTATCCTGCTTCCATGTCTCTCGAGGTGAAGTCAAGTCTGCGGTACGAGATTCCTTCTCTACTGTCTGATGACACTTCAATATCGCATGACTGAGGCGGAGGAGTTGTTGCGTTTGCTCAAAGAGCGGGTGGTCCTTTGCAGAGAAGGGCTGGGTGCTGGCACGTAGGGCGGCGTGGATACCTGCGAGGCAGTCGTCGTCGTCGTCGCGCGGCTTGAGGCTGGGGTGGTGTCAGTTGTTCTTCGAGCCGAGGGTTGAGTAAAGTAGAGTGGTACACACAGGTCTTGCTTGAGCCTTGCCACGGTTTCCTGGAATGTCTCTCGCCCTTGCGTGACCTGCTCTTTGAAATGTTGAATAAACTCTTTGGATTTCTTGTTCTGATCCATCAAGTGCTGCTCTATGGTCGTTGGCTTCGAGCTTCTCCTTTCACCCTGGTTAGGAGGATGCAGCAGATGCTGAATGACTAGCCAGCCACTACCTACCGCGCGGAATCTCCGAAGTCATCATCTCGGTCATCATCCTGCCTCGTGGTTCGCAAGGCGGTTCCACGACCTTTCTTGGCTGGTCTTGTGGGGAGAGCCTCGCTATCGTTGCCATCCGTGTTAGGCGAGGTCTTCGATGCACGGCTTGGGCGAGCGCGGGACTTGGATGGACGGTCCGGAGACACAGTGTCTTGACTTTTCCTCTTCGGAGGCATTAGGTTTCGCGGCTGCTTCTCTGACTGAAGGAGCAGCTAAAGATAGGCAAGCGGGGAAGGAAGAAATTGTGCTGGGGTCAACGTATGATCTTAGCGAGTTGGAATCAGGCTGACAACGAAGACATCAAGCGGGAAGCGGACCGCTTCAAGGTTGTGACAGTAAGGGGAAACCATTATTTAGTTGTGTTACCGGTCAGGAACTTGAACCGAATACCATCTTCCGCTACACAGGGCAGTGGTATTCTTGCCCATCGTGCCTTCCGCTTGTTCATGCAACGACCCTCTGCCACTGCAGTAGGAAGGTGCCACCCGGGTGAGACAGACAGCAGACATGGCTAACAGTGCCAACCGAATTTGCCCGAGCCGAGTAGGGTCACAGAACTTGAAAATAAGCATCCGTAGGATGTGACACACCAAGAGAAACGCTCTCCGAGTTCAGCACACGGGCCTGGAGATGAACACTCTGGAACAGGTCTTAAGAGCGACCCCTCAAGTACGGCTCATATGGAATGGTCTGGCATCAGTCTTCAGCCGAGCGCGGCTCGTTCGGATCAGAGAGTTCGACCATAGGGCGCCATGGAGCCACGGGATAACAGCGCCAGACCAACTCTTCATTATATGTACTGTACAGGTCCCCCATATCCCGTATCCCCTAACCAAACTCAAGCGCTTCCTTTTGTAGTCTCGCTGAAAGTACATATGATGCCCGGTACAAGCCCTGAAGCCCTCTCTGTGTCTCGTCTCTCTATCTATGGCGGGGATATCTTTGATTCATCAAGGCTACAAGTGGCCACCTGTATCGCCGGGAGAGAATGGAAAGCCTGAAGAAGGGAAAAGTAAAGAATGCGCTGTCTCGACCCAGCCATGTCTTTAAAGCATTAAAACTCGAAGGAAAACAAAAGGTAGAATAGAACAAGCACCATCTTGGCATCTTGATCCTGAGAGAACCGTCATATCCCGACAAACTTTCCGAAGAGAAGCAGAGGTTTCGATGCTGAAATCTTTCTGTCCGTATTTTCGAGAAATGACCTGCCTGCACCTTTAGTCCGACGATGGCAGCCTCTGCGCCAGCTGTGTTCGTGGTGGTGGGCAAGTCCCATAGTCTCGTAATACAAGTACCAACCGTTTCGTAAGACCCTTGTGCCTTCGTCTTCTTTTCTGTATAGCCTGCCCCAATGAGTGAAGCTTGTGTGCGTCTTTTAAATGGGTTGACGTGTATGTGTAGGAAGGGGGTTGGGACCAGTCTCCGAGATCTGCCTTCACCTCAACGGGAGTTCAGTGACAGGCCCTGGAATGATCCAAGCAGATCTCCTTGAGCCCCGAGAGACGAAATAGTCTGATCATGCTGGGGGCCACTGGCAGATTGTGGGCTTGGGAAGCGAGCAAGACGAGTATAGTCTGCTCCCTGGGACAAGGTGCCAGAAAATGCATCCGGTCCCTGCATCATACCAGGCGTGTACGGAATAGCTCCGGGTCGGCCGGCGTTCCCGAAGGAGCTATAGCCGTTGTAAGGATAATTGGCCGCCGGGTAGTTTAGTGCCGGGGCCAACGCCCGATCAGCGCTGAATGATGTCGCGAACGACGGCTGCATGCCGCGTCCTCCCTGATTAGAGCCGGAATAGGCAGCAGCCTGCGGCTCCTGTTGGCTCTCTTGGCGGCGCGTTGAGGTGGCAGATCGGTTCACCCCCACTGCTCCAGGACCGACGCCGCTCGGAGCTTGCAGTCCCAGGGGAGGGCTAGCGAAGGATGCCGGGTTGATCGCCGACATCCAGATGCGCGTCTTGTATATTTTGAAGAGATCGGTGACGAGCGAGTTGAAGTTGATATAGGTATCCGCAAAATAGTAAAAAGTCAGCTTCTTCCAGTCCCTAAATTAAGAAGAGGTCAGTTTAGAATTAATCTGGCGGCTAGAATCAGAGAAGGGACAACTCACATCTGGAACTCGGCATCAAGGATCTCCATGCTCAGGCCGTGCTCCTTGACCTTTTGCTGGCAAATCCGCTTGGCCTTAGCCTCATTGCCCTCCTTGTCCCGCAGGGCAATGACCTCATGTTGCTGTGCCAGGCGCTTGATCAGCTTTGGCTTCAGCTCGCCCGCACCCGGTTCTTGGATATGGTGATGTTGGCTCGGAGGGCCCATGCCGCCGACGGCGCTACCCTGAAGACCGTTGGACGCTGCCATGAGCCCAGCTCCCGCACCCTCCTGGGACGCGGCCGCATTTTGCGAATACATCATCAGCCACTTGTAATGCTCCTCGGCGTAGAACTCTTTGAATTCCTTCGCCGTCTGCCAATCCACGTTCTCGTGTGCAACGGTGCCCAGGTCGGTGCCCCGATCGGCTTCCACTATGACAAGGTCGCCAGGTCTTACGGTGAGGCCGGTACCCTCCTGGATGTAGAAGACATCTGCCCTCGAGCATTTAAAGAGGACGATGTGCAACGACTGGTTGTGCCGCGGCTGCGACATGCCATACATGCTGCGATGTGGTGAAGAAGGTCGGGTGGTATAGGAACCAGGACCAGGCATCCCGGCGTAGGGGGACGAAAAATGGTTGCCATAAGCAGCCTGGCCTGGAGCTTGCTGAGAGCCGGCAGCGCCAGCGAAGTAGTTTGGAACTGGAGACGTCGTTAGATGAGGGAGGGGAGAAGTTATACTCGGAAGACACTGCTTACGGGGGTTGGTAATGGGATAGCTGGAACTCTCAGGGTATGCGGCAGAGAATTCCTGTGCATGAGCAAAGTCCTGTGCCGTTGGTTCAAGTGCCTGGACAGCCTCCCCGATGGAGCTGATTGAAGCCTGGCGAGTTGGCACGTCTGCGAACGAGTGGCGCCGGCTTTGGGAGAGCTCTCCCAGCCCGCCAAACCCGAGCGAGGTGTGCCAATACGCTTTCTTGACGTTCTCCAACTTCCTGTTCTCAACCGAATATGGTGCCCTATACGGGCCGCCGACCCCATACTCACTCATTCGCCGCGGAAGAAGGCCCCTTCGGGTTGCCGCGTCAGACCCATCATTCAACTCATCGTGCTCGTCGACCGCGTAATCAGATTCTTCTGGCACGGGCTCCTGCAGGTAGCTACTACTCAAGCCAAAAGCGCTGGCTGTGGAAGCCCGCGGCCGTAATCGCGAATTTTGGTAATGCTGTTGCCGCAGTAACATGTTCTCTCGCTGCAGCAGCTCGATAGTCTTGGCGGGGTCTTGGTGCTGGCTGCCCGGCACGGAGCCACTGCTGTCGTCATCATCATCTTCATTCACCTTCCCCAACATGGAGCCATCATTCGACATCTCGCTCAGCATGCTAGGCCGGGACGGTCGGTGCTGAAGGCCATGATGCGGGATCGCTCGTCGAGTACCCATCAACGTGGATGAAGTCATCGACGCGGCAATCGTCTCGGGCTCGAGTTGCCCCACCGAGTAGGATTGCGAACGGTAAGTCTTGGGTGTCGGATGTAGGGGAATTGCGAAAGGGATCTGTGAATTAGGCGTCTCCCTTGTAGCCGGTGAAGTCTGTGCCAACCCGCCCAGCCCACCATCACTTCCGAAGAATGAATTGTTGGAGCCCCCCGGTGGGACTGTCGAAGTTGGTGAAGGGAGAACCTCGGTGAGACGCGACGGTGGTTCTTTCTTCTCAGTGTTCCAAATGCCAGTTCCCCAGGGAAATGAGCCGCTTGTTGGATGGCCCCGGCCGAGCACACCAGTCGTGGCTGGGTGTGAGCCCCAAGATGCGACTCCTCCATCGCCGGAAGGTGTAGTCGGATGGGACGTCGTTGGTGACATGGAGCTGCTCGCAAAGGATCCTTTCCTCTGGTTCTGGCGTGCCATAGGAGGCTGAGACGTGTCGTTCAACCAAGATGCCCGGCGCACCGGTTTTGGAGGTTGAGCAGGAGGCGGTCGGTTTTCATGGCGATTGTTTTCTGGCTCATCATCCGAGCTCGCCAGCGCTTCGGAGTCGGGCGTTGACCTCCTATTTAGCTTCTCTAGCAGTATCGCTTGGCTATTTGGCGGACCAGCCGGAAAGCTCCCTTGCCCTGGCTTGGACTGAGGGCCGGGTTTGATCCCACTTGAACTCATGATTCAAGAAGCAAGAGAGCAATGCTGCTAGTGACAAGCAAGATAGAAACCCCTTCAGGGGAAATGGGGAAAGTTCAAGGAGATGGCGATGTAGACGAAAAGTCGATCGAGGAAACGGAAGGAGTTGGTTGAACGCAGGGTTTTGACGTATGCGCGCAATCGACTGGAGAAGCTGTGTCAGACCGTGATGGAAATTATAGCAGGTGGCGGAAGTGGTCCTGTTACCGAAGGAGAGGTCGAAGTGGGCTGTACCACTACCTCGGCAGAAACTTAGAAAGCTACGCACGAGCGAACTTGCTTCTGTTTGACCCTGGCGCAGGGGTTCTTCTAACCGAATTTCTTTCTAGAAATATAGTCGAAATGGTCGTAGCAGGAGATGGCCTGAAGGAGATAGCAGAGACCCGAAATTGATGGTGGACGAGTTGTCACGCGGGCAGATGGATCCGCAGAGTGACTTCGAAGGAGGTTATGGAGACCCAGGTGCATAGCTGGGTAGCGTCGGTTAGGTAGGGGCAGTTCGGTCCGTGACCCTGTCCGACCGGCCGGGTGCCCTTACCGAGCTTCTTGAACGAGGCCTCGAGACGGCGAGCACACGATCGACGCGAGGACTGTGTGGCCGGCTTACGGGGTGCGCGGTGCTGGTGTGAGAAAGTGACAGCGCTAATCGCTGGCTCCCATTGACGGCGCGCGACGCTCGACGGACGCGGGTAGCGACAAACAAGTTGTGGCTAGCAGGTTGTACGAGGGTAAACCGATCGCGCGTCGCCGACCAGGACGGTAATACGTCGTTGACTTCTCGAGTTGTTCTGGTAGTATGTACGATAACTATGGTAACTATGCGTCTCTGACGCTGATGGAGAGACCGGAAGAAAGCTGACAATGGGCTTGTCGAGCAGAAGGTGAGGAGAAGAAGGGAAATGACGAAGATTGATCGAGGCGCACGAGGTTGCTGGTCAATTGTGGTCCAAGTGTTCTGCGGACTTGGATGTCGAAGGTGTGAGCGGGGAAAGCTGGGGGTGGCACGTCCGTTACCTTAACATTAGTGGCTGGAACCCCGGTCGGTCAGGCAACCTAACCCGATCCAGACCGAATCGTGTCAAACGGGGTTGAATACTGTGCTGGTCCAGAACACCCCAGATTTTCGAGAATGTCTGTGCATGTCAAGAGAGATCTCAGCTATGCCAAACATACCAGCTCCTGCGTAGAATGCGGAGCTGTCTCCATTGCGGCGGATTGCCGTCTTCTCGTGAAGTCGCGGCGAGGACATTTCCGGAAGATCACTCGGAGGAAGCTCTGCTGGGCCACTAGAAACAAAGAATGGAAACCTAAAATTCGACCCGCATGCGAACCCCCGGCACCTGAGTGCTAGGAATGGGATGCAGGGGGAAAGCGGAAAGGCAGAACGGTGTGGGGCTGGTGGAAAATCAATGGAAGATCACGCAGCCCGATGGCAGCTCATCTGCAACTTGAAGTGTGTTCAGCAAAAAGGACGCGCGAGGAGTCTTGACTGAACCGCATCAACTGCACTCATACTACTAGTACTTGGTAGTAACCACCTATATCTTTCTTGGGTGTGAAGCTTGCAGCCTCGTGCATTCACCGGCCAAGTCAAGGACGTTTGGGGTTAATCCACAGCACGGCGGGGTATCTGCACTTGTCCTACATCAACGCCGTCTCCGTCTTCCATACCTACCTAGGTAGCTGGTGTGGCCCCTTCGGCGGCTGCTGAGTCGACCGGAAGATATAGTTCAGTGATGGCTTTCCAGTACACGACGCGTTAGTACATGTATAGTACCTTCCCTTGAGGAGAGATCAGCTGCGCCGTTGTTTGAAGGGTAAAGAAGACGGATCAAACATTGACTTGCAGTTCGTGAAAGTTGCGTCAAGCACCTGGAAATCAGACCACCATTTCTAGTGGCGCAGCTCATGCCACCCATGGTAGCAAAAGGCATCTTCACAGGAAACCGTCAGGGCCTTGAGTCGATATACGTGCCTGCATCAACCACGGGTGCCCTATGCTGACTGTCGATGCATACCGCTGTATTGTACAATACGAAGTACTAGACGTCAAGGACGTCGGCAATGCGACGCCGGCTTGGCAGCATTTGGAGGCATTCGCACTGTGTCAAAGCCGCTGCAAGACCATGAAGTCAACAGGCAGCTCCCTGCCCATTGTCGGATGCGGGAAGAAAGGGCCCGTCCCGTCATTTTGCCTTTCGCACCACCATGGTAATCCGTAGTATGTACTGGCCTGTAACTGCCAATATGCTTCGTGATCCTGATTTAGGTGGCACTCACCCTGAGAATCTTATGCATTCGATACAACACGATTACCTACCTTGTACTATCATGGAACGGAATGTTTGATTCCTCGTGCTGCATGAACTTTGGAGCTATGTGCCCGCCGCCGTTCTACGACACAAATGCACGCTTCCCTAGGCTGCAGGGAGCCAAAAACGGTTGGACGATGCAGCTCGATAGAGTGGCTTTGAGCTCAGACTCCCTCGACAACGCTCGCAGCCTTCCAAGATTTCATCGTCATTTCTCAAGGCTTAGACAGCACCTGAGTTCAACCCCCGCCTCCGCGAAAACAACGATGGCGGTGATAGGTAGGAAAAAGCGAATGCAGCATCTGCGGTGGAACCACACCATCATGCTCGCAACCCAAAGATGAGGCAGATTTGTGCCGTCTATGGTACCTCATGGCAGGTAATCCTAGGTTTCCGGCGGTTGATTTCTCTTCGCGATACACCATCAGTGAGATACCAATACGGCAGATATGGCCTCAGACGGACCATCCTACACGCGCACTTGACGCGTACTGTGGGAGAAGGTTGGGGGTAGGGGGCGGGCCACAGGTGGAGACTTGTGGAGGAAGAGCTGCAAGATGCATCACGCGCTCTCCCTCGTGCAGATGGCACTTGTCTCGTTGCCGATTTGCTTCCTTTCCCCTGGTGTACCTCGAACTGGACACCAGTGACTTTGGGGTCGCCCGGTGTGTGAAGGTCGGGTCAGAGTTTATGGATCTCAAGAGCACGACCGCCAAGTCCTTCTGGATACCGGCCGACAGAGCTCATCTTCTGGCCTTGAACTGGCCGGTTGGAGGCGAGAACCTGCACCTCGCGAGCGGCGGGCAACGACAGAGGATATACGAAGTACGGCAAGTCGCAATCCACTGTGTCATAGAACGGAGCTTGGGACATGGTAGAAGGAGAAGAACTGTCCATCAGCCTAAATTCAAGTGGACGCACACGCGGGATCGGACACTTCTAGGAAAGTTCAAGTATGGCCCCAAAGGCGGCCTATCCTACAATACCATCTCGAAAGATCACCGGAGCTAGAAGAGAACCTGCTTTCGGGTTGAACACTGACAGCAACCCAGGTCCGCTCTTTCGCCGAAGTGATGCCCGCGGATGTTCTGCATCCAGCTCCACAACTGTTAGTCTCGACGTGTCCACTTTCTCAATGCGCGAGGGTGATCACTCGGCCGATTCTTAGCGTCCGTACCCCGGATTCTCGATCGGTCCCCACGTCTAGATCTCCATGGACCTTTCTTTACCACCTTACACTCCATCATACACTCAGTGTACCATGTACACGGTCTCGGCAGGGCGATTTACGGTGGAAGTTGAGCCTTTGTCCCCTCCCTTGACATTCTACGACCACGAAGTTCTCTGAATCAGCAGTTTCCCACGCACTCATATCCGTTTATTTACCTTGATTTTCCGAAGCATTGCTAACCAGTGAGACTTCCTTTCATGAGGCTTCTCGTAGCATATCGATACGGCATCAGATTGTAGAGCCCTGAATGTAGGCCTATCTTGCTTTCAGCAGATGACAAGATACATGCTCTCCCCCCGGTCAAAAGAAGTCGTAGACCAAATCTTGTTTAAGCGATAAAGATAGAAGTCAAGCAAAACTGAAAGCGAAAAGGGAAATGGGAAGAGATAGAAGAACGAGAAGTGAGGCTAAGAATGGGGAATTGGAGGGAAAGAAGGAAAGAAGAAGAAAGAAACCGAAGATGTAAGAAAGAAGATACTGGTATTGGCAGCCGCATCCCTACGCCTGGTGGGTAATACAGGGATCGGCTTATTTTGGCCAGAGGGAGGCGCTCGAGTAATGGGAACTACTGCAAGTGGAGAATTAGGCCTCTCTCCGCCGTTGTTTTTGAATTGCTTCTGGCAAGTCTCCGACTCCGCGCTCTCGATATGACGGGGCAGGCCTTCAAGAGTCAAGCACCGTGCTCCTCCGTCCAGGTCACGGCGGGCAGGGAACCCTGGCAAACTGCGACGAGAGGATCCATGGTGAATTAGAGTGTAACCCTTCCACATTAAGCATATAGCCATCAGAATAGCACAAGACACATGTTATCTTGGTGCATAAGTGAGGTACCCAACAGCAAGGGTGTACGATGGATTCTCTTACTGTATATATGACCTCTATCGTCGCCAAATGCCGGGGGATGTTCTCTAAGGCTGCCTCAGGGCCGGATTTACCCAGGAACAGAATCCAGCGAGTCCTTCCCTACAGTGGAAGGGGGGACTTCACCCTTCTGTGCCTTCAGCTTCTCCTCAAACTTGGCGAACTCTCTCATCGCAATCTCTTCCTCCTGATCCAGGACTTGATGGACGCCCTTCACCTCTTCGATCTGTATCGTATTAGCATGCATTGCAGTGCTCGTGGACCGAGGGTACAACAAGACTTACATAGTGCATCAGCATGCCCTCGATGCCATTCTTCAACGTCACCGTGCTGGAGTCACACGTCCGGCAGGCGCCCCTCAACTTCAGCTTGACGTACCCTTCCTCAAACCCCCTGAACTCAATATCCCCGCCGTCCTCCTGAATCGCCGGCCGCACCCGCGTCTCCAGCAACTCCTTGATCATCCCCACCACCTCGCTATCGTTCTCGTCGTAGCTCAAGCTATCCCGTTCTGCCTCGCCCTCCTTGCGCTCCACCACGTTGACGATGGTCTGGCCCGACGTGATCGCCTCGGTGATGAGCGAGAACACCTCGGGCCGGATGTGCGCCCAGTTGGCGTCGGCGGCCTTGGTGACGGTGATGAAATCGGCGCCGTAGAAGACGGCGGTGACGCCGTCGATGTTCATGAGCTGCGCGGCGAGGGGCGAAGGGTACGGAGGGGATATGGTCGAGCGCGGGGAGAGGTACTCGATGAAGGGCGAGGTTATGCCCTCCGGGAGGATGCGATGGTTGGGTAGGAACTTGAGCGCGTCCGGGTTCGGGGTGTTTTCGGTCTGGATGAAGATCGTGCGGCGCGAGGTCCTGGGGAGGAGAGTCCATGGCCGCTGAGCTTGTTGTAGGCGAGGCCGGAGCCCGGATGCGCTGGATGGGAGACGGCCCGCACCGTTGTGTGTTTGTCTAACCACTGTCTGTGGTACCCGGAAACATGTTGCGGGTTGGTTGAATGGTCGAGGAAATTTGGGAATTCGAGGCGAGAAGCCTCGTAATAGCTTGTTTGGCGGCATCGTGTATGCCAGGTCCAGATCTGAGTGCTGAGTGAGAAGTTGAAGGATTAGTTAGAAGCTAATAAAATGCCGATGCTGCGGAGAGAGCCGAACATTGCCGCAACGCATTTCGTTCCGCTGACAAACCAATCAATCCCGATCGGACCCTGGGACCCGCCGGCTGCGTCATAGACGGTCCACAGGGCCCAAATTTTCTCGGACTGCCATCACCAAGAACCGTTAGCACGCGCATGCGCGTCGGTCACCCGCGTTGCATGAGCTGATCGATCACCTACAGGTACAGCAACGAGACTTCCATTTCTGGCCCGTGAATTTGCATGAAACCCATTGGTACTGAGCAGTTTGTCAGTTCGGAATCGGGACTGAACTGGCCAATACCAGATCTGATTCGCGTCGAGTTTTGTGTTACCCAACGCTCCTCGCATCGGTCGGCGCAAGGCTCCAAAATCCTCCAAATCACCATCCATGCGGAGGGACACTCGACAGGAGACAAGCATCGAGCGCCAATTGGACTAGAAGAGTCCAAACGGCGACATGTCAACCACCGAGAGCGACGCGACGGCTCCTGCTGTGCAGTCATCCTTGTTCGGTACCGTTTCACCCGAGCCGACTGCGCCGCCAGCAATGGATTCTGCCGCCGAAGGCGTTGGTGCAGATGCCGAGCAGTCGCTCCAACCAAGCAAAGCAGAGTCTAGGGTTTGCGGTGTATGCGGCACTCAACCGGGCAGGTATAAGTGTCCCCGGTGCGTAATGCCATAGTACGTCGTCCATCTTACGCACTTCATACCAAGCCCTTGGTATTGACCACCGCTCCCAGCTGCTCCGTCGCCTGCAACAAGCAACACAAGGAAAACCACCCGCCCGATCCCCCCAAACCTAACGCTCCCTCCCCCAATGCTCTCAATAACAACAAAACCAACTCTCCCGCCGAAGGGGAAGACCCCTACAGCATCCTCCTCGAACATCGCGAAACCTTCCAGCGCCTCTTTGCTAAATACCCCTCCCTCCCCTCCGCGCTTACCCGCATTCACGAAATTACGCTCCCGCCCTCCGACAACAATAACAACTCCTTCGCTACTAGTTTCTCCTCGATCCCCGGCGTCGCCGCCAATACGTCGCGCAACAGGACACAGCCGTGGACGAAAGACATCGGCCTGCGCAAGGGCGCGGAAGCGCTGCGCAGGGCCAGGACCGACCCCAGTGACACCGGGGACGGGGTGCGCGAGTTCTGCGACCTCGTTCGCTTTCTCCTGTCTAAGAGAGGGGAGAAAGGGCGGGAGCTGGTGAGGAGGGTGAGAGAGGAGGTGACGGCAGAGGAGACGAAGGTTATCGAGCGGTTGTTGAAGGAGGAGCGCGGGTGACTAGGGATCTGTCTCCCACGGCCAGTGGCTGTGGGGTAACGCGGCATATGGTGAGTGTTCTGTCGAGGTTTGTATGGCTTTGTTCTTTGGAATGAGCCAGATAAGGGGTTTGGATGCCACCAAGGGCGGCAACGGCCGGGGGAAGTTCAGGGAATACGCATTAATAAGGGGGTCCTGTGCGCGGATGCCTATATGATCACGCCGGGAGGGACTTGGCACACCAGCAGCCAGCAGCGGCTGTTGCTCGTCACGTCGTGTCATTATCATTACTACTCGGGCATACAAGACGTCACAAATTCTCAGGTGAGACCACCCCTTCCCACCCCGCCAGCCAGGCAGCCAGTCTCGGCCATACACATCCCAGAATTAACGCTTGAACTTAGCAAAGAAACCCGTCTTCCCAGCCTTGGTAGGCGACAGCTCATCACCCTTTCCCTCCGGCACCCCAGCAGCACTACCGCCAGTGGGAGACTGAACCGAAGAGTCTTTACTCCCCCTCCGCCCAATGCCGCGCAGCGTCCACAGCGAATCGGCCTTGCGCAGCAAGGGGAGCGAGAGGAGCAGCTTCGGTCGGCCGTTGTGGGCGCGCGGCTCGTCGCTCTGTGTCCAGTCGACGCGTGTGCGGTCGGCCGGCGGGAACCGGCACAGCGGTGGCTCTTCCGCCGGGAGTGGTGCTGTCGTGCTGTTGGTCGTGCTGAGATTGTACTTCTCTTCGGCGAGCACGTCCAGCAGGGGTTCCATGGCGATGAGCGAGCGGCGCACGTGGTGGTTGCGGTTGTCGTTGGCGGAATGCATGTCGGCGGCGTTACCCGTGCTGTTCCGTCTTTTGTCGTGGCGGCTGGCGGGACGCAGGAGCCGCAGGAACTCGTCTTCCAATGTGTGCTTGCGCGGCGGCTGCTGCTCGTGGTGGTCGAGCTGCGCGGCTTCCTCGAGGATCCGGGTGCGCTGGAACTGGTTGCGGTCCAGGACCTTGTCGCGCTGCGTCTGGGTTTGCTGTAGCGTCCGGGACAGCTTGGCTGGTGCAATGGCGGTTTCCCCGCCGTGGCCGCCGCCTTCTTCTGGTACCGCTGCTGGGCGGACTGTCCTTGGCCCATCCAAATGGAATTTGAGCGCTCGTTTTGAGAGCTTGTGGACGAGGTCGTTGTTGCGAATGTTGTCCACCGTGGTTGTTCGCACGAACTGTGATGCGGCTTGACTGGGGACGTGGTGATACTGGCTGGCTTGATTCGTCGCGACATCCGGAGGAGGGGCGGCAAGCGCCGTGTGCGTTGGCTTGTTCTCTGCCGACTCGGTCCGTCTCAGTTTCGTGATGAGGTCGGCGGCTGGCTCAGCAGGTTTCTGCTGTTTTTCTTGGTGCCGAGTGCCATCTCTGCGGTCAGATCGCTCTCCGCGAGCCCTTTGTTTCCGCTCCGCCTGTAGTCTTTGCTCCGCCAATACAACATACAGACGGCGGGTCAACTCGTCGGGATCGAAGTGCCCTTCAGGCAGTCTGGCCGGGCCCTTGTACGGTCTTCCACCTGGCCAAGGGCCAGCAGGCCTCTGCTCTTTGCCGTAGTTCGTCCTGTACTGCATTGTCCAGGCCGGTTCGACAAACATTGGCCCACAAAGAGCGGATAGCTTGCGGGCTGTGAACCGATGTTTCGAGACTCTCCCGAAGAACAACCCAAGAACAGCCTCGACAGCAAAGCGAGTTTCCACCGCGCCTCGGCCCTATACTTTTAATCGTGACCTTCGGGGATTGTCCGCCGGGTTTCGAGTCGCACTGTCTCAGGCGCTGTCTTGATTTGGCTTGAACTAGAGGAGAAGGATGCTGATGTCTAAGACAGGGAAGGGATGTGCGGTCTACAGAAGCCTATCAGGGCTCCAGGCGGGACAAGAACAAGCGAGCTGTGTGAGGTCGGAGAGTTCGAGCCCACGTTACGCACGGAGGGCACATCGTGATTGTATATATGGCTAGGAGAAGCACAGAGACGACCCGCTTTGTCACCGGCAAATCCTATTAACATCCCTGTAGCCGAAGCATCGACGCTACGTTAGGGTTGCAGAGCACACGAGCAATGTTGGGGGTTGGCCAGGGTTCGCGTGAGTCCACAAGCCGGGCTCGGCTATTAACATTGCTTGGTGTGTGGGCTTTTGTGCGGCAGTCAATCCACTCCCAGTGAAGCATCAATGATGAGGATGGGAATAGCGGGATAACTACACTAGCAGCCAACAGGAGCGATGCAGTTGCTGGCGCAGGGTGAGGAGAAAAGTCGCATGAGTTGATCAGCTTCCCCATCTGATTGTGGAGACTGGGGAAGAGGGATCAATCCTCCTCCACTGGCTGGTCCTCGCGCTTCCAGGGGTCCAAGATGCGAGGCTAAAATGGGCTGGTCATTTGACTCGGCGCTAGCTAATAATGCAAAGAAGGTGGTGATAGCGCCAGGTTTGTTGGGTCGTCGTGACCACCTTTCTCCCTGTTTGCCTGCTTTCTCAAGGAATCATGCGAACAGCAACAGGGCAAGAAGCGGTAGTTAGACCTGGAAATCGTCACCCAAATAATGGAACCGTTACATAGTAGGTGAGTGAGGGAGTTGTTGTCCTTTTCTTCATTCCTTCCTCTCCCTCGGTGAGTCGATGCATGTGGCTCCCCTGCCAAGCTCGTATGTTCTTCGGCGGCATCCCAAATCCGGCATGGGCGTTAGGAAAAAGCTGGATGGTCGGGGGGAGGATGTGACTTGACGTGATTTGTCCGGGGTCGATGAGTCCACTTTTTAAGGATTGCGGGGGTCGCGGGTCTCTCCGAAATCCTTTGGTACCCGCCGGTTGTCCAGAGCGGAATATGTAAGGTGTGTAGGGCGGACCTGTATGAAACTTCACCCCTGAAGTGATATGATGAAGTGTCAAGAGATTAAGATCTGAGCTGGTCAGAGCTGGATGAGGTGAGGTTGTTGAAAGCTCAAAGAGTACTAGTACTTCTTCGACAACCCAACAGCCAGTCGTCTACTTCAGACAGAACAATCGTCTCCTTGATGTCTAGGTAGGTAGCATTCTCTGTCTGCAATCAGTAAGGTACGATGTGATGGCATTTAGATTCATTACTAGTTGGCTGCTGGCAGATTGAGTATTTGGGAGGGATATCTGTGATTTCTAATGCACTCGCTGTAAGTGTCTGCCTATTCAGTGACGCCACAAAGTAAGATGATGAGCCTTGAGTGAGTGAGATGGTTTGTCATACGCTATGATATATGTAGGTAGGTACACATCTCAAGTGATGGGAAGCGGAGATTGTTCCACAATCGATCATAATACATAAAGTGAGAAAGAAGAGCAGAGTTGGTCGTTTGAGCCTCCAAAAGACCAGGCCCGATGATAGCCATACAAATATTGTACATTCACTCTGGAAAGCCCCATTCTCATGGACATCAGACACTTTCCTTGAAAAGCGACGGTCTACGGTCAGCATTTCGACACTTTCGGAATTGGAACATTTCTGGAGGATACTCACCAATGTGCTTTCCGTCGAAATGGCCACCTCAGTTGAGGTAGCTAGAGAGCTGGCGCATCTGGTCGTCCGAGAGGCCGGTGTACTCCATGCAGGCCGAGCCGCAAGGGGTCGGGCGAGGACCATCCGCCGTGCAGGCGCCGGTCAAGGCCACGGCAAGGTTCATGCACGCGGGTGGAACATTTTCAAACCTAGCCACTGAATGATACTCCGTCAACAAATCTACAGGCGGTAACATACATAAAGGAATCACTCACCACCAGGGAAGGGAACCGAAGTCCAGACTTTGTTTCCGTTGTTGGCCTGATCGTGGAGCTGGGTGTTGCAGATGTCAAAGTTGTACATGGGGACATTGCAAGGGCCGACGTCGCTAAGGTTGTTGAGGAGGTGGTGCTTGTTGACACAGCCGGGTCCAGGGTGATCTTTGCACCATTCCGTGATAGTGCCTGCGAAGATACCGCCGACGGTCATGACCTCAATGATCTCAGCAATTGTAATGATGGGCATGTTGGGTGGCAGGTGGAATTGTGCGAGAAGTGTGATTGGCAAACGAAGAAGACAGCTTTTGTTGGGATGATGGCTTTGGGTCAGTCACCTTCGTGAGCGGATAGCACACCCCTTTTATACTTGGAAGGGTCGCTCCTGGACGTCTTGCTCAAGGACTACTAGTACCTACACAGTAGTGTCTCGGGCAATTCGCGACTGCCCGACTTTTGCTCGCTCACGTCATCCTGACAATCTCTGCCCGAGAACTCCCTCTTGCGTGGTTAATGCCTCATGAACCCAGAATGCTGGACTTCATATCGGGAATCTCCGCGAGCTCGCCTGCCTCCATTCGGGTATTCGCATCGGCGGTGTTCGTTGTAAAGCTGCAAGTCATCGGCGCCAACCGCTCCGGATCCGATCACCAGACTTGACTAGGAACGTACCTAGGTAGGTAGTCGCTACTGAAGACTCGAGACTGCATTTCCGGAAGACTTTCTTCGGGTGTGGATACTCAAGAGAACGTACAACTGCTGCATTGTGAACTTGTTCACGCTGTTGTCAGCTTGAGAAACAACTTAATCAACTTCTTCGTCACTGCTGCTCATTTTCGATCTCTCATTTCGTGTTAATAATGTGGTCACAGTGAGGGGTGTGTCATTGCCTGTTGCTGTCAATGACGGAAAAGGTGTATAACATTCACCAAGGCTTCGAACTTTTCAATCAACGATCGTACCTGAAGGATTCTTCTATGGAAAGACGATGACTCACACCGACTACGTCCGTACCATATTGTATTACTGCATGATGTATACGCAGGCCACATGGGACAGCCTCCTAGCTGTCTGCATAGGTGCGCCCGCATAGGCAGCCAACTTCGAGCCTTCCCATCCTACGAGCCGGGCCTGCAATTCGAGTTACTCGGCCGGATGCCACGCAGACGGGGACGGCATCTGCAAGTACAATACGGCTCCGTAGATGAATCCGAATCTAAGATCCACGTTAAACTAGGTAAGCTGCAAGAAGATTTCAATAGATCTCTGATTATTCTCAACTTCATCGAAGTCTGGTTTCAAGAATAAGGTATTCTAGATTAATAGCACACCACAATCCTACCTATCCTGCATTAGCAGATCGAACAAGATCAACCTAAGCAGAATGGAGATGGGAACACGCTTTCGCAAATTCTGAGTCACGAGCCGAGCTCAGTTGGGACCATGGACACATGACCCAACCGGGTTAACTCGGTCAGTTCGGGGATATCCGTGGCTGTAGCAGCAAAAGATCCAAATCTGGATAGTGAAAGAATCGACTGATGTCGACGTAGATCTTGTCGCTCGGGACCGAACTTATTGACGCCTTCCTATTGAGGACGCCGTACTGGGTTGAGCTCCCGTCATGCTGTGTCAAGATCTGGAAGGAACGATGGGGGTAATGAAGTTGCTGTCCGAGGACCGAGGAACCTATAAGATCCCGATTCAAGAGAAAACGGATCATCCCTGGTGACTCGGGATTCAAAAGTCAGCAAACAATGCTGCGAGTCAAGATGCCCGAAGTCTCCGGCCTGCACGCGCCATCCTGGCTGTTCTTGGGAGTTTATGCTTCCTGCCCGTTACTCGTGTTCTCCTCCACCGTTATTCTCTTCTACCTGGCCATCCAACGCCAGTTTGACGCGGCCCGGCTCATCCTCTCAATTCTCCACCTCCTCGGGGTCGTCGTTGCCCTGGGGTTGAGAAACGTCTCGCTCGTTCCTTTCAACCATCTCCTGGTCCCGTCGGGGCTCATCATCACGCTCCACACAACATCGGTCCTTTTCTTGGAAAAGAAAGTGGTCAGGCTGCCGGGTCCTGCTCCCTTCGCCCAGCGACTGCGTGCCGTCTTCCGCGTCTGGGCTAATCCTCGCCGGCTGCGCCTGTCGGACACTGACAGCCCGAACACCGACAACGCAGTCCGAGTCAGGTTTGCTCATCTTCGATGTGGACATGCCACGGCCCTGTTGGCAGCCCGTCACCTCATGACCGTCTTCACCACCAACGCACTACATGGACTCCACCTGAGTCGTCGTGACTTTGGCCCAGACAAGCAGGGCCTCTTGCCCCCTCTGACGGAGCGAGATCTGTACCTGAGAGCGTTGGTGTCTTCCCAGTGGATCTGGGACACATGCCTGCTGCTCACCAGCGCGCACGATCTTCTGGCGGCCGTGTTCGTGTCGGTCCTGCAATGGGACCGGCCTCCTGAGTGGCCTCCGCTCTTCGGCAGCATCACCGAAGCGTACTCCCTCCGACGATTTTGGGGTGTGTTCTGGCACCGGCTTCATGTGGCCGTCTTTGACGCTTACCTAAGTATGGTCTTCCGTGTCAAGGTAAGGAGACCAGTACCCATTGCTCCTCTTCAACTCTGCCTCATTCGAGGTGTCCAGGCTGACGACCGGCTGTGCGGCAACAACATCATCCTAGCCCGCACGAGAAGAGGACGCAGCGCGGCCAACACTGCACCACCAACACCAACACCAACACCAACGTCAACTTGTGCGTCGGCTGTTGGAGAGTGACATAACCTTCCGTGCGCTCCGGGCGCTGTGGATGTTCATGCTGTCTGCCCTCTTCCACGCAATATCGAACTGGGTCTTGACGCGAAGGTTCCATGCAGTGCCAGAGTCTCGCTTCTTTCTCTCCAATTATGTCGTGTGCTTGGCAGAAACCATCTTGGAAAGCAAGTTGAGAATGGCAGGGCGAACCATGGCCCTACAGGGTTCCGGTGCGCGGTTTGGGCAACGGGTGGTTGGTTACGTCTGGGTCACGAGCGTGCTCTGCTGTTTGACCGCGGCATGGCAATATCCCCGTGTGTATGCAGCTCTAGGCTCCTGAGTGTAGACGTTACCGGTATGGAAGACATGGATGTGCTCAGATATTGATCCGGCTTCAGCCGAAAGTCTCAAATCGGTCCGAGTCTGTTTGCTCAACGGGGTGGGTTCAGATGTTTCAACTCTACCAACAGCATCAGCTTAGCTTCTTGCTTCTTTTATCATAAACGCACGACTCGGGGCAGCCGGGGCACCGGACTCCTGACCCAGCAACAACTGTTGGTTCGTAGCCGCAGCGGCATTATCAACTTGGCCAGCTGATCCTAGGTCGGCCCTTGAACTCGGGACCGATGCTCAGGAGCACAGCTCGGCCGGCTCCCGCCGAGTCGGAGTTGTGCTGCTCAGTGCCTCCCCCAGCCTGTTGCCGCGTTGCCTGGTGTGACCGGCCCTCGCCGGCAATATCCTGACCTCGTCATCGAGATCATGTCCGCCACTGCGACGAGCAACGGTTCAGTTCCGTTCCGAGTTTCCAAGCAGGCTGACCCCAAGGTCTGTTTCGCTGGAGCAAAGCTCGAAGAGGCAAGCGTCAACACCATCACCATCACGAGCTCACCCGGCTCATCCTCGTCCACCTGCTGTTCCCGTTCCACATGAACCTCCGTCTTTAGGGTAGTCCTGCTTATTGACTTCCTAGATCGGAGGGACCCATGACCTTCCCCATCTGATGAGGAGACCTTGGCCTCGGGGATCAGGACCTGCCGAATACTTTCGTCCTCAGTGTTTGCTGCAGCCAGCATGGGCAAGCGCCATCAGGAGACAACCAAGGTACCCCGTACTGCGGTAGAGTTTCGGGTGAAGGAACAGAGTGGGACCGAGGAAGAAGGCTTCAATTGGAGGACCTCCAAGGTGAAGGGGGATGAAGGATATTAGAGGGCAGAACGCCCGAGACACGTCGGTACGGACGTGCCCATGACGGCTGCGCTTGACCCAAAGGTCTGAGCGGTAGGTGGTTTCTCCATCCAGATCTGATCGATCGTAGTGTTTCAGTTTCCCTTTTGCAAACTGCCTTTCCTAGCAGTCAGCACTCCTCGCACGGAACAAACAACTCCATGCCAAATGTAAACCACCTTCTACCGATCCTTACCTTATTGCTCCTTTCCCCAAAAAAGGATGAGGAGAAGGCATTAAGGAAGACATCGTTGCGGAAACTTCTCAGCTTTGGCACTATTATTGATATGCCGAAGCAACAGAAGCCATGACAGGGTGCGTTGCATTGGATGGCACGCTCAACGGTATTGTACAGCAATGATACATACCGCCTTGTGCAATCCTTGGTTGGCCTCGATGCTAATAGGTAATGCACATCGAGTGCAGACAAGTTGCCAAGCATGGCTAACTTGGAGTTTCCACCTTCCATGACGCATGTGATGTATTGAGAGGAAAGGGGGCAGGCGTCGAGACAAGTCCGTTGTGGAGTTGAAACAGCAAACAGGTTGATCAACGGTACGAAGTACCAGGTACTTGATATCCTCTGTGTTTCGAAACCCGGGAGCTTTTCGGTTGATTCTTCCGAGCAGGAGGAACCCATGCGAGACATGATGGCCACGCAAACTTACACGGTAGATTGACTACCTAGTTGGATGCAGTGGCTGACCGTTGTGTACCGAGATACAAGTCATAATCAGCTGTCTTCAGAGTGCATACGAATGCCCAGTAATAAAACCCACAAACTAATCTACCTAGGTACCTAGTGACCGAAAAACCTGAGGTCACAGTTCCGGCCAATTTGACAGTTTCTCGAATCTCTTGGCATCGGACACCAACGTGGTTTCTGCAGGGGCCGGAAACCGCCGGGTCCACAGTCATTTTGTGGGCATGCTTGGAACACCACAGCTGCCGAGCCGAGCAACCTAGCAGGAAGCCAAACTAAGCTGTTTCGGTACTGCGTGAGGCCCAAACTTCAAGTTTGCAAACATGCAATCGGGGCCGCACATCTTCATCCATCGACGAAGGAGACCGCGAGTAGGAGCTACCGGCTAGGTGCGGGACACTGCAGACCGAGAATCTCGGACCCGAGGGGACTCAGTCGACAGACGGTGTTTGCGGTGCAAACCCGTCCAAGACAGACGCGGCCGGAAGGGGCCCCTTGCTTAGGTTTTGCTTGGGCACCACGCTGGGGAATGGGGATAGTCAAGTTACAGTAGAACTTAGCAGTCCTTGCTCTCGGGATCCCCGACCACGGTAGGAATCCCACAAAGAGGACCCTGACAGGAGTCCAAGTCCAATTGCACGGAGTTGTGGCTCTTACCACTTTTTTCATTCTCGCAGAATTCCATCTTTTCAATCCGGCCCTGGAGCGCGCTGCGATTGTGATGTTCATGCCACCTCTTGTCGTTGCCATGTGCTCTTAATAAAAGTCACGTAGCGATCATGTGGGCACAGACTCGCAAGGCCGTGGCAGACAGTTTCGGAGGAGAGCTGCCGCAGCAGCAGCAGCAGCCCGTGGTACCAACCACTACCCCGCCGCAAGCTGCTGCTGCTGCTGGTACTGCTTCTACTACTGCAGCTCCGACTACAAGCGCCCCAAGCTTCGCTGCGCCGTCCGGACCCAATCCTTCCGCCTCTGGTTCCGAGGCCACATTTCTGCTTGACGACGACCTACCTATTCCAGGCGGCCGAGACTCGTTCATTGCCTCCATCGTCGACGACCCGTTTTTCCTCCGCTACAGCGCCCTCGAAACCGACCCGGAACCTAACGCCCACGCGATTGGCGATTCGGGCGCGCCAAGCGCTAACCCGACGACGAGTGCTGGTCACCGCAATGAGGAACGGCAACAGCCCTGGATCCCGCCTCGAAAAGACTCTCTGAGCGATACCAATCCGACTCCCTGGGTAAGCAGCTCGCACCTTTCTGCTTCTCCCGGGCCCGGCGGGGCGCAATTCGGCGCAGGAGGGAAATAGATTACAATACGCTGACCATCGGGCGCAGTTCGAGCCCAGACAGGTCATGGAAACCATCAACATCGCCGTCATTGGTGCCGAAGGCGTGGGCAAGTCCACCTTCATACAGCAACTGCGGCGCGCACCGAGACCGTCGAGCGTACACGTCACCACATCGCGCTACGATGTCGACGGCACCACCTATCTCGTCACCCTGGTCGAGCTCGATCTCGAGAGCATCATCGAATTGGACCCGAACCAGCCCGTGCACTGGCCCAAACAGATCGGAGGACACATGTTGCCGCGCATCGACGGCGCCCTGATCCTGTACGATGTTGCGAACCAAGGAAGCATGCGCGAAGTGGCCCCGATCATGAGTGAGTCAGGGCCTAGAGACGGTACAGCACTTGCAGTGGCCACCAGCTTGCTAATCCTGGCGCAGCCGCCCTGGCGAACTCCTCGATGCCCACAGTTCTGGTCGCTACGAAATGCGACACGCCCGACGACCAGCGGCGCCCGGATTTGGCGGGGCTCGCATCAAGCTTTCCCACATGCCACGGCCACTTCAAGACGGCGTGCAATGCCCCTGGAAGCGCTCGGGAGTGCCTGCAGGCCATGCTAAGGGCTGCTCTGGCCAGCCGGAGAGGTGAGATCTACAACGTGCCGAACGGATATTCTCCCCTGCCCCACTTGTGCTGCTGCGGCCCCTGAGCGGTCAACGAGCTGGCTTGTGATCGAGCACGGAGCGGTTATGCAGGTCCCGCGTTGTGAAGTGGAACTGATGGCAGACAAACAGACAAGTCGGATGGATCCGTCTACCGGAGGCGGGCCGCGTCCACGAATCTCGATGCCCCTGTCGATGTGCATAACGGGCGCCCCATCAGTCAGCACAGTAAGCACAGCAGGGCCAGTTCCGACTTCTCGCTTCTGCGTGGCTTCTCCAATCCACCCCACGACGGCCAATATAAAGGACAGCCATCCCGGTCGCGGTCGGATTACCCAACCTCCGCTCCGAGTAGCAACCTAAGCAGTGCCAGCACCGCCGTCCCGGAAGACGGGAAACAGACAGTGTCGAGCATGCTGCGCACACCCGGCATTCGGCTCGACAGCGGAAGCGAGTCGTTCCTGGATGTCGAAGAATCCGACGGAGAATCGTACCAGTACTCGGAGGATATACCGATCCTGCAGCGCAGCGACGACAGCTATGGAAATGGGAACCGGCCGGCCAAGGAGCTGGGCGTGAGCTTTGACGAGCTTGTCGACAGGCTGATCGCCGAGAAGATGTCGAAGGCTGACCACAACTTTGCCGACATCTTCCTCTGCCTCTACCGGAAGTTTGCCGCCCCTTCTCAGCTCCTGGCGGCAATCCGCGCACGGCTGGACCGGCTGAGGGACGACCGGCACGACCGGACAGCCCATTATCTTTTGAGGATGGAGGCGCAGTTCCGGATCATTGAAGTCGTGGCGAAGTGGCTGTCGCTGTACCCCGGGGATTTTGCCCGGCCGGCGACAAAGAAGAGCCTGGAGGAGATGGTGAAGCAGCTGTCGGCGGAGCCCATGTTCTTCGCTGCGACGCACCAGATGCGGGTACATCTAGAGCGGAGGATCATCGAGGACGACGACACGGGCTGGGCAAATTCAGATCCGGTTGAGGGGGCCGAGGAGAAGGACGTCACGGGTCGGAGGCGGAGCGACGTGGCGGAGTCGATGAACTCGTTGCAGCTGGAAGGGTCGAGTGGCGGCCCCAGCCAGCGACGCGCATCGCAGAGTTCGGACCTGTCTGGCTTGGAGGCGTCGCAGAGCGGGAGCGGCCGGGCGCCGGTGCGGTTCCAGTTCCACACGGTCGAAGACTACGAGCGCGAGGCGGCCACGCTCGTACCCTCGCCGTCCCTCCCGCTCAACAAGTTCAGGTACCACATGTTCATGGAGATCGACATCGAGGACATGGTGGAGGAGATGACGCGGATCGACTGGGTCATGTTCAGCTCGATCCGCATCCGCGACATCGTGCGGCACGTCAGCCTGTCGCACGACCAGAAGAAGGAGTGCCGCGGGCTGAAGAACGTCAACCGCATGGTCTCGCACTTCAACCACGTGGCCGCGTGGGTTGCCAACATGATCCTGATCCGCGACAAGGCCAAGCACCGCGCGCCCTGCCTCGAGAAGTTCATGCAGATCGCGCAAAAGCTGCGCCAGCTGAACAACTACAACGGCCTGGCGGCGGTGCTGGCGGGCATCAACGGCACCGCGATCCACCGGCTGGCGCAGACGCGCGGGCTGGTGGCGCCCGACGTGCAGAAGCGCTTCGCGGGGCTGGTGCTGCTGATGGGCACGCAGAAGAGCCACTTCGCGTACCGGCTGGCGTGGGAGAACTCGCCGCTGCCGCGCATCCCCTTCATGCCGCTGCACAGGCGGGACCTGGTCTCGGCCGAGGAGGGGAGCCGCACGTTTGTCGGGCCCAACAACGACCGCATCAACTGGAAGAAGTTCGAGGTCCTGGGGGAGGTGCTGCTGCCCATCATGAAGAGCCAGGGCCAGCCGTACCAGAACCTGCACCGCCACGAGCAGAGCCGGCAGCTGATTCTCGACTGTCGGATGCCGACGGACGAGGAGGTCAGTTTTACCTTGTTTTTGCTTTTTACTCGCAAAGTAGTAGTATTTCCCCCGGTGCTGACGTTATAATGCGTTTTAGGACATCTACCAGCGCAGTGTGCAGGTCGAGCCTGGCGCTGGCGGGGCAGCAGAGCCGAGCAAGAAGAAGTTTGCCTGGTTGACCAACAAGTAGGGCGGTGGTCAAGCAGGGAGAACGGGGAATCTTGCGGCGTTCATTTCAGGCCTGGGTGCCCGGCGGGTGGTTACCCCGATGCGGTGAGCTTTTGTTGTGCGGGCTGGACCGGGTTTCGGGGTCGGAAAGGGAGGGGAGGGGGGGGGGGGGGGGGGGGGATGGGTTGTGGTGGAGGGTCATCTAACAAACTAATCTTGCTCGGGTTATCTCGGAGGGCATTTCTGCTACTTGCTATATCGCGAGTTTTGCGCGTCATCATCTATCTTATCTGGCTGGGTCGTAATGGGAGACAAGACAAGACGGAGGGAAATAAAAGGGCAAAGGGAAAGTTGGGCTGGGCTAGGAGGACTCATTCATCATATTCCGTCGTCTTATGGTCGGTCTGGGAGAAGAATGGGACACGCCTTTTTCTGGCATCGTTGTATTAGATGTTCCGGCAACGATAAAAAAGATGGTCACCAAGTTAAAATACTTTCTGGGTTCCTAGCTTTTTATATGGCTATCTGGATAGGAATATGGACGCTGAGGCTTTTAGTGTTTGTGTGTGTAAATCAGAGAGGGTATATCTTGTATGTATCCGTTTGCTATGCTTAACACCGAAGAAACGCCACGCTTCAAGGTTCAGTAGAGCCGGCTGAAGATGTCATATCTGCCCGAGAATGCGATTGGATCTGTCTTGCTCTTCTCTAGTCTTCTTCCTTGGGCCAGAGGCTTATTGATTTCTAACGTCAGCGCCTTCCATATCCAGGTTGGAAAGGGAGCGGAAGCACTCACAGCTCTCTCGACCACAGACACCGTAGCATCTTGGTAAACACCAACAGCCACACCAACACCAGAAACACGGTCAGGACGCAGCCGAAGATCTTGAGCCCCGGGCTATCGAATGCGGTGCCTAGTACCTCGGTCGCCGTCACCTGTCCATCCACCCCGTTAACCAGTATCAGCCACCTTTTCTTATGTTCTCAGCTATAAAGAAAAAGAAAGGAGAAAAAAAAACGAAAAGAAAGAGAAAAAGAAAAAAGAAGAAAAATAAAAGGTATGATCGATGATATTTGTACTCACCAGCGCGGTATTGGGAAACACAAACGAGAACCACGTCATCTGGAACCTCAGCTTGCCCTTCCCCTCCGGACGGAGGTATTTCCACAGCGACCCGACCGACACCAGAAAGAACCAGACACTCAGCCCCCACAGCCACAGGCCGGTCATGTAGGCCAGCAGGCGGAGGATATGCACGGCATGCTGCTGCTCGGAGCCCATGAAGTAGTCGTAGTCGGCATCGGCATCGGCGAACACGGCGGCGGACAGGCTGCCCAGCTGCACGAGGCCGGCGCAGGTGAAACCGCTCGGGCCGACGCTGATGAAGACGCCGGGGCGCTGGTGGTCGCGCGGCAGCTTCTGGGTCATGAGCCGGTAGAGAAAGGCGGCGCACACCATGAAGCTGATCAGGTAGCCCGTGCCCTGCACGGTGACGGCGGCCAGCGTGACGGGCACGGCGTTGATCCGCCCCAGCCGGCCCGTGTTGTGGGCCGCTGCGATCAGGTTGCCGCCGAAGGGGGCCGTGAGGAGGAGAGGGTAGGCGGGGAAGACCCAGACGGGGGTCATGGTGTGGATTGGGAAGACTCTGGGAATTGCAGGCGGCCGGGGGTTGTTAGCTTTATCTAAGGTACCTACCCTACCCTACCGTAGGTACTTGTACTTGTATTGTACCTAGGTAGCAAGGGAGCAGAGGGAGAGCTGAGGGCGAGATAAGGCTGGCTTACTGGGTTGACCACAGAGTCAGGTATAAACTGGCGCTGATGAGGATGCTCACGCCGACATACAGCCAGAAGAGCGCCTCGACCACGCTCAGCAGCCAGGGGCCGACGTGCGGCGTGCCGTATTGGGTTATCGTGATGAGGATGGTGGCTAACCTGGAACGAGGGGCGGCGCCAAAATGAGAACTCATTGGGCTCTCTCTCCAAGGTAGGTACGGTACTAGGGATGTCGTGTACAAACAAGGGGAAACTTACGACACAATCTCGGGGGTGGTGTCAGTCTGAATGGTCTGATCCTGGCACGACGGGAAAATACAATAGGTAATAGTACTCACAATGGCCGAGACGAACAAGCTCTCGCGCTGGTCTGTAAACGACTCTACCAGACTGCCCGGGCGCCAGCGGAACCGGAGCGTGATGCAGATGCAGTTCATCACGAATAGACAAAGGTTGAGGAAGAAGAAGGCGAGCCCGACGCCGGTCAGCCATTGCGACTTGTACGGTACTGCGAGGAAGTTACGGTACCTAGTAGTCAACATCTGAGGCCGCCACAAAACAACTTTGAAGCAAGGGGGGACAAGTTAGGAGCAGGGAGACATACTCGAATGCAGCACATTTGCAATTCCCCCCGTAGCCTGCTCACCACCACCACCACACCCAAAAGGTAGGTATGTCAGCCACCCGTTATAACATCTACCCCCATTCACCACATCCATCCACCATTTTCCGCCTGCAACTCACCATGGTCATGGTGAACCAAGTCCACTGGAAGCAAGCAATCCGATCCCTGAGCCCAACCTTGGTCTTATCCGTCCCGGCCCGCATCAGCGCCTCCTCCCCCCCGGACGGCGGCAAGTCCAGCTCGAGATCCCCCCTGCCCTGCGTACGCGCAGCACCCCCATGTCCTCTCTCATGAGTGCGAGTATGGTTAGTAAGTGCATGCTGCGGCAGAGAGTGCACATGATGGACCGTCTCCTCCCCTTGCTCCGTCCTGGCCCGGCGCAACAGGGAAGGCCCGGGGTTCCCGTCGCCGTTGCCGCTGCTACCATCAACAGTGGTGGCAAGGAGTAGACCCGCCAGCGGTGGTGGTCGTGGTGGCGGCAGGGACGGCAGGGGCGCGGGTGCCAACATCGGGGACGACGGCAGGGGGAAGCCGTCGTCCATCGGGGTTTCATAGCCGGACGTGCATGGCAGTGGGTCGGAGGTGAATGGGTAGCCCGGTGTCTCTACCAGACCTGGTCGTGGAGGCGGGTTTCCTGCCATTTTTAGGTACTAGTTACCCAGTGGAGGCGGAAAGAAGAAAGAAGGGAAAATGAATAGAGGGGGTATAAAACGGGAACTGATCTCCCGAAAATGCACAATAGTGTAACCGCAACAAGGGAAATTACAAAGGGGAAAGTGCCAGCCAGTATACTCCCCAGGAACAGCGAACTGATGAGAGAGCAACTCGAGATATCAAAAGCGCCGTAGTATCTTGAACTCCCACAGCAGTTGGACGACCATGATGTGGGGTTTGTCCGAAGGTGGCACAGTTTGTTTTGTACCATGTGCCAGGTTCTGGTAGGAGCTAGAGCTGACTTCGCAGAGTTTTAATACTTTGTGTGCGGTCCCCAAGTTAAGAAAAAAGTGTAAGTAGGTAGAGGCAGATGAAGCGTTCATGTGCCGTCTAGCCGTTGGCCCCGCTTGAGATCGGCATCGACAAAAGTTTGTTTTTGACCAGGTGACTGTGGAAAGAATGCTGTGATATCAGATTGGGGTATTCATCAAGAAACTTCATGCTACATACTACATTGCCGTAGCTCATACTGTGTAAAGATGAATCCTTCGTTGGGTTTGGCAACGGTGTGGCTCAGTGCCTTGGTTCTGCGGCTCACAATTGTCCCCGCGCTCATCCTTACACACTAGGTACCTAGATTGATGATAGGTAACGATGCGATGAGATGCCGAAGCCCGGTTACCAACTCGCATGCATGACTCGCAGCAACGAAGGCCCAGAGAAGTGTTTCCGGTTTTCATATTTGTCATACTAGACTCGAGGTTAAGCATTGGTTTCACAGCACGGCTTCAGTCCTTGTGTGCATCAGAGACTAGAAACAGAAAGAAACCTGAAGCAGATCGAAGCAAACTCTCGTCACACCCGAGCTGCAGCAAGTGCCAAGCCGGGCCGCTCCGTGGGTAGCCTGGGGAAGCCGAGCCCTGCATCGGCTCCGGTTCTCGGCCTCCGGTCCGGACTGCATATCCACGATGAGAAACAATGCGGCCTCGTCAGGAGACAGCTAATCAAATCATATCGAGGAAAGACACAGGTCATGCAACAATCACTATGAATTCCAGCAAGGGAAGCGCACACAGAGCCTGTTTAAATTTTATTCCGAGTCGCTGTGTACGTGGTTAGTTCTACCCAAGACTCTACCAGACGGCATCTCTTTGCAACTATGGCAGAGATAAAGCGCATAGCGCATGATTCAGATTGGCTAACAAGCCGCGGTTTTGCGCACGTAAACTTTTATCGACCGGAGAGCACCGTGCTCGTATTCGCGTGTACCTACGAGTGCGTAACCGCCTCCCAGCAAGAAAAGACTTCAGTGACTCAGCGCCATCAGTCAGGAGAATGCTTCCTGGCGGAGGGAGAAGGCCAAGCGATCCCCGGCAAGACCACATGCCGCCGCCTGATCGGATGTTCCCTAGTAGAGATCATGTGTTGTGCCCATGCAATGTTGACATGGCACGTCTAGGTACCCGGTTTGATATCTTGATAGAAAGAGAGGATGCACCACCCCTAACGCCTGAAGGAGCCCAGTTTAGGGACGACCTTGGAAGTATAGGACATGGCATGGTAACCACCACTGCAATGTCTCATAGACTTTGCCCAACGCGTCGAAGATCACGTCCCTAGAAAACCCAAAAGAGAAAGGTAGAAAGAACTGCAGATGCGAATATGTTCGATGCACACCATTTTTTATGGACCCCCGAGTTCATGCAATTAATCGTAGTTGAAAAGGACACTGATGGATTCTCCATGGTGGACCCGCCTGACGGCCTCGGCGAAGATGGGCGAGATGTCCAGGATGTCGAGTTTGGATCCCAGCAGCGCTTTATGCTCGTCCTGCGGCACCGAGTTGGTCACCACAACCTTGTCGATGGCTGAAGCCTTGACCCGGTTGATGGCATCCCCGCTGAAGACACCGTGGGTGAGGAGCGCATATATGGTTGTTGCGCCCTCCTTCTTGAGAAGCTTAGCGGCACGGGTGATGGTGTTGCCAGTGTCGAGCAAGTCGTCGACAAGGATGCAGACACGATCTGCCACATTGCCAACAAGCATCATACTCGCATTTTGCCGGTCTGTGATCTTTGTGGGGCGACGCTCCTGCGCGAGGGTTGGTGAGTGACCGATACCGGGAACAAAGGGTCATTACCTTGTGGATGAGGGCAAAGTCCATGCCCAAACTGTCTGCAATGGCCGTGGCCCGCTTCGCGCCGCCGGCATCCGGGCTGATGATAACAGCCTCTTTATAATTCGGAATGTGTGTCGTGATGTACCGCTTAAGAAGAGGCCTACCGTACAGGTTGTCGACAGGAACATCGAAGAACCCTTGGACTTCACTCGAAAATCAGCACCTCTAGTCGTCAAGTCTCGTTCACGGTAGCGGCAGGGAGATCGATGGGAGGCGCTGAAATCGCAGCCAGCGCAGGAGCCGTTACTTGGCATGTGACTGACGATAATATGTCATGTAATAGGCACATACCTTGAGGGTCGTGCAGGTCCATGGTGATCACTGCAAGTACCGCCATGTTAGCGACATATACCACCCGGACAGGAGAACTGGTCCACATCGTTCAAACCACACCAAGCCACGGGTGAAACGCCTTCAGGTAACACCTGGCAAGTCTTGTGCAGCATTGGAAAGACATACCATGGTCCGCGCCAGCGCAGGTCAAGAGGTTGGCCACCAGTGTCCCTGCCTGCGCAACCCACTGCTTATACCCGGGTTTCGCTTGGAACGCCCCAATATGTGACCCGTTCTCGTAGTCGTGCGTCGTGAAACCTGGGGTTTGGAGGCCCTGGCCATTCACTCCATGGAAGAAACCATCGCCATTGGTCTGTTTAACAGGAGACATGGAGCCCGTCCCATTGGTCAATGCCGTCTTTGCCAGTCGGCTTGTGATATCACTGCCATTGATAAGGCCGGCACTCCTGGGTAGGCCGGGCGCTGGCGTGGCCGGGACGCTGTCGAAGGTATAGTCCTTCTTGCCGGCCTCGGAACTCGCCTTAAAGAGAGGCGCGCCGGACTTTTTGTAGGGGAGGTCAGGCTGTCTCGAATAGGGGAAGAGAGGCAGAACGGCCGTGACCCTCCGCGCTGATCCTGTCTTGCAGGCCGATATCATGATGCAAAGATCCATGAAGTGGTCGTTGAGCTTGCTGCCATTGCCGCCAAAGCCTGTCTGGATGATGTAGACATCTTTTCCGCGCACCGAGTCCTGGATCTCACAGCGGCTTTCGCCCGAAGAGAACTTGGTCAAAACGCGGTTGCAGGCAGGAAGGCCGAGCATGTTGCACACGCTTTCGACCAAGGCTGGATGCGAGTTACCGCCGAGGACTACGATGTTTCGGACCATGTTGGCGGCTTGATCAACCTGACGAGGCTTGTCTGGAGGGAATGACGCAATCGGGACCAGAGGTTGAAGAATGAGGCGGGGGAAAGAAGGTCGGCGCCAGGGGAAACTTGAAGAACTCAATCGCACGGCACGGCAGCAAATGCTGTCAATGCTAATATTAAGGTTGACGAGGTTTTGCTGTTGTCCGTACTCTTAGAGTAGAGCTGGGGAACAGTGAGCGAGATGCCTCGGGCAAGAACCGGCCGATATAGGCGGAGGACCCTGCGATATTTACCACGGTCGAGCGGTGGAGGCAGGCAAAGAGGCGGATAATGGGATAGAGGGGTCAATGGAAGAAAAGAAGAAGGAGAGGTCACAGGGGAACCATCTTGATCAACTTGAAAAGAGTCCGAATCGACCAGCATGAAAATAACGTTGCCAGCGACAAAGCGTTTATTAAGGTTATGGGTAAACCCGGTTCAGGTGAGTGGGACGGTGACCGCGGGGCACCTCGGGAATCGAACAAAAATTTCTGTTGCGGGTTAAATAATAAACTCATCAGCCTGAGGCTCTTGCCTCGTGGAGGGCGGCATTGACATGGGTCTGTGACGTCGACGACCCTGCTGTTACAAGTATGACTGCTCCCCAAGGTCAAAAAGACTGTACACCAAACCTAGAAAGGTGAAGAATAATCGAAAAGAAAAGAAGTGAGATTGGGATGAAAAAAAAGATGGAAAGGGGATTGAAGCTAAGAAGAAGTAAATGCAAAAGAATGAAGAAAGAAAGGATGTAAACGAAAAGATGATACTGTTGTTGGCAGCGTCATCTGTCAGGCTGACGATGCTGCAGGTGAACGGTTTATTTTGGCCGGAGGGGCCGGTCTGGTCAACGGTGCGAGAATTTTTCGCGGGGCAGCCCTGCAACATCTTATTGGGCTGGCTTATTAGTGGGGACGTGTGCTGCGGTGGAGAGGCCTTGACGGTTGAAGGAGCAGCTGCATCCCATTCAAGGGACACATTACCCATCCAGCTCCCTTAAGCATGGGAGATTCCTCAAGGAGTTCTAAAAACCGCAAGATGATCGTTGAACGACAAACTTGAATGTTCCAGAGTTGTGACACATATCTTCTGCAGCTAGTGGTAACTCGGGCTGCTGTGTAACACAGTAACAGAGCGTCCAGGACTCCAAATAGGAGCGCCAAAACCCATTTCAGCGACTGTCACAACTCAGAAACTCAGACGGAGGAAGCATCGTCAATAAAGACAACATGAGGATCCTGGAGTCGCAGAACGCCCTCCTCTCCAACTATGAGGTGTATCAGCACATCATTGACCAGCGAAAACGAAACAAGGCCCAAAGCAGGAAGGTCCCCGGAAATGCACACCATATCATGACCGAGGTTTGTCTCTACAACTAGGTAGCATGCCAAGGAAAAGCCTTTTGGTAGACTAATAACAGGACCAGGTCATCGCATATCTGCACGAGAAACCTAGTCCGCTTGCAAAGCAAGAAGTAACACAGGCATACGGCCCGTCTACCATCCCCCGTCTGCTGGAGAAGCTCCGGGAGGCCAACCTGCCAAGCGAACTGACCAAGGGAGAAGTGCTGTCCATCCTTAACCTGCGCCCGGACAATAGTGCGGTCCTCAGCACAGCGATCGAGGATATGGAGGAGCGGTTCACCGAAGAGGAGCAGCAGATGATCGTCGCCATCATCGGCGAGGTGCTGGGCCGCGACGAGCCTGAGGAGGAGGGAGGCGAGCAAGGAGACGAGATGGAAACCGACGCCGCCCCGCCTGTCGAAAACGGCAACTAACCGACGGATCGCGTTGTCTGTGATGCGCATGCAGAACTACGCGTCAAGTGCCAAACCGGCCACCCTCGACGCCACGCTGGCCTACATGACCGAGCACCCGCCTTCACTCTGCCCTCCATCTGACGTGATGGTCTTCAGGGCGGTGGTGCAAATGTCGTCGAACACCTCCTCCATCAGCTCTCCCGTCACGGCCGAGCACTCCATGTACTTGTCGGCTCGGATCTCCTGCGCCACTCGGTAGGCTTCCTGCGGATAGATGATGCCGTTGAGGTCGTCCTCGGACCGCAGGTCCCGCTTGAGGCCCAGCACCAGCACGGAAAGAGTGTCGCTCGAAGGGAACGTCGTCCGCACTTCCTTGATCCACTACGGAAACAAACGCATCAGCCACTGGGTTGTCGATGAGGAAAAGGCTCAGGTTCGACTAGATCTGTACGCACCACCCGCTGCAGGTTGATGAGGCTGAGCCGCTGGCTTATGTCATAGCAGATGATGACGAGGTCCGGTCGGAGGAGCCTCCAGTTCTCCGGGCTGGACGTGTCGTAAAACTCGAAGCGATATTGGCCTTTGCGGGAGCGGATTTCGAAAGGGAACGGCTGGTCTAAGTCTCTAAGCAACGCGATGGGGGTCGTTCCACGGAGCTTCTGACGGCCCAGGCTGATCCTCCTGCGTGGGGGTTAGTCAATCATCCGGGACACGTCTGTTGCTCTGTTGTGGAATCTTCTAGGATACTGACGATAAAAACGTCGATTTCCCGCATCTCTCATCGCCTAAAAGTAGGATCGTGATTGTGTGTTCCTCCATGTTGATGTGTATGAGGGCAAAAGGGTGCATAACTGTTCGGGCCACCTTATCAGGCTTATCGTGAGTGCCAAGACGTAGCCTTATTGTGGCACTCTGTTAAACAGTTCAACTCTCAAGATGATGATGAGACGGATCATGTTCGAGACAACTAGGACACCTCTCCCATCAATGAATAGGTGCCTATCTCCTTAACCTTTTGACTATGATTCTACTCCTAAGGGCCCATCAGGCTACATTGGCACGTGGCTGAGCCTCACAATATCAACTGGAAGCAGGGAGTCTAGTGAAAGAGCACTCTTCAGCCATACAGCGAGTGTCGTAAACAATAGAGGGAGTACTGTATATTGCCTGGTATCCCCAAACACCCGTCCGTCTACAACTCATATGACAAAACATCTTTCCGCAGTCTAGGGCGGGAGATGCCCCGTATCTCAGCAGCCGGAGATCCCTCTCGGGCTAAGACAACCACACCCTCAAATCAAAGACATCCGTACTTCAACTGAATATGGCGAACCACACCCAAAAAAGAAGAACAAAAGAGGAATAAAACACAAAACAAAAGACAGAACGGTGCGAAGCTGCGGGCCCCACGCGCGCCCGACCCGGTCCCTGGCATGCGGAGATTGGTGCCGCCTGTCACCTTGAGCAACCTCGCATTGCTCATGGTGACCTGCACCCGTCCGTCTTGCTGGCAGGTGCCGCGTGTCGTCAAGCGCCCACAACGCGGCCGCCATGCTCAGATAGCCGGACATGGTTTAGTGCTAGAACCCTAGAGCCCTCAAGGTAAGCATGTATGAACTGTGACACGTCACGAGACGTAGCACCTGGTCTGTTGGGTACTTACCATCAAGGTCACTCCCGGTCGATTTCCGATATCAGAATCCCTCCGACACAGAGTCCTGAAAAGGGGAATGGCTCCAACCGGACAGAAAGAGAGCCGTCGAATGAAGGCATTACTCCTCTCCAGGTTCCGAAGCCGCCATTGCCCGACGTGTTCGTCTAGTCGTGGAGCCCAACCCCCCCGGGCCCCCCCTCCTCCTTCCTTCCCGCCCCTGCCCCGACCACCCCGACGTTGTCAATACCGATAAGTTGGGAAACTTGCGTAGGTCGCCGTGGATGAATGATGGCCAAGACATTCCGGGAATGGTTGGCCTTCAAGCTGTGGTGCCACGCGGTGCGTTCCTTTCTTCCGCTTCGCTTCGTCCGGGCAGGCATCGATGCCAAAAGGTGCAGCGTGTTCGTTCGAGGTAGAGTAAATGACGTAGCGCTCCTGGTTTTGCCCAATGGATGAAAAACATACGTTGATAAGCTACCAGGTCGCCGGAACAATGCAACCAGGGCAGGCTCGTGGTTGATGATGCGATGCGAGTAAGGTGAATCTAAGACGGAACAACTAAGTGGAATGGAAGGTAAGTTGGTTGTTGGGCACCAGCGGGGTCTAACGTAAGCATCGGACGGAGAATTATGGCATTCCACCATGCCCTTCAGCAAGATCATCCCTTGAAAATTAGGTCGGAGATGAACTTCGCAATGCGCGAATTTTTCTTCCGTGGTTTCTCCTGCTTCGCCAGCGAACAAAGGCTGTTTTGCTCAACCAAAGCTAGGTACGGACACACATGCCGCTTCCGCGCGTAGCGCTCGTAGTATTTGTCCTTCAAGAAGGCAAGTGTCTCGTCGGTCAGAGGCATAACCCCCAGATCTGCGATCGACACCAGGTCCTCCAACCAGGTGTAGATGGCCGGGACGCAAGCTAACTCGCGGTCTAGGAGCGCACTGAGGATGCTGGTGCGGTAGGCTCGGTACTGGGCGTACATCACAGGGGATGCGTGCACAAGCCTGTGGAGGGCCTCAAAATCCGGCATGCTCAAGAGGATCTGGACCCTCAGGTCGGCCGGGAGGTTCTCCAGCCGGGACGAAGATTTCCGAGATAAGATGGAGAGTCCATCTTCGGATGCTGATCTCATCAGACTCAGCTGGTCGATTCTAAGTTCGTCGACCGCGCCGGCGGGGGGCGGGGAAGGGCGGTCGTCACCGCCGTCCTCGCCTCTTGCCACAGCTTCGGCGAGTGCCGCCACGGGTTGGCAGCATGGTTGGTCCATGGTGTCAAAGTTGTATCTGATGTCGTGAAAAAGAAGGTAGAAGAACCGTGGTGACTTGTAGGCGACGGGCAGGAAATGTGTGGCTGTTATTAAGGGTAGTAGCTAGCCCTCTGATGACGGAGGGTGGGGTTCTGTTTTAAGCTGTCTGACGTCCATGGTGGTCCGCAAGGCGTCGTCCAAGTTGCTGATGTACACGTCATGACTACCAAGGTCTAATGGAGTCATCGATTCATTCGGAAAGTGTCTAAGCCGCAAAAAAGCCGTGGCGGTTGTAGCTGTAACGCAGAATGATATGGTTCTCTGCTGCGCGAAGACTTCAAAGGAGGTTGCACTTGGGCGGAGATCTCTATGAACCATGGAGGGTTACATCGAAGCGGCAATGATCTGCGGCAGGCCAAGCACACACTTAACCCTCAGGGTTGTTCGTGCACTTAGTCGGAGACTGAATTCTCCGGCCACCTCTTGACCAAAACTCCGCTCCACCTGCTGCCACCTGAGAGAGATGATTCGGACTTGAATGGGGAGAAGTACGCATCCAAATTTCAGATGGCCATATGAACGCCATCGCCCATGCACAGAAGGCTCTCATTTACGGGCAATGGAACCGAGTAGTTGCGCTCCTGTCACATTCATATCCAACTGCAGCTCATTACCTTCCATCTCAGCATCAGCGCCGCCCCCTGCGCTCATCCGCAGCCCAGATGGCGGACTCCAACTACCAGGACTGGTCCAAGGACCGTCTAGTTGAGCGTGTCAAGGAGCTGGAAGAGCAGCTTCTTAATAAGAGGCAACAAGAACAAAAACCTGCTGCACAATGCCAGACCCCTGCCTCAGCATCAGGGACAGCACCAACCCCAGGCCCCAACCCCGCAAATCCAGGAAGAGGAGGAGGAGGAGCGCAGCAGAAAAAAGAAAAGAAAAAGAAGAAGCCCAGCAAGCTCGACCCGTCCAAGTACTCCACGCGCCTTGTGGCGCTCAAGCTGGCCTACCTCGGCAAGCGCTACGGCGGGTTCGAGTACCAGTCCGGCGTGGCGGTGCCGACCATCGAGGAGGAGCTGTGGAAGGCGCTGGTCAAGAGCTGTCTGATCTGGCCCGAGCAGCCGGACAAGGTCGACTTCGGCCCGTGGGAGTACTCCAAATGCGGGCGCACCGACCGCGGGGTGAGCGCGTTCGGGCAGGTGATTGGCATTCGGGTGAGGAGCAATAGGCCGGTTGTCGAGCCTGTTGCGGTGGGGAAGAAGAACGATGATGGCGATGCGGAGATGGTTGGCGCCGAGAGCCAGGGCGGGAAAACGGTTGGGCCGGACGAGGGGAAGCCTGCGTGGGATCCCATCGCCGACGAGATCAATTACCCCCGAGTGCTGAACCGGCTGCTGCCGCCGGATATCAGGGTGCTGGCGTGGGCGCCGACGCTGCCGGCCGACTTCTCGGCGCGGTTCTCGTGCTGGGAGAGACAGTACCGGTATTTCTTCACCCAGCCGGCGTTTCCCCCAGTGCCTGCGTCGCTGGACCCGTCAGGGACGAGGGGGAGGGAAGGGTGGCTGGATATTGACGCCATGCGCAAGGCTGCCAAGCTGTTTGAGGGTCTGCACGACTTCCGGAATTTCTGCAAGATGGATGGCGCAAAGCAGATCACCAACTTCAAGCGGAGGGTGTTTGAGGCGGATATCGTCGAGGTCGAGGACGTGGGCTCGGCGCTGCCTTACCTGGAGCAGCAGGACTACAAGCCGGCTGGTCTCGAAGCCGGAAAGCCCCACCCCAAAGTGTACTACTTCCACGTCCGCGGCTCGGCCTTCCTCTGGCACCAAATCCGCCACATGATCGCGATCCTCTTTCTCATCGGCCAGGGGCTGGAGGAGCCGTCGCTTGTCACGGACCTGCTCGACGTGGCCAGGCACCCGCGGAAGCCAAACTACACCATGGCCGAGGAAGTGCCGCTCGTGCTGTGGGACTGCATCTTCCCCGGCGGGGACAAGGCGGCGCAAGACATGCACGACCCGGACGTCGAGGGCGATCCCCACCTGCAGGACGCCATCGACTGGGTCTGGCTGGGCGAAGACAGGCCGGCGCATCTGCACGGGCCCAGCGGGATGGTGGACCAGCTGTGGGAGTACTGGCGCGAGCGCAAGATGGACGAGCTGCTGGCAAACCGGCTGCTGGATTCGGTGGCGCGGAAAGCTGACCTGAGCAGGCGACTGGCCGAGTCCGGGCCGCCCGAGAAGCCAAGCAGCAGCCAGCTGGTGTACGAAGGCGGGAACACGGCCAGGGCGTCGGGGACCTACGTGCCCGTGCTCAAGAAGCAGCTGCAGGCCACGCCGGAGGAGATCAACGACAAGTGGGCACAGAGCAAGGGGTTCGCCAACGCCGAGGAGCTGGGCAAGACCAAGAATTGGCGGAGTGTGATCAAGGCGAACAACAGAAGCGGCGACAGCAATGACACATCAGTAGTAGACACAAGTAGTAGCAGGATAGATGGATGAATGAAAAAATAACCTCCCCGCCACCCCCCTCCTTGTCTTCCAATTCCGTGCCCTTTCTCCATTGAATCAACTACCCCTTCCCATCCTCCTCCCCCTCAAACAAACACCCCTTCACCCCGCGCCACACAGCCTCGACGATCCTCCGGCGCGGCAACAAGCCTGGGAACAGCACCACGACATCCTCCTCGCCCTCGACGACCACAATGAGATAGTAGCGTACCTCAAAGCCGCGGAAGGCCTCGTTGATCAGCACGTCCCGGATCTGCTCGGTGGGGATGAAGCGCGTCTGCGTGCCGAAACAGCCCCCCCACTTGCCGCGGATGGTGCACGTCTGAATGCCCAGCCCGCGCAGCACCAGCACCGACTCGGTGCGGTGCAGCCGGAAGCACACCGCCGCGTACGCCGCCGCCAGGGAGGCCGCTGCCACGGCCCAGTCGGGCAGCGGCGCCGTCAGCTGCGAGAGGAAGATGCCTGGCTGCGAGCGGTGCGCGGTTTGTAGCAGGGTGGTTAGGAACTGCGGGACGTCGCCTGCTAGGAATAGCTGGAATGGGAAAATCGGGGTGCAGCAGCCCTGGTGGTGGTAGTAGTGGTGGCGGTGGTCGTGGTGCTGGCTCGGTTCGACGAAGCGGGCGTACAGGACTAGGATGGCGGCGGAGAAGAGCAAGGCCCGCGCCAGGTGTAGCGTGAGCAGTAGCAGCCGCAGGGGGACAGTCAGTGGCGGGCAGGTGGTGACTGTGAACTCGGCTGTGGTTGGCGAAGGGCGGCGGATGTACAGGTGCGGTGCTGTGGTGAGCATGTTGCTGTCGCAGAAACTGAGTGTTCGACTTAGTTGACTAGTAGTGGTTTGAGCTGTCGGGGCAGATGATTAAAGTCCGGGACACCGTTCGCGGTCTCACAGCTCCTTCACCGCCGCTATGCCTCTGCTCAACAATCCATTCTCCAGTACCATACAGGCCCTTCCTTGCAGCCTTGGAACTTGTGAGGATGCTGCTTCAACAAGGAAGCTGAGATGGGAGCTTGACGCGCCAGGAAGGGAAGGATAGAGAAGAGGTGTCTACTATCGATAAGCAGCTACAGCCCTAACCCTGAGCGCAGGCGGCCCCACAACGCCTGGTGGGCACTATATGTATTAGATCCAGTTTTGCAGCTCTCGGCTGTAATGGTCAGTTTGGATTAGGAGGCACTCGATATTCTCGCTGTCTTTACTCCATCCCCATAAGAACCCCTCCGCGGCGCCCAGTGCGAATCTTGCGGTGGCCACCCACTCGTGTGGGTAACCTGCGATGCTGCGCGTGGCCCTAAGCAATGAAGATGACACTTGAGGGAGGCTTCACTCTGCAGAGGCATCTTCACCGTCAGATGGCGCGCTGGATGACGATCGCGGGGGGCATGGGGTAGAGTGGCGAGATGGGGATGTCAACTCCAATTTTTGCAAAGTTTTGCATTTTGTTTTTGGTGTCACATACCAATTGGTTGGATTGCAGTTGATCATCCAAGACTTGCCCTTTCATTGCGCACATGTTCAAAAGCCATGGAGGACAGGAAAGGCGGCTTTTTGAGCATCGCATCGCCAGTCCGACACCCCGCTTGAAGCATCTCGCGATGTTGAATGCCAACCGTCTCCACAACACTTAACAGAGCACCCCTTCTTAACGTTACCACTCACCAACCGATTCGACACGGACAGCGCGACACAAGCAGGAATAAACGGCAACATGAGTATTATCAAGAACTAATTTTGCTACCACGACAACTGACATAAACCCCCTATAGAAGGTCCAGCACCCATGCAAACCAGAAACGAACAAAAATCCAAAACACAGTTGTGCCGCGAGGCAACAATGTAACGCTCGTTAAAGGCTGCTTTTGTTTCCTGTTTCCGTTGGGCTGGCGACTGTCATCGTATCCGTCCGTCCAGCTTCCTTCCATAACCAGTATCCAATCTCTTCCGCTCTCCCTACCCTCGCTCGCCCACTTTCGAGTGTTCCTTGCCGCAGAGAAGCACCCGAGTCGCCCAGAGCCAGCTGTCATCAAGAATCATGATAAGGGAAGAGAAGAAGACGGAAAGAACAGAAGTTGCATATGTGCAAAATCAAGAAACCAAATTAAATGCAAAAAAGAGCTGCAACTACCGCCAGATGATGCAAAGGATCGTCACGAAGTGTACAAATCCCTTCCACTTCCCTATAAACCGTTCATTAAATTCCATCCCCCCATCCCCTCCTGCCTCATCATCTTCATGTCGTGTCCCTGTCTCATCACTTATCCAAAAAGAACCAATGGTATATCTCTCATGACTTTTCTTCCCGTTCCCCATACAAAATGCCCGCGCTGCCAGCGGGTGAACTCGGGGGGGTATAAGCTAGTGAAGCGGGTATTGTATGCTGAATGCCGTGTGTGTGTGAATCGAAGCGCCCCTTTTCCCTTTTCTTCATGTTCTTTTTCGCTTCCTTTTCCTCTTCTCCAGCTCGGTCGTACCAAAAACGGCAGCAGTCCCCGTCAAACCTAAAACCATGCCGATGTGATATGGTATGGTAATGATGCCCCAGAATAGCTAGACGCCAGATGAATGCGAAAACGAATCGAATTTCCCCTTCCAGCGGACAAACCACAAACCAACTCAAGCATCCAAGCGCAACAGTACCTATTGTATACTTATATCATATGGGAAGCGAATCAGATCATCTCACTCTGATGCAACCCCGTCCGAAACTCATTCCTCCCCTCCTGCTGCGCAACCTGCGCCTGCACCTGCTGGTACACCTGACCGCCTACGCCGACCACCGCTCGATAAGTCATACCACTCATGCCCATCGACGACTGGGGCGGCAGCGGCACGCTCTCGTACGGCGCCGGCACCGAGATAGTCATCTCCCCGATGCCGCCCCTCTCCTTATTCCGGCTGCGGCTCGCCGAGCGCATCCGCTCCGTCGCCCGTGAGAGGCGCGCGCCGATGCTGCTGCCGCTGTTTCCCGTGTTGTCGACGCTGCTCCGGCCGCGGTTGTGGCCGCCGTGGCGCGGGTTGGGTGGAGAGATGATGGGCACCGTGGCCTCGCTGACGGGAGTGGCGGCGGGTATGGGCGGTGGCGGAGGAGGTGCTTGCTGGGATTGTTGAGACGACGGTTGTTGGGGCTGTTGTTGCTGGTGGTCCTGTTGCTGTTGGTCATCGTCCATGACAATCTCGATCATGCCCGAGCTGCCGCCGTAGACGACTGGTTTGGGACCGCCACCACCGAGGTGCGGGAGCGGGGCCGGCGGCGGCGGCGGCGGCTGGGCGAGGTGCTGCAGTTCCTTGAGCATCGGCGGCACTGGTGGCGGAGGCGGCGGGGGGATGTTGGCATCGTGGGACGGTCTCCGGCCGGGGAAGGCATTCGCGTCGTGAGACGGCCGTCGTCCTTGCATCGACATCGTGTTCGCGGCAGACGGCCGGCGGGAATGGCCCTGTTGCGGTTGCACCAGGTCCTGGGGAGGAGCAGACATCGACCTCCCGATCTGAGCTGCCAGTCGCGAGTTGGCAGGCGGGGGCGGCGTGTAGACGGTCGACGGGAGCAGCAAGGGGATGTCGTCGTCCTTCCGCTCTTCGTCCGCTTTCTTGGGCGACTGTCTATCCGGTGACCGACGCTGAGACTGCACCAGCTGCGTGAAACTCGCGGGGATCGAGGGAACCGGGTTGTGCCTGCTCACGTCAGACTCCATGACCAGCCGCATAGCCCGAGGCGTCGCTGGCAGCCCAATACGCGGCCCGTCGCGGTTTGCAAACATGCTCCTGCCGGCGCTCGGATCCACGCTGGCACTACGAGACGGCAGGTCTTCCTTTCTGGGCGGCACGTAAGTCGTGCTGGGAAGCTCCATAAGTGCCGGCGGCGTCCGGGAGGCCGGCGCAGGCGTGATCTCAGTGGGGTGCAGGATCGGCGGAGCCGAGGGCCGCCTGGCGAGCGACTTCCGGCGCTCCTCAAGCTCACGCGCGGCCGCCTCCTTCTTGAGCTGCCTCTCGTCCTTGATGACTTTCAGGTCCCCTGAGCTGTCCGTTACAAGCTGCATTGGCGCCGGAGTCTGGAGCGGTGCCCCAATCTTGCGGCGCGAGGATCCTTCCGCCCCCGCGTGCGAAGTGGTCCGTCGGATGCCATCCGACTTCTCACGGCCCGTCTCGCGGGTGGACCACGCCGTCGACCGAACGGATAATGGAGAAGTAGGCCCTTCCCCACGGCTGGCTCTGCTCGTGCTCCGGTTGTTCCTCCGCCTGAACTTCTCCTGTTCCTCAACGGCTCGTCTGTAGTCTTCATCGTCGTCAGAGCCGTAGACGTGTGGCTGCAAATTTGCCGACATGGGCTGCGGCGAGGACGGCGACCGGTTCCCGGGCGGTCCACGCGACTCTGAGCGGCCACGGAGATCGTGACGCTTGTCGGGACTCCGTGCGCGGCTTGAACCGCGACCGTTCCGGCTGCCGGTGCGGCTGGATCCCCTCGCACGCGATCCGTCCCGGTTTGCATAGCCCACCTTCCTCACCGTGCTGGGCTGGCTTGACGGCTCCAGTTCGTCGTTGGAAACGTCAAGTAGTATTCCCCTGCCATCTCTGTGTCGCGGCTGCTCGAAGTCTTCCTTCGGCGTCGCCAAGTTGATCAGGTCCTCCGGCGACATAGGCACCGGCGACTTGGGCGATCGCTTGCCACCCTTGGGCGTGTAGCCCCGTGCTGCAGCCCGTCCGCGGTCGCGCGACTTCTCGCGGTGCCGGCTTCGGGTCTGGCTAGTTTCCCGCGCATGGTGACCGTCGCGGTCACGGCTGCCCCCGCGTGGCTGCGGCTTGCTCTGAGCCGCATCCAGGCTGTGGATGTAGTCGTCCAGGCTCTTTCCTTGCTGTTGATGATGTCCGCGATGGCTCCTTGCTACACTCGAGGCCACAGATGTTGATGTAACCGAGCTCGAAACGGATCCTGGACCTCTTCGTCTGGACGGCCAGTGGTATCGGACCGAAGAATGCGCTGACGGCTCGGGCGAGGTGAGGTCATCCGGCAGTGAGTCCTTGAACGACGGTAGAGACAGGTCAACGCCTTCGGGGATTCGGCTGCGGGAGCCATTTCGCCTTCGCCCGCTGTCCATCAGGGCAGCAACCGCAGCCGGAGACGGAGATGGAGGCGGGTGTCCCTTCACGTTGTTCTTCATCAGTCTTGGGCTGGCAGTATTCGGTCTTGTCAGCTCGAGATTTCGGACAGAGCTGTCGCGGAGATCCATCGACTGGAACGCGTCGGCATACGGGTCCACGGCCGGCTTCGTCACCGCGGTCAACAGTTCGCGTTGGGCCGAATCGGGAGCTTCTCCAATAGAAGGCAGCCGCTCGCGGTCGAAGCCTTGCAACGGGCGAGCAGACGCTGGCGTGTTGAATTGGCTCCTGTTGCCCCGCAGGATCGCGGTTGCCGGGTCGGCACCACCCGGAGAGAGCGCCGACTCGAGAATGGGCGTCGCGCCCGCTGCAATCGGAGTCCTGCCATCGTCGACATGTCCCGCGAAGAGCTTGGACTTGGCTTGCGAGTCGCCAAAGGACGTGATGAGCTTCAAGGCCGCGTTCTTCGCGACACTCCTCTGCGGCCCATGGTTCATAACCGGAGGGGAGAGGGGAGGGCTCATCAGTTCCGGAACAGTCTGCGTGATGCTTGGGAAATTGAGCTGCTGCGCGGATGGCGATGACCATGGCTCAGTAGACTCGTGGCCGGTGCACGCAAAGCTGGTTCTGTCAATAGCCGCGCTTTCTCTCTCCAGGGTCCGATCGATACGTCCTCCTCTCGATGTGTGGAAGGAAAATGGAAAAGCCAGTACTCACCACCGGATTGCCAACTGCTGTTGGCCGTGCTGGACAGCCCATTCACCCCATTTTCGAACGATCTGCTCCTGCCGCTCCCAGGCGGCCGGGAAGAAGAGACAAGTGAGGATCAGCGCCTCCATGTACTTCTTGTGCGAGACGTAGATCTCGACCGCATCGTTGTGGTCGCCCATGCCGATCATGATAGTCGCAGCAGTATGGACCTCCCCGTTCTCCAGGAGTCGCTGGACGTACGCGCGGCCCAGCTTATGCTGAGATGCCTGCCCACCAATCCCGCTCAGCGCTAGAAGCATCCAGTCGGACGACGTCATGTTCTCCGATCCCATGGCCATAATGTCAGTGTCAATGTCGCCCAGCCACTTGGCCAGCAGAATACGGTTGGTGGAACCCAAGGGGTGACGGGACATCTCGTCGCGAACGAGGTCGTCCACCTCCTTGTGCCACCCGAAGATCGTGCTCAGCATCTGCCGCCGCAGATCGTCATTGGTCAGACGGCTGTGGTCGGTAGAATAGGGCGCTTTGTATGGCACGTCAGCAAGACGGCTTTTTGTGAACTTGAAGAGATCGATGACCCTCGAGTCCTCTGGGCTCCGGGGCACTTCATGGCGCAGCCTCGATGGTTTGTGAGCGGACCGGTAATGCGAGCTGCCCATAGATATGGAGCTGGTTGTCGACGGGGATTCCCTTTCCCCTCTTTGCCGCTGCTGCTGAGCATGACTTGACCGGAGAGAGGAACCCGCTGAAATGTACGTATTCTCGGTCATGCCCCGCGAAGCCACCGACGCCGGATACCGCCGCGGTGCCGTTTGTGACGTTGAGGACGAAATCGAGACGCTCGACCGGGTGATGTTGGAAGCCGGCGTGGCTGGACGATATTGTTCGGCCTCGGCTTCGGCCTGGAGATACCGCGCCAGAGGTGACCTGTGGTCGTCTTCTGATTCGGATAACCCGGACGGCCGGAATGTGATCTCTACTTGGGATTGGGATTCAGTCTCCGAGACACTGCCGGACCGGCCCTTGTCCTCGGCCTCGAGCGAGATTGGGGGCGACGGTGGCAGCAAGTTTGCAGGGTGCTGTACGTTATTGACCATCATGACTGGCGCGTTTAGATCGAATTGCTGCACGGTGTTGTTGGCGCCTAGCGTGAAGAGAACGGCCCCCGGGCCATAGACAGCCAGCCCGCGGACGATCTCGAGAGTCGGAATCGTATCACACGTAACGTGCTTCGTCCGCACATCCCACGAAGTTGTCTCACTGCTCACGGTCAGTGATCGATTTTGCTCATGCGGAAAAGACTTGGTTGGCTCAATCGGCACTCACCCCTCTGAGAACTGGACGATTCGGCCGTTCTTGGACCAGCCCATCCAATTGGGCCCTGTTAGATAGTTTTCCGTCCTCTTCAATATACGCACGATCTTGGCCGGATCATCGCTGTTGTACGACTTGGATACACTCCAGACGCGGAGGTCGCCATCGTTGGTCTGCACAGCCAGCATATCCGACTTCGACTTGGACGATGAAGCATGCCACGACAGCGTTACGATTGGAGACGGCCCTCTTGATGTCGTCAGGTTGTGCAGAATGGTGAACCTTGGCTGAAGCGTGGCGATCAGGAGCGAGCCGTTTTGATAGCTGGGTGCGACGTGAGCGATTGAAATCCAGGAACTTCATTCCGCAGAACGGTATATAAACCTACCCAATCGCGAACGTCCTGCAGTCAGCCGCTGGTGAGATGGCCGAGATGGCTATCTGGTCGAGCGTCCTCGCAGAGAGGTGCTCTGACGTTGTGGGCTCGAAGAGTATCACGTTGCCCTGCGTGTTGCCTGACCTTGCCGTCAGCCAAGCCGTTCACAGCTGCAAGTCGTACCATCCATGGATGTTGTACTCACCAAAGACGACATTGCCGTTGCGCATCCAAGCAGCGCACGTGAGATTCTCATATGACGCAAACCGCGCGACCTCGTCTCCCGTCAAGAGATCCCACACAATGGCCGTCTGCCCTGCATCATAGCTGACGACCAGCCTTCCCGCTCCTATGTCACTATGGTTGTCAACAGCCAGTAACTGCACCTCTTCGGAGTGCCGCGCAAACCGCCTTTCTATCGCAAGCGTGTCATGGTGGCAGCACACGACCGAGGTCCCCTGCGCGTAGAGGAACATGGACGCTGTGGCGGCGCATGGTTCGAAGTAGCGGACGACGGTGTTCGTGTTCGGCGTCGCCATGGGGTAGCCGTGTGTGTGGGCTAGCCGCCCCTTTTCATGGGCCGCGGTACTCGAACCAGCACGGCTCCTGGCGTTGTGGTGGCCGCCGGCAGACATTGCGGGCGCTGGGACGGGCTAGATATATCCTGAATCCTCTGGATCACGGGCCTGTAAAGCCACCTGCTCGTCTGTTAGCCGGGTGCCTGCATAACTGCGCAACCGATGCGGCTTGCCGAGCTGTGGTGGCTACCGGCGCTCAACTCCAAGACCGCCAGCATCGTCTGGTCAAGTAGGCAAAGGCGTGGAAGTGAATAAGTGTCAATGAAACATGGCACATACCAGTTAGTAGGTGAAGTACACCCACCGGGCGTTGAAACGGCGAACCAGGACGAGCGACGAGGCTACACAGTCCGACCCCTGAACCATCACATGGAACAGTGTCTCCCGCTGTCAGTTCCCGTCGCCGGCACGTTCCTCCACGTTCCGTACACCTACGTACAGATGCCGAGCTTTGCCGGGATCCCACACACCATGGGCCGGCTCAACAGTCGAAATCGCAAGGTAGTCGTTCCGCTTGTCGCGACTCGATGTCCGTACAGTGGACGGTGCAGTTTGCCCTGAGGTGAAGGCCGAAGTCCCAGGAAGAAGGTGCAGTCCCGGGGCACAGTGTAGCGGGGGAAAGCGGAAGGAAGAGGCGGGTTCAAGACGAGGGTGAGGAGGGTAAGGTATTGGGTCGCCGCACGATCGTACCGGGGGGGAGATCCAGATGCCGCCGTTGACGCAGGAGAGAGGGGGGTGCGGTGTGGGCAGGCCTCTATGGGGGCGGCAACGAACACCTAAAGTCTACCAACCTCCCTTCTCAGGGACCCTTGGAATTCGGCCGGCGCTTGTCGTGCGGCAAAAGAGCCTAGGCGCGTGAAAAGAGGCAGCGCCGAAACACAGCGGCAAAGAGTAAGGTAGTGTAGGTATTGGATGTACCTTAGGTAAGGTATGTATCGAATGTACCAAGTCGGGGGCAGTCCAGTGCAAGGGCCAATCTCCACTCTCTTGATTCACCGCGCTGCTTCTCACTCTCTTTTGCCGCTCCGACGCATGCACTTGGTGCGTCGAAGAGAGCAACGGGTTGCAGAAATCAGGGGAAATAGGAAAAGAAAAGGAAGGGCACAGTGCTGCCGCGAGGGTATGCCGGAAAATAAGACAGGACCAGCCCATTGCAGGCGCCTTAAAAGCAGACGAAGTCGACCTGCCACTGGCCCTGTGCTTGGGTCCATATAAGATGAGGAAAGGTCTGCTCCTTGTCGGCTTTCTTCACGGCATCCTCTTCGCTTGCACACATTGCGCGAGTCTGGGAGCTGATGCGGGCCGGCCAGGCCAAGGGTGCAGGTTCTGCGGTCCCGCGGGGGCTGCATGGAAAGGTAGATGGCAAGATGCAGATTGACTAGGGCGGCACTACACTAGCAGCGGCCGAGCAACAGGGGGTTTCGTCGAGTAGGAGGGCTCCTTGCACATGGGCTGGACATACCCTGGTCTGCACGACAAGGAGTGACTTCGATCTGGGCCTGTCACTGGTGGGAAGGGCTGTAGCCCGAACTCGAGAGCTGCTTTGCAGCGGTCCGCATCAACCGTGGTTGGCGTACATGCCACATCCAATATTTTGCCATAATTAGGTTGATGCCGCCGCTGTCTGGCCGTTGACCTTACAAACTGCTTGCGGAGGGGTCTCTCGTGCCGATACTGACCAGGGCCGCATGACCATGCTCCTGGGCAAAGAGTTACCTTGGGCTCGGATGCTGCCCGCTCAGGCTGCCAGTGTTCTAGTTACCGAACGCTCAGAAAACGAGGATTGGGCCATCTCGGGGCCGAGGACCGGGTGTGCCAAACCGGGTAGCTGTGTGAAAGCAAGACACGGCGCTGGATATCGGGCAGTAGTCAGTGGGTATGATGTTGCCAAGTCCCGTAGCGGCCCGTTCGTGTGCCTGTGGCTGGCATAGTGGTCGTTGAGCACAATACACAGTAGAGGAGCTGTCACCCACCACCAGGTTCCTGGCCGTCCGTGCCGGCGGCGAGGAGCGGTACCTTGCCTGCGACGTTGCAGCGATCTGCAGGCGGGAGCTTTGCCCCGCAGCAGCTGTGCCGTTATGAACATGATCGGAAGGGCCGCGCAAAACAGCTCTGTCTTTCGTTCTTCCCTCTTCTCGTCATTGACCGCCTGTTTGCTCGCCTTTGTCGCATCGCGGTATGTCCCCGCTCGTCTCGGATCACATGTAACCGCATGGTCTTTATCTCGTCGTCTCGGCTCACGTTCTGGAAGGATGGTTCACCCGAAAGCTTGCGACTTGAAGATTGACGAGGTGTGGTTGGCCGCCGAGTGGGGGCACGAGGAGAATTGGCGGCGGGGATTTGTGGGGAGCACACCTCATGGCAAGGGTCCTAAGCGCCTTACCCGGCGATTGGCTGTCAGGCCCCTGTCATGCAGCCAATCACGGCTGCTATCACGATGATGACAGGGATCCTGTTGCCATTTCGTCCCCGATCTTTCGATACGTCCTGCGGTATTATCCTATTGTTCCTGTCCTCGAGTCTCAACATACCTGGCTCGCAAACAATGGGCCAGTCATAAGGTCAAAGTGCCATTCGACATCTAAGCATGCTAGTGTCGGATTTGCAAATTCCTCTAAGCCGGAGCGTGTCCACTGACTCATATTGATGCACGAATCAGGTCAGGTATGTCCCCAGAGTCGCTTTCCTAGTCGAGTACTCCGTAGTAACCGAGGATTTCCGTCTGCTCTGCGGTGTATGTATCGTATTTTACGCGGTTTCAGCTTTTCGACCAAAAGCCCAGGCTCATCCTCACCGGCACGTCCCGCGTCCAATTCAAGGCAAAACTGGGAAACGCTGCGAAGCAGATCGTCTGTTTTATCAGATTTATGCGGTGAAGCCCGAGCGTCTTCAAGTCGGGCGGGAGTGCTGCTTGAATACGAATTTCTACAACTTCTGAGACCCCCAATCTCGGGTGTGCTACACCCACCCACCATCAACGCGTGGGATGGCTGCATACCGACAGACTCCACACTCCACTTGAGGAATTGCAGGTTGATGAGTGCATATCCCAATGATCCCCTTTCCAGTGAGACTCTGTACAGCTCATGGGTCCCGACCAGATAACCTGGGGATCCTGTCAACGCACAGCACCGCTTTCCAATCATATCAGTAACACGTGCTCCCGGACTCACCGAAGGCGATGGCTTCGGTCCGCACCAAGGCCAACGGGCTTGCAGTTGTGGGAGCTGATTCGTTTTCTTTTTCTCTCTTTTTTCTTCTTTGGCCGTGTTTCGGATGGGAAAGGGTGGCGGAAGAGTCAAGCTCGCAGGTCCTTCAAGTCATCGCCTCGGTAAGGCATTTGCCTAGGCCTCAACGACCACCATGGGAATGTTATATATAGGTAGTCTTGTTCCTTGGAGGTGACAAACTGAGTTACAAGCCCCATGCCCTCCACGCCGAGACGACTGGCGAGCAATTTCAGACATCTGCAGGCAAGCCGCACTCGCAGGCGATGAAACCCAAATCAGCACTTCCGGTTGGGTACGTTGGGATCTCGCATTCTGGGGGAAAGGAAAAGCCCCAACCGGGCATCCACCAGGCCATGCATCACAATGGCCGCAATGCGTTCATGCTCACCCCACAAACTAAGAGAGGACCTCGCGGCCCTGAGCTGTGACCTCACTGCAAGGAACATGGTGCTGACTGACACAACGGGCGGGCGGCCACGTTGAAAAGCATACCCAACTGCTGGGACCAGTGGCCTCTTTTGACGCGGCCCTGTGTGGCCCCGTGTTGCCCTGTGTTGCCCTCTATCGCGCACAGATATCGATTAAGCAGAACCAGTCCCCGCGTCCGCCCCTGACATGGTGGTATATGCTGTCAAACGTGAGTTAAGTGGTTTGCATGCACCCTAACGCAATACAGCAAAACAGTAAGATGCTATCCCACCTCTGCATTGCCGCAGCCTTCGTGTAAGGTCCATAGGTGCATCACACAAGTCACACAAGACTGACGAGAGAGTTGGCAGAATAGACTTGGGGTCAGTGTCTCCCTTCGTCCTTACGCCCTCGTCATCGAACAACGTTCCCCGTCATCCACAACCGGTACCGGAACCCCGGGTGTCACTTCGCCACAACCGTCGGTGCAGCCGAACGAGAAGGCAGTTATACTAGAGTGATTAACCGTATATCAAAATCCCGATCGAACCGAGCAATCTCAGGATATGTAAGATGGACGCGGGAGACTTTGAACGGTGTCGAAGCGGGACCGAGCTTCGGCCCCGCCCCATCGCCGCTGTAATGAAAGTGGGGCCGACGGCACTATCCATTCTTCTCAGGGGTTTCCCTGCACTTTCTTTCAAGGTCGGCAACTGGCATCAAAGCCCTTGTTCCTAGACCTACAGAAAGCCAGCATGCTGGCTCATCAGAGAGTTACAATGGGGAAAGAAGGGAAAGAATATGGAGTCACCCGGCATCGAGCTTCCTGGTGAGCACGACGAGGAGCATATCGCAGTTTTACCTTCGCAGCACTACATGCCATCGTAGCATTGCTTCTCATGCAAACACGCAACCACTCACAGCGCGACGATCAGATTGCAGGTTGCCACAAGATTAGTCCCTCAAGGTGAGTGAGGTCTTTTTCCCTATTGGCGTGCTGACACCAACTTGGACCGCTCTGGCCTATCTACCGTATGCAAGATGTCAAAAACTATTCCAATGATGGATCTCAATATCACACCGAAGTCCCCATCCTGCGTGAGCACTCTGACAGAGCTTGATGCCAGACATCGGGGCCCCAGCTCGGCTGCACATAGAGCTGCATGTCTCGGGTTCTTTATCCTTTCGTATTTCCTCATCCATTGACCGTACGACAAGTCAAGCGTCGAGAGCAAGCCACAATGCCGCAGCAAACAACTCATCCTTACCTTCCCGAGCCCGTCTTCCGTTTCGGTAGAGATGCAGCTTTCACCGCTAAGCTGTCTCACTCTTAGGCAGCACATCAATATCTAAGGAACGTGATTACGAAACACTCGTGTGCAACTGCCGCCATACATGCTGGACGTTGGGCCTCTTCCTTTCGCCATTCTCCACCCTTTTGCTCGTAGCCGCCTTCCGGCGCCCATATGATTTGAGGAGGCAGTCCCTTCGCTCGTTGAACAATGGGTATACTGTCAGGTTGAGAATAAGAGAAGATTCACTGCACGTCTCTCGGACGCATGACGCTCATCTCATTGGCCCCGTGGCTCTGTGCGGGAGCTTACCTAACTGTATGCCGGCTTATCACACCTGCGCGAGGCGTTCAATGCGAACGCCAAGCCCGGTGGCAAGACGCCTCGAGACTCGATCACGCTGATGGTCCTGTGGCGATGAACACTTTCGCTAGCTGACATTAACTGGCCTTGTCTTGGCCGCACTGTCATAATAATATACCTTATAGATAGTATGTACCTATGTAAGCTCCCGTAGTTTCAATCGCAATACAGTAGCTCCCGCAATTCAAGCTTCCGGAATTCAATCAGCCACCAACGCCACATCTACACCAAAACATTCTATCGGCCATAACACACAACACAACGCAATGTCAGGGAATGTAATGTAAGATCTAACCTCTTTGCAGGCTTCCGGACCATATCCCGGCAATAGTTACTTTTTTCTATCCTTCCCGGCCAAGCATAATCCGCACGGTATACTAGTACAACCATGATGTACTTCGGCGCTAAACGGACTTCCCGTCTCTGTGCCGCTATGGCACCCAATCGCTACTCGAGACACTTTGGAGTTTTTCCCCTGTAAATCAAGCGAAGTGTTCCTCGCTTTCCCTGTGTTCACAGTGTACTGTATAACCCAGAGAAAGCTCAGAACGACGATGCTTCGCTTGAATCACATTACAACACTAGCAAACTAGATCACTAGACCGAACGCCGAAGGAAAAACCAGAAACTAGCAATATAACAGCCCCGCGATAAATCAGATCAACATACCGGACATCGTCCTGATAGCTTCTACAGTACGCGGAAACTCGGGAATTTCTCCTCCGTCTCGCAACACCCGCAATGGCTCCAATGGAAGATCCGGTCGAGTCACTGCCGTATTCATCGTGCGGGCCACGCCGTTCGCATCTCTGGAAACGCGTTAGACCGTCAGAAAGCGGAAACAACGATATACGTCTCCGATGAAAAGAACACATACAGTGTGTGAATGTCGCTCTCGATACCAATCAACCGCTGCTCGACACGAATCAACCGCTGGTCGAGATGATCAAGTCGCTCATGAATGGCTGCCACGGACCGACGCAGCTCCTGGCGCAGCTCCCCAGGACCTGCAACATCTGCACACCTTGATCAATCGCCGGTAGATTGCCACAACGGCCAAACTGCACAGCGAGACTCTGAAGGTTCTCCAAAACAACGGCGAAATCGGGCGGTAGAGCCATAGCAGAAGATGCTGTCCAAGGACGAGGAACGAAACGAAGAAAAGGAGGAACAGAAACAGACGCGCCCCGCGCTAGGTATTCACGATCATCGCCCAAGACGCTGGGGCAAAGACCCACACGGTCAACCAAAACGGTGCAACACACCAATTGCGTCCGCTAACCAAGTGCTCCCCTCCTCTATGTACAAATTCAACTCGGAACATCCCCCCACGACACTTTCTTTTTCTAGTTGCGCCCTGCCGGGCATGCGGCCAACCAAATCCATCTAATCCGACCACAACTTCCCCCCGGATCAGGGCCATAAAGCACATCGCAACATCAAAACACTACCCGACAAATCAGTCCTCGCTAGGAGTTTGTTGGCTCGTACGGAAAGTACCACCCGGGCGTGGATCCAGTATTTAACTGGGCCCCGAATCTCTGGGCACTGAACCTCTTCTTCTGTAACATTCTTACCACCTTCGACCTGTTTGGTCTGGGCCTGGGCCCAGTACAGGAGTCCTCATTTAGTTCCATCAATCAATCGAACCTCTTTTGCTCTAATCAATCGGGAGCACCTCTTTTCCATCCTCCACCGTTTCTCTATTGAGACTTTTCAAGCATCTTCTTCTTTACCCCACTTAAAGTACATACCAAGCTAACGAACAAACCAGGGGTGGATTGTAGGTTATTGGGATAGTTCATGTCGGGGCTGCCTCAGTACCTAGGTAGGTACACAAAAAAACATCGCATAGCTCTTACCAAGTCAAAATGAAAGACATTCCCATCTTTCTATCCCACACTCCTCCGTCGTGAACCCCGTGGGTTACTGGTCGTCGCGTTGCTCCTTTCCCAAGGTCTGGGGTTGGGTTCGGTGGCATGCACCTCGTCCGGGAAACAAAATTTCAGCCGTTTCATTGATCATCATGAGCCACACCCACACCCTCTCTCGACTCCATATTGAATCTTCATCAGGATCCTGGCATGTGATGGTGCTAGTTAAGTTGAAGCTCTCCACCGCACGAGTGACGTGATGACATGGCAAGCAAAAGTCAAGGTTTGTTGGAACGTCCACTTCGCACAATCAACGGTACGTTACGTTCCCAGAAGACTCGATTCAGAAATAGTCTTTACTTGCTCGAATAAGGACTGGGCAAATTGATCAGGGCATTCTCATAGCACGCACTGCAGGTCTGAGATGGAAGATTACCTACTACTACTGTGCCGGGGCTCTTCAGTCTTGCCACCTTTGGAGCTGAAGTAGAAACGTGGATTGAATCCGCCCAAGTATATATGTATGTATATGTATTGTATGTGCTAGTACTAGTACTAGATCTCTTCAAAATCTCAGTTACTACGCAGGTGGTGAGTACCAGGTACTCAATGCTGCCGCGGTGCCACCATGGACCAAGGACGACGAGTTCGCAGACTCAGAAGCAGGAAGCGAAACAAGTTCAGCAACACACCGAACTAGTGTTCACCCCTGGCCCTTTAGATTGAAGCATAAAACCAACTCGTACACGTCGCCCTTTATCACTCCTAAGATGACGATGGGCAGCACCGGTTTTATGTAACCGAGTAGACATCGCCATACGCTTTACGCAGCTACTGGAGACGGTAGACTGCAGGCTCTGTATCACAGCCGAGGCGCTCGATGGTTGCTATCAGATGTTACTATCTTATCCCTGTACTGCTGTTCAACTATTTCCAATCAATCCTTTGCTCAGGAAGAATTGATTATGCCATTCACTATCGTAGTCATCCATAGCATATCCGTAAGTTCAACGCAAGATAACGGGCCGGGCAAGGTCATGAACTATTTACTCACAGAATCGAACGACACAGTGATAGCGGTCATCCCGTCTAAGGACAGCCAAGAAGTTCACACAACCAACTTCGTATGGATAGGCGTAAAGTGAGCGTGAAGTATATACACTTGGCCTGGCAGCTAGTAACTCGGAGTCTCTACTCTCTGTGATATGGCCTGGTGGTGAGTCCCATGGGTGAATTCGGCGTTAGATGGGTAGCTAGCTTACTGGCGGATAGAGCAACGGTGATTCGTGAGAAGAGGGAGCATGACTGGAATGCATTGATCTCATCATCGTGTTGTGCAACCTCTAGCAAGCAGGAACGCTGATCTGGTGCTCGTGGAAGCTAAAGAGTCAAAGGATAAGGGGTCCGGTAGATCGGGCTAGAGCGAGGCATGTAAGGTATTCGTGGGAAGGGTGAATAAGTGTTAGAGCCCAGTTTGTCGAAGGACGTTCCTAGCGTTGCCATTTCCCAACACTTGTTCGAGACGCTCAAAATCGTTGTATATCGGGGCCGAGCCAGAGTTCGACGTCAGCAGCAGCCCGGGTCTTCCATTCCTACCAAGCTGCCGTATGCTAGACTAGCAATCCGTTGGGCCAGAGTACGTAACGCCCCTATGATATCCCAGCTTCTCCCGGCATATTCCCATCAAGCTTCATTTCCCTTTTTTGGCAAACATTCGGATCATGGGGGATGCAGCGGCTGGCAACATTCCAACCTTGAGGGCTGCACAGCAAAGACATAAGATGTTGCCAAGGAGTAAACCAACCTCCATCGTTTCGACAGTTCTAGGACCCTGAGATTGAATGCCTTCCCATTAGCCGCTTAGTCTCACGACTCGCTCTCTATCTGCTCGCTCCGCATCGACGAAGCACAAGTAAGGTACTTAGGAAGTAATCGTCACAAGAGTATCGTCCGAGGCAGCGACCACAACGAGGCTCTAACGATGAGTACGTTCTATGGGGGCAACTCGTCTTGCATAGTGACGGATATCCGGAGCTTTTTTCTTTAAGAGAGCACTTGCGATGGGTCGACTACTGTTACATGTCGGCGCTCATGACTTGAAACCAAGGTTCGATCCCATGGCAGCGGGAGCATGCTGATTAGGAACGCAGTTCGCAAACGTACTGCCCAGCCTTAGCCATATCGCGTAGAGGGAGACACGTCAAGTCGGCCAACTGGTCACACATGAAGAACATCACGCAGCAAATCTGAGATCGGAATAGGCTTGAGGAGGTGCTGGTGACCATCAAGTTGGAGACTACTATCTGTAAACGCCATCCTGATACTGATGATAATTAAGACGAACGGGGACTTGAAGTACTAGAAGACCAAGCCCAGACGCACACTCATAACGCTAATAACTATGCCTTAGATACGTAGGCGACAAGAGGGAAACAAAATGGGGGTATCGCTAAGGGTATCCGCTCAGTACAACACAACATGCTTGACAACAAAATGTGGAAAAGACAAAACTCCAGATGGACCCAATGCGTGCAGTGTGTACTGTGCCCGTGTAAGTGCAATGACCCCCAGACTTTTTGGTATCCCCCAATGGTATGTATGCCTGCCCTGTCCGAGTCCCTCAAATGCAGATGCATGCACGCTTCAAGCCCCAAACGCCGGATCTGTCCCGTATGAAAATAAACTGAAGAGAGGAAAAAACAGTATTAGGGTCTCCTTTTCCGATCCGTTGAGGATGGCGCTGAAGACGGAGCGGCTCAATAGGCTCCGCATTACAAGATTGTGCGATAAAAAAAAAAAAAAAATTCGGCCCAGCCATGGGAGAGAAGGGGGACGTCGGTGAGGGAAAGATAACCCGAAGAGGAAAAAGAGAGATAAGGTGGAAAGGATCCCTCGGTGCAACGCTTCCGTTTGTTGGCGGGGAAAAGGCCAAACCGGGACGGCAACCGGTTCCCGAGCCCGCGGCAAAGCCCAGTCTAGGCCAGATCGCCCAGCACGGTCGCATTGTGCGAATCCCATTGGCACGAAACTGAGAAGCAGAGGTCTCGGCCCAAAGGGGGAGGAGCTGGGGGGATGCTCGGCATATCATCGGCCGGTTGATTTCGGTTGCACGGGGCTGCTTCCAGGTTGTTTTGTGCAACGGCTAGGCGGTGAATGTTTGACAGGTCTGAAGAACCCCGGGCTGTCGGATCCATCGGGTGGGGTTTCCGGCTCACGGGCCCCTTCCGCATGTGAAGATTTTTGCGGTGGAGTCTGAGCACCCGGTAAAGTCGTGTTCCAGTTCCATGCTTGTGCTGTTTCGGCAACTGATGCGCGGATATCTTCGCTCTCATCACCACCGTTCAAGCCGAGGGGCCGCATGAATGTTTTCGGGTAATTTTCGTCGCTTCCCGAATCCCGCCCTCGGTCAAATTTCGAAAAAGATGCATGTGCGAAAGCCAGGCATCTTCCAAAATCAAGGTTGATATGTGCGGCTATGAGTCAGGGCTCACAGTTGATGTCTGTTGTGACGTGTTAGTGAAAATTTCCTTATTGGTAGGTCGGGTAATGCACTGCTCCTTGTGCGTGCCACACTGAGCAAGGATGGAATGGTGAAATGCACATACCGATTCAGATCGAATCTGCAACTTGCAGACAAGTGGCTTCATTCAGCCTCGGCGATGGGAGTCATGGCTGTGAGCTTGCTCTTTCCCTTCTTCGATGATGACGAGGCCGAGCGCCGCTTGTTTGCCACTCGCCGACGGTGGTCCTGTTCGGCCTGTCTCCTCCGCATCTCCTTCTCTGCCAGCAAGATCCTCCGTACTTCGCGCTCATAGGCCAACTGCTCCCGTTGCAGCTGGGCGAGTTGAGCCTCGGTGAGGACCGGCGGTTGAGGTGATTGTATCGGGGTCGCACTGCCATGGCTAGACACGCTGCTAGAGTCGTCCTCGAAGACGTCCAGAAAGAGATCCTCGTCCGGGATGTATGACGTTGCCCGCTCCTCCGTGGCATCGTGTTCACCAAGCGACGAGCGCCGCGGCCATGAGGGATAGGCGCACTCCGGATCAGGTCCTCGCCGTGAAGAGGAGCGCGGCGCGATATCGAGGGGTGAGGACATGCTGGCCAAGACGCTGTGTGATGTGACCGAGTTGTAGGAGCTACTCGACGAGCTTAATGAGCTGTATGAGCCGAACATAGCTTTTATGTTCGACGCGTTGTCGCGATCGATTGCGTAGTGTGCCGTGAAAGGGTGGTGAGGGTCCAAGTGGATACCTTGTACGACGGCTTTGGTCGACGTCGATGATGTCGAGACTATGATGTAGTGCCCGAGAGAGTTCGGGGTGCAAGCTCCGGGAAGATGGGATGAAGGCGACTTAATATCCTCAAGAGCTCGTGGGGTGGACGGGTAGGAGGAAGCAAAGGCAGGGGTGACCCGGGATACAGGGTGCCGTGGGGCAGATTAAATGTTGAAGTCCGTCAGGGGGTCAAAACGGAAGCGATGGTCGAAGAAAAGCAAAGCAACCAAACCTAGCAAGGGGTTGTTGGAAGGAGTCGTGACAACGGGGGAGGCGTGTTGCGGCGCGCGAAGGTTTATGAAGGCTGGTATCGCAGTTCTGCCTTGGAAGAGGTACCTAAGGTATGTATACATACATGTACCTTTGTACTCCCCGACGCCGCTCGGCGTCGGGTCGTGCCCGCGGGATGGTGGTGACTCAAATTTAGCCCGCACAACCAGCTTCGGGCTGCCTGGAGGTCAGCGCGTCGGTAGACAGCTGGGCAGCTGCCCAACCGCGGCCCTCTTCTGGCGCATGGACGTGTTGGATTGGTCCAGATAGCCCCCACGGGCATCCATGGATGCTTGGACAAACAGACCTCTTCACCGCACACTGCACGGAGGAAGTTGCGGTGTCAGACCGCCGTCCCATTTCATTACATCCCAACCTGTGAGTGATCGCACATCCCGTCCTTGCACCGGCTTACGATGTGCTCAGCCATAGCCTCTGCGACGTCTGCTTCCGCGCTGGATTTGAAATCGCCATTGGTAGGACAAGGCAACCCGAGGGCCTATCACCCTCCATCTGCCCCGTAATACGACGAGTCATCACTCATTCCCCAGAAGGGGGCCAAAAGGAGATGCCTCATCAAAAAGCCCAGAATCCAGAGCGCCGGGTTCGCATGGGTGCGCTTCTTGCGCTGGACAGCAGCGTCCACCGTTTTATAAACGGTGCTGTGATACTTGTGGGCTGCGATGGGACCGTCGCGTCGGAACGACAAGGTCCCCGCGCGCGGCACGAATTCGCATGGGTCCCGCTCGGCCCCATAAGCCGTCTCGGCGACGGACAGGGTACTGGTAGTTACCCCAGACCGTCTTAACTTCCCGGAGGTGATCTTGGTTATTCCTATTCACTGCCCAAAGCTGCCAGATTTGCGCCTCATCGCCCGAAAAATGACGAGCTGCTTCTTCTCGGGCGTAAGGGACACGCAGGATCCCGTTTGCTCCCAGAGCAGCCACAAACTGGCACTGTCGCAAAACATTTGACTATTTCGTTAAATTGATTGCCCTGACTCGGCTGCTTGCTTCTTTCTTTATGGCTTGCGCACAACTGACTTATCACCAACGCGCAAACCGGCACCAACGCAAACCCGAGTCATAACTGGTAAGTAGAGGCGCCAACAAACCAGAATCCTGATTGTCCTCGATTTCCAGCACCGGCACCGGCGAGGCGCCCGATGAAAACGGACTGTAGTTTAATCAAGTTCGGGGCCGACCGTTCGCAACAAAAGAGACCTGGAACATGTGGCCGCCAGCTTGCATTTTTTGGGGGGCACGAGATAGCGCTGGTGCGGCGGCTCTTGAAAAATAGTTGCATGCCCGGTTTTCCTGCCAACGCTCCGTCCCTGCTGTCCAACTCACTCACCGCATTCTGAGGCTGCAAAATGGTGTGTCATGCATTGTCAACGTCAGGGCGACCCCTCACATTGGGCTCAAACTACCTTAGTTAAGGCTATCCTTATCGTCTTTCGTTGCTTGCTCGGGGCGCTAGGTAAGGATGAGATGGATATCGCGAGATAGTGCCTAAGAACAACTCACTCATAGCTACTCGTAGGTACTCATGCCGCGTGGTACTTTGCGCTGCCTGCTATTTGCTGCTCAACGGCGGGATCGGAATACTTCATATACGGCATGTGGTACGGTCGGATGAGCATAGTGTTGCATGCAGGAGGGCGCAGCCCTATCGCCGATAACAATCCTTCTGTGCGCGTATAGGGCTGCGTATCTGCTACAGTACATACATGTAGCACCAAGCCGTAGTTACCGGACCTTAGTTTAGGTAGATACGAGACTGACAGCGCAATTCCGATCTGCGGCGTTGAGTCAGACTGGTGAACCACAGCGGCATCTGGTGGTAGTATTGCTTACTTCATTCCACGTTGATTTGCATTTTCTGGTAGCCGCCGAAGAGAAAGAACCTTACATTTCGGGATTCGGCGACGACAGAAAAAAGGTCATTAATAATCGATCATGTTTGAGAACAAGATGGTATCGGCCGAACTTTTGGCTGCAAACATGGCCATCGCCGCGCTGGAAAGGCGGAGGCCGGCAGTTTTCCGATGTGGCTTCCGGATATGCTTGCTCTTACCCGTATCACCCGTCATCCTAAAAATGTTACGGACAGTGTGTAAAGGACCCGGGCCGGTTGATATGCGTGACAGCTCAGTTGCATCCGACAGGGAAATCTGCGCCTACAAACAACGACTCCACCTCGTAGCAATACTACTAGTGGTAGTGTTGACAGTGTTGGTTCTCAGCAGGCCTCACCGTAACGTTATCGCAAATCACCGGGGAGTATGGACGTCGCCAGTCTGAGCCAGCAGCCTCCGCTAATCGACATCAAACAACAAGTCTAGACTAATCTCTCCTACATAGTAGGCTCATTCGCGCAATGAGTTGTCGCGCTTGGGTGCACACCGTGCCCTGTTTTCAGTTGACCGCTTCCCCAGACCTGAGTCCAACAGAACAGTCGACTGGCTGACGGAAGACGCCAGATGAACCGGGAGGCAGATCCCGCCCGCTAGCGTCAAATCTCGAAGGAGCGGGCCCCGCTTCCACCTTTCCCCGGATTAACCGTCAAGGTCCGCGACGTTATGCGGCCCACTGGCAACTCGAAACGACATAACGTTATCTGGACCGCTTATCGGTGGATTCCAGAGCAGATCCTGATAGCGCGACGCACATGAAGAGAAGGTGGTATGCTGAGGTTATCAGGCGGCCAAAGTCTGCGATATAGGCGCTACGGCCTTGGAGTTGCCTTGAAATGAAGTCTCGCCCCCTCATCAATGTACCGCACAGCTCCGTTTCATACCTCGTAGACATTTCCCTAGTCGGGCATGGGCTTGGGAATCGCGACCGGGCGCCCAAGCTCGGACCCATCGGACAGGGTGAGACAATGAGGAATCCACATTCAACCAAACGAGCCAAGGGACACTGTGCACCGGGCACGCCGGGCTAATTACCTAGCCAGAAAGGAACAGCAAACAGCAAACACAGACACGGGCAGAGTGCTTTTCCCCATCTATCCTCTCTTATCAGCTCTTTACTGTACATTCTCACATGTCCCAACTGGTTCAATCTCACCAAAAGAACAAATACCAACATGTCACGTCTGCCGCGACCCGGAGAGCAAGTCCCAGCCTGCAGATTGAATGACCAGGGCGGGAACTTGAGCCGGCATCGAAGCGCAGCTGTCCCAGCAATTCAAAACTGGACAAGGTGCCCCTGTGATGCGACGAACGAAGGAATCTCCGTCTTCTCTGTCAACCGTTGTGCTGGAACCTGAGAACCGGAAAGCTGGAAGCTCTCCGCGGCGGTCGCTTCTCGGCCGGAAAACGAGCCTGGCTCGCCTGGCCAAGCAGAATTGTCCCGAGCGAAAATTTTTCCGCAATGCGTCTGGGATCCTATTGCAACCTGAAGTCGCTTCGGTAACCATTGTCGGTAAATTGAGGATCCAAGCGGTCGGCGAGATGACATGGATATCTACCGACGGCTCGGTTTCCCCGTCGACGCTAACGGTTTTCCTTTCCTTCTCTGAGGTTGCTGTTTTGAGTAAAGAAACCCTCTTCCGCACCCACGACTCCGTCGCAGACCAAAACGCTGTGCCAGGCCCCTGATGAGATGAGAATTTCCCAGAGTCTGGATCCGCGACGGAAAAACCCACCGAAGGGGCATGTCTTGGCACGCCTCGAGCCGGCGTGGGGGAGCGGTGGCTGGATGGATGCAAGCCAGCCCCGAGGACTCCATCGCAACCACGTGGGCGGGAGGTAGGCTTTGGGAGGCTTGGAGGCTGGAGCTGGAGCCCCCACCCCGCGCTCGTTGAAAAGAGTCCATTTCCGCTCCCGACTGTTCGGTGTCGCTGTGGGGGAGGGGATTGTGAGTGAGGCTTCCTTTTTCTCCCTCATATTCAAAAGCAGCTGCCGAGGTTGGCAATTCCCGCGAGATTGTTCTGCGATATATTGAGACACGGCGTGCGGGCGGTTTGCCTGACATATGGTACTTTCTTTTCTCCGAAGTCCAAAGGGTCGTCACAGACTCACAGGTCGCTATGAAGCGGGCTCATTTGACCCTCACAGCGGGCCAAACAGAAATCCTAGTGTCGCGCCAACGGGCAGGTTCCAAGGACTGTCTGGTAGGACAGAGGTCATATACGGACCGGTGCATGTGGAACACCCTGGCACAATGTCTGATATCTCGTTCAGCAGAAACCATGATTATCCATTGAACCGTGCCTCATGACGAGTGTCCTTCCAGAGCTGACCTGGGTGGCAACCCCCTGCGGGCTAAACGAGGCCGCTGGAACAAGGGCCAACCGTCCGATGGCATTGCCTGTAATTCGTCCAGTATACGGAATATACCACAGTAGAATGTAGCCTGTTCAGCGATTGCAGCGTAACTAGGGATGTCCCTATCCGCCAACCCGGTGTGGGCGTCCGAGACAAAGATTCCGGTTCGCGCGGAGTCAGGCCGGAGATGTGGACTCCGGGGCCGGAGAATGAGTGGAACTTTGACTTACAAGTGTTCGCTGAATGGAATGCATACCTAGGTAGGTAGATAGCTCACCCCTAGGGGAAGAGTGACATGATACATCAAATCATTGCATTGGCAGCGACGTTCTGGCCCGTTTTCCTCTGCGCTGTCCAGTCCAGACGCCGAGGCAAACACTGCCACAAGCTATCAGCGACTCAGCAGAGGCTGGTGCCTCCGTTTCCTCCGTTCTTTACTGAGACTGGCCGTCGGCAGGAAACAGCGCACCAATGCGCTCTTATTACTTCAGGTATGGACGAGAACAAGTTGTTCGAATAGTGAGTCAGTGGCGGCCTCGGAGCTGGAACACAAGTAAGACCAAATGAATGCTAGATATGACTACACAGTACACAGAACATTGAATCATGTGCACTTCTAGCACATTAGATGCGGGCGCGAATCGCAATTAGGTCGGGATCAATACATACGGTCATGGTAGTTACATGCCATCACACGGCCCCAGTCAGTGTGAACTCGGGGATCGGCGGAGTGCAGCAAACAACACGGAAGACCTCGCCTCTTGAACCCTAGCATCACATCACAATATGCCCCTTGATGGGGTGCTCGGGGCGGCTGAATCGCTAAGGACCAATGCGTGGGGTGCATACCGTATACGAGGTGCACAAGACTGCATCGAGGGCTGATCACATTGTCTCCCTTTTTGCGTCTTTCATTCCTTCCCTTCACCTCGGTGCTTTCTTCTTCTCAGCTGTTTGCCTCTTCCGCCGTTGTTGCTGCGGGGAGCACGATCTAGATGGGTCTTCGATCAGTCCTATCCCCTGCCTTGATCACACGAGGGAAACCGAGAGTTCAATAATATGGACCTATCACATGGCTGTCGTTACAGGTGTTACAGCCGACAATTTTCGGCCAATGGATGTGATAGCTCAGAATCGCGATCCAGCGCTTGGCTTGCTTCTGCATATCCCGTCACACAGCGCAGCGGGGAAGCAACCGCGGTTGATCCGTCCCTTGCTTGCAAGATGTTTGCTCTATGAGGCTTACCGCGGAAACTCCCGATCACTGTCGGTCCGCGAAAGGACCTTGAATCCTTGCGCTCTGTAATGGCGGAGATGCATGCTGGACGAGTTGTACTCGAAAAACGCCCAACGGGGATCCATGTTGTGAGTCTGCCTTCTTCGGCAGCAGAAGCGTGAAGTCCGCATGGAGAGAACCGTCTATGTCACGCCCCCAGTCTTTTGAAGTAAGGAGCGAGACAAAGCTAGATCCAGCGTCTGTCTGTGCTTCATCTTCAGCCCGTCGCATGCATTATTGGAATCGGTGTCCGACTCCTGGGACAGGCGGCTCAAGCCAAGTGTCTCAGAAACAGCCAAAGGCCATCTTCAAATATACCATAATAACTAGGATCTGTGTAGACTTACTCTGAAGGATGGGGCTACATTGGCGCTTCTAAGATGATAACAACAGCAGGTCCGGTTATAGTACTTAGTAGCACTAACATGAAGAACTGCCGAAACACTTCCCGGACACGAGAGCGCCTAGGGAGAGGCAGTCACAGTCTGAACTGTGCAGTACTGGGACCACGGGTTCAGCTCCTTTTAGAGTTGAGCACCTAGGTAGTTTTGCGGATACACCCAGGTCAACTACATTCTGATATCGACCAAGACAAACTCACCGTTGCCCCTATCTTCGAACCACGATCCAGGACAAGCTCATATGTGACACCTGGACACATCTATTCGCAATGACTTGCGGCACAACACCTGTTCTCTTGGTATGTTGAGATGTCACGACGTTACCACAACGTTGGTAGAGAAGATGTCCCGCTTCTGAAACAACTATACCCTAAATCCACAGCGCCATTCCGTTCACGCGCCCAGGCATCGGGCGACGCCATGATGACTGTGACAAATATGTTGTCCGATCCCGTCATCACGGTTGCCATGGCCCTCACCACTAAGATGATCCCCCAATGACAAACCCTTATTCCCCGCTCTGCTGCTACCATCCCGGATTCTTCATGGACACCAGCGAAACAAACGAGGAGGCGGCTTCACAGGTGATCTAAAAGGAGTGCTACTCTCCGTCATTCCATTGGCAACCTCTTGAGACTCCAGTTGGAGTAAGTGAGTGTGAAAGAGTGACCGATACAGGGCTCGGAACCTTTCGGATAATGTGATATCGGGGATGCGAGCAGAAGGTGTTCCGGAAGGGCCGAGATGTGCTCTGGTCGGTTATATCATGTATGTACAATTCGTGATACCGAACCAATGCTCTCAACAATACTGTAAGTATCGTGTTGGGGGACTGACTCTTGAGCATTAGCAGTTGCATCATTTATGGGGGAAACGAAAGCAATATTTACAAAGGGGTGGTGCTGCCGTGAATCGAACTGTGTCCCAGTCGGAAGTCCATGGCAGCGTCGCGCCGGTCAAGAGCGACAGAATATCGGGTTTCGTGACAACGTGCGTTTGCGACGGGTGTTGGAAGAAGAGCCCACCAATGTGTGGAGATAGGACATAGGCAGCCAGCTCCTCCTGCTGTCTCTTTGTGCCCTGAGTTCCCTGTTGGCTATCAGGAGCTGCTGGCCAACGCTTGCCGGCCTGTGAAAACCGCGTTCTCCGACGGAGCGAGAACGTAGCGCCACCGAGAGGACGAGAAGCAATATGTTCTTCTAGATCATCATGTACACATATGCCAGCACTTGACGCTTCGAGAATGATACGCAATGACCCTGCTGCATTCTAGCCACTGACACGTCTTGACATAACCTGGTACACCATCAGGCGTGAATATCGGAACTTGCAGACGGAAAAAGTACTTGCCAACAACAGGCCACAACCCAAACGCCTTAAACGCCGCTATGCCCCGGGTCCCCGAATCCTGCTCTCCTGCCTCTAACCGTGTATCGCCCTTCGCACGCGAATGCCGCCTAACTCCTCAGCGCCTCCAACCGATTCCGCATCTGATCCATCATAGCCTCGGTATCCTCTTCGTCCTCTTCCTCCGCCTGTGGCTGTTGTTGCGCGGGCACCTGCTGCTGCTGCGGCAGCGGGACATTTGGCAACGGCCCAGCAGTCTCCATGCGATCTTTCAGAATCTCGCCTAGGACCTTATCGACCTCCCCTTCGGCCTCCTCCTCGTCCTCGCCCAGCATATCGGTCTCGGGCAGCACCTCGCCGACCATCTCCTCGATGATGCCGGCCTTCATCAGCTCGACGCTCAGCTCCTGCATCGTCTGGGCCAGCTCGGGCAGCCGGATCAGCGAGTTGACGTCCTTCATGATGCCCACGCTAGCCTTGATGCTACCCTCGATGCGCCGCAGCGCCCACGCCTCGCTGACCTGCATCTGCACGCTGGCCAGCTGGGCGCGGCCCGTGACGAGCCGGGCGCCGGCCTTACGCGCGCGGATCAGCTCGCGCGCGAAGTCGCGCACCTCGCGTTGGGCCTGCTTCTGCCGGGAGGGGTCGCCGCGCTGGGCGCGCTTGTTGGCCGCGATGATTAGGTTCTTGGTCTTGACCTCGGTCGCCTTGATCTGGGCGATGTCGCGGTCGAGCTTGCGCATGTTTTGGCGGAGGAGTGCGTTGCATTTTCGGTACTAAAACACGGGGGTGCGGGTTAGAGAAAGATGCTGGTGCCTCGCGAGGTATGGCGTTCTGTCGAGACCGCAACGTACTTGGGCCTGGGGGTCTGGCTTGGCGAAGAGACCCCGAAGCGTCTCCATGGCTAGATCTTTCTGCGTCTGCCCGCGAGACAATGGATTCGGTGGCACGAAGCTTGACCGTCTCTGCGATGCCTTTCCTCGTCGGTTGGCTAGTGAAAGCGTTGGTGAGATGAACGGCGACGGGCCAGTATCAGTGCACATACCCGACCGGCGCTGACGTCGTTCAGACGGCCCGTCCTGGTTGGCTGGGCGCCGAACGTTTCAGCCTCATTTGGCGCTGAACTACTAATAAGAGCCTAGGCCATAGCATCCGACCCTGCCTGGCCGGTGCGCGCTGGTTAGGTAACCCCACAATGGATAGACCCGCCGAGTCCCACCATGGCTGTTGTGCAGGTCGCTTTGAGTGATACCTACCTAGGTACACACTATGGATGGTGTGGCGGATGAGGATGTATCTCTGTGACTGATATGGTCATGGTAGGTATGGGATGTCAGTAAGGTATCTGCTGTGGACTGTACTTCAGCCTTCCAGATTGATTTACCAATTTCTACATAACTGCGGAGATATCCGTACAGTCATCATATCAGTATTGATCTAGGTGGAAATGGTAGCAATGGAGTCAGCCTATCATACCAGGTAAGGAAACCTGGAAGATCAAGTCTTCGCCATGTTGAACTGATGTATTGGACAGATCAGAGATCATAGACATCTACTGTGATAGGGCCGTTGAGTCTGCACCTCATTTCAGATATCTTTAACCCAGTGCTCTGCTGCCATCCATCCTGAGAACTCCCCGCACTCCACCCCTGCTAAGGCCCCTCACAGGATGTCAAAAAAGGCGGAAACAGCAGCTGGAGGGTTAGGTACGGTACCTTCTGTTGACAAGGCTAAGTTGACTGATGGACTTTCGGTTTGCTCAATGCCTCGACACCCGCTTTTTTGCTGGGATATGATGTAAGACGTGTCTTAGCTCATGAACAGCCATCCAGAAGAATGTAAACTTGAAGTCGAGTTCCCTTCTGGAAGCTCTGATTCAGGGCCCACTCCGCAGCCAAAGGGGAGGAACACTAGACGCCCGAGGCGCCTCAGCCCTGCCGGATGGCCCGTGCTAGCTGAATCTTTGAGCTTCTGACGAATTCCACCGTCCACCCCCGGAGGGACGAGGCGGAGCGATTCAAAGTGCAGCCTCACAGCATCCCACCTTCCCAGCACTCCAACTTCAACATCAATCAAATTTCTGCTACCGACTAGCTCTCAATTACAAAAGCTACGTTAGGTTTTATCCACGCTATTCATCTCTGCAAAGCTACGGTTCCCGGCCTCTTTTGGAGGAAATAATGTCAGTGCCAAGTTCCCTGGAGCTACCCCTCCTCAACCCCTCCACGTCAGTTTTCAGCAGCTCGAGGCATAGAGACTGACATTCCCATCCCAACAGATTGCAATGGCCAGCAACACGGTGACACCTGAGGGTGAGTTTGACTGCGGCGTCTGACTCTTCTTGCGCCCATCAACTTCGCTCACAATATCCGCTGCTGCTAACAATGCTTGCGAACCGCTACAGTCCTCTGGGCCCAACGCTCGTCCAAGGATGACGCCGAGAAGAACTTCATTTACCTCACAATTAGCGTACCGGACGTGCCGACGTCGAACCTTAAGCTCGACCTCAAGCCGACGGGACTGACGTTCACGGGCCACTCGGACACGCTCAAGAAGACGTACCACGTCGAGCTCGAGTTCTACGCCGAGATCGACCCGGCCGCGAGCAAGGTGCACCACACGGCGCGCGACGTTGAGATGAAGCTTCGCAAAAAGGAGCTTAACGAGTCCTACTGGCCGCGCCTGCTCAAGGACGCCAAGAAGGCGCATTTCCTCAAGACCGACTTTGACAAGTGGCTCGACGAGGACGAGCAGAACGAGGCGGCCGACGACGACTTCGCCAACTTTGGCGGCATGGGTGAGTAGACTCGACCCTTTTCTTTCGAACGCGCTGGTTCAGGGAATGGTTCGGTTGCCTGTCGTGCCATGTTGCCTCTTCTTTTTTGGTCTCCATAGCCGGCTAAATCATCACGCACCTATAGAAGGACTTCCGGGCATGGGGGGCATGGGTACGTACACGACGGCTTGACTTGGAGACATGGCGAGGCGGATCCATATGCGGATGAGAACGGCGCGCGCGACACTGGGCTTCTCCTGCTTTACGATCGGTAATACTACCGTGGTAGCAGCTGGCTAACTCTATTCGCAGGAGGCGACGGTGGCTTCGGCGGCATCGACTTCTCCAAGCTCGGCGGCGGTGCCGGCATGCCCTCGGGTGACGATGAGGAAGACGAGTCCGACGATGATATGCCGCCACTTGAGGGCGAGGAGGAGGAGGACAAGGGCGAGAAGGCCCCCGAGGTGGCCGAGGACGCCAAGGATGCTAAGGAGGTGGTCAGCTCTTAGAATGAGAGACCGGATGGCGTCGCTCCTCATGTCACTGCGCTGAAGGCTTAGGCTCCGATATCTCGATACCAGATTGGGAAGGCTGCGAGGCTATGGACACGGGTTAGCAAACAAGTTTATGGGACGGCTTCGCAACTTGGGCTCGGCGGCGGGCGTCGTTGGCGGAGCAATCTGGTTGTATTGAGACAGGTCACTGGCGAATGGAGCTATTCGTTGCCTTCAAATACCTTGCTAATCTGGTTTGTTCCTTGGCACTGATTGTAAATTGCTGATCTGCTCGAATAGCATATCCCATCTGATTTCAGTGTCTTGCTTGACTGCTCCGACAATGGGGGAAGCGGAAAGGAGAGGAACAGGACACTATGACGGCCCTCGCAGCCTCCATCGCGATTAGCAAGTCGGCTCTATCCGGCGCCATTCGAAGTGAGTTCGATTCCAATAGTGAAGCGCGGGGGTTTGGAGTGATCTACAGAAGAGCCGGGAGGACATCGGGTAGGGGGACATTGTCACGTCCTCTGTTCGGCATTTGTTGTCCGGAGGCGGCATGGCTTCTTTTTGCCTGACCATTGAGATGAGATATCACATCCAAGGACTCGGACACCTCGACCAAGTGGCGCCCATTCACCGACGCGAGGGAGAGACCAATCTTGCTTGCTCCACAGTGCCACATTGGCTTCGTGGCTTTTTGTGGCCCGACACGTATCGGATCTAATTCGAGCCTGAGGTGCGCCTTTTGAACCGATATTCCCCCTTCTCCTACATCTGAATGGAATCCTTGGGATAAACCCCGGCAAGCCGCGGCACGCCAACTAAGACTCAGGACGAACCGGTCCCGTCTCCTACCACTCAACCTCTACTGCGACTTCAGCGTGCAAATTCCCAGCCCAATGGTCGAAATCGAATGCCGAGGGTGAATAGCTACTAAACGGGGCGTCACCTCAAACAATGCCTTTCCCATGCCAACCCAAAAGTCCGGACACCTGCTCCTGCGCTTGCCCGGGTAGGACGAAGACTAGCAAAGCAGCCACCCTTGAGCTGTCATCATCACCATTCCAACAACAACAGCGACGTGGCGAAGCACCGGCTCCGTACACAGCAGAAGAGGCTGCCGCCTTCGTTCGGCTCGGTGCGTGTTTGGTGGCCTTGCCGCCAGACGAGGTTTGGCGGGATCCGCTTAGGATCAGAGAGGGTGACGATGAGGGTGACGGTGATTCGGCGGTGTCGATGACAGCTCATGCAGACAGGTCGGGCTAGGGGATAGTTCATAGCTCGGGTGGAGAAGGTAGTCTGAGACGGAGAGAGGGTTTGGTACCTAGAACGCGAAAAGGGGACGGGAGGGGATGGTGCGACTTGATGTAGAAGGTCTAGTACTATGAGAAAGGTTGACGAGAAGCGTACATACATACATAGCTACTCTCGTTTCGTGACGTTTACTACCTTACTTACGTACCTTATACCGACGTGAACGACAACACACACGCCCATCATCCACCCGACTCCTCCATAGCAAAAAGTTGAACACGCCACATCGATACCCCAAGAGGAGCGCCCACCCGGTAATGTACAAAGCTCATACACCCCTCGCAACTCCCTCCATTCTTTTGCCCCATTCCCACCAAAGTCTATAAACAGATCTCGCTTCCCGCGTCCCACTAGTCCTCGCGTCCACGCTACACCTCAACAACATCCTCCCCACGCCGCTCGAAAACTCCACGGAAACAGCCACGTGGCGCTGATTGACTGTGTCCTAGGAGGAGAAGGCTGGGTCGGGGTTGTGGTTCCATTCGGATGTCGCAGGTAACACGGAGAGGGTAGTGAAGTTGTATTGTACGTGTGGTTTGTCTACGGGTAATGTGGCGAGCGTGGCGGTAACGGGGAAGGCCCATGTAAAGGACATGAAATACCAGTTTCCCGTGGAGGACACGCCGCCGCCGCCGTTATCCGCGTTCGTGCAAGGGGTACTCGGGCTTTGGCAGGGTAAAGACCCAGGTGATCCAGAAGTTGACGCAGTCAAGTTCATCTCTGCGAACTTGCAAACGGGAATGAATACTCATGGCAGCCGACACCTAGTGCCTGGTCACTTCGAAAGCATCGTTAGTCTGTCGCCCTTTCCAAGCTTCACGGTCGGAACACGCGCAATGATTCAGTCTCTGAATGACTCCTATTATGCTAATGGAAAGCCCGATAAAACCGCCCAAGTATACAGTTTACCCCTCGACATGACAACGGTAAAGACGCCCACCTGTGTCTAAGAAATGCCCCACTGAAGTCCCAAAGCAAAAGCCGTGCCCAACCTACCACCCCAAATGCCGAACCGCCCGAAACTCATTTCGTACATGAAACTCACTCCCATATCTCCACTCCTGTCATTCGTGTTGTGATGACCTCAAAGAACATCATCCTCCATCGTCGCGTCGCCGCCCGCTGCAGCGGCTGCAGCGGCACCGTTGACGTTGTTCTCGGGATTACCGCTCTCAAAATAATCCATCATCTCCGAATCTAGCTCCTCCGCCGTCTTCTTCACCGGCCGGTTGCTGCGGCCACGTCGACCCGTCTTCTTGCCGCCCCTGGAACTGGCAGCGCCGCCCTTGGTGCCGCCTCCGTTTTGCTTCACCGCAGCAGCAGACTTGGGTTGTGCCTTGGGCTGCACGATACGCTGAGAGAGCGGCTTCGGCTGCGGGATGAGGTCGGCAGATGCGACCACTACTTCAACCTGGACCAGAGTTAGCAACGATGCAGCAATGCTTCAGTGCGGGATGCTTCGGGGTCATACCTTAACTGGTTTGTTGTCGATCAGTAAACCGTTCAGGGTGCTGAACGCTTTGCTGGCACCGTCCGCATGGTGGAAGGTGACGTGAGCGATGCCGCGGCTCACGCCGCCGGGGCCGTATGAAAGTTCGACCTTCTTGACTTGGCCGACACTCTGCTGGAAGTAGTCCTATCGAGAGTTAGTGTGGTTCAAGGACCAAGAGTTTGAGCGTCTGTATCCGGTAGAAGTCGAATCCATCAGGAGTATTCGCGTGGCGCAAAAAGTCCGAAAGGCAGATAACCCAAGACAGCGAGCAGAGCAGTGAGCGTGCCATCCCCGGGCAGCGTCACCCGCGACTGGCAGGTGAGCCACGTTCAACATCCACTGAACCCCGTTCGACAAACTCCGTGCTCGAGACCACCAAGTCATACTGAGAAGGCGACAGAGTGCGCAACATGACCCAGCATGGTGCGTCCAACCCGACCTGAAAATGCCATCCCGATTCGACATCGAAGGAAACGCGTTCGGCACTTGGAAATCCCTAACAGCGACAGACACAAGCTCTCTAACCCGGATAATCGCAGGGAATCGCGGAGAGATCGGTGCCGCATGACCTTGCTCACTGCCCAGCTCGCTGAAGCGCAGCCATCATCGACCTGGTGCCCAGCCAGGAGAGATAGTGCGAAGAACGCCCAGCTAAGCATCGTCTGTCTGATGAATTGTCATTGGTCTCTATCGCATGCACAGCGCCTTCGCATCGCGGGAGCTTGCCAGGCAGCCCGGTGCTGAAGGATGTGCAGCGAGACGTGGACGAGCTCGACTTTCGCAGGCTTGGCGGCCTTCAGTGCGCGGCGGGACTGCGCGCACTACGAAGGAGCTGTGGTATCATGACAGCGGCTTTCCAGCGCTGAGGTTCGGGCGTGGCCGCCCTCCATTGTCCACCGGGGACAAGGCATCTCGGTAGAGAGATGCCGCGGAGTGATGCGTCGACGAGATCCCGAGGGCATTAACGGCCGCATCGGTAATAACATACCTTAATCTGGGCCTCGGAAACATCCTTTGGCTGTTGCAGAGTTAGCGGTGGACGTTTTTAAGCATGAACAGGTATACTTGAAGGGTTGTCATACCAAGTTGCTGACCATGATTTTGCTTTCACCGGTCAGACCAGCGCCCTTTGCAGGTGTGGGCTTGGCAGTGTTGCGTGCACCCTTTGAGCTCTTTTTGATGCCACCGGCCGGGGCAGCGGGCGCGGGGCGGTTGGCGCCAGCTGCGCGACGCGTGGAGCGGCGACGGCCATTCTGGTTGCGCCGCTGGCTAGAGAGGATCTCGTCGAGAGACTGGTCGAGTTTGGCAGACATTTTTTTCGATTGATGCGGAAGACTGGATGTTTGAAGTGGAACTTTCTGGTCTTGCTGTTCGCGTGTGGTAAGAAGGATGCGGAAAGAGGAAGCAAACTGGGGGGAGTGCTATAATTTATTGGAAGGGTCGGGTGGTGAGGCTAGCCTGCAGGTGGGTCTCGTGGCAGAGAGAGTGGGGCCGTCTGCCAGACAGCGTAGTGTAAGGGGTGGGCGTCGCAAGTCGCAGGCTCCTTTAGGATTAGCGAAAATTCGCGAACGTCACCGCTGAGTGGGGCCGGTTGCCGAGCACGTCGCAAGCCGTTAGCTCTTCTAGGATTGGCGAAAGCTCAGAGACGTCATGCGGTCATGGGGTCTTGGGGCGACACACGCAGATTGCGGCCGGCCGACTGCCAGACAACCGTACACTACGGGGCGTGCGTCGTCGACCGCAAGCTCTTTAGGATTAGCGAAAATTCGAAGACTTCACGGCTCAGGTTGGATCTCCGGGCAGCACACGCAGTGAGTGAGCCGGCTGGCGAGTACGGTCGCAAGCCGCTCTGACGAACCTGGAAGTCACAAAAGCCATTACGATGGGACTGCGACAGGCATTGCAACTGAACTGTAAAAGCCTCCGTAATGCTAACTATGTAGTAGGGAAACACTTTTGGTCCCAACCTTCGTAAACCGCGTGAAAAACGCCCGGGTAGCGGGTTGCGCACCCCTAGTCTGACGAATGACCCCGACATGCCCGCCTACGAAGGATGCGATGGGAGCGAACCCAACAGAAACCGCGGCACTGCCGATCTCAGCTTCAGCTGCTGAGGATGTTTCAGAAAGGACTGTGATCCAATCTGACGTCAAACGCTTGGGGGCGTTTTGTCACTGTGAGTAGAGCGTTGCTAGTTCACAACGTTTTTGTGAGACGTCGTTTTAGTTCTGTAGACCATCTTTCACTGTCGAATGTACATCAGGGACGGGAACCAAGTGGAAAACAAGAACGAATTGGGTATTATAACGTCTGCTCTGAAATACTTCACGGCCGCGCGCGATTGGAACACTGCCCGCCAAGTCCCAGATATATCAAGCGAAGCTCCCGTTCCAAGAGCGACGGTGTTTCCAAGATGCCAGCTTCGACGTTCGAGATATCGAACTTTGGCGTGCTCGGGTAAGATGTCACACCACCTGTTCTGGCACCTTGCATAACTCCATCATGCTGTCCTATCTTGTTTTGGTTGACGCTGTGGTAGATTGTGGCCCTGCCTTTGCCGGGGCCTTCTCCTTTGCAACCTCGCGCTCGTCTTCGTCTGCGTTGACTTCGAAGAAATGGTAGAGAATAATGAGCACCATTGCCGCTGAGCCGAGGAAGATGGCAAGGCGGTAGAGCTCTGAGTCCGTGATCATGGTGGGGTTGTGTGGACGTCGCTGGACGTTCAGCCGATGGTGCGTTTACGGATCGGCTAATTGACGGAGAAGCGGACACAGCTGCAAGCACAATCAGCACACGTAACGCGTCGCAAGTCCATGTAGGCAGGTAGGCGATACCTTTGCTTGTCTGGTGTTGTTGTGCGGGGTGCAAGTTGTGATGCCGCGTTTGATCTGGACAGCTTTCCTGAAGCTGCCGCGGCGTGTCGTGACGCTCAAAGTTGCCGCCGGCAACTAACACGTACAGTCCCAGTCAGACCCCTGAAAGTTCGTTAGCGCCTGCAGTGACTTGAAGACTAGGGTCAGCCTAAAATTTCAAAGTGGGACATACAAACGGCCACTTTCTCTACGGAAAAAAGGTTAGATGGACTCGAGGCTTTACATTGTTGCAAGATTTTGCATTCCTAGTTTTGAACTATTTCTTTTCGCAGTTTAGCAGTGTTGTTGCGGATTTGCGACCAGCTCCTATCGCCAGTTCCTCGCTAACATGGCAACTTTCAATTTGTTGAGCTGTAATGATACCTTACGTAATCCGCTCCTGTCCTTGCTTGGGTTCCACTGCACCGCCGGTCACGTGCCCGTCAGCTCCACCCTGCCGCAAAGTGCTTGAAAGCCGTTCTGTTAGTTACTGTGTGGGGGCTCCTGTGAGACCATTCGGAAACATTTGGAACCAGACACCGTCAGGTTTCTTGGGCAATCGCCGCCTGGAACCGGCAAGCCTGCCTCGTGCACCCAAATCTGAAGAACCATCGGCCAACAGAGCAGTTTCTATCGGCGCAGCGGCCTCTAAGTACCTAGTGCGTATTACAGGACCCAGTCTCGGACTTCAGATTCAACGGCTTGCCCACCATGCCTCCCAAAAAGAACGAGAAGGGTGGGAAGAAGCCCGATGTCAAGAAGATTGTCGAGGACAAGACTTTTGGCATGAAGAACAAGAAGGGCGCCGTGGCGAAAAAGCAGATTGCCCAGATTGCTTCGTCGGCGAAGGCCGCGGGGAGTGCTGAGCAGAAGCGCAAGGAGGCAGAGAGAGCCGCTCGCGAGCGGGAGAAGAAGGCTGCCGAAGACGCAAAACGGGAGGCCGAGGCGCTTCTCAACAAGCCCGTCCAGATCCAGAAGGTGCCCTTCGGCGTCGACCCGAAGACAGTTGTGTGCATCTTCTACAAGAAGGGCAACTGCGAGAAGGGCAAGAAGTGCAAGTTCGCGCACGACCTCGACGTGGAGCGTAAGGTCGAGAAGAAGAACCTGTACCAGGATACACGAGACGACGATGAGGAGAAAAAGAAGCAGGAGACCTCGGCCGACTGGGACGAGGAAAAACTGCGATCCGTCGTCTTGTCCAAGAAGGGGAACCAACGCACAACAACCGACAAGGTGTGCAAGTACTTCATCCAGGCCATCGAGGATGGCAAATACGGTTGGTTCTGGATTTGCCCGAACGGTGGCGACAAGTGCATGTACAAGCACGCTCTTCCGCCAGGGTAAGTGTACTTGAATATTTGCGGTCATGCAGTTTCCAGCTAACCAACTCTCCAGCTTCGTCCTCAAGACCAAAGAACAACGAGCGGCGGAGAAAGCGCTATTGGATAAGTCGCCACTCAAGACATTGACAATCGAAGAATTCCTCGAATCAGAGAGGCACAAGCTTACGGGGACGCTCACGCCGGTGACACCCGAGACATTTGCTAAGTGGAAGAAGGAGCGTCTAGACAAGAAGGCTGCCGAAGAACAACTGCGTAAGGCTAAGGAGGCTACCGGCCGTTCGCTGTTCGAGAGCGGCAACTGGAGGATGGATGACGACGACTCAGAAGGGGAGGATGACGGCGCATGGAATCTTGAGAAGCTACGGAAGGAGACGGAAGCGCTTGCGATCAAGAGAGAAGAGGAGCGGCTGGCTGCCCTGCACGGCATTCCCTTGTCAAACGGTGACGCGAGCGGCGGGACCGCAGGGCAAGGGGAAGCGGAGCCTGAGGCAGTCCCAAACAAATGAGCGGTCGCTCCGAAAGAGGACTACTCAGAACGAAACGCCGCGCGGCCGCGAGAGGGCAGCGAGCCCACAGAGTGCTCCTCCTCAACCGGCAGCAGGCGCGTCGGCCACACCGCTTAAAACATCTGGCAACTCTTGAGATTGGCTCGGAGGTGGTGTGTCCCGGCTCGAAAGAACTAGGATAAGGTGTGCGGCCCCAGGGAGGCAACCGGGTCGGTTATATAGGGGTTACGGCCAAATATATTTCTCGATATCGGAGAACGACGATGTTACTCCCAGTCCAGCATTGTCCGAACCACCTTTCGTGCCCGCCTTTGCCGACAGTTGCATCTTCACTAAGTGGGCTATCATTATTACCTAACATTTTGACCTCATCATGCCACAGCATCCCCGAGAATGACCGAAACGTGAGCCTGACCTTAGCCCTCAAAACTTTTCGACGTATGGCCGCAGATCCAGCTCGTGCGTGAAGCTCGACCGATGCTGCGTATGCAGATGCCAATAACTCTCGGCAATCTAAGTTCCCCAGCCAGGGCAAACGCCGTCAGCAAACCTCACTTTCTAACCTCAGGAGTCTCATTAACCAAAATGACAACCAGACTCACCGCATCAGCGCTGATTTTCCCATCCTCCTTGCCCTCATTCACAACATACTCCTTCGTCCGAGGGATGTCGATCACGCCGTCGACAATCACGTGTGCGACGTGCACGCCGCGGGGGCCAAACTCCCGCGCCAGGCTCTGGCCCAGCGCCCGCACGGCAAACTTGCCTGCCGCAAATGGCCCAAAACGTGCGGATCCGCGCACCGAGGCTGTCGCGCCCGTGATAATCAGGGATGGCGGATACGGGCTGGTGGGCACAGCCTCGAGCAAGGAAGGGAGGGCCGCTTGGGCGAAGATAAAGAGGCCACGACTGGATTGGGGGGGTTAGTGGAGAGGGATGGGAATGTAGAAGAAAAAGAAAAAGGGGAAAGGAGAATGCAAGTGCGTACGCATTAACGGCAAGGCTGGCATCAAAATCTGAGACAGAGGCTTCCAGGAAAGGCTTGATCCCGAAGCCTCCGGCGGCGTTGTCTGCAAGAAACGTATATTGATACCATGTCATTTTTGTTGATCCCAGTGGCAGGACTTACAGATAGCCGCCGCGAGCGTCTTCCCCGGCAGTTCCTTCTTGATGGTCTCAAACGCAGACGCCACGGACTGCGCGTCGGAAACGTCGGTACTGATTCCGAGCGCCTCGCCACCCTGCTGCTTGATCTCGGACACGATGTCGGCATAGCTCTCGGGCTTGCGGGCTAGAAGCACTACAGGATAGGAGCGGGCGAAGCGCAGAGCCACGGACCGGCCTGTGCCGGCGCCGACACCGGCGACAACGGCGTAGAAGCTCTTCGAAGCCATGATGTCGTCGTCGTTTTTGGTAAGTTAGAGTGGAAGAGCAATATGCATGTGTATTCGAGACTCTGAGTGGAGGGGAAATTCTTCTTCTACATGGGCTGCACAAGCTTCCTTATATGCTCCTTCGTAGAGCAGCCAGCTTCCAGTTCCCAAGACGTGCTTGCTTGCGTCAATGACCCCGCCCGGCACTTCCGCCTAGAAATAGCGATTAATAATACGGTTTGCATCCGGAATCTCAGGAAGAGGGATGGTGAAATAGTTGTTGCAGATGACGGTGCATTAGATGGGGGAACGATATCTGGCTGTCTCGCTTGCTACGTCAAACCGGTGAGTAACATCCGAAAGAAGCGGGAGCAAAGAGATCGCAGCCATGTTTGTGAGAAGGCAGAACTGAAGTCGAGGTTTGGGGTTCTGCCAGTCGAGAAACTTGATCCGTCATTACCTCCTTATTATTAACGCTGAACTAACTGCCTAATAATTGGGATTTATGTGAGGGGGCGGTAAGGTATACATAACACATAACAGCTGGGAATCTGTAGATACCTTGAATGGTAGGAATATGGTAATGAGCACCTAGTAAGGTCTATATGTGGCTTGTACATACCATACCATACCTTACACGATACCATGTACAGTCTGGCTATGTGACATAAGTACAACCTGTATACATGTCCGTAAAGTACGTCAGATACACTGCAGCCGGTAAGATACCGTGCTCCCTGGTATTATCTTCACAGCGCATCACTGATCAGTCGCGTCGAGATTGGCTTGGGGCTAGGCTTAATTTAATCCTTCTTTTATTATGGTTGAACACCAAAAGCCCTAGACTACCGAGTGCACACTCTCATTCATGATTCTACTTAGATTGCATAATAAATTTACAGCATTTAGTCAAAGGCTGTTGAATGCCTTCCACGAACCCATCCATTAATTATTTTAACTATTTCTAGTTCACTCACACACGATGCCGTACGACCCAGACTGGGATTTGCGGGACGGGGAGCGAGTCGCCGATATAAATTCCACCAGCGCTGTATCCGACTACAGGAACCTGTCAGATGTCGAGGAGTCAGATGGGATGGGCATGGACGAGGGGGGAGAACAGTACGACTCAACCGAGGAGCAGGAGGATTTCATGGACTCGGAAGATATGGAAGTCGACCAACTTGGACCCCGCGGAGATCAACGTTCAGAAGGAGCCCTGGACGACACACCTAAACCTCGCCTACCATTCCCTGGAGCAGCCGCAGTTGCAAAGCTAGCTCAGGTCGAAGTGGTCCTTTACTCCAGTACTAGTAGTCCATTGAAGGATGCGCTCGTACCAGCAGGCGAACTTCCTGGTGACGACGGGGACGACACGAACCTTGTCACTTCGGACATTGTACCGGAATCTCGAAGCAAGCGCCATGAAGAATCACCCACAAAGGCGCCGGCTGTTTCTACTAGTACCACAGGAGTGCAACCCCCTGTGGCTCGCACCGTATCAGCCACGGCCACCCCTCAACCTAAAAAACGCGGACGTCCGTTTGGATGGCGGAAGGGATTCGGCTCGTATTCGGCCCTGAAGGCGGGGCTCCCGCCGGGCTCACTGCCGCCGGGCTCATCCACACCGCGGCCGAAAGCCAAGAAGCCGACCAGCGAGCAAAAGCCACGGCGCCGACCTGGCAGGAAACCCGCGCCCACTGCCCGCCAGCTCTATCTCCGACTCAACCCGCACTTCATCACCTTTCGCTGCGAGTGGGAAGGCTGTCCAGCAGAGCTACAGAACCTCGAGACGCTGCGGAAGCATCTCCTCATCGTCCACGGCCGCCCATCAGCGTCATCATCGACGACAGCAGCCGGCCCATCCTCCCAAACGCCCTCAAGCCACTCACCACTAACCTGCAAATGGTCGACCTGCGCCTGCCCGCCGCTCGCCACGCGCGAAGCCTTCACGGCGCACCTCGAGAAATCCCACCTGGCGCCCTTCCTCTGGCACGTGGGCGACGGCCCGCGCAGCAGCACGCCCTCCCTGGCCTTTTCGATCCATAAGGACCAGGACGCGGGGGACAAGGACAAACCGCTACCCTCGTACCTCTTCGACTCCAGGGGAAACCAGGTCACCCCCTCGATCCGCGACCAGCAGTTGGAGAACGAGGACGACCGCAAGAAGCGGCAGGCCCGGCTCAACCGGGTCGTGCAGCAGCGCGACCAGAACGCGCCTGACGAGCCCGAGTACACCGTTGAGGAGCTCAAGGGGATGGCGGAGGCGATGAGCGGGAAGAGGGCGCGGCAGAAGATGTTTAGGGACTATGCTGACCGTGTGTGCGGGGGCGGGATGGCAGAGTGGAGGGGGTTGTTGGCCTAAAAATCCCATTTCATGACATATTCGACGGCAGGAAGTGCATACGGGGGACATCCGAAGGATACTGTACTTGGCGTTAGAGGGCGGGAGCGAAAGGCATTGCTTTCACTTGTGCTTGTCGGGCCACTCTTGTTGTTGCTGTAATACTGTATCGTGTCGCTTGATGTGCAGTGTTACCCTACCGTAGCTGGAGGAGCAGCAACTGCACTACTGGGCAGGTAGTAGGAACAAGGGGAACAAGCCCACCATCACATCATCACAGATGCCTTGCTTCATGCCTGTAGTTCAAACTGAGACTTGCAGTGCGGACACGAGTAATCCGTATTGGTAATCCAGCCCACAGTACGGATAGCCCATGACGGGACTGCACGGATGCCGGGGCTCACGGCTCTTACAGGGATTCCGGTCATGGCTGGATTCTGGCCAGAACCAGCGATAACCCTAAAATGAGCCCCCTAAAAGTCAGGGTTAATAAAGCTACTAGTAGGTTGAGGTGACTTGTGGCCAGAGTCCAATCATGACACGGGATCCCTGTAATAAGAGACCCGACGGTAGTTAGGTACAGATTACGGAGAGGTATTCCGGAGGCTGATCCTGTTCATAGGCCAGCATTCACTGCGGGCAGCTGCCAGTCCCCCTCGAAGAACTGCCCATCAGCCGCTCGCCAAGCCTGCCTCCACCACCTCTTTCCCCGTCACCTACCTCCGTATCCATCCATTCCGTCTTCAGACCACCATGGCTCGGTCCTCATGATCCAAACGACGACCACCCAAGATGCCGTCGACAAAGAACGCCAATGGCGACAGTCATTTCCCCCAGCGACTCAAGAATTTCTTCCGCATATCCTCAGGCGGTCGCGATCGTGCCGAAACCACCACCCAGAATGCCGCGCGCTCCGACACGAAGAGCGCCTTCCGCCAGACGAGATTCTTCAGCGTCGGCCGCCTGCGCAGCGCTACTACCGCTAGCGAAGGTAACCCGCTCGACGAGACTCTGAGTCCGACTGCTCATGCGAACCCCTATTTCGCCCACCAGGGCCAACCTGGCTTACGGCATCACAATGAGGGCTCTGTACCTCCGAGCCCACCCGATACCCCGATGCTCAAGGTCGTGGGGCCAAATGGCGGCGCGCCAGAGAAAGCAGCCGCTGGCACAAAAGAAGAGCTCGCGAGGAAATTGAGGAGAGTAGCCAGCGCCCCGAATGCGCAGGGCTTGTTCTCCAAGGGAGATGGCGATGGGGAGCGGCCCGCCACCGCCGAGATGGGCAAGGAGCCTCTGGAGGAGAGCAAAGACTCAAACACGATGGGATTTGCCGACGGCACGGCTAACGGAACCCCAAGCCCAAATGGCGGTCTTTCGCCTCCCGAGTCGGACGGTCTCGGGGCGCTGCCGCCGCCGAGTCAGTCATCACTTGCGTTCCGCAGGACGTACAGCTCCAACTCCATCAAAGTCAGGAATGTAGAGGTCGGCCCGCAGAGCTTCGATAAAATCAAGTTGATCGGAAAGGGGGATGTGGGCAAGGTGTACCTGGTGCGGGAAAAGAAGAGCGGCAGGCTGTATGCCATGAAGGGTCAGTATCCGCGCAAAGCATCAGATACAGGCTCAATGTCACGGGACCCCCCCTGCTAACGATGATCCCAGTGCTGAGCAAGAAGGAGATGATCAAGCGGAACAAGATCAAGAGGGCGTTGGCGGAGCAGGAGATTCTGGCCACCAGCAACCACCCGTTTATCGTGACGCTGTACCACTCGTTCCAATCCGAGGACTATCTATACCTATGCATGGAATACTGCAGCGGTGGGGAATTCTTTAGGGCCCTACAGACGCGGCCTGGGAAGTGCATCTCGGAGGAGGATGCCCGCTTTTACGCGGCCGAGGTCACGGCGGCCTTGGAGTATCTGCACCTCATGGGCTTCATCTACCGGGACTTGAAGCCGGAGAGTAGGTCTCGGCGCACTGGGAATTCAGGGATAGCTTGCTGACTTGTCTACCTTTAGACATCCTGCTCCATCAGTCTGGCCATATCATGCTCTCAGATTTCGATCTGTCAAAACAGTCGGATCCAGGCGGCAAGCCCACCATGATTCTCGGCAAGAACGGCACCAGTTCGAATTCGCTACCAACGATCGACACCAAGTCATGTATCGCCAATTTCCGGACAAACTCGTTCGTCGGGACGGAAGAGTACATTGCCCCCGAGGTGATCAGGGGCAGTGGGCACACCAGCGCCGTCGATTGGTGGACGCTCGGCATTCTCATCTACGAGATGTTGTACGGCACTACGCCGTTCAAGGGCAAGAATCGTAACGCGACTTTTGCCAACATCCTCCGGGAAGACATCCCGTTCCCAGATCATGCCGGGGCACCACAAATATCAAAGTCAGTTCACCCTCTCTCGGCTCCCCCTCCTTGATCCCTACTGCTAACGTGTGGATGAAATAATAAGCCTTTGCAAATCGCTGATTCGCAAACTCCTCATCAAAGATGAGAACCGCCGCCTAGGCGCCCGCGCGGGCGCCTCTGACATCAAGTCTCACCCCTTCTTCCGCACCACGCAGTGGGCGCTGATCCGGCACATGAAGCCGCCAATCATCCCGAACCAGGGCCGCGGTATCGACACGATTAACTTTAGGAATGTCAAGGAGAGCGAGAGTGTCGATATCAGCGGCTCGAGGCCGATGCAAAATGTGAAAGGTGTGCCGCTGGACAGCGGGCTCGCGACGCCGGGTGGCGAGACGCCGGATCCGTTTGAGGAGTTCAATAGCGTCACGCTACATCATGACGGCGACGAGCATTATGCCAGCGAGGGGTATGAGTCTTTAAGCTGAGGCGATGTTGATCTGAGTGACAGACCTGGGGGGAGTGTGGTGTCTCCTTACCTGCTATTCAGGCAGAAGCTATTCGCGTGCGGGATGGGCATAATTCATGGGTCATTTATCGTGTCTCGTTCCCGTCGGCATCCACAACACATTCATTTGAAGACTGGTAAAGAGCTGCGTGCCAGTATACGGAGAGGAGGTGGAGATTGGTTGAAACGGGCCTCTTTCATTGAGGGGGCCAGTTATACGAGCGTTTTTTCATGTTCATGTACTCAACGCTTCATCTGATGGAGTTGATGGAATGGCGTTTTCCCCTCTTCCCTTTCATTCAGAGGAGGGCTTTGCGTCGGGTGGTTGGATTGGCAAGGAGGAAACGGAGGAATGAGGAGAGAAGCAAGACCCTGGCCATTACACCACACAGTCAAAACAGAAGTAGAAAATAGTGTCTGTGAGATTCGGCCATGCTCTTGCGGGCAGCTAAGCCTGTGTGCTGCCTCATTACTGTGCATTGGTTTCGTGCGTCTTTCACGGAGTGAATGTCACTGGAAAGGGCTTGGCAGGATTGTTGAACCACGATAATATTCCGCCGTGGACGAGATGCTATGACCGTGACCCGCTAACACATATGAGCTCTGCCTCATGATCATAAGCCAGCTTCGCGGCACGAAGACTCGGGGAAGCAGTGTTGTCCCAATCCCGATCGTAAGATACAGGGACACAGATGCTGCTCATACGGGTATCTTACTTTGTATAAGTATCCGAGTCATATCACCAGAGCGTACTTCGTATGGACTTATCGAAAGACTCGCAACTTACCGCTGGCATTTCACTCTGATACCGTAAATTACACCACATTCGACCCCACATCTTCCACACCCGTTCGCGTCGACCGTGTCTCAGGCTCCGAGTCAGTCAGCACTGAGCACTCACTCACACACCACCGCACTCAACATCAGCATCAGCATCACCACAGAGAAAGATGGACCCGCCACCACGTCCGCAGAGCTCCCTTCTCACCTCACCACCCGAGCTCACTCCCCTCGAGCAAGAGGTCCTTGACGAGTATGAGCGGCTAGCAGAGAACATGAAAAAGGTCCGTGTCCTTCCCCTCCAACTTGCTGCGACACTTGTATTGTACCGTGCATGCACATGCACATACAATACAGACCTTATCTTATACCCATGCTGGGAGAGAAAATGGAATAAAACTGACATGGGAAACGGGAAACCTCCCCCCTTCCGCTGTAAACAGCTCGCCGGTCTCCTTGACAACCTTGCCAGCGCACCAGCAACCGAGATCCTTGACGGCCTCAGGGAGCTCGAGCGCAAGACCAGCCTGGTGTTCACGCTCCTCAAGGCCAGCGTGTACAGTATCGTGCTGCAGCAGGAGATTGGCTGGGATGGTGCGGCGCAGCAGGGGTGAAGAACATGGTCAAGTGAGGGACTTGTTCTTTAAGAAGGGGATGATTGAGGGCCTGGCAGGGGAATCGCATATAAAAGGCTGCGGGTACACGTGTATGTCGGGGTTGGATTCAGCCAGGTGCTGACGGATATGCACATGTGTGGTTACGGTTTGGAGCCAGGGGCGGAAGCAAGGGGGATGCATCGCTTCGTATGAGTGTCGCCCACCCACCCCATGCAGGCGGGGCATGTTTACGCCTGGAGTAAGGAGGTGGATGAATCAAGGAGTGGCCGAGAGGATTCAACCCGCCGCGGTGGACTACTATGCTACCCAGATGGGTCGGCGCGAACATCAGGCCAGGAACGAGAACAGATACCAGCAAGCCAAATCAGGCGCGCGCAACAAACGGACGAGGCCCAAGCTCTTCCCACATCCCGCTGTTGATACAAGTTTCTACAAGGTCCGTTATCTGCACCATATAGAACACAGACAACAAACGAATTAGTATACATCGCCGCCATAGTACACCTTGCGCACATCGACCAGCTTCTTGCCGCGGCCGATGGCGATCTCCTCGGGGTCTGGCTGGCTGCACAGCGCCTTGTAGGCGGCCTTGACCGAGTTCATAGGGTTGCGGGAGCGGGGGATGGTGGCGGCGAGATCGTAGATTCCGGCACAGCGGCACATTTCGAAGATGCGGTGCGAGACGCGCAAGCCGAAACCTAGGAATGGCATTTTCATCAGTATACACATAGCCCCGGCAAGTTCGCTTGTAGTCTCGAGCCAGCCTACCTGGCGGACGAGCAGCCATCTTGACTATGGTGCCCGACACCTTGGCCTCGACGTTGCCGTAAATAGTCCGGTTCTCATACCGGCGGATCGGCTGCATGTTCCGGATCGCGAGCAGGCGCGCCTTCATGGCCGCAATACTGCCCTCGGTCGACTTGGCCTCGCCGATTCCGAGCCACCCGTCGCCATTGCCGGCGACGTACAGGATCGACTGCTTCTGCACCTTGCCCAGACGGGTCTGGTTCGAGACGAAGCGCCTGACTAGCAGTTTCGTCTGCAGCCGCAGGATGTTCTGCACGCTCATGCCCGTGCGCTTCTTCAGGTCCTGGTAGACGCCAATGTCATCGAGGCCCTTGTCGGCAGGATCAATGGCGGCCTTATACAGGCCCGCCACGCCGGGCACCTTGCTCGGCAGCGCGTGGGCTAGCGACGTGTCGGTCGTCCGGTTGTTGTCCGTCATGGCGGAGCGCTCGAGAATGTACTGCAGCACGTCGGCGTCGGTCGGCCCTCTGCCCATCTCGTCCGGGCTCCTGTCTTTTTGCTTGTTGACCTCGGCTTCCAGGTAGTTGTGGAAGGCCTTGTGCGCCTCTTGCCGCACCTCGCCTGGCCACTGCGCCTCGGGCACCTTCTGGAACTCTTCTGGCACGAAGTCTACCAGCGTCTTGAGCATTCCCGTCACGTTCCCTTGTTGGAACTTGTCGGCCCACACGATCAGGTCCTGGGTGAACTCGTCCATGTTCATGAACCTCGCGTTCGGGTCGGGCGCATCCTTCCACTTCGGCCGCTTGTCGATGATCGGCTGCGTCTCGGCGAAATCGTCGATGTAGGGTAGCCTGTAGGGGTCAACGCGCAGACGGCCCTGCACCGTCAGGTCGCGCGGGTCGATGGCCGCCTCACCGGCCTCGAGGGCGGCGATCTGCTCGGGCGAGTACCGGTTCCGCAGCTGCGCGATCTCCTCTTTGGTGTATTTGGGGAACTTTTCTTTTGTGAACCGGTCGATCTGCCGCTCGTCCGTCAAGCCCATATCCGCTGCCCGCACGTTGGCGAATCGTGGCCGCCGCCTCGCCGACATTTGAGGCGAGCTGTGAAACTGGTGGGCAAAGAGCTGGTGGTGGCATGGCGCCGTCGACGGAGGAGCAGCGCATGCAGGACCTGGCACCGCGGCCAGGCGTCCGGAGATGAGCCTCCTGGCGGCTGGACGTGCTACGCTCATAGCTTGGGCTCAACTGACACTGCCGGACACCCGGTGGCTGGCGTTTGGTGCTCGGGTACCAAACACTCACGTATCGCTTCTATCCGCACGGAACTACCCCGTCTGCGATACGTTGAGACGGATGCCAGCAATTTTTTTGGGCCCAAGCGCGGAGGCTGTCCGAGTTAGGAAGGATACTTCAATCGGCGTGGGTATCCAATCATGAGCCCTTCAGTGCATCAGTGGAGACGCATGGCTTGGCATGGGCGACACCTCGTGCCTTATCATGTGATCTCTAAGTAAACTACCAAAAGGAAAATGGAACATGGAAGTTGTGTTGTGTCTATGAGTCTACTCTTGGTCGGTTCCATAAAACAGTGTTATTAGCCAGTCAAACTTACAGCTCATCGCCCGAGAAGGTATTCAATCCAACTCCGTATGCACTGCGCCCGAGTGATGGCGAATTGGTGATGGCGAATTACACTAGTGATGGCTTCTGGCCATCGGCCTGTGGTTCAAATGGTGGACCCTTGCCAGCCAATCAATTCCAGCTTATCTGATTCAATCGTTTGAGTCTGCCACGGGCCTGAAACACAGCAACCCCTTTCCGTTGATTGAAATCGCACCCTCGCTGAAATCGGCTTCATCGTGAAGTCTGGGGTTTCACATGGCCGGGGCCAAGTGGCCTTCAATCACCCCCATTTCTCGAGCCACTACGTCTGAATTCCCTGTTCGTCTCTTTTCGACCTGCTTAGTGTACAGACCATCCTTTAAGACTGATTCCCCGTCTAAACCATTGCTACGGCGCCGGCGACGTCAGCAAGTGTTTCCTTAACAGCCCCCGCTGACGGCCCTCATTTCCTCCGCTTATTGACGTCAACTCAAAACTGCAAATCCCGAATCTTATCCTCTTTTCCAAGCCCACCCCGAGAGAAGTCGCCGACAAGATGGGGCAGTTCGACTGGTTCGGCAGCATCGGCGCGACGCCAGAGGCAGTTGCAGTCCTCAACGACCAGCCCATTCTCTTCACTATCCTCCTCATTGTCCTCGTCGCCGTCATCCTGCAGTGTGTGCTACTATGGTACATCCATTACGCTACCATGAAGCCGGAACAAAAGAAAGCCAAGAAAGACAAGAAGAAGCCCGAGAAGAAGTAAGGGCTTCTGTCTTTCGGATTCAAATATGGTAGCGGATCAAGCGAGGGAAAGGCGCCCTCAGAAACCATGCCTGAACTGTTGCGAGCTTTGGCCGGCGAACTGTGGAGTTGATTTCCGACTGGGGGGGCAGCAGGTGTGAGAGGGTATATGCCATTGTCAGTCACAAGCCGGCTCCATTTGGGATATTGAGTCTGGGGGAACGAGACGCAGTTGATGTTACTTCGAGAGGTATCATATCTCGAGCGTCGTGGAGAACTTGGGTTGATTTGATGATTTGACAGAAGGGGGGCGTGGAGGGTCTTTAGGCCTGAAATGAGCCGCGGATCGGGACGACTGCCGTGTGCGTCTGCTGGCTGGTTCCTGGCTTTGTCAATCAGCTACGCAGCCATCGAAGCGACCGTCATCAAATTATGGTAGCAGCAGGGACTGTCCGGCGGCTTCTGCGAGCATTGGGACTCCTCCCGCAAGGGGCCAATGTTCCCTTTCATGGTACATAATATACTCTTCGTTTGGGCTCTCGTCCCACGACGTTGCGGTTTCCTCGTCCTCCCGGGTGCACCCTTCAGCTTCAGTCACTTCTGGTATTACCGGCCATCCGACCTCGCCAGACCCGGGAACAGCATGTCGCTCAATCGGGTACACATTTCCTTGTCCGTCCGCGTAAAAATAGTCAACCTCGGACCTGTGTGTACCATCGTCCGATGATTGTGCCGCGTCCTCTGATGTGTAGGATTCGGCGGTATGCCGAATATGCTCCAGCTCGGGAGGGGAGTCTGGTTCGAAAAATGTTCCTGGTAAGCCGTATGTGTCGAAGCCTGTCGCCAACTCAAAGCTCTCGTCTTCGATAGTAATGTTGTTGCTGACGACACGGGCGTAGCATAGTGAATTCGCATGCTGTATCAGCACTTCCCCTTCAGGCACGATTTGGACGGGCAGGTGCTTCGTCATGTTCCCATCCATTCCCTTTCTGACTTGATTCCCTCTAGCCGGAATCGGCCGGATGCGAGTTTGGCACAACGTCCACAGTCGCTTCTTGACTTCATCCGTGACAGTGGCTTCTTCTACATCCACAGAGTCTCGAATGCTATCATCAACTGCGTTTTGCTTGCGAAGGAGATTGTTCAGCTTCTTGCGGAGACCCGAAGAGCGGGCATTCCTGAGGCGAGACACCCCGGCAGCGATTCCTGGGATAACCTGCGCATGTATCGACATCGTCTGTAATCATCGTTAGCGTTGTTCAAAGAACGTGGGCTTGGGTTCCTGCCTGAAGATATTGAAGGTCCCAGACGGCTGGAGCGATGTCGGTCAACGAGGGTGCTGCCAATCTCTTGATGATCTTCATGCCCGGCGAAAGTCCCTTGACTCCAATTAGTTTTCGAAGTGCGAAATCCAGGAGGCGCCCCATTTCGAACACTACATCCTCTGGTCCGAGTGGCTCCTGGTCCTCTCGACCGGATTCTCCGAGACTTGACGCAATTGACGAATCTGGTGTCGACGAGGAGTCTGATATCGCGTCATTTATCTCCTCTTGGGCTTCAATTGCTTTCATACTGCGCTTCGGATTACTTCTGAGGCTATAAGTATGTCTTAAGGGCGCTTGCCGTGCCTGCCCAGCAGGGCTCACGGGCTCTTTGCTAGATACCCCGGTGTCCGACGAGTCGAAGCTGAAGCTGATGTTGCACATCAACCCTTGAAATTGAGCCGATGGCATGTCTGAAGGCGCAATCAGTTCGGATGAGAGGTCCGGGTGATGAAGAAAGTAGGATGCTTGTGGATGGCTCTCATCGCGTTGAGTGGGGGCGGCGTGGTTTGCCCGGAGTTCAAGCCCTATGTGTTTCCATACCTGAGACGTTAGAACCATGTTCTAGTGCGTGATAATCTTACGTACTGGACAGTCCTGTACTAAGTTGACGATAGCGGACATGGTGTGCTGATCAATGACGCTGGACGGTTCGTTGCTATCCAGGCCTAAGACCTCGATTCGACAGGACCCAGCCTTGGAGATCCAAAGCTTGCCCAGCGACGAGGCCTCGTACAGCTCTTGCGCAGTTGGTAGATGAGTCCACGAAGTCGGGAGCGCTATGACGAAGGAGCTCGAGAGAACGAGTGAGAGGTTCGGTTGCTTCCCGGAGACCTTGATGCTTCCAAGGTCGATTGGAACGACGAGCATGACAGCCACAGGCAGGTCGAAGGCTAAATTCTAAATGGGTTTCTTGGACGGCCGCATCGTAAGGCGAGATTCGTCGCGTCGAGCGGGCGAAGGCTGACTGGCAGAGAACGATATCGACCTCTCTAGGGAGTGGGAGAGGACGAGCGCGTTCAGCTTACTAGTACGTCGAGAGGGTGCAAAGTAACCAGATCTAGATCTAAGCCACTGACTATGGAACAGGAGTGGTGCCACCAGATAGCACCGTCGTTAGTTGAGAGGAACCTGGGGAAGGAGCATCCGGAGTTTCCAGGGGTCAGGTGCATCGGTGTGGATGCCTTCCACGACTGTAAGTTACGGTACCTAGGTAGGTACCTTAGGCAGGCCGAGTGTGAGTGTACCATTTCTCTTGAACCTTTAACGCATCTCAGCAGTACCATCTTACCTAAGGAAGAGATCTGAGGCAGCAGCAGTGTTTCGGCGATCAAGGGAGTGAGAGCCGTGCAGCAAGTGTATCAATGTACCCTATGGCTTTCTGCGTGATACCCAGTTGGCAATTTAACAGCCAGTCTAAGGTAATTAAAGTTGATTTTTGTTACTTTCAGTTCTCTCGATAGGCTCTTCCCGCCTATCCCCTCATCTATGATACCTACCAGGTACTCGAAGCCCAACCCAGCTTAGATGATGCAAAGCAACCATATCAGAGTACCCCCCAGCCCTCGTGTGTATCAATGCTTTCATTTTCTCACAAACCCGAACGACTTGGCCCCCAAAATGCTACCTGGTACCTATCCCCTCTGTATTGTTTCGTCCCTGAGGAAAGGGGATGCCAACAGAAGCGCAAAACAAATCTATCAAAGCCCACCTTACCCTCGCAAACTCCCAGAGACATGCATATTAGCCGTAGCCAATCCTTGGGGGATGACCAGAATCCCGATTTCCCGATAAACACAACAAACCCGAGAGGACCGACCGTATGCGCAAGATAGATAAAGACGAGATCGCGAGAGACCGGCGCAGCAGAGCAGGGGCCAAAGCATGCTCTAAGCGAAGCCGCGAAGCCAAAGGAAAAAGAAAGAAAGAAAGAAAGAAAGAAAGAAATCCGCTGCCACATCAAGAACCGCTCCTTGACCGAGAAGCACGGCACGGGAACCCCGGCGGGCAGCTGATCCCCCACGCTTGGAAATCGACTCGTTTATCGACTCGTTTATCGACATGGCACGGCCCGAGGCTACCTCTTCATGGTGGACCGCTCCAGCGCCGTCTGCAGTTCCGGCCTGTCCTTGAGCATCTCCTTCGCCTCGGCAAACGTGAACCATTTGCGCTCGCGTTTCTCCCTCTCCGGCCAATCAGGCTCCTCGCTAGTGACGGTCACCTCAAAGAACCGGTAGAGCGAGCGTTGCTTGTACTTTGTCGACTCCTTGCCATCCTTGGAATCCTTACTTGAACCCTTGGATGAGGAGGAACTAGACGAAGAGGTCTTCTTCCGTGGGCTCAGCTCCTGGATGTCCCCCAGATCGTAGTCGATCTGGACCAGAATACCGGCCTCCTCCCAGGCTTCGCGCGCCGCGGCCTCGTGGCACTCTTCGTCTGTCTCCCAGCCGCCCTTGGGTAGCACCCAGCCCTTCCGCCGCGTGGACTGGATCAGCATAACATGTCCCTTATCTTCAGTCAGGGGCACGACGCCGGCGACCAGGCGCTCGCCTTTCGAATTGTATCCTGCAGGAGGGGAATCAGTTCTGACCCGCAGGAGCGGAGTTCACCTGTGGTGGGTGTCGTTGCCATCCTTATGGGCGAGGGACTACTCACGTTGATTGCTTCTCCCAACTCGTGACTCCATTGAACGACCGTTTGAATTTGATGCTGCCATCTTTCGAACGAGTTTCCCGTCGACAAGGCCTGGAGGCGTCCGGGACGGATGGCAGGGGAGGTCCGGTTGAGTAAAGGGTGAAGGAAAGCGTGGGTCTGCAGTTGCAGGGAACACTTTCGGAAGAGGAAAGAAAGCGAGACGCTTCTAATGAGCCGTAGACTGCATGGTCGCTGATAGATTGGTTTGCTGAGGCGGTGAGTCTTCAGACCGGGGTTGTTGAGCTGGTTGACCAGTTGGGGTGTAGACGGATGGGTTGAGAACCGAATTTCAACACTCGTGCGGAACTGTGTTGCTTATACAAGTGCGCACGAGGGGGCGAACCCGGTGTTTATCGACTTCAGCGAGGCGTGCGTAGAGTGAAACGAGTGACGCGGCGAACTCTTGTTGCTACAGCAATTGGCTGTGTGGCGGAACGAAGTCGCGACGACCGCGTCTTGGAAATGTAATGCCCAAACCGTCCCGGGCGAAAAGACGTGGTCCGGTTGTGGCGACTGCCAATTCGGGCCCGGACAAAGGATCGGACGAAGGTTGGGATGACGCGGTGGAAGCTACGCGAGCAGATTTTTTTTCGTCACTTTACACGTGCTTTGCCAGAGCAGGTAACGAGAGCAACCTGGAACATGCGACAAAGCTCGGCCGGCCACGCTGGAGCACATGCGCACGCTACCGACGTCGGCCGCGAAAGGCTAGCTTTGTCGTGATGCAATGCGAAGGCCTTGGGGCGGGTAAAGTATGTAGGTATCTTATAGCGGGATGTACGCCGAGTGACTGGAACAGGGCGGTAAGGAGCGCTGGCCTGGGGCAGCTTGCTGATGCCCCAGCTCAGGATCGAGGGGCAGCTTCCCTGGGGAGGTTAGAGTTGGTCTTTATACTATGTATACAATGGAGACTGAGATGTCACGAAATTTGGAAGTCTCTGTTCGCCGGCCGGAGCCTACGGGCAGTCGACACAAAAGAAGGCTAGCAAGCCACTCCCTGCAGCCTGCCCCTTCATGTCCGCTGCACGCATCTGTGTGCGGAAAGCAGGGGTAGCTTCTCCTCAGACGGTACCCCACACAGGCGGCGAGATGACAGTCATTTTGGCAGAGGCAGATGTGGGCAGAATTGGTCGTGGAGGACGGAAGAGGAAAAGCCCACGGCGGGTGGAAACACTCGAGCTAGTTAATTTCTTGGGGTTCAAAGCGCAAGAAAACGCTGGGTGGAGGTACCACATCTGCACAGTCCTTAGGAAGGATAAGTGCCTTGTATTATACTAGGCATACTGTGTTGATGTACAGTGTACATGTACATAGACGACAGCACAGAGACTCGTCAGAACATACCTTGAGCATACTAGACTGAAATGGATAATTGAATGGATCCAGACACAGGAATCTGTCCAGCCGATCAGTGGTAGTACAAGTGTGGTTATACACGTACTACGGTCAGAGCAAAGCTATTGCACCCAGTCAGGCACTGACTACAGTATCAAACCTGCTTCTTCCGACAACTTGAACACACCAATCACAGCCTTGTCGGTACCCGTTCACGAGCAGAACTTGGCTCTGAGGCGTTAGTGGGCAAGAAGGTATCTTCCTACCTAAGGAAGCAGGGAAGGTTTCCAATGTCGTCTAGCAAGTCAGAGATTCAGAGTTCATCCCTGGGCCCGTGCACTAGTTAACTACACAAGTACCGCCAGGCCCACTTTTTACTACCGTGGTTTTGGTGGTCAGCCAACAAGTCACTGGAGCTAACAAAAACAAACCCCAGATGACCTGGGATGTACTGCACCTTACGTAGGTGCTCAAAAGGATGGAAGTACCTAGCCTGTCCACAACTTCCCTAAAACATTCTCAAGCTATTCTATCTACAGATTTCTTGCTGAAATTATTTACACATGGGCTATATCATCTCAGAGAGCTGACGACGGATTGTCTTCACTGGTTCCCTTTATTGCAGCATCGCAGCGTGTGGAGCCGGGGGTGCATGAGAAGCTTTGAACATGAATTCTACAGAACCACGGGACAACCAAACTGGAGGTTCAAGTTGCAACACCTTTCTTCCGGGGTTTAAGTTCTCAATGTCTACGGAAGTACATCCGTATGAACGCTCGCATCCTCGTGTGGGGTATTTTCTCAAAATCCATGTCCCCCTGAATGCTTCCTTTAAACCAGCTTACACAAAGCTTTGGGGACACCCAATCACTCCGCATACCTCAGTCGCTATGTCGAGTCATAGGCTACATACGCGATAACTTATTCAAATCCCTGCCGGGTAAAACTGCGGGGCAGTTTATGCACATGGAAGGCGGAAACGGGTGCAATGGTGGGGGGGTCACACGTTGAGCTGTTTCTGCGTTCGGGCTTTCTTCCGACGGAAATAGCTCCCAGAGGGCTTCAGCGCCTGAAAGCATCAGCCCTGGAGGTGCCTTCCATTATTAGCACCGGCGGGTACCTACCTGTACATTAGTTACCAGACATCCAACTGCTCCTTGTTGACATCAAACCCTCCGCCTCCGTTCTCTGTCACTCGACGCCCCCACGCTGACGCCGAGCTCCCACGCGGGGTCCTGGACGAACCGCTGGCCTGGATTTCTGTCTAGTGATCTCAACACGCGTGATCTTGGCACCGGCTGGCTTTCTAGCTTCTCGTCGGTCGGATTTTCGCTGGTCGTCAGTGGGAGACGACGGGTTTTCTCTCAAAAGTCTTGATCCCTGGAGCGTCCGGACGACAAGATCCTTGGTATACACGCCGTGTGCCAACACGCACGCAACCCGAGCCGACCCGACCCGGCACCTACCTACCCCCTTTCGGCCGGTCAACTCCGTTTCCACCGACTACCGGTTATCCGTCGGTCTGCCGGCAGTTGGCACGAGCCCTTCTAACAAAACAGCTTTCCATTGCAGCTCCTCTCCGCCGAGACTTATTTATTTAGGACTTGGCTTCGTTCACGACACTCGAAGTTGCGGCTGTGGCTTTCACGCCTTATCCGGCTGCCCCGCCGCCGGGTCTTTTTCAAGCCTTGCAAGTTGCCCGGGTCCGAGGCAGGCGTTACCCGCTCGGTTCCACCAGTTAGGGCAGGCTCGAAATGGAAGGCGCAGGCATGCAGACCCCGGGTGCCACTGCAGCACGGTATTCATACCTCTTTCCAATCGGTGAGTCCCGACGCGTGCAAGCCGTCTCACCCAACCATTCGGGCCATGTGCATCAATGGCACGTTGCCGTTGGCCAGCCGGCCGTCGAGGCCACGCGATCTCCTCCCGCATTCTGCGCCAAGTGGCTCCCGAGACGGCTTCCCGATCTGCCCTGTGCCCGTTGTCTCTCCCCAGGCTCCAAGAGTGCCACACCATCGAAGCATCCCGCGCTCAGCCGGGCGCTGGGGCCTTTTCCATCAGTCAGAGATTCAGCCTCCTCAACACCTCACCGGTCTTGAACCCCATATGGGGCCTGGCCATTCATTACCTCTGCAATATTGATGATGAGTTAAAAGGTCGTGTTCATCACGTGCGGGAGCGAACAGCGGGCGCCTGGCTAGCAGATCGCGGCATGGCTGCCGTACCCCTTGCCCCCTTTTAGTTCATCCTACCTACTACTACATCTTACGCTGGTTACACAAAGCGGTTATCTTTTGTTTACGAATCCATTACACGCTGGGTACTGACAGTATCGTAAACCAATAGGATATAGCAACTCATCCGAGTGCGGGTATTGTCGCCAGACTCGCAGTGGTCAGTCGACTAAACGTTAGAAATGTTCTCCCTCACTACCAGTGACATACCCAGTCGCATCCCACCACTTGTAGATCATCCGACGGCTGCTGCGACTTTCCAGGCCGATCAGCTGCTCGGCCTCGCGGTCCTTGTTTTCCGCGATCTGGCAAACACCCTGCCGCCGCCTACGTTTGGTGCCGTCACTGTGTTCTAACTATCTGTCTTGGCAGGTTATTCGTATTATGCCATTGCAACGTCCCTGACGCCGGCTTTCTACCAGAAGCTGGTCGACCGATGCTGGAGACGTTCAGGGTCTCTCCTATACCGGCCGAACCAGAAGCACTCCTGCTGTCCACACTACACTCTCCGTCTCGACTCGACCCAGTTCCATCCGGCCAAGGATCAGCGTCAAGCCGTCAACCGGTTCAACCGCCACATCGTTGGGGATACGTATGTCAGGGATGCGGCCCGACTGCACCCACGCTCCCGCGCCGAGGTCAGGAGGCGGCACAATGTCTTCGACCTGATCGAGAGAATCCATGAGCCCGAGGCCGAGATGCTCAAGTCCCCGCCGTCTCCGGACCATGTCTTCAGCGTCACGCTAGAGCCGGATACGTTTACCGAGGAGAAGTACGAGGTCTTTGAGAACTACCAACGCAAGGTCCACGGCGAGTCCCCCGATAGGATCTCGCGGCAGGGGTTCAAGCGGTTCTTGTGCGGCTCCCCCCTGACCCGTGAGACGATGACCGGTCCGGACGGCACCGAGCGCCAGCTGGGCTCGTTCCACCAGTGCTACCGCATCGACGGGAAACTGGTCGCCGTGGGTGTCCTGGACCTTTTGCCGGACTGCGTTAGTGCTGTGTACTTTCTGTACCATGAATCGATCCACTCGCTCAACCCGGGGAAGCTTGGCGCCCTGAGGGAGATCGCCCTGGCCCGCGAGGCGGGCTATCGCTGGTGGTACCCCGGGTATTACGTGCACAACTGCGCCAAGATGCGGTACAAGATCGAGTACAAACCCCAATATGTGCTGGATCCGGAGGATCTCAGGTGGTACTTGCTTGACAAGGAGGCTCTGGCGCTATTTGACAAGGAGCACTACGTTTGCTTTTCGCGGCGACAAGAAGACCGGGGAGGAGCCACAGGCAGGCAGGTGGTCATGAACAGCACCGACGCCGAGTCCAGCGGCCCTCGGCCCGCTCCATTGCCTTTGCCTGCGGGAGCTCAGACTGCCTCTCCAGACCCCATCAAGAATCAGGAAATGAGTGAAGCATCTGCAGCCGAAGAGGACGACGAGGACGACGACGAAGAGGACTATGGCGAAGCCGAAGAAGACGCCTTCCTCCTCGCAAGCAACATGCCCGGCATCCCGTCCCTCCAAGAGATGCAACAGGTCGACATGAACCGCCTTCTCCTGCGCTCCGACTTCTCCAACAACCTCATTGTTGCCTCCCACCTCGTCATATGGGACACGGAGGACATCGCCAATTTTGGCACGCTCAAGTCGCGCATCGCCGAGCTCGTCGCGGCGGTGGGACCGGATCTGATTGGGGAGTTTGTTATTGACTTCCGCAAGAGGTCGTCATAGTTCCGTTGCATAAGGACATCTGAGAAGAGGGTTAGGAACAGGAGGGAGGGTGCGAGGTGGCTGGGCTTTGGGTTTGAGCGGGTATTTGTAGAGTGAGCGCACTTGCATGCATGCATTATGAGGGACGATTCATTCACTCGTTTCCGCTTGCAGTTGTCTTACACATTTTCATGGTTTTTCTCGGTTGAGAATATGCAGCAAAAGTCGAATGCGGACTAGAAGAATGCTGGCAAAACTGAGACAGACAGGTACATACATACTGACAGACGATCATGGATTCCCACATGGCCTACCGGAGGGAGCCGGGGAGCCGGGCAGCGCAGGAACAGAGACGTTGACAGGGGTTCTCAACAAATCTCAAACTTTACCATGAGAAAAGAATGGAATGGCACTCGGTAGACGAATTGGGAAATCGTGCGTGTTGTCCTCTTGCCAGATTCGATCGCCGGTGACAAGGAGCCAGCGGGCCTTAGCCGCGTGGGGGTTGTGTTGTTTACTTTGCCAGAAGGGGCTCGGTGTCGTGTGACCCGAACTTGTTAGACCTGTCCAGGGGCTGAAGAGCCGGTTCTGGATGCTTACCTTCTCTTGGTCTGCAGTGGGAGGGGGTTTTCTCCCTCGTCTAGGCTAGCTAATCATTTGGGTATGGTCTCTCGTGTCTCAAAGGTGGCGTCGGGGCGGAATGGTTTAGTATGTTGGCTAGGGCACCGGTATGCATGTGTTTCCATGGATTCTGTCTGTACAATAGGCACCATTCTCATTTGTCTTGTCTCTGGCGTCTTGTGACTTGGGGGGGAGGATCGAAGATGCTACTAGTATGGTCTCTGTCTTTGGGGTGCCTCTGAGTCGGAAGTCAACAACTGAACTTTCAAATCGACAGTGTAGGGTCCTGCTTTGGTGATTCTCTCTTGGCCTATAGAACTACGGTTGTGACAAGATCGGAGGTGGAAGAAACAGCCGGGGCCATCACAGCGAGAGACACTGATACTTATTGGGTTAACTGCTCTGGCGGCAGGAGTGAGCAAGAGTCTTGAAGGGCAACGAGTGAGGAGTTGTTCTTGACAGTCCCCATTAGAAAACCAAGACCAAGATATCTACATACAGGTGTACTTCACCGAAATCCATCTTCCAAGTCCCGTTACCTCTCTCCACTACTCCGCTTCAGCACCGACTTCACCAGAGTATATACAGTTATACACACAGTAAACACTTCCCTCGTTAATGATCTTCCGCACGCCACTACTACCGCTTTTACGTTCCCAAGGTAGACCCGTCGGGCTCGTTAACTCAAGATCAATAACTGCATCCTCTTTTCCTGGCATTGCCACTGACCCCTGCATGTCCTATCCTCCTATCTGCTGCCACTGTGACGCGTAGCCCACGCGTTAGGCGTCTTGTACCCTGGCGTTTGGAGACGAGAAATATTAAGTTGATGTTTCTATACTAGTACTTGCTAACTGGGCAGTGAAGACCGCATACTGGCTCCATCCCCGAGTTTAGCTAGCTCTTTACCTTACAAGCTAGGGTCCAGGTGTCCGATATGAACCATGTTTGAGCCACCTGCTCGGTTACTCGCAGAGTCACAAATACCTATAGGTATCTAGGTGATCTACAGCCTGCATGAGGTGCCCGAGCCTCTCGCGAAGTCTAATCTCTCAGATATGTGTGCGGCTGCAGAGTGTCAAAAGCCTTAGGCATGTTAATGTTGGAAAAGTGTGTTCGCCTGGGCCTGTGTAGCTGGCATCAACTAGAAGCACAAACCGTGCCAGTCCCTAAGGTATCAGTTAGTTGCTTTGACTATATAGCCAGGCAGAGTGTAAGTTGGTCTGGTTGCTTGACGTAGTTGACTCCCCAGGACAACTTATAAGTCAGGGCGTTTCGAAACGGGCAGTGGTCGTGTGTGAAGCCATTGCATGAAGTTACTTGGGTCCCTTTTCGGCGTGCCTCCCATTGAGGGCTTTGCCCTGAGAACTCCCACGTTTCGGTACATGCTTTTGGGGTTTTATATTTCAAAAATCGGTAACTTCCCAGTGTGCTCGCGTCGTGTTTTGCGAAGCAAGTCCAAAAAAAAGGCCTCTTTCCTTCCAGTAGCTAGGACTGCCCCTCGAAATTCTTCGCCCTCCTCAAACACCTTTCACCCAAAACTCCATCACCAACTTCAACTTCCACAGCAGCCTTCGACTTCTAAGCATCACCACAGCAGCTGAACGTCGACGTCGTAGATATCATCTGATCAAGGTAGCATATCAGTCTCCAAGCTCTCCTCGTGAGTTTCTCCAGTTCGTTGATTCATCCGATCGAGTTCCAGAACTTCGCCCCCAAAAGCCGTTTCTCGAACCCGTCGCGTTCGGTCTGCAATTTCAAGACCATCTTCCACCTCTCGTTTCTTTCCATTTTCTTTCTCGCACGCCAGCCCACTCACTACCTTGGCCCTCACCACTGACAATCACTCCAGCAAACCACAATCATCCAATTCATCCGCCGGGTTGCCGGCCACGCCGTATTGAGGTTATCGACTCTCATCTCATTGTAACCAATTCGTCGAGTCGGTAAGATGTCTTCTGCTGCCAGCCCGGCCGCTGGCGGCAAAATTGCCGCCAACGAGCAGTCAGGTACTGCTCATGCTGTAACCGCTGCGTACCCTACTCCCTCTCCCCAGGACGATTTTGAGATCGAGGTAAGTGATGCCCCGGTAATTGGTTTGACGCAGTCGGTCAGTTCGTTAACTCGTGCGGCAGAACAATACCGCCCGCGCTTCCGCCACCGCAATTGACCAGAAAGTTGGTGTTGAAGACGCCAACAAGGACACTGGATCGGACATTGACTCGCTGTTCGGTGACCTGGGCGAGCTCGATGAGATCCTCAACGGTGACTCTCAGGAAGGCTCCAATGATGCCTCCAACCATGGTGACCAGTCCAACACCAACGGTCCCATCAACAAGGCGGCCGCTGCTCGTCTGAGCTTTCCCACCGTCAATTCTAGAACCGACCATGGAGATCAGTCCCAGTCCGGCGGTCGTACCGACGGAGTGACCGCTGCTCATCTGAGCTTTCCCACGGCCACCGCCAACTCCTTCCAAGCCGCTGGCAACGGCACGAATGAGGAATCCCATAACAGCAATGGAACAATGTCCAATGCGTCGACCGGTAACGTTGCCCTTCCCGACCCCAACACGGCCGCCGACCCCAACACGGCCGGCAACCCCACGACCCATGAGGCTCACGCCACCGAAGCGGTCCCCGTTGTCGCCGAAGAGGGCATCGCCGTGCCAGTCACCCTGGAGCGTCCCCCTGTCACCCCCCCTCGCCTGGTCAATCTCCGGATCACCGGACCTCCCGTTGTGCCGCCTGAGTTTGAAATCGGCGGCCCGGCTAACCACAACCCCTTGCCCCCCAAGCCGGACACTCCGCTTGCTGACCAGCTTCGGTCGGACTTCATGGATCGGTACGGCAAGTACCGACAGACTCTGCACGAGTACAAACTCGCATACAGGGCCTGGGCTGTGTTTACCACCAACGCGGACAACAAGGCCAAGGACGGCTATGAGGCAGAGGCCGAGAAGCTCAAGGCCACTGCCGTCAACGCCCAGGTCGCGTGGACTAAGTATCACCACTCTTTTGAGCAGTGGAAAGCCGAGAACCCTGCTGTTCAGCTCATCATTGACAACATTGAGGAGGAGATGAAAGCCATCAGTGCCGGTCAGAGGGCCAAGGAAGAGCGAATCCAGTTCATCAAAGACATGGAGCACAACCCCGAGGATGAGCGGCGCGGGATGCTTTCGCGATTCGATAACTGGCAGTATCTCATGAAGATGGCCCGTGACCGAGAGGTTTACCGGGGCAGAGTCGAGACTCAAACAAAAGTTCAGGCGATGATTGAGGCGCAGCGCCAGGCCTTAGTCGAGGAAGAGAACCGCATTGCCGCCGAAGAGGCCCGTAAGACGGCTGAGGCCGAAGCTGAGGAGCGCCGCAAGCAAGCTGAAGCCAAAGCCGAAGCCGAGCGCAAATGGCAAGAGGAAGAGAGGCTCAAGGCTGACGCCGAGTACGCGGCCCAGCTCCAGGAGGAGGAGGAGCAGAGGCTCTTGTTCGAGACTTTGATGGCTGGCATGCAGGAGCAGACCCAGCAGGAAACGGGCCCTGATAACTCCAACAACGACCAAGACCTCCAGACCAGCTTCGGCGATGTTCAAGATTCCCAGTTCTAGGACAACTCGGAGAACTTCGAGCACCAGTTCCATGATGCCTTCGGATCGCAGGTTGATCTCGACTCGCAATACAATGAGCCTCTGGACTTTGAAACCCTGTTTGCGCAGCAGGAGGCAGAGATGCAGGCCGCCAGTCAGAATGGTGTCGACCTCACCAATCAGCCGGATTTCAATATCAACGCTTTGCTGCTGCAGGCAGAGTCCCAGGCCGCCAACCAAAATGATGGCGATATCAACACTCTGACCCAGCAGACTGAGTCCCAGCCTGCCAACCAGAATGGCTTCTCCCTCCCCAATCCCCCCAATCCGGCGCAGCAGACGACAGCCCAAGCCACGAACCGGCAGGATGTCGACATCAACACTTTGCTACAGCAGATGGAACCACAGGTCGGTAATCAGGATTACATCGATCTCACCGCTTCAGAGCAGCCGGGTACCGTTTCTGCTGAGCAAATCCCCTTCCCTCAGCTACCGTCGTTCGAGGATCAGATCGATCAGCTGCTCAATGCTAGAGCCCAGGAGTTCTTCGCGGCCAATGTCCGTGTCCAAGCAGAGCTTCTGTCGCTCCATGAGACTATGTCAGCAAACGTCGACTCGGCCGATCCTAGCCAGGTTGAGCCTCCCACAGGTAGGAAGAAAGCCCAGCCGCGCAAGAGAAAAACGGCCGCCAAGTCCAAGTCCAGCAATGGCACCGCTCCCCAGAGAATTCAGTTGCAGATGCCGGACCAGGCTCAGCGACAAGTCGCCACTCCGCAGGACATGATGACTCAGATGCCTGTTGCTTCCTTCGGTCTCGATCAAGTCATGGCGTCGGATCCCTTCGTTTCGACTAGCCCGCAGCAGGGTATTTCCAACAATGGCCAGGGCATGTTCAACACCTGCCTGCCTGGTGCTGCGCAGATGTCTTCTGAGCTTGTCCACGCCCCGGTGCAGCAGACAGCGCAGCAGCTTTCCAACTACTCCGCATTCATGGACTCGGCATCCAACACGCCGCCCCAGGGTTCTCTGTCTGCTCCGATGTCTTCTTCGGCCCAGGGCTCGGGTCGGCTCACTGCGTCCCCGTCGTCGGACAACAAGCGCAAGGCGTCTGCGGCTCATACCATGGAGAGTCCGACCAAGCGTCGTCAGAGCGTGAATCAACAAGGCGCAGTTGTCGCGGTTGCGCAGTCGTCCCCGCTTCCTCTGCCTGTTGGGCCCCAGAACAGCCAGATCACTCCCCCTCAGCGCATCCAGATGTCTGCTCCCGATCTCAATACGCCCCCTTCAAGCCTGGGTACGCCTGCTCAGAACTTCCAGACGCCGGTTGACGTCGCTGTCCACTTCGGCATCTCGCCACCCAGCGGTGATACCATGTCCCTCGGCACTGCACCATTCAGCACTGCAGCCAAGGCTGGTATCACAGCGGCCATCAAATGCCTTGTCAATGAGGTCAAGAGACGCGGCACCGCCCTCGGTCAAATGCTGGCCGACGGCTTCCAGACCAATCTCGCTGCCCCGGAGATGAGTGCCCGCATCAAACAGCTGACGAAGAGTTGCATGGCCGACGCGACCGCGACCAACCCAGAGGACGAGAACCATGCCTTCAACTGCGGAGCGTGGAAGGCCCTCCACCAGATCATGCAAGAGATGGAGCAACATGGTACTGCCCTCGGCAAGGCACTGCTTGTTGGTCCCTTGAGCGGTACCGTGTTGGTGGCGGTTAAGCAGAAGATGGGCGATCTCTTCAAGGAGGTCGCGGAGTTGTACACATCACCTCCTCGGTTCGGCACCAGCTCTGCTCAGTTGGCTCAGCCGGCTCAGGTCCAGCTGACTCCGACCCTCGCGGCTCATGCCACTACCCATCTCTCCCAGCAGACCAACGCTGCCAACATGGCAATTCAGACAGGCAGCCCCTATGTTCCGGGCTACCCTCTTCTGTCGGCCACTACCGCCTCGGGCCACGCGGGTGTACAGCAGCAGAGCGGCCATGCTTCCCCTGTGACTACCACGCAGGCCCACCCTCGGATGCCGTCGTCGAACAACAACTCGTCTCCCATGGAAGGCCATCCCGCTTCGGTTCCGGCGATGAACGGATCCGCTGAGCCGTCCTACCAGGAGCTCAAGCAGCAGCTCCAGCATATCCAGCAGCAGCGCGACCAACAGCTCCAGCAGATGATGCAGATGATGCAGCAGCAACTGCAGCAGCAGCAGACCAAGAAGACGTCGACCCCGCGTAAGCCCCGCGCCCGCAAGTCCTCCGTTGCCGTTTCCACCCCGGTTACCAATAGTGCCGCTCGCAACACCCCGAGCCCGGTCCAGGGTTCCGTCGCCGACTCTCCCGGTCACTCGGCCCCGGCTTCGAACCACAGCAACAACGGTCAGTCAGCTCCCGGCCAGTACGTCCCGAGAATCGCCTATCACTTCTCCGACGGCACCTTCTACATGCAGGTTGGCGCGAACAACAACGGCACCGGCGAGGCAAGCTATCGGAGGATCGGCGCCGGCACAGTGGCCGCACAGACGGCGCTGCGCCAGTTCCTCGGCAATGCACAGGCAAGGGGAGTCCTCATGGTCCCGCCCAGCTTTGTCCTCAAGCTGTGGCTGACGACGGAGCAGAACTTGGAGAATCTTCGTCGGGTTCTGATGGGCGAGGGTGAGCTTTTCTTCTGAGAGAGCGGCGCGTGACCATTAGGTACATATCCCGTATGAGGGTGATGAGAGAAGGTTGTTCTGCCGTGGAGAGGAGAGACCGGGCTTTGAGAGCCGGGTGCATGGATGATGAGTTTCCTAACATGGCATGATGATGTTGTTATCGATGAGGATTAAGGAGGACTTTCGGGAAGTTTCTTTTGTGGCGTGGAGAGCAGAGATTGAGCTCTCTGGCTGAGTCGGAGCAAGTGGAGAGCTCTCTTGTTGGTGGGTGGACGAGTGATGAGAGTTGAGCTCTTCCTTTCCGGTTACTCAGTCGAGTTGGTCCTCTTCTGGTTGTTCCTCTCTGGTCACTGAGTCGAGTTGGATCCTCTCTGGTTATCGAGATGGAACACTGGTATAGTCTCCAGGCTAAATCTGGCTTGGAGGATACAGCAGTAACCAAAGAGGGAGGAAGAAAAGCCAAAGGCAGCATGTTGGTGGCCTTTATGGTGGATAGCTGCCCGGCGCTTGCCGGTCTAAATAGAAGATTCGGCACTAGACGATAATTCATGTTCATTGATCCAGACCGGTGCTTCGGAGAGTGTCTTTGTCAGGCAGTTGAGAGCAAGATAAAGTGACATTGCCGCACAGGAAAGAAGCTAGGTAGGTACAGTAGTTTGTGGTCAGTACAGAGTGTCAAGGTAGAGAAGTCCACAACAGTTGTGCATTGATTGATGAGGCTCGAATGTATTGTCAGAACTAGGTAGACAGCATGACTGCCCGGCCGGGGAGAAGAGGCGGGAGAGCAAATGCGCCAGCGAGGAGATTGGTGTGAATGGGGACCTGGAAGGAACAATGGACCTCCATGGGGATCCAACTGCTGCCTGAAGTGTGCCAAACCTCGATACCTTAGCACAAGCTCGAGCCCGTCTCACCGATTTTTTCAAAAGAGCTCAATTGAGGAAGTTCTTGCGCTGAAGAAAAAAACGGGAAAACTCATAAGGACAATAGTTGAGGTTAGCGAGGAAAGAAATGACTGAGAGAAAGGAGCAGGTAGCTCATACAGCCTGATCGGAGCAAGAAGAGCGAACGACACCTTCGAACTACGTTAGAAAATGCCTTGGTGATGGTCCTTTACCATCTCGCGGAACGCAGAGATCTTTGTCCCCTACGGTCTCGAGCAGGAGGTTGGTGACGATCTGTCGTCGACTCGTCGTTCGCTTACCCACCGGAGCTTTTCGGTTGGGAAGCTGCAAGTGGGGGAAAGACAGGGGTAAGCTATAACTGTATGACGTCGACCGGGATCAGAGGCAACAGACATGCAACCGTTCGTATGACCAGACGACTTACATGCATGCCCATAGGTATCAGAGCGATGCCGGCTATCCGTGATTTACTGATTGTATTGGGTTGGCGGTTAGAACCTGGAATGGATTGCCTCATGAGAGATATCTACGTACCCCTGATACCTACACTACCGCAGGCGTGGTTCTTGGTGTGAATGAGGAGAATGAGGGCGGCTTTGGCAGGCACGGTCTGTTTAACTACCATGTTTCGTCTGCGTGTCGAGTCCGATGCTGGGCGGAACCTGCCATGTCCAACACGTGCTTCGAAGGCCAGGTTTGGTTCGAAATGACTTGACATCAATCAGATGGTGGTGTGACAGGCAAAACACTGTACGGGCCGAATTGAGATATCAGATGGAAAATCGATTAAGGAGGCCACTCAAGCATTGCTACTATTGCAGACGTCTATATTCGGGTTGATAGCGGTCTCGTTACATATGTTGGCCTAGAATCTCGGATAAGCCCGCTCGACGTCCCGATTGTCTTCCCACTAGGGGACCGGGTCTCGGCTGGCTTGCCGGGGAAGTCGACCACATACTGTGTACGTTGGGAGCTCAGGCCGAAATTTATCGTGGATGTGGCCCATTTTTAGCCGTATCCGTCCGTTTCCTATCGGACGACGATTTTCGTGGCCGTCGAAGGTCCCGAAGCCCAATCCCGACGTTAAGCAGCTACTTCTTACTTAGTTTGACCTCAAGAGCACGACAACGTGGATGTAGGGAACGATGACAGCTCGTAATTTCAAGGCCGAAGGGCGTTGCGCGATTTCAAATCCGCAGTCCGGAACCGGCCAAGGCTCAGACAAATTGAGTTGTGTCAACGGACTGCGACAGCAGACATTGAGCTGGGAAGGGCACCTCGCTGGGCCGATCGGTCGCTTAAACGGTCCGACCGGTCAGCGAGGTTCCCGCTGACGGAGAGGCCGGGAGTGTGGCAAAGAGATAGCTGACAGTGATGATATGGAATTACCTCATGAGCTGTTTGTCTTCCAGTCACACAGAATGCGTATGTTGCATCGCCATTGCGCTATTGGGAGCTGAGACAGGTTATGCAACAAAGTCGCGCGCTAGCAACCATGGGCGAAAGCTCGCAGTATTGCCCCACTTCGATTCAATCTGTGATGCAACGACATGTTGAGAAGGAGCACCCCACCTTTGCGAGGGGCTCAGCCATTTTTATTGTCGCTCATACCACCAACACGACTGTCCTCATCCCTTCCACATCCCACGTCGTGACTCAAAACAATCGTATAAAGTCTCTTCGAGAAACCACATTCTTCAGAGAGCACCAGCAGATTCTTCAGTCAACAACAACAACTCCCATCATCTCAGGTAAGCAATCAAGAGCTGCCCGGCCAACCCCGCACCTGCCGCATCCCGCCTGTATCGGACCTGCAACGCCAGAAGAAAAATCCCAACCAATTTCATACCATTCGCTGCCCGGTGCTAGATGCCACCTCACTACCAGTTGGGCCCTAAAATCATTCCTTCCTCCCAGTTTCTGCTCAAACCATTCTCTCCATCATCATCCTCAAGCTCAGCAATTCCCTCACTACCCCGCGTCAGCTGCCCGTCCATTTGCCGGACAGGTTTACTCACTCGCGCCATAGACAAAAATGGCTCCTATCAAGGTCGGCATCAACGGTTTCGGCCGTATTGGCCGTATCGTCTTCCGCAATGCCGTTGAGCACCCGGATGTCCAGATTGTTGCTGTCAACGACCCCTTCATTGAGCCCAAGTACGCTGTAAGTTGCTGTCCCGAACTCCCCGATACAAGTCTCCGATGGCATGTCTCGGAACTAACGGCGGTTGGGCCTGCAGGAGTACATGCTCAAGTACGACTCGACCCACGGCGTTTTCAACGGTACCATCTCCGTCGAGGGCAACGACCTCATTGTCAACGGCAAGAAGGTCAAGTTCTACACTGAGAGGGATCCCGCCAACATCCCCTGGAAGGAGACCGGTGCCGAGTACATTGTCGAGTCGACCGGTGTGTTCACCACCACCGAGAAGGCCAAGGCTCACCTTCAGGGCGGCGCCAAGCGCGTCATCATCTCGGCCCCCTCGGCCGATGCCCCCATGTACGTGATGGGCGTCAACGAGGACAAGTACGACGGCAGCGCCCAGGTCATCTCCAACGCCTCGTGCACCACCAACTGCCTGGCTCCCCTCGCCAAGGTCGTCCACGACAAGTTCGGCATCGTTGAGGGTCTGATGACCACCGTTCACTCTTACACCGCCACACAGAAGACCGTCGATGGCCCCTCCTCCAAGGACTGGCGCGGTGGGCGTGGTGCTGCCCAGAACATCATCCCCAGCAGCACCGGTGCCGCCAAGGCTGTTGGCAAGGTCATCCCCGACCTTAACGGCAAGCTTACCGGCATGTCTATGCGTATTCCCACTGCCAACGTCTCCGTTGTCGACCTGACCTGCCGCCTTGCCAAGGAGGCCAGCTATGACGAGATCAAGGCCGCCATCAAGGAGGCTGCTGATGGGCCCCTCAAGGGTAAGTTTCGCTTCTGGCGGCAAATTCAGAGCAGTACACGCTAACAATAGCTAGGCGTTCTCGCCTACACTGAGGACGAGGTCGTCTCGAGCGATCTCCGGGGCCACCCCGCCTCATCCATCTTCGATGCTAAGGCTGGTATCTCGCTGAACAAGAACTTCGTCAAGCTCATCAGCTGGTACGACAACGAGTGGGGCTACTCCCGCCGTGTCCTGGACCTCCTGGCCTACGTTGCCAAGGTTGATGCTGGCAAGCAGTAGATCGGTTGCGCCGCACGGTTGTAGTTGATTCTCAACAGCTTCCTTCCCTCAGTAGAAGGATGCATATTCTCGGATGAGAATATTGGCGGTTTAGTAGCTCGATAGCAAAATATCCAGAAAGTTCCAGGCAACTGTTTGGCTCCTCGCGTTGGCGAACAAAATCGCCGCCTCTTCTCACTTCAGCATGGCAACAATAGATACACATCTCTGGGTCGCAAAAATGAAACACACGGCGATTTCGTTACGTCCTTCTATTATTCCTAGGTAATATTACAACAAGTGGTAACACCCGCAAAGTTGCCCAGAACCCTCGAAAGCCTGAACGTCAAGAAACGAAAGACATCAGCCGCTGAGAGTCGCCTGTCCATCCATCTCCATCCGTAGGAGGCTCAGCCCGACACGCAGTTCTCGCCATCTGTCCGAGATCTCCCTTTTTTCCGTTCCATACATGAATTGTGTACAGGTACAACACAGTACAAACCGCTGCCTTGTCAAATCCTCCGCTGTAACCATATTTCCCCTTCCACCACTTCTGCAATGAGGCAAACTCTGACTATCTTATATTCGCCCATGCCACCAATCTCCCGATCGCACCCTTCAGCCTCCTACCTCATTGCGTTTCTACTAGAACGCAGCGCCCCCAACTCCCTCTCCAGCAATGTTCTTCAGACTCCTCTCACTCAAGTCGCTCTTCAGCTCGAATGCTTTACTCTCCCGCTCCATCCTGTCCCAGACCCGCAGGCTCTTACGCAGCTTGTCTTGCTTGGCGCGGAGCTCCTCCCTCAGACGCTCCTCCTCCTCTCTCAGCTTCCTGTGGTGCGCGTCCATCTCGATCGGCATCGCGGTCGGGTCGAGCTTGCCGCCCGGGATGATAGGCGGCATCGTGTTCAGCAGGCTCTGCGCGAGCGTCGGACGCGGGTGGGGGGTGCCATGTGCGGCGGGCCCGGTCGGCGGATTGAAGGGCTTGGAGGTGAGCGACGGGGAGCCTGTGGCCGAAGAGGTCGAATGGGCTCTCGGGCCGGTTGGAATGCTGCTGGGCCCTGTAGGAGGGACGGTGGGCGAGGAGGATGGACCGGTACCGGAGATAGAATGGCGGGCTGGCCCGTTAGTCCAGTTACCTCTGCCGCCGCGCGCTGCGTAGCCGGCTCCTCGAGGCGGAATGTAACCGCGTGGTCCTGCGGGGGGCACGGTGGGACTCGTAGCACCTGGGCGAGCCTGTCCGGTAGGACCCTGAAGAGGATGACGGGGTACTGGAGCGGCGGGTGGTGCTGCCGGCGACGTGAAGTTCCTGGATGCCGCGGGCCCTGTCGGCGGTGCTCTCAGTGCGGCGGGACCCTTTGGAGGAGACTTTATCGGGGTCGAGTTGGCATCCGTCAATGGTGGTTTCGCTGGCTGATCGTCGGGATATTCGCTTTTGATAGGCGTGCTGCTCCGGGTGGCTTGCGCTGGCTGCAACGACTGAGGAGGCGGGGCCGGTTGCTTCGGGGTTTCGCGGGCTGGTGGGATGGAAGACGTCGGGGTTGGTGCGTTCGAGACATGAGACCGGGTTGGGGACTGAGGACCGGATCGGTCATCCCTGCGCACGGAGGTGGGCCGGGGAGAAGATCTCCCAGAGGCAGGTCGGGAATTCAGAGCGGAGGAGGCTGCAGAGTCTCGAAAAGGCAGCGGTGATGGGCGGCGATAAGCTGGTCCGGTATATCGATCATCGCGGTCGCGCCGATCCGGGCTTCGAGAGCGCGGACGATAGGAGCCGCCTCCACGTAGTCCAGGTGGTGGGGAGCGTCTCGGTGGGGAGCGGTCTCGACGGATAGGAAACCTGTCTCGATCAAAAGGAGAACGTGATCTCCGTCTCATATCGCGAATCTCGAAGTCCCGACGCAGAGGTGATCTCGGACGGTCATCACGGTCGTCTCTCCTGTCGTCCCTCCTATCAAACACTCGATCATCCCGACGCGGAGACATGAACCGAGGAGGTGTCCGTCGCAGAGGGCTTCGTCTTGGTGAAAGGCGTCGAACCGGGCTTCTTGCCCTGCTGCGGCTGCGTCGCCAGCGTTCAGCGCCATCTCGGTCTCTGGATCTATCCCGCCTGAAGCGGTCGGGACTCCGTGACCGCCGCCGAGGAGATCTGCCGGGAACATAACTGTCGCTGGCTCCCGGGGGAGTGCGGCCTCGGTCCCGCAGCGGGCTGCGGCCGCCACGCGGAGATCTGTCACGATTGAAAGGTCGGTAGGATTCGCCAGCGCCGAAACGCCGAACTTCCCCATCCTCGTACCTATCAGTTCGTTGGTTAGCCACTGTGCCCGAACTAGGCCGAGGAATAGTAGGCTGAAAAGGATCAGTCCGTGTATGGCGAACGCTGTCGACCTGTCCACTAGGAGCCAGACGAGTGCGCAGAGGAAGGGCAATGGAATTGGCTCCCGAAAGTATAGGTGCTGGCTGTCGATGAGCGGGCGATGGAGATGGAGACCGCGTCTGCTGGCGAGTCGCGACGGTTTGATCAGGAGGCCGCGTGATTCGCAGATGGAGCGGTAGGGAGATGCGCTCGCGAAAAGGAGGTCCCGGGTGACCGTGTCGCCGGTGCTGCGGCCTCCGAGAACGCCGCGTCTCATCGGATGAACCGTCCGTTTGGGCAACGGACATACTCGACAAGGCTTCGCCAGCGTTAACATCCTCCTCGCTTCCGTGGTCTAACCGAGGCATTTCCGGAAGTGCAGAATCAATGTCTGCGCATCTCCTCTTTCGACCTGCGACCTGATCCGGCTTGCCGTCTTCAGTATTGTGGTTTCGAGAAACCTTTGCCAAACCCGAAAGCCTGCGCATGCGAGCTCTCGCTTTCTGATAATTCGAGTCATCATACCCGGGGGCGGCGACCGACAGCTGGCCAAGTCGGAAGTGGCAGCCGAATCCGCAGTCCCAAGCAGGGTCGCGACTGTCCCGGAACCGTGGCGCCGCAGGGCTCAGTCCTTGGCCGCCGTCGTTGGCGGCGGAAGTCTCGATAGAGCCGTGCATGCTCGAAACTGGCGAAATCAGGACGGCATCTGCGGACTCCGGCCATGCGCTTGCGAGTTCCGACCGTTGTTGAAAGGGGACCGATACAGCACAGCCAGAAAGTTTGATGAGGCTGAAATACATGAATCTTCCCTTCTTGTGGTGCTGTCTCGCACGCGAGTTCCGACCAGACCAGTCCTACTTGGTCTGTGAAGCCTCGCGCCGATCCCATTCATCCAGCTCCTCCAGCGACTTCAGTTGATCTATAATTGTCTCGATTTCCTGTTGTTGCTTCGCTTCCTGAAGTCCCAGCTGTCTCACAACCTCAAGGTCCAAATACTCCCCTTCCGGATTTCTCAGGTGTTGCTCCTCGTGGCGAAGCAACTGGCGTTCCCTGAGATATTGCGGACGTTCAAGAGGTCTCATTTTGTCCTGGCGTCTCCATTGTTGCTTGTGTGGGTGCCTGCGGTTTTTGAAGATTTCCCACCTGTTAATCCATCGCCAGCGCTGTTTGTCGTAGTCCCGTGCCCTGTACTCGCTAATTTTGGTGAGAGGGATGTGAAGAGTCGCAGCTACCATGGAACCGAAGTTGGGGTGACGGGGAAGCCGATTGATTGGCACGCCCAACAAGGCGGCGAGTTGCGACTTTGTGCAAAGTCGAAGGGCCCAGTAACCGTACGCCTGAAACCATCGCTTTTTCCACTCGTTATGCGCCCGCTTAAGGCCGCGTAGAACTTCCGCCCAGCGGCCAATGAGGCTGGTTTGTGCCTCCGGGATCAATCCGGACTCATCGCTCGGATAGTCCAACAACCCATGCTCAACTTTCGCTTGCCACATCCAGAGATGCTGCTGGGCACATTGCTGCCAAGTAGGCGGCGGTCCGTTATCGGGCTTACCGTCGCAAGCCATCTCTTTTTTCCGCGCGACCCAAGCCTCGAGTCCGTACTGCGGGTCGTCGGGGAGCGGGAGCTCAAACGGAGAGTTCCATCCCACTGGCGAGGTCATGGCACCGGATGCCTTGGCGGGTGCCGGCAGGCAGTCTTGCGGGTGAGGTCCCTGGGAGGCCATGATGTCGGTCGCGGCCAGCAAGGGGGAAGATCGAGGCCGCGAGGGTGGTGAGAGCGGAGAGGGTCGGAAAGCGGCGAGGGTCGTAAAAGCAGCGACGGTGGTGACTGCCGCGAGGGTGCTCAAGTGGGGTTGGGATAACAAAGTCGAATTAGGGAGGCATTGTTGAGTTCTCGGTTATGGTCGGCAACAATCGCGAGGATGAAAGCAGTCGGTTGGAGAAGAGGAAGACCGGGTATGGTGAGCGGTCTGGTCAAGTGTTTATGAACTCCCAGCTCCAACCAGCTGTTCAGAGCACATAGTCACGCACGCATCGTCACGCGCAGTTTGATGCAGTGCTCGCGACGGCATCCCAATGTCCTTTTCGGCAGCGCTTCGTACCAAATTCGCACGCCGTCGCCCAAGTAGCGCAGCACCAGTCTTCGTCACTTCGTCACGGGGGGATCCACATCTCGACAACAATACACGCAGACAACCTCACTTAAGGTAAACAGAGAGCGGTGCACTGACCTTCGACTTCGATCCATTGCTCCCAGATGTCGTGGCGTTGGTGCGATATTCCCACAGCAGGAGCTTTAGGCGTCGAGCGAGATAAGATCTCCAGAAGAATTATTTGGGGATCAGATCCACTGCCAATGTGCCATGCCGTCGGTCTACGGAAGCCTGGATTTACGTGAAACCCAAACCCCCCAACCCAGCCCACAATTTACCCAGATCAATACCTCTACCGCCCCGGCATCCGGGAAAATGGCAAAACGATTGAACTACCTAACGACTAAACCATGGAAGCTATCACAGAAGCTCCTACACTCAGCTTGGCTATACAAGTACAAACAGTAAAGGTCCAGTACTAGTATGGCTAAATCTCCTTAAAAGCTCGTTATCCGTCTTGCAAATTGAGTCGCTGGGCGTATCGTGTTTTCACTGCAGCTACGTAGCGGGGTTGGCTATAGTGCTGTTTCATAGTCTGTTGAGAGAGCCAGGCACGTGCCAGGGAGGTGTGGTGTGGTTTCGGGTTGCGCCTTCGGCGAATTCGGGCTTCCGTACCGTTGCGGGCTAGGTACCGCCAAGAGCATCCATCCTTGTTAGCCGAGATGGGTCATCACGTGGGCCCGGCCAAGCTTGAGGTTAAACTAACGTCCGACAATGCACTCGCACAGCCCCGGGCCTTCACCAAGTATGACCGGAAGGGAAGCATACCGGTATTAACAAAGACTTAATCTGCTAAGTAACTTGACCTCTGGCCCCAGCCATAGATGTGCCCTCCCGCACATCACAAGAAAAATACAAGATCAATGTCCCTATTATGGCAGCCAACTCCAAGCAATTCCTCCCTTAGTTGCCCGCTAGCGTTTGCCTCGCTTGCTTGGTAGGGATGTATTGCACATACTTCGGCACCCAAGCCCCCCTTGAGGCAGGGAACAGCACCCTCGGATGATGCGACCAGGCTCTAATCCGCTCGGTTCTCGTCCTCCGTGGTATCTCCCGCCGCGTCACCCTCGCGCTCCCCAACCCGCTCCGTAATGAAGTGACGCACGTCAGTGAAGTGCTCCGCCATCATTGGCGTGAGCCCGCTAGCGTGACTGCGAATGACATTTCCGAACCGGCGCTTCATCACCTTCCGCGTGAGGTCCGGGTCGGCCCAGCAAGCGTGGTCATTGGCCACGTATACCTGCGAGTTCTCCTTGTACCACGACGAGAGGTCCTGGTCGGCGTCCGACTTGACTGGACGCAGGCTGCCATTGACAAAGTTGACAACGCCCGAGACGCGCGACTTGACGTCTACTATAACATTAGAGGAAGAAGTGACGTCAGTGGGCTGTGTTGGACAGGGCCGTAAGGAGAGAGAGAGCGGGAACTTTACATCTGCTAATGAGCAGCATCTTGACGCCGAGGTAGGCGTTTCCGACGCCCATGAGGAAGATGTCTTCCACGTTATCGTACAATTGAAGGTAGTTGTCCCAGATGTAGCACATCAGCTCCTGGATCTGTGCCTGGAGGGTGCGCTCATCCGCTTTTGGGATGTACGGTTCCGTGTCCTGCTGCTTGTCAGTAATCTCTTCCCCACAACATTGCAAATGGCTATACCTCTGGGTGCGTGATATAACGGGGCACATTGACGTCCATAACCCCAAAACCGTTGCTGACGGCCCAGTCGATGTACCGAGTGACGCCGTCCGTCTACCCGCGAATCAGTCATTGCCACCGAACAGTGAGGAACAGCGGGCCGCTTACGATCCACGCATTATGCGCCTCCAAAGAGTTGTCCAATGGATCCGGCTGGCCATGCAGCTCCGGTCTTGATCAAGGCGTTAGCTAGAACAACCATAGCAGCCAAAAATGAGCCCCCAGCCAGGATCTGCTGCTGCTACTTACGGGTCATGAATGACAACGAGGATTTTTCGCGCCGCGTATAGGTTCCTCGTGACCAGCACCTGGTTCTCAAATGACTTGAAGAGCACGTCTCGCTGGATATACAGCGGCAGCATTCCGTGCTTCTGCGATAAAACCTGCCGCTGCGCCGTCCGAACCACATCGTGCAGACGGTACGACTCCTGTGCCTGCAGGTCCTGGACATCCACAACACCGGGCCGCATGCACTCCCAGTACGGCGCCTGGTATGCCTGCACCTTGGCCAGCACCTTGGCCGCTTCCCGGCAGATCTTGGGGATCTCCATCTTCGGGGGAGGCTCGCCCATGAGAGTCTGCGCTACGGCCAGCGCCGACTTCGAGATGGCTTCGAGATCGTATCCGCCTTCCAAACACACGGCCACCTTGCCGCCGGCAAGCGACATCAGCATGTGCGTCATGTGCGCATAGCAGGCGGGCGAGACGAAGCAGGCCCCGAGCTCGTCTCCGGCCGCTGCGTCGAAGCCGGCTGAAATGATGACCAGGTCGGGGTTGAACTCGTGAGCGATGGGCATGACGATCTTCTGGAAGGCCGCCATGTACTCGCCATCACCCATGCCTTGCTCATGCCAGCCGATATTAACGTTTTTGCCCAGGCCCGGCCCGGCACCACAGTGCTCGAGGCCGCCGTCGGGGGTCATCGGGTTGTCTGGCTGGCCGGGGTAGAACATGCCGTTCTGGTATACGTGGAGCGAGATATAAAGGATGTTAGGATCGTCATAAAACAGGTTCTGGATGCCGTTGCCGTGATGGACGTCCCAGTCCAGGATAAGGATTTTGCGGCATAGATCCGGGTAATCAGCCTGGCAGATCTTGGCCGCGATGGGCACGTTGTTGAACAGACAGAACCCCATGGCGCAGTCGAACTCGGCGTGGTGTCCCGGCGGTCGGATGACAGCAAAAGCGTTTTTGACGGTCCCGGCAACCACGCTCTTGCATGTCTCAATGGCGCCGCCGGCCGAGATCAGCGAGGCCTCGTATGTCATGCTGCCGACATACAAGGAGTCCCTTCCTTGGTCCTTTTCCTTGGAAAGCTGGCGGAGCTCGTGTGTTGACATGCGGGACAGCTGCTCAACCCACAAGTAGTGGCTCGGATGGTGAACGGTGCAGATTTCTTCTTTCGTCGCTTCCCTGGCCGGGATGCGCCACATGTATTTGTTCGGCTCTGTCTGTATGATGCGGATGAGTTCCGCATCGGAACCGGTGAACACTAGTCCAGCTTTCTTAAAAGTCTTCATTATATATTCGATACGAGATGGGTCCTCGGGATGATGGGGGCTGGGACCAAAGTCCGCATTGGCATGTAGTTTCATGCGATCATCATAACAGCAACCCGTCGGGAGCAGGCCGCGCCGGCGTAGATGCTCAGGGTAGGCAGTCGGATCGGATTCACGGTCTTCATCTTGTGCCGTGCCATCTGCGCTGTGACCGTTCGTGGTCTCTAGCGAGCTTTCTCCAGTTGTCGGATCTAGAAACCCGTTGGCGCCAGAAGAGCCATCAGCCATGCGTCGGTCCTCACCATCCATGACGATATCATTATCGCTCTCCTCCATCCTGGGCTGACTGGCCGCGGGAACGCGTCAGCCTCCAGGTCGCGTTGGTCTAAGCCTTCACCACGGTCAGTGAGATGTCCACCCTGGAAACTGGGACTTAGAAAGACCGCGCTACAGTGCGGATGTTGTAGCCATACAGATAGCGACCGAACTGAAGGGAGGAGACTGAAACTCTAAACGGAGACCAATCGAGAAACACAGAGCACTTACGAAACAGGCCCTGTATTGCACGGCTAAGAGAGCCCGGGACTTCTAGACCTTTCTCCGCTCAGATCTCAAAGAATCGCCCGCTTCCAACGCAGCCAAAGTTATCTCAGAGTCAGGATCGCTCAGGTGAGGGCGAAGACCGCAGCGGCGAATGTCTGTTGCGGATGATTAGAAAATGCTACAAGGGAAAGCCATGAGTAGGACTGGAGAAGAATAGGTATATAAAAATGCAGTGGTCCTTCGGTCATGGCTCATGTTGTAAAGGGGTCGTCCTGCCGATATGGCGGGAAACAAAACGGTTCAGATGAGGGCCGGTAGACCCTGGGTGCTCATGCAAAATGCCGCCATTGTGGGTGCATCGCATACAACAGCTCATAGATCTCTAGCACATAAACAACATACCGTATAGCAGAGTTAAGCTGGGGTCAATGGTCGCGCACGAGGTGGTGTGCTGGTCAAGCAATCGGTTCTTGAACTGCTTTCGTCTTTGGGCTTTTAGTTGTCAGTGTTGTCCAGTGAGAAGGAGTAGGTGAGTGGCTGGGCGACGAGAGATGGGCAGGGCAACGGGGCCACCCCTGCTACAAAATACCTAGTCCAACTAACCTTTGACCTGCGACTTTAGTCTTACTGGATTCTGGCACTCGATGCACGTATTATCTCGGGTAAAACAAATCATGGAATTGCTTTCGGCACCTTTAATCTTTTGTTGAATTATCTTTAATCTGGTGGAATTTAGCCCGGGGGTGCAACTAGACTTGTGCCCTTCCCAAATCCCCGCGTCCCAGCTTACAACAGCCAGGGGCACGATATGACCTCAACTCAGCGTCAAGAGCCGACTGCTCGATCCTTGTCAACTTGACCAACTACCCCAGATCGTACTCAGACACATAAGTTCTCAGGATCATCTGTGCTGCCAGATCTGAATTAGAATTCCCGGAAGATGGGTTACCTGACTGCAGCTCCCTCACATCCAGCTCCATTCCTCAATCAAGCATCTACACTCTCGAAAAATGAACCGGTCGGAAGCAGCTTACCAGGCCCCATCAAGAAGCTCACCTCGAGCCGCCACATCCAGTTGGCAGGCGTGCCTGGTCCAGCATCCTTGGTGTCGTTGGTCTGGCACGCCTCATCCTCATCAGTCTCGAGGCCAAGAATGCCACCATGGACATATCGAAAGGAAAAAGGCAACGCGGGCTTCCATCAAGTGGATGACGCGCTGCTATTACCACTGCGATACTTTCGCTTAACGTCTCCTTGCTTTCTTCAATCCTAGGAAACCGCGTCAGCGACCGCTGCTGGCTAAAGAGATGCCGACAGTGGAACTACATACCATGAATGCTGCTGTCTCAAACTGCACGGTGACGATATACAATCAGGCGGAGGATGACATCTGGCCGAAGCTTCATCACCGTTGAGAGGATTGTAAAATTCTCAGTGACCTCCATCCCAGACGAACTTCCTCCCTAGTAAGCGATGGGCCCTGCGGAGTGTTAGTTACGGAGCAGGGAAGAAACGGCACTGATCACGACTGCCCTCATCTCGTTGAAGGCCGGACACAATGAGAATCCAAACGAGTAGCGAACAGCCGTGAAAAGCTCGTCGAGCTCGTACAGCTGTTTAGAAGAGTACTGGCGTAGGAATACCCTGCGCGCCTCTTGGGTGTCGCCGAGTGAGCCCCCGAGGGCAGGGCCTAAGATTGTGGAAAGCGCTCGCATACCTCCACCAGACGTACAACGCCGACCGCAACCTATAGAGTTCGTGTGAATGAAGGATCCTGCTGCGACTTGAATCAACTAGGCAGAACTGGAACCTCGGAAACTCTACTCGAAACGCTTAATAGCGCGGCAGAAGTTCAGGACGAGGTGTAGCCCGGTGGATGACGACATTACGAGTACGGCGGAGTTAGCCATACTCGACAGCGTCGAGGATTCATGGAGCCTGAGTGTGCTAGGCAGGATCGCATCCCGAAGGCACGTCTGCAGGAGAAAGCTGCCGTTCGGCAATGACAGGGAGGATCGTGCGCCAGTGGGGACACGATGATGCTCTTGAGCTGCGAATTCACTGACAGCATCGTTGCAGAGGTTTCGAAGTCGAGGTTAGAGAGAATTTCAACCACTATCTCGACTAGCAGGTCAATAAGCTGGAGAGCCGAGGTGGCCGGGTGCTGACCAGCAGTTTCGTTCTGGATGGCGCTGACGGAACACATGTCGAAGTCACAGGCTGTGTGTTGTTTTAAGATGAAGTTGTCCAGGTTGTCTAGACCAGATCAGCCGCTGTATATATACCTACCTGGAGCATCGAAGGAGCCCACGGACGCATACCTTGGTCCTGGGGCATCTAAAGAGCCCACAGACGCACCGGATATGCGTCATTACTAACACCATAAGCTGTCATTTTGGCCGCGCGTCTTACGACGCTTCGCTCCCCTCCTCAAGCAAAGGGAAGCAATGAGAACCATAAGTCAGGCAGCAATAGTCAAAGTAAAGATGCAGCTGCCTAGCTTACGGCTGACCCGGAGCCCTACTGCGTGTCGACGCCGGGCTTGGGCTATCAGAAGAAATGCCAGCGTTGGATCCAGCTATCATTGATCTGTTTACCGCATACGCTACCTTATGTAGTTATGACGTGTTGGCAGCCTGCTGTCAGCGACAGTCATGAGGATGATAGGTGATTGGCGGTGATGACGGAAGAGGAAGGCGAAAAGATGATGGTGTGGTGCTTCTCTTGTTGACGCCACTCGGAGATGCCAGGCTGGTCAACGGAATCTTGAGCCAGCCCTGTAAGGCTAGTTGGTAATGTACATTACATACATACATTCCAATACGTCCATATCGTACGTACTGGATACTGTACGTAAACATACCTGCCTTACTGAATGCGTATACTACTCCGTGTGCACTCCGACTCCAGATGGCTGGAAATATGCTAAATTCAACAGTGTGGTGGGAAACATTCGTGGGCTGTTAATAAGGAATCCGCAATGCAATCCATTCATTGGTCTATCAGGCATCCCAATCGCAGCCCATGCTGTCGCCCGCGTACAGTACCAGAGAACGCCATACCAATCCGGATTCCCACATCTAAGCAAACAGCTCCCGGGTATCTAATCCAGTGCCATCCTTCTTCTCGCCATCCTCTAGCCCAAGGTCTCTCCTCCTTGCCAGCTTATCCCGCTGTTGCTCCATGCGCGCAACATGCCTTCCCGCCTTCGCTCTCCGCAGTTCAGCCCGGATCTGGTTCGGCGAAATGAAGCGCTTGTTCTCGTAGATGATAGGGCCCCCAAATGCGCCCTCCTGAATCACAATCGGCGTAAGCACGAACCGCGGCCCTATCTCGACTAGGCTGATGTCTGTGTCCTTGTCACCGCCCTTGCTCTTGCGCCCCTTGCTCTTCTCGCCATCCTCGGCGTTGTCCTTGTCGTCATTGCCCTTGACCTTCTCGACCTCCCGGATCTCGTAGTTCCGAACCCAAATCTTGCCGTCTGCTACGCTGAAGCCCATGACGTGATCAATAAAGGGCTTGGATTTCCGCGCTCCTTGAGGTACGCCAAAGACGTGGAGGAAGATCTCCTTTATGACGCGAAGGTGGGGTTCAGTCTCGAAGGCACCGTCGAAGGAAAGGATAGGCCGCGAGCCTTTCAGGCAATTACCAGTGAAATGGAGTTCCTCCATTGTGTGTACTTTTAGAGGTTGTTAGCTTCGCGACTCATCCATGGCTCCGTTTCGGAATGGTCCGACTCACAATTCTGGGCGTGGAACTTAACCGTAGGGCCGTTGGGCACCTTGCTGAACCACATATACAAGTCCTTGCCTTTCCTCGCCTCGAAGAATAGCACATTGTTGCAGTTGTAGAGTTCGGCCAGCTCATTGAGCTGGTACAGCTTGGACTTTGAATCAAACTTCACGTCTTTCCGCCCGTGCGGGAGCATCGCCGCTAAGTCATTGAGAAGATGCCGGTGCCTATGCATCACAGTCAGCCAAAGGGGAACTCAACTCTATGCAATCGGTCCAATTCGTACCTGTAGGTGACGCCTCTTGACGAGAGAATGAGCACCCTCTGTTTGTTTTTCCTCTCCATCCCACCCTTGCTGGCTTCTGTGTCTCTATCGGCTTTGGAGGCACTTGACTTCGATAAGGATTTGTAAACCGCCGCCATTTTGTCTCTGTGGTTGTAGAACGTGATGAGCGAGTGATCTTGTTGGCGGGTCCTTCTACGAAGACTCGGACCCGTCAGGATGCAGCAATTCCAAATCCTAGAAAAAAGTTCACTGTTCACACCCGCCCCACTCACTGATAAGCCTACCTTATCAATTAGTGGTATTCTGCCCCACTTCTGGCCTCACCCCTGGCGGAATCTATGGAACGGAGGCTCAGCCTGGGCAAAAAAAAGGTTGATCTGGCCTGCAGTGGAGGGTTGGGTCCAGCCAAACGATGTCGAGTTCTGTGCGGCCACGGTCAGGCCTCAATATGCTTATAAGTTTCAGTCATGTTTCTTGTCAGCTGTGAGACTCGGGCCGCCAGGAGCCAGGTGACCCTTCGGAGTCAGAAGGAGGTATCACCAATGGGTCCATTCAACTAACTGCCTCGGAAACCGTGCATCGAGAGAACCATAGCGGCATTCCCACAGCCGACATAGGCAAAGCAGAAATAAAGAACAAAAATAGAATAAACCTCTCAAAGAATTCACCCGCCAACATCCCAAGGTTTAGCAGATCCGTGTCCCCCCGTGCCGTAAGAATTTCCCCAGTTCGTATCAGACATAAGTGACGACATGAGCAATCATGCCAGAACCAGTAATCAACAGCAGCCCTTGGCTTCCTCCTTGCCGCCTTCCTGACTGAGCGTGATGTTGTTCCCTTCCCTTGGATCGAACTTCTTGCCGACGTCTGCTCCTTCCTCAGCCAGGCTCTTGCTCGACACGATTTGGTAGATGGCTGCGTGGCGAGGGTCAGCTTTCAAATGCCGAACGGAGGGGTAGAGCATAGTTCGAGCGGGGTCATACAGGTCAGGATGTTCTGGAAGGCAAGGTCGACGTTGGTAGCCTCGAGCGCGGATGTCTCGATGAATGAAAGCCCGTTCTCGCCTAGTACTCGTCAGCTATGTCGCCACACCGGCGCCATCCCCAATGTTGGAGCACACATACTCGCGAAGTTCTTGCCGTCCTCTGTCGGCACGGCTCTCAGGTGCCGCTGATCGGTCTTGTTACCCACGAGCATAATGACGATGTTGCTATCCGCATGGTCCCGCAATTCCTTCAGCCACCGGGTCACGTTCTCAAATGAGAGGCTCTTGCTGATGTCGTAGACGAGCAGCGCGCCGACAGCGCCGCGATAGTAGGCAGAGGTAATGGCGCGATACCGTTCCTGGCCCGCGGTGTCCCAAATCTGAGCTTTGATCGTCTTATTGTCGATCTGGATTGACCTCGTCGCGAACTCGACGCCGATGGTCGATTTGGAATCTAGGTTGAACTCATTGCGAGTGAATCGGCTGAGGAGGTTCGACTTTCCGACACCTGAGTCTCCTATCAAGACCACTAGAGAGAGAACGCCAGAGAGTCAGTGGAGTGCTTGCGCGACGGAAGGGAGACGGCGCATCATAATCGGTCTGCTAGGCACCTTTGAATAGGAACTAGCTCAACGGTCTCCGGTTAGCGTGATTCCGTGGACAGAAACACATGGGCCAAGCAAGCACAGAGAGGGTCTCACATCGTATTCGTCGTTGGCCATGGTTGCGGTGAAGAATTATGCGCGAAATCAGTTCGGTGAGTGCCGCGAAATGTTGATGTGCTGGTGCTTTGTGCAGGGTGTTGATGTCCAGGAGAGTCAGGAGGGATGGGTCGGTGCGGCATGCAGGTGGGCCGTCGTTGGTGCTGACGGCCGGGTGGCAGTGTCAGGATCTGACGTCCCGGATTTGAACCGTGACTCGAGCGGAATCGACTCGATCGAGAAGCCCGAATCAAATGAAGCGCAAAAATGGATGAGCGCCGTGGCATTCTAGTCACAAGTCTACAATGTCAAGGAAAACGCTTGAGGTAAGCCTGCTTTTATCATTCATCACTGTCTAGTACTTATCGTCAAGTGGCATCGGCTTCAGTCGTTCAAGCAGGTCGGAAGCGACTAGGTAGTTATACCACAGCTTAGGCCTTACCTCTCACGTGCTACTGTAATATACACGCAAAAAATATGTCCTGCACTGTTACCCAGCGTACAATACGTACCTAGGTAAGGTAGGTATGCTTTCAGAAAAGGGTCACGTTTAGCTATACTTGCCGTGGACACAGATAGGCACCCGCGGTAGACCGTGGGACTCAACTCCAGCCCAGGTTACGGGAGTTCTTCGATGGGTCACTACCTTAGGTACGGAGGTATCTCCATCACGACCCAACAAACAATGGATTTCCGAACTTTTGACCCTTTCACTCTGAGCGTCGGGTGGTGGGGGTGGAAGGTGCAACCAGGGGGTGTGCTTCCCTGATTGGCCAACTTTCTCAAGTTCGGTTACACTTGTGTCTCCTTCCAGGCTCAAGGTTGCTTTTTCAATTTCAAACCACAACCTCTCCGCGAATTGCGGAGACGACCAATGCACCACTCAATGCGTTACTCACTTGCTGTAAAGCTCACACTACCCGATGTAAGTTGTGCCATTCGTTATATGTATGTCATCCAGTGCATGAATCGGCCAGCCTTTCCGCAGTTGAGCCATTGGTCCTCGAAGGCCCACAGTCGGTCGAAACCAATCGGGCATCAAGGCGAAGTCGCGAGAGTGACGCATTTTGGAGCAACCAAGCCAACATCCTCACTTGAGTATTCACCCCTCGCTTGGGGGCCTCTATAATACTCCGACTCTGACCTGGACTGCTTACACATGTCGTGCGGTTCTCAATGAGGTATCCCGGGTTATGGGACTAATAGGTGTGGCAGGGTCGAGAAATAATCAAACAAGGCGTACCAGGCTACAAATAAAGAGAGAACTGTTGGTTATTCGCTAGGTTGCAGCTAGCCGAACCTCCGTTCGACGTCGATCTAAGCTAGTACCGCCGTCTGGAAGCGCTTCGGTGTTTTGGTATTCACCTAACTATTACCAATTTCCAAAGACGGAGAGACCGTCATGTTCAAGGGCAACCCTAGGGGGTCGTCCGAGGTAGTATCTCCAGATGGAGACGGGGACGACGACAACATATCTTTGACGTCTACCGTGGCAGGACACGATCCCGACCAGGAGTTCGAAGTGGAGAATATCCTCGCTGAGCAAAAAATACAGGACGGCACGACGTACTATCTCGTAGAGTGGGCAGGCTTTCAGCTCCATGAGAGCACGTGGGAACCCGAGTCGAATCTCGGCGACGACCTCAAAGCAATATGGGAAGAGGAGAAAGCCAAGCATGCAACCGGTGAACTTGAGCCCTTTAATCTTCAGAAGTTCTACGACGCACAGAAGAAAGCGGCCCAGGAAAAGGCAAATCGTCATCGTCGCCGGAATATCAAGCGAAAAAGGCTGGGTTTGCCGTTGACGCCTCCCTTCCCTGATGACGATTCAAGCAGCGATGAAGCCGTTGAGGAAAATGTTGTCGAGGTTTCCGAGTCAGAGCGTGCACGTGCACAGCGGTCAGAGCCTTGTAACCAACAGCGGATTTTCATAGGGGTCCCAAGGTCGAATTCCAGAGCCTCGTCTGAATCGGGCACGGCATTGGCCGGGAGCGAAACCAACCGGCCAACAGACACTGGGGGCCAGGAAACAGCGACAATTGAAACCTCCTCCCCCAAGAGGAAGCAGATAGAGCACCAGCACACTATCGGCTACCAGGGCACAGCTAGAAGACCTAGCGACACTCAGAAGAGCGCCGTGCCGAAATCAAAGACAAGATTTCCAGCCCCGATTTTAACCACAGCTCCGTCTTCAGAGCAGTTACCTCCTACCGCCCGGAAGACTCTCACTGCGAAAAGAAGCACAAAACCTCCAGCCGGGAATATCTTCACCAGCGGCAAAAAGCCTAAAGTGCGGCCAAAGCTCAAGGATGTAGCGTCTGATCCCACCAAGGGCCCAAAGCTCTTCGACAGATTTCGCTATCGCAGGCTGGTGGAGGTGGGGAGTCGGAACACAGAAGACATGGCCCCTGATATTTCAAAGATGCAGTTATTCGAGATAACTAAGGGTCCGAATGCCGGCAGGCGAAGCTCAGGAAGTTCCCTCCAAAGTCCCACACAACTGACGCCGCAAGACGTCACTCGCACGCCCATTGAGCCCGCGCAACCGCCCACCATCCTCCGGCCCGGACCGGCCTCTGCAAGCCCCGACACAGCACCCCCCCAGAAGAAGCGGAAGTCAGTCCGGTTCAGCGTGGCGGATGACGAGGCGCACCCTCCTCTTGTTCAAGAACCGAAGCATATGGATGTTGACAGTTCCATCGTGGACGTTGAAGCCCCCCAGACACTTCAATCCCCGCCTGCAGAAACACTACCTGGCTCCGACCAGACCCGCTGGAAGCTTCCTATCAGCGGTAACCAGAGCTCCGACAAAACGTTGATACTCGGCCACTCCTCCGTTGATGTGACTTTCAAAGGACTTCCTCGAGAGTCATCGGGTCAGCATTCATGGCTTACGGAATTTCTCACCACAGCGACGGTGGAATTCCGGCATACGTGCTTCGCAAAGGCCCTCGATGCTCAAGCCAACGCGCTCATCCAAGAGCCCCTGGCTACTGGAATCATAGAATCCCAAAGAGACAAACCGGCCATAGAACGAATTGCGGAGTACTTGACAGCCAGCTTGCTAGCACTCTACAATGGCCAAGCATCGTACAACGTCCTGGTGTACCCAACAAAGTGCGAAGAGTGGAACTCAATTCAATCTATTCCGTCGTTCCAAGAACAGGAGGCACCCCTCGCATTCTTCATTTTCGCTTCACCGCACGATTATCGAGTCTACTTGGCTCCCCCAACTCTCCTGTCTGGATCTGAACGAGCACTTAAAGACTCGGAACCGAAGACCGACAATGAACATGGCGCATCCGAAAGGGGGGAGGTGATGAAGCGGCTGTTTGATTTCGATTACACCAAACTCCTCCCTGCAAGACCGAAACCTCTTCCAGTACACAATTTTTTCCTAGCGATACCAACCTCGAGATTGGCGATACTGCAGGCGCTCTACCACTGGCTCCGTGCTAGTAACCCGGGATGCCAGATCTTTACAAGCCATCAGCCTGGGGGGTGGGAAGCGTTCCGAGCCCAGGTCGCGTCTATTCCAGGAGTGGTTATCATACACGAGATGCTAGCATGGAGCCTGCGCCGAATACCGCGCCTTTCACGGTACCTCATCGGCAGAAACGACGAATACTGGTGTATTTCGGAGCCTGTTCATGGAGTCCCCCTTTATCCATCGATATCAGTTCCCGAATATCCTGAGCCGCCCGGGGAAATGCGCCTCACTCGACTCTTTCCGTACCGAACAGCCATCTTCCTCACTCCTAGCTTTCTAGTGTCTGAACCCCGACGGAGTCTCGAGTTCTTCAACTGGTTCATGTCGAAATGGTCCGGGAACTTTCACTTCCGCCTCGTTACCGCACACAATATTCACGAGTACCTGCAGGAATTGGCGGATGAGAGAGACCAGGCCCGGCAAGAGTTGTGGAGTCATCCGGGCGACGTCCAGCCCGAGATCCAGGCAAATATCAGCGCTCTGAGTGTGGAGGACTGCAATTGTCGGTACGCAGTAGCTGAGCTGGCTGACGATATGCACACCTCCCGGATAGCAAAGGCCGGTGTGTACGCACATGACGAGGACAGCAGTTCGCTCATCTACGCGGACTCATCGATCGACCCGAATGATGAGCAGAGTCTAGTCAATTGGTTTGGTTGGTGGACCACCTTGCACGCTGACCAGTTTCGCAAGTTCCACGTCATTGGGTCGAACCAAGGCATCAAGCTGTACGGATCCAGAAGAGGCGAGCGGCGGGTTCGCATACCAAAGTATACCAAAGTCACGCTGAACGTCCCCGACGCAGTCTTGGAGGTCCTTCACGAAGTGGGCGACCAGTTCGAAGCGGAAACCGAAGCGAGCCTGCAGAGTGTCGAGAATGAAGAAAAGCAGATAGGGTTCATTCAAGGTCCTTGGGCTTTCCGGAGCAATCTGATTCCAAAAGAAATCCCCCCGGCCTTCACCGCATATCTCGACGACCTTTGTCGCTTGGATGGCTTCAGGAACCAGTGGATGCTGTACAGGTTTGCGGTCTCTTGGCTTGACTTGACGATGGCAGACCACTTCGGGGATATCAATGCAAAACGTTGGACCAGAATCCTGGACTGGTTTAGATTCACCTTTCCCTTCGGCACCAAAGAGTCCATGCCCATCAAACCTCCCTTCGGATCCGGCCCGATGGGACCTCCCCGGGGATACAATACCTATGTTGGCTTCTTTTATACCATCGCAGAGGAGTGGGATCCGGATAACCCCCCGCAAAGAAGCAGCCCGAGAGGCACCCGTGGATTGCGGTGTATCGGCCAGCCAACCCTCATAGGAGGCCCTTTACCCGGTGTGAAGTCATCATCTGGGACCCGGCGGTGAGAACAAGGTACCCAGGGAAGCGGGCACTGGCGGAGAAGGACCTCATTTTCATGCAGCGCCAGGTGATCCAGCACGTCCGCGAAGGAACGGCCATCAAGAATGAGGGGACCTGGCTCGACCAGGTCTGGTTAGGCGGGTGGGACTGGCCGGCAGACTGCAACTCTCAGCACCCAATTGACGTGACGCTGTTGTTCCTCCGGAAGATGCTGAGTGAAATTAAAGATTTTCTCCCCGCACCGGAACACGTCATGGAGTCTAAGGGATACCGAAAGGTCACACTCGGCTCATCTGCCTCATTCACCAACCAGATCAGCCGCTCCCCAGCCGCCGTAAGTGACGCTGGCTCGACCCTCTTTGTCGACCAGGATGACACTGGGCATGTCCCCATGGACCTCGACGACTCCAGCCCGGCCGCCAGACCACCCACCCCGTCTTCGGTATCCGAAGAGCCAGAAGACGAGGACACTCGCGTCATCTTCCACCCGCCGCCCGGCAACAAAGCCAACCGCACCAGCACCGCCGCAGGAATATCATATCGATCTAGGTGTGTGAACAGGCTGTACGAGAAAGCCCGTCTCGCGCGGGCTCGCGCCGACCCGGCCCTGCTGCCGCCCACGCACATGACGTATCGGTACGTGCCGACCATGGACTGGTACAAGGAGCAGCGGGCCGAGGGGAGGGGGTATAACCATATCAATGTGGACACGTGGGAGAACGTGTTTACCGCCCTAAAGATTGGCGATGGTGGTGGGTCCAGTGCCAGTGAGGAGAGGCATCGTCATCATCAGGCTCATCATCATGGTGAGCATGGCGGTCATAGGGCTCCTGGTGGGAGTGGGAGTGGGAGCCAGAGTCAGAGGAGGGAGCCGAGCGGGTCTGGTTAGCGACCAGGCTCCGGGAACCCGGGAGAGGGGGAAGCGACCCCAAGGGCGGAGCTCAGGGCTGAGAAGATCCTGCGGCCGCAGCAGTCGCCGAAGTATGGCAGGTGGACCTGCCAGCGACGCGGACGAGGTTGCGTGATGTTCCGAAAAGTATGAGAAGGAGACATAGGACTACCTTGATGGAATGTTGGGCAGGGTGTCTTTGCATGGTGTGAGGGCTAGTCTTGAACGGGGCTTGAGTCGTGGTTTCAGTCGTGAGACATTTCAGGGAACCGCCAGGATCGAATAAGGAGGGGGGATATTGCATTAAGCTGTTCTTTTTCTACGCTTTCTCTCTTTTCGGTCGACTTCTGGGTATTACTACTAAAACTCGCCCGTTGCATTTCTATAGTCTCGTTATGTCAGTCGACAAACGGGTTGACCGCACATTGCTGGCCCGTGGAACAGCATCTTGTTAGACTTGCAAGCGAGTCGTATATGAGGTTGATTAGACGCTGTCCTTTGTAATTATAATTCTGGTATAAAGAAGGCTAGAGTCTCGCACAAATTGCCAATGGAACCGGCTTATCCCAATTTCCTAGCTCATGGCTGAAGATGGTTGGAAAATGCCAAACGAGATATCGTCACGAGCTGGCTATCTCGATGCCCACGGCGGCGCAGGGGAAAGCTTGGCTACTAATTCTGCGGTGTGACGTTGAACTTGGCGCCGAAGCCCTCGTCATCACGCCAGTCGGTGATCATCACATGCTCGATGCCGCCGGCGACGAACTCGGCGATGGCGGTGCCGTTGTCGTACTTTTGCCTGATGAACTCGAAGGCGAGGTCCATGCCGGCGGTCACCTATTCAGAGGGGGTTTTGGCTTTGAGTTAGTACCTGTACTACAGGACAAGGGGGGGTGGGGGGAATGGTGTCGTGGGAAGAATCTGAATCTGGCCAAGTATGAACGGGGCGATAATGACATACCCCAGACGAGGTCCAGACTCTGCCGTCTTCGACCCAGCGGGCGGGCGAGACCCTGATATTTCCCCGTCAGCGACTCGAATGGGAAGAGGTATTCCGCGTAAACGAAACTCACCACTTGACGTTGGGCCCCATAGCCGTGATGGTCTTCCACGCGGCCTTGTTCGTCGTCGCGCGGTGCCCGTCCAGCACGCCGGCCTGTGCCGCGATCCCCGCGCCGGTGCAGATGGTGATGAGGTACTGCAGCCGCGGGAAGACCTTCTGGATGTACTCGATCTCCGGGCCCAGGTCGGGATTCCGCGCGGCCGCCCCGCCGGGGATCACCAGCACGTCAAGCGGCGGGTTGTCGGCGTAGGTATGAGTCGGCATGACCGTGGGAAAGAAGGACGAGTTGAACCTGTTCATGGCGGGGCTGACCGGCTCTGTCGTCGCCGGATCCAGGGTGCGGCTCAACAGGGCGAGTTCCAGGTGTGTCTGGCGTGAGAGCCCCTGCAGGATCTCCAGGGGGCCAAAGACGTCCAGGACGGAGAAGGCCCGCGGGAGGAGGAAGCCGTAGCGGACTGGCGAGGAGCTGGTGGTATTCGTATTGTCTAGGTGGTCGGAGTGTGTATCAGCGAGTGGTCTGTGAGGGGATTCTGTATGAAGGGGACATACCGCAGCTGTTGGAGGCGCCCCTGGCACAATGCATTGTTTCTGCTGCCACGGGGTTGATGAAGGACAGGACGAGGAGGACGGAACTGGCAACAGGGAGCAGCATCATGCCGACTGGTAATGCGAGATCTCAGGACTTTCCGAGTGAGAATACTCTAGGTGCGTTGTGAAGCAAGTCTGCGGGAGTGAAGAAGGGGAGGATGAGGGTGGCTAGAACACATCCCGAGAACTGATCAACGGCGGGTTGGGCAACCCTATTTCTACTTTCCTCGCCAACGCATTAACACAAACATCAGTCACCGAAACACATCGGTCTTCCCGCCATCCAAAAGTTCTATAACCTCCGGGGTCCCTCGGAACGAAACGTCCCCTCGTGCCGCCGCTTCCCGCAGAAAGCGTAACCGAGGGCAAAACTTGTGCATTCTGGGCGCAGACGGGAGCCCAGTCATACGGTGGTTGCAGAAGCCTCCAGCAGGATGACTTGGTTTGTTTCCAAGTCCCGATGACAAATCACGTAGAGGGCACGACCACAGTTACGCGGCTCAGACGTCGACGAGATGGGAAGGAAACGAGGCCATTATGCGGCGAATAATCGGGCTGGGTTGCGTTTGTGGAGCAGGTATGCGCATGTTTCTGTAAGGTCCTTGCGGTCCAGTCAGCGGTGAGGACAGCAGCTGACATGCGTGCTACGCCTGCGGATGGCTTGCCAAGTCGGAACGGGCCCTGAAAAGAGCTGGGAAGGGATGAGTGCGTTGGATCCTTCCGGATCAACGACATGAGGTCCGTCCTCTTGATTGCCTCTTCCGTTGTTGATGTGAAACGGGAAACGCGACGCCAAGGGCAGTCGCAGGGTGTGAGTTGTTCTGAAAAGGAAGCAATGTACAGGGTTAGGGTCCTTCAATTGACCCCCACGCCGAGTCTGCCCCTCAGTCCGAAAGCGATGCCCCTCATAATGGGTATTATCAGGAGGGAACAGCTTCGCGATAAGCCCACTCGAAAGTTGAAGCTTCAAGGTCCTTTACTTTTGCTCAACATCTAGAGCACAACAAATCTTTGCTGTTTGAACCATTGGCAACTGAGCTAATATTCAAAGCTCCCAAAGTATCGGACGTCACACAATGTCCGGCGTAACCCACTCACACGACGGAGTGCACTCGCACTCCCATGCGCACTCCCACGACACCTTCAACGCCGCCGAACACGGCCACAGCCATGAGATTCTCGACGGGCCCGGAAGTTACGTCGGCCGGGAGATGCCCCTGACAGAAGGCCGCAACTGGAACGACCGGGCCTTCACCGTCGGCATTGGTGGGTAGGTTGCTCGCCCCGTTGGTCCTTCCCTCTTCTTTACCTGACCCCCCGCCCACCCTCCTTACATGTGTACATACAACCTGGAAGACTAGGGGCACGTGCGCACATCGGCGATATCCCCTTCCATCACCTCCCTTATTATTAAGGTATTCTCCAATTTCACCCCTCAGATTACTAACAATCTTGATACCTTCAACACAGGCCAGTCGGATCAGGCAAAACAGCCCTGATGCTCGCCCTCTCGCGGGCGCTACGCAAATCCTACTCGGTCGCCGCGGTAACCAACGACATCTTCACGCGGGAAGACGCCGAGTTCCTGACGGCACACCGCGCGCTGCCGGCCTCGCGCATCCGCGCCATCGAGACGGGCGGCTGCCCGCACGCGGCCGTGCGCGAGGACATCTCGGCCAACCTGGCCGCGCTGGAGGACCTGCACCGGCAGTTCGACACCGACATCCTCCTGATCGAGTCCGGCGGCGACAACCTGGCTGCCAACTACTCCCGCGAGCTGGCCGACTACATCATCTACGTAATCGACGTCTCCGGCGGGGACAAGGTGCCGCGCAAGGGCGGGCCGGGCATCACGCAGAGCGATCTGTTGGTCGTGAACAAGACCGATCTGGCCGAGGCGGTGGGCGCCGATCTGGGCGTCATGGAGCGGGACGCACGCAAGATGCGCGAGGGCGGGCCGACTGTGTTCGCGCAGGTCAAAAAGGGCGTTGCGGTGGACCACATTGTGAATCTGATTCTGAGTGCGTGGCGGGCAAGCGGAGCGGAGGAGGCGAGGAAGGCGGTAGGAGGGCCGAGGCCGACAGCCGGATTGGAGGAGTTGGGGGAAGACGCTTGAAGGGGGAGAAGGAAGAGATGGTGGAAGGCTTGGATAACTGAATGCTCGTCATAGAAACGAGAGATGCAGCCATCACTTGAAACTGGAGATGCCCGGGCCTGCAGAGGTAAACTCGGTACGTGCTGATCATAACCTCATTATTCCAGAACACTGTCGTAAACCGCTGCGCCAAGCCCTGCTGGGTAAGTCTATAAGTAACCAGTTCCATCACTCAACATCTGCATCCATCGCGTCCGCCTGTCCATCTTGTACAAGCGACGGATCGAGCAACAAACCGTCCAGTGGCCTGGCAATGCGCGGCCACACTCGCTTATACAGACTGACACCGATAGAGTCCTGCGGATTGATCCGCCCATCAAAAGTCGCTTTGAAATAACCATGTGTGCCGAGAGGCTCCTTGATATATCCGCTGCGCCCTCTCTTGGTCCACAGAGGCAACGCCTTGAACCACTCGACATCCTCCCGGTTAAAGAACATGTAGCGGATGGTCACGATCTTCTTGTGGATGTGGTATGGGTGGCCGGTGAGGATGGCCCGCTTGGCAATAACACGCGACGTCGAGGGCGGCAGCGTGGTCCCTGTGGCAACGAGCGTGAGGGGCAGACTGGGCCCTTCGCTGTCTTCCATTCCGGCTTCCGCTTCAGTACCCGGAGCGGTCCGCTTGAAAAAGAGAGTCGGAACCGAGCCCCATGTAACGGGACCCATGAAGGTCGCCACGGCAGACTGGCCAGGGTGCACGTACCGGCAGTACTTGTGGACGTCGTTGGGTGTGCTTCCGCCCTGGGAGAATAGAGGGTTGATAACGAACCTCCGAGGGCCGTACTGCACAATTAGCTCCTCCTTCGCCTTGATTGAGGTTGGGTAGTCGGAGCCGAGATTGATCAGTATGTTGACAGCAGTCCGCTTGTGCTCGTGCCTTAATAGCGAGAAGAGGGTAACAGGACGTGTCGGGTCGTAGGACTTCTGGATCGCCACCGGCACTCCTTTGAGGTAAACGTGGACGCGAGTCCCAGGGGCCACACCGCCAACTAGGGCCTCGCGAGCCACTCTGACCCGGGATGCCTGGTAGTCGGAAACCCGGAGCAACCGCTGCCAATCGTCGGGCTCAAACGCCCGGTCCTCGTCCTCCAACCAAGGGCTTGTCCGCAAGCTTTTGAGTCCACGGTACTTAGCCAGCCGTTCCCGTGCGAGTACGTTGGGATGAAGCTCTATCTCATCAGGGAACTCCAGGTCGTCCTCAGCTTCCGTCCGCTTGCTCTTGCGGTAGGCTTCCAACCCTCTTGCGTCCTCATCCTCGTCGGGCTCCTTGAAAGCTACTGACTGAGGGTATTCTGATGGGCCAGCCTCTGTCATGGAATCACCAGCAAGACCCTCCATTCCATCTTCCGGCCTCGCTTCCTCTTCGGCGCCCTCAGCGTCTTGCATCTCGTAATCCTCCAAGTCAGAGCCCGAATCGGATGCATTGTCGTCGTCCAAGAACCAGGCGGACTGATACTTCGATGTGCCTTTGGGAACTTTTTTCGGCATATGCAGCTCCTGCACGTGGTCGTCGTCCGAGAAATAGTGGTGGTCGTCCAAAAGAACTCCCTTCTTGGAGGTGGTTGCAGTCGTCGCGGCGTCCATTTCCTCATCATCATCACCCTCCATTGGCGCCTCCTCCGGTGCGAGGTCATCGAGACCATCCTGGTCCTCGGTGGGTAGCTCAAGCGTCTCCTCGGTGGCGGCATCATCATCCATGTTCATGGCATCCTCTCCCTTTCTTTTCTTCCGCGTCACAAGCGGCGCTGAAGTAATCTTCTCGATCTGAAAGGTGCCCCAATCGCCCACTTGCACTAACCGATCAGCCTTCAGGCCCTTGCCCCGGACCACACCGGTGAGCACGGTGGGCCCCGTTGCCGATGTCGCCCACTCGATGTCCTCGACCAGCATCCAACTCCGCTCATCTCTCCACCTGATGCCCTTTGGTGTGGTGCTGCATAATGAACGCATCAAGTTTGTGCATTCTTGCCGGCTATCGAGGTTGTAGATCCTCTCCTGCTCCGGATGGAAGTGGGAAATGTACGATTTGAGGGAGGAGACGACCGAGAGTCTCTGCTTGGCCGGCTCGATCCTGTTGAGTCCCTGGACAACAGTGAACAGAGTCGACATGCCCTGGCTCTCGACGCTCCGCAGGATCAGCTCGCCCAAGGGGTCGACCTCGACCTGGGCCGAGAGGATGAGCACGACAAAGTCGGCGACCCGGGAAGCATCCAGGCACGCAGTGAGATCCCTCTTCAGGGGGATATACTGCAGCTTCTGCTTGAACCTGTCCACCGGTACCCGGAAGCACCCATCGTGCACCTCAGTCTCGATGTCGACGCTCCCATTCAGGCTTTGGATGGCGGCGGCGGCGTCGCAGTCTCCGCAGAGCGGAATAACGGCGACGTTGCGCGGAGCCCCATCTTTACCGGTGAAGAGAGAGGTCTCCTTTTGGTGTTCGCGGGCCTTCTCCAACTGCCGCTGCCGGGCCTGGTTTCGTCGGTCGAGCTTCGACATGACCTGCTGGTGTGGCGTCTTGCGCAGTCCCTTTTCACCGGCGATCCTGCCTGAGCCAAGAAGGTCAGCTAACCTTCTTTCAGACGAGAAAGGCCCTGGATCCGGTTTGGTGGAAATCCGGCGAGAGTCATACCTTTTGCGGCGTCGCGCAGTTGGCCCTTGGTTGCCGTCCGGGACTTGAACGGCTTGTGCGACGTCTTAGTCGTCGGCCTGTGGGAGTGAACCCCGCCCACTGCGCCCGGCATCTTTCCGTCGCCGCCGGCTTTGAATCGAAAAGGAAGGGACGCCACTTTGGTCGACAGGAAACAAGCACCTGCACGGGAAGGTACACACTCGCGCACCCCCAGGGTCAGAATGATCACCTCTGTACAGTTCAGGTACCGAGGGGTGGTGATGGCGGGGCATCTTATCCCATTTTTGCGTTGTGTGCCATATCTTATCAAGCCCGGTGCGACCAATCATCATCCTATGTATGGACTTTTTAGTGGGTCCGTCTTGAAAATGTCAGATGCAAGGGCTCGAGATCTGAGGCGATGCTGTGCCTGTTCTGATTCTGAATCTCCAATCGTGCACTTGGTCGGCGGTCAACAACATGGACACAACAGACACCGTGGATGCGCCCCTGACCATGGCCGAGCAGCCCAATGGGCCGCTAGCCATCAACAATGCCAGAACCGAGTTTCGATCCAGAGCCGAGCTGGACCGAATCCGCCGCCACAAGCAAGCGCAAAAAGCCTACGGACGCGGGCGCCGCATCGATGTCAAGAGCGTCAAGGACAAGAAGTTACGGCGCAATCTCATTAACCTCGAGAACAAGTACAAGACGGCTGCTCTGAAGGCGAAAGAGGCCGAGATTTTGCTCGAAAACACATCCGGCTTCTTGGAACCGGAAACCGAGCTCGAGCGGACATACAGAGTTCGCCAGGACGAAATACAGAAGGAGGTCGGCCTCGAGGTCGCACAGAAGAAATTCGAGCTAAAGCTCGATGCTCTGGGGCCTTATGTCTGCGAGTACAGCAGAAACGGGCGGGATCTGATCCTGGCGGGGAGGAAAGGCCATGTCGCGACTATGGATTGGCGGGAGGGCAAACTCGGCTGCGAACTGCAGCTGGGTGAGACGGTCCGGGATGCTCGCTTCCTCCACAACAACCAGTTCTTTGCGGTGGCGCAGAAGAAGTACGTCTACATATACGACGCCAATGGCGTTGAGCTCCACTGCCTTAAGAAACACGTCGAGGTCTCGCACATGGAGTTTCTCCCCTACCACTTCCTCCTGGCGACATTGGTGAGTGCCCAAGGAAACGGCTGGCAAGGTGGTCGAGACTGACGTTTCTTGCAGAGTATCAGCGGCCAGTTAAAATACCAGGACACGTCGACTGGTCAGATCGTCGCCGAGATCCCCACGAAGCTCGGAACCCCTGTCTCCCTCGCGCAGAACCCACACAACGCCATCCTGCACGTCGGCCAACAAAACGGCACCGTCACGCTATGGTCACCAAACTCGACAGAGCCTTTAGTCAAACTACTTGCTCACAGAGGCCCTGTACGGTCGCTCGCAGTCGACCGGGAGGGGCGGTACATGGTGTCGGCAGGGCAGGACAACCGGATGGCCATCTGGGACATTCGCAATTTCAAGGAGGCAGTCTCCAGCTACTTCACCAGGTCACCAGCGTCATCCGTGGCTATATCGGATACGGGGCTGACGGCCGTTGGCTGGGGGACAAAGACGACCATTTGGAAGGGTCTCTTCTCAAAAGAGAAGCCAGTCCAGGAGAAAGTTCAAAGCCCCTACATGGCCTGGGGAGGCGAAGGACAATCAATTGAGCGTGTCCGGTGGTGTCCGTTCGAAGACGTGCTAGGCATCGGGCACAACCAGGGCTTCTCGTCCATCGTGATTCCGGGCGCGGGCGAGGCCAACTTCGACGCGCTCGAGGTGAACCCGTTCGAGACCAAGAAGCAGCGGCAAGAGGGCGAGATCAAGGGCCTGCTGAACAAGCTGCAGCCCGAGATGATCGCGCTAGACCCCAACTTCATCGGCAACCTCGACCTGCGGTCCGAGAAGCAACGGCAGGCCGACAGGGACCTAGACGCGCCAGCGGTGGACATTGCGCAGGAGATCAGGAACCGGGCCAGGGGGAAGAACACCGCGCTCAAGAAGTACCTGCGGAAGCAGCGGAAGAAGAATATCATCGACGAGAAGAGGCTCAAGGCGGAGGAGATGTACAAGGAGATGCAAGAGAAGAAGGACGAGAAACACAAGGAGCGACAGGCCGAGCTGGGGCCGGCCCTGGCGAGGTTTGCCAGGAAGGATTAGAAGAGAATGATACCCCAATAATGCATTGGGCATGCGGTGTGCTGTGGTATATGGCCCAGCAAGCTGCTGCCCAAAACTTTGCACACGATCAAGGCGTCGGGCTATGTGATATCCATGGTATCAATCGAGACACCTGCGCCCGTCAGAAGCCTGGTCGCCGTCTCGCCATATGTGCCTTGGCCTGAAGACAGACCCGGTCTAAGTAAGGTATCTACCAACATTGAGCCGCTCCGTGGAGATTCCCGCCCGCTTTACTAAACACTAACAACTCTTAATTGCCCTTTTGATTAAGCCCCTTTTATATTACCCCATTCAACCTTGCCCATTCACAAGAGCTTCAAATGGCCCGTGACCATATCAACCATGCTCTTGGGCGCTGGCCCAACGCCCAGCACCGTCCGGCTGCCCGAGGCGATCTGTGTCCTCCCCGCGTCGGCAATCACCTCGGCCGTCACGCCCAGGCTCCGTGCTTTACCCATCAGCTCGAGCAGCTCGTCCTCGCTCTTCACCTGCACGGCGATCTTGGCCTGCCCCATGCGCTCCCACTGCCGCAGGATCTTGGCCTCGGCGCACTGCGGGTCCCGTTGCGCGGCGCGGAGGAGTGTCTTGTAGCATGCCAGCGTGGCGTGCGAGCATTGCGCGGCGATTTTGCCTTTTGCAACAAAAGACAGGGTTAGGTCCAGGTCTGGAGTGCGGAAGGCGGGTGGAGAGAAAGGACTAACCCTTGGTCATGCCCAAGTCAGACCTGACTACTAATACAAGCTTGCACTCCTCGTTTGGGTTGATGTTGAGGGACTGCCTCCCCGATTGTGATTGTGACAGTGGCTGCGATTGTGATTGGGCTGATGCGCGCAGCCCTTGGCGGCGGTCGGCCTCCTCGCCGTTGGCCCAGTTGGGTGCGTGGTCCAGTACGGTGTCTTCCTCGTCGACGTCCGACTCTTCGCTCTCGACTGGGTCTTTGAAACTGGCTTCGCGCTCGGCCCTCAGATCGGGGGATATGAGCCAGCCGCGGGTTGAGTATACGCCGAGCCCGAAGCCCGAGAGGAGCGCGACGATGCTGGTGGTTATGACCACCGCCGAAGTCATTTCTGACATTGCGGCCGGAGTTAAAGTGGCAGGAGAGGCGACGGTTGGTGTGGGAAAGCGTGTAGAGCTGTATGAAGGTGTGATATCGTGGAATCGGCGTTGATGTAACCCAGGATCGTGGATTTCTAAACCTGCCGCGACCCTGATAAGATAACGATGACGTGTTGGTAAATTTACGGTGTTTAACCCTATACGGATGCCCTAGCCACTGCTGTCAGCAACGGCCGGTGCAGTGAGAAACACTCAGCACTTACAGAAGGAGCAATCCTAATCCGCATTTCTGGCCGAGTCTCTCCAGGTCACAAGGCGACCATTTGCGCTTCGAAGCACCTGAAATTGTTTCAAGGGTCCTAGGGCAAGTTTCGTCCGAACAGGATGTCGTGGACGGGCCGCATAGTAATCCGGTATGGCGTTGTAGTCTAAGGGGGGTTACGAGCACAGCAGAGAACGCAGCACCAAGTCCCTGCGTATATTGATGGGCGTGTAGCTGGCGATGGCTTCAGTCAGGGTGGGTAATAGTAAAGCTTGATACTAGTAGTGCTCTGGAAATCTGTGTGCCGTGACTTGACCTCGCTCACCTACTAGGCACTGCTAGGGAGCGTCAAGCGCACGGTCCACATACCGGCCGAGCGATTGGAGGTCCTCCGCATCCTATTCAACCGGTGTACAATACATCAACAGCTTCTTATTAGTTGGTCGTCCATTCCCATATTCATTCATAGAATCTAACACGACGCGACGTATAGGATACAGAACCTCATCTTTCTTTGCCATATCCCGATAGAGGGCGGCATCTGTATACGGTCAGGGGATCCGGTAGATGGATGTCACCCACACTGTACGAAGTGCCTTGCACACTTCAAAGTCCTGCAGATATTCGCTCACTTCAGGTACAATTTGCTCAGGTCAAGAACTCTTTTTGAATCTCCTCGTCTGTAGGTCTCCTGTCTACCGAGATGAAATCCCGATAACTGTCTGGCATCGAGACGTTGCTGTACTCCGTAGTGCTTGTCACTTCACCTGGAAGCACACACTGTGTAAAGTACGACCATCGGCCGACGGGGCTCATCACCCCACTCGGTTCTCAATCTCACTCACTGTCTCACTCACTCACTTGCGGCTCACGGTTCCGATGATAGGCTCATGACACTACCGTAAGTCCCTGTTCTGGCATTTGACTGTAGACCATTGCCTAACTGACCTGAAAAGTCTTAAGGCTCGAAATGGAGCAGCCACGCACGATTCTAATCGGCATCAGCGGCTGTTCGTCGAGCGGCAAGACGACTCTCGCACGACTGCTCCGCGACATCTTCCCCGAGACCTTCATTCTCCATGAAGATGACTTCTATAAGCCAGAGTCGGAGTAAGCTCGCGCTCGCCCTCGCTATTCGTTCCCGGCTGCTGTCGGCTCACATAGCCCCGAAGACTTCCGATTAAGGATGGCCTCCTCGACTGGGACTGCCCGGAAGCGATCTCCATCCCGGACCTTGAAGCCGCCCTCACCCACATCCGCGAGACGGGCTCATCACCAGTCAGTAGCATCGTGCCCAACACCACTACTACCCCATCCTCCGACACCAACCCCTGCTCGTCCACATCGCGCCTCTCCCATCGCAGTGGCCACGGCTGCACCTCCTCTCCTCTCCCCCTACCACCACCACCATCCTCACCACGAACTCCCCTCGCATCCTCCTCCTCCTCCTTTACCTCATTGCCCTCCTCGGGAAAATCATCATCGTCAAGAAGTTCGCTCACCACAACAATGCCCGCCCGACGAATACAGGCCTCCCTCATCTCCAAGGAAGACCAGAATTCCGTCGGCCCGAGCCCAATAAGCCCCTCCCGGCTGGCACACTGCACCGCCAAAGTCCGCGCCTGGCTTGCCCCAGGCCAACCGGGCTCTCTCATCTTCTCCTCTCCCCCTCCACCACCACGATCATCAGCAGGTGAAAGCAACGAGAATGATTCACAACCCACCCCTCAAAACCAGGACGACAACGAAGAAGAGAAGAAGAAGAAGAAGAACAGGAACAAGAAAAATACGCGCCTGTGCATCCTAGACGGCTTCCTCCTCTTCTCCCCGCAGCCGCAACCCCTCTGCCGCGTGACCTCGCTGCTGGACATCAAGCTCTTCCTACAGGTGAGCAAACAAAAGGCGCTGCAGCGGCGCGAGGCGCGCGACGGCTATGTCACGCTGGAAGGATTCTGGAAGGACCCTCCGGGCTACGTGGAGAAGATTGTGTGGCCCAACTATGCGGCGGCGCATCGCTGGATGTTTGTCGAGGGGGTCGTGGAGGGCGGCAGGTTGGATGAGGGTGTTTTGAGGCGCGAGGGGATTCGGGCAATGGCTGCGAATCAAGGGAAGGAGGATGCTGAGTTTGGGGAGATGCTGGAGTGGGCTGTGCAGGTTGTTATGGACGAGTTGGAGAGGATTTGTTTGGGTGGGGAGAAAGGGGTGGATGGGGCCCGAGGTGACGGAGATGCGAAGTGAGACGACTCGGTATGAAGTTTGGGCGGAGGGCGGCATGATGTTAGGGGCTAGCCCTGCTATGCTGACCTTTGAAGTTTCTCAAGCCAGTGTGAAACGCGGAAGGTGAACGATGAAAAGTACACTCAAGCGTTCTTAGTATGTCGGCCTTTCGATGCACATATCCATCTCCATGTTATCATTCCATTCTAACCACTCATCTCTCCAGCCATAAATCCTGATCTGATCCGTCATAAATCTATCATAGGCCCGACCATCCAATCCTCGCATCCCCCCTTACCGCCAACTATCATTCACCGTCAGGCTAGCCGCACACTGACCGGCGGCACTCTGGACCGTCAAGCTGCGGTTCGGATCCGACTCCCAGGTCACCTTCCCGTCGGACCCGACCTTGACATACTTGTACTGCACCGCTTGCCCGGCCGGCAGCGGCACCGTGGCGCTCCATATGGGATTCTCGCTCGTGTAGCCGCTCGCCGACAGCGCCGGGGCGTCCGCCACGTTCCAGCTGCCCAGCTCGGCCACGCTACCCACCACCTTGATGCTCTCCCCCCACTGAGTGGCCACGCGCTCGTTGAAGGTGACATACACCTCGCTGGCGTCGGCACAGTTCGTCGGGAACGGGGAAGGGGCCGGGGCGGCCGACGGGTTGGGCGTCTGGTTGGCCGGGAAGGACGTCTTGGTGGCGGCGGCGTAGGTGCCCCTAACGGCGAGGGGCGAGCAGGAGCTGGGGAGCGTCTTGCCGTTCTCGGCGCTCCAGCCCGCAGGCACGATACCGGCGCGGCGCTCGGCGGCCGAGAGGAAGGCCGAGTAGGACCAGGTCAGGTCGGCGGCGGAGATGGGCTTACCCGTGTTGCGGTCGAACTGCTCGGCGAGCGAGCCGTCTGCGGGCGTGTACTTGGCGGCCACGTTGATGAAGTCGTCGGCGTAGGCGGAGACGGCGTCGAGGATGGACTGGTAGGTGGACGAGCCCTTGGCGTACGTGCCTGCGGCGATGGAGGGGATCAGGTCCTTGAAGAAGGGCAGAGACAGCTGGGTCACGGTGATGGAGCCCGCTTGCTTCCAGACGTAGATGGCGTCGTAGAGCTGCTCGGCCGCTGCGAAGTTGCCGATGTACCACGGGTTGCCGTTGTAGTAGACATCCTCCGAGTATCGGCCCACGGCAACGGCCTTGCCCTGGGCAATGCCCGAGTTGATGGCGTAGACGGAGCGGAACGAGTCGACGTACGCCTTGTGGTTAGCCAGCGCCCTGTCGCTGCAGGGCTGGAAGGTGACGGCATCGCAGCCGACGGCCGGGTCGAAGGTGTGAATGGAGGTCAGGACCGAGTTGAGATCCTTGCCCGACCGGGAGGTGCCCGTGTTGACTGCAGCTCGCTGTTAGTTAAGGGCTGCGCCGCTATCCAACCACGGAGAGGATAAGCTTACTGTTGGAAACGACGTAGCTGCCAGATGCCGACCAGAAGGTCTGCTGGAAGCACAGGACCTGCGGGGCCACGGTAATGCAAGCGTTGCATGTGGTGTTCAGCTGGGCAGCAAGGTAGGCGCCCTCGACCAGAGCTGTTCCCTGTCAGTTTGCGATCACTCGAGCACATGCAGCGAGCGGCACTGACCCCGGTGAGTGCTGGCAATGGTGAAGAACGAGCTGCCAGGAACCTCCTCCCAGAGATCAAAGCCGGTCTGGTTCCTAGGGGAGAGTTAGCACTCCGAAGACAAGACACAAGATTAGGGCGTATTGTACCAGTACTGAGCGGCGTAGGCAAGGTCGTTCTTGATGACCGGCCACACGACATCCGCGGCCGTGGCCGTGTACCCGTTGTTGATCAGCCACCTGGCATACCGCGTGAGGGCGATGGCGCGGAGAGGCGGGCCGTCTCTCTGCGGCCGGCCCCAAGCACCGGTGAACTGGCTGAGGTCGACCATGAACTTGGGCTCGCCGAGACCAGCACCGTCCGAGAGGCTGCCCGAGGGGTTCGACACGCCCTGGACCTTGGCCTGGGCGGCAATGTAGTTCTGGATGGTGCTCTGCAGGGAGGCCGAGTAGTTCTGGGCAAAGGCATCCGCGATGCCCGTCAGCACCAGGGCCGAATCTCTCGTCCACGTGTACCAGTCTGTGCGACCCCCATCAGTACGCCATGCAAAGGGTTCTCGAGCCACCACTTAACCCTTACGGGAAAGAGAAGCACTTACAGTCGGGCTCGGACTTGGAAGGGCTTGCGACGACCACGCCGGCCGCAGCCCCGGAAGCAGCACAGCCGTTGGAGCCAATGTTGCAGAGCAGCTTGCTCCAAGCGATCGGCGTCTCGGTCTGGACGAACGAGTCGACGGACCGCTTGAGGATGGCGCCCTCCCGCTTTGCGCGGAGAGCGGCGTCGGGCAGGCCCAGGGCAGCCTGGACGGCGCAAGTGCCCAGGACGAACAGCGACGAGAGGGCGTGCATGGCGGGCAGGATGAGGCCGGATGCGTTGAACGATGCCAGGTAATCCTGAGCGTGCAGTGCCACGTCCATCATGGAGCTTGGAGATCACCCCTTTCTTATACCCGCCTCAGTACCAACACAACAACAGCGTCCTGCCCGTGATGTCCACCCTCCTTCCGCATTGGGCTCGGCAAGAGCCGGACTGCGGTTCAGTCTAAAAGTCGCGCTGTGTCGGGAACGGATGCCGTGGGATGCGGGGCTAGGACCGAGATCCAAGTGCAGTGTCGTACAACTCGCTTATTAGCGTTCGGTGTTTCTTCAACAAATGAGTCTCACGCCGTCGCGCGTTGCCCCAGTGCAACGTCGAGATGGCTATACTTGGCTGCGTGTGAGAGATTGGCCCGGGAAAGAGGGCGCTCGATCGGCCCTGCTAAGAACCGGGACGCGAACCTTGGAAGCGAGGAATTGAGAAACACCGACGTGCTGCCGTCGGCCTGGGATACATAGTGTAGGTAAGTAGGTATGGGGTGCAGCGGTGTGGTGTCACAAGCACTGTTACACGTGTACCCCAGACTGACCGATCGACCTGCAGTGTGGGGGACGGGATGAGCCCAAGGGAGCGTGTCACGGCGCTCTCCGGACAACTGCGAGGAACCAATCGGACATGGAGGCCAGACAAGCAAGGCGGACATGGCAATGGTTCGAACTCCGACACCCTTGCTCAGGTACGGACTCACAGAAGAGAGGAATTACGGATATACTCTGAAGAAATGCGGACGAAGATGGCGGATGCAACTGTACGCTACGGTTTGGGTCGACTGTGCAGGTTGAAGGTTAGGTGGAGACGGAAGTCGCCGGTCGTTACCAGCATGTTTTAAAAGCCACGGCGTGACAGCTGCTTTGCTTGTAAGTTGCAAGGTCGGGTGCACACATGTCTTCAAACAGCACATGAATGCAGCCATTCGCTTCCATCTAATCTAGCCGAGGTATACTCAGTACATCCTTCCTTCGGAGTTCGAACCATGCAGTCAACGCCGAGCGCGGCTCCCATGCCCGATCGCATCAAGAAATCGGGCCGTTGTTGGTCACCTAAGGACCTGGAGACGACTGCCGGCCCCGCCTCGGCACCCAGCGGACCAAACTGTCAAGCGGGGCCCCATACGGCAGCTGCAACCAAAATGGTAGCTCGCGCCGAGGCTCAGGACGACGACGTCAATGCCATTATTAGTACAGTACGTATGCAGGTGTTCAGCCATGTACTGCTTGCGGAGTGCATAGCACGCCATGGTCTCGAGACTAAGACCTCTTGGAGAACGCAACACGCTCTGCCATGACGAGATCGAGGCCTGGTTCCGCCGAGAAGCACCGACACATCCACCGACTCCCACCTTACTGCATCACCACGGGCCACGACGCGCATGGCATCAGACCGTCATCGGTCCTATTCTCTTGTCCAGCTTCGCGCCCAAGGGAAAACAGGCAATCCTCGGAATAGTCGGTCCGCCCACTAAGAGAATGAGGTGCCCAAGCTCGACAACCTGGAACGTGACGATCAATGAGCGAGTATGGGCATGGACGACACATACGGGTCGCCCAGACAGCTCCTACGCGAGGAATTGCAGAAATGTAGCATAGCCATGGTTTCCCCCAGCCCCATTAACCAACGGTCTCGGCGAACGGCTTGGAATATGGCATCTCCTAAATCATCCGGTTGACCACGCTCAAGCCTTTTACAGCGAACGTGGCTCCCCGGAGTTCGGTCGATCTTGGACCTGTCGGGTGGAAATTGACATCATGAGAGGTTGATGGCTCCTTGGTTCACCGAACTGCCGCAGCAATCGACCCTGACCACCGAGGTGGCAGAGGATCGCTGGGCACAGGTCCTTGAAGAGAGAAAAGAGAAGAGAAAGAGGAAGCTTTCCAAACTCGCGTTCACTAAATAGCTGCGGAATTTTTTGGGAAGTGGGGCCAAAGTCGGCCTTGCGTTTTTAGCTTATCTTATCGCTCAGCTGCCACTCAGCCACTGCGGGCCGTACCCGGTCGCGCTGACTTGCGCATCTGCCAGCCTCATTTCCTGCATGTCTTGGATTCGCCGCAACCCGCCTTGCGCTCAACATCAATACACAGTAAAGGTCGTTTCAGTCCCCAATTCGACATCGGCCAGCACTCAACATCAAAATGGACGCTGCAGCGATTGAGGAGATCAACAAGGTCCGGGTGGCAAATGGCATGAAGCCTTTGCCAGTCCCTGGAGCAGCGCCACCTCCCGACGAGACGACGCCAGAACCGGAGGTCGGTGACGATGGTCAGCCTGTCAGCACCCTGGAAACCCGCGAAGCCGCCGCCTATGAGAATTTCAGGAAAATACAAGAAGCGGAAGACGCCAAGAAGCGACGCGAAGAGAAGGCGGCTGCGATCAAGAAAGCCCGCGAGCTTGCGCAGCGATCGGCTGTTGTCGAGGGAAAGGGGTTGGCCGACGACGACGACGACCTCGACGTCAAGTCATGGCTGAAGAATCAGAAGAAGCGGCAGAAGAAACTTGAGGCTGCCCGCAAGGCGGAGGAGGAGAAAGCTGCCGCCGAAGCTGCCAAGGCTGCCGAGCACACGGCTGCTGACCTGGCCGGCGTCAAGGTCGCGCATGACATGGCCAGCTTCCTCGGGGGCGAGGATCAGATCCTTACGCTCAAGGACACTGGCGTGTTGGAAAACGAGGATGAGGGTGACGAGCTCGAGAATCTGGCGCTGCGCGAACAGGAGAAGCTACAGGAGAAACTCGAACTGAAAAAGAAGAGGCCCGTTTACGACCCGAACGACGTGGATGAGACGGGGGAAATTGGCCTATTATCAAAATACGACGAAGAGATCTACGGGAAGAAGAAGAAGGCGTTCACATTAGATTCGGCTGCGACTGCGGCGGAGCTGGGCGATATCCTTGAGGCGCCGGTCCAGAAGAGGAAACGCCAGGCGGTGGACATCGATATTCTCGGTGAGCAACCCTGCGAAGCACGCATTGGCACTTCCGGATTTGAGCTAACCGGCAGAACAGAAGACGCGCCTGCGCCGACTTCCGACTATCTCGACCCGTCAGAGGTCAAGGTCAAGAAGCCCAAGAAGAAGTCCAAGTCGACAAGGCAACGTCGGGCCGATGACGACGATATTCTCTTTCCGGGAGACACTGGCGACGGTGGGCCTCCCCAAGAAATGGAAGTTGATTCCGGTGCTGCCGCCTTTACGAAAAAGAGGAAAGTAGTCGACGACACCTTCGTCGATGATGACGACCTCCAGTCGTCCCTAGCTCTTCAAAGGAGAGAGGCGCTGAAGAAGCGGAAGAAGATGCGGCCGGAGGATATCGCAAGACAGCTACGGGAAGAATCCGCCCAAGCAGATGGGCAGCCGCAGGAAGAATCGGGCATCGTCATGGACGAAATCAGTAGATTCGTCGATGGGTTACGCGCAGAAGCCGAAGAAGAGCGTAAACCGCGCAGATCAAAGTCTGCGGAAGCGCCAGTCACAACCATGCACGACGAGTCCTCCGAAGACGAAGAGATGCACGATGCCGACCGCCACCCTGTCGGCTCCCGCGACACCTCGCCCCTCGCCGAGTTGCCCCCGATCGGTGTCGAGGAAGAAAAGACAGTCGACCAAGGCCTCGGCGCAACACTGGCCTTGCTTCGCGACCGCCACCTGATCGAAGAAGGCAAAGGCGCCGAGCTCAACGAGCAGTTCCGCCAGCGCCAGCGCTTCCTCAACGAGCTCCGCCGCCGGATGGACCTCTTCGACCAGGAGACGAAGGCCCAGCGCGAGCGGGACCGCGCCTCGGGCCGGTTGGAGCGCATGTCGGTGCGCGAGCGCGAGGAGTGGCAGCGCCAGCAGAACACGCTGCGCGACCAGCACCAGTCGCGGGTCATCGATGCACTGTTCCGGGAAGGATACCGCCCCAGCGTGGAGCTCAAGTATGTGGACGACAACGGGCGCTCGCTGGACGCCAAGGAAGCCTTCAAGGAGCTGTCGCATCAGTTCCATGGCAAGGGCAGCGGCAAGGGCAAGACGGACAAGAAGCTCAAGAAGTTGGCGGAGGAGAAGAGGCGCATGGCGCAGAGCATGCTGGACGCCAGCCAGAATGTGGGTATGAGCTCGGCTACGTCGCATCAGACCAAGAAGGAGAGGAAGGCGGGTGTACGGTTGGCTTAGGTGGGAGGTGGGGAGGAGATGACTGTGTGGGACTGGCGTATAGGGTTGGTAATCAGGGGATACAAAGGTGCATCAACCCTCTCTTTCGTTGAATATATGAGTTTGAGTCTGTACTGACACGGTTGTTGAGCTTAGTTGTTGTCCCGTCAAAGGTAAGGCGTAGAGGGAGATGTCCTGGCTGAGTCAGGATGTCGAAATGCATTGTGCTGATGTGTGTGTGATTTATGTGATGCGGCCCAGCCGGGACTGTTTGTCCTTCCGCCATTGCCATGGGTTGAAATGTTGAACCAGTGCGCCCTTGAAGCTATCAACCCACCCAGTTGACTGGCTGGTTCTTCCGGGCCGTTGGGATGCCGTCCAGACCAGTTCGGGTATGCCTATGGCAGATGCGCCTATTATCCTCCTTCCCGGTTTGATTATCTGTAACTGGTGGCTCCTGGCATTGTTCTAGGACATAACCTCCCGCAGTCCGTAGCGCAAGCCTACTTCCAACGCCTACGCAATATAGATCAGCTAGTACTCTAGACCTCAGACAGCAAGGATATGATACCGTCCCACATTGCAAGGCAAGATTCGCCCAACATCTCAATTCCATAACCGCACCCAAACCCAAGATGGGAAGGCTTCACTGCCCCCAACTCATCAGTGACCAACACCCTCCGCTCCCGCTCCCGCTTCCCCGCCCTCGCCCGGCACTTTCACCGGCCGGAGGAATTCGTCGACGATCGGCTTCGCTTTCTCCCGGTGCCGGGTCGAGATGTACCAGGTCATCCAGACGATGAAGACGAAGGTGAGCATCCAGACTGCCACGAGGCGGGCGGAACGCCGTTTCCGTGGAGAGTAGGGAGATAGATAAGGCATATTTGCGAGCGTTCTGAGGTCTGGTAGGTAAAACCACAAGGGTGTGGTTGCCGGTTATAAAGGTTGCTCGGTTGGTCGGTGGGTTGAGTGTTGATCTTTCGCCAGGTGTTTCGAGAAGGTCCAACCGGAGAGCTCGTCGAATGTAGACAGGGCTGTGCCAGTGGCAAGCAGTGAAGACTTTGTGAAGATGGTTACCGAGGTTCAAAGAATGCAATTCAGATGAACTTTCTGTTTAGTATCAAGAGTGGCATGTCTCGGGGCGAGGCTCATGAACCCACGAGGTGCTCGTGATAGAAGAAGTGGTCTATGACGTCGGGTTCAAACATGAATTCAAGTTTGTTAGGAACGCAGGGTTAGGGCTGAAGTGGGCTATGGTTGCACTGCCTGTGAGGCTTGGCATTTATCTCCTTTTTCAACTTCAACATTGAACCCGCCTTTGACATTGAACTCGTCGAGCGCAACAACTACCTGTACGATCCTGCCCTTGCCTAACAGAAAAATATGATTATTAGGTATCATCCAACCAGTCTCGCATTACTCGCACATTTGTTTCTTTGTGCCATCGACCTCCTTTCCCGACCATAGCAGAACGCAAGACATGGGAAATGTTATCCCCGACATTAGTCGTACACCCTGAGATCGCTCTTCACCTCAAACCTCGGTCTCAACGTCCGGCTTCCGGCCATTGAGACTGCCCATCTTCATGACCCTCCTCGCAGCAAAGACGGCCTCGTCCTTAGCAAACTGGACATTCCGCATGGGTCTCCTGCTTGCAGTCAGCATCCAGTTGATTCCAGTCGAGTAACGACAGAATAAGAGCCTAAGAGCCTACCACTGCATCAAACCCCGCTGCTTCCGGTGCAAGTCCCGGCTCCGGCTGCGGTAGTCCTTGTATATCTTGATGGGGTTCTTGCTGCTGCTCGACTTGCTAGTCGCGCGGGTGCCTTCGCTGTCCACTGACTCGCGCCCGCCGTGGTTGCCCCGGTCCCGGTCCTGTTTCCAGGTATAGTTCCCTTCGCCGCCCCGATCATCACTGTCCTGCTCCGTCCTCTGTCGCTGCTTTCCCTTATCATAAGTAGCGTCGTTGACGCCCAGGTCAACCTCTTCGTTGTTGTCATCGTAGTCGTCATCATCATCATCATCGTCATGATCATCGCTGCTCTCCTCCTCCCCCGGTCCATTGACCCCGTCGACGTCGAAACCCCGCCGCTGCCCATTCTCCTCCTTCTTTAACAGCGCAGCCGGATCCTCCCCGAACGCACCGCTCCACTCGGCGCCATCCCTGGACAGCCACTTCTTCTTATCTTCCTCGGGCGCCATGGCCAACACATCCCTCCCGTGCGTCAGGCTCTCCTCATGCAGCTGCTGCACGACGGGCGGCACCTCTGGGTGGACGTGCTCGGCACGGACGCCCTCCGAGAAGCAGGCCTCCCACGTCTCGATGGTCTCGCGCGAGTTGTCGTCGCTCACGAACCGGAGGTGGTCCCGGTCCGTGCCGGGCTTGAACCGGCCGCGGAAGCGCAGCCGTCCGACCTCCTCGATCTGCAGGTCCGGCACCGAGTGCACGTTGTCCTGCGTGATGTAGTTCTGCGAGAGGCGCATGCCGTTGTTGCAGCGCCAGATGGGCAGGTCGAAGTCCTTCTCCTCGGCGTCGGGCACGTCCTGCAGCCAGATGGAGGCGAAGATGTCGGTCTTGCGGCGCTTGCCGGTCGGGTGGAACTCGAAGAAGACGGGCGAGCGGTAGCGGTACCGCACCGGCAGGCGGATGCGGCGCGACTTGGGGTGGCTCTCCGGCGAGCCGCTGATGTCCCAGGTCAGGCCGTTGCCGTCGTCGTCGGCCCTGCGGCACACTCTGCCCGAGACCGAGGCGGAACTGCCGCCTGTTCGGAGACGGATCTTGGTGTGCTCGCTCGGGCAGTAGCCCGACGTGCTGATGCTGTCTGAGGTGAACTCGAAGGTGCCGATCTCGCCGAAGCCGAGCTGGGTGGGCGGCAGGCGCAGCTCGACCGAGCGGAAGAGCAGACTGATGCGGACGCGCCCGAAGCCGATGCCGCCGTCCAGCGGGTACCAGCGCGTGACCTGGCTGCTGGTCTGCAGCACGTCCGACAGGCGGAGCGGGACGACGCCGATGATGGGGTCGTGCTGCCTGTTGCGCGAGTCGCGGACGGTCACGGTGACGATGCACGAGCGCCAGTCGCGCACGAAGCGCTCGGTGCCGGCCTCGAAGATGGGGCGCGACGAGACCACCTTGGTGCGCGTCTTGTACACGAGCTCGTCGTTGACCAGGATGGTGCAGTACGCGCTCGGCAGCTTCTTGCCCTGCTCCTCCTTGTTCTCGCCGGCCTCCGGGCGCGCGGGCTCGTACTCCCGGATGCCCGTGCGCCTGCCGCCGCGCGAGCCCTTGACGTTCTCGAACTCGAGGTTGACGATCTGGTGCACGACCACGCTGAGGATGCCGCTCGGCCAGAGCGGGTCGGGCGGCGTGCGCACCACGGCGTTCTCCTCGCTCGTCTCGAGGCTGCCCTTATCGTCCTGCAGCTCCTTCTTGTCGCGCAGCTCGGGCGGCAGGCTGGGGTCGCGGCCGTCGGTGAGCAGGGCGCGCCGGAACTGCGTCTTGCCGAAGAAGCCGACCTCCCAGTGCAGCTGGCCCGGCATGGAGCTCTCGGCCTTGACGCCCCGGAGCTGCGACACCTGCGGGAACATCTTCCCCGGGTGCTGGATCAGCTTCTGGATGCTCAGCTCGACCTTGCCCACCACGTCGTCGGCCGACGACCGGTCGCTGTCCCAGAGCTCGAGCGACAGCTGCTCGTCGGCCTTGAGCACCTCGGGCGTCACGGCCAGCGCGCAGCTCTCCTCGAAGACCGGGTTGAGGTCGTCCTGGATGACGCGCGTGCAGTACATGGGCTTGCCGAACTTGGAGAAGGACACGCAGATGTACGGGTCCGACCCGCCGCCCTCGCTGCCGCGGCTGTCCTGCTTGCTGAGCCCCGTGGCCTTGTGGATGCGGATGAACAGCACGCCCAGCGCGTTCGTGTCCTTCTTGATGTCGTCGCCCTGCAGCATCTTGCCGACGTCGAGCGTCATGGACTTGGGCGCCACGTACATGTTGGCCGCCGCGGCGATGGCCCAGTTGACAAAGTTGGAAATGAGTGGCAGGTTCAGCACGTTGGCGCCCTTCTCGACGAGCGGGACGCAGCCGGCCTCGACCTTGGGCAGGCCCATCAGCGTGAAGCTGAGCGTCTTGACGAAGGGCGGGTTCGGCGCCAGGGCGACCCGCAGTCTCACCGTCGCCACGAGCCGGTTCAGCTCGACCCAGATCGGAAACGGGATGCCGAAGAAGCCCTTGACGCCGAGATAGAAGATCAGCTGCATGCCCATGTTCTTCGCCTTGGACGACACGTCCCCCGACGAGGGCAGCGAATGGTACGCGACGGTCGCCTCGAGGTTGTAGAAGTCGCCCCCTTCCTCCTCGGCCGCCAGCTCCTGCGGATCCTTCACCTTCATGTCCCGTCGGTGGATCTCCTCCTTCAGGTCCTGCACGTGCGCGTCCGGCAGCGCCCTCAAGCTCAGAATCCGCAGCGGATTGCTCCCCTGGTTGATGTCGTTGACCTTCACGTGCTCGATCACGCCGGGCAAGCTCGCCTGCATGACATCCTCGAGCGTGTCGGCCACGGCGGCGAACATGTCCGGATTGATCAGGCCCCAGACCAGCCCCACCAGCGCGTTCAGCCACTCGACCGACTCCGGAATCAAGTTCACCACGGCCGTCTTGCCCCGCTTCTGCTCCGCGCTCCACTCCGTCGCCCGCCCCTGGCGGACCAGCTCCTTCGCCCACAGGAACACGCCTGACGACACGGCCGCCGCGAGCGGGACCAGCGCCCACAGACTGCCACCCCCCAGCGCCTTGCCGACCAGCACCACGGCCAGGAACACGCCGCCGCAGAGCATGTTGGCCCGCGCCTCGATGGACGCGAACATGGGCTCGTAGCTGACGCTCGGCGTCGGGTGGAAGAGGACGTTGGTCTTCTCGCCGTGGATCGGCACGTCTGACGTCGCGCCCTCGGCCTTGGGGTCCGGAGGCGCCGTCACATCCTGTGCGACGCGATACTCCTCGCCCGACTGCGAGGCTTTGGTCTGTTTGGTGGTTTCTTTGCCCAGGTTTGCATTGGGGATGGTTAACTGTCGCCGAAGGATGTCAGCGGCTGCGTACATCTTTAGAGGACTTAAAAGGGGAGAGGAGGGAGGTTCATAGGCTTTACCATCGGGTCCTCCGACGCCTTCATGTGGTGGGTGTCGATATCCTCGATTTCGACTTCCTTTTTCGTGACGGGGTCCCACACGGTGCGCCGGTTCTTTCCTCCCTTTTTCTCCTGTTGCTGCTGCCCCGGCTCTTGCTCCTGCTCCTGCTGCTGTTGATGTTGTTGCTGCTGCAGCTGGCGGTGGTGGTGGTCGCCGTCGGCCGGCTTCTGGTCCTGAACCTGGCCATGCTGCTGGGTATGCGACTTGAGCTCGGCGTCAATCTTGGCGTCGCGGTCCTTCTTGTCGCGGTCCAGACCCTCAACGAACTGCTTGATGTTGGGGATCCGGTTAGTCCCCGAGTAGTGCTGCCCGGAAGGGTAGACTTTCTCGTCTGTGTTCATGGTCACGGTGGGTTCTCGAGCTGTATAAACGAAAGACAGAGAGAGATAGCGTAGGATGGATGGTGTGCAGCAATAGTCTCCTGGCTACCCTACCTACTGTGTAGGTTGCATCAGTGATGGAGAGGTCGACAAGGTCACAATAACTGGGCACTGATATGGGCAGGTGAAACCGGAAACCCTCTGCAAGCCAGGCGGGCCATGTCATCATACCCATAGTTCTCAGCCTGCTACAACCTGTAGCACAGCACAGCTTGGGCATCGCAGGTAATGCTTGTCTTGTCCTACGTAGCTTACAGACTAATAACGGTGCTAGTTTCTTCTTTTTCCGAGATCCGCACAAACGGAGCTGACACCAAGCCATGGGTAAGGATTCAATGGGCTGAAAGGAGCCATGTCCGGCTTGGTCTGACTCTGCAGTTGCCGCTTTCCCGTCGGCGTTGGCGATGCGAAAGTGGATGATGTAATAGCTGAAGTTTAAATCGAGAGCGGGTCTCCACTTTGGTCTCGTTCAACGGGACGTGGGTCGAGAATGACGTCGTTAGCCGTTCGCTTGTGGCCTGCGGCACTAGTTGTATCCGGTAGCCATTTTGTATATGTACATTACATGTACGCTATAGTATTGTACAGAAGGTGACAAAACACAGTGGAATCGCTGAATTACCTGGCTTACAGCGTGTATTGAGAAATCGGAAACCATCACGGGTTGCTTATCATCAAATACGTTGCCTTATAAGGGGGATACCGCCGGTAGTCCGAGCCAGCACACTATCTTATATACTAGGCCAGTTTGGATCACTCCGAGAGAAGAGTTGGTACGGCAGGTACTGTGTTTATCTAGAGTACCGTGGTATCTCAAGAGTCATGGCAGAAACGTCTCCGTCTGTACAAACTTTTCTCTGTGGTTAGGACGTGCATACAGCAGTATACACTACTTCTCCGTCGGTACAGACAGTACCTATCCCATCAGTGCAGCATTTCCTCCGTCAGTGCACTTGTGTCAGTACGAACGTCACCCTCCTGTCAATATAGACATTCTTCCATCACACACACCTGTTCTTTCCATCAGTATAGAAGTGCCTTGCCGTCCGGTAAAGGGGGAACTTTTACGTCAGATCTGAGCGCCGCATACGCCGCTGCAACCGTAGCCCGTTACTGCGGTAAGGTAGCTCGAGGGTAGGTAGGCGGGAGTCCATGAATCTCCCAACGCAGTGGACTGATCAGCCCAGCCATCATGCCGAACAAGTGCACAATTGTCAAAACACCCAAATGTTACACCAACTGTTCTCAGTCTCAACAGACCTTCAAACTTTACGAACTAACCACCTCTTCCAAACTCCCTGCTTATAGCGGCGGAACCCCTGGGTGCCCTCTTGGGTCCCCCCCTCTGTGTAGCTCCAGCCACTTGCGGTCCAACACTGACATGGCGCCCATTCTCACAAGCCTACTGAAGTCCCACATGACATATCCCCAGTGAGTGAGGTTGTTCGGGATGAATTCTCCGTACAGGTTGCTATATGTGTTGTTCCATAGGAACGTCCAGGCAAAATTCGGTGAGCCACTCTCGACCTTGACGACATCGTCGCTCCATTGCACTGGACTATGGTCCCGCGGCCGTTGCTGCAGCCTCTGTCCCGAAGAGATCTCAGCCTCTCGCTTGGCCTGCTGGGGTTCTTTCCACCAACAACATACTGGATCAAAAGACCCGTTGTCGCCCACGTAGGTTTGCATCGTCGCAACAAGATCGTCGTGGGTTTGGGTCCGGAACAGGACTTTTTCCAATGGCTCTAGGCCACAAGCCAGAGTACCCACTAGAAGATCGCTCCGGTGCTCTGAAGAACGCAGTCAGTCATTCCCGTTGCTTGTAATCTCTTGCTTCGGTCCCTTTTCAGTAGGGGACTTTTCGAGGATGACCTACCTTCATTCTCCAAGTCGAAGGACCCGTCGGACGTATTAGTTCCTCCTTGGTCCTTGAACCGGGGATTGTCCGGGTGCACATCCCACTGAATGGCACGAAACACATACTCGTATTCCTCCATGATCCAGTCGCAGATGCACGCCACTTCCTCGATCTCCCAGGGCTCCATGGTATCGAAAAACCCTGTCATAGACAGAGGTACTCTGTTGCCCCAATCTGATCCCTCGTCATCCCCGCACGTGGCCCGGCCAAAGAGGCAGCAACATAGCTGGAACCGGTAAAGGGCGCGTACAACTCGTGTCTCTTCGGCCCTGCTGAGCAGTGGTGCGTAGTATTCGGTTTTGGCCATCTTGGCCAGATTCATCGAAGCCCAGCTCGTGAATCTTCGAGATAAGGGTAGGATGACGTTCAGGTGGAAGAAGATCAAGTACTTGACTTCGTGTTTAGGCAATGCCGCGAAGGGGATCACGCGGTCCGACTGAACGCGGGAAGACCGAGCCCGATATGTGTCGAGGAAACGCCGTAGTACATCTGGCCACTCGGGCGAGTCAGGATCTAGACTACCGACTATACCGGCCTGATGCACAGCACGCGCCTCAATCGCGGCGTCCCCAAGGGCTCTCTGCAGCCAGCTGCACATAACAGACTTGTGGTCTGCCAGATACTGTTCGTGGAACACGGGAGACGCATTGACGAGGGCGAGCAGCTCCCGAAAGTCCAACAATAACAGCACTTCCCGCCGGATCTCGGCTGGGAGGTTCTCTAACGGAGAACGCCGCTTGTTTCGAGCAGAATCAGAGAAGATTCGAGACCAGTCCCGCGAACTGATTGCTGCAGGCCAGTCCAATAAGAACTGACGCAGCAGTTGCTGCTGGATATCGACCGGGAGATAGTCCAACGGGGACGCCGGGGAACCTTCCATGTCTGACGGAAATCCGAGACAATTCGAGACCAATCCTAATAGATCGTGGATTGTTTCAGGTCGGTTGCCGTGATCCTGGAATCCGGAATCTGGAACCAGGCCAACTCCATACATTGCTCGCTGCTCTCTGTTCTGTCACGGAGATGCCATCCAGCAGACGTCAGGGATAAGAGTGCAGCGAAATTGGACGCGTTATTAGAGACGACGCGAACTCCCGTGACTGGCCGCTCGTACCCCCCCCCCCCCCCCCCCCCACTTATTAACTTCCAAGCTTTTGAACGCACACCCGACCGCTTGCCGGACGCGATCCCGTTCGTGTTCCCGGACCGGTCGCCGCCTCCGAAACGCTAGTACCTACCTTAGCTTACAAACGGCGCGCCGGCGACGGGAGCCGGAAGGCGTCGCCGCGTCGCCCATTTCACTTCGGTTCACACCCGTCGAATCGTCCGGGACTTCTCGCAACGCCTCGTGCGCAGTTGCGATGGAGATGCATTGATGGCGCCCAGGATCCGTATTCCGTCCCCCAGCGGTCGGCGCAGACAAGGCAGAATGTTAGCACCTTGGACTTGATCAACGGATCCAGCCTTTTGCCAAGTAACTACCTAGACTGCGAGACACGAGTGTGAAAGCCCTTGATTACAGGCTGTCATCAAGCAGCGGATCCAGCCCGTGTATATAGCTGCAAGTGTACTCCACGTCATACCAGCGTTGCCAAGTGCTCTTTCTCGGCTCCGCTCTGTTGGGTGCATCCTTGCGCCCGAATACAAACTTCTCGGCATTCTCCTTTATCTCTTGCTCCGCTTCGTCCACCCAGTCATGATGTCGTGGTATACTATTTAGGATTGCGCCCGGGTTCCATCGCCAGGGGTATGCGGGCTGTATGGACAAGCCCGCCAGACCGCCGTCCCTTGCCAGGGGTCTCAAGAACAAAAGAATAGACGAGTAGCCCTTGATTATCTGGTGTCCCTGGTCCTTTGTCAAATTCTGGCGGCGATTGGGTATATCATCACTATGGAAGTCGACCATGACGAGACGAAAGGTAAGCGCCGGTGCCTTGATTTTGTCCCGAATCCAGTCGACCGTATCACGCCAATCCCGTATCGCGGCAGGTTTGCCATTGGGCCAGCCGCGGGGCACGTAAGGGGGAAACACCAACTCCAGAAAGCGGAGGTCGGCGAGGCAGCGGACTGGGATGATGTCTCTGAGGAACTCGGAAGCAAGGAGACGCTCGTACGGGTAAGACGGCGTGGTGGCGGTGGTGCCGGCCGAGTCCGGTGCTTCTTCATATCGCTGATCGGCGGGTAGATCCCAGGGCATCAGGGCGTGGAAGTCGTAGATGATAAAACGGTTCCCGGAAAAGAAGACAAACTGGGCGTCCCGGCACAGGGCGCGGCAGACGAGAAACAAGTTGGTCGGGGGCGCCCAGCAGTGGCAGGTGGAGGTAAAGGCGCTATGTCGGCGGCGGCAGAAACAGCCTGGGGGCCGCTCAGATACGCCGGGCATATCGACGTAAGCATTGCAATGGATTCGCCGGCAGCCATGGTGGATATCAGGCGGGCACCCGCCTTCGCTGTTGGTGCAAGGCGGAAGGCATATCTGGTAGCCCCGGTGCTGTCTGCTTAATGTGACTTCTTTCCAGGGGGTGATCAAGTCGGTATACTCGAGGATACGGAGACGTAACTCGGGCGGAAGGGATGTCAGGGCCGGCGATACCGTTCCAGCAGGCCTTGGGGAGGCACGGCAGGCTTGGAGAACGGCTTCTTCGGCGAGCCGCTGGAGTGGACGGTTCCATTTTTTGCCAAGTCGTATATGGCAATTTTTGAGGCGTGGGAAGACAGCGATAGGGGCGACAGCAAGCCGACCTACGTCGAGTGAATGTTGATGGTCGGGATCGATGTCGCAAACCAGCGAGAGCTCCAGGCGCCCGACGCTAACATGAGACGAAAGATAGGTTGCGGTCTCGCACCACTCGCTTAACATCGGTTGAGTTGCTCGCTTGGCCGATGCCAAGTCCAGCCCGTCCAGGTCCATAGCCAGGTCGAGCAAAGGACGGCGATGCACGGTATGGTGGTACTTGCTGGCGCAATAGGAGGCATCGGCCCATTTGCTTTTGCGCCTGGGATGGAGATAACCGCAGCAACTGGGGGGGTGGTTATACGAGTCGGTGGGCTGGTGGCAGGAGGACTCGTTGAGAACGACCTTCAGACTGGTCAAGGAGGCGAGAGTGGTTGGCGATAGGGCCCGGAGAGGCTTGAGGGAGCCGTGGTGCGAGTAGAAGATGACGAATCGGTTGGCCGAATACAGTAGGGCGGCGACTTCGGTGTACAGAGTGCGGCAGGATAGCAATAAGCCGGCGAAGTTGCGCGTCGGCGGCGGGTCGAAATCCGACTTCACCTTGCGCGATTCCTTGCGGCCGTCCAAGTAATAGATGCATGCATGCCCGTCAAACCGCGCCACGCCCGTGTGGAGGTATATGCGATGGCGGATGTGGGCGGGGAGGCGCACAAGAGTAAGACTTGGGGGCCGGGACAGCTGCTCCTCGACCTCGCCGTCGAGCGACATTATTGGTAGTAGCAGTTGTTGCGGTAGCAGTTGTTGGTAGGCTAGTTGTTGGTAGTAGTTGTTGTTGTTGGCGGTGCAGCCGGTCTTGGTTTGTTTCTTTTTTGGGGGACAACTTACAAGCAGGAGAGGTGGTGATTTTTTATTTTTGGTCTTTCAACCATCTATACCGCTGCGTCAAAGCAGGTACAGACCGTGCAGACCGCGTAGGCCAATCAGCCAGTGCCAGGCCAGAAGTTTAGGGCCCACACACAGCCCGTGCAAGACATGCCAACAGTCCCAGGATGCCACCTGATCCGGGCTATACGGTGGTATGGAAGATGAGGACAACCCGAGAGTGGCAGCCCCAGGATAGGGATCGGTTGAGGCATGAGACGGAGACGAGAGACGGTCGAGCGCGGCGTGCCCGGTAGGCGGAGCGGCCTTGGCTAAGTACCTACCTAGGTACCTTGGTCCTTATGTCTCTTACTGCAGCTTCAGGTTAGGTACCTAGCAGGCTGGTCCTCTATTGGTACCTACTCTACTAACTAGTACTGCCTCCCTACCAATGTTCCTAGGTAATAAGGCAAGTACACACTATGCAGGAGAAGTAGCGGAGACGGCCCGTTCCGGTACCGTGTAACCGCCCGTGCTATCTCTAAGTCCTGACTCCCGACTCCCTAAACGGTGGGCTGGTGACCGTTGTCTCGGCTCTCGAGTTCTCTCTGAAATAGCCTATAGGCCCTGGTCTTTGATCATGCCTACGACCGTCGAATGGATGGCAAACGACCGGAGGACCAGCGGGCCGCGGGCGTGAGAATCGTGGCATCTCAAATTCTCAAGCAAACCGTTATGGTTGGTGCGTAGCCCGTAGCCCATAGCCCGTATAAAGTCGGAGCAATTGCTCACCTCTGATGGTGAAGACATCTCTCATGCTAATACTATCAATACCCATAAACAAACGCATTGCATTCCTTCTTCTCTCCTTGCTCTCTGACGCCCTCGCTAGTCGAGGCCTGGTACACGTTGCTTTACCCACCCACCCATATACACACACACATACATACACACACCCCACAACACTCCCTGGACGAGCAGTCTTGTTCTGATCAATATTATCAACCTTGCGTTCTTGACATCGAATTAGCAACTTACGTTGCCTGTCCGAGTCGTTGCGATGTCGGTTCCCTACGACGCCGAAATAAGCTTATCCCCACCTGAGTTCGTCAGCTGGTCGGACGTTGACGTGAAAGGTTCCGGCAGCTTTACTACTTGGAGAAAATGGGGCTAGATCGAAGCGCGGGTGGGCTGGGAGCATGCACTCTCCTATGCAAGGGATTACTACCTTTTACATATCGGCACTTCCAGGCGAAGTTGGCCGAACCCAGAACGGCACCTGCCTGGCCGCCGCCCTGGTAGTTGTATATCGCGAGCCCAATAAGGACTGGACCGCTTGGTCTGGCGACAAGAGCGTGGTCTTCATCTCCACCATTCCCCGGGGCCATCCATAGGATGGCACTAGCGTGTATACCCATATAAAGGAGCACGGCACCGTGACTGGAAGTTGGCCTCCCAGTACGATATAGTGGTCCGCGACAAAAAGGGAAAGGGGCAGGATACACTCAGGACAATCGAAGGTCCTATGGCAATCTACGCCGAAGACTCGGCTATCGATATATGGTTGACGTACCGGGACACCTACATAGCGAATTAGGAGATCCAGGACATGAGCATGCTCGTCTACAACGTCAAGGGCTTCAAGACTGAAAGACTCGACAAGCATAGTCGTCCTACCGAGTACTGGGCCGTCATAGCAGAGGGCCAGGTATGGCCGTGCGGACCTCGCGAAACAGACCTTTATAACAAGAAGCGGCCTTCTTGCCAAGAGGTTCTGGACAAAATGAACATCTACTGGCGCTTCGGTAATATTCCCGCTAAGGAGCCTACGCCCGAGCCTCAGTTGCCGCCACTGCCACCCGGATACTACGGAGGAGGAGGCGGCGGCTCCGGTTACCACCCGGGCTATGCTAGTGGCCCCGTTCAGCCCACGAGCTACGGGTCCAACCCCTTTACATCGGACGCTGTGGCCGGCTTGGGCCTGGCCTATACCCGAAAGGGTGTCGCTTATAATGCGGCCAAGCGTGGGAAAACTCCCGTTCCTCTCAACCGTACTAGCAGTAGCAAGCCAAGCACCAAGGCCGACCCCCCCGGGAGTCGCAATGCCCGCCCTCCCAACACCAATCCCGCCTCCTCCCTGAGCGACTCGCTTGGGAGACTGTCCCTCAAGGACAAGGGTCACAAGGGTGCCGGTGCCCCCGTCCAACAGCCAAGGGACTATGCCGTTCGCGCCTACGGCTACCACGCCCAGCCCCAGGGCACCGCGGGGCCCGGCATTGGCGGTAGGGATATTATGAAAGTCAAGCCCCCGGGCAGCGTCTCGTCAACTGCCACCGGGACCAAGGACTCCTGGCACGGACAAGAAGCCACCCCGCACGGGTTCGGGTTCGCAGGCCGCCCCGGCTGGCCAGGAAGTGGCCGCTCGTCACAGCAGAAATGATAGGACTCATGGGAGTCTTAGAACCGTCCGGGTCGGCGGCGAGAGGCGCAGGTAGGACGTGGAGTCGTGTGTGTATATATGTATGTGTGTATGTGCATGCTAGGAAGTCCACCCGCAGGTCGGAACTCGCTGGACGTACCCCCGGTCAGGTTTGACAGAAAACATAGAAGAAGAATGTATTCCCCGGTTCTAGTTGCATCACATGGGGCTGGATTTCATAGTATTGCCTCTAGGACATTGAGCAGGTCTCGGGGGGATTATACGCTCATTATTTCCTGCTTAGGGTAGCCCTAGGTGCTAAGTAGGTAGTTGTAGTAGGTAGGTAGGTAGATAGAGAGGTAGGTACCCAACTATGAGCTATAAGCTGGTCTCGGAAGTTTATCACTGCCACTGCCTACCAGGTATACAAAGCGAAATCTCTGGCGCTGCACGACTACGCCATTGAATGCATGAACAACCTCCATCCTAACCATTTAAGGATTCAGGCTGACTATCTTCAGCGCCTTTCAACTTGATAACTTCCTGGCTTCCCCTTTAAGCCGCTTGCAATCTGCATCTCACAAGTGCCTGATCACTGTTATCCCCCACACGAAAAAGAAAGAAAGTTAGGTACTTTTTCCTCCTATAATTCGGTCGCCGTTGAGGTAGTATTTCAGACGTTTGTCGGGGAGCTACTATTCGTCGACATTAACCCATTAACGTATATTATCAGCGAGTGACCCATATCAGCGAGTGACCCACTGATAATATACGTTATTGGAAGGTTTATCAATTCAGTTGTCCTAGTCTCCCTTAGTTGCTAGTACCAATCTAGACCGTCGGCCTCTAAATTGCTCTTTATCTCCTACTTGTATATATACGAACTTCTTCCAGATCTTATAAATGGATAAGGAGGAGTTTTCTAACTAAATGTTCTCGCCCTTTTATAGATAGTTGGCCTTAACAGCTAATACCATTCATTGTATAAGGTAGCTTCCAATGCTTGAAAAACTACCTAATAGTTAGAAACGGTTCCCTAGTGACTCTATAACTGCTAAGTTAGCAATTCGACCATAACAAAAAAAGTAAGCTACCAAGTCCGGATTCGCATTGTCGCCCTCCCTGGAAAAGCGACTCAGCTCGTAGCCCTTCGTCGTTGCTCAAAGGGTGCGGTTTTTTCATAGCGACCAGTTCTAGACTCTTTTAAGTAGACGGAGAACATTTACACGCAAAAATACCATACATAACCCTAACCACAAATCCCACATCGCTTTCTAGGCACCAGTAACTCGAACTCGAAGCCCGAATCGTATCGACTTTTAATCTAAAAGAACAGACCAAGTTGAACATAAAACTACATCTTTAGTTACTTTATTTCATTGCATTTTCACCATCTTATTTTTGATAATCCATCATAAACCGTCGGATCTCATAAAACATATACACATTCCATCCGATAACCCCGACCCGGCCCAGGTATCAAATGCCATGCTTCGCTGCCCCGACGCCCCGCTACATAGGTAGTATAATCCATACAAGAACCAACAACTCCATGGAACTTAACTATAGCAAATGTAGACCGCCGGACCAAGACAGGTCAATCAAGAGACAACGTCCTCGCCTTACATATCCCGCCAGGGCACCCATCCTCGCCCACCAGCCCGCATATCCGACACCGGCCGCGCCGTCATGGTAGGCGTACCCTCGTCCATCTCGACGTCATCGCCATCCCCGTTTCCGGCAAACGAGGAATAAGGGAGATAGCCTATAGCATACTCGCGTTTCCCGTACACACCACCACCCTCGGATTCGTCCTCCTCCGACGCAAAGCTGCTCGCGTCCGACATCTCCACGTCCGCCCCAGCCGTTCTGTTGTCGTTGTCGAAGACGGAGTCCCGGCTGTGCAGGCTGCTGGCCGAGGCGCTGGTCGTGGATTCCACGCTCGGCGTTGGCGGTTCGTCGACCAGGGCTGCGCCGCCTAGATGATGCATGGGTTCTGGTGTGAGGCGTCGTACGCTGCTGCTGCTGCAGGAGGAGGAGTCCGGGGTGGAATGTCGGGTGGGTATCAAGGAGGATGGGATTGGGGTGAGTTCGCGGGTTCTCTGCGGCTGGAGCAAGGGCTGTGATCGGGGTTGAGATTGTTCTTGAGGTTGTGGTGCAACAGCTGCTGGTGCTCGAACCACAGGGGCAGGGGCAGGGGCAGGGGCAGCAGCTGTTGCGGCACGGGCACCAGGAGGCACAGGCACCGCGAGGAGCGGCACCTTTTGTTGTGCCTGTGTTGCCTCCGCAACGGCTTTTGCCAGTTGCGCCTGCGCCTGTTGATTCCTCGTCCTCGGTCTTGGTGCGGGGACGGCGAGTACAGGCACCGACATGGAGGGCTCCGTTTTCACGGGCTCGGCCGCCCCAGAAGTCCTAGTAGCAGCGCTCTCGCTCTCCTCGCCTTCCTCATCCTGGCCGATTGTCCACACCCAGCGGCGCTTCTTCTCACGTCGCTTGCCGCCCCGCTTTCGGATCCCCCCGCCCGTCGGCGACAGCGCCATGGGGGTGGACGCTTGCATGTTGGCCATGCGCCGCCGCATCTCCTCGAACGGTCCGGGAGTCTGCCCACCATCGCGCGTGTTGTCGCTAGCCGCGTCGGCCATGGCCAGGTCAAGGCTGCTATCCCCATCGTCGGAGGATGAGGTGGAGGGTGAGATGGGCGTGGCGTCCTCGGCAAGGAGGTCGATGTGCGACTTGGTGTACTTGCTGGTCGTGATCTCTTGCGTCAGCGGGCTGTTGTAGGCCACCCGCCGCGCTGCCTTCTCTTGCAGCCGGAGAGACTGGCGCCTCGGCGACTCGGGGGATCTTGTGCTGAGCGGCGGAAGGGGCGAGTTGCGGAGAATGCTGCGCAGGCTGCGTGGGTGGGTGTAGGGCAGTTTGGTTGTCCCCGTGGGCATGCTTGTCCGCCTCTTGGGGTGCTGCGCTGCCGGAGCTGGCGCCCGTGGAGCTTCCGAGACGGCGGTCGCCGGCGTTGCGCCATCGAAGGTAAAGACCTGGGTCCCGGTCTGGTCTGGCGGTTGGGCCGACAGGGGCGGTGTCGCAGTCATAGCTGCGCTGGGGAAGCAGATCTGCTGCGCGACTGCCGGGGACATGGGCTGAGCCGTGATGGGTGTGTCGAGGTAAGGTCCGCGATACGGCGTGGGCGTGTTACGGTCCTTCCCCGTCACACCCTGTGTCTGCAGACGCAGCATCGGCCTCCTCCCCAGGATTGCCGTTGGCGGATTCTCCTGCACCGGCGTTGACCTGTCGACAGCAGTGGCGTACACATTTGATAGGGTATTGAAGGCCGTGGGCGACTTGACGTCGACCGCGGCAGCAATACATCTCGAGGTCCGACCAGTCGAGCAATTAGCGGCAGCCTTGATCTGCAGAGACAGCCTCGGTCTCTTGGGCGGATCCGATGGCGACGTGCTCGACATGGCGAAAAGAGTGGGACCGAACCGGAGAAGGCCGTGAATTAGGAGGGCTAATTAAATATAGGCAGACCACCTGATTCCCTAAGCCAGCTAGGAAAGAAGGTAGATGCGCGGGCGACCTCTCGGTTGGTTCCAACAGACAAAATTGTGATCGGATCACGGGCGCCAGGAGGGCGGAACCGCAAGGGGAGGGCGGCTATATGTGTATTCGGCAGAGTTTGGTTCAGTGTTGCCGAGTCACCACTCACTGTGCCCCCCCTGGCGGCTAGCCGAGCATGGGACGAGCAACCGGAGGAGAGCAGAAGCGCCAGGCTGGTTCGGACGAATGCATGGGTCACTGGTGTCTGCAAAGCCCTGGCACACGCAGTAGTTACACAGTGGGAATACCCATAGCTGCGAGCCTGAGCTGCTGCTCAAGTCAACAAGACTGTGCTATTAGTCGGACACACCATCGCAGCAACCCCTCACTCTCCGAGCAAGGGTGGGTGTGAACGCGGAGGCCCTCAACATTTGCCATGCACAACGACCTCGCGGACGTGTGTGGTTGGTTGTTGGTTGAAGGAAGCGGTCTTTGTTAGTGGTCTTCACATTTCCTGCAGCTTGCAGGCACAAGCGCCCCCTCGTCCAATCATCTTGATTGGAGCTGTCCTGGATCCACCTGCAGGCGAAGTCACAACGCGTCTATTTCCGCCAAGGCGAATTTAGAAATCCCCATTTGGCAATTGACTAGCTTGACTTCGATCCATTGCCCAAGCCAACAGACGCGGTCCATTTTCCTCGCTGTTGGTGTCTTCCACAGTTTGAGGCTAGCCTTTGCGAGCGATAACCGACTGGGCATGCTGCATATGACCAACTGAAGGATTCCAGTGGCATTCCAGAAGGATCTGCTCTTCGATCACGAGAGTGCAACTTTTTTCCGTCTTGTTGTCGAGTGACACGAGCCACCCTGAGCCACCCTACACTATGTAAGCCAAGATCATCTGAAGATATGCTGCCACAGCCACCCCGAATCGTAATTCAGGGCTGGGTCTCCCGCTTGAGGCCAACCTTGCCGCCGGACCGCCCCGTCCACCTGAACTCCATATATGGGGGGAGCCTTGCAGCAGGCGGTGAGCGGCAAATGGGTCGATGCAGAGTAAGCAGGTCCGCTCAACTAGAAAAAAACGTGAACTATGTCCCGCACCCAGCACCCATGGCTCCTCGAGAGCAGGAAAACAGTGACAGATCCACCCGTCTCTCTGCCGGTATACACCCCGGAGGTGTTTTTGGCCCACCGGAGGTTGGGTAGGCACGTGGTAGGTAGAAAGAGAAAGTGTACTGTATTTACTTGAGCCCTGGTCGCGACGAGAATAGGTCCAGACCGACAAGATCTGCGGAACCGGGTACGTAGTGTTGGGGCCCAGCCCTTCTGACGACATCGAGTCACTGAAATTGCTGGGTACACAGCTAGTGATCTGAGGCCGGTGATAACTGACAGTGGCGACGAGATCAATCAATGGTTCTGCGCAGACATTGTAATCCGTATTGTCGAGTCGATGGATCCGGGAGAAGAACCCGTTAAAGTTGAAGTCTGTGGACCCACATGCTAAGACTTCAGACTGCATTTCCACCTCGGACCCAGTCGTGCACGAACAAGTCCCCACTTATCTGAGCCTAAAAATAGCGTTCCAGAGGGGCCCCATTTCAATAGTCGCGACCCAGAACCTTGGGTGCTTGGTGAGGGAGCAACATGGAGGACATCTCAACAATCCGGAAACACCAAGTCAATAACCACAGAAAATTGGGCCGGTGCTGCTTGGATGACATGCCTCCTCCGCACACCGCCTGGAGCCGCAGCGATGGATCTTCCAGCTGCTTTGAGTAAGAAGACGCCACGCCGCAGAGACGACCGCGTCATTCTCCATTTTGTACAGCCTCCTCCCCCCAGGTTTCCCTTGTCTCATCTCACGTAGACAATTGAACTCGACCTGGGACATTCCGTCTGACGCGTTGCGCTCCGTTCTGTCTAGGACCTCGACTGTTTCTATGCACAGGCACGCAGCTCCACCGCTCTGTTGATCGCTGTGGCGCCGATGCTTACGCGCGCAGCAGTGCGTCGAGAACCAGCAGCCGTCGCTGAGGACGGTGCCCCTGGGCATCAAGCAGAAGGGCATTCTCGCCACCTGCAACTACGTGGCCCGCCGGCATGGGGTTAAGAAATTGATGCCCATTGCCGAGGCAAAGCGGATCTGCCCGGACCTCGTGCTTGCCGATGGCGAGGACCTGTCGCCTTTCCGGGACGTGTCCAAGCGGCTTTATAACCTGCTCCGGTCTTACTCATGGAATGGCAAAGTGGAACGGTTGGGTCTGGATGAGATATTTCTGGACGTCACCGATCTCATATCTTATAATGTGGAGCTGCTAAATCGGAACGCCCTGCAACACTCCTATTTTTGTCTCTCCCGCTCGGACCCGGAGGTTGGCTTCGAATTCGACGCGACGTCCTTTGCCGGATGCATCCATGGAAATGATGGCGGTCCAACCGATGAGAGTGCGCCGCGTACGCGGCTTCTGCTCGCCTCTCACCTCGCGAGGTATCTGCGACTGAAGATCGAGGACGAGGGTTACACCACCGCCTGCGGCATATCGACTAGCAAGCTACTGGCCAAGTTGGTTGGCGGCAAGAATAAGCCGCGGAACCAAACAACCCTCCTTGGCCTCAAGCCGGAAGATGTCTTATCCTTCATGGACGAGCACAAGCTCCGGAAAGTTCCCGGGATAGGCGGCAAGATCACTCGGGTGCTGGAAGGCTTCGTCCTCGGCAAGGAACCCGAGCTGGACATCCACTCTATGGAATGTTCGACCACGGTAGGCCAAGTTCGTACCCACCCTGGCATCTCGCCCCCGGTCCTCGAGCGGCTCTTTTCCGGTCCCGGCTCGGAAAAAGGGCTCGGCAACAGAGTATGGCTACTCCTCTACGGCGTGGACGACACCGAAGTCAAAGCAGGCCGCGACGTGCCCACCCAGATCAGCATCGAAGACACCTTCAAAGGCCTTAACGACCCTTCCGATATCCGCCGCGAGCTGCTCGCCATAACAACCTCGCTCCTCCGGCGCATGCAGATCGACCTTGTCGAGGACGTCGACAGCACCGTCGAAGGGGGGAAAAGGAGATGGCTGGCCCAACCCAGAACAATCCGCCTCACCACGCGTCCCTACACTCGCCCCTCCGATGATAAGCCCTACAACTGGGCCCGCAGCTCCCGCAGCTGTGCTTTGCCATCTTTCGTGTTCAGTAGTACTACCAGCTGCAGCAGCAGAGAAGAGATCGCCGAGCGCCTGGTGAACGACACGCTCTTGCCGCTCTTCTACAAGCTGCATCCTCAGCAGGGAGGCCATGATGGTGGGTGGAACATCGGACTGCTCAACGTCTGCGTGACCAACATGTCCGGCGGAGAAGGGGCCGTGGTGGGCGGGAGGAGGGACATCGGGGAGATGTTTAGGCGCTATGGGGAGCAGCTGAGGGAGTTCACAGTCTACGACGATGATGGAGAAGGGGAAGTAAATGATGAACAGCGTGCTAGTGGTGAGGGGAGGGTGGAGGATGAGGAAATGGTAAGCTCTGGCGCGGCGGAGCAGGAGGAGGCCCACCGGAGCGACGGTGATGAGGATGAGGATGAGGATGAGGATCAGGATGACGGAGATGGTTCGGAGCCTGGATGGGAACCCGATGATACGCAAGATGACGACCTGGATAGATGTCAGCTGTGTGATCGGCTTATTCCGAGGTTTGCCTTGTTGGCTCACCAACGGTATCATAGTATGGAGGGTCCCTAATAATTGGACTCTTCTGGGATGATAGCATATAACAAAGCATGATGATACTGGAAAGTATGTAGTCGGTTGGCCTTTGGTTCTCGTGTGGCGACTCTTGCGCGGTGGGTAGCGTTGTCTCCATTCCTAGCTGGGCGCAGTATGTAGCCTAAGGTTTGTTTTACATCCAGCCTTTGCGCTGTGAAGACGGTTCGGGGGACAGGTATACCTATCTACCTACCTGAATTGAGTAATCAATATACATAATGGTATTTGTTTAAGGATAATCAACTACAGATCTAGGATATAGCATCATCATGTCTACGCTGCTGCTTCATCGCTGCGTGATCCTGGTATGAGTAAAGGATACTGTCAAATGTCGCCAGCCAACCCAACGCCACGCAGGAAAGACATATACGGCATCGCACTCCTCCTGGCTGAGACTCCGACACCCAACTCAACAGTAATTAGTCGCCTCCCTTAACCCGTCGGCCACCCCAACTGGCTTTATGCCCTCAAGTTTTATGGCATGTGCTTCCGCTCCTGCGAGGAACCCGTTGACGTCTCTGAGAATACCAGACAGCGCCTCTTGCCCCGTTTCTTGCGGTTTCGTTGATTGTGCGAAACACGTCCGATTCTAATCTCTCCTGGCTGTGACCCGCTCTGCTGTTGTGCTGTGTTCCCTCTATGTCCCAGCACGACCCCGCTCCAGCTTCAGCAGCAACTCCTCGAGCCTCTTATTCCCTGCTTCGAGTTCCAGCAACCAGTCAGCCGTCTTTTTCAGCGTAACGGCTCTGCTGTATCCGTTGCCTTTGATATCCGGCACTATGCGCTCGAGGTTCTCGTAGCCCGATTTGATGATGTTGCGCCGCTTCTGCTCGCTCTTGATGTGGTTCTCACGCTTTTGCTCCTCCGTCAGATTTTCACGGGGTCCCTTGCCCATGGATGACCTGCTGCTGCTGTTTGCGGCGCCGTTGTTTGGATTGCTACTCCCCCCGGCGGCCACCCCTGATTTGCGTCGCTTTTTGGTGCTTCCGGCTGATACTGCCTCGGCCTCGGGGGTTATCGGAATGGGTGGTTTCTTCCTCCGTGGCCCAGACGTTGTTACCTCTTTCTTTATTATCGTCGGTGTCTCGGCCAAAACGGGTGCTGAGAATGTCTGCTGCATGTTCTGATCCATACTCGCTTTCCCGGATCTGCTGTATTTCATCCGCTTCCGAGAATGGGTTAGTTCACTGTTGCCTGAACCCTTTGGAATCGTAGGGTTCTGGCCCATTGTGTTAGATTGTCTGGTTGAGTGTATTGCCGCGTTCGGGGATGTGGGTGACCACGAAGTAGGGCTAGGAGCTCGAGTTGGCGCTGCACTGATGTTCCGTTTGAGACATCCAAGTGTTGCGAGTTGCTCTGCCATCATCGCTTCGGTGGTCTCCCTCTCCGACGCGGGCACGAAGTTGTGGTGGCTGAAGTTCGGGTCTGATCCGAATCGCACCTCCTCAACCGGGCGGCGCGGCCGGTGCACATACGTGTCGCCGTGCCCGAGCGCGCTGAACACCGTGCCGTTCTGGCGTCCCACGCGATGTTGGCTGGGCGAGAACTGGTGGGGATTTCTCGCGGATGGCTCGACTGGTAAGTTTTGGGATGAAAGCAAAGGCAGAGAAGTTGGTGCCGAAGTTTCTTGTGACGTGCTGAATGACATGCCGAAGTTGGGGGCGCTGGTGCGGGAGAGGACGGTCGCGGCGGCTAGGACATCGGCCGGTGTACTTGAACTGGCAGACTCGCGCGGAGGCTTCTGGAGATAGCGAAGACTTGGAGCAGACGTCATCGTATGTGGTTGTGACAGCCTAGCGGACAGCGCATGCGGGATTGTCTCCCCGGTCGGATCCGGCACGACGGCCTCGACCAATGTTTGGTTCACAGTTCCATATGACACATTATGACCGATGATTTCTGGGGGCAGGCGCCACTCGCTCGTGAAGATACCGCCCAGTCCCTCCCCAAGCCAAGGGTCCGAATAACCATTCCTATTGACGCACTGGAAGAAACTGTCTAAATACTGTCTTTCGTCGTTATCGAGAAGCTCGTCGGTACCCGCCAGCGGCGGAACATCGAAATCGAGGAGCGGAGAATGGCTTACGCCAACTGGGGGTAGTCAGTCAGCGGGACTGGTTCCTAGCAGTCGCGAGACGGGATACTCAAGACTAACATCCGAAAGGCAACGTTTCTGGCTGTATAGGGTCCATCGCCGGCGGCCTTCACAGACCATTCTGGCCCGCGGCAGGGGAGTGAGGGGAGCTTTGTGCGAGCAATTGGTAGGTAGGAGCCAATCTCTTGGGATGTGTCAGAAGGGAGTCGGACCACGGGCAGCCAGTGGTTGTCCGTTTCGAAAGGATGCTCGATCTACAGTGGCGCCGATTTAACTTTAGCCAGTGGAAGCAATAGTGGAAGTGCTCCGTACGGAGGTCGTGTGCCAGTTAGGGCGACGCCCAGCAATGCATAGGGTAAGTTAGGTATTTGATCTGACTTGTGGTGTGTTGAGCCTTTCCGATGATGCAGGCAGGGGGAGTCGTAGGGGCACACGCAAAAATGGGACCTCTGTTTTCGCGCTGAAGAGATGTTTCACGGAGTCCCTTGCGACCAGCTGGCGTTGTGCGGGGAAGGAACTTCCCTGTGCCTTGAAAATGGAATGGGCCCAATGAACAGGGGTCATATTATGCTCGGAAAGATGCAGAGAAAACTTGTCTAATGTAGTCTCGAGACGGATGCTCTTCCTCTGGCCCAGTCAGGTGCAGCACAGGGAATCGCTGCGTCATTTATTCATTGTAAGGTATTTGGTTCAGTTCCTCGAGTATCTGGGCTGGAGGCGGGGTTTATAATAAGGTGCAGATGGGAAGTACTAATGCGCTTTCGTCTTTGTCGATACGGCCGCAAATGGCTCGCACCCTCGATAGATACTAGCTGCCATTATTTGTCTCGTTCAGTTCTAGTGAGCTGGGAGAAGATGACATTATCTACATATAGATGCTGTTTTCAGTAGAAGTTTAGGTAAGGTATGTATGTATGCTAAAATGATTCGGAAGCATGCATGACGGTGTTGAAGAAACACCGGAATCACATGCAAACGGCAGAGCCCCGCACAATGGACCTGACGACAGGGGTCAAATTCCCATCACAGGCAGTTTGGGCGATTGCTAACAGTCTGGAGCTTAAAGTTCCTCTCCAACCTGCCTTTTGGCGGAGTGTAACTAAGTCTGCCGAAGCTGACACTGTCAAAATCGAGCTCGTGATTTGAACCCAGTACACCAGAAGGACACAGTACTCGGAGAGCTTGGTTTTTCGGGCACTCGTCCTGCTCTGCCAAAAGCAGTCACATGCCCGAAATCACTCACTGCAGGGGAGATCTGTGGGGACGGGGGTGACACGCCAACTGACGTCGCAGCGGATCAACCTGGAAGTTCCCGAGCCACACCATCTTTCAGCTGCCATCAATCCAAACCCACAACATCGAAGCTTCATCCAGAGTATCCCAACTGAAGTTGGCTTTCTACCTGTAGCAGAATTGTGTATAGTGAACTACACAGCAAGGGTTGAAATCGCTATCGGCTGCATTGGGGGTGCTCTGGCGGTTGGCATGGATCCGCGTGCTCGGTCTTCGCTGCGAATCTAGAACCAATTGCCTGCCTACGTATCCCGAGGCTTGCCGGCGATCCGTCCACCAGCGCAAAGCTGGAGCCCTTGATGAAATAGCAGCTCCATCACCAGTTTCGCGCCTCTTAATGTCTAATTTCTGCCACATCCTGGAGACAGACCGGATACACCCTGCAGTGGAGCACTGTTTCAGTTGAGAAGCTCGGGAATCCAGGACAGCCGGAAGTCCAGTGTTATATCTCGAGCTCGGCACTTCCCAGGACCAGGAAATACTCACACACCGTGTCATGGCGAACTCACCATCCACCTTGTCATCGACCCGAAGGAAATGGGACAGCAGCATACCCCCCGTGCTCCGCCCGGTGGCGCGTGCCTACCTCCTAGGATTAGCAACCGCCGTGGGACCGAGACTGGTGGCTCTGCTGACCCAACACGCTCGCCGACGACGCAGAGACAAGCTGGAATCGTCATTTGTGACAGCACTGCAGCGTATCCTCTGGGGTGGGCTTGATTGGCAGGGCTTCCCCATCTTTTGTGCCGCCGTCGTCGGGGGCACCACGTTTATCGAGGTGAACCTGACCCCTCTTCCTCCTGTCATACCCCGATAGGGTTATTGCAAGTTGCGCGACACTGACTTGTGCCAACTTTATTTTATTTCTCAGCGGCCACTCAGAGCCTTGCTAGACCTGTTGACCAACGATCTCTCCGCGGTTGCCCGGCGGAGGTGAGTCCTTGGGTTTCCGAACCCCCTCGCCCATCTCGCGATGCTGATAGGTGCCTATCTAGAGTCTCGAGGTGGTTTGCCGCCTTCGTTGCGGCCTGGCTGAGCTTACGGCTGTGCCAGTCCAAGCGGTCCCCGGCTTTCACCGACACCATTGCCGAGTCCGGCTCCGGATCCGGATCCAGGTCCAATGCCATACCGGGGACGGGTCCCAAGACGGTCCATTATGCCGGCCGCACACTTGACCTGACGCTCCTTGCCGTTACGAGCGCCCTGGATGTCGTCGTCGGCGAGCTATGGCATCGTCATAGACTACGCCGGCAGGCCGCCGGCAAATGGACGCCCGTCGAAACCGCCATCGGGCGTCTCACCGACCCCGCCATCTTCGCCCTCTCCAGCGGCCTCATCATGTGGACCTGGTTCTACCAGCCCTCACGTCTTCCGCGCTCTTACTACAAGTGGATCAGCTCAGCCGCGGCCGTCGACACCCGGCTCATCGAAGCGCTCCAGCGCTGCCGCGAAGGAACACTCCTCTACGGCCGCGACACCGGCCAAGCCCCCTTGCTCACCTCCATGTGCACCGAATATGGCTGGCCAGCCGAGTGGGGCGACCCGGCGCGCTCGATCCCCTTCCCCTGCGAGATGGTGCACATGGGCAGCGGCGCGTCGTGCGAGTACCACGCGGTCGTGCGCTTCCTGCGCTCCTTCCGCTGGGCCTTCGCGCGCTATCTGCCCATCTTCCTCTTCCTGACCGTCCGCAGCCGGTCCGTTCGCTCCCTGCGACGCGCACCCCTTTCCGCCGCCCGATCCTCGGCTTTCCTGGCCACCTTCATCACCCTCTTCTACTACGGCGTGTGCCTCGCGCGCACCCGGCTTGGCCCCCGCCTCCTGCGAGGGAAGGACGACGTCGCGCGCCGCCAGCACATCGACGGCGGGTACTGCGTCGCGGCGGGCTGCCTGCTGTGTGGGTGGAGCATCCTGCTCGAGGCGCGCGGCCGGCGGAAGGACATGGCACTGTTTGTGGCCCCCCGCGCGCTGGCGACCCTCTTGCCGCGCCGCTATGCGCTGGACAAGCAGTGGCGCGAGACGCTTGCGTTCGCGGCGAGTACCGCGGTCGTGTTCACCTGCGCCCTGGAGAATAGGCGGCGGGTCAGAGGGGTGGTGGGGTCCGCGCTGGGAACCGTTTTCGCGGACACGGTTTGATGATGAGCTGCCACCATACGTAATGTTAACTTCTTCTATTGTTGTTGTTGTCGTTGTCGTTGTTGTATCAGTATTATCCTGTTCGATACCATGAGACTTGCTGCATGGCTAGGGATAAAGAGGTGCACTTTGCCATAAGATGGCTGGTTATGCTGTTGGGTTCGGGTGGGACGCTAGACGATTGCATGTACCACTATATACTCGGGAAGAGTCTCTGCTGGCGTTGCTGAGCTCGTAGAGGCAGTCGAGGGCCAGGGGCACCGTTGCCCAGTTTGATTGGCTTGATCTTGGGCGTTTACGGAGCTTTGGTCGGTATGTGATCGGAAGCAAGTCAATGAACGGGAAAAGGTGCTAGAGTCCGCCATTATTAAACTTCTCTTAGTTGGTTCTAGCTTTATGGCCAGACGAGAAGCGAAGGTTGGAGAAGGTGTCGACCCATTATTCAAATCGACTAATATTCTACCTCGGATCCGAAACCAGCCGATCCAGAAGAGGCATCTCCAAGAAAGCATTCCCAACGCCAGGGATGGTAGAACCACATCCCATATTTTACACGTACATAATTACCCACATCTTTCCGTTAAACCAACAACAGGATGCCAAAACCAAAACCAAAACCAGGCAAAATCTATAGTCGCGCCGCAGCCTGGGCCTGGGCCTGCTCGGCGTCCCTCTTGCCCGTCCCCTGGCTCAAAGGAATCCTCTCCCACCAAAATCGACACGCCTCTTTCAACAGATCGTTCATCTCCTCCACCTTGGCGGGGACACCCTTCTGCCACCCACCGCCCCTCTCATCATTCCCCTCGCCAAACACCATGATCCTGCCCGGGCTTTCCTCGTCATACTCAGTGGAGGCAAAGGGTGACACAAACGCAGGCCACTGCACGCCCCTCTGCTGCCCGTCAGGCGTCTGGTTGGGGTTCGGGTTGTGGTTGAGGACCGGGGTGGTGACAAAGCGCGCGAAGGCGCCGTGCATCTCGGCCGACACGTCCTGCAGGCCCTTCTTCCCGTCCAGCTCTTCCATGTCGTGCACCACGACCGGCGTTTCGTCGGCGTGGTTGGCCGTGCCGTGCAGCGCGGTTGCGGCGTACCGGTACAGATAAACGTTCCCCACGCCCGCCTGCGACATGTAGTGCGCGGTCTGGATCACGGGGCAGATGTAGGCGTAGTGGGCGTAGGCGGCGTCCAGGCGCGCCCACTGCTTGCCCATCCCTCGTGGTACCTTCTTGTAGGGGCTGGTCCGGTGCTTCACCGGGTCCGGGTAGAGGGCCTCCAGCTTGTCGAGGTCGGCCTCGGTCAGCGAGGGGATGAGACCTTGGAAGAAGGAGCGGAACTCGGCGGCCGTTTTGGCTTTGTGCGGGATGAAGCATGTGCCCTCGTTGGTGTTGAATCCGGTGATGATGGGTATGCGGAGGTGGTTGCCTGCACGCCACGAACTTATCGGCAGGTCCGGTATGAGAGGCGGGAGCGTAGTGCTGTTGAGAAGGCTGGAGTTGGCGAGCGGATTCGGCCCATCGATGACCGGCTGGAACGGCCAAGTCACGTTGTCGACATACTTGTCCCAGACGACTTTGGATGCGCGGACAATGCTTTCGAGCGGGAGTGTGCGGAGGAAAGGGAAGATGTCCGATTCCGGAACGCCTCCAGCACCAGCAGCGATGAGGAACTCCCGAAACTGGATGAGGTGGCGCGAGTGGGTCGGGTAGAAGACGGCGCGGGCGGTGGTGGCGCCGGATTCGAGGATGGCCCGGACGAAGGGGGCCGGCTTGGAGGAACGCGAGTAGTGCATAATGTGGTGGCCGATCGAGTGCGCGCCTGCGCTGAGACCCATGATGCTCACGTTGTCCGGATCGCCGCCAAACGCCTCGATGTTGTCGCGCACCCAGTCCAGCAGCATCTGCTGGTCCCGCAACCCTAGGTTCAACAGTCCCTCTCGGGCGGTCACGTCGGAGGGAAGAAAGCCTAGCGCGCCGACCCGGTAATTGAAGTTAACAGTCACCATGGGTGCCTCGGACCAGGCCAGGAAACTAGCCATGTTGCGCTCGGTCCCGTGGCCGGTGTTGAACCCGCCGCCGTGGACGTACACCACGACGGGCAGCCGTGGCCGGTGCCTCACGCCCTCCTCATCCTCCGTCTTCTCGTACCCGTCCTCGTCGACAAGCCCGGCCGGCCGGTAGATGTTCGCATTCAAGCAGTTTTCGCTCATGTTGCGCAGTACCACACCATCGGTGGGGCATATTTGGCCCCAAGCCACGGCGTCGAAGGTCTCGGTGGACTCTGGCAGCGGCTGCGGCGGGCGGAAGCGGTTCTGGCCGCCCGTGTCCTGGGCATAGGGTACGCCGCGGAACGCATCGACCGCCCTGGGGAAGCGAGGCGATGAGGGGAGTGTCGTGCCGATGTAGGTGCCCTGGCGCAGCTTGACGGCCGGCTCGGTCGCCGTAGGGCGGGGCCTCTCTGTTGCGGTCATGGTTGTCGTTGTCGATGTGGCGATCGTCGTCCTCGCCGGCGCAGCGTAGTCAAGGTCCAGCACCGATTTCCCGTCTTTGCCGGGCAGCACTAGAGCAGGGAGCCCGTGCCGGTCAGACGAAGACCGGAACGCGAAGCCGTAGAGATAGCACCACAAAATGAGCAGGACAGCGAATGCGGTCAGCCACGGCGAAGCAAGCACCCGGCGGCGCGCCCGGCGCTTTAACTGGGGCACGCAGTTCATCGGGTGGGTGGAGGTTGCATGGGGTTCGGAAGCGACCAGTGCGGCGTGCCCCGTTTGTCTCCCCTCCAGGAGCTGCTAGCAGCCAGGAGCCAGATCTCTCGCGTCGCTGACCTTTCAGGGCAGCGCCCCCACTGCGGATGCGGGGAGAGCTTAGCGCGCCCGGATTGCTTGCTTGCTCGGCTATAATCTGCCGTCTCTCGCCATATTCGACAGTGCAATGTTGCAATCGGCGTCGGAAAGCCCAGTGACTGGCTAACGGTATCCGACACGTCGAAGGGAATACAATCGGAAAGCTTCGTGGAAAAGAGCGGGTGAAAGCGGGAGGCACAGCATATATTAGGGGCAAGCAAGTGTGGTTCGTGTCAAACCGGCAACGAATGGTTCGGTGGAAGAGTTCCCAGGTCTTGCCTGTGGAGTTCATGGCACTTGACAATGTCGCACGTGCGTTAGCTTGGCAGCGCTAGGTTACTAAGCGCCGCTTGACCCCTATCCGCCCACTGCTGGCAACGATCTGACAACTTGAGTTGACTGAGCGAGCGAAAGTGCTCCATTGGTGATAGTAATTTGTCAATTGAAGCGTGCTTTTCATGTTCTACATTGAGGTGGTCTGATTTTAGACGTAGATTACTCGGAGTAGAAATTCAAAGTAAGGCAAGCTAGGGAGGTAGGATGCGAGTCGTAGTGACAGAATCATTTGCACCTTCAGATACCTAGACGGACAGCTTAAGACCTGCGTATTTCAATTTTACGGTTCCCAGACCTGGCGTACCAAAGAAGCTATCTAAAGAGAATAAAGATGTGTCGATGCTAAAGCGGCAAGCTAAGGCAGACAAGAATAAGTTGGACCCTACTAGAACCTTACCAGGCGTCCACGAAGACAGCCACCGCCGCCTTGTGCGCTCCCGACGGGTTACCAGACACCTCACCTCCAAATATCAGAACTTGAATAGCAAACAGAAACAACCACGAAAAACCAACGCAGCACAAGGATATAAGCCTACACAACTCCCCAAACGCAGACGCAATGCAACCCCCGGTCCTCTTAACACACTTGACGCCAACACCGTTCGGAAGCCACACCTCACCTCCCCACATCCCCACAACAACCAACCCCAAAGCCTCAAGCCACGGTAGCGGTCTGGCCCTTGATCCTCTCCCGCTCCCTCTGCTTCTTCAACTGCTGCTTCTCGGCCCACTCGCGACTCAGCATCCTAGACCGCTCCGCTGCCTGCTGCCGCGCCAGTTTGGCGGCCTTCTCCCTCTCGCGGCGCTCTCGCTCACGCTCAGCGGTATACGAGTTGTCGCGCGCAAACACCTCCTTGCCCCGCTGCTTCTGCTGCGCCGCTTCCTCGGCGCTGACCGTGCTCCGCTTGCTTTGGCCGCTCCGGCCGCTTGCCGTGCTGCCGCTGCGATGGATGCTACCCGTCGACGTGGAGGTCGCGCGGCTGGAGAGGCCGTGTTGCCCGGCAGGGTGATCATGGTCGGTGGCAAGGCCGCGGCCGCGGATAGGGAGGGTTGTGGTTGTTGCTGTGGTGGTGGCGGGCCCGGCCACGGACTGTCGCTTCTTGGTGGCAGGGGTGATGGTGGTCGAGTTCGAGTCGCTCGAAGCCTCGGTCCGCCGCTGCTTCTGTCGCAATTGGCTGGCCAGCGTCTCGCGCGGGACCGAGGATGGCGCGAGGCTGGCGCGGATGGGCCTCGCCTTGAACTGGCGCCGCTTGCGCTCCTCTTCCTCTTGCGCACGCAGCTTCGCCTCGTGCTCCTCGCGCTTCTTCCGGGAGATAGCATCGCCGGGCAGTTCAAATGTCGGCCGTGTGGGTGGTTTGCTCGACTTGACGTGCGGCTTGGACGGTGAGTAGGCAGCCGCCAGGGCTGCAGCTTGCTCCGGTGAGATCGGCTGGGACCGGCGTTGTTCGCGCTGCTCCTTCAAGCGACGAGCCACAGCCTCGCCAGGCAGCTCGAAGGTTGGCACAGTGGGGGGCTTGCTAGACTTAGCCGGCGGCTTCGGCGGGAGAAGGCTTGCCGGTCTGGGGACTTTCCGTGCAGTAGAACTTCCGGCAGCACTCTTCTCACCTCCATTCGCTGACGGCGTGGACGTCGCCTTGAGCACCGAGGAGCTGCGCTCCACTGTCTTGCCCCTGCCCGAGCTTGCACCTGCTTTGACCGATGTTGCTCGCTTCATAGGTGTCGGCTTCGCGCCCGTAGCAGTTTGTTTGACAGGGTTGGCGCTGTCGGGAGAAAGCATCCGCTCAAGTTGGGCCACCTCGGTAAGCGCTTCTATCTCTTCCTCAAGCTTATCGAGGGCCTCGACAGAGTCCTCAATACGAGACACTGGCTTGGAAGGCTCGCCACCGGAACTGCCAGCAGTGCCATCTCTGGGGACATCCAGTCTCACCTCTGAGTGCTCAGCTGCAACCGTCTCTGCGGCCGCGCTTTCCACCTGCTCAACTTCGGCCGTCATATCCGTTGCGGCTCTCTCCTTGCTTCCAATCCGAGTGGCTAATAATGTATACACATCAGTTGACTTGCCGTTCTCCTTGAACGAGCCCCCCGATGCCGATCTGCGGTGGACAAGGTTACACCCGAAGTACAGCGTCTTTTCACCGGGGCGCTGTTCCGCGTCGCCGTGAGAGTCGCCGCGCGCCCTGCAGCCTATGGCGGACGTCTTTACCGGAATCGAAAGCAACCACTCAAACTGACCTTCTTGGTGCTTTGACAGTTGCTCCTCTGTGCTCGGAAGGTCCCGGCTGGCTACAGCGAGGGGGTTGTTGTGCTCGAACACTACTATAAGGCAGTGTTAGCGCTCACTGTATAGTGCATACATGGTGTTGTCCTTGGCAGAGTAGCTTACCTTCTGAATCCGGCGAGGCGGTGCTCGTGCTCGCAACAGAAAGTCTATGGGAGCCGTCACAGGCCGCGTCTTTGGTGCCAAGCGATGTCACTGGGGCTCGGGCAACACCGTTCTCCTTATCTTTGCTGTGAATCTGAAATATGCCGAATTGACGAGTCAAGGAGTCGACGGTACTGGACCTTCTGTTTTGGATGTTGCTGAGTGGAAGAGGGCCAAGGACATCGCAGTGATCGTCGTGGATGGTGAGCTCGACGCACGGTCGGGCTTGTGCAGTGGTCGCCATCCCTTCTTAATAAATCCCCGAAATAAGCCAAGCCAGACCAAGGGGGTCTCGAGGTTCGAGTGCCCAGGAACGTGGGAGACTGGGATGCTCCAATGCAATTTCGCGACAACAACAACGCGATTGGCTGACAACTGGAATGAGGGGTGTTTGATCCTCAGCCGATGCGATCTGGGGAGATCTGATCAAAGAGACGGAAGGGAAAAAAGCAGGAGTACTCCGTTATGACGATCAATGATGCTCGTTAGCAATTGAATGCGGTGGTGAAGCAGATATGGGTAGAAAGCAGTCAAGGCTGGCACCGAGACGGCAGATTGTGGGATTTAATTAGAGCGTTGCATTGTTTACTTTCCTGTTGCCAACGGCGTTCGCACGCTGGCTCCCATGCGCCTTCCGTTGCCCTCTGCATCTCTGTCCCACCTTCTGCAAGTTCCAGCTCGGCTTCCGTCAGGTTCCAAGTTCCCTTCGCCCCTCCAGAATGGTGGATGTTGCAACAACAACAACAAGGGCAAGTGCTCTGGCTCTGCGGCGCGCTTGTTTAGATGCCTCTTGCCGAAAGTCAGGAACCATGGAATGTTGGAGTGACGAAGCTGCTGAGTAAGGAACGCGACGCGACCTTTTGTGGTGCGCTACCCCGCCTCAAGGGGGCAGTTGCAGCTTGCCCGGCCAATGGGATGCATTCAGGCCTTCCGCAATGAGCACCCAGACATGAAAGTTGCCTTCAATGAAGAGGCAGAAACCAATCTGCCGTATAGGGTGGTATGAGACACTTAATGGTGAAACCTCTATTGACAATTTTCGGGGTTTGCTGCCTCATGCGCATCACCCGGACTCGTCCTCGGCAGCTGCGTCGGTGTGTGCTTGAAGTGCAGGCGCATGTTCTGTTGGGATCCGCACGAGTGTCTGGGGAAGAGGCACCTTCTCCCCATCCTCGGTTCCTGTGCTGGGCTTCGGGAGTTTCGCTGCTTCCACTTTAGTCGACTGAGGATAAAAACACTCAAAGAACTGCAAGGACCAGTGGAAGGCGTACCCGATGCCATGTTGATCGCCCTGAGCACATTATGCCAGTTGCTCAACACCAAGGCAATGGCTAGTAGAGCTGTCAGTCGGCGGCACGGCAGCAGAAGCGGCAAACCCACGAACCTTCAGTCCCATCAGAAAGAGTAGCAAGCTTCTGCTCAAGTGCTTCCATCTGCGTAGCAACTGCAGTGCTGAGATCACGGAGCTCCTTGAGATTTTCCAGCTCGGCTTTCTTCTCATTCACCCGTGCCACCAAAGCTGGAGACTGGCCACTGCCGGAGAGCGACGGCTGTCGCATGTGCGATGGGAGAGGCCTCGACGGAAATCCAGACATCTTGGATCGAAGTTGTTGGCCAATGTCAAACCAGTTCAGAATGTCATGATACTTTAGGTACGTATTCTTTCTTAACTGGCCCGCAACTCGGAAGGTCTGTATGTAAGGTAGTGGGGCAAACAGCTTCGATAGTTGGAGGCTAGGAAGTTCGGAGCCGCATTGGACTCATTGGAGGCTTACAGCGTGAACAAGCTGGGGCCAAGGCGCTAGGCCGAATCAGGAAGTAAAGTAAACATTGCAAAGAAAACATCCAACCAAACCCCGGCTTATTCTTTTGTGATTCCCAACCTCGTTTGGGATCGAGAGGCACGTCAATCGCTCCACCCTCGCCGCGACAAAGGTGAAGAAGGCTACACTTGCTGCGCCTCATTCTGCAGAGGACAATTCGATGCCCATCAGTTTCAACGGAATCATTCGCCCGCGATCATGAGCCATGGCCAGACTCAACGAACATCCTGCACCGACCGAGACCAATCTCGAGATACGTACGTCACACACCGCTCCAACGCCGGCCAGCTCCTTCTGCTGACACCCTCCGCAGTGCGTAGGAAGTTTCTCCGCCAGAACCGAGATATTGCCAGGATCAATTCAGACCAGTCGCAAAAGATCCGACGCCTCGAGAACGATTGCGCCCGCTTGTTGTCTGAGAACCTCGACCTTCGCGGGCAAATACTCCGATTGGAGAAGCAGATCGAAGATAACAGCGCACGAAGGATAGCAGATCATGCCCTGGAGGTTAAGGCGAAGCTGGAGGAACAGCTCTCCGAGTTCGCGGCATTGCTCGGGAGCTTGGGCGTGGAGCCGCCGACAAAGAGACGCGCCTCGGGAGAGTGGATAATGGCAAAGTCACGGCAGAGCATGGCTAAAGGTCCTCCGCAAAGGAAGCGGGGGGTCACAGCGGCGGATGCAGAAGCGTTGGCAGAGCAGGAGGGCAGGCTGCCTCCGATATACGAAAACAAAACGTACCCACGAGCCACGATGAAGTAGGCGATTGCTAAGTTGGTATTGGAAGCATATGCTGACCTCTATGCAGCAGCGAGGAGATTATGGCCCTGTGCGCTGCCGCTGCCGACACCAGCGACTCGCCCGATCTGGGACCGCCACCTGTCTCACGCTACATCGACGAAGACGCAGTCAGAGATGATTCACCCGCAGCGACGGTCATTCCTGAAAGCCCGAAGCGCAGCCCAACGATTTTGTCGCCTCCGAAGCTGGACTACGACAGGAAAGTGTCCCAGAGTCCAGAACCAATGAAGGTATCGGAGGAGACAGTTGTCAAGGAGTCCACGCCGAGCAAAACACTATTATCTCCAAGGCTGCCAGTCCTAGAACCTCCAACGCAACCAATAAGGGCGGGCTCGAAGAGGAAGTACGGCGACGAGAACGGGGCTATTCACACTGCCGTAGTACAACCTGGCAAGGAGAATGCCATGGTCACCGAGAAGCCGTTCACTGCTCGTGGTGGCCCGAGGAGGAGTATCAAGGAGTTGCCTAGTAATAGGCGAGAGAGAGGAAGCGGAAGGGCGCCGCTTGCTGCGAAGAGCACTAACGAGGACATGTCATCCCCACGGAAACAGACGACAGCAGTGCCGCTGAAAGAGGCGAAAGAACAAGCGCAAGGTACAGAGCATTCCACGAAGGGCCGGGTCAGCGCGCAGAAATCACTACCGAAGATGGAGGTCTTCGCACCGGCACCTGAACCCGAACCCCCAGCAACTGTTGCGGTTATGCTCGAGTCCGTGACTGCTCTGCCGTCAGGGATGCCCAGTTCCCCCTCTACCCCGGAACGTGCGTCACGGAAGGAGATGCCGCATGATACTCCTCCACCAGCCGACATATCCTCTAACGGTGAGACGTCACGCCCTAGCCGTCGCGCGAGACCGGCGATAAGCTACGCCGAGCCAAACCTCCGGGACAAGATGCGGCGGCCGACCAAGGAGCTATTCGATGCCGTCACTGGGGAGGGCAAGTTTGTTCACCGGGCGATAGTCAACCCCAAGTCGGATGATAACCACTCAGCCCCAACCTCATCCAGCAAAGTTCAATCACAGTCAAAGAGCTCCACCAGCAGCAGCAACAAGAGCTTCTCCGCTGGCGGCCCAATCCCCAAAGCTCAACAACATTCCCTTTTGAGTCCGTTGGCGCAAAAGGACGTCTTCCCGGAGACCCTTCCCAGTACGGTGGTTACGGAGAGGCGGAAACGGCCGTCAGGTGCGGGTGGCAACATTCGAGAGTCTAGTGCTGTCGGAGAGAGGCCAGAGGGCATAAGCACATTGCCGAGTCCCACTATCATGGCACAATCCCAAACAACCGCGCAGAGTGGCAGCGGGAAACAGAAGGGTATCACCACTCTTTCTGACACGGATGCGATCGTTGATAATGGCAATCAAGTGCAGACTGTCTCTGCAGAGCCGGAAGTCGACATCTACGACTTTGCAGCATCCTCCCCAGCCTCGACGACCAAAGAAACGCCAGAGACTAACAACGAAGCCGCCAAACCGGTGGCACCGCATAGCAGCTCCAGATCTAGAACGACAAGGAAATCCTCGATGGCTGCAGCGGCCGCCCTGCGTGAGCTGCTAGATGGGGAGGAAGAGGAGGCGAAACTCGCGCGAACGGCTCCGAAGTCTCGGTCTTCGCACGCAAGGAAAAGGGTATCAATGCTAGCACCGAAGAAAAGCTCAATGATGGACAGCCTAGAGGACGCCGTTGAGGAGGTTGCGAACACCAGCGGTTCTAGCACCGGTTCCCAGGAAACGGAAGCAGAAGCGACAAGGGACAGGATTTCGCGGCGCAGGAGCATGATGCTATGATCTTTTTTTTTTCTGCTCTCTTTCGACAATGATGATGGAACTCTACACATTCGCACTTGCACAGCACACGGCGTTTTTGTTTGGATGGATGCCAATTTGCTTGGAATGGGAACGGAGTGCTATGTAGGGCGCAAACAACTAACTGGAAGTGGTGTTTGGCTTCAGGTTGTCTTGCTTTGGCCTAGGCCGGAAGGAAAAGTTCTAGGGGTTACTGTACAGCGACGACAGGAGCCTAGGTAGTGTGGCCACTACCACTTTCTCTAGGTTCTCTGATCCCAAACACTGGGCGATACGATGCCACTTGTTAATCTACATTGAGTATTTTCTTTCATGTCAAAGTGTGAATGCAAAGTGCGCCCCGGCTTATGTGGAAGCCACAGAGAACCTAATGATACAAGGAATGACCTCGTCAACTGTCCAGAGCAAATAGGCCTTTATTACCCTAACGGAAGCCATGCTTACCTGCCTCTTCAGGCCTGCATGTTCTCTCGCAGTGTCGGAGCCTAGGTCTGAAACTACAGCCAACCACCCGTCCTTCGTCCCACAAGGGAGCAGGTCTTTCGCTGCCAATGCCGAATTACCACCCTGAACTATGTCTGCCCGCAGACGCCATTCTGCGGCCCGGGCAACATCCCCTACCCTTCTTTCGCCTGCGACGCCTTATCGAAAGGAAGTCCTGGTGCCCTTGATGATCCATCATCGCTGCCTCCTCATCAAGCCGGGTCCCTTGCCTCCCGAGCAGCATTAGACAGTTCTTGGGCCACTAGGTTCTTGATCACCACATCACTGCCGCAATCACCATCACCATCGCCTTCATGATGCCCCTGTCGGCTCGACCGGCTTGGTGTACGTGACCTTCTCAACCGCCACATTCTCCGCCCCGTTCTCGCCTTTCCTCAACTGATAGACATAGAGCGTCAGGGAAATCCCTTGTACCTATTCCATCAATGCGTTAGCAAGTAGTTCAATCCACAGAGCACCTCCCCTCCCCTTCCACTATTCAGAAAACTCACATCCATCAGACAGAAACTTGGCACCACCTCCCCTTCCTCCCCTTCAGCAGCCCAGTCCGTCGTGAAGGCGCCCGTGGCACTCCCGGGATTCACAAAGAACTTGTCCATGTACTCGAAACACTCGAAACGGTGCGTCCCGCCGCTCCAGCACAGCACGTCCACGTCCAGCCGGTTGGCCTCGGCCAGCAGCACGTCAGGCTCGTCGCTAACCAGCGTGAAGCCCTCTAGAAAGCCAATGCGCACTGCCCCGTGCGTCACCACCTGGCTGAGCGGCAGGGACGTCGCCTCCACGTCCATTCGCCCCTTGACCATCTTGAGATCCGGGGATATGCTGCGCAGGTAGTCGTAGGTCGCGCGGTCGGTCAGATTGCCCAAGCAGAGCGTCTGCGCAATTTTGCCTGGGGAGAGGAGCTTCTTGAACTGTTGGTCCAGACGCGGGAGAGAGGGTTGGTTAGCTGGGAGGAGGGCCTGTGGTAGGGTCTTAGAACCGGCAATTGGCCCGTACCTTTGGAGGGATGTCGAGCGCCCGGTCAGGTATGTGTAGGTCGCCAATTACTAGGATTAGAAAGGCCATTGCGACGGATAGCTCTATCCTCTTGCGAGTGACTCGGTAGGACAAAGCGTGGGCCTGGCCAATGAAGCGGCTAGTTCGGCAAGCGATTCTGGGAAGCGCGTAATGAATTGAACTAGAGAGAAGAAGGCACTGGCTGTTATTGTATCCACTTTGCAGCAGGTTCTGTGTCGGTTTCGACTGTCGCGTGTTAGAGGTATTGGAGCTGGAGATGCGATGATGACGGTAGAGCTGCGAGCTCTTGGCGATTACGAGCTCCTTGCCCAGATGGGAATTTACATTCAGTTAATCAGGGTTAGGGTTGTCTCTGCAGGTTTCAAGTTGTCTCTATGGCTGACATAGCTTGTCACATGACTCACTGACAGACAGTACCCATCCCATAGCAGCGCGGTTTCTTTGAGGACCCGAGTTTGAAGACATACCTGAAACTACCAAACTTCACACTTCCGTCTGCCCCTCTTATAAGTCCGTGTAATTGTAGTAGTGCAATGGCTCCTCTGGCTTCGGGCTTACGTCGGGCTCGTGTTTTATACCGTTCATGGATACTCTGATGATGGGTTCACATGATCGTGTTCCAAAACTTGTTTTACTGTCATATAGTCAATCGGAATAACCGCTACGGCAGTGATCGGTTGAGTTGTCTTCCATGCAGGGCATCACCGTATGTACCTACTCTGCGCGGGATCTAGGATGTAAGCCCCGTGTCACAACGTTCTTACTCCCCGCGAGTTCGCCGGGCCTACTGCGGGGCACTGTCCCCCACACCCCGCTCTTGGCAGGGTCCGGTCACGGCGAACGGCTGCCGCCGGTCTCTCCCGACCCCCTGACATGGAGAGCATTGCTGCAAGCCTGGAAATCGCAGAATATCAGGCAATCAGTAATGGCAGAATTCACAGTGCCGCCTTGATTGTCTACCTAGCTAGAACTGCGGCTGAATCATCCCGGCCCCTGCTGACGGGAGTCTGGTAGCCAATGGAACATCGAAACTAGAACCCATTCGGGAACCTTACTTTTCACTCTTGACTCCGCTGCCCGCCGCGTACTATAAAATGGCCGGGGATGTTCCGATCTTGTTGCCCTCTTGTTTCCCGGACAGTCTCCTCGGGTTTCGGCGTCTCAGTTAGTTCGCTTCGCTGAATGGTAATTGAAGCAACTGTGTGCAAAACTGCCCATAGGAGCGATTCAGTGACGCTTGCAAAAGGAGCAGTTACCAGGTAAAGTGCAGATTGCGGAGCCCGCTGCAGTTCCATGGTCCTATCCGAGGCATTGAAGCTGGCTTGTACTCCGCGCTCGGGGTTCAGACGACTACTACCGGCCTCGATGCCCCGCCAAAACCAGCCGGAGAACCACCCCGCCCGGCTATCACTCATCAGCAGACATCTCGCCCCTGTGTATCCGATCAACACTCCATTCACCGTCGAGCGTCATCCGGACACCATTGACACCTCCCTATTGCCAAAAACACCATCGCGCAGCCTCTCTACCTCATCCAAAATGTCGTCCCAACCCGCGCACCCTACGCTCCTGATCCCCGGGCCCATTGAGTTCGACGATGCCGTGTTGCAGTCCATGAGTCACTACAGGTGAGCTTTCTTGGCGGGCCTTGCTTAGTACACTGACAAGCTTCTACGCAAAGGTCGAGGGCTGACAACGAAAAAACAGCGAGAGCCATGTCGGTGCCGGCTTTGTTGCAACTTTTGGCGAGACTCTGTCGATGCTGCGCAAACTCTTCCAGACCTCCGATCCTTCCGCGCAACCGTTCGTCCTTTCCGGCTCGGGCACGCTCGGCTGGGATCTCGTGGCTGCCAACCTGATCGAGCCCGGCGAGGATGTCCTCGTGCTGGGGACCGGTTACTTCAGCGACGGCTTCGCCGACTGCTTGCGGGTGTACGGTGCCAACGTGACGGAGCTCAAGGCGCCGGTGGGCACCAAGCCGCAGCTTCCCGAGGTTGAGAAGGCATTGTCGGAGAAGAAGTACAAGGCCATTACCGTCACGCATGTCGACACCTCTACCGGAGTCTTGAGCGAGCTAAAGGACCTCTCCGCCCTCGTCCACAGGGTCTCGCCAGACACACTCATCATCGTCGACGGTGTGTGCAGCGTAGCGTGTGAGGAGATCGACTTTGATGCTTGGGGCCTTGATGGTGTTGTCACCGCCAGTCAAAAGGCCATCGGCTGTCCTGCCGGTCTGTCCATTTCCATGTTCAGCGGTCGGGCAATGCAAGCCCTCCAGAACCGCAAGACACCCCCGACGGCGTATTTTGCATCCATGAAGAACTGGACACCAAGTGAGTGTCCACGAAGCATTTGGTGGATATAGCACTGACAAGGAGGCAGTCATGCAAAATTACGAGGCCAAGAAGCCCTCATACTTCGCAACTCCTTCCCCGCAGCTCGTCCACGCTCTACACACCTCACTGAGCCAGATTCTGGCCAAGCCACTGTCGGAGAGGTTCGCCGGCCACAAGGCAGCGTCCGACAAGGTAAAGAAGGCGATTGCCGACCTTGGCCTGAAGCAGGTCGCCGCAAACCCCGACGAGCAGGCTCACGGTATGACGGCCATCTACCTCCCTGGAGGCGTTAAGGGTGCCGACCTCTTGCCCATCCTCGCCAAGAAGGGCGTCGTGTTTGCGGGTGGGATTCACAAGGAGATTGTCACCAAGTACATCCGGTTTGGACATATGGGCGTCAGCGTGGTGAGTACTCTCTGGTGTCTAAAGTGGCAATGTCCCGAGTGCTGACGTCACCGTAGCTCGATCCTAAGCGAACCGATATCGACCATGCTATCAAGGCGTTGGAAGAGGGATTGGCTGAGTGCGGCTATAAGAAGCCTTAGACTGTGTCGTAGCGAAACGCCAATGGACCTACTTGTGAGGATATCGAAAAAGAGGGAGAGACTCCCAGCCGCGGTTAATAGACACATACATGGCTTTGAGAGTATTGGATGTACAAAGTCTGGAAGTTTATTATTGGCCTGCTCGCACTGAGAGTGAGGATGCACCCAGTAAAAGAGGGAGGGTAGAACGAACAGGGGATCAGTAGAGATAAGGAGGGCTTGGAATAGAAAGAGTAAAAGGAGAAGGATAAGAGGTGATAAAGATCGCGAAGCAGGCAAGAAAATGAGTGAAGAAGACAGTAGGTGAAATATCAAGGAGTATTCCCTTAAGAAAACACAAGCAGAAGGTCGCCAGTCTTGTACAGACTATCTTTAACATCTTTTAAATAAGGAGGGAGGGAATAAGCCAAGTAAAAAGCGGAAACCATAACAGGGATTGGTAGTAAGGCCTAACCCGGGCTGAAGAGACAACTACCAGTTTTGGAGTAAATCAAAAAATGAACAACAGTGTGAAGAACAAAAGAAGTTTGTTGACACTGACCCCTACCCGACTTGAACGGATAACCTTTCGATCTGGAGTCGAACGCGCTACCAATTGCGCCAAGGAGTCGTAGTTATTCAATAATGCTGGTAATGTTATATTTCAAGGGGCAGCCAGACCTCCATTGTTGCTCATGCCAACGCCCCTGAACTGAAGATGAACGCAAATTTGTTGTACAAGTATTTGACACTGGATTGCGCACACGGCACTCTCTCGGCCTCCAGGCTCCTAGTAGCAAAGCCTAAGTATACGGGTCTAGGTAGGTATTCCCCGCCTGGCAACTTGCGGGTCATAGGCATGGAGGAAGCAATAGGTAAGGTAGGAGGAGCAGACACCCACCAGATCATCGGCGCAGGACCATGCATGAGCTGGGGCAGTCAATAGAGGGGAACGATGAGCCGTCAAGACGAACAAGATACAACACAACTCTGCGGAAGATGAATCCCAGGTACTAGGCGCTGCAGACCTTATTTGCTTACATACCTAGTATATTGCGGCGATTGGCTCCATTTCGTAGATTGCATGCGCAGTTCTGCTACCGGCGCCCGTGGAGCTGTGCTGGAGCTGTCTACGCGCGCCAGCGCAACGGCTGCGAAAGGCTGAAGGCGGGGTCGCAGCAATTCATTATCGAGAGGCTGGTGGGGTTCGGTCTTTGGAGCTTTCAACCCGATTCTCAATCTCTTTTCCATGCTTCCGTCATTCCACTTAGGTTCCGAACCTTCCTTACAGAACCTTGACCGCTTTCTCAAATCTGCACCTTGTTTTACACTTTCCAACACCGCGCAGTAGGAGCCACCGGGTCGTGTGTTCTGCTTCTCCCAGCGACGACAACTCTCTTCTTGCGCACCACTTCGCACTTATTCCCCTGGCTATCCAACGACAACGCAACAAGGCGTGCGACGATGCCCCCTTCCATCCAAGAGCTGGACGCAACCGTCCGGGCCTTCTACGAAGGCCGCGGCGAGCAGGTAAATGCCGACTGGGACAACTCCGCTGTGCGAATTCATGATGCTGACGACCGACCTCCACCACACAGCAAAAAGCTGCCCAAGCTGCTCTGAATCAGGCATGTTCTTCGATCGCCGCCCAGCCGCGCTGCCCCGCGCCTCGCTAACCCGATCGTGTAGTTCAAGGAGGACCCCGATGCCTGGATAATGGTCGATGAGATCCTCTCGCAGGCGTCGTACGAGCAAACAAAATGTTTGTCCCCACCGGATCCGGGCTGGGCGGTTCTTTGGCTCACAAACGCTAGTTCTGGGCTTGCAGGTACTCGACAACGTGATCATGACGAGGTGGAAAGTCCTGCCGCGGGAGCAGTGTCAAGGCAAGCTGCTTTCCTCAGGGGGTTCGACGACGGGCGTTGGCTGACAAATACTAGGAATTCGCAACTTCGTCGTGCAGTATATCCTGCAATGCTCCAGTTCTGAGGAGGCCTTGAGGACTCACCGCACCCTTCTCAACAAGCTGAACCTCGTACTGGTCTCGGTTCTGAAGCAGGAATGGCCTCACAACTGGCCTACGTTCATCAACGAGATCATCTCTGCCTGCCACTCGAGCTTATCCGTGTGCGAAAACAACATGATCATCCTGCGGCTTCTATCGGAAGAGGTCTTCGACTACTCCGCCGAGCAGATGACATCAACAAAGACCCGCAACCTGAAGACGACTATGTGCGCCGAGTTCTCCCAGATCTTCCAGCTTTGCCAGGAGATTCTCAACAGTGCGACCCAGCCGAGCCTTATTAAGGCCACGCTGGGGACGTTACTGCGTTTCTGCAACTGGATTCCCCTGGGCTATATATTCGAGACACCCTTGATCGAGACGCTTCGGACACGGTTCCTCGAGGTACCAGAGTTCCGGAATCTCACCTTGCAATGCCTCACAGAAATCGGCGGTCTGCAGACAGGAGGACCGGGTCAACTCAATACATACGACGAGCAGCTGGTCAAGATGTTCACTGAGGTCTTGGCATCCATCTCCAACATCATCCCCCTAGACATGGACCTCAAGACGACGTATCCGCAAAGCAACTCCCGCGATCAGGAATTTATCCAGAATCTGGCGCTTTTCTTATGCAACTTCTACAGCATGCACCTGCCGGCAAGTCTTTCCGTCCCCTTGCCATTGCTTGCAAGCACTGCTGACTCCGTTGCGTAGCTGATCGAGAACCTTCCGAACCGAGATTTCCTCACCCACGGCCACTTCTACCTTATCCGAATTTCCCAGATCGACGACCGCGAGATCTTCAAGATCTGCCTGGATTACTGGCTGAAGCTCGTCCAGGAGCTTTATGAAGAGATGCAGTCGCTGCCGATCTCCGACATGGGGTCCATGTCTCTAGGCATGATGGGTGGGGGAGGAGCACCGAACCCGGCCCTGCTCACCAACTACCCGCTCCGCAAACACAAATACAACGAGGTCCTGTCAAACCTGCGAGTTGTGATGATCGAGAAGATGGTGCGGCCGGAAGAAGTCTTGATTGTGGAGAATGACGAGGGCGAGATCGTCCGCGAGTTCGTCAAGGAGACCGACACGGTTCAGCTGTACAAGACGATCCGTGAATGCCTGGTCTACCTCACCCATCTGGATGTTGTCGATACCGAGCAAATCATGACTGAGAAGCTCGCACGCCAAGTAGACGGTTCCGAATGGTCGTGGCACAACTGCAACGTGCTCTGCTGGGCCATCGGCTCGATTTCCCTGGCCATGAACGAAGAGACAGAGAAGCGGTTCCTCGTGACAGTAATTAAGGACCTCCTGGGACTCACGGAGATGAAGCGTGGAAAGGACAACAAGGCCGTCGTTGCCAGTAATATCATGTACATTGTGGGGCAATACCCACGTTTCCTCAAGGCGCATTGGAAGTTCCTCAAGACCGTCGTCAACAAGCTATTCGAATTCATGCACGAGTCCCACGAAGGCAAGTCGGGCCCTTAGTTCCGGAGGCACTCGTGTGTTTAGCTAACCCACACTAGGCGTCCAGGACATGGCTTGCGATACCTTTATCAAGATCGCCAAGCAGTGCAGACGACACTTCGTAGCTCTCCAGCCTAGCGAGAATGAGCCGTTTATTGAGGAGATTATTCGCAATCTGGGTAAGATCACTTGCGACTTGACTCCCCAGCAGGTTCACACATTCTACGAGGCCTGCGGCTACATGGTCGCTGCGCAAGGGAACAGGAACCAGCAAGAGCGGCTGCTGGCCGAGTTGATGGCCATTCCCAACGCGGCCTGGGATGAGATCATCAAGCAGGCGACCATGAACCCTGCTATTCTCCAGGACGCCGATACGATCAAGATCATTGGAAACATTATGAAGACCAACGTGTCGGCTTGCTCGTCCATCGGGCCCTACTTCTTCCCTCAGATCGGCCGGCTGTACAATGACATGCTCCAGATGTATGCCGCCACGAGCCAGCTTATCTCAGAGGCTGTCGCCCGTGAGGGTGAAGTCGCGACCAAGATGCCCAAGGTTCGCGGTCTCCGGACCATCAAGAAGGAAATCCTAAAGCTCGTCGAGACCTTTGTCGATAAGGCGGAAGATCTGCAGGCCGTCAGGACCCAGATGGTACCTCAGCTTCTCGACTCGGTGCTGGTTGACTACAATCGCAATGTTCCCGGTGCCCGTGATGCCGAGGTGCTGAAAGCCATGACCGCCATGATCACCAAGCTATCGGTATGTTTGGTGTGAGGTGAATACCCCAGAGGAATTGCGTCAGACTAATCTGTGCAATCAGGTTCTTATGGAGGATCAAGTACCCGTGATCATGGAGAATGTCTTCGAGTGCACTCTGGACATGATCAACAAGGATTTCTCCGAGTTTCCGGAACACCGCGTGGAGTTCTTCAACCTCCTCCGGGCCATCAACCTTCACTGCTTCCCCGGTTTGTTTTCCCGCGTTATCCGTTGCTGGTGCGGACCGTACTAACCAACTTTCTGCAGCCCTCTTGAAACTCGACAACCGGCAATTCAAGTTCGTGATCGATTCTTGCTTGTGGGCTAGCAAGCACGACAACCGTGATGTCGAAACCGCTGGCCTGAACATGTGCCTGGAACTCATCAACAACATCGCGGAAAAGACGGACGTGCAAACCTCCAACGCCTTCTTCAACCAGTTCTTCATCACAATCCTGCAGGATGTCTTTTTTGTTTTGACGGATCAGGACCACAAGGCCGGCTTCAAGACGCAGTCCATGCTGCTCATGAAGCTGTTCTACTTCGTCCACCCGGCCGACGGCACGCAGCCAAAGATCCAGAGACCGATCTACCAGCCTGACCAGGCGCAGCCTGGCACCAGCAACCGCGAGTTCTTGGGCAATTTTGTTAGCACCCTGCTGCAGAATGCTTTTACCAACCTTACACCGTAAGCCTAATCCGATGCTCTTCGCTCCGCAAGGCGGGGGAAACAAGCTCAACTAACTCGGACGTTACAGGGTCCAAATCACCGCATTCGTCGAGGGCCTGTTCACACTCAACACCCAGTATGACAAGTTCCGCCTAGCACTGCGCGACTTCCTGATTTCCCTGCGTGAGTTTGCGGGTGACAACGCAGAGCTCTATCAGGTGGAGAAGGAGCAGCAGGAGCGCGAGACGCGCGCGGCCGAACTCGAGCGCCGCTCCAAGGTCGGCGGTCTGCTCAAGCCATCGGAGCTGGAGGAGAACGATGAGTTGTGACTCCGGGAGGAGCTTAGGACTGAGTTTGCGCCCTCGCATGAGGTGCTACGGGCGGCAGAGACGGGTGCCGGCGTTGGTGATGGTTGGGAATTCTACGGGCTGTGACTGTGACTGGAGCCGTATCCCGCTCCGTTACCGTTTCGGCTTCTCTTTCTCGGCTCGGCTCGTAGAAAAGGAGCACGGCAAGGTTCCGAAGCCAGGATTCGTTGAGCGGAACAGTGTGCTTTTTCCTTTCCTCTCTTTTTTCCTTTCGGTGTATATTTTCTGTGCACCAATGTAGTGATACCAATAGAAAAAGGGTCAGATTCTCTGTATGCGAGGAAGCAACTCCTACTTTGCTGTTACTCCTAGGGATGACGGCGATGCTAGTGGAGCAACAGATGTTGTCAAGCATTTGCGGTCCGTGGATTGAGGTTCAGGGGGTTTGGAGATTGAACTCTGATTGAGATCTGACCCTCTACAAAGCGCTCTCAAGAGTCTCCATCAGAAGTCTTGTGTTCGAACATGCCCTTCATTCTCGACACCAACTTGAAAGTCAAACTGAGCCGGACATAGTCAGACGGAGTGTACGAGTAGTGCGCTCAATGATGCAGTCTTGTGTAATTGGTGTACAATACACTATAAACCGTTGATTTACATACAACGGTACTAGTTTACATGTATTTTACAATACAGTGCCGTGTATACATGTATGGAAATACACAACTGTAGTACTGTACCGTACCTTGTGGGCAAGGGTCTGAATGCTCGCTTACTCGGCCCGCTGCATTGTCGAGGGCGCTGTCACTGAAGCAAAACCTCGTATTCTCGGCGCTGGCTGCTTCGTGGTGCCATGTTGAGCGTTCTGTCACTACACACACAATACATGGCCAGACACTGTGAAGAGTGTAAAGTGACTGTTCCATTCAGGCTTTTGTCTTCTCCCACTGTTTCGGCGCTGGTTTCGCCGCAGTCTCATGACTGGACAACATCCATTACCACACACAGTACTACACTAGTGCTGATAACCCCAATCCCGCCACGACTTCCATCCTGCAGCCACTTCACCTCAGCCCATCCAACGTTATCCACGCCCGACGGCTGACGGGACGTGGTCACTGAAGCCCGGACGTGAACGTCTGTCTACCTGGCTGAGCCGGATGGCGGACTTCGCTTCCGGTGCCTTTTGGTTGGCTTGCGTAGCCTTCAACGTCGCAGATGAGGCTCAGTACAGCATTGGGGCCTAACCGTGCTGCCGAGCTTGTGCTGTGGTTCGGAACTTGATCCGAGCATACATTCAAGATTCCATCAACACCGGACAGTCAAGCGCACGGTCTGGAAGACTGCTTGTTGAACTCTGTGCCACCTGAGGCACAGGCTGGCTGCTACGTAGCTAACTGGGATTCCATCCCGCCTTTCGAGCTTGGGCCAACCTCTGGGGTTCAGACCCGTGACCGCTCGGAAGCCTGGCGCATCGCATCCCCTTCAGGAAGGAACGAGCACGGCTTGGGACCGCAGATGAGGGCGCTGCTTCCTCAAACCGAAATAATCAGCTGGGAAAACTCGCCATGGCTCCGTGGCCCGAGAGCGGGGCCCGTCCGCGTCTAGCAGAAGCCGCTTCGTCGCAGAATCAACACTTGGACCCGCGGCATGTACCTACCGGGCCGAGCACCGGGCGATATAGAAGTGTGTCTCGAGTGTCTGAACTCGATGCTTGGGACAACATGCAGACCCATCAGATTCAGGTCGAGTCCAGTTCGTCCGACGAAGGTCTCCACCCCCGGGGCCACAGTAAACCCTCGCGGCCACCCCACCGGCGCTCCATGAGCCATCCTTTTCCGTCACTCTTCTCGCTCAGAAAGAAAAAGTCGGGCCCCGTGAGCGGCGCCGGCGACTCCGAGACTACTTCCGGCGATGAAGGCCCCAGCAAGCCGGGGAAAGCGCCGCCAATGCGCGGGCATCATCGGTCTGGTTCCTCGGTTGGGAGCCGGGACTGGAACACGGGACGCTGCATGACGTGCGGATCGCTGGTGCGCTGGCCCAAGGAGCTGCATGTATTCAAGTGCGCAATCTGCGTGACGATAAACGACTTGCAGCCACGCGACCGGGCTGCTTCCCGGCGGAAGGACGCTTCAGAAGAGCTGCTGGCGGCCGATGCGCAGTCGTGTTCCCACGGTATGCATGCCCTCCATACATAGGACGTGGACGCCTATACATCATGGCTGACCAGAGCTGCAGAGCAGCCTATCTCGCTCGACCATACCAAGTCTTTAATCGAGCAATGCCTGCGTGCATTCCTGACCTCCACCTTGGGAAGGCATGCCACAGAGCCTTTGGTCGTCAACGCCGAGGACCGCTCCGGTCCAAGCCCTCCTCATCCCTCGAGTGGCTTACCTTGGAGTCCAACTCAGCCGACCTCGAACACTCTGGACCCTCTGGCACTGCGACCCAGGATCACGCCCACTTCCGAGCCCCGGCAGCCCCCTGGCGGGCATTGGGTTACGAGTTACCACCGACCGCGAGCGCCCAGTTGGGCGGGCAGCACCACCACGGGAACCTATTTCGGTTCATCCACAGAACGGCTTCCCGGGCCAGCTGAGGCTCACCCACACGGACTGGGCATTCGGACGAACCAGCAGCTTCCGAGCTCGGAGGTGGAGGCGACGAAAACATTCAAGCCGCTGGAAGATTATGTGGACGCATGTTTCGCTTCTTTCCACCGTATAAATTCCTCATTCCTAACTCCTCGGAACCACCCTCATGCCAGGCACGGAGCGGACGACAGACCGCGCCGTCCTTCGGCACATGCCCACCCTCGGAGGGAGCCACAAAGCAACAGCTATCCCCTTCCCGAATTGGACCCCAAGCTTCTCTTGCTGGGCGATTTTGCGGAGAACGGCACCTGGTGGACGGGCCAGGAGGATGTATTGCCTGGTAGAACGACTTCTAACAGGAGTCAGCACGGCCAGTCGATCGTCAGTCCGAGGAGCCCGCACATCGACTGGGCCGAACTAGAGGACTGGTACACCACCGTTATCGAGGCAGGGCGACCTTGGTTGCATGTTTATCGGAGTTTAGTGGCCGATGAACCGGCCCTTGCCGTATCTCCTGCTGCGATGCAGGAGATTGAATCGCAAATCCTGATCGGACAGGAACACGTCCACGGGGCACTATTAAAGGCATGCGAGAGCATTCTGAAACGTCCCGGGCGACGAATCACCGAACCCCAGGAACTCCGGTTCCTGCTCATCATTGCAGCAAACCCTCTTTTACACGCGCCATACCAGCCGTACGCTGGCGAGTACCCTCACCCAAAGAGCGCTCTATCAACGCCCAGCGGTCTGTCTCCCCGTGGTTCAGGCCCTACGTCAGGACGGCATTCTGTGATCATCAAACGTATCGCGGGACTAATGTCGAACGCGCCAGTCGAGTGCCATAACTATCTTGCCGGGTGGTATGCTAGGTTCCCCGAATCCCTGTTTGTGCAGACGAAGGACTTGTTTTCGGGGTTTCTCGCCTACCGCCTGATCCGACAGAATGAGAAGAAGATAGAGGCGCAGATTGACTACCTCACAGGCGGCCTGATACCTAGGATGGGGGCGGGCCAGTCCTCTGCATCACTCCACGCGGCGTTGGGGCACACAACGCGGTCCGGCAAGACGAAGAAGGAAGAGAAGAAGAAGATAGTCTACCGGGAGGATTGGCAAATCAGGGCTGCTGCCCGGGTGCTCGGGTTTTTGTTCACAGCGAACAACATGAGCCATGCTCGCCACGGTCTCGGCGACCGTTGTGCGAACAGCCTTAGCAACAGGCAGCGACAGCTCGTCCGCGCACCGGGCCAGGTCCTTGCCACGAGCGACTTCTACATGACGCTGCTTGACGATTCGGACCTCGTGGCGGACTTTGAGGCATGGGAGCAGAAGCAAGACAGGCTGTCTTTCTGCCAGTATCCGTTCCTCTTGAGCATCGGAGCCAAGATCCGCATTCTGGAACATGAGGCGAGGAGACAAATGGAGGATAAGGCCCGGGATGCCTTCTTTGACAGCATCTTGACCAACAGGATGGTGCAGAAGTTTTTGGTTTTGAATATCCGCCGCGATTGTCTCGTTGATGATAGCTTGAAGGCCGTCAGCGAGGTAATTGGGGGCGGAGGGGAGGAAATAAAAAAAGGGCTCAAGATCGTCTTCAAGGGCGAAGAGGGAATCGATGCGGGGGGGCTGCGCAAGGAGTGGTTTTTGCTGCTTGTCAGGGAACTGTTCAACCCAGATCACGGTATGCTTCTTCCAAGACGTCCTTCAGGCCCGGTAACTGACTGCCATAAGGCATGTTTCTCTACGACGACGAGTCCCAGTACTGCTACTTCAACCCCAACTCCCTCGAACCCTCCGAGCAGTTCTTCCTTGTCGGCGTCGTGCTCGGCCTCGCCATCTACAACTCCACAATTCTCGATGTCGCGCTCCCGCCCTTTGCCTTTCGCAAGTTGCTTCTGGCTGCTCCTCCCACTTCCATCCCAACCTCCCAGCCTCGCCAGTCTATGATTTACACTCTCGACGACCTCGCTGAGTATCGTCCCCACCTGGCACACGGCCTCCGCCAACTGCTCGAGTTCGAAGGCGACGTCGAGTCAACCTTCGCGCTCGACTTCGTAATCGACACAGAGCGCTATGGCGTCATCGAGAAGGTCCCTCTCTGCCCCAACGGCGAGCGCCGAGCCGTCACCAACGCCAACCGGAAGGAATTCGTCGACTCATACGTGCGCTACCTCCTCGACACGGCTGTCACGCGCCAGTTCGAGCCGTTCAAACGCGGTTTCTTCACCGTGTGCAACAGCAACGCGCTCTCCCTCTTCCGGCCGGAAGAGATCGAGCTCCTGGTGCGCGGCGCCGGGTCCGACCAGCCGCTGGACGTCGCCTCGCTCAAAGCGGTCGCGCAGTACGACAACTGGGGCGCGCCAAACCCGGCTGAGGACGAGCCGACCGTCAAGTGGTTCTGGGAGACGTTTGAGGCAGCACAGCCCGCCGACCAGAGGAGGCTGCTCGCCTTCATCACGGGGAGCGATCGCATTCCGGCGATGGGCGCCGCGTCACTGGGGATCAGAGTCAGTTGTCTAGGAGAGGACTGTGGGCGGTTCCCGACGGCGCGAACGTGCTTCAACTCGCTCGGTCTGTGGAGATGTAGTGGGAGGGAGAGGTTTGAGGAGGTGCTCTGGAGGGCGGTCAGGGAGAGTGAGGGGTTTGGACTAAAGTAAGACTACCGAGACTGTACTAGTGTAGCTTGTCTGTCATATTGTGAGAGGCATTGGAATGTGTGGGGAGCTACTAGTAGTAGTATATATGGTGAGGACGCGTCGGCGGTCAGGGAAATGCACATCTTCCTATGCCTACCAGTCGTCCTTCATGGACCAGGTCAAACTGTCTTGTCTACCGGCTGAGCTTCGTCGTTCTGGACGGGGTCCCCGATACATTGCGGGATTATGTATGTACTATGTTGAGTCCCTTGAAAGTAGCGTAGTTGGATGTGGCTTCTGAGAACGGCAAAACAAAGCATTGCGCTGATACGGTTGTGCAGCAACCTTATCAACTGCTGCTTGGATAACGGCTGTTCAGCTGTCGCCTCGCTGTCACACTGCTAGGCCAAGCAACTTCATGATACTATGGAGATGATGACTGGTTTAAGTTGGAGCTCGTTTCGTTACTTCACCATACTGGTGGGTGCGGATCAGCCGTAGCTGGCTGTTAAGATTTCATCGCTCAGTTTTCGTCCAGTTACGGAGTACGCCAAAGTCTATTTTTACAACCAACCCAGCTTCTTTGTCCAACCTTCACCCACCTACTAACATCCGATGTGAGGCAACGTTAAGCTTACTTTAGTGGCTGCAGGCCGCCCGTTTATTAACAAGCCACTAGATTGACTTGCTGGACAAAGGTCGGTCGATTGGTTTTGCGCTGCAGCATCTGCTTGCTTGCAGCGAGGAGCGGGCACAGCCAGTGCAAGCTGTGGTCACGTTGTGCACGCCTCCACTGCGCAGATCTCCCTTGTCAAACACGAGATCTGGAGGTTTGTCTGAAGAGTGGAAACCAAAAGAGGGACGGGTGGAGTGATTATGATGAAGAGGTCTCCGACGTTTTGGTTGCACTGTCCAAAGAGCCCTATTCTTGTTGTTGCCCCGCGAATCACTGAAGTCGGATGTCACGTCTCCGACTCGGTGCAAGAAAGCGTGTTAGAGTATGAGCAGCTTGCTGTATGAACATAGCACGATTTGTATGACGCTGTAATTGCTTACCTTTTTTGACTGTACGTAAATGTAGGGTAAGCTATGCTACGTTACTCAACATCATTGCACCGTTCACCTGATCATGGAGGGATATTGTACTGCGAAGCTCTGCCTGTTCCCACTTTTGTAAAGTTCTCGGAGTGCATGCAGCTCTATCCATACTGGTAGCGGCTATAGATCCAAGCGTAAAGGCAGGTACGAAGCATCTTGAGTCATGCAAACTGCCAACAGCCGGCCTTGGATTTGAAGCCTCATCCCCCACTGGGTGAGACGGGGCAGGCGGTTGATGTATATGTAGGTATGACAGATTGCCGTCAACGTTAGTAAGAGGCCTTGAAGCTGCAGGGTCATGCCGGACATCCAAACCTGGAAACTCAGGCGAAGGCTTCCTGCAGCCCCACAACAGCCCAAATTGCTCGGGTCAGGAACAGAACTCTGGCTAATCGGCGTCGACGTCGTCTGAACCGCGATGTATTTCCAACCTAGACGATGTCTCCTCTAGTGTAGGCTGGGCGACAGCCGAATGAACATGACCGAATTGGATCCCCGTGCACGCCCGCAGATTAGTAGGTACCCAGCGCGTCGTCTGACAATTGCAGTGTGGCCATCGCCGCAGGTCCGCGCACTGCTTCGCCGAATCTGGCGTTCGACCCCGGCACAGCCCACGATCCCCTGCACGCCGAGACCCCCGCCTCGCTTACCATCGACCGAACCCGAGGAATGAGAAAGCAACAAGCCCAGCGCTCAATTTCCTCCAATTTCACTGCACTCGCTCGTCCGCGCGGCCTTTCCATCACTCTTTCGCTCCGCAGCATCTTTCTTCTCCAGCGGCCGCAGGCATTGCACGAGACAGACAACATTGACGAATATGTCGTGTCTCGACTGATCTCTGCTAGCGCTTCTCTTGTTTCCATTGCAACGTGTTTTGTTTTTCACTTCCGGCATCTAGTACGACTGCCTGTCATTCGCGCGACGCCAGAGGCCGCATGCCAGACGCCAAGTGAGCCAGTCGGTCGAACTGTTGCGCGCGCAGCCAATTAATTCTATTTCGTCTCGCGATTCTGCATCTTGGACACCCCCTTTCTGGACCATATCCAAACCCGACACGTCCCTTGAGACGTGCTGTCGGCTCTCGCGCGGCCGCATACTCTCGTTTGAATCTGAAGGTTCGTGGCTGACACGGCTGATCTCTGTCTCTGTCTGAAGCATGTCACAACTCCACCCCTTTTTCCTATTCGAGGGGGGTTGATCTACGATTGGAGGCTGGTGCGGAGATGCGTTGGGTCTTGTTCCCTCATACGCTTTGGTTACTTTCACGACGCATTGCAACCCATTCAGTTAAACCTGCGTCGTCATGCCGTTCCGTTCTGCGCACGTCGAGACTGACATGGCAGATCCATACAGGGACTTTCCGCGCCTGAAGCGCCAGACCTTCACCATGTCCAACAACACAAGCTCAATAGACGGCGCGGCAGACACGTCGACGACTGCTGCCCCTTCACCCCCCCAGACTACTACTACCGAGGTCACATCCTCGAGCCCGTCGTCAACGCCCCCTGCACCTCCACCCTCTACTACGTCGACGACAAGCTCGTCGTCATCGACGGCCCCGCCGCCAGCACCGCCCACGACGTCAACGAGTAGCTCATCACCCCCACCAGTAGCTCCACCACCATCGTCAACTACCCCTCCACCTAGTAGTTCGCAAGGAGAATCATCAGTCAGCAGCTTACCGCCGGATGATGTGACATCAACGCCACCATCCACCACCTTCATAATCATTACCGAGACAAGCACCCACCCGGGGGGTACGGGCAGCATCACTTCGTCATCGGCAACATCGACGTCAACTTCGGGCTCTGCCATCAGTCCCAGTGATGGCTCAGACGGAGGAGGGCTAAGCAACGGAGGGAAAATTGCTGTCGCGGTTGTGGTCCCCATTGCAGCGGTCGCTCTCCTCCTTCTGGCTGGCATTTTCTTTTGGCGCAAGAGGAAGCAGCGGAAGGATGCTGAGGAGCAGAGACGGAAGGAAGTGGAGGACTATGGTTACAACCCGAATGCCGACCCCACGATACCAGCAGTTGCCGGAACAGCCTATGAAATGAGGGAGGACGGCTCGTCCGGTTACAGAGGCTGGGGCTCTACGCCCATTGTTGGCTCCACGGGAAGAAAGGCATCGACGACTATGTCGGGCGGTGCCGGTGCTTACTCGGACGCGACTTCGCCCACGCGAGCTACTGCAGACACACGGTCTGGGGAGCCGCTGATGGGCGATGTGCCCCCTTCGCCCGAGGGCGAGATTTTGGGGGCGATGGGTCCGTCGGCCGCCAACAACCGCGCTGACGTGCGTCGCGGCCCCTCAAACGCCTCGTCGTCATATAGCGCTGCTGGGCGATCGGATGGTTCTGGTGACCCTCCCATCGGTGTTGCCTACGGAGGCGGCGATCAGTACTATGACCAATACGGCGGCGGAAATCCATATACGGACAATGGATATCCACCCCACCCCGGGCCGAGCGCCTCACCAGTTATCCGGGACGTGACAGCCAGGAGGAACACACGCATCGAAAACCCGGCGCATTATCCACAACAGACTGCTGGCATTTCGCAGAATTTCTGATATCCCGCGTCGCAGCAGTCATCTCAGGTCAGGCACCCACCAATACGCTTTCGCAGAGGGTGCCATTTCGATCAGGCGCGACGCTTTCTGTCCACATATAAGGGCTCCCGTTCAGAAAAAGAGCCGTTCATTCATTTTCTTTTTCATTCTTACCGGCGTTCAAAGAGGCCATGCAGCAACCTTTAGTAAGACCTAATCTTCTGGTTCACTGAACCTGCGACTCGCCAACGCGCAACCTTTTCTCCGCCTTCCGGTTTTGATATTCGTTGTATATCTCTGTTTGCTGCACATACGGGAGTTCAGTATAGCGCCAGTGGGCCCAACCTTTACCTTTTGAGTACAATTTAGGGGCTTGCTGGCGCGGGGAGGATGCTGTTTGGTTGAGTCTGGGCTTCGAAAAGTCGATCTCGGCAGCGTCAGCTTTGATGTGAGCTGTAGAGGGGTATGCCACCGAAAAGGGCACGTGGGCAGTGATTTGGCGAAGAACTTATGACTGTGTATAAAAACCAGATTTTGAATGAGACGCTAGGGTTCAAGACTTGAGCTCAGATTTTATTCATGATGTTGTGTATTTTGGTAGATCTTCGGCTGAGCCTAGACTGGACCGCTCCTGGGGGCCTGTTCGACATGTGTCATCCACTCAGCCTACCTATAACTATCTCCAACAACCTGTGAAATCGCAACGCCAAAACAAAGTTGAAATGTCAGTCATCCTTACCTACCTCATTGTATTAGGTAAATCAAAACCGGACGGCCTCTGCGCCCAGGGGAATTGCAACATCAACAGAAGCTGGGTTATTAGGTAGGAACGGAAGTCCCCTAGGTGATTGCGGAAGCGGTGTTGATCCGGCAACCCCACATCAGCGGGACCCGGCGGGAAAGCTACGGTGGGTCCGATTCTGAACTTTTCGGGGCATCCCACCTTGCGCCCTGAGCTGCCTGGCCGACGACCTTAGACAGCACCCACGCAACCTAGGCCGTAGATTTCTAGCCCTTCCGACCCTCGATACCGCAGCTTTTACCTCAAAGCTTGGCCGGACATCATCCCCAGCGAAGATACAACGCTACTTCTGGAAAAAGCAAGACCCAACGACAGGCACAATGCAGGCCCCTGTCTTGGTGATGAGTGCGTCGAATCTATACTACTTCCCCGCTCGTTTGTTACTCGAATGTCGCTTGCTGACACCAGCTCTTTTGCAGACACCCAGAGCGGTGAGAGGCAGACTGGGCGGAAAGCCCAGCTGTCTAACATCGCCGCCGCCAAAACGTACGCTCGTTTCCCCGCCTCTTGTCGATACGCCGTTTGGGCCCCGCGGCTGATAATTCACACCATAACCACAGTGTCGCAGACATTATCCGGTCATGCCTCGGCCCCAAGGCCATGCTCAAGATGCTACTCGACCCTATGGGCGGTATCGTGCTCACCAACGACGGCCACGCCATCCTCCGCGAGATCGAGGTGTCACACCCCGCAGCCAAGAGCATGATCGAGCTGAGCCGGACGCAGGACGAGGAGGTGGGCGATGGAACCACGACTGTTATTATTCTGGGTGAGTGGCTACGAGGGAAGGGACCGGCGGTTCTGCTGTTTGCTGACGGAACGCGCGATAGCCGGCGAGATCCTGGCGCAGGCGCTTCCCCAGCTGGAGCGCAATATCCATCCGGTGGTCATCATCTCGGCATTCAAGCGGGCGCTCAAGGACGCACTCCAGATCATTGACGACATCTCCCTCCCTATTGACGTCAACGATGACAAGGCCATGTACCAGCTCATCTCGTCCTCGATTGGCACAAAGTTCGTCTCGCGGTGGTCGGAGCTCATGTGCAGCTTGGCCCTCAACGCGGTGCGCACCGTGACCTGGGAAGTGGGTAACGGCAAGCGCGAGGTCGACATCAAACGGTACGCGCGAGTCGAAAAGGTGCCGGGCGGCGAGATCGAGGACAGCCGGGTGCTGGACGGTGTCATGCTTAACAAGGACATCACCCACCCCAAGATGCGCCGCCGGATCGAGAACCCGCGCATTGTGTTGCTCGACTGCCCGCTCGAATACAAGAAGGGCGAATCGCAAACGAATATCGAGATCACCAAAGAGGAGGACTGGAACCGCATTCTTCAGATCGAGGAGGAGCAGGTGAAGGCGATGTGCGAGCACATCCTTTCGGTCAACCCAGATTTGGTTATCACAGAAAAGGGTGTCTCAGGTAGCTTTGTCCCCCCTAGCTAGTCCGTGGCGTTTCAGACCTACACTGACACTAGCTCCTAGACCTCGCGCAACACTACCTAATGAAGGCCAACGTGACAGCACTCCGGCGCGTGCGCAAGACGGACAACAACCGGATAGCCCGGGCCACGGGCGCCACCATTGTCAATAGGGTAGAGGACCTGCAAGAATCGGACGTGGGCACGCAGTGCGGGCTGTTCGAGATCGAGAAGATTGGCGACGAGTACTTCACCTTCCTCACAAAGTGCAAGTCGCCCAAGGCGTGCACGATACTGCTCCGCGGCCCGTCCAAGGACGTGCTGAACGAGATCGAGCGCAACCTGCAGGACGCCATGGGGGTCGCGCGCAACGTCATGTTCCACCCCCGCTTGTCCCCCGGCGGCGGCGCCACCGAAATGGCCGTGTCGGTGCGGCTGTCGCAGATGGCCAAGAGCATCGAAGGCGTGCAGCAGTGGCCGTACAAGGCGGTCGCCGAGGCGCTCGAGGTCATCCCGAGGACGCTGATCCAGAACGCGGGCAAGAGCCCCGTCCGGGTGCTGACGGATCTCCGGGCGAAGCACGCCGAGGGCAAGAGCTCATGGGGTGTGAACGGTGATACCGGTGCGCTGGTGGACATGAAGGAGTACGGGGTGTGGGAACCCGAGGCGATCAAGGTGCAGAGCATGAAGACGGCTATTGAGGTGGGTCAATCTTTGATATAACCGAGATGTGATGCTCTGATATGATGCTGATGCTTTTGACAGGCCGCCTGCCTCTTGTTGAGGGTAGATGACATCTGCAGCGCCAGAAAGGCGCAACCGGGTGTTGGCACCGGTGCTGGAGGGATGGATGAGTAAACCGCCGTAAGGCCGACTGGCGTAGTATAACGGTACTTGAGGTGACCGGTGCTAGCCATGGGGAATGACCCCGTTAGACTAAATAATGGCAGGGCCTTACCGTGGCAGACAAAAAGACCGCCACCCGGCCGGCACGAGCTGCGCTCTTCCTCTTCGCTGCCTTCCCGTGTGATTGACTTGCCCTGCCATGGATTGCGTCCTATCCCATCAATCATCATCATGAATAAGCAAACCCACCCCTTCTGCTGCAGCAACGGCTGCATCCTGTACCGCACGCACAAGGGTACTCGTCTCTTGCCATGGCTGACCCTCGCCCTGACCCTCCTCTTTTCCGTCCTCCACTTTCTCTGCACCCTTCGCATCCAGCTTCCCCCCTTCGTTGCGTCTCTCTTGCTTTCCATGCTCCCCACTCCCACTACCACACCCGTCCGCACCTGCACCCTTCTTATCCCCCTCCTTAACAGCCTTCCCCTTCGCGTCCTTCGCCCTCTTCTTCTTCTTCTCCCTCCTCTCCCGGTTCTTACGGGTTTTCTCCTCGTCCTCCCGCTCCCGCTCCCGCTTCCGCCGCTCAAACTCTTCCCTTTCCCGCTCCCGCGCCACCTCCTCGTCCATCTGCCGCAGCCGCTCGTACTCGCGCCGTCGCGCCGCCTTGTACACGTGGAACTCGCCCGACCCGGCGCCCGCGCTGGAGCCCTGTACGTTGGTCACGATCTCGGGCGGCGGCGGGATCGGCTTGCGTCCCGTGGTGGAGCCTGGCGGTGGTGGAAGGCGGATCTCTTGCTCCGGGTGCGCAAACAGGGATTGGAGCTGCGAGGCTTGCGCTGAGGTTGGGGAGAGGGCGCGGCGCGTCTTTTTGACCGGGCGGGTTGTTACCGGGTCTATTTTTGTTGTTTCGGAAGCCATTTTTTGTGCTACTGTTGTTGATCGGATTAGGTAGAAGGTTGGGTTGTGAGCGTGGTTGATGGCTGTTTGGCAGAGAGGTTCGAAATCGCGATGCGAAGGTTGGCGTTGTTGAACAGTAGTAGTACCGAGCTGAGCGACATGTCGCTTCGGCAAGTGGGGCCGAGATCCTCAGCCATTGGTGTGGCTTGATGAAGGAGCAACCAAGACGTACCTGAGGCGCTGGGAGCCTGGGATAACCGCAACGAGCTTCCAGGTTCTTATGAATCTTATCTTCTTTTCTTTCTTTCTCTCTTTCCTGTTTTTCTTCTTCTTAGCTCATTCTCTTTTATTCTTCTCTTTTTCCCTTTCTTTTCGCTTTGATAGGACTTTGCTTGACTTCCATGTTATCGCTTAAACCAGATTTGGTGTACGGCTTCGTTTTTGAAAAGATGGTCACAGGCCAACTCAGTGGGACTCTGCAAAGTTGCGTTAAGCAAGATCGAGCACGAGCTCGACCTTCTGTGAACCGCAAGCTCACACAAACTGAGGCGCAACAGGATCCGGCGGTTCTAGCCGCCAGCGGCGGTTGAGGCCCATTCAACCGCCGCCAATCCGAAATCAGGGCGCTTGTCTCTGAGCACCTTGGGAGCCCAGCCAGTGCCGTTGGGACTCGGGAAGCCATTTGATTCGGCGGCCAACAGGCACCCGACCGGGGTCCCTGCGAAGGCCAGGCAAGCACTGGCGGGGTGGCACCAGAATGGCACCAAAAACGCCCACTGAAATGCAATTCATCTGAGAGATCATCCCATCGCTTGCCCAGAACAACATCCAGGCAATCGCCAGGTTCCCCTGTCCTACACTAACGCTCACGAACACAAGCATCAAGCTGCGGATTTCCAGTGTTGCCATTGGGCGCTGGGAGCTCAGCCCGGCCTGTGGGTGGGTCTGGTATGTACTTTGAATGCCCAACTTTTGTCTCAGCCTCACAGCGGAGTTATTGGTGATATGGAATTGCAGGGACAGGCCAATTGACCCGGGGAGCTGGATCAAGTCGATGGCTGTTACAAGACGAGCTGGCTTCATATATCTGGCGCTTTCCCCTCTGTAACTTAATTGCCTTTTGCCCTTCAATCTAACAAGCTCATTTGCTTGCTCTGTGAGGTGTCTGAGACTGTGCCTCCTGCCCCGCTATCGGCTGTTTGCTTGAAACTCGAGGGACCGCGTCCCGTGTTGATCACTCTTTACCAACACCATACGACTACGAGATTCACATCCCCCAAAGCAGGTTTCGAACTTCTTATTTGACGACCGCGGTGATTCGCCATGGGAAGGCCAAGGCTTATTATCCTGGTCCGGCACGCCCAGTCAGAGGGTAACAGTACGTCAGATGTCTTAGAGCGGCAGCTGAGCTACGGTGAAGCTTTAGCTAACGAAGCTATTGCCTTGCTTTTACCAGAAAACCGGGACATCCACCAGACGATCCCCGACCACCGTGTCAAGTTGACTCCGAAAGGATGGCAGCAGGCATACGAGGCGGGCCGGCGGCTGCGGGCGATGCTGCGCGCCGACGACACACTGCAATTCTTCACCAGTCCGTACCGCCGCACGCGCGAGACGACCGAGGGTATTCTTACCACGCTGACGAGCGACGAGCCTGAGCCCAGCCCATTCAAGCGCGACAAGATCAAGGTATACGAGGAGCCGCGGCTTCGCGAACAGGATTTTGGGAATTTTCAACCATGCAGTGCCGAGATGGAGCGTATGTGGCAGGAGCGCGCCGACTACGGTCACTTCTTCTACCGCATCCCTAATGGCGAGAGCGCTGCCGATGCGTATGACCGGATCAGCGGGTTTAACGAGAGTCTGTGGCGGCAGTTTGGGGAGGACGACTTCGCGAGTGTCTGCGTGCTGGGTACGTATTCTACTCCGTACCTGTTCTGGAAAAGAGAGTGGATGAAAAATAGGGCGCACTAACTTATACCGTCTCAGTCACGCACGGCCTTATGTCCCGTGTGTTCCTCATGAAGTGGTACCATTTCAGCGTTGAATACTTCGAAGACCTGCGCAATGTAAACCACTGCGAGTTCCTCATCATGCGTCGTAACGACGAGAACGGCAAGTACATACTCGAGAACAAGCTGCGGACATGGTCGGAGCTCAAGCGGGAGCGAGCACAGCAGCTAGCCACGGAGAACGGCGAGGATGGGAAGGAGAACGGAAACAGTAAGGACGTCTCTACGCTCACGCGTGCCAGTACGGTCGAGGTTCGACGTCGTTGGGGAGGCTGTCCCAACGGCTGCAACCACGACAAGAGCTTCAAGATCCGCCAGACGCTGGCTGACCTGGTCAAGAGCGACAACATCATCTCTAACCACGCCGTCGGCCTGGCTGAGAGCGAGACCGGGAGCGGGAGCTGCAGCGCTTCAGGCGGCAGCAATATCACTGCCGTGGCCAACGGGAGTAGCGGGGTCGCTGCTGGAGCAACCCACGGCATCACCAACCCGTCTTTCAACGGCACAGGCAACAGCCAGACCCTGGTCAGCCGGAGACCGGCGGCCAGACGGTTCCAGTCCCAGACAAGCGACGGGACCGACGCCTCCCCCGAGCTCACCCTAATAAAAGGCCCGCAAATCGACGTGACCAAGGCTCGCGATGAAGTGGTGTCCAGCCCAGATGGCACGCCCTCCTTCATCTCAGTGGACGACCGCCTCCGCTCACGCATCAAGAGCCCCAATCTGCCGCCGCGCCCGCTCGGACCGGCGCAGCTGCACGTCGGCCGTGACTTCGGCGGCAGCTACAGCGGGCACAACAGCGCGGCGAGCGACGACGACCACGACCACGACCATGTCTCCTCCTCCGAAGACAACAGCCACCGTCGCCAGGGCGCCGATGCGCCGGTCACACCCTCCTCGACCACCGCCAGCGAAAGCGGGGGTGCCGGCGCAAATGAGAAATTGAGTACCACGAAGCAGCCTCCACACCGGCTGCTGCACCATCATCACCAGATGCTCCCGCACCGCCATCGCGAGCAGCGCGAGCAGTCCCGCATGGGCCGTGGCACCCGAGCCAATCGGCTGGGCGACCACCACAGCAGTGACGGGGAGCACGAGGCCGACGGCGAGCACGAGCCGGATGCGGATGCGGATGCGGATGCGGACGAGCGCGAGCTGGGCGAGGAGAGCGGGTCGGAGCTGACGAGGGAAGAGGAGGTGGTGGACGACGAGTTGCGCGCTGCTGAGGCGGAGGATCGGAGTATTCAGGGAAGCGTTTACTAAGGCGGCCTTTTCGTGTGTGGTTGGCCTGCGAATGTGTCATGAGGTATGAGTGATTATGCATGGTGCCTTGTTTTTCTGTCTTTCTCGGTCTCGGAGTTGAATGAAGCAGGCCGGGCGATCTATGGAAGCTTTTTGCTTTTCTGCATTATGGAAGCGGTAAAGAGAAAGGAAAAAGGAAGGTGGTGCGCACTGCTGGGCTTGATGGAAGGCCGCCGGCTGAGCATCATCCAATTTTGCAACATGCGGCGAATCGCTTCATCTTCCCAACAGGGATTCGGATGACGAGGAGGAGGATATACCATACCCCAAATTGTCTTGTTTTGATTAGCTTCTTATGCCTGGAGAGGGAGTCCGTAACGGAAGTTTGTCGATTGGGAATCTGTCGTCCACATAGAGGCCGCTATCTCACTCAAACAACATCCGTGGAATATCTGGAATCTGTCACCTTCCATGCTCCCAGACCGACTCCTTCATCCGTCTCGGAGTCGGCGTCTGTGTATACCTCACGAAAGGGCAACCAAGTGTAGCCGTGAGAGCAGCACTTAACAGTACCTCAGCTTCCGCCATGCGCAATCTGACCAAGCCGGAGGACCAAGAGTTAGGCCTGTCGTATTCCGCCAACAAGCGAAACCACTCTCTCTACAATACATAACAGGAACGAACCAAATGCGCGGTTGACCGCATGTGTTCTGTTCCACCAAGATGCCCCTTTAGCCCCGTGTCCCCTACTCGCAACTCGCAACGCACAAGATGCGGCCCGCCGCAGAGAATCATACGCACGATCCGGCGGGTACCCGGGTTTGACGTTACACTTTTTTACGGTACATATCCCGCTGGTCAGCCGGCCGATCCGGGCAGTGGACAACCAGACCGGGGGTGAAGGAGCCAGCGCTTTTCTGGGTCATGATGTTGTTGGGAGAGTCGGGGGATAACGCTCGAGAAAGCCGTTCCCTACAGGGCGCAGGTGAGGATATCAGAGCCTTTGTATGTCTGGGCCGGCTGGGGTTCTAGCTTCTATATGGAAAGGCGCGTACGACAGTATGATTTATATACCTCGACGCCGGCTGTTTATACCAACGCCATATTTGAGTCCTACAAGTGCCGTCACACAGGCGGGAGGAAGAACAAACGGCAGGATTGGATTACCACACCAGCAGCAATGTCTGAGTTCACCATCGCCATCCGCCGCATCCCACAGCCTGGTCCGCTACCACGGCTACCGCGTGCCCGGCGACAAACTCTGGGACAGCCTCCAAGCCGGAAGGATGGTCGATAAGGACCCTTTCCTGGCCGCCCTGACCTCGGCTGTGGACCACCTCCGGAACGTCGTCGGGCTTGTCCACAACGACATCCATCCCGGCAACATCATGGTCAACCCTAGCGGCGAGCCCACCTTGATTGACTTGGGCGCGGCCTACCCGGAGGGGGAAGGGATGACAGAAGGCATACCCTACTAAAACACAAGACTAACGAGAGCTAAATAGCTTTGGTTGCTGGGGCGCGGACCCCCTGGAAACATGGACCCCGAGACGCACTTCGACGGCCCGCTGACGGCGTCCTCGACGTCGAGGAAGTCCCGGGATCTCGCCTCCTTGAAACCTGCCGAACAGAACGAGGTCGCTGACGATGGCAAGAAAGACGACTACTACTAAGGCGCCAAGAAGACTGCTGCCGAATGGAAGATACAGGCGGCCGCTGGCGGAGCGCCAAAGCTTAGCCTGGGGTGGCTGCTGCGAGGCCTCTGCGACCAGCCAGAGAAAGTAGCAGAAGGAATGGAGGGTGTGAGGAAGTGGTATGTGGGAGGGTCGGGTGTGTGTGTGTATATGGTGTGGCCGTGTGGGTGGCCCCTTGTGGCGGATGATATGCACCCATTAGTACTGTGTAAGGGCTTCGTACGTAAAGAACTGGTATGTCTATCACTCGGTATATCGCTGTCAAGTAAAGGGGGGAGCAGGACGTAAGGTGGTGAAGATGGTTGGTCATGCGGCAACAGGAAAGGAACCTTGCGTGTGTGTGTGCGTGTGTGTGTGTGTGTGTGTGTGTGTGTGTGTGTGTGTGTGTGTGTGTGTGTATGAATGTGTCTCGTCTGGGAGTATCCCTTCTGATTGCCGATGATCAGCTGCGAAGGTGCCAGGAGAGTCTCTCCAGAGAGTGTTGATCTGAAGGCAGCTGTGGATGCACCTCACCAAGAACTGCCCGTCATGAGCCATCTGTTTCAGCCAGCCAGCAGCAGACCAGCTGGTGCATGACGCTACTGCGTCGTACTGGAGCCCTGTTTGGGCAATCCGCCCCGGCGGCCGAGGCTGAAAGTTGGCTGCCAGAACGAGGAAGCCGGCAGTGTTGGTTGTGTGCCATTCAGACACCACCACATGATGCCTTCGTGCTCCGTCTCCCACCCACACGGCACCCGCTTCCACATGCGGGTGTCTCCGCCAACTTGTCGAGCGAAGAAGCAGGCGGAACAGAGTGTGGGCGGCAGCATGGAAGCGGTTAGACGCAGCGCGAAGGACGGGATGTTTCTGGCAGCCATGAGCATTCGCTGCATTAGCTGCCGACGGCTGCCCGCTGCATTTCCTCAGTGATGTTGACGGGTGGGTAGCCACTGGCTCATCCATCTATAAGAATAAGAGCTGCAATACCTAAAGATGGGGACATTTCTAGTGGTTGCGACTGAAGGGCCCGCGCTTACGAGCCAGAGAAGACACTTGCCTCGTTCATCGCAGACTGTTCTTCTCCTTGAGGGCCACTCATCTCACCATCAGGTAGTTGTCTCATGGCTGCAGAGATCCCGGTCGTTGTCTGGGTCCGCTGCCTCGGAATGGGCGCTTGCGTGCCTTCTGTCAAAGGGAGCTAGGCATGCTAGGTAACTGGCTAGCGTCAACTCTTCCTTGAGAGAGACGTGCATGATCTGGAGACGAATAGCACTAGTGAGGGCATGGTGCCACAATGCCTGTGTCATGTGGGAGACTCGGGACATCTCTTGCCGTTTTAACAGCATTCGACAGTCGATAACTTGACGCTTGGGCGCGGGGTTGCATCGTGGGCGATAAGAGCGTTTGTTCCTCGCATCCAAGAACGCTGGATGAGACCCCAGCAATTCTTTCAACCTGTCATGATTGGGTTGTCACTCGTTAGGGCCAGATTCTGGTCTTCCCGGCTCAGAGAGTAGTGGGTGCTGTGCATCGTACGGAGTACTGACGCCTGCGTACAGCCGCAGCAGAGGATTTAGTAGCTGAGGTGTGATCTGGATAAGACGAGACAGCAAGCGAGAGCTGTCTAGGTATCCGGCTGGAAAATCGTCCCTCAGAACAAGCCATGGTAATAGAAGCGAAGGCGTATACGAGAATTCCCCTCGTGCCTAGTCGAGCTAGTACATATCCCCTATTAACAATCCGAAGCAGCTTGGGTGTCGAAAATGGTCTTTGTGGTCTCACAATTTGCAGATAGCACAACTTGACAGGGACATGGCGGGATTGCTTTGGTAAGGTAGTAGTTATCTCAGATCTTTCAAGTTTCTCGGAATTTGTTAGGGAGGGGAACTCTTTGTTACCCCATCAACTCCATCCCCGAAACCGAAAAGTGTCAGAGATGCCATTTGTCTTTGGAGGTTCTCAGAAACAGGCAGATGAGTGCCGATGGTGCGGACGTTACCCCGCGTCTGGCATGGTTCGACTCATCCAATGCTTGATGCTTTCACGTTGTTGTGAAGGGTCCTGCAGAAACCTTGATAAAAACCGGGGATTCTGGTCAGGGAAGCCTTCTATTTAGATGACCACTTTCATTAGTACTGGATGCATTCTGTTGCGACATATTCCCAAAAAGTGGCATGGAGTCAATCAAACAACCTGGAAAACACGGACGCATCTTGGCTTCACAGCATCCCGAGCCCGGCTTCTCACCCAGCGACCGCGACATTGCGAAAACGGACTGCTAGCATTACCTGCTCTCTGTCTCGTAACTGCACTTGCCTACCATAGCCTTTCAGTCATTGCGTCCCGTCTCTCCTCGTTCTTCTCGCGCACTTTTCAGTCAACTTTTCGGTTGGAAAGCCCTGTGCCTGGAAGCTCGAAAAACACACCATTCCCTTTCCTGTTGAGCCTGCATGTCGAAAAATGCGGAGCAGAGTCCACGAGGCCCTGCAGGCACTTGGCGAGCTAGCCCTTTTCTTCTTAGTGGACTCCACAGCGAGCAACAAAAGAAAGGGGATGCAACTCCACACAAATTGCGGAGGACAAGGGGCGATCGGCATCGTCGAACTTGGCATCGAAGAAGCAAGGAAAAGCAAGAGCAGGGGCTTCGGCTCTCGTTGTCGCCCCTGTTGCCTATTGACATGACAGTTAAAGCCTCGTCACAGTCTGAAGGTGCTTCTTTATGCTCAGCGCCTTGTTGCCGGTCAAATCCGAGCTCCCGAGAGTATCGGAATGTACTAAGTGACCTCAGATGTAGTACCCAGGATCTCCTACCTTGACGTACTGGCACAGAGCTTGAGCTCAGCTCAGCACTAACCAACGCTGGCAAACCAGGAGCATGACGCCCTGCCACAAGGGTACATACAACGGTGGCCTTTTCGTTTTATTTTCACACATTTCGCTTCGATGTGCTGGGCCAGGGTCACTGCCACGACGAAAGTCAAACCGTGCTGGCCCTGCGGTCCTTGTCGCCATCCATGATTGCTTCTGCAGGGAAAGGCATGGGCGCTAGCGCGTGCCTGTTAACGTCGGGCTCTGCCGCTTGGCGTCTGGCCAATGAACGCTCGCCGGGCTTGGGCATCTTCTGCTTGAACCAACCAGATCCGTCAGAGCGCTTGATCCCGAGTTCACGAATGCAAGATGGATGCAACGGTGCCTTTGAAGCACTGGCAAGCAAAAGAAGACACCAACTCATCAAAACTGTTTTGCAACCGACAGCATCGACAAAAGTCATTTGAAGCGCCGGGGCTATGGCACCCACTGCCCTGATTGCCGGACCAACAGGTAGTTTTCACCTCAGTGACCTCGCGGCAAGTGGCGATCTAAGTGTCTGTACGATCCCATCGTGCCTTATCAGATATCGATTCGTTTGTGTCCGATGAGAATGGAAACGGGCGTCTGCTCGTGAAGGTCAAGATCGGCCAAGGCCGTTTCAATGAGGTTGCAGACGGCGGGCCAGGCTCGACCAGGCCTGGCCTGGCCCGCGTGCAACTCATGTATTGTACGTTGACGCTGTCTCTGCCGCTGTCTCATTCAGCCGAGCACATGTGTGCGGGTCCTACATGTCTTGACAAAATTTCAGGTCTGGGAAACTGAGCCTGCTAGGCGGCGGTTGGCCGAGATAGTGCGCAGACCATCAACATGAACCGAGCAGTCAGACTGACCGTCATCGAAGGAAAATTTCGATCCTTAGTCGAGCCGTGATCGGAGCGAATCTGACGATGCTCTCCGCCCTGATAGGAAAGGCACCGGGAGCCATGCTGGCTGAACTCATCAGACGCACCTTTTTTCAGCTTCCACCTTAGGTTGCGACGCCCACTTCATACAGGAACTTTGACAAGATTAGGACGAGCCTCCCGGCGGCCAATGGACAGCCTCATTTTCCCCCTAGCTATCTTGCTGTAGGCAGGCGGCGAACCTCAGCAGATCGTTTTGCTCCGATGCCTGGACCTCAAGAGATAACCGAGCAGATTTTGAATAGGGATGTGGCTCATCGACCGAGACGCAAAACGAAATCGATAGCAGTGCCCAAGTAGGAAAGGCTTGAGGCTGATTCCGATTGCTGGGCTGAGTCACTGTCAGCAAAGTTTTAGCGTAGATCGGTAGCCCTCTTGCCCGGCTTCACCGGAGGGCTGAAATGTGACGTCGACATCAGCACTACGGAAATTCCTCCCCAGGTGCATTGGCTTTGTCCAATGATTGGCTATACACCGAAGCTTCTTGGGTGAATCGACTCACACCCCATCAGATTTTTTCAAAAACCACCAGCACTATCATGAACCGAATCCTATAGGCCACGTGTAGCCCTAGGAGAAATCCTTCGAGATACAGATCGACTGTCCTGTCCCGTGTTCCATGGCGGTGGTTTCGTTGTTGCTGTTTTTTCGAGTCCCATGGCTTGATCTCGAAATGTAGCGTGATGCTAGCGGCATTGCTAATAAGCACCTAAGCAAATCCATTTTGAAATGCGATCGACACACCACGTCCAGCCTGCGTGGCGATATGACGATATCCTAACGCTGGGCAGGTGAACCTGGGCAGCTGGGATACTTGCTTGCCGCTTGTCTGTCATGCTGTGTAATATCCAAGATTGTCCCCCGGGCGGGAAGAGAGACCGCCGACGAGCAGATTGTCTCATCTGAAGACAGACATGGATGTTGACATTTTCTGTCTCAGGCGTTCGCCCTGTTCGTCTGCCATCGAATTTGTAAACGGTCAGGAACTTTGCTGTGGGACGGCTGACTAACGACGCCGAGTTGATTCACCGTGACAGCCTCGAGGAGTCATCTCGTCTCGATTTTGCACCGTATCTATCATCTATCTACCTTACCTCCAAAAGCCCTGGAGATCGGCAGCATTCCAATGCAGCCTGCAGCCTGGTGTTCATATTAGTCTTCGCTGACGATGCGTAGAACTGTTGGATGACATCTAGGCACGCCGCCAACACGCAACAGTACCTAAATTTGGGTCATCAGCCTGCAATCCTGGCGGTGTCGGTTATCGCATCCCATCTACTTACACAATGAAGAGAATCTGTGAGATAGACCCAAATTGCCATTCTTCGAATGTGAGCGGATGCCGACAGCTCTCGGCAGTGCGGCCGATCCGGGGGACAGCATCCCCCACAAATATCGCGACGGACCGACCGGAGAACAAGGACATGGGACACCGGAGTCGGCGAATCGCCAAACTTACCGCCGGGGGGTGGAACCCCTCTCCTCTGCATTCTCCGAACGTCCCACAACTGCTGCAACAGGACGATAATGTTCAAGTCGCATGCAAAGTGGATTGCCCAATTTGATTCTGGCATGATTCCTCTGCTCATCTATCCGCACGGGGCCCGGGAGCTGCCGCTGTTTCTTCGACTGTTCGATGGTTCATGTATTTAATGGACCGCTGATCGTGCCACTAAAGACCGTACAAATGAATTCCACACAACCGTACAGTCGAGGGACGAGGGGTCGGTCGGTTGAGGTCGTACTCGAACCCCATCATACAGATATCAGGGACAAAGTGCCGAATCCGGGTTAAGAACATAGTATTGAATGACACGAACTGAGATACTCTCCGTAATGGGGGAGGGACTCTGCGTTGGATGTCTACGACATCCATTGCAGCCGTTGCGCAACAAAGACAACCGCCACCTCGAAACACCAAAGTTGATGCTCGGCTTTCCTGGCTGAGCTCTGCTACACGACAGACGGTTCATCATATTCGTGAAACCGGTTGCCTCTTTGCACCCAACGTGCCAATTGACGAAACGGATTGCAGCAATGATTTGCTGGCGTGGACGCAGTGGAGCGCCGTAGAGGGCCGGGTGCTGCAAGTAAATCCGAAGTCGGTTAGCTCGCCCAGCTCCCCTACATCCGATGGGACAGCAGGTATCAAGGGAATCTCGGGCTGAAAGCGCAAGATCCCCATGTTCCACTCTGATAAGCAGTTCCGTTATGCTTCTGTCTGCCTGAAGCAGATCGACGAAATTCGCGCCGGATGCCAAGTCGAATACGTCTTTGTTTCAATGAGCCGGGCACGAATGGAGGGAACATCTTGGGAGCTACGAGCACCGTTACCTGTAAAGTGGTTGAGCAAGTTACCTTGCTGAACACTCGAAAAGGGTATTCCGGACTTGCAGCGAGACCTGCTGTGTTATTGGACAATGGCACCAGACTCACCATTCAGAACTTCAACAGCATCCAAATAGCATTCCATGTTGCTCTTCTGCAGTGCTTCCACTGCCGCTGATTGGCACTGTGAGAATCGACGGGCTGCTGCAGGAGAGGGGGCTGGCGCGCCCGCCTGCATAAGAACTGCACGCCTATAGAACGTTCGTCCCAGCGGTCGAGGTTGCCACGGATGAACCAGTCCAGAGGCAATGGAAGGGCAACCAATGAAGAGGTCCATCACCGGTCTCCCGTCTACACTACGCCAGGCCCTGCAGAAAGTTGGATTGACTGAGGCACAGCTTTGGGAGAGCGACAGCAGCAAGGTCACACTGCAGCATGTAGCTTCAACAGTTCGCCGTCGCCGTTCCCCCCACTCGCCCGATAACAGCGTCGTCGTCGTTGTGGTCGCACTAGAAAGGTTGTCCCCCAAAACCAGACAATAGATAGTGTATGTGTGCCTTGCAAGCCGACATAATGTTGCGCTGCAATGCGAACTGAGAGGGTTGAACGAGCGGCAAGACCCCCACGCGGGTATTGGCTGTTTTCTGTTTATCCCCAAACACCCGGTTGCCGAATGGAATGCAACAGAGAGGAGGCGATGTCCGGATCGTGGATGAGTTGACGACGCTGGCGGCTGCTGCTACCGGTAGCATGACGACAGCCTCTGTTAATGTTGCACCACAATGACATGCCTGGCATCCGCACTCCAAAAGACAGCCACCGCCGCTTCTGGTTCGGCATGCAGCTGGGTTTTAGGGTCGAGTCATCGGCCGAGAAATGCCATCATTGGATGGTTTTGCAGGACGAAGAAGAGTGCTGTGAAGGCGAGGAATGTGTTCCGTAGATCTATTGAAGTGAAAACGCCTGATCGCCGTGCTTGGTCAACCTCAGACCACTGGCACAATACCTGCACCCCAAGGACGTACAATAACTATACTAAGTGGCGCATGGAGGTAGCACCTCAGGCGATGGCCGGCCCGCCCTGGGCTGTTCTTGATCTCTTGGTCCATTTTCAAATTTTCATGGAGATCGAACCAGAACAGACAAGAAAGATCAGGAGAACAGAGTCCGGGCACCTCAGCAACGATGAACTAGCAAACCTCACCGAAAACCCTCTTGATCTTACTGGCAATGAAGTTACGTCTAGTGCTTTGTGAATGTCCACAGGCGAACGCCAATTGTGAACGCAGCAGCGTGGCAGCGAACAGTGGCCAGCAACTGAAAGCACGCCCCTTCACGGAGTCCGTTATTGCTGTCTGGTCCAAGGCACTGCCAAGATGGGCTCACACAAGACTCCACTCATTTTTCCCCAAGTGACCAGGGTGGTGCCACGACAAGACCATGTTGTGCTCACGCCTGGCAAGAAAAGAATTTTCTTGCACACCAACAAGGACAGCCCCTGCAAGTGGGCTATAGCGGAAGGGGCCTAGCGCAAATTGCCAGCGTCTGCCTCTTCTTGCGGGGCCGCCCCACCACACCCTTTTGCGCTAGTCGCTGGTCGAGGGTGAGGAAGTACTCCGTACAGCCTCCCTTCGTATCTCACTCAGCAGCCCGCGCCGTCAAGGTACTTCTCGGACCCCTCGCGCCACGTACCTCGATGGGCACTCAAATCTTGCGTCTCCGTGGGTCCTTGGGGATCATGGGTCTCTGCTTCACTCCTTCTTCTCACACACCCGCAACAGCCAGGGCAGGCAGTGCCAGGATACTTAACCCCGGCTGCCCGAGCTCTCCTCAACTTCCCTTCCCACTTTGGCACAAGGATAGCTTCGTCGTTAATCACCCTCGCACTCTCCTTCTTGTCTCCACACTTCGCTGCCTCTCGGACTGGCATCCATTGCTATGAGTCAACAAGCCTCCGTCTTCTTATAGTCACCGCAGTTCCTCTGGAAGCAGTCCATAGCTTCGGACTCTCTCTCTAGGACAGCACCAAGATTCAACCGTACAGACACCGCCGGGTCTCTCCATCCAGCTCGCTTCACTCAACGCAGCCGATAACTCGTCTCTTGCACTCCCTTAGACGGCCTCGTCCTGTTCCAACCAGACTCCACGTCTAATCCTCCACCATGTCTCTCGACTGGACACATCAGTTCTGCCTCGGCTGCGACAAGCAGACCGACGGTGCCACCTACTGCTCCGAATCCTGCCGACTGGCCGATTATGAGAAGACATCACCTTCAACACCTAGCTCCGCCGCGAGCTCTCCGGCATTAAGCAGCCCTCCGCTTGACTGGACCCTGCCGAGGCCGTCCAGCGCAACGAGCAACAGGAGGTTCTACCTGTCGCCGGCATACGAGTTCAGCAGCAACGCTCTGTCAAGTAGCCCTCGAAGGGACTCGACCAGAGGCCACGGCCTCTCGCCGTCGGCATCACACACTAGCCTCTGCTCGATGAGGAGCACTTCCTCCGCTGCACCTCTCGACGCGGCACAGCTGTCCGAAAAGGCGGCGAGGGAGCTTCGCGCGTATGCCCGCTCGTTCGAATCCGTCCGCCTCCAACGTAGACGATCATACTAGACCTACCACCGACGGTCTCGATCTCTACATCCTCCTCTCAGCTTCGTCGACAGTTAGGTGTCGTCAGCAACTACACCCCAACTCAATCGATCCATCCACGCCATAAAGAAAACCCCACACGACTCAGCCTTCCATATCTCGTTTGTCTCTGGGTTACGGGTTTTGTTGTAACAAAAAGAACTTGCATGCATCGGAGCACAGCATCATAAAAAAAAGCTCGGGTTCACAAAGGGTTGGTTTTGTCTTTTTTTCACACATGTTTGGGACAAGGCGTATTTGGACCGGGTTCACCAATTCAACTCAATGGGAGCGATCTCGTGTATTAGCGATACAACTTTGGGCGGGTTTTGTTATGCTTTCCTCTGGGCACCAAGTACTTAGCATATGGACGGTTCTGGGTGGGAGGCCTGGGATACTCGGTGTTAGGCAAGGCTCAGATTGTTGGACCTGGTTTGCGGCTAAGGACTACTGGGTTGGCGTTGAACACAGCATCAATTGGCTGTGGGTGCTTATTAGGCACTTGCTGGATTGGGACTCGATGGATGATTCACATTACGATGGAATTTTTCTGTATGATGAGGTGTTTGCACTGGGAGCGGGAATTTTCGGCAAAGCGGTCGTCCTGCCTGGCTACTGCTCCGGTTCTCCCTGCGCATAATACCAACTCGACAGAGATTGGCATCAATCCCGTCATCAATTGAAGCGTTTCCAATCCACCAACCGCAGCATTGCCATCGATATCGTGCCATGTTTCCATTTAGTTAACTGTTCTCCACCGCGCGTCTCGGGCTTTTCAAGGCTCCACTTGGACAAGTCACCAGTGAGCAAGAGCTTTGTGTCCACATGTCGTTCAGCCATTGTGCTGTGCGGAGATGCAGTCCAAGTTCCGCATCTCCTTGATTGGGCCGCCTTGTCGACACCATACACTACCGGTACTACTGTGTACAGCTGCAATCGCTGCAATAACCTACACGTGTAATGCTTGGGCAAAATTGCTTGACTGGTTCGTGCCAAACCGTCATCACGGAGCCTAACTTAGGTCACGGCTTGCCCAGTTGTTGATCTCTCCACCTGTCCTCATCCTCAACGCTCGATCAGCTTCCATTTCCTACTCTACGAGTCTACATGGTAATCTCGCTTTTTGGTGAGTCAGACGCCGCACGGCGTAGTGGAAAGTTCTGCATACGAAGCCAGTGGAAACCCTTATGGTTCGAGGTTTGTTGTCGAGGTCCGCTCAGGGACCAGAGCTGCGCCGTACTGTGTACGCCGCGTTACACCTCTACTGCTACTGGAACTGACGAGCAGATTGCGTTTTCTGGCGCCATATCAGAGTCGAGTTTGAGTCGGTCCACAACGCACTACCCAACCTGGAATGCGCTACAGGTCCCGTGGCAACCGGAACTGTGCACCTGCTGTGGTAGAACTTTTCCTCTCGAGCCTTTCTCTGACTCGTTCACACTTAGTATCATGTGCAATGCTGCCTCGACGCCTGGGCCAGAAACAGCAAGTCATGGGACTAGGCTTTGTGACGAGAGAGTTCGAGAGCGGATACAGATCCCAGCACCAGAGGCTCAATACCGACATTTCCCCAATGGGTCGAAACGGGCCTGAAGTCGTCAAACCCGACAGTCTGGAGACTTTACCGCCAGAGTAAGAGCACCTACCGCAGGAGGGAACACCGACGATGATCGGCTTTGTCTCCCCACGGCCTTCCGCTTTGACTTTGCTTCTTTTGCTTTCCGGCCCCCTGCATGCAGCCTGGGCTTAGCTCAACGGCCCGGGGAGGAGAGCCCCAAAGTCTGGGGAAGTTTTGATTGCCGGACAACAACTGTGTATCGGAAGTCCAGGACCTACACAAGCCTATGCTCTCTGCCACTTACATACGTACCATGTTGGGGATTGTAGTCTGGACCCTTCTCGAACTTCTCATACCGCTTGCCGAGGAGATACACCTATGGAGGCAGAGAGGGAATGGTATGGGGGCGAAAGCCGAAGCCACTCTTTGCATTTGCTTTTTCTTTGTTCGCCATCGTGAACATGACTCGCGGATCAGAGTCCGGACCCAGCTGGCCCGGAGAGGACTTGTCCGGCCAGCGCCGAGGGCAAAGGAAACTTTTTTATCCACTTATGACATGGAGAGGTCTAATCACCTCCCATGTCATTCTCGGCCCATTCATACATCATACTGGGCGAAAGATCGTGAACTAAGTCATGCCCAACCGAGTGGCGCGGAGAGAAGCTCCAAGTTACATACAGTAGAGCAATCTAACAATGGGCATGAGAGGCAAATTCACAGCACATTAGGAGCGATCAGGCGAATTTGGCTGTCCCGCTGGTTGCCTCTCGTCAGCCTCTGTTGTGCCTTACAGCGCCGCCAACCCGCTTTGTCATGTTCCATCATATGCAAGTTTCTTACACGGCTGTAGGTAAAAATGCAAGTGTGCGGTGTGGTTAAGCTCAGGATTCCTGCATGTTTCCCGCCCCGTGCAGTCCCATCCCTTGTCGGGCTCCACCGGGGCGACCGGCACCGGAGCCGGGGAGCCGCACATGCAGATTCTTACCGCCTTACAGTACCGCCGTAGGCAGTTACTACAGTACGTACTGCGGTATTGTACAGTTGGCACTGACTCCGATCAGGGACGATTCACGCAGCCGGTTAATAAAAAGGTATGTTTTGTTTAGCTGCCTTCAAAAACAAAGCCATGGCAGGTAAGCTACTCGTATCAACACGGCACAACTCATTGGCAACTGGAATCAATAGGAAGTTTGGTCGGGGTCAGCCCTTCAGTGGCTCTGAAACTTTCTTTGTTGTTGTCTTCAATGTTTGCTCTCTGTTCCTATCTCCTGTCCTCTGACTCACACTACCTTCAAGGTTCTCTTCCGATATCGCCCTTGAAGCTTGAAGCTTGAAGCTCTACCTTATCTCACCGGTACCGTCAATTAAGGTAGTACTGAGTACCTTACCCTCCTCACCTAGGTACGGTAGTACTATGTATTAAGGTTCAGGCCCACTTCGGTGAGGCAGCTGCTCTCCCGCTGATGCAGATGACTGATTTCTCGCATATTGCGTGAGAGATCTTTGTATCAACATCTCACTGAACCACTCTGGCAGGGCGGGATGATCTAGGATGTCGGGTATCTGTCCAAAATATTACTCACTAAATCCCAACTCGAGAAAATGTGTACTAGTAGTTAGATGCCCACGTCGGTTCTCTATTAGCTGGCGATTATGAAAGGACTTGACCATCACTCCCGATTTAGGACTACAAGTTTTGGAACGCAAGGGTGAGGGCATACATATCCGCCAGCAGGATCTTTCTGTCTTGTCAGCTCTCCATGTTACTCGTTAATCATCACAAGATCCACGTGATGTTGTGGCTTCCATACCAGAGCAATCAATCTGTTCCGAGATCGGTCATCCTAACAAAACTTCAAGCTCAAGCCACCAACTGTACGATCGAAGCTAATAATACAATTTAGCGGGTCTTGTGCCGTCTCAATGTCTTAGCTCTTTCTTGGGAGAGATGGATGAAACTGAAGCGCGAACAAAGAATCCCTGAACCGGCCGAGATCGTCAATCAAAATGTGTCCAACTACACTACTAGCTAGTATTCCGCACTTCCTTGTATCTGATAATGCGATATTCTAGACACGAACCCTAGTGTAATAACAATGCAAAGCACTCACAACTAATCATGATCGAGTCAGAGCTTCCAAAGCTCAAGCTGCACCTCGTCCCCTGATTCCCCTTTTTGTCGCCGGCTGCTTCCGGCGGTCTCGCAAGGTTCGATCCCGCGGTGGGGACCTGTGCCGGGGGAAGTTCCACTCGTGGCATCATTCACACTGACGGTTAGCAATTCGGCGCAGCGGAGCTCACCGTCACAACCGCCAGCCGGCCAAAACTGGTTCTTAGGGCATAACGCAATATTGAGTCTTTTCAGGCATTGGAAAACCGTACTCGACAGAGTGCCGTCTATATTGGTTCTCAAGGCTGTGTGTTGCTGGCCCTGATGATGATACAACGACTCCCTTCGCTGTGCAAGATTGCTGAAATATACAACCAAGCAGCCCTCAAGCCCAGATTCAGTGGGGCGTTTCAGATCACTGTTGGTCAATTGCATAGAGACCGGTAAATGGATTCGGCCCATTGATTGGCTCAAGACGCTGAAGAGGGTCCTTCCCGTCCCGTGTTGTTTATTAGGGTTTGCATGATCTCGAACATCAGATCAGATTCAGCCCAGCGGCGGCCCACTGATGCTCCACTATCATTGGCTAACAGAAATGTGAAGAAAGACGGTGTAGCTGAAATAAATCTTGTTGGATCGGGCAAGTTCCAGCATCTTCCACAATCTGCGAAGCCTTGTTGACTGGGTGTTCTTTGAAAAACCAGCATTGATCGCAATATGATACAATTGACTAGTGTAGACAGGTGAAGAGAAAGATGATTTTTTTTTCCGCGTGTTGTCAGCCTGAGCTTTCCAGTGCCGCCCTCACCATCGGAGCTTAGGTGGGGCTGCTAAGATGGGCAGTCATCTTCATGGCTTCATCTTCATGCCGATGCCCATCGCTGTGCCGTGCACGCCCCATGTCGTTTTCCGCTTCTCTGGTCGACATGGGTCATAGATCCGTCGGCCTCGCCGCTTGCACATTCTGGAACCAAAAATGCGACCCTTCTTGAAACGGAAGCTCCATTTGTCAGGGCGAGCTTTCGTGGTCTCCAAGCGTCCCGAAAAAGCTCATGTTTGCTGCGTCTTCCTGGGCTTCACACCCTTCCCTGACGAATGGCACCTCATTAACCAGGCAGAACCACGGGAGTATTGTACCTGGCACCCATGCCGGCCGACGTGTCAACTGCTCAAGCGGCCTTCGGCTTCCGCTCAGATTATTGAGGTCGTCTCGTGGCCACGCGGTGCGATACACTGCACTAGGCTCGCTGCAGAGAAGCCCGAAGAACTCCACGGGCGGTTCCTGATGGGCGGGGCCGCACCTTGTTGGTCGGCGGATCCGGGCGGGTCGCCTTGGCCGACCAGTTTTTCCGCCTTTTCGGGGGCGTGTGGCTGGCAACCACCGTCTCAGTCGTTTTGCTTTTGCTTCTGGGCAGCCGTTCCGCCCGTTCCACGAACCGGCTCTGACATGGGACAAACTGCCGAACCGGTGAACCCGTGTGGAAAGCTGCAGGCATTGGGTAGGCACGGGTCAGGTACTTCAGCCGAAGCCCAAGTCTTGTACTCCGTACGGCCCTGGGTGATCGGGCAGAAGTGGGCTCCCTTCTGATAGGTACCTATGGACTTGCCCATCTGGTTCATCCGTATCGGCCGACCGGTCACGCGCGAGCAGGGGAAGTCCGCGCGTGGGACCCGGAAGCTCCCCCCACTTTATCGAATCCGCTTCCGGTTCCGGGCCGGGCTGGCACAAGTGGGGACCCCGTCTCACCCAACCCGGTGTCCCCTCCGTCCAGCCCGATGTCAACCTACCAATGAACGGTGATTGTGTGAGTCAAGCTTGTACAAGACAGATGTGTGCCCAAAGCCAAAAATGGACAGTCCCGCATCAGAAGCTGGCATGGTGCAGTTTGGCATTGCCAACCAAAACCACAGTAGGGTCGAATCGGGATTGAAGGAGGCAGCAAGTCTGCAGGATTCAGAATCCGTTCGATTCTTGTCGTTGTCAGCGACTCAGATGAAACAATGGCTTTATTGCGGTTGGCGTCCCTTGCGTCCAAAACATCCCACATCCTATCATCACCAAACTGAGTGGACCTTAACGTTTCCCATTATCGACCGCGCGCATTAATAGATAGATTGTACACTCGATGTCAGCACCGCCCTTCGGGTCAGCGGAATGAGCTCTCTTCTGGATAGTTCACACGATTACGGAGCATTAGGCTACTATTTAGGTTCAGGGACAGCCTGGTAAGGCGAGCAGGAATGCCGAAACCCTTAATCTCATTTACTGGCTCTCGCTGCTCCACACTCAGCCTTTGCCGTTGCCAACCGTTGTCTTGTACGACGACGGGATGACACCGTACACTAGGGATGGCGAGCAATTCGAGGGCCTGGAACAACGCCCCGCCCGAGTTTCACGGCACAGACAATGACCCAACTGCCACAAGTACTGTGGAATGTGGAACACAACTGTCTCGGACACGGGTGGATGTGCCGTGTGCGACATCAATATCGAACTCAATGCCTAAGAGGATGCCGGTGGTTTCCGACTGGTTGTAACAGGGATCGAGGTTGTCTTCGGCGCGTTATTTGTGTGATGTTGACTTCACAACGGTGGATGCCGATGTGATTGGAGTCCCTAGGGGGGGGGGGGGGGGGGGGAGTGAAACATCGTTTCTTCGTGGCTCAACTCATCATGATGATGAGGGTGGACTGGACGTATTGCTATTTCACCTCGGGGGGGTCCATGTGTCTTCGTGGCTGAGGAAGGGTAAGCGGATCTGGATGCAGTAGCTAACATGTGGCGTTAGGCACTCCAGTCGTGGAAGCCCAGGAGGGATAGACGGGCAAAAGGCAAGATTCTGAGATGGGTCGGGCTGCAATAGGAACAGCAACGGCAACAGCCTTCGGAGCTCCGCTGTAGATCATGGATCTATGCCTTCCCGGCTTGAGGGACGCGCGGCAGCTCCTTCGCGGGGCAGGGCGATGGGTGAGGATAGTCTTCGCCCATCAGGCGGACGAGTCCGCAGTGAAAGCAGTTGATGTCACAAGAATATCAGTCACGGCAGCTCCCCTCCCTGGGCCTCTCCCGGTTGCCCTCCATGCTCTCCTCCGCCCGCGCCCATCTCGAAGCGTGCCACGTCTCCCCCCGTCGTTAGTCAAATCAAAGCAAGCAGGTCAGTTAGCGTTAGCAAAGGGAAAGGTGGCAAGGTGATTATCACTGGGTTGTAGGTCTAGCAGATCTGCGATCTATGGACAAGTCATGTCTGTCCTCGGTCGGTCACTCTCCACTAGTAGCAAGCGAAGCCGATTGCCTGCCTCCCACGTTGCTCTCTGCAATGCTTCGTTGCCGCGGCCCAGCTGCAGCCTCTCACTCCATTCGGGTTTGCCTCTTAAGGCACAAAGGGGTGGATGAATGCATCTGCAGGTAGCATCTCTGCGGTTTGGAACCGATAGACAAGCCCCGTTGCTACTCCAGTCAGTCATTCATCAGAACTTGACGGGGCGTTCCAATCCAGTAGGTACAGTCAGTTCCCTGGGGGAGGGCGTCCGGTTCGTCCATTGGCTGCCAATCGTCTTCGTAGCATTGAGTGGTGGGGGGCCTTCTCTGCTGCTGAGCTGTCGGAATGGAAGAAGTTTCGAGCTACTGCTAGTGCTATGGCGTGGCTGGCTGAGGTTGGTCGAAGCTGCGTCTTGGTAGAATTCTATCAACAGCAGCCGACCTACGGATCAGTGGCACTGCGACAGTCAGCGTCGCATTATTCCTCCAATTCCTCGCTTCTCTCGGTTTGGGTACGCTCGGAGGGTGAATATAGTTTTCAACATTCGTCACCTTAATTAATACAGAAAGTGAGTGGCTAAGGCGGCGTCTGCATAGGTCCGGGATGGACATAAACGGAAGACACCTTGTAGGTAGTCGTGGGAGTGACCAGATGCTGGGTGCGGCGGGGTCGGACCATGCTGTGATGTTCTGGATATCCATGACTACGAGTGATGGTTTCAGATGACTATATGGGAGTAGGCGTACTATCGTTTGGACCTGTGGCCTTGCCTCTTGAATGCCTACCCACATGACACTCTCATATTAAGCAATTGGCATACTCAGATCGAAAGGCTCACCGAACTCACTCTCTCTAAGGGTTGAGTCTTCACTCCAGGTCTACGATAATAGGGGAGGTAGCTGGCTACAGAACCCCATGCCGGAATCCCAACATGGTGTCTTATGCTGGGGGTGAGTGATAAGCGCTGTGCAGGCTCTATATGTATAGATAATAAAGGTAGAAGGTCGTTACGCTACTGCTCAACCATGCACGTAAAGATGCTAGAGTTTGAAACGCATTTTCTCTTCATCTTCTCCATCAACTCAAATCGATATTGATGTTAGTCTCCGCATTCCATAATCAGCATCCACTCTTTGAATCTCAATGCATTTGAAGGATGAATAACATCGGACGCTACATCCTTATCCCCATCTTTCATAGCTCGCCTAGTATCCTAATCAATTGAAGTAGACTTAACACGTTCCCGTCACTTCTCGTTCTGTTCCGCCAGTATCAGTCCCCTCACCCACAGTTTTCTTAGCCGCAACCGTAGTCTCTACCCCGTAGATTTAAGCCGCAGTTCGCGGCCGGCTTGCAATGAAGCCGTCCCAGTAGTCACGTCATTGGCGTTGCGCTGGAGGTGTGCAATAGGAAGCAGGCTGCCGTGGACGAATCAACTTTGAGTGCTAGCACAATCGGGCGGGTGTTGATGAGTTAGCCAGGGTTGTCGAGGCGGTATGTTATGGAGGAACACTTTGGAGATTGAAGAAAAGCCGTCTCTAAAACACCCATGTGACTATGCCCTGCTAAAATATGCTTAGAGTCCACGCCACGTAGGTCATTGAATGTGAAGAGTCGTGATATCTATCAACAATAATTCAGATATATGGCCAGAGAAGCACAAGTTGGGTAGGGTGGTATACACTAACACTGGCAACTTGAAGTTTGCAATTCAGTTGATACTCTACTAGTCCCATCTCACTCTAAGATGACCCATTGCCCTGCTCTAGGCCTGACCCTAAATCTCTCGTCAGATACTAGTAGTTGTAGGTAGTTCAGACCTCCTGAGAACCCTAACCCTTCCGTGTTCTCTGACGTCTTGATTGAACATGTCAGCAACGTCGCCGGCTGACCACCTTCACGTTTCCAAGCTTAATACCCTAGTGCTTTCCCTAGCCACTTTTACTTGACGCAGCATCCAAGACCTTCGCGGAAGATACGCTACTATCATCCGTTGATTCATCTTCGAGCCCTTGGAGCCAATTGGGCGTTCGTAATGCTCAAGCTTTTCAAACGTATAACTCGCCGGAGAACCGTGAAGCCAAAGCCACAAATCATCACCATGTTCTCCAACCTCTCCGCTCGCAACCTAAAGCGTGGGGAGCCGACGCACCAGGAATACTTCATTCTTAAGGATGATCTGTGGCACCGGTCGAGGTGCAGGGTTCAACGGTCCCTCCAGGCTCCGAAACCCCAAGATCTTTTCGATTCTCAGTCTTGTCTTGGAACATCGACTTCATGCGTCCCGAAGACGAGGCACGGATGGCTTCAGCCCTCAAGCATCTCCGTTCGCTTGTCAGCAGACAGGCCGACCCTAGCGTCATCATGTTGAACGAGATGACCGAAGGTGATCTGACACTGATCAAGCAGGCGGACTGGGTCCGGCAAGACTACAACATCACCGACGCCTCCACCGTCCACTGGGCATCACCAGCTTATGGTACGTTTTGCTAACTTGGAATCACGCGATCAACGTACGATATTTACAGGCATGCATCTTATACCACACCAGGCACGACAATGCTGGTACACCGCAGCCTGCCCATCAAATCCGTCTTCCGCGTGCACTACGAGCGGACGGGGATGCAGCGCGACGCACTCTGCGTCGACATCGCCCTGCCCCAGGGCCAGACGCTGCGCGTGGCTACCTCGCACCTGGAGTCCCTCAAGAGGGATCCGCCGCTACGGCCATCGCAGCTGGCTACAGCGGCTAAGTACTTGCACGAGGATGGCGTGTATGCGGGCATCATCGGCGGCGATTTCAACGCCATCGAGGATTTCGACAGAACGCTGCATGTTGGGAATAATCTCAATGATGCGTATCTTGAGAGTGGCGGTGTCGAGGACGCCGAGGAGGGCATGACCTGGGGTCAGATGGCTGGCCGGAGCCAGCGGCAGCGGTTTGGACTGAGTCGGATGGACAAGATTATGTTCTGCGGGCGGGTTGAGCTGGTAGGGTTTGAGAGGTTCGGGATGGGCGTACAGGTTGAGGATGAGGGCGCGGCCCAGCAGCTGTTGGAGGGGACAGACCTCGAGAGACCATGGGTTACCGATCACTTGGGCGTCAAGGCTCAGTTTCGCATCGAGTCACCCGAGACTGTCGGTGAGAACAGAGCCGGGAAGTAAGTGGCTACTCGGTGACGACTGGAGTTAGCTGACCGTTATTGGGACTTAGCACCTAGTTTGAGATGATTATACACTTAGGTACGTGGATTGGAGCTTTCGTTCAGTTGACTTGAGTAGGTCACTTGACAAGTTCCTTCTTGTTCTTTCAAGTCCAGAGACTGCTCTCTCTCAAAGCTAATGACGGAGCATGCTCACCACTAACAAGTAGTAGGTAAGAAGGCAAGCGCTGGAATCCCCCGGTTATGAGTTAGGGGCTTGGGCTACACAGACATTGATGTAGGACTCTCAGTTGAGGGTACTCAAAAACCTGAGGATAAGACTCGATCAAGTCTGTCGTCTGACCCTCAGCTCTTGAATAGGTACCTACTTAGGTAATCAGAATTTGAATCCTCAGAATTTGAATCCTCGCCCTCCTGCTTTCCTATATGCCTCTTCTCCGGAGCCACAGCACTTTGACACAAGGAATGGCTACATTCAAGCAGACCTTACCTGACTTCTACCAGTTGACCTTTTGGAACAATCGATGAGAGCTAGTGCTTGTGGCCTGCCTATGTGCTAGGTTGTGCTGGCTACCTTAGGCATTCACACAATATCATAATGCGCCTAGATCCGCTAGCAAAGTTTAAGGTGGCTTTGCTTTCGCTTAATTTGATAGGATACGCGGTTAGACGCTGAGTCAGGCAAGTTCAACAGTTCCCGTCGGTTTTTGGAGTTGTTGAGGTTGAGTTGTTGCCAGTTGGTGGCTCAGCTGGTTAACATAACGAGCTACCTATCAAAACCCCTTACCTCATCATAGCTAAACTGAGAAATGGTGGGGCGATAGTTACCCAGTGGGGCAAAACTGCTGTTTCCGGGCATCCCGGACCCTGCACGCTCTGACAGGCGTCCAATGCCCGTGCCGCCTGTTTGTCAAGACCCGCCCGCTGAGGAAGCACATGCTGCAGGCTGGGCTGAGAGATCTCCCGAGTGTCTGCTCACTTCTCACATCTCTCAATGACTATTCCGCCACACGCCGACAACAACTCCTAGAGCCCATCGCCAAACTACCCAATGCTCTGCGATGGCACAGTTAGTATCGGACTTCATAATTACTCCAGTACTTCGACAAGCCCGTCGTTTCTCTTCTGGTTTCGCCAACAATGACGGCCCCGCGAACGACGGCCCCACATTGCAGGCCCGGAGACTGAGGACGTGGTCGATTGGGGGCGCCGGTGCCAATGGAAGCGCAATCATGGAGCAGGAGGAGCATGCGAGGCGGCCGACATGGGAGACATTTCCGGAATCCCCAAGCAGCGCTGTGACGCCTGTAACGACGCCCGCCCAAGAAATCCTAGTCGAAGGCGCTTTCCCGTCGCCAAACGCGGGCAGCTCCCGGATCACCCTCGACGACCATAGCGTGGCCAGACCCAGATCAACCGTTAGTTCAGAACCCAGTCAGCAATCATCAAACACACCACCCGCCAACGCCGCGACAGACGCAACCGCTGGGATGAGTTGGCCGGTGCTAGAGGCGACGAGAGCGAGTCCGCTACCCGAGGATGACGGGATGGGGGATCTCCGGCGGAGGATACAGGCCATCCGGCTGATGGATGCCCCGGAGAACACAAAGGCACAAATGCTGCACCGATTGTTGACGGAGAAGTACACGAGAGCACAGCTGTCTTCCAGGTCTGCCCACGCTTCGTTAAGACCAGTATCCCCAGCAAGCTCCAGTACACTTGACCCGCCGGAGTCGGTGGAGCATATTGGACCGTTGCAGGCCTTCATAAAATGGAACCCGCTCGGCGACGGATGGGGGCCGCTCAAGCTGCCGCTCACTGAGGAGGACCTCACCCCGACTTATGCGCCCAACAGGCCGCCGGCTGACGAAAGGCAATGGTATCATTTAGAGGAGCAAGAGGCGGAGGAAGACGGGGAGAGGCACCTCGGGTGCGAGCACTACCGCCGCAATGTCAAGCTGCAGTGCGCCTCCTGCGAGCGGTGGTACACGTGCCGGCTTTGCCACGATGCCGTCGAGGACCACGTCCTCCCGCGCCAACGGACCAAGCACATGTTGTGCATGCTGTGCGGTTGTGCGCAAAGGGCGTCGGACACATGCATAAAGTGCGGGCAATCGGCCGCCTACTACTACTGCGGCATTTGCAAGCTCTGGAACGATGATCCGAACAAGCCCATCTATCACTGCCCCGACTGCGGACTGTGTAGGGTTGGCCAGGGGCTTGGCAAGGACTTCTTCCATTGCAAGGTGAGCACATGGGAATCCCTTCTACCTCTGAAAATGTTTCGCTGATGGTCCCTAGAAATGCATGGCTTGCATCTCCATTTCCAGCTTGGACAAGCACAAGTGCATCGAACGCTCCACCGACTGCGACTGCCCGATCTGCAACGAGTACATGTTCAATTCGCCCAAGTCCGTCATCGTGATGCAGTGTGGCCACAGCATCCATCGGCTCTGCTTCGAAGAGCACATGAAGACGTCGTACAAGTGCCCACTCTGCAACAAGTCCTGCATCAACATGGAGTATCAGTTCCGCAATTTCGACATCGCCATCCTCAACCAGCCCATGCCGCCCGAGTATGCCGACGCCCGCGCCGTGATCTCGTGCAATGACTGCTCCGCCAAGACCCAAACCGCGTATCACTGGCTAGGGCTGAAATGTGCGGTTTGCAGGTCTTACAATACGACCCAGGTGCAGCTGTTGAATATGCCTAGCGGCGATAGCGAGCAACAGCAACATCTATCACCACCACCACCACCACCACCACAACAACAACAACAACAACAACAACAACAACAACAACAACAACAACAACAACAACAACAACAACAACAGCAGCAGCAGCAGCAGCAGCAGCAGCAGCAGCAGCAGCAGCAGCAGCAAACATTGCAGCCTCAACTAACCCAACAGCAGCCGGTAGCACTGGACCCAGCCTTCCTCTCCGAGCAACTGCAGGTACAGGAGCGGCAGCAACGCGAGCGAGACCGGGACGGCGAGCCGGAGCGAAGCTTTGCCCTGCTGTCCTCCTCCCCATTATCCTACTCGCCCGTGTATTTATTTAGATTGCTCTACCGCACTGCGTTGTCAGACCCGCAACTGGCTGGCCCGTCAGCACCGTCGTCCGCTCCTTCTACTGCAACCTCCTCGCATCTGCATGTCCCCGCTCTCGCCGTCACTCGCCGCCCCGACGTGCGACACTCTGAGCATGAAGAGGAGGAGGATGGTGATGAAGACAACGGAGAGGATCACATGCTGGATCTGTTTGGCGCCTGGGACCGGGATTTTGACCGCATGACAGGTCTCACATCGGCTGAAAGCGCGGTGGGCTTTGATGATGACGATGAAGAGGATGAGGAAGACGAATCGGAAGACGAGAGGGAAGATGGAGACGAGGATGACGATGAGGAAGAGGAGGAGGAGGAGGAGGAGGAGGATATCCTGCTTCTTGGGCACAGATAGGGTCTGTGAGGTATCACTTCGTCAGCTTGGTTTTGTACACGGAGGGATCGCGAACCACACTTACTGCCTGACCTCGAGAGCCCAGGGAGTTAGAGATGGGGTGGAAGCTGAATTTCTCACCGCATATGGGTTCACTAGTGACTGGAAAGGCAATATGGGGTTTGGTTTGGCTGGGAGTTTGGGCGAAACAGGAGTCGGCTCTGTCTGGCATGGGATGGCATAGATGGGTTTGCGCTGGCGTGTTTTTGGGCGGCATTCGACAGTTCTGGGTTATACATAGCGCATTGCATCATGGGTTATGACGGTAATGTACCCTAAGAGTACCTAGTATGGTGTGTAGAAAACCGGTAATCATCCCCATTTCGGCTTGGTATGTCATGTAGGTAGGTTACCTAGCCTAGTCCGTCCCGGATAGGTCCCGGACCTTCAACTAAGATCAAAGCTGCCGTATCTTCGAAGGCCGATGAGGTGCCATTACCGAACAGCACCCCGTACCCCAGCCTGGCTCTGTGTATGAAACTCGCAGTGCCGCTCAACAGTCCGTTGAGAGTGGCTGGTATCGAGATACGCAATCGATTGGACCTCTGGCTTAGTCCCTTCCTCTCCTTCATACCGTTGTTGATGAAGATGTGTGCTATGCCCTTTCTTCCTGTCGACGACTACCCCTTACGGGCGCAAGGGTGAGGGAAGAGGATGCTGCGGGGCTTGGACTTCATCTCCGTCGCGCCGATGAGGCCCCCGCCGCAGCCTCGAGCTGCGCTTCCTGGCCATGCTTGCGCAGCTCTTTGATGACGTTCTAGGAGGTGTTAGTGGACGTCCATGTCGGTGGTGGTGGTGATGAAAAAACATACTGCTAGAGCCTCAGGATTCACCCCGTTCTCAATCATTGAAATGCAGATTGACAGAGTGCGCCGGTCGAGGTGGCAGTTCTGTTATGTGTTGTCAGGCGGTCAGTTGTTGTCGATTTATACGCGGCTCTCGGGTAGTAGTGGACCCGGAGTGGTTCAGGCTGACCAGAATAGTAGCGATTTCATGCAGAATGTCCACTGCCTGCTGCGCAGCGGCTTGCTTCTCAGCACGCTCGTTGGGCGGCATCTTGGGCGGATAGATGCCTGTTTGTGCGCGACAGAGGTGCACGGTTGAAAACGACCCCGCGATGCGCGTCGAACAGTTTAATCGGCGGGGCTTCAACGCGTGACCATGTGAGCAATGAACATAGGTAGAGTAGCCAGAACGGACAGGCAGATGTAGAGACACAGTGAACGTAGGAGCACTGGGCGTTTTATCTCCAGAACATTGAATCGTTGGGTATCAATTCAATCGCATCCATATATACTAGTAGTACCGATTTCCCAAGAAGCCGATATGCTGCCGCCTTTGCCAGGTCCAAAGCGAATCCTCATCACATCATGGCATCATCATCACATTACACAAAAGACCTTCGTGGCCTGCCCGTCACGACCGCATAGCCTCGACAAATAACTCCCTCATCCCCTTCAACAGCGTCACTAACTCCCTCGTCTCATTGACCCGCTCCAACACTTTCTCAACCTTCTCCCTCTCCAGCTTGGGCCTGCAATGCCGCACATTGTAGTCCCTACTCCCCGTGCAGAGCTCGAACCAGGCTTCTCTTTCCCAGTTCTTCTCATCCACATGCGTGTACACAAACTTGAGCCGGTCCTCCACCCCGGCGCCCTCGATGCGCATGCACAGGTTCGTCACCCAGAAATCTAGCTCTGGGACATTGAAGCGCGCCTGCGCCTCGAGCTGTGCCTGGTGCGCCCGCTGCGCGGCTAGCCTCGCGTCGATGTCCTTCTGCGTGGCAGCGATCTGCTCCTTGAGCGCGTCCCGTGCCGCGGCTTGCCGGTCGCGCTGGGATGTGAGCTGGGCGATGGCGCTTTGCATCTCTCGTGTCTCGGCCGCTTCTTTGGCGATGGTCTGCTGGTAGGTGTTGGTTTTCAGCTGGAGGATCTCGATGTCCTTCTTCTTCATGCGCTGGTCCTCTATTCGGGGGTCGCAGTTAGAAATCTCGGAATGGAGAGCGCGGTACAGCACAAGGGCAAGTCCATTTTCGTACCCTGCAATTCGGCCACGTTCATGTGAAACTGGTTCCTTTCCTCCAGTACGCGCTTCCTCCCTTGCTCGATGAATGCATCAAACCTGGCCGTGAACTTAGCCATGCGGTCGCGCAATTCGTCGAAGCCGAAGTTGATGTTGGGAAGGGTGTCCGCGAGCGACGGACCCCCAATCGGTGGTCGGCTGGTTGACAACGAGGGCTCGAATGCTGATGCCATGGTGCTTTGATGTGCCGTGTCAAGTAGTTTTCTAGTTTTCTAGTGCGTTCTGAGCACTGATCTGACGGAGGTGTTGGGGTGATTATCCAAGATGGCGATGTGCAAAGTTGTACTTCCGTATATGGATTCCGGATGGATTGATCTCTCTGTGGATGTTTACCCTGTTGCCATCTTCGCGGGTTTCCGGGGCATTTCCGCCAAGACCGGGCCTGCATGGCCCACATATGCAACACTCATTCGTCATCTCTTTGTGAGACCCACTAAAAAGTTCACTAAAGGAGAGCCGCCGTTTGCATTAATCAAGGCACCTGTGAGCCTCTCATACACCTTATGGACTCTCGAGGCTTCCTCATCTCTTGAAGCAGCTAGGAAAGCAATATTACCTAAACTCTAATTCCTGGGGCAAAAAGATCCATCTATTCCAGAGCTCAATGTTTCCAATCCACGCCTTGTGGCAACAATCCGAAATCGATCGCAACTTCGACTTCGCTTGAGAACAGCCAAAAGCTGTTATCGTTCCTCCAAGAAACGAGAGAATGATACCGAAATCATCGCCATTTTGGATTCCTCTGTTAGTAGGTCCCAATGGATGACAACGCGGAGGATGGTGTCCAAGCGACCGGCAGAGCCAAGGCTCACCGGGTGCCGACGGATGGCTTCCTTGGACGCTTAACGTATACACCAGCGCAAGGGAACGAAGGCATCGGGCAGATGCGAAGGAACCGGGCGAAGGATGAGAGTGAGTGATAGGCTCTACCATGTCGGTTCTGACACTACGCTCCAATACTGACGGCCCAAGCGCCTGGCTTTCAACAAATTACACCCTTTACGCAGTGGTGTGCGGCCACCAAGACTACCGCTCCCCAGCCTAGTGATCCGCGGCCGTCCCAGGTGGTGAGATATCAAAAGAACTGGCTATCGGAGTTTCTCCCAGAGGCTTCCATAAATGACGCGGATATCGAGTCTCTAGTTCTGGATGAAATCGCCGCGTCCCAGGCTAGGAGCCAACATGCATCATCAGCGACGGCAGCGCTGTTCTCCGTCGGGCAAATGGCCGACCTGAGAAAGAGCGAGTCCGGCAAGGGTCATCCCGTCTTGGCCGTGGCTTCGGGCGTCTCGGGCAATATTCTGCGGTTGATAAGCCTTGCCCGGGAGGAAGGGACCTGGACCGACGCGGACATCAGGGTTCGTCTGCATGGTCTGGATTCTCAACTCGCGGGGGAGTGGTGCCAGGACGGGGTTCCCATTTCGTTAATCAGGTTCGCTGTTGATTCCAGAAGAGACGACAATCTGCGATGGCTCCTCGTTCAGAACGGCGTTTCAACTACCATTTACGAGCCTGAGCTGCGGATGATGCCCATCTCTGCCGGCGGCGCTTTGTCCCGGCATTCCGGCCGGGCTGCCGTCAGCCAGATCTTTGCCAACCCTCTCTTCACCATACCCTCCGAACGTACCGGCGGAAGCTTGCAAACTGATATTTGTTTCATCCGACCTCTCGATGCTGACAGGCCTCAACTAGCCATCATTGACCAGGCCGGCCATTGGAGTTTGTGGGAAGTTTCAGGCCGTTTAAAAACACGACCGAAAAAGCTGGCGCCGGTCATGAAGATGTTCGGAAGCATTTTGTCGGGATGCATTCCGGAGCTGCCTTCTCGCTCTACGGCGGAGCTGCAGCCGCACAAGGTACTGTGGCTATTCTTAGGTGAGAAGTCGAAAACGTCAAAACGTTCCCACAGATCCGCCGAGCTCGAAGCAAGTCACCCGCGAGGATCGCTACTATTGTGCAATTCCAAGAACCTGCACTTGTTTGATGTTGCAGCCCAACAGGTGCACTCCCTGACGCACCTGGTGCTTGCCAATGACACCGAGCGCATCTTGGGCGTAGCGCCTTCTCGACTGAATCCTGCCCAGGCATTCGTCCTTACTAGTACTAACCTGCTGTGGGTCATTGCGAAGGAGAGCAAAAGCAAGAGCAAGAGCAAGAACCAGAGCAAGAGCAAGAGCAAGGAGCGCGAAAGCAAGTCGCTCTCCCTCGATATCCTCGGCTCGTATCCGCACCAGAAAGATGCAAACGACCCAACCATCCGGCTGGATGTGTCGCCTGGAGCGTACATCAACGATCTCATGGCGTGCTTCGTCTGTGTCTGGTCCGCCCGTGAGACCGAGATGACTGTGTTCTGGTTCATCGACCCGGGACCAGGCACGCCGGTCCGATACCACCGCGATACCATTTCGCTCAAGAGCCCTTCCAATTTTGTCGGCCTGAGCATCCTCCCGGCCAGCCGCCTAACGGGCGGTGAGCCAACCTCGGCAGCGGGCCGAGCAATGAGATCAGCACAGCTGAGATTCTTTCAGTTACTGACGCTCGGACAGGACCTGGCAGTCCACAGTGTCCTGTGTGCCTGGTCCGATAATCCCAGTGTCTCGATCCGGCCTCCTGATGTTGTGGAGACTCTTGGGGAGGACGGTAGCCGGCGGCTTAAATTACTACAGCGTCTAACCGACGCGTTCACCGTGCCTGATGAGTTCGATGAACGAGTGGTCTTTGGGAGAGAAGCGCACAATTCGCTAGCTCTGCAGAGTATTAGCGGAGGGATCCAGCGGCGTATCGACTTTGACCTCGTTGCGCAGCGCTTGTCTGGCGCAACGGGGCAGCCACTGGGAGATCAGGACGGGCGGATATCTCCGATGGCTGACATTGATTTCACCTTCATTGAACAGGCAATGGAGAGGGGGGAGCAAGACGAGTACATGCCGAGGCATTCATTGTACGTGCAATTTCTCGCATGATTCAGGTCTAAGTGGCTAACCGTTATTCAGGTTGGAGTTGGCAACGCCCCATCAGCCGGGGGTCGACCTTTTGCGGCTCTCGCGAGAATGGGATGCCCGGCAGGAAGCCCTGCACAGACATGCCGACGAATGGCTGTTCGTGCCTGAAGCGCGTCGGCCGCTGATAGATTTCGGCCCTGACGACCTTGTCGAGCGCCTCAGAGAGCTATTTTCCGAGCCGGGGCCAACCAAACAAGTGGCCGTCCGCCAGAGGCGCGAAGAGGTGCTGCAGCACATGGCGGCCGAGATGTTCCTCAGTAGCATCGGCGTCTCTGCCGTGCCCAAGTCTTGGACGGCTGCAGAAAGCCAGCTTTCAAGCTCACTGCCATTCCCTAGTTCACCGACTCTTACGTCATCCCAGCCGTCGCTACCAAGTTCTAGCAAAGGAAAGGGGAAGTTGACGGAAGAAGAACCGGAGGAGGAAAAGGGGGATGCGGTCGTTCTCCGGCTGCGCAAGTACGCTAACCTCAAGACGTCCCCAACCATTCACGGCGAGCCCGCCCTGGCCCTCTCCCGTTGGGACCTGGGCGCCGACCCCGATGACATCACGTGGAAGCCCGGCGAGGACCTCGAAGCCGAGGACGCGATCAACAGGCGACGGCGGAAAATAGAAGCACGGCGAAGGAAGGCCGAGCGGTTGTCGCAAAGGATATTCGGCGAGGATTCCCTGTTGATGGATCAGTCGTCCCAGTCTTTGGGGGGTCCGTCGACGCAGCCACTGCCAACGATCCTTCCAACGGGAAGCAACCAGAGCCAGCAGCACCAGCAGGGACCGCCGTGGAACTTTTCGTCGCAACAGCACGTGATGGGATTTGGGACGCCGAGGGTTCGCCAGGGATCACCGTTGCGGCGGGAGTACCGGAGAGATTCTGGGATGAGCCTGGCTGGCTCTTCTCAGCAGCAGCAGTCTCAGGGCACGCCGTCGCAGCCTATGTCGCAGGCACTGCCGGGGCCGTTTGGAAGGCGGCCGTCGTTCTCTCCATTCAAGAGGAGCCAGAGTCCGTTGAAGAAGGTGAAGCGGAAGAGTGAATTGCGGCTGAGTGGGTTTAGGTAGTGTAAAGGGAGGTCAGTCGATTTGCGTTGGGATGCACTGTTTCAAGATACCTACTGTGTATGGTGTTCAGATACTCCGTTGGAACTCTTTTCCACGGAAGTGGGTAGGTAGTGCTAGTTATTATCTGCCTCCTATAATCTATTCTTGTCCTAGACTGCTACAAGCTCAATATGCGGCCTGCCAGCACGAGATTGGGGTGCGGACCTATACCAGGTGTTTGAAGTTGCTCCTAGGTATTTTGCGGCTTGCCCCTCAAATTGTTAGGCGGCAGCGAAACTGCAACTTCTCAAAGTGGCAGCGTGGAATCTCGAGAACCATTCCAAAACTACTACCCCAATGAAGATATCCGATCAATTCTGACTCTCTTCTACCAGGACAAATACCACCATAGACGAGAATCGGAGAAAGTTTTCAAAGAAGCCAAAAAAAGAACCGAAAATGTCTCACCACTGCCACGACGAACATTCCCACTCCCACGGAGGCGGAGACGAGCACGACCACTCAGACGACATCACGCCCGCGCTGCAGTTCTCGCTGTACCAACACATCAACCTCGATGAAGTCACAACGCTGAACGAGGCCGTGTACGGGTCCGGCAAGGCGGTGGTCAAGAAGACCTGGGTCGAGCGGCTGCAACCGGAGCCCGAGGTGCAGAGTGATGTTGACGAGCAACTTCTCATTAATATTCCGTAGGTTTTTTCCTCTCACTTACTCCGCACTTTTATCCCTTTCTGCTGCTGTAGGTAACTGTTGTTGTCGTTTTGGGTCATGCATGCATGCCAGCAATGTCCAGGGAGGGTGGGGATTTCACATCGTCTGGGGGTATTCTTTTAACGATAAGGGGATGGATGCTACCCGCTCCGGAAACTGGAGTTATGATGAGTTCTATGGAAAGTGAGCCTGGGGCTAATGATACTCGTGTTTTGCTACCGACCTAGATTCACGGGCCAGGTGAAGCTGCACTCGATTCTCCTGCGCACGTCGGACTCGGATTCGGCACCCAAGACGCTCAAGGTCATTATCAACCGTGACGACGTCGACTTCGGCGTGGCGGAGGAGACAGACGGCACACAGACGTTCGAGTTGAGCCGCACGGCGGAGGTGCAGGAGTTGCCAGTGGTTTGTTACCATCCTTCCTTCCATTCATACTACGATATACTAGGGTACATCTGATCAGCTGACGATGGGCCGGGCGGATTCACCCCGGAGCAGCGCCGGGCACGGTTCAACGCAGTCCGCCGGCTGACGCTCTTCTTCCCGGACAACTTTGGCGACGGCGAGGAGGACGTCACGCGCATCTCCTACATCGGGTTCAAGGGCGAGTGGATGGCGCTCGGGCGGGCTCCAGCAAACATCATCTACGAGGCCGCGGCCAACCCGGGCGATCACAAGATCAAGGGGACCAGTGTGAACCAGATGGGGAGCGGGATCGGAGGGCGTGGACCGGGTCACTGAGATGCAAAACACGGCTGAAGAAAGGTGAGGTGGTGTTCCGGTGACCGCTTGATCCGACTTGGGCCTGGTTCTTTCCCCAAGAGCACGAGCGCTAATGACTACATGACTACATGAAATCATCTTCCCAGTCTTCAGGCCGGTTCTGGTTGCTGGTTGTTGCCATGTTCTCCTCGGAGAAGAGGTCGTCGTAGGCATGTTCCTTTTGCCACTTCTTCTCCTGCCGCTCCTTGGCGATGCGGGCTTCCTCCTTTTTCTGCGGGACACGATCTGTCAGCCCGTGCTGTCCGCATTCAGGAGTGGAAAAGGGGAAGAAGACATACCCTCGCTTGCAGGGCGGCCTGATCCCTCTTACGCAGCTCCCGCAAGTGATCGTCCTTCTCCTGCTTCAGGTCTGGGTACTTCTCGATCTTGGTCTTGTTGAGCCGGTTGACGATGGGGTTTTCTCGCTGAGGAACAAGTATCTTCTTGACCTGGGAGGTGTTATCAATGTGATGGGCTATGGTGCGATTATGCCTCAGGTTACTACTGACCTTCTTGTGGTCTTTGAAGCTCACTTGGCCCACCGCCATGCTGCCATCTTTCTTAAGGTTGGACCACGGCGTGTAGATGATGGTGACGTTATCCTTCTTGTTGCCTGGTCTTCATTAGCCCACAGCGACGACTGTCTCATGTTCGGACTTGTCATCGGCTACCCTCGATCGAGTTGGCCTTGGTCAGCTGTGCCAGATCGGTCAACAGCTCCTCCGGTATGTTGTCCCAGGTCTCGCCCTCGCGCAACCGCAGGTAGATGTGGGCGCTGGACAGCTTATCGGCGTGGAACTGCCGTTGTGTGAGCGAGCTTTGCTAAGCCAAGGGGCACTCTTCAGGAGGCATCCCATACCCTATCAAGAAAATGAGCATTTGGACCTGGTTAAGGAAGGAACTAGCAGCACTTACCACACATCCTCTTCCCACCCAAACTTGATGAGGTCCTCATCTGTATAAAATAAATACACATGCGTGTGTCAGGGTCGTTGCTCCGCCAAAAGAAGGTACGGAGTCTGTGTGGGAGGGGTTGCATGCTATCACTCACTCTCAAACTTGTCCTTGCCCACGTAGATGTACGCCGGTGGGTCGACGACGTTAGACGTGAAATAGTACACCATTTTGTATGAGAGACAGAGAAGATGGTTTGAACACGCGCAAGTGTGTGCTGAGCGTCTCAGGCAGCTCTCATAATGAGGAGGGGTGCACCAGCACCATGGTAGGGTTAGGGTTATACCTGTCAACCTCCCCGCCAAGCCCCGTTTTTATCAACTGGAGTTCTCAAATTTCTGCCGCGTGCCGGCCAACCACAAGTTTCTGAAGCGCGACCTCGCCGTCGTCGAGGCTGTCTCCCCTCGACCACCACAGCCGCCACAACCAACCAATGTCGTGAAAGTCGATCCTTCCTCCGGTTTGTAAGGTCGATTGAGCAGAGAACAGCCACACCTCCGAATCACACAAAGTCAGTCCATCAATGGCGCCCCGGCTGCCGGCCCGCTGCTGGCGGCAGCTGCTCCGGCCATCCTCCACCAGCCCGACAACGCATACCCTCCCGCGCGCCGCCTTACCATCCACCACAACGAACGCCTCCCTCCTCCCCTACACGCAATCCCGCACCGTCAAGTCAGGCTGGTCGACGCTGCCGACCCGCGGCGCCAAGCCGCACCGCTTCAACCAGGTGACCTCGGGGCTCCCCACGCCGACAACGGGCCCGGCCGCGGCGCTGAAGCGGAAAGAACGCACGACGCCCGTCCGCGCGGGCGTGCTGGCGGTCAAGAAGGGCATGACCGTCTTCATGGGCCGCACGGGCGCGCGCATCCCCTGCACGGTGCTGCAGCTGGACCGGGTGCAGACGGTGCTGAACAAGACCAAGCACAAGCACGGCTACTGGGCCGTGCAGGTCGGCATGGGCGAGCGCAACCCGGGCAACGTGACGGCGCCTCTGCTGGGGTACTTCGAGGCCAAGGGCATCGCGCCCAAGGAGGTGCTGGCCGAGTTCCGCGTACGCGACGAGCGCGGGCTGCTGCCGGTGGGTGTGCAGCTCATGCCCGACTGGTTCCATGTCGGCCAGCGAGTCGATGTGCGGAGCAACTCGAGGGGAATGGGGTTTGCCGGCGGTATGAAGAGGCACGGCTTCTCGGGCCAGGAGGCGAGTCACGGTAATTCGTTGAACCACCGCACGATTGGGTCGGCGGGCCCCTCGCAGGGCAGTGGGTCGAGAGTGCTGCCCGGGAAGAAGATGCCTGGTCGAATGGGCAACCAGCGGGTGACGATTCAGAACTTGCCGGTGCTGATGGTGGATAATGAGCTGGGAATCGTGGTGGTGAAGGGGTGCGTGGCGGGGCCGAAGGGGGCGGTGGTCAAGATCCAGGATGCGTGCAAGAAGCCGCCGCCGAGCGACGATTTCATCGAGAAGACGAAGAAGTTGCTGGAGGAGCGGTTCCCGGAGGCCGAGGCGCATCTGCAGGCGGCGCGGGAGCGGCATTTGGAGCTGAAGCAGGCGAGACGGGAGAAGAGGATAGAGGAGCTCATGGTCGGGGGCATGAAGCCGGGCTCCGAAGATGAGATGGATGCTATTGAGCAAATCATTGCGGCCGATGCGATGAATGAGGCCACAGAGCATGCGCCGGCCCAGTTCTGATTACAAAGTCGTTGCGTGGGCGTTCTATTTTGGGTCATGGCTTGTATCATACAACATACAGTAAATGTACAGTACCTAACGGATAGGAGTCCCGGGCTGATCTGGACCCCCGCACCGCTTTACTTTTCATCATCCGGCCCATCCATCCAACCTCGGGAAAACAGCGCACATTACAGCACCTACTTCTTCATCTGCTGCCTGAACCCCCTCGTCGCTGCCGCCCCCTGCACGATCTCCTCCTCATCGTCCTCAATCTCCGCGACAATGCCCTTGAATGGATCCCCATCCTCAAGCAAATCAATCACGGTCCCATCATCCGTCTCCAGACTCCACTCGGTCGTCTCGAACAGGCCCCTCGGTGTCGGCCGGTAGCTTGCAAAGCGCATGACGCCGCCGGCGCGCGTGCCCTTGACGCGGAAGCTGATGTTGATGCGGCCGTGCAGCTGGTTCATCTCGCCCGAGATCCAGGGGATCTGCTGGGCGAAGTAGATCTCGTCGCCCAGGTGCGCGCGGGCCTTGTCCGACGTGCGCAGCGCGTACAGCGTGGCCCCGACCACGGGGCTCGAGAGCTTCTGGTAGTTGAAGATGGCGAGCGAGGCGACGGCGATGACGGCCGCGAAGAGCGGGAGCGTGCGGGACCAGCGGAAGGTGATTTTGTCGAGGTCTAGCGGGGGATGGGAGATACCCCCTGAGGTCAGTGACTTTTGTCTAGAGCAAGAGGTTTCACAAAATGGAGGGCGCACCTGGGAGTTCGCGGTCTGGTCGCCGCTCTAGCAGTGGGCCGTCGCCTTTCTTGGGCGCCGAGACGAAGGTGCGCCGTTGTTGCCGGACGAGCTGCCGGGTCACCGGTGCTTCGGCTGCACTAACTGCTGCTGGTACTATCCTCCGCCGCAGCAGGGCTGCTGCTTGGGCTCCCGCCCTTTGCGGCGCTAACCTCGACAGCATGCTTGAGTGGTGGTGTGGTTGTCTCGTCCTGAACTGATCTTCAGCCCACTTTCCGTTGCTTGTGGAAGCTTGGGCTGATAGCGATAACGTTATGCAAGTATCAGGAGTTATCTGGCAGCTGAGTCTCTTGGCAAGGCTGTGGATACATACAACCCCGACACGATCCGCCTTTCCACTCTCCCACTCCACAATCATCCATCCCTGTGCCTTCAGCCTTTGTTCTTCGGGTAACACCAGCAAGCACATATCGCGCCCTGCCGCCAGCTTGCTTTGACTCGCAATCTTGGCCAATATCTGCCAAGACTACTCTTGAGGCGTCCAAGATGACTGATCCATGGTTAAGTATTGAAACGTTTGAGGAATTCGATTCCGGAGGCTGGACAGTGGGCGATGCCCTCCCCCTAATTCGTTACTGGACCCTCCACGATCACCAGACATCGTCATCGAGGCTATCTCGATATTTGGAGCCTTATTCGACGATCATTGACATGGCGTCCCCCAATGCATCAACGCTGGGGCGCATCTAACTCAGCTCCGAGTGCGACGACTCGGTTCCTTGAGCCGCACTCTAGTCTACGCTGCGAGGCTGCGTCGTACATCTTGTCCGGTTCTCTTTGTTCTACTATGTGCTCTCCTATTCTCTTCCGTGCCCTCTAGTTCAATGCCGCAAAAACGGTAGACATCTTTCACCGCCCCCTGCCCCATCACTTCTGCCCCTTTGTTTGACCCGGGGACGATATACTTAACCTGGCCTCCCGAGTAGGAAACCGAGAAGTCCACCATCCGTACCACCGTACACACTGATATGGCCCTCTCACGCTCTCTCCTACTCCCTATCGGGCTCACCACGTTTCTGTTGGCGGTGGACGCCGCCGTCTCCCTTGGCCTGGTCTCGTCCATGGTTGCGTTCCTACATCACTACGGCCGTGGCCCTTGCCCTGTCGCGAATCCGACTGGGTCATACTTCCTGCTCGCTGGAGAGCCAGCAAACCTAGTTACTAACCAGGGCCATACTACCAATGCCGCCGGAGGGACAGCCCTTGTTCTGGTGGCATTTGGCGGTATGATTGCTTTGTGGTTGGAGAAGCGGTCTCGGAAGAAGGTGAGCGGCGGGCAAACCGTCCTATTTATTGCTTTCATAGCCTGGGTGCTGATACATAAACGACGCAAAGCGCGATAGCTCCTCCCCAGTCTTCTACCTCTGGGCGCTGATTGTTTTCTTCAGCTTCCTCCTGACGCTGGTGGCTCTCATCTACACGTTCGTCGAGACGTCCAAGACAGGCGGCCAGTCCATCGACCTGGCGGTGGCCGAGACGAACCCGGCGCCCGTCAAGTATCCAGACCACCGATGGACGCCCGAGAACTGGTATGCTGCTGTCTTGGAATTGCCATTGGTGAGCGACAATAACCGGAGGATCATATCCGGCAATCTGACAATCATGAGGGCTTGGCGGTGGAATATTATTCCGCTGTTCGTCCTCGGGTTTGTGCTGTTGGTGTTGGTTGCGCTGGAGGTGCTCAGAGTGAGAAGGAGGAATACGCAGAGGATTGAGGTGGTTGACGTTCCTGCTTGGCCATTGAAGTAGACGCCGGCTTTGGCAGGATGGGTTGTGGATCGTTATCTCTGCTTCTCTCTGATATGTCCAGCATGGGAGCTCGATGAGGGCTGAGCACTAGTACTGCTCAAATTACAGACCGAGCTCCTTGTGCACAGATATATCCTTTTACACCAAACAGACCATACCACGAGATATAGCCTGAAGCACCAGTGGCGCTCTGCTTGTCCTTGCATTATAGCCTGGTAGATTATTATTTAACACCATATTCTCGCTCAACGTCTCAGTCTGACTGCTTATGCGGCCATTCAGTGTTACCGTAACGACTACATGGATAATTACGCAGTAGTTTACCGGTACTGGCTGCCGAGCACCCATGTCAGCCGTGCGCACGCCTGCCACTCAACGTCATCGTGCTTCAGCCGTAGCTGCGACTCCCCGACAACCTCGCTGCCCTACTTTGGATTTATTTACACACGCATCTTAGATATTGTACACCCCGGCCCGCTGCTTCCCCGGCATCGAAGCGCCATGGCCAAACCAACAGCCACAGCGCGCCTTCGGCGGACATTTCATTACCCCTCCGACGACGACGCTGGCTCCGCATCCTCTGGCCCCGAAGTCCTCGACGAGCAAGGTACGTTTCCGGTTTCCGGTATTTCTTCCCCCCTACTTCCTTCTAACCCCCTTCAACCATCCAACATATACTGACAAAAAGGCCTGGGAGCAAAAAAAAAAAACAGAACAAGAAACGCTAATCCAAACCTTGACCACCCAAAACGAAACCCGGAACAGAACCTTCCACCGCCTCCTCTCGGCCCTCCCCGCCCTGTCCACCATCCCCTTCCTACTCGGCCTCTTCCTCTCCCACTCGGCCGGTCCGTCCCGATTGCTTTCCCTCCTGGGCCTGTCCTCCCTGTGCGCGACGGGGTGGATGCTGTACACCTTCGAGGTCTGCGAGACCGGTTTCCCACGGCTCGACCGCCACACCAGCAGTCTCGCGGACAAGAAGAAGAAGAAGGAGAAGGGGTTATTATCATTATCATCGAATGATAGCAGGGAGAGGCGGCGGACAGCGGGGGCCGGACTAGGAGCAGGAGCACGGACGGTGGGCCACTATGACTTGTTGCGATGGAATAGCAGGCCTAGGAGACGGGATGGTCTCTTGACTGGGCCTCTCCCCGGAGAGGGCAGCAGAACACCACTACAACAGCATCTCCCCTGGCTGAACGTGGGGTTGGCGGCGCTGGTTCTGCTGACGGGGTTGTTGGAGCGGGTGAGACTCGGAGGAGAAGCGGCCAACGCTGGTGTCAGCCCGTTGTTGCTTGGCGCTCTGCCCGGGGTGGTGTACGCTGTTGTTGTCGGGGCGAAGGTAATGATGGCCGAGGTGGATCCGGAAAGGGAATTGGGCAAGTTGAAGTATGGGTATAAAGGTGCATAGGGCAGGCACGTTCCTTCGTGTTTGGCTATATGAAGCGGTATAAGGTAAATACCCATCGCACGGCGTTAGTTTGGTTCGGGAAGGCATGGGTGAGGGATAATACACTAAGCATTACAGTACACTGAGATATATCACCTCCTGGGCTGGTGTTCTATGTAGCAGCATTGCTATTGCTGTCCTTCTCTGCTTCCGTTATCCGCAGACTACCTCCTTTTGCGATGCATCCTCTTTGTTCAAAGGCAAGACCGACAACGTAATCCCACATATAATTCCAGACCGACCCTTTACACATCTATCGACTCGTTGAAACGTAGCACACCATTTCCCTTGAGAACACCATCCACCCCCTTCGGCAGGCGCGGGAAGGGATCCGCCAACGAGTTGCTGGGTTCGGGTGCCTTCGGGCCCGCTCCGGACTTGTCGACGACGAGCGCCAAACCGTGTGATTTGATGGCATCCACCAGCGCGGGCACCATGTCCTAATGTCATCGATTAGCGCCGCTTCACAAACCTCCGTTAAGAGATAGCCATAGTAACTTACTAGCAACCGCTCACAGCATATCAACCCCATGAAATTATTGCTCTGCGCCGTCCTAACCGCATCCTTGATCGAGCTTGCCGGGTGCTGTGCACCACCAACCCCACAGTCCTGTCCTTCCTGTGATGGTTGCCTGCCTAGGTCGTTGCACAAGAATACCGGGAAGTTGGGTTGCTTCCAGTTCAGCGCCGTGCACACGCTCTCGTTGTATGAGCTGAACACGACCGACCGGACCGCCTCCGGTCCCTGGCCCTGGGCCCGCTGGGCGCGGGCATGGTCGAATACGACGGTGAGGATGGCGTCGACGTAAGTATTAAGACCGGCGCTCAGACCGAGCTCCTTCAGGGCTAGCCGCTCCCGCTCCTCAGCTGTCGGGTAGAGCACCTGGATGTTTACGTGCATGCCCCTCGGGAGGAGGGAGAGGGCGTCGTGTAGGGTGGTGCTGCCTGATGTGGCGAGAATGCGGTGGACCTCCGCGATGTCATGGACGGGAAGGGGAGAAGGGGGTCCGTTGCCGGTGGCGGTGCGGAATTGGGCTAGAGTCAAGCGTGATACGGGCAAGTCGATGCCACCGCAGCTGACGGTCCACTGCGGCCAGAGCACTGGAACGCCGTCGCCCGTGTGCTGGACGTAGATGCGGACGAAGTCGCCCGATAAGCTGGAGCCGGTAACAAAAGTGCTGCTGCTCATAGCCGGTGTCATGGTGGCGGCATCCACCTGGCTTGTCGCCTTCCAGTACGTCTCGAAGTCGGTGATCTCCAGCGGCTTACCCTGGAATGGCTTGATGACCTGCGCGTGGAAGGTGAGCTGCCCAATGGCGCGCAACCGCGGATCGAACAGTGGCAAACAACAGTCGCCGGTGTTGCTATTAAGCAGCGCGCGGAAGGTGTTGGGCAGCGCCACGGTCTTGGCGATCACCTTCGCGCCATAGGCCGGGAAGACATCAAAGTCAAGAGTGAAGCAATCGAAACTGTCGACCTGGAACGAGACGAGCCGCGTATCCTCGTGGAAGGGAAGCATGATGTTCTTAGGGATGACGTCTGAGACCTTGGACGAGATGGTGAGTCGCGCGGCAGGATACTTGCTGTCGTGGAAGAATATAAGCGGCGCCTCCCCGCTGCCTCCGAAACTGATCTGCACAACCGTCTTCGTATCGAGGAAGTTATGGCCGTAGCGCCGAAGCGGGATGATGGGCGGGGGGAGCTCGAGCACCGGGATCGCGTCTGTGTCTATCGACATGGGCATAGGGGCGCTACTACTCGCCATGGGCCCTAGCGCCCCGGCTATCTGCGCCTCCAGCGCACCGGGTTTCTTGCTCAGGTTAGACGGGGTGAGCAGCTTCATGCACTCCAGATGGCCCTCCCAAGCTGCGTAGTACATGGCTGGAAGCTCTTTCTCGTCCAGGATGCTGGGGTCTGCGCCAACGTCAAGTAGAGCCTGGAGACACGGGACATTCCCTTCGCTCGCCGCATGAACAAGTGGCGTCCACCCGTAGAGCTTGTCTATTTGGTCCAGATCCGCTCCATAGTTCTTGAGCAAGAGAAGCAACTCTGGCGTCTGGCCCGACCTGGCCACCAGGTGTTGCGGGTAGAGCCCTTCGGCGTCGGGCAGGATCTTGGCACCATGCTGCAGGAGCAGTTCCGCAATAGCCAGGGACCCGTGCTCGCAAGCAAGGTTGAGCGGCACGTGGTCGGTGTCGGACACAGGATCGAGGCGGGCAGACCGTTCTAGCAGCCTGCGCACGCAGTCGAGGTGCTTGTGAACAATGCAGTGGATTAGGGGGGTGTAGTTGTCATGGTCGATGAGGTTGATGGTCTGGGGTGCGACTGTCGAGTGTGGGATGCGCGTCAGCTATCCGCTCTCTACGAAAGAGCTGCAGAATCCATACCTGATAATAATGTATCGATCATGTCCAGCCGGCCATGCATGCTCGCATAGTGCAGGGGGATTCGCCCGTACACGTCCGTCCTATCGACAGCAACCCCCTTTGACAGCCCATACTCGAGCACAAACGAGTTCCCGTAAATGGCCGCCTGATGCAGACAGTTCCGTTCGTTGATGTCGTCTTCAGACTGAACATCCACCAAACCCGTCTCCAGCAGGACCTGTAGCGCCTCGGCGGGCCCTCCGCTGATTGCGCCCAGGAAAGTCCTGGTGAAACGCTCCATCAAGAGCGAGTTGACAACGGCGTTTTCCGGTTCCACCGCAGCCCTCGTACGTCCCACCAAATCCCTGAGCCCGTCGAGATTTCCGGAGAGGACCATATCGAGAAGTAGGGTGTCGGCATCCCCTTCGTCGGTGCCCGGCAGATGCTGGCTACTGACGACGTGTTCTGGACGGGCATCGAAGGTGACATTATCACCGTCGGCCCAAGCACCGAGCTCCTGCAGACTTGTAGTCGCCTGGTCCGACAGCTCGCTGATGACGGTCGCGTTGAAGAAGGGTTGCACCTCGACCGCGCGGGAGAGATACAGCTCCTTGGTCTTAGATTTTGACGTCTTGTCCCACTTCTTGAGGATCTTGGAGAAGGCTGTGCCGTTGATCTCGACAAACTGCTGCAGCTTGTTCAAGTCATTGGCAAACTGCTGGAAGCCCTCTTGGAGGGTGGTGAATTTGGCAGACCGCCTGGAGATGCCATGACGGGACTGCAGAACCTTCTTCTTGTCGAGGAGGGTCTTGAGACGGACTTTGAGCTGTCGCGGGGTCAGTGTCCTAGCCGAGAGGGAAGGGCTCAGACATGCCGCCAATATGCGTACCTCGGCCTCTTTTTGGAGATAGAATGCATTGACCTTCTCAAGCTCTCTTTCCTACTTGTGGTTTAGTATTCCACATAAATAATCCCAAACCGCAACCCTTACCAACTGGAAGAAGAAGGTCGCCTTGTTCGCCTGAAGAGCGGCCTGCGAGTCGAGAGGCCCTGCACCGCCGCGTTGTGCCGCATCATTTTGTGTAGCGAGCACAGGGGTTGCCGAGAGCTTCTTGATCAGCTGTGCGCGAAGCAGTGTCAGTGTTGTTCAGACGACTGGCGTGGCTCGTATCCTGCTTGGTCTTCCAATCAGCCCTAGGGCAGACCGACGCCAGGCATGAACCGAGGTTATCGGGGGCGGTGGCGCACCTTTTTGAGCGCCTTGTAATTGACGAAGCTGGCAGCATACTCGGGCACTTCGAGTTGGCGCTTTTGAATGTGCTTGCCGAACTTCCTTGGTTGAGAGTTAGCAGGGACGTATTTTCGATACGGATACTGAGGCTCACATTGTTGAAAGGGCTGAGAGCCTTTTGAGGCTTCGACCAAATAAAGTCACGAACGCAACAGCAATGGCCACATGCACCTCGATTGGGAACGGGTGATTGGTGAGAGAGGATGGAAGAAGAAGTCAACCAATGGCCGTGTGCAGTGAGATGTACCAAGCCCGGTGTATAAGGGTGATCGAGCCACACCTAGTACAGTCGGCAAGGGTCGTAAAATCCGAAGGTGGCGGCTCCGCCTTTCTGTCGAAAACTAAATGAACCGGTAGACCTGGAATGACACTCGTAAAAGCGGCCGGCGAGGTCTGGCCTTTGAGTGGGTTGCGGCCGGGGGGTTCTGCGGTGGGATGTAGAGTGTATGAGTGAGCAGGAGGAAGGGGAACCTCAAAAGTGAGGAAGCGGACGGTGGCTCAAGTGCTAGGTGTCTCTGATGCGTTTCCGGGAAATATAGTAATGTTCAGGCTGGTCCCCTGTTCTGGATGCCAAGTCAAGTAACGTCAAATACTATTGAGATGGTGGTGATGAGTGCGGAAGTCTTGAATGACTGGCTGCCCGTTACGCCGGGACTCGACCGGTAATGGTGAAGCGTCAAGTCGGGGCGCCAAGCCTCCGGCAGTGTGGGTAATGCCGGTATGAGCTTCTACGCGAGCACAATCTGGGCTCTGACCTAAGCACTAGAAGGTTAGAAGGAAGAGGAAGGAAAAGCTGGCAGTTGAACGAGAGCAAACAGACGAAGGTCACCAATTCTTCCAAGGCTTGAAGGCCAAATGAGCCCAATGAGCCCATGGAGACGAAAACAGCTCGGTTGGCACTCATTCACGGGGCTCCCCACGTACAACCTTAGGGAGGTACCTACCCCCCACGAGTCGTGGCTCCAGAAAGACTCTGTAACGTAGAAGTACAGAAAGGCCCGTAAATTACTGCAGTGGCCGTGTCGCCGGAATACCCAACTGAGTTTTCCCATGAGAACGGTTGTCTCGTGAGCCCGGTGACACAAAGCCTCACCCAATTGACCTTGTGCAAGATCCGCTCTCCTGGGAACAGCCGCTGCTACGCTAGGTATGCAGCACATCCGGGCCATCTCCCCAATGCTACGATACTTGAAGTCCCAAAATAGCCAATCGGGAGCCAAGATCGAGCCATGTGCTCCCAGTGATTCGATGTGGTGACGGATCAGAAGGCAGACACTTGCTCCAATTTGCGGGGCATTGCTCGATGCAGCCAGCGGGCGGATGAGAGAGGGGGCAAGCGAGGTGAGGGGCAGTCAACCTCGTCCAAAGGCTAAGGTGGGGGTCACCCGGACGCAGAAAAAAAAGAGCCGTACAGTAAACTCCTCTACCTCATAGTTGAACCAACAAGCCTAGCATAAGATTAGTAATTCAAAAAAGAAAAAGAAGAAAAAGGAAAGCAAGTAAAGCAGTAAGCATAGAAGATAAAGAGAAGAGAGGAAAAGAGAAAGCAAGTACGAATTATTGAAAAGGAGGTTGGGGATGCTCATCAAGAAGATTAAGCTTCTGAAGTTGAAGACGAGTCAGTTAACAGCGAGGTTCGATGCTTTGGTGTACGGCTCTTTTTGGCCAGTGGGAGGGAGTATAAGATCACCATTTATCCGCATCCCATACAACCACATCCTGCATTGCAGGGCAAACATCAGGGACTGAACTCGAACTGGTGGTGCACTTCAGACCTGGAGTCTACAGACTATACATCCGGACACAGTAGGTACATCCGAATGTAATGCACCTACCGTCCAGAACCAGACTTCCGGGTCAAGTCGGGCTTACAAACATCAACAGCTATAATCCTATGTTGCATACTAGTACTCGTGCGTCCTCAATCCGAGTTAACCCGAGGACAGCTCAAACCTAGTAGCGTACTATTCGAGAGATCTCACTTTGCACCACGTGCTGTGGCCCTGGCTACATGTGAAAAGGCACGGAGCTCGACGGACATGTCGACGGACCATCTTGAACCTCCTTACAAATGGGAACACCAGTACTTTGATGACCGCGGTCTCCAATAAACCAGCCACCGATGCTGGACATACGATTGAGTTATTACATACTGGAGATGTTCCGCCTGCTGTAACACAACCGCACACCGTGACGCTAAATTGCCCGAAACATACGACGCATCAACCACGAGCACGTGCTCTATTCCCCTATTTGGCACCAGTGCCTGCACCACCACTCGTTTCCTTACTTTTGCCTTCATCCTCCACCAAGCTTTCCGCCATCGCATCCGCCGTAGCCTGCCTCAGCCGTTCGGTATCCTCCATCTTGATCTCCCTGCTCCCAGACGTCTTGTTCTTGACTTCGTGCTCGTCATCGCTATCCCCGAGACTGAAGGGGTCATTCTCGGCGATCGGGCTGGGCTCGACGGCCGACAGCGGTTGCCACTTGCTCGCCTTCGCCGCACTGCTGCCAGGTCCCGCGGCGGCGCTGGCGTCCTTGGGTGGGATTTTGGGCGAGGCACTGTACGCGTCGATATCCTCGACTGTGTCGCGGAAGGAGACAACTTTCCTGCCGTCGCTCGGCTTGGGCGACTTAGATGGCGGCGGCGGCTTGAAGAGGTTCGGGTTACTGCGCTGGTTCTGGACGGGGGCTAGTGGGAGGATTTGTTAGACTAAGGCATTGCGCTGTATCAGTAGCGGGTGGTAAACTTACTTCCGTCGCTGTGAAACTTCATCCCCGCGAAGTCATCACTGAGAAGCTCAGGATCCGCATCGTAGCGCTCGTAGTCCGCGCTCCTCCGAGTCGGATCCCGGGTCGGTCTGCCCATGAACGAGCTGCTCCCCTGGGCCCGGTGCTCATCCTCCTCGTCAAACGTCTCGTCAAGCTTCTTCTTCAGATTCGTGAACCACGTGTTGACCTTTGTCTGCGTCTCAATAAATCCCTTCTTTAGGCTCTCCTTAATGACGGGCAGATCGTCGTCAAGGAAGCTATGCTCGCGATCGTACTCGTCGTCGTGGCCTCGTATACCTGTCTGCTGCCGACCACGGGGTGGACCACCGCCTCGGTGGGCCCGATTGGCGGTTCTAGCCTCGTACGCGCCGACATTTTCGTACTGTTCTGCCAGTTGACGAGCATACCTCTCGTCGGCCTCAAGTTGTGATAGATCGGTGGAAGTCGGTCCTGCCGGGTCAGCCACGGGTCTCGGGGGCGGCGGGGGCGGTCGATCGCGTTCGGCGGCTTCGGGGTCTGTCATCTCCAGAAGCGCATTGAAGGCGGCCTCGATGCGCCCACCGCTGGCGGTGAGTACGGCCCTGATGACGGCATCATCGATAGACGGGAAGGCCTCCTTGAGCATCTGCTGGTTCTTTTGCGCCTCGGTCAGCGGCCGGGGCGGCTTGGGCGGAGGAGCATCGCCGGACGCGGCTACAGGCGCACTGGCCGTGTTCGGACTTGAGGGGTTGGGTTTGGCGGCCGCAGCATCGTCGGGACCCAGCGTCACGCCCTCTTGCACGTCGTCGTCGTCCATCTCGAGAGGTCTTACGGTAGTAGGAGATTCAGGCGCTGGAGGGACCCCGGTCTAGATATCCAGACATGTTAGTCAAGACGTTGCGCAGATCAGGGACCCGTGCCGGGGAGGTGGATAGGGGCTCTGCGCTATGCTTACCGCCTCGGTAGACATGTTGATCCTTTCAGCCAAATATCGGTGAAACGGCGATTGTATGAAGAAAGATGGCGCAGGAGATTGAATGCTTCTTTCAACGTGAGTTCAAGAGCTATTGAAGTAATGAGGACCGGCTGGGTTGACTGATATGCGAGACGTCTCCTGGATGCGGTCGCATGTGCCAGCCAAATTACGTAGCCCCCTCTCACGCGCCCGCCTTAAGCCACAATGGGTGACGATTATCGATAAGGCAGCAGCCCCTGAAAATAGGTACTGTGTACATACCGTACCTCCTTCACGAACGCAGAAGGCTGAATAACATTTACACTGGAAGCTTTGCGTGTCTAGGTATTCCTTGTGCTCACTGGCACCTGGTATCTAAGTGGAAGATCATGCAGGCTAAACCTGTCGTGAGAGCGCGATGGGCAGTTGCCCTCCCAGTGACATGCAATGCCATCGAGTCAGAGACGGAATATCTTGTAGAATAACACACCCTGCAATCATAGCTGTCTGTGACGTCTCACGTCCCAACGTCTCTTGTAATCCTGCTCTTGCCAAGAGGGCTGAGATCCGGCCCTCGACATCCACCAACCCCTAGCATCAGTAATTACAGCCCAGCGGCACCACCAGGCGGTGATAGCACACTCCCAATGTCAGAATGGGCACTAGCTCGAGCCGTATAACGGCACAGGATCAGTCCGCAACCCTTCCCCTTCCTCAAGCCACCCCCCGCCCCGCAAGACTCGACGCTCACTTATATCCTGCACCAACAGAGCGATCCTCGACCTCAAAACCCAGCGCGACAAGCTGCACCAGTACCAGCGGCGCATAACGCACCTCACGGACAAGGAAACCGCCATCGCGCGGCAGATGCTCGCCAAGGGCGACAAGCCGCGCGCGCTGCTGGCGCTCCGCCGCAAGAAGTACCAGGAGTCGCTGCTCGCCAAGACGGACGCGCAGCTGGAGCAGCTGGAGAAGCTGACGTCGTCGGTCGAGTTCGCGCTGATCCAGAAGGACGTGCTCTTCGGCCTGCAGCAGGGCACCAAGGTGCTCAAGGAGATCCAGCGCGAGATGGGCGGGATCGAGAACGTCGAGAAGCTGATGGGGGAAACTGCTGAGGCGATTGCTTACCAGAGGGTTCGTCTACTCCCCTGTTTCATAAGGCCGGTACCGCTCTCGTGACTGCTGACCGGACGACTCAAACAGGAGATTGGGGAGATCCTCGCCGGGAGTATGTCTAACCAGGATGAGGAGGAAGTCGAAGACGAGCTAGCTGCGCTCGAGGCTGAAGTTACGAGGAGGGAGAGTGGACAGAGGATACAGTTGCCCAATGTTCCTGATACCCAGCTCCCGGCACAAAAGGCCAGGGATGAGGCTCGACCTGAATTGGCGGAACAAGGGGCACAACCGGCGCGGAAGGCTATGTTGGCTTCATAGAAGGGGAGGAGTCTGAGGGCTAATGACTGGTATGCATGGGTGGCGCTTCGGTTTTCTCTGTGAATTTACACCACCTGTGTTGCTCAGCGACGGGAACGAGAACAAGTCCAAAGTTGCTGTGTTCGGCAGCCAGTAGATGTAATCGATCCCACTCAGACAACGGCGCGCTAAACAGAGGCTATAGATTACATCTATAAGCGGCACAGCAATGGCGCCCAGCAATTCTATCAATGAGCAATAGATCTTGCCTCAACGATGCCCGATAACGCCGTGCTAATGCCAACGAATGTTGAAGCAACCCCGCGCCCACTCCGAGCTCCCTGTTGGAATGCAGCAATGCAGCGATGCCGTATGCCAAACCACGCGCCAAGTCATCGCACCTTCCCATCCCGAACGCTTCGCCGTCGGCCGGGTACATTAGATGAGTCTCGGGTTTTGTACAATGAAGATATACACGAAATGTCCAACAGAAAGTATAGGATCAATGCTAACGCCTGAGCTAGACCCATCGGTAAGAACGCAGCCTGGTTACTCAGTCAATCACGATCACGTCGTCCCTTCCGGGGGCAGGCCGACTAGTGTGTGACTCGTATGGAAGCCCATTCTGCGGTATAGCGGCTGAAAGAGGCCGGTACACGATGCCGTCCCCTCTGTAGTAAGGCCCAGGAGTCGGATAGGTACGAGGCTCGAGGCTGTGCATATGGTAAGCAGAAGCCCATGTCATTAGCAAGGCTAAGCTACATACCCTGGGCGTCGGCCCTGATCATCATCCATCCGTTCCTGTCGCAGGTACCCCTCCGGTTGTCGTCCATAGACAGGCGCATTGTCGTGTGGAAATACAGCTTGTTCAATCCTTGCCACGACCCGTTCAACCGGCTGGCCCCGTGCGGGGAAACTTTGAAGGTCGTATCGTGCAAGACCGTCAGCCACTTGCTGTGACATCAAGCCTTGTTGTGACGCAACGGTCTGCAAATCGTATCTCCCATCGTCCGCAGCAATTGGGCGCGGCTCGTGCTGCCTCGGAAACTTATTCTTGACTCGCACAAACTCGCCAACGTCGTCCTGCAGGGTTTCCACCTGTCGGCCATTCCTCGAATCGGCATGTCGCCTGTCGCGCTCATCCGCCCAAGAGGGATCTGGGTGCCGGGCATCTCTGGTCCAACCCGTCGGAGAGGCGCGCGGGTGCTCCGATGACACATAGACAGGACGTGTCCGCGCTTGTCGAGGCGGCGAGGGGTAATCGGGGATGACTATCGGGCGGGATTCTTCCGACCTAAGAATAACCCCGTCGTGTCCGATCCAGATTGGCCGGGTCGCCCACCCAATGGCCGGCTCACCACGGGGTGCTGCGTCACCCCCCCGTAACGACGGAGGCTGTACACCTAACCCACCGGAAGTAGCTGTGGCAGCAGTACCCCGAGCTGTACTGACGGACTGCGAGTTTAGCACAATAAAAGGTTCCAGGTGCTGGTCAGGTACGATAGACGGCTGGTTTGCCTCAAAACGAGGAGGAAGCCTGATAAACCCGCTATCGGCGTAGGCTGGACGAGGCGCCCAGGCCGCCGTGCTTTGTGGCCCTGCAGGGCCATGGTGCTGGCTCACTACCCGTACCGGATTCTCGAGACCAATGGGGCGCCCAGTCTCGCGGTGCCGATAGGGGAAGGATAACGGTGGCCGAACATTAGACGACTGCGGAGAAGTAGGCTCGATTGAAGGGACAGGATAATCCTTGAAATCCTGGCCATGATAGCTTACCAGTTCGGTCTCTGGGGTTCCATACCGCAAAGTCCGTGACCCAACTATAGGCCTGAGCCGACTGTCCGGTACGTCCTGTTGAGCGGGCCCCTCCTGCGGTTGGGGGTAGGTAGGCCGATAGGCGAAGCGCTGCAGCCTGGAATTCGCGTCTTCAGAACGGTAGGAAGCACTGTGAACCTGTTGTCCATTGTGAGACGACTCGACCGGGCTGCGGGCGGACGCTATCCCCCGGTCAGGGAGGGCAGGCTCGCCAACCCGCCATGGCTGTGGCCTATGAGTCGGGGACTTCTCCACGGCTACGACGCCAGTTGATTGAGTTGACGCGTGATCCTTCAGCCGCTGACGCTCCACAGCTTGATGCCAGGCCTGATCGCGAGCGGCCTGATAACGGTGGAATCCCCGTTGCGCCCACTTTGCTGCTCTCCGGTCTTTGCGGGAGGGCTTGGCGACCTTCTGTGGCACATGGCCCGCTCGTGGAAACCCTTCAGCACGGGAGCCGTTAGTAGTCGAGGGGTTGGGGAATACGTTAACGGAAGGCACCGTTGTTCTGCTTGGCAAGGCATGTTCTTGCTCCTCGCCATCTACTGAGCTCTCGTCCGCTGAGGAGGTTGTGGATGCGCCATCTTCCTCTTCGTTGTCAGACTCGTCACTCTCAGAGTCCGAAATGACAACCACTTCGCAGAGGATCTCATCAAGCTGGTCGCGCCCCGTCTCCTCGTCCCCTCGCCACTTGACCAGGATATCGAGACAGAGGGACTCAACAGCTTTCCTCGCATTGACATAGGATGTTTCCCTAAGCAGCTGGTCATATCTGGTATGGTTGTGCCGGATATGGGCAAGCACAGCCAACTGTACACGGCGCGAAAGGGTGACATCAGGAGCAAGCCCTACAGGCGGGTCTCCCTTGCCGTGTTGAAGCCTCGACTGTAGTCTCAGGGTGAGATTGTGTTCTTCGGATTCCCCGAATCGGCCAGTCTGCGGGATTGAGCGGGGCATTTTACCTACCTTGTTGAAAGCATGCTCAATGATCGCTTGACGATCAGTGTTTGGTATGCGAGGAAACAAATCCCTTATAGCTGCGTCAGCCTGTCTGTTGATATCCTCTTGCTTCTCCGGAATTGGCTCAGGCTCGCCAGGTGCCGTGCCCGTAGCGCCTAGCTGACTATCCCCAAGGGACGCGCGTGCTTGCTCCACGATGGTCTGCCGAATATGATGACCGACCCGGTTGAGATGGAGGCTGAGTCTCTTGGAAACTCCCTGGGATGATGCCTGGCAAGGAGTGTCAGGGTCAAAGGCGTCCACACCGACAACAAGCAGTGTTCACAAACCGTGACAATGAATATCATAGCGCCCTGCTCTCTCGAGAGCTCCTTGCATGCCGTTGTCAGAGCTGGGTTCCCAATGGGAACAAACTCAAAGCCCGGCGGCGGCTCTCGTTTCTCGGTGAACTGCTTGAAGTCAGTGCTTGGGTCGCCGAGGGTGGTCTGTGAACTGGCGCAAATCCTGTTACCTCGAACTCGAGTTTCTTCTTCTTGTCCTTGTTCTCAATGAATTCAAACCATGACTTATGCTTGGAACTGATCTTCGGCTTCTCGGGCCGCGCAACTAAGCCTGGGGGTAGGGGCGCCGACCAATCTATCAGGTTGCCCCGACGGTCTCTCTTGTGCCGTTCCTTGGCATGGTCGCCGGCGCCCACCCCAGGCGCAGTTCTCCTGTCTCTTCCCATCCTGGATAGCAGTCATCAGTCGGTCATGGCGGGATATACACGCGAGAAGGCCCAATCCATCAGCATCGGAGTCAGACACCGGGGTAGCTATGGTTCTGGGCACTACGGCGATACCAAACCACTGCAGACCCGACGATGCTTGACGTCTGAACAGCAATCAAAGCCGATGCTCCAGATGGTATCAAGCCGTGAAACAACGAAAATTGGCGCAGTAATAGGAAAGAGTCAACGAGATCAAATCCGTAGGAAAAAGAAAAAAGAAACGCTAGGTAGTCGGTCCTCCTGCTGATAGGGAAAGGTCAGGTCAAACCCAACGCTGCACCCAGTTTCCCGCTGTTGTGGACGCGCAGGCAGGCGGCAAGCCCCGAATCGCGCTGTGGGAGTGAAGTAGGGTGTTCTCTGATCGTGAACTTCAAGAAGAAGTAGGTTGCACTCAGCTCAGCTGTGGTTGTGCACTGCGCAGCCTGAAATGCGCGCCGTCAGCTGGAATCTTACCCAATTCCCGCCTGTCTTCTTGAGTCCAGGACCAGTTGAGGAAAGTGAGAGTCATCAGGCGCTCATGCCTTCATTCGATCTTGCATGCATGCAACAAGTGGGGCCTCCCATGAGGTTGCCAGCTGGTTGCGGCTGTCGGACACCCAAGGTCGAAGTCACTTTTCCAGCTCACAACTTGCCCAGAGTCAGACGACAAACTGCATTGCCTGCCAAATAGTGCCAATGGTAGCGCCGAGTCGGGTTTGGCCAAGTTATAAGCCTGCGTTCGGTTTCCTCCTGAAGGTTGCCGTTCAAGCTGTGATTTATTGGCGTAACTCAGGCCGCCAGTCCTACGGCCACAGTTACTTTTTGCAAAGCAGCTTATAGGCTATAGCTCTCTCAAGTTCTCAACCCGCTTGGACTTGGACTGGACACTGCTCACTGGATGACAATGGCAGACTTCGACCTTGGAGCGGCTTTCATCCCCGCGCTTCATAAACCAGCTGCCTTGTTACCCATAGCCAAACACCGTGAATCTTTGTTGTATCTCGTTGAGACTTATCCTGTCACCATTGTTGTGGGCCAAACAGGGTCTGGCAAGAGTACGCAAATCCCCCAGTTTCTTGAGCGTGCTGGCTGGTGTGCTGATGGCAAGGTTATCGCTGTCACCCAGGTGCGTGCTCGTACGGCACCTAATTTAGTGTTCGGATGGGAGAGGGCTAACATCATTCGTTCTGTCATCAGCCTCGCCGCGTTGCTGCCACAACGGTAGCTATCAGGGTAGCCGAAGAGTTTGGCTGCGAGGTTGGCAAGGAGGTCGGCTATTCAATCCGCTTCGAAGATGTTACCTCTGAAAGCACCCGCATCAAATTCCTCACAGACGGACTTCTCATACGGGAGGCTCTCGTGGACCCACTGCTTTCTCGTTACTCCGTGATCATGGTCGACGAGGCGCACGAGAGGTCTATAAGCTCCGACATTCTGCTTGGACTATTGAAGAAGATTAGGAGGAAGAGACCAGATCTCAGAATCATCATCAGTAGCGCAACGCTCCAGGCCGAGGACTTCCGCGACTTTTTCTCACAGCCCAAGGAAGAGACTGCTCTGGAAAGCAAGCAGGATGAGGATATCGCCACTATCATTAGCCTCGAGGGCAGGACCCATCCGATAGATATCCTTTACCTGGAGATACCGACAGAAGACTATCTCGAGAAGGCTATCTCGACAATCTTCGATATTCACACTGATGAGCCCAAGGGCGATGTCTTGGTCTTCTTGACCGGAAGAGAAGAGATCGAACAAGCGGTCCAAGCTGTTTCAGAACGCCAGGCTCAACTTCCGCCAGGGTCCGACTCCATTCTTCCCCTCCCTCTATATGCCGGCCTCCCTGCCGACCAGCAAATGTATGTTTTCGAGGAAGCGCCCGAGAACTACAGGAAAGTCGTATTTTCCACCAACATCTCCGAAGCGTCGGTAACCATAGACGGCATCGTCTATGTTGTGGACTCTGGGTTTGTCAAACTACGGGCGTACAACCCAAAGACGGGGATCGAGAGCCTAACAGCGACACCAATCTCCAAAGCGTCCGCGGCACAACGTGCAGGGCGCGCAGGCCGGACAAGGCCCGGCAAGTGCTTCAGGCTTTACACGGAGGAGGCCTACCAATCCCTGCCCGACTCTAATGTTCCCGAAATCCAGCGGTCAAATCTGGCACCTTTTATCCTTCAACTCAAGGCCTTGGGCATCGACAATGTCCTAAAGTTTGACTTCCTCACGCCGCCCCCAGCAGAGCTGATGACTAGGGCGCTGGAGCTGCTCTACTCCCTGGGAGCCCTGGACGACTACGCCAAGTTGACGAAGCCGCTGGGTCTCAGAATGGCAGAACTTGCAGTAGAACCCATGATGGCCAAGACTCTCCTCTCGGCACTGTCCTTTGGCTGCCTGAGCGAGATCCTCACAATTGCGGCTATGACCAGCGTCGGTGGGAATATCTGGATCCAGCATGAAGGGGAGAAGAAGAAGACAGAGAGCGCGAAGAGGAAATTCGCCGCCGAAGAAGGGGATCATCTGACGCTGCTCAATGTCTACCAAACATTCGTGACCAAGGGCCGCAAAGAGTCCCGGTTCTGTCACGAAAATCTGCTCAACTTTAAGACAATGACGCGTGCTGTCAGCATCAGGGCCCAATTGAAGCGGTACCTTGAAAGGTTTGGTCTCCACGTCGACGAATCCCTCGCGGCCCATTCAACCTCGACAGCGAGGAAGGCGGAGCAGATCCAACGATGTCTGACAGCAGGGTACTTCGCTCATGCCGCGAGAATGCAGCCTGACGGGACATATCGGAACGTGTCGGGGACAACGGTGCTCCACGCCCATCCGAGCTCCATCATGTTCAATCGCAAGGCGGATTGGGTCATCTTCCACGAGGTGATGGAGACGGGAAACAAGACATTCATACGTGACATCACGCGGATTAACAAGGACTGGTATGTACTTGAACACAGCGTGTTTGCTTCCCCCCTTGCGGTTCCTTCGTGAGAATGACGGTGCCCAAAGACAGCATTGCATTCCCTTTCAGAACTTTCCGAGGAGGAACGGTCACCGTATGCTGACATCTGCAAACTAGGTTACTAGAATACGCTTCAGACTTCTACAAGGCCGGTTGATGGTGGAAAGGGACTAGTGTATCGACTCAGGCAGGGTGGTGAAACCTCGGGCGGATCCCAGTATTTCCAGGGCGCGGGCTGGTGACTCGGTGAGGGCTATCTGAGGCACTGAGCCTGTCCCTGAGAAGACCTACGTGCTGCAAAACAAGCTGGGGCGTGAAGACCTTCCGAGGCAGCCATTTTGGTTACAGCGTCCGTCACCGGAACTTTGGCCGAAGCGCCGGCCGAGGTGCGCGGTGCAAAGTCATCAACCGGCCTGAGAGCTGAGACAAAAAGTTCCGCAAATCCAGATGCTTGGGCTGCTTGATCAGCCACGAAGCAACGTAGCACAACTGCTGCAGTTATCCGCAACACGGAGAATTCTTCGTCGAACGTTATAGTGTAGGAAGGCATTCCACTTCTGGCTTGGGCTGCTTGCCGCCTGAAAACGAAGCTCTGCCTATAAGTACTATAGCCGGCCGACAAACTGATCTATTCTGTGCGAGATGTTTCTACCGAAGGAAGCAAGTTAGGTTGTGTCTTGCGCACGATTTTTGTTCTGTTTCGGTTCGAACCAGCCAGACCGCTTTCAATATTGCTGTTTCAAACGTTCAGACGACAGGAAACAAGCCTCTGAGGGCATTGGATGAACATTTCGAGCCTTTTCACTCGATGGCCTGTCGGCCACTCCCGCTCAAACCGTCATGATTTGCGACGATTTGCCCCTGGGATCAGTGAGACCTGGTTCATCTCGGCAAAGTACTCTTCCCCCTGATTTTGTAAGCCCCGGTACCTGAAGGTGAAGTGTCATGCACCTGAAGTTTCTCCAGCAGGCGAAATTAGCGTCAATCTGGACTTGTGGTCCGTTCCTGCATCTGACCCTGACCGTTCCTGCAGGGCTTGCGGTCAATGAGTGGATCAGCCGCTGCAACGGTGCAAGCCCGCATGCAAGAAAAACTGGACCGCCTCGCCATGATTGGATGACAGGCGCTTCGGCAGGGGCCAGATCATTGCGGGGATCCACTCGACGGGGTCGCGCCGCTACCCCTTTTGATTGCAACGAAATTAGCAATTTCTATTCGTCCACCGCCGGGCCAAGAAGTCAACATGAGCGCGACAGCGGAAGCGGTGGAAGCAGAGCCTCCCCTGGCCCCGGTGCCTGGCAATCCCTTCTCCCTCCAGCGGAGATTTGGTAGCAACGGAAGATGCTAGGGGGTTGCTTGCTTCAAGGTCTGGGCTAGCCGGCGGAAGTTCTCTCCTTGCTCCCGCCCATTCTCCGTAAATGCTAATCTCTAATCACCACCACGTTCTTTTCCCTCTTCCGCTCTTTTGCAGCCCCCGGATCACCAATTGCGCGACTCCTCGAGGCTAGACGGCTTCCAACTTCACATCGTCTCTAGACGTGTGATACACTCACTCCTTCAACCGCCCGTCTTGCCTGCCAGCAGGCGTCCACTCCTTTGACGACGACAGCACTCGTCACGACGTTCATTATTAGCATTGGGTGGTGGTCGGATCTCAAAGTCCACGACAACGCGTTGCGTGATTTCCAAGCTCGATTGATCCATTAGGCTGTTCTTAGGGGGCTTGACCAGTCCACCGGTTCTTGGACGCCGCACTCGTTTCCAGCACTGCTTTCGCCCGTTGGTCTTTAGAATCAGGATCTTCATACGCGCCATCTCCTGTGGCCACGACTGTTATGACAGCTTCCTCTTGCGCACCCTTGAGTTGACATTTCTTACGGTTCCTTCGAACACTGCCACCGCAGCTTTCCCGCCTCCCGCTGTCGCCCTTCAGGCTGCTGTCGAAGAAAGGACACGCGCTGTGGAGGAATAAGGGTATCAATGATGGAGGATGGTCTTGTTGGGGCGACCTACGCCATGGGGCCTAGGGTCCCGCCCGTCGGGATGCGCGCCAAAAGGAGCACGACAACATCGACGCTGGGATTCAAGGTGCCCTCTCGCGTCTTAGCTGCACGAGCTGAGAAGACCACCGCGTGCACTGATCCGCAGTTATGCGAGAAGCCCGTAGGAAACTCAATGACCCTACCCATTGTTCTTGGAGTGTGGTAAGTAGTCCATCTGGCTGTGCCGTTAGTAAGTGGTCAGAAGAGCTCACATGGTCCACAGCGTCCCGATTGTCGTCGCGGTCGGTATTCTGCTCTGGCTCCACCGAAGAAACGTCAAGAAACAGCGGATGGAAGACCTGAATGACCCCCACAAGTCGCTGGATTTCGGTCTAGAACAGGGCGGTGCTGCCAAGGAATCACGCAAGAGTCTAATCAGCCGGGAGAAGGATGGGAGCTCGCGATACGCTCGGCAACAGATGTCGATGGACATGAATTTGACGAGCCCGTACCTTTTGCCTCCGGAAGCCCACAATTCTCGCGAATCCCTGAATTCCCTGGCGAAAACGCTTAAGCAATCCGAAGACCCCTACCGACCAGTCATGCAGTACGCCGCCAGTGATACTGGGTCAGTCCGGTCGTTACCAAGAGGAAACGATGCCGCCTCCGTCTTCACCAGGTCAAACAGCCGTGCGGATGTCCCACCGCCTCTGCGGTCCCCTGGCCCGCATGGTACTCCATCACGTCAAAATTCCGGTCCGAAGTCGCCGCTTGTGCCGCCTGAGCCTACTCACATGAGACCTGAGCAGCCGCAGCTAGAGGACGCTGGTATGCCTGCGAGCCCGGCTTTGAAAGGACCTCTGTCGCCCATCGGGACTGCAGTTTCGACTTCTCAGCCATCGCATGAGGATGCCATCGGTGTGGCAATTCAGGAGCCACCGGCCGTCGCCCAGAAGACGGTCGCGAAGTCAACGCCCTCGCCTTCGCAAGCGAGTCCCGCCGATTCCGGTGTTGCGGTCGAATATGGAAATGTTGGCAACCCGTTCGAAAAGCCCGAGGCCCAAGAACTGGAGACCCCCACCGAACCGAGTTCCGTAGGCCTTGGTCTGTCCACGCAAGCCGAGCCCGCGCGAGCATCGGTACGAACTTCTACTTCGTCCGCCAACAGTCGAGCTACGAGCCCGGGACCATTCAAGAACCAGCCTGCGTCTTCGACTGCCCCTATCATTGAGGAGCCCGTTCATTACTATGACTATGATTATGTCGAGATGCCGGAACTTCCCGACGAGCGCCGTCGGTCCCCCTCGCCTCCGAACAACAAGGGACAGCTCGGCGTTGACGAGCCCAGAGGCCGGAACATGCAGAGGACCTCTCAGTTGTTTGAGCAGCAGAATGCAGCCCGCCGGAGCGGCTTGGGCGTTCCACAACAGGACAACCGTCGGCTTTCGGTCGGCTTCCGCCCGCTGCCGCCGGATGAGATCATGGACTCAGAGGACCCGGAGTACAGGGCCAACCGCATTCGATCCTTCTACAAGGAGTACTTCGAAGACTCGAAGCCGGAAGATCGGCCTCCTGTTCCGCCGATGCCGCCGATGCCACAGCAGCAACAGCAACATCAACAGTCCCATCATCAGCATCACCAGAGCAACACAAGCTACTATGAGGACTACGATGCGAACTTTGCTTTGGATACTCCGTATTTCGATCCTGCCACCAACTCGTTTGTCATGCCTTATGCCCAGCCCGTATCTCGCCGGGCTATGACGCCGCCACCGTCAGGCCAGAGATTCCCAGGCCCAAGAGGTCCGCCCCGCGTATTCCATGGATCTCAAACGGGCATGCGGGGCCCCCCTAACATTCGCGGTCCCCCGCGACCGGGTTCATCTGTTTCCAATCAGCTAGGCCCTCATTCGCGTCCTGGATCCTCAGCATCGGGTCCCTATGGTCGTCCTCGTGCGGGTTCCGCAATGTCTGGTAGCCGTGCCGGCAGCCGTATGGGCGGTCCCAAGAAACCAATCCCTCCTCCTGCGGACCTCACAACGCTGCCCACTCCCTCCAAGCTCAAGGATGACAGTTTCGCCATTCTGAACGCGCTAGATTTTGCGCCGCCTGAAACCTTCGCGGAGCGCGCCCGCGGCCGTTCTCAGAGTCCTGCGGGAGAACGCCGTCCTTACAAGATGCCCGTTGCTGCGCATTCGCCCTTGGTGAACGCCTTCGAGGAACTTCCAGCGCTCCCCAGCCCGTAAGTTGATGCCTCAGCCCGCGATCAGAGACCGAGAACCTTGCTAACACCTCCGTACAGTCATCTCCTCCGCAAATCTGGCACCTTTACAGCCCTCGATTTCGCCCCGCCCCGGAAATTCGTCGACTCTGACTCCCGCAGTGAGACAGGCTCGATTCGGAGCAACCGTAGCGGCCTATCGGCGGCACATGCCAACGCCATCCGCAGTGGTGCTGGGCGTGTCAGCCGTCTGCCCGGTGACCAGGTTTTCACGCAAGCGGCGATGTCCAAGACACTCAAGCCGCAATGGGGCATGCGTGACTAAAATGGCCATCACGTCATCCCTCGTCTTCTAATCACGATCGTTACGGTTGGCTGGCCGCCCAAAAAGTCACTTCTCTATCCGGGACAGTTCCTGTCAAGATATTCGGTTGGCATACATTGGTGTCATATCACGTCAGTTCCTCAGAGCATGTATCGGGCGTCATTGTGACCTGGTTCGTTTTCTTCTTCATTTCTTGGATCGAAAAATGAGCAGGTGGCCATGGCAAGCAAACCCCCTCCGTTTCGGCCTATGGGTTACAACCTTGAAATTACTCTCAGCGTACTTGGGTACCTAAGGTGTATCTTTGGCATGATGACCTCCCTATCACATATACGGCATCCATCCACACGTGCCTTGGTGGCTGTCATGTACATACAAGGTAATTTCTGGAAAGCAAGGCATGTTTGTCGTCGGTTGTGGTCGATCGCATTTACACAGCTATATATAGACAGGCGCGGAGAATTAGGGCACTAGCTTTTGGGTATTGCACTTGAATTGAAATAAATCCTACCTTATACATACCTAGGCCCTTCCCGGACTGCTTAATGACGTCCATCATGATGTGCAGCAGAACCTAGAATGGGAAATACACCGCTGGTGAGCCTATTCTCTCACTCGCTATCTTGAGACCCCCAACCGTTTAACTCTCGTCTATACAGTAGTGACGAACAGAAACTGACCCACTGGAACAGGATTTGACTCGAGATGCCGTCGGTCATTGAAGACAATCGCTCTCTTGACGGCCGTCTTGTCCTAATGCTCTCGCGCTCTTCGCCATGCCGCTCCAGCTTGAAGGTCTTGCCGATGATGCCCTCGGTCTTGATCTTGTGTAAGCCTGGGATAGTCGATCTTTCACGCTAGTTTCAGTGTCTTACTGCTTCAGAATCGGAAGTTGACAATCATGCCCGTCACCCGCGCTGAACCCCTTCCCTTTTAGGACAGCTGCGGCCACGGCGTCGACGGCCTCATGGCCCTGGATAAAGTATGAAATTTTTTGATGAGCCTACCTCACCCCTAGTGGATATACTGTTTGATTCATATCACTCACTTGCTGCATTCCCGAAATGGTTGGGCGTCTCACGAAGTGTCGGTACATACATACATCAGGTTAAATAAGTCAGTTAAGAGTTGTCTCTCATAAACTTAACGTGCCTCGCTCAGCGGCAGCCCAACGTACGTACTCATCCCGCACACGCCGCATGCCTTCACCTTGTTGAGAACGTCGTCGTCCCGCAGCTGAGATAGAGGTGCCTTGACTAGGTAGGTATTTCGAAATATTGGGGCTGATTGTACGTACATACCGTTTAGAGGGTTTACTAGATACTAGATCGGTGTCTCGCTGTCAGGGGATGCAGAGAGCCGTGACGCTATCAAGCAACCAGACGGCAGTTAAGTAACCAGCTGTATGCTGTAGCGATATGTGGAATACATGGGACAGGCTGGGAGCTTCTCATGTATATGGATTGAGCACACTAGTGGGAAGAACGTCCCCTTAGACAGATGCCAGGTCACTGAACAGAACACCGCTACACAGAGGATGGAGCGTGTGTTGTGGGCCATTCTCTGTTTGGGCTCAAAGCTGTATCTGC